>NC_090922.1:91087536-92545036 GCF_040938575.1 Ambystoma mexicanum
GTTGGCCTTCTTGCCGAAAGCAACACCTCCATGATGTCATCTGGAAGGTTCCAATCCTTGTATCTCAGCCTTTCAGATACCAAGCGTGAAGGTTAAGCGTTAAGCGTTTTGACCTCTGGATGGAGAACCTGACCCTCCATTTGAGAGAGAAGGTTCCCTCTCTGAGGAAGGCGTACTGGGGGACAGATGGACATGTCTAGAAGGTCCGGGTACCACGTTCTCCTGCCCCAATCCGGGGCAATTAGGATCATGCGGCTCCCGAAGCGTCTCAGTCTCCTGATGAACTGAGGAATGACGGGAATCGGAGGGAACGCGTACAATAGTGGGAAATTCCACTCCACCACGAACGCGTCCCCCAGGGCACCTCTCTGGGGAAATTCCCTTGAGCAATACCTTTCTCACTTCCGGTTGATTCCGGTCGCAAGTAGGTCCACTTGAGGGGTTCCCCAAAGGGCGAAGATCTCTTGAATGACTTCCTGAGCCAGTTCCCATTCGTGGGACACCGTGCTCTGCCTGCTCAGAGCATCTGCCGTCATATTCTCCTCCCCGGCTAGATGAACTGCTGTTAGAGATTCCTTCTTTAATTGCCCAATGCCAGAGCTGCATTGCGTCTCTGCACAAAGGTAGTGACCCTATACCTCCTTTTTTGTTTAGATAATGCATGGCCACTGTGTTGTCCGTCATTATCAGGAAATTTTTCCCCCTGACAGATGGCAGGAAAGCTTTCAGCGCTAGTCTGATTGCCCTCAGCTCTAAAAGGTTAATGTGTAGTTTGGACTCCGATGGAGACCAACGACCGCTGATTGTCAGATCGTTGGCATGAGCTCCCCACCCCATGAGTGAGGCGTCCGTCATTACTGTGATCTCCAGCCATGGTTGCGAAGAAAGTTTTCCTTTCAGGATATTCTTTGAACAAGTCCACCATAGAAGGTCTTGTCGAAACTTGTTTGGAATCTGGAGAAGATCCGTTATTTGACCTGAGAACTGGGACCATTGAGTCTTTAGAGCCCATTGAAGGGATCTCATCCTCAGACGTGCCTCCGGCACCAGGTAGATGCAGGATGCCATGAGGCCGAGCAACCTTAAGAAGTCGTAGGCCTGAAGATTTTGGGCATTTTGGAATTTGGAAACCACCTGAAGAATGTCTTCAGCCCTCAACCTGGAAGGCAAGCTCTTTCCCAGGGATGTGTCTAATACAGCTCCTATATATTGGAGCCGTTGAGAAGGTGTCATTTGTGACTTCTTGAAATTGAGGGAGAAGCCCAGTCTGTGGAGAAAGTGGCAGGTGACTTTCAGGTGATCCAGTGCCTGTTCGGCAGAACGTGCTCTGATCAACCAATCGTCCAGGTAGGGGTAGACTTGAATCCCCCCTCTCCTGAGGTGCACTGCCACCACTACCATCAGTTTGGTGAAGACCCTCAGGGCGGAGGTCAATAAGAATGGCAGGACTCGAAACTGATAGTGTGAGTCGCCAACTACGAACCTCAGGTATTTTCTGTGCTTGAGCTGAATCGGCACATGAAAATAAGCATCCTGGAGGTCCAATGACACCAACCAATCCTGGAGTTGAATGGCCTGAAGGATCTGAGAAAGGGTAACCATCTTGAACTTCTCCTTCCTGAGGAACTTGCTCAAGCTTCTTAAGTCCAAGATGGGTCTCAGTTCTCCGTCCTTTTTGGGGATCCAAAAATACGGGGAGTACCATCCCTTGTTTCTCTCTGCTGCAGGTACTGGTTCTATAGCACCTCTCTCCAGCAGGGTTAGAACTTCCTGCTGTAGGAGCGGGTCTGAAAACCTCAAAGGGTATCTCCTTGGTGGATTGCTTTGAGGTTAGAAAAGGAAGGCAGTAACCTTGGGCTATTATTTCTAGAGCCCAAACATCTGAAGTAATGGCTTGCCATTCTTGCAGATGCTGTGACAGCCTGCCTCCTACGGGTGTCTTGTGATGTAAGTCCTCGGAAGTGGTTTTGTGGCGGTTGCTGCAGCCGCTGATGGCAAAGAGGCTGTAGCTGGAGCTGGCTTTGCACGTTTTCCTCGTCCACCGCGAGTGGCCTTTTTCTGGCCCCTTTGACTGGCCATTCCTCTCGCCTTTCCATATGAGGAGTAGTAACGATAGGATCGTCCCCTCCAAGATTGACCTGGCGCACGAAAAGGCTGAGGTTGCCTAATAGCAGCTCCCAAAGACTTGGCAGCTGCTTTTGAGGTCTGCAACATCTCAAGGCTCTCGTCAGCCTTGCTGCCAAAGAGGTGAGACCCGTCAAAGGACATGTTCAGAAGACGGTTCTGCACGTCTGATGCGAAGCCCGACTTCCGTAACCACGCAAATCTGCGCATTACCGTGCTAGTGCCCATGGACTTGCTCACACTATCTACAGTGTCCAATCCAGATTCAAGAGATTCCTACATAGCCTCCTTCTCAACTCGAACGATGCTTAAGAATCCTTCCCTTTCGTCCCCTTCAGGTATGTGCTGCGCTGCCATTGCAATGCACTCCCACAGAGTGTACAAAAACTTTGCCGAGGCACAAGTGGAGTTGGCTGATTTTAAAGCCATACTCGCAGATGAAAATACATTCCGTGCCCAGCCATCCACACGCTTATCGGCCCTGTCCGGAAGGATAGAAGGGTATGCCAGTTTGTTAGAAGCTGTGGCTGCCTGTATGACCAAACTCTCGGGAGTGGGATGTTTAGACAGATAGCCGGGGTCGCTACTGGCAGGGCGGTATTTTGAAGTGAGGGATTTATTCACCGGCAGAATAGAATCTGGAGTCTCCCAATTTATGGCCACCCTATTTTGCAAGGCTACGTGAAAGAGTAGTATTGGGTCTTCAGTAGGACCATGATCCAATATGTCTGTTAGATCATCTTGGATGAATTGGGCCCGAGGTCTGGCCCATCCTAAATAATCTATCACCTTTGTCATTAGCCGACAGTATGATGGACTGTCATGCTCTCCTGGTTCTGGCCTAGCTAAGTCATTTTCAGGAGATGCATCAATGCCACTTGCATTGTGTAGTGATTCAGTCCCTCATCCTGCTTTCTTCTGAAATCAGACATTCTGGGACATTTGGGGTGCCATATTCCAGCCCAAAGGGTACATTCTCCTCATCAGATTTCTCCTGTTCCTCAAAAATGGAGGTGAGGGACTTGAAGAATTCCTTCCTAGGAAGAGGTTGAAAACCTTTTCTGGGAAAGGTGGAGGAGTATTATTAATGGGTCCTGAAGGCATTACAGGTCTTGTAGCCTTCTCTTTCCCTTTTTCTGGCTGATTTGGCCGAACTGGAGCTTTTGGCGCCGAGGGCTTCGGGGATGACGTCGACGAAGGCGTTGATGGTGGCGATGGCATTGACGTAATACCCGTCTTCGACGGCGCCGGCTTTGAGGGCGTCGAGGCGCTCTTCGAAGACTTGCCCTTCGAGGTGTGTTCGATCTCGGACGGCGTCAGTGACCTCGAGCGATCGACTCGAGCGGCTTTTCTCACTCGGCGTCCTAAAAGGTTCTCTATCCTTCCTCTTTCGATCACCAGGGCTCGAGGGCACGTGAGTGTTGGAGCGATGACGCTCCGGGCCTGCCTCCGAAGGAGGTGCGGAACAAGGCTTCGCTTTTTCAAGCACCTCCATCATTTTGACCCTGAATGCTTCCCATTCTTCGGATGACGAATGTTTAGTGGGACAATTCATCCTTTTTGGGGATTCGTCCCAGGACGAGGTGGAGCGGGACCTGTGGCGTTGTTTCTTCGATTTTTTTGTCTAAGACGACGAGCGATGGGAATCGCTTCGGGACCTGGACCGATGCCTTTCGAGTCAAGGAGACCTCTCCTCACGGGACCTCGACTTGACGCTAGAGACTTTACGATCAGATTTACGACCTACCTGTAGTTTTCCCCTCCTCTCACGCAAGGCCTTCTCGTCATCGCTTGACACTTCGTACAGGCCTCCATGTCGTGGCCTTCTCCGACGCACCACAAACACTCTCGGTGCGGGTCTGTGATAGACATTATTGAACCGCATGACTTGCACTTCTTGAAACCAGATCTCGGGGTCGTGGTCGGCGTCGATGATGAGGACATATTAGTTATATTTAGTTATTTCTCACAGAACTCGAGGTGCGCTGAATCTCCGAAGCAACGTAAACTGCGGAAAAACGGAACTGAGGCCAAAGGGCGCCGCACGTGCTACATATACACCCAATGACGTCACCCTCAATGGAGGCCTTCGAGGGACCATCGACTCGACCACATCGACGCACGGCACCCTCTGCCTAAAAAATGTATAGAAGCAGCTAATGCTGGATGGAATACATCTAGATGAGGAATACGTTGGAGGACACAATCCACTCGAACAGGAGTTACAGATAGATTCACATGATGTATGAGTAGATTACAAAGAAGTACCACATAACCACAATGGGAGGAGGTAAGCTCCGTGTAGAAACACCACAAGAGACACTGACCTTGTGCAAACAGGTTACGCAAAACCGCCTGGCCGATTCCGATCTCTGCCACGTAATCTGTATTGACACAGTAAAACCTTGTAAAGGTGTGTTCAGATCTTCAGGTTGCAGCCCTGCAGATGTCCAACAGGTGAATCCCGGAGAGAAAATCTGTTGTGGCGGCCACGTCCCTCGTTAAATGAGCCCTGGGTTGGCAAAGGAGAGGCCTGCCAGCCCATTGATGACATAAGGAGATGCTGGAGGAATTCCACATGGCAATTGACAATTTGGAAAGTGCATTCTCCATCCCAGAGGTGCCAAAAGCCACAAAAAGCAGAGCAGTCTTTCTGAATGATTATGTGCAGGAGACATGATACTTTAAGGCAAGCACCACGTCCACAGAATTCAACGAGTGTTCCACAGGAGAGCCGAACAAGACAGGTAGCAACACTTGCTCATTGAGATGGAATACCGAAGGAACTTTGAGCACAAATGACCGGTTAGTGCATAGCACAACCTTGGACTTGTGGAAAACTAGGTAGGGGGGGGGTGAAACTGCAGGACCAAGCTTGGATCTCGCCTACACGCCTAGCCAACATGATGGCGACAAGTAGAGCCGTCTTCCAGGGCAGGCACTTGAGTGGAACTCAATGCATAGGCTCAAACGGAGGCTTCATGAGTCTTAAATGACAACTTTCAGCTCCCAGGCCGGAGTAGGTCACCTGGCTGGTGGGAAGGAACGGAACAGGCCAGTGATGAATTCTTTGCCCAAGCAATTGAACCACAGAGAAGGAGCAGAAGAGGAGCGGGTATATCGGGGAAATAGCTGCGAGGTGCACCTTGATGGAGGCGTGAGCCAGGTCAGACTTAGCCAATTAAAGCAGATATAGTGAAATGTCCTTTGGCTGAATGGTAAAACAGGTCTAGGTCCCACGCTACAAACCAGTGGGAAAAGTGTGTCCATTTACTCTTGTAATGTAACAGGCAAGCGTGAGAAGCGTGTGCTCAAGCGACAATGTCCTTACAATCCAGATGCAGCAAAATATTGCAGAATTCTAGAAGCACAGGAGCCAAGACGTCCGGTTCAGGGAGGATGGATCCTGGCGGAGGACTGCATCGTCGCTCCTGAAAAACAGATTGCACAGAGGAGACATCAGTGGACAGGGCAAGGAGGTCAGAGTACCAGAACTTTCTAAACCAGGCAGGGGTCACTAATATCAGTTTGCGCCCGAGTCACCAGTGAGATGGGGGGGGGTGGACTTCGAGGAACTTCCCATCCCTGGGGAATGTGAAGGTATCTACCAGCCTCTCCAAATGAGGGATCCTGCTGGCAAAGGCTGCACACCTTTTGTTGTCGTGGGTGGCGAAAAGGTCAATTTCCCGGGGTGCCCCAGCGACCGAAAATCCAGAAGAGTTGAGACTCCCAGTGCTCCGATTCATGACAGGAGCAGAGTTCCCTGCTGAGGGAATTCACCATTGTGTTCTGAGTACCTGGTAAGTGAAAAAGAATGAGCAACATCTGCTGCTCCAATGCCTAGTGCCACAGCATCTGTGCTTTCGTAGGCAGCGAGAGATCTAATGCTCCCTTGCTTGAATATATAAAACATTGTGGTGACGTTGTCCATGAAGATACGAACCACACGACTGCTGAACAAAGGAAAAAAGGACTGCACATAGCTCCAGAAGGTTGATATGGAGAGACTTCACCTCATCTGTCCACAGATCCCTGACATGCACATTCCCTCTATGCGCACCCCAACCTTCCTCGGTTGGTGTAATCAGGCATTACACCAACCGAGGAACCTTAGTAAATAAAGTTTTTAAAACAAACACCTTTGAGTCTATGTCTCTCTTGATACCATGGCTGTCTCACAGAAGGCAGATAGTCTGTTGGCGACCTGAAAAAACAGGATTTTCCCATCCAAAAGGACTGGCAGTGTTGCTGCAGTGTGCCGAGAGAAGACGCCATCTCTTTGTCAGCTTTGATCGTCTGCAAGGTCTTGCCTACCTTCTTCAAAAAGAGGTCAATCCCATTAAAAGGAATGTAAACCACCTAAGCCTGAACTTCTGCTCGAATGTTGTCGGCTTTGAGCCAGCCCAGCCTGCGCAGGACAGTACCATTTCAAAGCTGTCGGAAACCTGTGTCCGCGATGTCAACCAGAGGGAGATAGCGTGATCCAACGCAGCCTCGCCGTCGTGAAAAAGGGGCGAATGCCTCCTTGTCATCAGGCAGGAATTCAATAATAGGGCCCATCTTCAACAAAAGTTACCTGTCGCACATGGACAGAAAAGCCACTGCATTAGCCACCTTGATGGTCGTGGCGGCTGTTTAGATGACTAATTTCCTGAAGGCATCCAGATGTTTGCCTTCCTTTTGGGGGAACAGAGCAAGCAGAGGAGGGGTTAGAGGAACGTTTACAGGCTGACACAGACTCCACAGAGTCCAGATTGGGCTACGTCCAGAGACATTTTGGTGCAGAGTTTGGCACCCAGTACTTCTTACCAAACCTCTCCTTCTTGGGTGATGCAGAAGATGGGCTGGCCATGGTCCACAGACCATCTTACCATATGTGATCAAGCAAAGGGATTGCCATAATCCACTTTCTGGGTTGCTTACGTCGTTGGTAGAGCAAGCTGTCTTTCTTCTGCTCCTCTGGGACTAAACTAAGCATCTTTGTGGCCATTGACACTAGAGCGTGGAGGGATCCAATTTCATCCGGAGGGGAATCGCGAAGAGCAACCACATCTGGTTCGCTATCCCCAGGGATTAGGTCGACAAACTCATCTGAGCTTGTGGTGTGCGTGGAGGCATCATCACCTGCAATGCCGTCATCTGTTTCTGTGTCAGTCAGGTTGTGTACCGGGACAGATGGTAGGCAGTCTGAGCTGCAGAGGAGGTGCCCCCGAAGGATAGGGGGAAAGGACGTAGAGGCCTGGGTATGACAGCCAAGGGCAGATGGTTGAGTTACTGCAGGTGTTGACAGTTTCGGCGCCAATGGTGTAACAAGTTTTGTTTTAGTTGTGGTTAAGACTTGAGTGTCGATGTTGTTGATGGAGTCAAACAGTGTTGTGGTCGAAGATTTGTGGACTGTCGTCGATAGGGTCGTGGCCGAAGTCTTAAGCTTCGTCGTCGACAGGCTTTATCTTGTGTTACTAAAAAGGACTTGGTCTGACTGATCAACTGAGCCGTAGGTGAAGAGCTGGCACCCTGGAACGCCGTTGATGATTTCGGCAACAATTTAACATGAGTCTTTGGAATGCCTTGAGCAGCCAACAATTGATTTTCCACAGAGGACACCGAGGAGGAAGTTGCCACGCCTCCTCGGAGTAGATCTTCCTAGATTTTCTGCTCTGGTAGCCTCTTCATGTGACCTTCGACATCTTGCTGAAGGGAGTGCACTACAGTGGTCTGCTCGGCCTGAGTGAGGCACTTTTTTCCTATTATCGGGCGCCGTCGAGTCGTGGTCCTCGACGGCCTCCGTCCTGTCCTCAGCCGTGACATTGACGCTGGTATAAGTAGATTGCGCACCATCCATTATCTCAGTTCTACTTTTTTCCTCTCTTACCTCAGCCAGTTTAAAGATATGACTCAGTCGTTGAATGAGAGGAAGGTGTAAAAATACAGATATTTTCTGCAACATAGAGGGGGAGGATGGGAGAGCAATGAGGATAAATGGGTGGAACATCCAGTCGAAAGGAAATTACCAAGGGTAATTTGTTCTTCGAATGGATTGTGTTCTCCCATATATTCCTCATTTTTGATAGACTCCCACAACAGTATGTAGAAGGAGGTGGGAACAGAGAATATATTGCCGATTAATGCTGTGAAGTGCAGCCTTGCCAAATTGTGCTTCCTAACCGAACATAGAATCCAGGCAATAATATTTGCTGAAATTGTGCAAAGAGGACCAAGTTGCTGCACTACAAATGTCAAATGTCTTGTACGGTCACCCCTCTCTGAAGAGCCGTAGAAGTAGCCACTCCTCACGTGGAAAGCGCTCTTAAACCATCGGGCAGATCTTTGCCAGGCAATGTATAGCATTCCGAAAATGCATATAATTATCCAGAAAGAGATGGTTTACTTGTTGACAGCTTGTCCCAATTTTTGACATGACTAGCCCACAAAGAGCTGGTCATCTTGCCCGATTTTGGACATTCTAGAAATATAGATGCTGATGTCCCTCAAAGGGTCTAAGCGATGTAATCCTCCTTAGAAGAATGAGGAGGTGGAAAAAAAGTAGGCAACACAATCTTTTGAGCTAAATGGAACTCAGATACCATCTTCGGTAAGAAGGAAGTACATACTCTCAAAAACATCTTGTCCTTAAAAACGGTAATAAAGGGTGGTTTAGAAGAAAGCCTGAAACTCACAGACTCTGCAGGCTGAAGTAATTAATGTCAGAAAAACAGTCTTATGGGTTAACATTCTGAGTGGACAAAAATCTAAGGATTCAAAAGCACTAGGTACCTCAACACCAAATTCAAGTACCAAACCCGTACAATAAATAGAACTGGGGGAAAGAGGTCTGTTGATCCCTTTAAGAACTGAATTACTATAGGGAATTTGAAACAGTAACCCTCATCTGGTGAAAACTTAAAAACAATAGTGCTTGAACCCCCGGGATGTGAAAGATGTAGCAAAAATTATAGTACAGAAGACGCTTTGCATGTAAAAGAATCAATACTCCTATCTCTGCACCAGCTGCAAAATGTATTCCAGCAGCAGGGGTACAGAGATGTTGCTGCCTTCTGGCCGAAAGCAACACCTCCATTGCACCTTCCAGAAGGTCCCAATCTTTGTATATTATCCTCTCAGAAACCAGACGTGGAGGTTCTGAGTACTGATTTCTGGATGAAGGCGACCCCCTCTTGCGTATGCAAGTCCTCTCTTTGCGGAAGACAAATTGGAGGGCAGATGGCCATCTCTAGAATTTCTGGGCACCACGTTCTCCTGGACCAATCCAGAGCAATCAGGATCATGGTTTCCCAAACTTTCTCAACCTCCTGATGACATGAGGAATGATGGGGACAGGTGGAAACACGTACAGAAGTGGAAATTCCCAGTCCACTACGAATGAGTCTCCTGGAGCTTCTCGCTGAGGAAATTCCCTGGGGCAGAAACGGTTGCACTTCATGTTGACACTGGATTTGAACAGATGACACCCGAGGGGTTCCCCAAACAGCGAAGACCTCTAGAAGGACTTCCTGAGCCAACTCCCACTCTGCCTGCTCAGATCATCCACCATTACATTTTCTGCTCCGGCTAGGTGAACTGCCGGCACAGAGATTCTTTCTCTTAGTACCAGCATTGCTTTTCTGCAGACAGGTAGTGACCCTACACCCCCTCTCTTGTAGAGGTAGTACATGCCCACTGTATTGTCGGTCATTATCAGGACAGTTTTCCCCGGCACAAAAAGCAGAAAAGCCATAAGCGTTAGTCTGATTGCTCTCAGCTCTAAAAGGTTGAGGTGAAGTTTGGACTCTGACAGAGAGCAACTACCGCTCATTGAAAGGTCGTTCACGTGGGCAGACTTAGGCATCTGTCTCAACGGTCATCTCCGGCCATGGTTGCCAAAAGATTCTGCTTTTATCACATTCCCCCGAAAAGTCACCAAGGTAGAGCCTGTGCAACCTTGTTCAGGACCTGAAGAAAGGCCGTCATCCTGCCGGAGTACTGCCACCACTGGGATCTGAGGATCCACTCAAGGGACCTCAGTCTCAAACGGGCTTCTGACACCAGGAAAATGAGGATGCCGTAAGGCCGAGCAACCTTAGAGAGTTGAAGTCTGTAAGATACTGGGCACTCAAACCTTTGGACCATCTACGAAAAATGTTGAGCCCTCAACTAGGGAGGCATGGCTTTTCCCGAGGATGAGTCCAGGAACGCTCCAATAAACTGAAGCTTCTGTGATGGTGTCAAGTGGGACGTCATGAAATTCAGTGAGAAGGCCAGCTCGTGGAGGAAATAGCAAGTCCAACTGAGATGATTCTGAGCTTGCTCAGGAGAACAAAAACTGATCAGCCAATCATCTAGGTGGGGGTGCATGTGAATCGCATCCCTCCTTCGACTGGGTGCCCATCACAGCCATAAGCTTGGTGAAGACCCTTGGGGCAGAGGTGAGCCCGAATGGCAGAACTCAAAACTGTTAAAGAGAACTGGCACCTGCGAACCTCAGGTACTTTCTGTGTTTGAGATGAATGCGCACATGAAAGTAAGCATCCTGAAGGTCCAATGACACCAACCAATCCTGGAACTGAAGGATCTGCGAAAAGAGTTACCATCTTGAACTTGTCATTCCTGAGAAACTTGTTCAAGCGTGTCAAGTCCAAGATGGGTCTCACTCCTCTGTCCTTCCTGGGGATTAGAAAATAGCGAGAGTACCGACCCTGATCCCTCTCTGCCGCAGGTACTGACTATCGCAGCTCTCTTCAACAGGGTAAAGATCTCCGTTAAGGAGCAGGTCCGGATCTCTCGAGGATTGGCCTCTTGCAGGACAATCTAGGGGTCTTCTTAAAAATGGGAGGCAGTAGCAGTGGTACACTGTCTGCAGTGCTTAATGTAAGGAAGGCATTGTATCAAACAGTGAAGACAGACACAAGCGATCACAATTCAAAGGTGTTTATTGAACTTCAATTGGGTTTGAAAAACACCTATCTAATCCTAAATCTAAAGACGGGAGCAAGCTACAACCATCAAATAATAACGCAGTACTAGTAGAGTCTGGTCAAAATGAAAGGGCCTATACTAATAAACCGATTACCAATCCTTACTTCTAAATACAAAGGGTGTGGGAAACAATGTTATACAAAAGAAAAGTGTCCAAGAAATGATATGTCAGGATAGTTGAACTGTTAGCTTCCCTTCCCATGTTTTCAGCACAGGACAAGGTGGCACACTCAAGCTTAGCACATACTCTTCCTTTTCTTGCACGAGGATGAAGTTTAAAATCTTAGTAAAGTCTCTTTGCCATTCAAAGTCTTTTATTTCAGAGGGCCTGATACGACAAACATTCACAGTTCTTATCTCTTTAGGATTCTCATATGCACAACTTCGCTGGTGATTTACTGTTCACCCTGGGTATCCCCTCCGCTGGGCTCAGACCAAATTTATCTCATTTACCAAACTTTGTTTACTATATCAAAATCGAACACTTTTGAATGCGCGCAGGATTTTCCTTGATGCGTCGCAGGACCACTTCGATTCACAATTCTTTGTTTTCTTCTTAATGTAACCCTTTAAGTTTCACTTCTGCCACTTCTCAGCTGGATACCTTACAGAGGCCTTCCATTGAGCACCCACGTGGTTCCGGACCACTCTGTCAAAGGTATTGTATCCAAGTCTCTTCAAAGTTCAAACACTCATCAGCAGTTCAACTTTTACTTGCGTTCTTTTCTCACACATGTTTTAACAATGTTCGTTCCAGCGCTTGCCATACAATGTTGCCGCTTACAACCTTGGCTTTAACACAGACCAGTCTTGTATCGGTCTCCCCAACTCACCGGCTGTGTCGATTTCACAGACACTGCTTTGTTCTTGGAGCCAAGGACGATACCACACAGCTGCTGCTCCAGTCCGCCTTGGTTAGTGACGGGGGAGGACCCCGGGTATCTCTAACACACAATACAGGATTCTTCAGCCTGGCTTCTGGTCTTATGCTTTCTAATCTCAAGGGCTTGTTAAAGTAATGGTCTCTTGTCGGAAAGGTAAAGGGAATTTCCCTCCTTGCGATTCCCTCCTGTTTTGCCATCTTTCTTCTCTCCTTAAGCTGCCGTCTCAAAACTTTTGTTTCCTCGTGTGCTTTGCCTCGCTCAGAGTGTGCTTCGTGCTCCACTTTTTAGCCGTGTGGGGAAACTTAATGGAAGTCAGGTGTGAGTGATGGTCAGCGATTGCCTGACCTCACCTGACCATTTTATCGGGACACGCCAGCTGTGTGAAAAGTCTTCGTGTAAGAAGGGTTTGAGGGGGTAGTTAGAGTTTCTATATATCCTATCTGATAGGATGGGGTAAAGGTGTTATAGGGAAGGAGATACTGCGTCTCGCCATCCGGCATCCCACTCCCACTCCCAGAAGACCCCTCACCCAGGTGATTCTCCCGCCTGGTCCACCCCCAGGAGCTGGATTCAAAAGCGATGACCAGGTCCTGGCCACCTGGATGACAGATCCCCGGGGACTAGAACTGGTAAAAAGGGGTTCAAGTCTGAAGGAGGGAGACCCATGATGAATACTGGAAGCGAGAACTTACACATGTGTAAATCCTGATAAGAAAGGAACTTTGGTGTTTGTTTATTACGACAGGCCTTCTGCAGTAAGAGACTGTTATTGGAAAGGAGGCTTTGGCAGAAGGCCCTGATACCTATGCTTTGAACTGTATCCTCATGGCAGAGAAGCCAGAATGTGTGCGAAGCTCGAACGTGCCGCCTTGTACCGTGCTGAAAACGTGGAGAAGGGAAGACAACTGCTCAACTATCCGGACATATTTCTTGAACACTTTTCTTTTTGCATACAATACTATCCCACACCATTTTGTATTTAGAAGTAAAGATTGGCAAAAGGTTTATTAGTGTGGGCCCTTTTATTTTGACAGACTCGACTAGGACTGCATTATTATTATTTGATGGTCGAAGCTTGCTCCAATTCTTAGATTTAGGTTTAGATAGGCCTTCAATCAACCCACTGAAGTTCAATAAACGCCCTTGAACGGTGATCAATGTGCCTTCCTTGCAAGACTCTTTTTTGACCCATTTGCACAAACTGGCCCCTTCCCCTTGCAAGAGAGTACAAACGAAAGCGTCAACCCCTCCAAAATGGGAAGACCCCTGGGACTGATTAGGTTGGCAAATTGCTGCTCGCAGCGATTTCACTGTGGCTTTGGATGCTTGCAATTTTTCTAGGCTCTCATCTGCCTTCAAGCCGCAAAGCTGGGGGCCATCAAATGGCATGTCCAAGAGTCTTGACTGGACGTCTGGTGCAAAATCAGATTTCCTTAACCAAGCAAATCTTTTGACGACAGTACTCGCTGCAATAGCCCTGCTTACCGAGTCTGCAGAGAGGGACCATTCCCAACCATAAATTTGGTATTGTTGTCAGAGGAAGCGGTAGTGGGAAGCTGCTGAGGAAGAGAAAAAACAGCCACTTGCTCTCTGCTACTTTCAACTAGGGCCGCTCTGGGAGCAGTCCGGCTGGAGTGTTTTTCGATTCTGACAACCTTGAAACCCTGAAAACGATCTGCAATAAAAATCAGATTTTTGGGGTTAAGAGGACCTCGCAGCTGGAGGCTTTGTTAGGGCAGACAGCGGTTTTGCTGTTAAGGTACTCGCCTTGATTTTTGCCAACTTGTCATCAGTAAGACTGTGGAAGAGTTCTTTACCCTCGAAGGGAAGACCTAGAACCCTCTTTTGGACCTCCCTTATAAACTTGGTTGTGTGTAACCACGCTTCATGTTTGTTTGGGGAATGAAATGTTCAAATTCTGAAAGCTCCTTCCACAGTTTTAGATCTGCCAGAGCCAGCACTGCTCCTGTATTTACCCGGTAAAGCTGGAGCGCTGCATTTGCAAACTTCCTTCTTTCCAACCCTCTCCAAACTCTTCTCCTTTGACAAAACCTGCGATGAGGAGAATGATGTCAAGGACTTAGAATGGAGGGTTGCCGCTGCCACGAATGTAGAAGATGGGAGGGGACATGTGGTTAGGAGAATCTCCTTAGACGCTTGTAGCCTATATTGAGTGTCTATCTTTTTGTTTATATGTTGGCCCATGTGTGGTTTCTCCCAGACCTTCCAGGTCTCAATCAAAATATACTTTTGAAGGAAAAGGCCAGACTGTGTCTTCAAAGAGCTCCTCACAGAACACCAGCTTGTAGCATAGAAGATTCAGGAGTCGGAATGTCTACAAACGACATAAGATCAAGCATCCTATCATGAAATGCCCTGATTGACGAAGGCGGATATTTATCATCCTCATGAACATCAGCCAGCCCTCTTCGGCAGGATCATTAGCGAGCAGTGCCGGGCGTGGAGCATGAGGCACAGGTTCGGGCTCTTTACGCTCAGGAGGGTGCTCCACCGGAGAAGGAACTTCCGCTGGCCTCAGAGGAGGAAGAGGCAGTACTTCTCTTGGTTTTGAAGGTTCCAGTGGTTTGGGGAAAACCTCCTTGAAGAGATCTTTAAAGTATGTCTTGATAGGGTAGGAATGCATATTTATAACTTGAGGGTGCCCTGTGCTATTAGGAAAAATGGGGCGAGTCAATACTATTGTAACAGGAAGGTGGTCCTAATAAGTAGTTTGTAAGATGATTTTAGCTCTATTATTTCATCATCATTGCGCGATATATCAATTTCTTCATCCCTATCGGGTGGCATTAATACCAGTCAAACACAGCGTAAGTCATGTATTGTTAGTTTCTCGAAGTTTTCGTCGCAATTGAAGTGCTACAGGTTTTCATTGACTCTTGAATCTTTTCTTAACATTTTAACTTTTTAGTATACGTAAGACAAAGCATACATATATTCAAAACAAACCACATAAATAGGTGTACTGTGAACATCCAACAAAAGTGCAAAGTGACAATCAAGGACAAATCATTACATAAAATAGACAAAGTCTCTAGGTCATCTATTTCAGTCCAACTATACATTTTACAGATAGTTCATGGTTAATTGACGGTCTAGTTTATGTACCACTAATCACAAAACACCAATCCTCTAGTTGACGTCGCTAATCTATAGCACAAAGTAAAGGAAGCTTGGCCAAAAAGTGGCTTACGATGTACAGCAGGGCTAGTTTATTTTTTCTGTCTCCATCTGGACTGGATTGGGTGCGCCTAAAGTGAAAGAGGTGCACTCTGAATTAGATATGGTGTTGTAGTACTGCAATTATGTAGGTACACATGAACTGGTAATAAAAAATAAAAAAAAAGATGTAATAGGGAGAATAAATACAAGCAGTGTTGTATGTGTAAAGTCAGGCCCCTTGCTGGCCTGTGGTGCACTGACCTTTGGCTGTACACCCCGACGAGGTTCTGGGTGTTGATTTTGACTTGTGTGTCCCATGTGTGCTTGGCTTTCAGTGGGAAATCTGTCTACCTGCGATGGGGAGTTGGTGGGGGAAACAAAAGAGGGGAGAAACGAGAATGACCTATGGTCAGGCATTGCCCCCAGCATGCGTGACTTAAATTAAACATGCTCAATAGGGGGTTAAAGCAGTATAACAGCGAATCTGTACCTTATTAGTTTGGCAGTGCGTAAGCAAAGGAAAAATGAAGAATCCAGAGCGTGCTTCCTTGGCCAGCACGTTAAGTCTGGGTTGCAGGTGTTGTCTCTCTAGTGTGGAGCTTCTGTCTGCCGGGAAGATAAATGCAGTAGAGTGCAGTTGTAAACGTGTTGATCCTCCCACACCTCGCAGATGTATTTCTTTTACAAGTATACTACCTCGAGCAAAAGTATCGAGGCTTATAGGTCGCCGTCCGTCTCAGTTTCCGCTGCAAAGCTGATCGGTTGCCTTAGCAACCCTACAAAAAACAAAGAGTTGTGCGCTTTTGCCGGTTATGCGGTGTGTGCGGCAATGGCTCGCCCGCTGTTTCATAGGTAACCTTGTGGTTTCTGAGCTGCATGCCCATGCGCATCATGGGTCAGAGGCTGCCCTGGGCAGGGTGAGGGTTCACAGTGGCCACGTTGAGCCAGCTGGGCCCTGTCAGATGTGACTGTATTGGCTGTGTGTCAAGCTTAAAGAAGGTGTGATGGGAGGCCTCAATCCTAGACTTATCTTTTTTCCCCCGCGCCTGTTAAAGGTGGTTTGCAGTGTGCTGTGAACAATGGTGTATGTTCCAAGGCTGTGGGCACATCATGAGAAAGTTCCTAATGTGTCGGCCCATACGGCACCCTGGGATGAGGATAGACAAGAGTGCCCTCCTGGTGGCAGGTGGACGGGAGAGGTCTCTAGGGTTTGGCAATGCATCCTGTTGTAGAAGACAGCGTTGACAGTCTATGTTGATAGGTTTTTTTCGCTGAAAGATATAAGGTGTCATCTCGGGTAGGCCTAGTGTGTGCTCCAAGGTTATATATGGGCTCGTTATGAGATTGTTCCCAATATGACGGGCCATAAGGTGCCCAGGAATTAGGATAGATAAGAAAGAAAGAGGAGAGTGCCCTTGATGTGGCAAGTGGGTGGAAGGGGTCTCTAGGGTGTGGCAATGCTTCCTGGTGCTGTAGTGGGAGTAGAGGGCAACACTATGCTGCTGGGTTATTACCTCTCAAATATAGAGGGAGTCATCTCATTTAGCCCTAGGTTGTTGGACTGTAGTTTGTAGATCCACCATGCTTCTTTGTATGTAAGGGTATTCTTAATATGGGTGTTATGATGTACAGTGTCCACAACCCACCATACAAATTCATCCGGACCATGTTGTAATTCTGTAAAATGTATGACCAGGGGCACTGCTTGAATTTTGCACCTGATCCTCGACCGATGTTCTCCAATTCTTAGATAGATGGAGCGTGCAATCTGACCCACGTCGCGTAGGCTGCAAGGGCATTTAATGATGTTTATTACTTTGATGGTTTTACAATTGGAGAAGTGTCTCTGGGTCCATTCCTGGCCTTGAATCATGAACGATTTGACCTTTTTTGTTTGGCAGCATACCTTGCAGTTGCCACACGGATAGTGGCCCATGACCTCTCTCAGGTCCCAGAGTGTGCTGCTAGTTACTTTTTTTTTTGTTTTATTTTTTTTGGAACAATGTGCATGCGTCAGGTGTTCTTTTAAATTCTTGGCTCTCTTAAGAGCCATTATGGGTAGGGGTTCTACTGCCATATTCAATTGGACCAGAGGCCAGAATCTCTTGATTACATGAGTCTGGTCCAAACGTAGTTACCGTTGTGATGTCATCGTCCTTTGGAGGTTGTGTCCTAGTGTTGAGCAGGGTTTCTTTCTGGATGCATCTAGCTCTTTTTTGGTCATTTTTCAGGTGTTTCTTGGGGTAGCCTGTTGCCTTTAGTTTGTCTTCAAGAAGGTCAGCGTGGTGTTGGTAGTCTCCAATTTCCAAGCAATTTCTTTGGATCCTCAGGTATTGTCAGTATGGTAGGTTTTCCTTGAAGCTTTTGGGATGGTAGCTGTTGAAATTGACATATTTCTTTGGTACTCTTCGTATAAAGAGTGCAGGATAGTTTGCCGTCTTTGTTTCTGATAGTTAGATCCAAGAAATTGATGGATGACGGACTACTGTCCATGGTAAACTTAGAGGCTGATTCATGGAATTTGTGCGCAGAAAAACGAGGATTTGTGCGCCATTCTGCCCGCAAATCCCCATTTGTTAAAGAGGGATTTGCGGGCAGAATGGCGCACAAATCCCTGTTTTTCAGCGCACAAATTCCATGAATCAGCCCCTAAATCTCTGGGATACTTCCATTTCACCATTGGTGAAATTCCTGTAGAGTGCTGAGGTCCCCCTGCCAGATAAAGATATCTATGTACCGCTTCCAGGTCTTGATTCTGTGTTGGAATGGGTTGGTGTCTGCAAATACATATGTTTCTTCATATGATGCCATGTATATGATGGCCAGACTTGGGACAAAGGCAGACCCCATGGCAGTGCCGCATGTTTCCATTTAGAATGAATCCTTGAGGAGGAAGATGTTTTTTGATAGGGCTATGGTCAGTAGTTCCACATTGAAGTTGGCCGGTACCCTGCTTTGAGTCATGTGGTGTGTCAGGAGGTCCAGAATGCATTCTAGTGCTGCGTCTTGTGGCATGCTGGTGTAGAGTGCTACAATAGTTGGGAGGTCGGATCAAACTGGGTGTCTTCAAAGTAATTAATCGTACTCATGGTATCTCTCATAGAGTCTGAATGCATCTGGTTTTGGAAACCGCAGAAAAAAAGCCTCTTCCGAAGATGGTCTTGATTGTGGAGTCGGAACTGGTCTATCGAACAGACTATGCCGCCACGATTCACTGAAACCGGTTGCCAGAGGGTCCCAGCATCCACAGGCCCACGTAGTGTAACAGTGCCGATATAGAAGGAAGCAATATCGTTGGTGTAAGGGGCATTCTTGGATTCCAATCCATTGCTGGATTGTATGGACTTTTGCCCAAGGAAGCAGACGCAAGCATTTGGGCCTGGCCTCAATACCTGGCACAGCTGAAGGCACAGACAAATTGGCTGACACCGCTTCATAAACCTGATAGTATGGAGAAGCCTGGTTTGTTATCATTGCAGAATCATTGCCCATTGTTAGAGAATCAATACCCATTTAGGGATCCAGTTATCCATCATACATTCTGATTAGTACTGATTAGTAGTGACATGAAGTAGTAACATTAGACTATCGACATCATTCTACAGAATGAGGCCTGTTATATTTGAAGTGCCATGTAGAGACATGTTATATTTGTAGAGACACATGTAGAGATATGTTGTTATGTATTATGTATGCATGATGTGAGACACGCATTGAGTGTGCACTTAGAATATGCATTGAGTTTTGAGTATAGTGCTTGGTATGAATGAATTTGTACTACATTAGAGTATAGAGAAGGAATGAGGCCTATGGCATTATGAAGCCATTCCAGTGAGACACACAGAAGCGCTGCACAGTTGTTATGGTACACTGTGAAAGATTGGAATGCGTATAACAGTTTGGTTGATAAGAGGTCGCCTTTGCCTTAGTAGAGACACGGAGAAGGAGGCTTTATCAGCCTGGGCTGGTGCTTCGCAGACAGAGAGAAGGTGGGGGTAGGCAGCGCCATGGAGAGGAGCTTTGCACGCAGAGACCTGCAGAAAGGAGAGAGTGAGTGAATGGAGAAATATGAGGAGATGGTAGGATGGCAGGCAGACAGGAGAAGGCCATGGTATAGATATGTAGAAAATGTCACGTTGACCAGAACACGCAGTGATTGAAAAGTACAAGACATGCATCACAGACATTTAGGCACTGCTCACATTTAGAAATGCGGACAGACAGAAAGAGAGGCATTTTAGCTTAGAGAGAACAAGTATAACCATGGATATGTATACGTCATTGAACAGTATAATGAGAGGTGAGGCTTTGCAAGTTTCTAGTTGTTGGAGAGGAGTTTTGGATGGAGCTGCTCTCTGAGAGATTGAGAGATCGAGAGACGTTTGGATGACTCCGAGATCGAGGGCGCATTGGGGAAGCATTCTGAGCAGATCTGGCAGAGAGAGGCCTGGCCCTGACTGACTGACTGTTTGCAGAGTTAGCGGGCGAGGAGAGACAGAACAACAAGAGAAAAAGGGGAGTATTGCTGAATAAGACACGTGCATGGGGAATTAGAACAGACTCTCACACAGAACTTTGGCTGACATGATAGATGGGGCAATCAGACAGGGTTTGTCTTAGAGAGAGTGTGTGAAGTATGGTGTGGATTGGAGAGGATTGGAGTTATTAGATTACTTGCATTAGAAGCCTGTAAGGCTTATAGTTATTGCATTGCTGGTAGATTTGCACCAAAAGCATAAAAGGTGCAAATTCGAGATTTGCATTATAGTAGTGTTTACATCATGCATTGCTATGTATGAATAAAAGTGTTTCTATTGTTGAATCGATTCATGTGTTTTCTTTGTGTTTTATGTTAGTGTGTCCATAGGAGTATGTTGTTAGGAGTTATATAGGAGTAACAAGGTGCACAAAGGCCCTGCGATACAAGAGCAGGGGGGGGCATAGTGATCCACACTCCCAGGAGATTGTCTAAGACTGACAACAGGCTAGGCCAGAGGTAGATTTGTAATGCTGTTCCACACACTGACAATGGTGGGGTCACCATTTTGAGACTCTCTGTGGTGACATGCGTCACAGCTCTGTTAGAGGCCATGGTGGGTTTGGTTGTAATTTTAGGAGCTTTCTGGGATTCTTTAGGGGTTTTTGAGAGATCCTCTGCAGAGGCGGTAGATGTGGACTGTGAAAGAGTCTCAGCGTCCTGTTTTCTCCCTCAGACTGGCCCGTACAATGTTTAGCCACTTTGAGGGAAACTCTGAAATTAATCTGGTTTTATTATCCCTGGAATGGGGATCTTCTGCATTGCTGGTGGACTTTTTAGCCCCTTTCTGGGGTGCCTCAGGGGGGACCCTGTTACATTTATCCCCCCGCTGGGAGGGGGGGGGGAACTCAGAAGAAACTCTGGTATTTTATTTTATTTATTTTTGCATTTATTTACAGCGCACAAAACCCTTGGGTATCTAGGCGCTAGTTACAGAAGTGCAAGGAACATGTAATGAATAACATACATTAGCGTAGCGGAGTGTTGCGAGTGTTTCCTGTGTGGAGGAGACCGTGTCCAGCCTGCTGTGCGACACGCTGAGGAAGAGGAGGAGTTTCCCTTCAAAACACCCTACTACGCGGAGCGGAGTGTTGCGAGTGTTTCCTGTGGTCCCGTGTGGTCCCGGGCGGACTGGGGCAAGGGAGTTTGGGGGGAAGAAAGAACCCCTCCCCGCTTGTACAAGCGGTACAAGCGCCCAGGACCTCCTCGATACGGGAAAAAAAATGCCGGGAGCAGGAGCTCCAGACGTGCCAGAGAACAACCTGCAGCCCCACCCGGAGGCGGACCCTGTGCAACTGCAAGACCCCCCGGAGTCGCCCGAGCCGCATAGAATTTTGCGGAGCAACTTCAAGAATCTCCCACAAGGAGAACGAAGGTCGCCGGGGAAAAGAGGTAAGCCCATTGTGCTCCTAGCAGCAGACCCAAAACCTTTGAAAGCCACCACTCCCGCTGCACAATGCTACTATAAAGGAGCTGATGGGAGGGTTATGGACTTACCCCGGTCTACAGTTATGGGAAAAAATATGTTTGAAAATGAAAAGGGCCCTCCCAAGACGTCTACCAGCATCGCGTATCCCGCCTTGGACATTCCGGATAGCACGAAATCAGCACAGGACCAGAGCGCCGCCTCGGCGAGAGGTTTACCAGCTCGGCCAACCAGAGGGTGGACCGACCTGGACCTTGCTCAGTCCCCGTGCCCCAATCGAAGAGGGGGGGCGCCAGAATTGCAGAACGACCTGGAGGTCAGAGACACTCAGATCGGGGGCACGCAGGAAAATAGCCCCATAGCCACGGCCTCCGGCCTGTACCCCCGAGTGACCATGGTAGGTGAAAAGGAATTAAGCCAGGCACATGGAGGAATTAACAATCGTGACGGAACCCAGCCATCCAGCAAACACCTATACTGAACCCCTAACTTCAGGAGATTTGAGGCCAGGAGAGAGCAAATTAATAGACTTCGAATCCTCTCTGTTAATAGAAAGGCAGATGACGCGAACTATAGCCGCCACCAAGGCCTCACTGGTGGCGGCTATCCCAACCAATGAGCTGTACGACCTCACAGGGGAATTCAGTCCAAGAAAAGATGTGACTAATCTCCACCCAATCAATGAACCGACAAGATCAAGGCCGCATCAATTCGCCAAACGCCCAATAACTTGACTCACGATACGGGTGATTGGGTTGATTTGGGGACCCCAGTCTCTGTATCGACCACAGGACCAAAAAAGGACTCTAAACCGGGTGCCATCAAACGACAATACATAAAGAAACAAAAAGGAAAAACAACAACATCAATTTTACCGGAAACCCAAAACCATCCAGCCGATAGAACAACCCTTAACAAACAGAAAATTCAAGCTGCAAAAGAGACAACCAACCCTCACTCGGCGACAGGAAAAAAATCGGAAACAGGGGCCCGTACAATTTTAAAACCACGAATTCCGAACGCCATGTTCACTTTCTTCAAGACACAACAGAAAAAACGCAAACTGGAAGCAGATGACGAAATCACTGATGCGGAAATCTTGGAAGTGATTGAGGGGTTCTTTCCGGCAATAAAAGCACAAAGAACGGACACAGCGAACGAACCCACAATCCTGCAGGTCGAAAATGGGCTGTCTGCAGATGATAAGCAGACAGACATCCCAGGAAACTCAGATCTAAATAAAGCTATCATAGGCGAAAGAAACAAGGCAAATGACAATACCCGTAAAGAAAGGGCATCTCAGATCCCCAAGAAGACAGCAGAAAAAAGTGTGCTGACGGAGCCTATAATCTCGAGCACAATCCCTGAGGAATCAAACAACACACCAGACAACGCGAGGAAGAAGGCTGAGCGACCCACGACAACGCCGAACACCACCGATACCATGGACCAACAGCAAATGGGGCATGAGGAAGTAAGGCCCTGTCCGATCCCCGACGGTACGGCGACCATCTCCCCGGTGAATAGTCCGAAACAAAGCATAGACCTGCCACCTAGGTCGGCAATACCTTCACAGGCCGGGGGCCAAGAACGGAGAGATCAGGAAGAGGTAGAGGTGCAATCAAGCACAAAGACGCCGCACAGTTTACCATTATGTGATATCGTAAGGAAAGATCAGGTGACCCAGCAAGAGCTCTCAGACAGCTCTGGACACAACTTAAGACCTGAAATTCACGCAAAATGCAGTCCAACCACGGAGGGTTGGAGACACCAAGAGCGCATTCCTGGCCCAAGGTCACGCTTGAGTGACCAATCGTGGTCAAAAATCCATCTGCACCACATAGAAAGAGGAGAAAGAACAACGAGCCAAAACAAAGATGGAAACTCAGGAAACCAAACCGTACCTAAAACATTGTTAGACTGCTCTGAAGTATTCACAGGAACAGCTGGAGCTTCCACTCTCGATATCTCTGCACAATACCCAGACAAGGGCACTGGTAGAGAGCACCAGAAGACGCCTGTCAAATTCAGAAGACACAGTGAAATTGTGATGGACTCTCAAAGACCATCCCCGAACAAAAAACAGGACATGACGACAATTATGGCGGCATTAACAATCGCCCTCGCACCGTTCTGCAAATTATACGAAACGATAAGCGATTCGGCCAAAGACAATACCACGCTACTGTGCAAGATGCAATCTAGGCTAGACTTCCTGGAAGGTTACATAACAGCCGCAGAAGCAAGATGCAACAAGCAGGGGGCAGCATGGGAAGAAAAATGGTTCAATCTAGAAAACGAAAAAAAAAAAAACAGCATCAGAATCGGAAAAGAATGCCAAAAAATACATGGACAGAGCATGCCAAACTATGGCGAAGATGGATAATGGAGCTCTGGAACCAATTTTCAGTAAGCAAAAACTAAAAAGCCTGAGTGACCCTCGTGAACTCCAACCTCAGACCTTACCCCCATTGATAAACAACAAAAAAAAAGTGGCCTTACGGCTGACGAACGAAAATGCCAGCGGGCACTCTAACTCAAAATCAGAGCCCGCAGATGCCAAAAAAAGAGGAAATAATCAAGTTAACTCAAAGCCCCAAAACTCCGAGCCATAAATTTACAGACATGCCAAAAAGCCAACCATTGACAGAAAAATCGCCAAGAACAGTGACCGAATTTATGAACATAAACTCATTGATGGACATATCAGTACACCAAGAATCGGATGCTCAAGAAGATGACTACGCGTGCCCAGAGGGACCAACGAAGGAAGCCAATGCGGCCCCAGAGAATAGGAACTAACCAACCAAAGACAGGATACCAGCCAAAGCAACAGCAAAAGCTAAAAGAGGAAAAAGCCCAGGCGTGTGACACGACGATCTCCAGTCGTAGCCCAACCCCCGTGAAGCAAAGATCTCAGCATCATCACGAAGAAAAAATAAGAAAAGGATCGGAGTGGACAAAGAGGGAAAACCCACATATACAAAATGCAGAGACAACCAAAAACAGGTCTAGCTCTCTTAAGGACTCGAGAGTGTTTAAATTAGAGCAAACGTCATGCAAAAGTAAATATATGATACTCAACAGGAAAACGGTACTCCAAATATTAAGCTAAATAAATAGTCTACAACACCAAAAATCTGAAGATTTCGTGCTAATAGAACCCTACCACCGACACCAAAAGGCAAAGACATACCTCCATATCCAAGCTAAGGCTCTAAAAGGGGCTCTGGACGAAGCGTATAAGGACCTAAAACAAGCAGGTTTTACCCTGACAGAAATACGCACTCCGAAGACCGACGATAACCCGAAGACTCCAAAGGAGGGATTGCATCATCAATGGCACTATACATCCAGAACAAAAGACCTTTACAATAAAAAAAGGCAACTCCCCAAAGATAGTGTGGGGCAGGGAAGACCTCGAGATGATGACTGGGAAAAACGAGACATAAGAAACGAAAAACACAGACGGCCAGAACCCGTATCCAGAGAACACCAAAAGGTTGAACGACCAGGTTATGGAGGATCTCCGCATGACAGAAGGGAACGGCGCAGAGCACAAACCCCGCTCCAGTCAAAGATAAGAAGAAACAGAAGAGAACTGGCAGAAGAAGATCACACAATTGGAAAAAAGCAGGAGACAAAGACCGAAGACAGCTCAGAAGCAAGACAACCAAAGGGACCATGGAACTGGTTGAAAAAAACATTAAATCCTCAAAATGAGAAATAGCAACCAACGGGAGGTGGGACTAGAGCTATACCCCCTCCGACGAACGACCTACCATCGATACCCGAAAAATTGATCTCAATGGCCTCGTGGAACACAAGAGGTCATAAGCACTTGACGAACCCTGAAAACCAAGATTTGGGGGGAGTTTGACATTCTCTGTCTCCAGGAACATTGACAGAAAAACCATCTTTAGACGGCTTCGAGATAGCCTTCTCTCCGGCTTCAAAAGGGCTGTTTAGTCGGCCTTCCGCAGGGTTACTGATAGCAATAAAGGCGGGCTCGGGAATCTCCATCATAAAAACAATAACCGAATCATACGGCATACTGGCAGTTGCAACAACATGGGCCCAGGAAGACGGAAGAGGTAAGCAAAGTACCAAAGAAAAACTAGCCCTCATAACAATATATTGGAACCCAGAAAAATCATCCACATCAGACTTCTGCAACCAAATCGCAAAAACAATTGACGACATCATTGTCGAGGATCCAGATACACACATAATAATCTGTGGTGACCTTAATGCAAAGTGCAGCAATGAAATAGAGATTGGGCAGAAGAAGCCAAAAACCCCATGGGAACACAGGGGAGTGGCATGGATGATGCTGATGAAATCGAGGAAAACCAACATAATGTGTCAGCACTCAAACCCTGGACTATTAGCACTCCAACATGGGAACGGGGGGATTCCAGTCCAAACATCGACTATTTCTTCATTTCCCACAGTTTAGTGGCAGGCATAGAAGATTACGCAATAACCAAAACCCAAGAAAGCGATCATAATCTGTTGGCGATAAAATGGAAAACCTGACGATCCCCAAATGTCTATTACAGCCACTCCATCGAAAAAAACTTGTTTACGTCTGACTACGACAAATATAGAATGTATCACCGAAAAGTACAGAATAGGTAACTTGTCACAAGGGGACAAGATCCAAAGCCTGGACTATTTACCCTTTCTTCTTCAATACAGGACGAAGATGCCAGGAAAAATCTGAATGGTGCATCAAAATCTGCATACGTTCGACAAACTGGTACGGAAAGAAAGAGATCAGTGAGAAAACTGAGGAGACAGATTAAAAATGATAAGTCACCGGCGGCCTGGAACAAATGGAGACAAGAAAATGCAAAATACAAATCCTGGATCCGAACCCACAGATATGAAATGCACCAGAATGACGCTGAGGAAATGCTCCAGGCATTAAGCTCCAAAAAAAACGGCGACTTCTGGACGCTTATAAAAAAAAAACAGCCAAGAAGACGATAAATCAAATCGCAAACACAGTCAGCGAAAACGTGTGGGCTACAGTCGTGGAAAACCTGTTTAGGGCTCCTTCACCTCACGCCCCGACAATTGAAAGATCGACCGTATCTACCTGGATCGATCTATCCTTGAGAGACGATATAAAGGGCGCCATCCTTAAATTAAAGAAATCTAGAGCCCCTGGGCCGGATGGCTTGTGCAACATTGACTTAAAACAAAACCCTGACCAATGGACCATCTTTATCAGTACAATCTTCGCCCGGTGTGGTCAGACAAGGTCCATTCCAACATCCTGGACCAATGCTGTGGTGGTCCCGATCTTCAAACAAGGAAATAGAGAAGATCTGGGCAACTATAGACCCATTGCCCTCCTGGACATAATAGGTCAAATTTTCGCCACTCTCCTCCTGAACCACTTCCGTAACTGGGCCAGAACCTCCCCGGCACACGACCCTTTTCAAATGGGTTTCCTGAAGAAAGGGAGTACGTCAGTTAACATCTTAATGCTTAATCTGTTAAAAGCAAAGGTCAAGCAGGGCACACCAACTGTGTTTCTGGCATTTGTAGACCTATCCCAGGCCTTTGACAGAGTGGACAGGCAAATGCTGTGTAGTAAATTGAAAAAATGGCACTGCCCAATGGAATTACTGGACCCCGTGATGGCTCTGCACAGCAACACGAAACTAAGAATTTGCTTAAACAATCAAGGCCTACTGTCACGAGAGATACCAGTAGAGCGAGGAGTGAAGCAGGGTTGCCCACTGGCACCGGCGCTATTCATTGCTTTCTTGGGGGATATGAAAGAATCAGCACAATCAGTCAAAGCGTTTCCACCAAAGCTGGGCAAGGAAAACATATTGCGCCTTCTATACGCTGATGATTTGATATTATTAGACCAGACACAAATCGGCCTTCAACGCCAACTTGCAAACTTGGCGAAATATATGGAACAGAATAACCTGAAAATAAATAAATCTAAAACCAAAATAGTGATCCTGGGAAAAAGCGCAAAGAAGACCAAAGCACGATTCTCTTGGGCACTGGACAAAGTTGAAATTGAAGTGGTGTCTAGCTTCAAATATTTAGGAGTGCATATCGGTCACTCGGCAAAAGAAGCCACGATGCAAAGCGTGCTATGGGGAAAAGCAAAAAATCTCGCTGCCCAGATGAAAATCATTGACAGAAAATATGGCAAATTCTCCTTAATTCCAGCGCTATATTTTTATAAAGGGAAAGTGGTGCCAACCCTAACGTACGGCATGGGGGCAACTAACTATGCCAAATGACATCTGGCGGAAATTAGAGAGCCTGATTTGGAAGACGGTCCTTGGACTGCCAAATGCAACCTCGATGGACATTATCAGGAGAGAATTGGGGCTGCTCTCACTTGAAGCGACTGTGACCCAAAACGCAATGCAATTGCTCAGAAACACCTTAATGCCAGACAGTCCGTCTGTATTTAAGATCATAGCCGAGGAAATAACAAACCGGCAAACTAACTATCCTGAACAAATGGACGGACAGGCTCAGAGAAAAGCTTGTTGTCATTGCTTGCACAGAAGAGGATCTAAAAACGAATCCCGAAAGAGTGAAAGTGAAACTTGAGGTGCAAGACTGGATCGAGACGTTGGCCAAAGCACAAACTAACAAGCTGACTAAAGACCTGCCACCCAACTTCAACAAACTGAAGGAACCCATCCCATATTTTACCACATTCCCTAACCAACAGCTAAGAAAACTATATATGAGAGCGCGTTTCAATCTCCTCCCGACGCGCAAAATCATGGCAATCAGGATGCAATCAAACATCCACACCTGGCGGCTCTGTACTGAATCCTCCGACGCAGAAACAATAAAACACCTTCTCCTCAACTGCCCAGAGCTAAGAATCGTAAGAGCCACATACCTGTCCAACCTTCGTACAGATTATTTGGGATATCTAGAAGAGGAAAATTCAACATGGTGGAACAGGCTAATGTCAGGGGAGAAAACGAGATGGACCATAGCCACTGTAAAAATCTTAGAGACGGCTTTCCACATGATCACCCTTCGCTCCTCTACGGTAACCACTCACCAAGACCCCGATGAGAGAGGGTGTCCTATAAAGACACCCGAGGCGGAACGCTCTCTAGAATGATAAACTGGGTGCATGATCGGTCGACCTAAAGTCTGCCTTGTTTGTCTGCCTGCCTTGGCTCAGTCTTCTCTTCCATCGGGTTTTCTCCCTTTTATGTGGCTCTTCTGGAACGAGCAGCAACAGTTTTGTAAAAATTTACTAAAGCAATTATAAACAAAGTAAATAAAAAAAATAAAATAAAAAAATAACATACTGTGGAGACTCCTTTTGTTGCAGGTAACTACAGACATGCATGCATGACATAGTGAGCGTAAATGATGCATGCTGTAAAGCCTCTCCTCTTGTTGTGGGCAGCGACATCAGACATGCATATGGGGCATCATAGGCGTAAAAGATACATACTGGAAAGCCTCTCCTCTTGTTGCGAGGAGCTACATCAGACATGCATATGGAACATCCTACGGGTAAAAGATACATACTGGAAAGCGTCTCCTCTTGTAAAATAGCTGTTTACAGGTGTAGCTATGGGTAGCTACAAGGAATGTTATCGGTAACTATTACACGAAGGACAGCAATTACTATGATTCAGGCAAACACTGACTCATGGTTTCTAAGTAAAAGAATATATATGTATTTACTTATCAGTTGTATAACAGTTCTCCTTTCTAAGCAAGTTAAGAAAATCACAATCATAAATATACCACACCACTTCCCTTAAATTCCAGACAAGTTAAGCTCACAAATTGAAGTGGGAGCAAAATGGCACTCCAGCAATTTAAAAGGGAGGGAAAGACAAAGTGAAGACGTGCCTTGTGTAAGATCCGAGGCGGGCCCCAATGTAAAAGCTGTTAAATTCCCATTAATCCCCTAAATTTCGACGCTGTTGTGGAGAGTACCTGGTGGTGTGGCGGCGACGGGATGTGTAGGTTGCAGTCGCTCGCGAGCCGTTTATCCTGCTTTTGAAGCCGAGCGGAGGGAGACTGATGGCACGCGCAAGATGGCGGGCGCGCAGGAGCCGTGGAAGAGGAGTTCGGCCGGGAAGAAGTAAGCAGCACTGGAAGATTGAACAGGGCGGCGGGAGAGGTACACTGCTGTGAGCTGAGGGGCGTTGAGGCAGAGAGCAATTGCCGGAGCCAGACCGATCGTGCAGCCCGAGGCGAAGGGAGTGAGTGGTGGTGGGAGAGGGGGAGGAGCCGCGGCGCCCTGCGACACCCTGGGAGCCTAGCATAAGTGGAGCCGGAGCGAGGAGGCGGGCCCCCGGCAAGGCGGATCGGACTGTGGGCAGAGTTTGCGGCTGGAGAGCGAAGGTCGGGTGAGCGGAACGAAGGGGACTCGAGGGCTGGCCGATTGGAGAGCGAGAGCCCTGGAGAGAGAAGGGACGCTAGAGCGAGTGGCCCAGGGAGATATAGCAGTGGAATGCTGAGGTGCGGATCGGGCTGGAGCGTGCCTTCCCTTCCCTGTGGGCTGTCGGCTCCGGTGGAGGTGGCCGTGGGCGGCTTGCGCTGGGCTGCCTGGGGCCGCTGAATCCGCGCAGCTGGAGTGCTCCTATACCTGCGGTTAAAGAGCGGTGTGGCGGTGGAAGACGGAGGAACCGCTGGCTGTTCCGCTTACAACTACAAATGCAACAGTTTGAAGCCTATCCAGGAGGCTGACAACACGGACTGGCTGTTATGGAAAATGAGACCCAGATGTAAGAAGGCGTTTGGGTTGCTGGATGAGAGGCTAGAGGGGTAGGGGCATACGCCTCTGGGCACGGCTTTTGAGGGAACTTCGAGGAGCACTCCATTATCTTGAGCAACCTCTCCCTGGTGATGCCCAAAACAGGAAATAAGAACAGAGATGGCAAAATCACAACTTACCTGACCGCAGCAACGCCTACCCCACAGAAGATGGAAACGATTGTGGCTGAGGTCCATGCTTCACAGGGGTCTGATTCAACCCTCGACCCAGCCCTGTTCAGACAAGAGCTAGACGGAATGCTGAGAACACTTAAGCAAGATATTACGACGGCAATAACAATGGAGATCCAGTCCTCAAAGGATTCGCTGGCGCGGTCTATTGCGGAGATGAGCTCCAACTTGAGTGGTCTCGAAACTAGAGTTGATGAGCTGGAGAATATGGCTTGTGAGCACACGAGAGACAATGAGGATCTCGCCAAAAGGATGCGGAATGTGGAGAGCAAACTGGAGGAAATGGCGGCAAAGCAGGCGGATTTAGAAAATCGCTCAAGGAGAAATAACATTAGGATCCGAGGGGTGCCGCGACAGGTCCAGGACCAGGAACTCGCTGGATATGTGAGGGATCTCTTTAAGACTTTGTTGAAACTCCCGGATTCTGAAGAATTGATCCTGGACAGGACCCGTCGAGCATATTCTTCTATCCAGCAGAAGCGTAATCTCCTCCCCGATGTCTTGTCTAGGGTCCACTTCTTTCGGCAAAAAGAGGAGATAATGGTGGCGGCTAGAAAAGTGGAAAAGGTGGAATTCCGTGGCTCTGCCATATCATTGTTTCAGGACCTCTCATCATACACATTAGCAAACCGCAGGCGCCTCCAGAAGATCACCTCCTGGTTGCAAGCGAAAAAGATCCGCTACAGATGGGGATACCCGTGTAGCCTACTGTTTGAGTATCAGAATCGCCCCTGCAGCATCGGCTCCGAGGAAGAGGCAGAGGAGTGGTTGCGAAGTGCTGCGGGCGAGACAGACGACACAGGGACTGTCACGGAGGAAGGGCTGATGGTCAGCCCCACGGCGAAGTATAAGAGGCGAAGACCCAGGGGTTGGACACTGGTTAAGGCGCGCAAGATACCGGAGGTCAGGGAGGTGAGGAGCAGTACGCCCCCTGGAATGGATGGGGAAAGTTAACTTGAAGAACTCATACGCTTCAGCAGGGAGTTTAAAGGTATGATGAAACACGGCAAGCTGGGTGAATGATGATAGTCGTGTGCTCTACTCAGTGGCACGTAACTGCATTCATACATGAAAGGTGCCAGCAGGACAAATGATAGGAAGTGAGTGGACATGGTCGCGGAACCCCCCCCCAGGGGGGAGGGCCACCTGAATAAACTGGGCTAATGCTGCCATACATTCGCCTGCTCCGGACATGGCCACTAGGCGTTTGCAGAAATGGGACAGGGTGTGGACCCTGAAATGATTAAATACAACAGCAGCGCAGATACAGTGATACGCGATTCGCCAGTCTCAGATCCTGGCATGAGTATTCTAGAACATGTAAAGTTGGAACAAGGTTGTAAGGGGATGTATGTGTACGTTCATCGGTTACGTGATTATTGCAAATAGGGGGATGTGTGGGAACGATTCTGGGAGTTGGAGGTTGGGGCCCGTCACACGGATTATGCCTGACATTGTTACCCTGGAAGGGTTACTGTTCGTATCAGTTATGTTACGAAATTGGCAAGCATTGGATGATCTATATTCAGTTATTTTTTTTTCCTTTCTTTTTATGTCTTTTGGGGAGCCTGATCATGGAAGGTTGTGGTGGGATTTGCATTGATCTGCAGGGTTTGAGGTGTTATGGGAGCTCTCGTGGAATGCCTGATTTATAGCAGGGGGCAAACAAATGGGGGAGTTAGCGATAGACAGGAATTTGCTCCTGGCTATGCTGGGACCTTTTGAATCTGAGGGAGTGGGAGACTGGGGAGGGAATGGAGAAGGGGCATTTATGTCTAGTAAATTTGACTGGAGAAGAAAGAGGGGCGACTACTGGAGGGAGATTATGATAAGACTATGACTTCCCCAACATGTTGCTGTCTCTCCCTGAATGTGCAGGGGCTGAATACTCTGATTAAAAGAAGGGCACTGATGCACTGCATGGCCACCTTAGACTCCTCGATCCTGTTTCTTCAGGAGACTCACTTGCTCTCGTCAGATGAATTCCGGCTTAATAGCAAACTATATCCTACAAAATGTTGCGCTTCTTCAGGGACTAAAAGAGCTGGGGTGGCCATCCTGGCTCGCAGAGGAATCTCGCTAGGGGTCTCTAAGACGTTGAAGGATGTGGAAGGCAGATATGTCCTAGTAGTAGCTGATCTACAGGGGAGGAGGGTGACGCTGGTCTCTCTATATGCGCAGCAGGGCACGTTTTTTGAATCTGTCTCGAAGATGCTGTTCGAACATGCGGAGGGTGAAATAATAATTGGGGGGGATTTCAATGCTGAAATTGACCCTCTGATGGATAAAACTCTCACCCCACCTAGCACTGCTAAAAATAATTTGTTGGCACATACTACACTCCTGTGGAAACATTCCCTTATAGAGGCATGGAGATTCTGTCATCCAGAAGAGCGAGAATACACATATTATTCTGCGGTGCACAGGGGATTCTCCAGGTTGGATATGTTCTTAGTGTCCGATAAGTTAATAGCCCAGACGATTGACATAGATATACTGCCCAAGGCATTGTCAGATCACGCTCCGGTCCTACTCACGTTGGCTTCTTTTCAGGCCCAGTCAAACCCGCCACGGTCCTGGCAATTGAATGAATTCCTCCTGGAGGATCCCCAGTTCCGCTCCTGTATTTCAGAGGCTATTAATCTGTACTTTAATGAGAATGAGACAGAGGCACTGCCGTATACAAAGATATGGGACGCAGCGAAGGCTGTGCTGCGGGGACAGGTAATTGCTTACTCTGCAGAGAAAAGTAGGGCCAGGGAACAAATACGAGCCCAGTTGGAGTTGGAGCTTAGAAAGGGGGAAGAGGCACATAGGTGTAGACCTACTCAGAGTCGGAAACGAGTGGTGAGAATAGCCCAGAGAGCCCTCGAGGCCCATTATATGAGCCGGGCAGCGTATAGTATGATGAGAGTTAAGCAATACTACTATTCTAAGGGTAACAAGGCCAATCGGCTATTAGCAGCCAAGTTGAAACAACGGGCGAGCCGCAATAGGATTGAAGCACTGGTGGATGGGGAAGGAAAGAGGGTCACATCCGAGAGGGAGAAACTTCGTGTAGTGGAGGAGTACTTTAGGGCTCACTCTGCCCCCCACCAGACAGATGTACGTACGGCGGAGGGGTTCATACGAGAAGCGCATTTGCCACAGTTGCCTCAAGCAACCCGTGAGCTTTTAGAGGAGCCAATTACAAGGGTGGAGATAGAAAACGTGATTCGCTCCCTTCCTCTGGGTAAGGCCCCAGGACCTGATGGGTTCTCGAATAAATTTTATAAGATCTTCAGGGCTGAGCTTTCCCCTTATTTAGCAAAACTATTTAATAATATCTGGGCAACGGGATTGATCTCAGAGTCTATGGCAGACTCCACTACGACATTGGTGTTGAAACCCGGGAGAAATCCGATCGAATGCGCATCTTACCGACCAATTACTTTACTAAATACGGATGAGAAAATACTAAGTAGGGTGATAGCAGGGCGCCTAGGGGAGGTTCTCCCGATGCTAGTGGAGAAAGATCAAACAGGGTTTATACAGAACCGTTCGACTCAAGATAATATACGCCGGACGATAGATTTGATAGCTCTGGCCCCTAGACTGCCAGGCAAATTGTCGCTATTATCATTAGATGCCCATCGGGCTTTTGATAGTATGTCTTGGGGTTACTTACAGTTGGTATTAGAGGGATTCGGGTTTGGCCCCAGATTCTTGAGGTTGATCCTTTCCAATTATCAGTTTCCCTCCACTAAAGTTAAAGTAAACGCAAGCATGACCCCAGCGATCGGTCTATACAGGGGCACTAGGCAGGGTTCTCCCCTGTCCCCTTTGGTTTCTGCATTAGTTTTAGAGCCCTTTGCACAACATATCCGTTTGAGTAGAGAGATCATGGGCTTTGAATTCGCAAGACAATGCCATAAAAAAGCGTTATACGCTGATGACCTGCTATGCTTCCTGAAGGATGCAACTAGGTCCATCCCGCCCCTGATGCGCTTATTGTCCAATTTTGAAAAAATGTCAGGGTTTGGGGTGAATGCAAATAAATTGGTGGGTAAGGCACTGACTGAGCCCCCGGAAAGTCTGGCGGAGATACAGGCAGCCTTCTCCATTCCCTGGTCTTCTACAAACATTCCCTATTTAGGGATTAAACTGACCCCGACCTATGCAGGCCTATTTAAGGCGAATATATACCGGCACTATTTAGAGAAGCCAAAGAATGGCTTTGTCGATGGGATTCACAGGAAATGTCCTGGTTGGGCAGGGTGAGTGCGGTAAATGGCCCTCATTACGACCCAGGCGGTAAGTGAAAAACGATGCCGGTAAATGATTACCGGCATCGTTTTCCGCTAGGTCCGATCATGACCCGTGACCGTTAACTACGATGCCATTAGCGGCATCGTAGTAAACGCTGCCGCTAACTGCACCAAGGACGCGCGCACGCAACCTGCCACACTGCAAATACCGGCATGGCGCAAAGCTACACGAATGACGACCCAAGCGAACATGCACCTAACGCCATCACCCAGCCCGTTAAGTACCTTACCGCCATGGTGCTAATTACGCCATCGCGAACCAACCGTAAATGGCCTTGTGCAGTGAATCCAGCTGCCACACGTGCACAGAATCAGCACAGGTGGAGGCAATACAGACTCAGGAAGTACAAAAAGAGCACACCCAACCCCTTCCCACACCCAGTCACACTCCACAATGATTCCAATAGGACTAGCAATGTTGGGGATGGAGGACCTGATAGCAATGCAAGTGCTACAACTTCAACTACAACAACAACAACAACACCAACAACAGGCTGCACAGAAGAGACGCAGGAGGAGAAGGAGGGCAAGGCAGGGCCAGCAAGCCCCAGCAGCACAGCCAGTGGCACCACGCAGGCAGCCCACAATCCCACGCATCAGAGCCAGTCCATTCAACCTCACCGCTGAGCAGATCCACACCCTGTACCGTTTGGACCGGGACACCATCACCGCCATCGTAGACATGATACACAACGACATCGTCAGCATGATAGAAACACCAACCGCCACCCCACCCCTACTGAAGGTAGTGTCTGTACTCCACTTCCTGGCCACAGGCACCTACCAGCACACAGTGGGACACTTGCATGGCATTTCACAACCATTATTCTCACGTACACTGATCCAAGTGCTTGATGCCCTCCTCAAGCACACAGACGACTACATCTCATTACCACGGTCTGCCCAGGAGATTGCAAACACCAAGGTGGGTTTCCATGCACTAGCCGGCATACCTGGTTGCATTGGTGCCATTGACTGCACCCATGTAGAATTGGTGGTGCCACATGCCATGGAGGTACCGTACCGCAACCGTAAACTATTTCACTCAATCAACGTGCAAATGGTCTGTGACTCCAACAGGATCATCACACATTGCTGTGCCCGATTCCCCGGAGCAACCCATGATTCAATGGTCCTTCGGAACTCCACAATACCACGCTACATGGAGCGACATGCAGGGCCAAGATCCTGGCTACTCGGTGAGTCACATGTCATGACCATGGAAAAGTGAAGTGGGTAGGTGAACGACGTACCAATGCATACTCCGGGGGGGAATGATGCATACTCCACCTGGCTGAAAGGGGGGGGGGGGGAATGATGCATACTCCACCTGGCTGAAAGGGCGGGGGAATGATGCATACTCCACCTGGCTGAAAGGGGGCGGGGGTGATGCATACTCCACCTGGCTGAAAGGGGGGGGAATGATGCATACTCCACCTGGCTGAAAGGGGGGGGAATGATGCATACTCCCCCTGGCTGAAAGGGGGGGGGTGATGCATACTCCACCTGGCTGAAAGGGGGGGGGTGATGCATACTCCACCTGGCTGAAAGGGGGGGGGAATGATGCATACTCCCCCTGGCTGAAAGGGGGGGGAATTATGCATACTCCACCTGGCTGAAAGGGGGGGGGGATGATGCATACTCCACCTGGCTGAAAGGAGGGCGGGGGATGATGCATACTCCACCTGGCTGTGAGTACTAGAGACAACGGAGCCAGATCATACCCTAAAGCAGCACAAACTTCAGCTGACACCACTAAACCTAATGGCCAATGTATGCAGACCCACCACGTGAATGAAGGTGTGCCCCAACCATGACACAACCATCTGCAAGTGCATTGTACCAATTCACACCACACTGACCTCAACGAAATGCACCTATGTGCACGTCACCAGACACCATCCACTGAAAGGCCTGTCCCCCATAACTGCGCACGAATGAGGCACATGACGGACAGAAACATCAACACACCATCACACAGACAGCATGGCCCACAAAATGTCCCTATCAACATCAGCATTGCTCACTGGGGTCATGATGAGGCTGACAGCAATGTTGCAATGATGTGAGAGTTGACATCACAGGACACGTGCCAGGCCACCAAAACAAACGGCATGAACGAACACAGTGGATGGGCACTCACAAGGCACTTGACCCCCCTGCATACATTGGTTGATGGCATGCACAACTTTCCATAAAAGCCATGAGCATATAGTGGTTGCTTAGGGAATCAATTAGTGCATTTAAAAGAGGTCCGAAGTAACAGTTGGATGCAAGCCATGGTGGCACGTCATGTTCTGAAATAGACGTCATGACTGACACATACATTCTCGCCCACATACAGGTGATGCAGGCTATCCCCTGAAGAGGTGGCTCCTTACACCAGTCCGGAACCCACAGAACCAGCACGAGGAGGACTTCAACCGTGCACATACACGTACCCGTGTGGTGATTGAGCAGGCATTTGGCCTATTGAAGGCACGGTTTCGCTGCCTCAGCAGGTCTGGTGGGGCACTCCTGTACCGCCATGAGAAGGTGGCAAAGATCGTCATGGCATGTGTCATGCTACACAATATGTGCGTCAGACGCAATGTGCCCCTGCCACCTGATGCAGAACTGCAACCACCTGACGATGAGGATGATGAGGGTGGGGATGGGGCAGCACCTCATGGAGGCGGTGATGCACAGGAGGGGCGTGAAATGCGTAGTACTCTGATCAACCAATTATTCTAGCACACGCGGATGGGTGGCGTCACCTGGAGATGACGATTGTGTCACTGTGTGCGTCTGTTATATGGACACTGGGGACTGTTTACCAATAAATCACACATACGCAATGAGCAATTTCCACACATGTGATTTGTGCAAATATGAAAAGTGTATTGTGAAAGTGATTTTGGTGAACACACCCACTCCCCTCTCCCCCCTGAACTCCCCAACACACCCCCTCCACCCTCCCCCCTCCCCCCTGAACTCCCCAACACACCCACTCCCCCCTCCACCCTCCCCCCTGGAATCCCTACAAAGGTGTGAGTAAGTTTGTGCAGCAGTGTGTGATGTAGGATTTCTCCACTGTCCGGCCACTATTGGCAGCCCCCTCCCCTGGCCCCCGGGGCACCCCTGCCTGTGCTGCGCAGGTTCCTCCCCGATTGGCGGATGGGGCTGTTTGGTGTCGAGCTGGCACCTGAGGAGGTTCCTGCCTGCTCATTTGGACGCATGTCCTGAATTGCCTGCACTAGTTCTGAGATGACGTGCCGCACAGCGGCGAGTTCTGCGCAGATGTCCTTTGTGGAGGACTCAATAGCAGCCTTCACTGTCTCCGCACATTTCTCCATTGCTGCACTTGCCCCCCCACAGTCTGCAACGTGCTCATTAAGGAGCGAGGATAGTTGCTGCTGCCGGGTGACAATCTCCTCCAGGGTTTGTTGGTTCCTCTGGCCCATGGCTAATGGCAGTGGTATTCCCATTGGGCTGCTCACCTCCTGCAGCGGGGATGGAGTGCCTGGCCAATCCTCATCCTCTAACTGCCCCTGTGTGGCATCCGCATGCGGGCTGCTTAGGGACAGGTAGGGGGGGAATGAGGGTGGGCAGTGGGGCTTCCAACATTAATCTCCTCAATGATCCCTGCTTCGCTATCGGAGGAGGCTGCAATGGCAGCAGTTTCCCCAATAGTGCTGCTTGCAGCAGAGCCTGTCCCTTCTGTGGGCACGATTTGGGTAATGTCCGCTGCTGCTGCTGTGGTGCCTGCTGGGGTGGCTGTCAGTGTCCTGTCCTGTTTTCCTGGCAGGGATTTTGGCTGCTGTGGGGTTTTCCTCGGGACGGCAGAGGTGGAGGGTTGTGGTGTTGGCACAGTTGTCCTGGCCCTCTTGGTGGGTGTGGAGGCAGTGGTGTCCTCATCCTCAAGGTCGGAATTTGAGCCTGTGGTGCAGCAAAGGAGGGAAAGTGTTATTGATGGGTCTGCGGACATTGGGCGGGCATTGTGACGACTGACATCTTATCAGTTAGTACATGCGGCACATTTGAGGCAGGGGCATACAGGTTGTCTCCCTTTTGTGTGGAAGTAGCATGGAGGTATGTGGGTGCCTGCAGTTAGGGTGTGCATACTGCATGTGTACAGGGCGGAGATCGGATGCGTCTGTGGGCAGTCTCCTGCTGATGTGTTGCATTTACACTATGGGGCAACATTGTACTTCACATGAATGGACTTTGGTGAATTTTGCATGGCTTGATTTGAGCCACCTACCTGCATCGCCTGATGTCAGGGCTCCTCTCTCCATTCCTCCTACTCCTTCTATGCTCTCCATTCCGATTGTGGAGGCACAGATTTCCTCCCATGGCTGCAATTTAATAGGAGACTCCGATCCTCCCCCGGTTGCCGTGCCCAGGTTCCTGTTAGCCGATAGGATGCTCCTGACTCTGAGCCTGAGATCGTCCCACCGCTTGCGGCACTGTCTGACATTGCGGGGTACAGACCCCACGGCACTAACCCGCTGAGCTACCAGTGCCCATATGGCCTTCTTCTTGGCTATGGCCGGTCTTGTCATTTGGTTGGAGAATACCACTGCAGCGTTCTCCTGGAGGGTCTCCGCAAGCATGGTAAGCTCCTCTCTGGTGAAGCGGTCTTGCCGCTGGCGGTCACAGGCTTTTTTTTACCACTTTAGGCATTTCCTTGCAGGAAGAAGGTTGCTGATGGTATTTGCCGGGTCTCAGGCTCGGATGTCCAGTGGTTGCGGAGGATGCCAATGGATTGTGTTTTTAAAGATGGCCGCCGTGCTCTTTCCCGTTCCGCCGCGGTGACGCTACTTCCGGTTCCGCTTATTTACGGTCACCGCTAATTGCGGTGACCGCTAACTACGGTCACCGCTATAAACGGTGGTCGGGGTGGCATAAGTGCACCTTGCGCGGCATACGATGCCGGTAGGTGCCGTTTTGGTGGCATTAACGCCATGGCGCAGTTTACATTACCGGCATGGCGTAATGCTCGTGCACGATGGGTCGTAATGTCCTGCTTTTTACGGCTTTGACCCAGCACGTAAACGTTAGTTACGCCATGCCGGTAATGTCGTATACTTACCGCCTGGGTCGTAATGAGGGCAAATATGTCTCTTATCCCGGAGCTGCTGTATGCATTCTACTCGTTGCCGATACGGATTCCCGAGAGGGATCTTATAGATATGCAGAAGGAGATAGGACGTTTTGTGTGGGGAAATAAGAGGCCTAGAATACCCTATAAACTCTTGACCAGAAAGGCGACACAGGGGGATATAGGTCTGCCCTCGGTTCAGCGCTACTACAGGGCGGCGCAGGTGGCTCCTATGCTAGCCTGGGGGAGTTCCACTGAAACTCCTAAATGGCAGGAAATAAAGCAGGAAGCCTCTCCATTGATGTTAGAATATTTCCCTTTCCTGCCTAAGGAGGCGAAAAATTATCAGGGGGCCGGTCCATCCCACCCCTGATGCGCTTATTGTCCAATTTTGAAAGAATTTCAGGGTTTGGGGTGAATGCAAATAAATCGGTGGGTATGGCACTGACTGAGCCCCCGGAAAGTCTGGCGGAGATACAGGCGGCCTTCCCCATTCCCTGGTCTTCTACAAACATTCCCTATTTAGGGATTAAACTGACCCCGACCTATGCAGGCCTATTTAAGGCGAATATACCGGCACTATTTAGAGAAGCCAAAGAATGGCTTTGTCGATGGGATTCACAGGAAATGTCCTGGTTGGGCAGGGTGAGTGCGGTAAAGATGTCTCTTATCCCGAAGCTGCTGTATGCATTCTACTTGTTGCCGATACGTATTCCCGAGAGAGATCTTATAGATATGAAGAAGGAGATAGGACGTTTTGTGTGGGGAAATAAGAGGCCTGGAATACCCTATAAACTCTTGACGAGAAAGGCGACACAGGGGGGTATAGGTCTGCCCTCGGTTCAGCGCTACTACAGGGCGCCGCAGGTGGCTCCTATGCTAGCCTGGGGGAGTTCCACTGAAACTCCTAAATGGCAGGAAATAGAGCAGGAAGCCTCTCCACTGATGTTAGAATATTTCCCTTTACTGCCTAAGGAGGCGCAAAATTATCAGGGGGGACCTCAGCCCACAACGCTTGCTACGCTTCAAAGCTGGGATAAGGCGAGAGTGCAAAAAGGGATAGCTCTGGGTCTAGGTCCGCTGTCCCCTGTGGCACAGAATCCAGCATTTACACCAGGATTAGCTCCCGGCTCATTTCAAGGGTGGGAATCACATGGTCCATTGAGGCTGAGGGACTTCTATGTAGACCAAGAACCACTGACATTCCAGGAGTGCAAGGAGAAGTTTGGGCTGTCAGAGGGGGAAAGGTTTAGGTACATACAGCTACAACACTGGTTAACTAATAGGGAAACTCGCCAAGTTTCAGTAGAGTGCCATTTGGTATAGAATTGAGGATTCTTGAGGGGCAGGGCTCTCATAGGCTGGCGGCTTGTTATGGCCTTCTAGAAAATGTCTCTGAGGATGAAGAGCTCCCCTACATGTTATCGTGGGAAAGAGAGCTGGGGGTTGAAATCCCAGGGGAAGCGTGGCAGCGCACATGGCACAGGGCCCACAAGAGCTCCAGATGTACATTGGTAAAAGAAAATGCAATTAAGATATGCTTCCGTTGGTACTTCCCGCCGACTAGATTGCATGCCATGAACCCTGGGTATCCGGATACATGTTGGCATGGGTGCGTTGAAAAGGGTGATCTAGGGCATATGTGGTGGCATTGTGCGGTCATCCAGGACTTTTGGTTAGAGGTCCGTTCCAAGATCAAGGAGGTTACGGGCACGCTGCTTCCTATGGACCCGCGTGTACTAATCCTTGGGGACGTGCCGGAAGATGGGTCCTTCCCGATGACGGGGTCCAGAGCAGCCTTAATTGCGCAGTTACTTACTGCGGCACAAATCACCAGGGCGCGATTCTGGAAAACGGTGGAAGGACCACAGGTGTCATACTGGTGGGTGAAGGTGTGGGAATTAATGGGTCTTGAAAAGCTCACTGCAATGCTGGAAGGAAAGCTATCGAGGTTCAGACGGATCTGGGCCTCTTTCTTGGACTATGTGGAAGATAGGGAGCAGATATACCTTAGGCCAGACCTGATGAGGCACTTTATGAACTCCTGACAGACTTGAAACTGCGCACTTTGCACGGAATGGATATTGCTATGAATTACACAGGCTCCGATTTGTTGAATGGGTGTTTTTTTTTTCTCTTTTCTTTCCCGCTGTTACTGTTTGTTCATGATTACATTGTTCTCCAATTGACTGTTGGCAAATGAATTGTTTATGATCTAGTTAAAATTGAATTGATGAACTGATAATGCAACACTATACTTTGCTGAATAGAGATGGACTCGAAGGAAGGTGTTCTGGACTGGAAATTTGTTGAATTGACATGTGTGCTCCTTCCTCTTGCATTATTATTACTGTTGGATCAATTTGTTTTCTTGGAAAATGTATAAATAAATAAATAAAATATAAAAAAGAAATTAGGCAACACCAACAGGTAAGTACTCTGAGCAATTTGAACAAGAGAGACTACAGTGAAGAGATCAGCTAGAAAAGGCTTAGGGCCAAAGTCAATAGGTCAAAAGTCTTTTGCTCAAGATCACAGAGTTCAGGTAATTCGCAGTAAAGTTTGTGGCACAGATTCCGGACAAGGTTGGTTGGTAGAAAAGATAGTTCGAAGAGAAGGACAAGCCCTCGGATTGGAGAAAGATTTCAAACACTTTCACCGCAGTTGAACGAAACGGACAACCGGATTAGCACAGTACCTTAAAACGCAGAGGGAGAGCTGTGGCTGAGGTGGACGTTCCTGGCGTTCCCTGCAGGCTCACGGTTCGTGAACCAACTGTCGGACTGATCAGAAGTAGGAAGACTGGAGGGTCCTGCGCCACCCACGGAAGAAGCCAGCAGCCAAGCAAAACAACAAATAAAATGTGCGCTCCTTGAAACCCAAGCAGGGTCCGACCTTCCTGGCTATCCGGCCCACTACAGCGAATTTGACCAGAGGAGCGGTCCTGGCTTGTAGTTTGGGCGAACTGGTTGGTCCCACCAGCTCAAGGGAAGAAGTTTCCTGGAGGATCTTCTCCGTCGTCGGATTTGGAGATTTGGACCTGCAGCAGGGCTTTACCGGGCGGTTCGGTCGTTGTAGGGATCCTCTTCTTCCAGTTCCTCGTTGGTTTATTTTGTTCCAGTGGCGCCTCTGCTCTTCCAGTCCCAGAGACCTGCTTTTTATGCAGTTTTCCCCCATTCATTCACACAACAGGGTGGCTGGCCTGGCAAGGCCAGTCCCTTTAGCCAATCAGACAAGAGTGCGACTTGTGTTACTAAGGCAACCCATGGCAGGGGTCCAAATATCTCTCCCTCACATACTGCCCCTCTAGACTATCAGGCGCCTTAAGGAGGGCTTCTGTTCAGAATCCAGCGAAAAGACAGCGAACAAAGGAGTCGTCCCCAGTTTGGCGCGCAGAGAAAAACACGAGAAAGTCTTTAACAAAAAGAAATGGCGAATAAACCCAGCTGGAACCAAAATAATATGTATTTGGTCAAGGAGGTTTATGTTCGAGGGTAATATAATAGCCTGGAACAATACCACGTTTATATAACGGTAGGAAAGTTAGGGTAGATACCACTGCCACCAGCCAAGTCTTAATGTTAAGGGAGCGAAGCAAGGCTCCAAGAGGCACAGACAAAAAGGGATAGGAGTTAACCCTTTCCAATACTCCATGGAAGATGGGGTGTACTGGGTCTGTGGTTTAAAGTGACTATATAAAGTTAATGGCAACTTTACCTGTTTCTGGGGGACAGTAGTCAGCCCCAGAAAAATGGAGCCAGTGGGAAGTCTCAAAGACAACCCTGTGTCACTGCACTGAAGGTGCTGTGTAACACACACAAAAAGTGGTGCACATGGAGTAGGTGAGGCTCCAGTGCCCAAGATCACACAAACAGTGAAAATACACACAAAAAAACACATGTAAGAGTGGGAAAAAAGGCTCACACTCTTACCAGGTGAAAAAATAAATCCTAGAAATCCAGCAAAGCTGCTGAGGGATTCTTTAGGTAAGGGAAGAACAAGTTACTTCTTACCTTGTAAAGTTCTTTCAATGGGATGTTCCTCCGACGTATTCCTTATCTTAGATATCTCTTTCCAGCTTTGCTGGCCTCGGAAATTTTTTCTCTCTAGAGGACGCTGCGCGTCGACGTCCGCGAGTCGATGTCCCTCGACAGCCGCCGTATCGAGGTCGACGTCATCCTGCCTATAAAGGCCGCGCGCAGCGTCCGTTGCTCACTTACGTTTTGTAGCCCACAATAATTCTTTCTGGACTCAACTAATCACCCTGAAGAAGCGTACGCTGCAACAACAAGGGAAGTAGTACTGCGGGGATGGATGGGAGGGTCGATAAGGAATACGTTGGAGGAACATCCCATCGAAAGAACGTTACAAGGTAAGAAGTAACTTGTTCTTCGAAGGGATTGTGTCCTCCGACGTATTCCTTATCTTAGATAGGCTCCCATAGCAGTATTCTGTTATTGGAGGTGGGAGTACTGACTTCATGCTTCCTCTTATTGATGAATAGAGTGCAATACTGCCCTTCCAAACCTAGTTTCCTGACTGGAGGAGGAATCCAAGTTGTAAAACCGTGTAAAGGTATGGGCGGACGACCATGTGGCAGCCGCACATATGTCTCTAACCGGCACTCCTCTTTTTGAGGGCCGATGAAGCAGCGATACCTCTGGTCAAATGAGCCCTAAGATTTTGAGGGGGCTCTTTTCCTGCCAGTTTATAACATTCCAAAATGGCTAAAATGATCCATCTGGAAATGGTCTGCTTAGTTATCGGTAACCCCAGCTTGTGACCTGCGTAGCCTACAAACAGCTGGTCTGCTGGTCTTATCCTAGCCAGTCTACTAATGTAAAAACTTAAAGCCCTTCTTGGGTCCAGCCTGTGTAACCTCTCTTCCTCTTTCCACGGATGGGGAGGAGGATAGAAAGATGGAATGGTAATCTTCTGTGTGATATGAAATTCAGAAACCACCTTTGGGAGGAAATTAGGCTTCACTTGCAGAACAACCTTGTCTTTGTGAAAGATTGTATGAGGGGGTTTACAAGAAAGAGCTTGTAACTCGCTCACCCTTCTAGCAGATGTAAGTGCTACTAATAAAACAGTCTTAAGGGTAGGAAATCTTAACGAACAAGAGTGGAGTGGTTCGAAAGGTGTGCCCATCAGGAAAGTTAGGACTAAATTTAAATCCCATAGGGGAACCTGGAATGGTCTTGGGGGATAAACGTTAGTTAACCCCTTTAGAAACTGTATTACCAAGGGTAACTTGAAATAGGATGGTTCTTCCGCAGTGCGCTTAAAGATGGATAGCGCTGCGAGATAGCCCTTGATGGGGCCTGAATTTGCTGAAGTAGGAAGGACAAAACCATTGGTGTACCACATGAAACGGGATTGATATTCTTTTCCCTACACCAGCTGCAAAATCTGTACCAACGGCAGCGGTATAAAGATTTTGTTGCTGGCCTTCTTGCCGAAAGCAACACCTCCATAACGTCATCAGGGAGGTCCCAATCCTTGTACCTCAGCCTTTCAGAAGCCAAGCGTGAAGGTTGAGGGTTTTGATGTCTGGATGGAGAACCTGACCTCCCTTCTGTGAGAGCAGATTCTCTTAAGTGGAAGTCGAATTGGAGGGCAGATGGACAAGTCTAGAAGGTCTGGGTACCAGGTTCTCCTGGCCCAATCCGGGGCAATTAGGACCATTGTTTTCCGGAATCTTCTCAACCTCCTGATCATTTGAGGAATGACTGGGACCGGTGGAAACGCGTACAGGAGCGGAAACTCCCAGTCCACTATGAACACGTCTCCCAGAGCTCCTCTCGGGGGAAATTCCCTTGAACAGAACAGATCGCACTTCCTGTTGACACTGGTGGCGAACAGATCCACCTGAGGGGTTCCCCAAAAGGCGAAGATCTCTTGAAGGACTTCCTGAGCTAGTTCCCACTCGTGGGAGACTGTGCTCTGCCTGCTCAGAGAGTCCGCTGTCAAGTTCTTCTCTCCGGCTAGGTGAACTGCCGATAGAGAGATTCCTTCTTGGATTGCCCAAAACCAGAGCTGCATCGCCTCTCTGCACAGAGGTAGTGATCCTACGCCTCCTCTTTTGTTGAGGTAATGCATGGCCACTGTGTTGTCCATCATTATCAGGACCTTCTTTCCTTGTACAGATGGCAGAAAAGCCTTCAGCGCAAGTCTGATGGCCCTCAGCTCTAACAGGTTGATATGTAGTCTGGACTCCGATGGAGACCAACGACCGCTGATGGTCAAGTCGTTGGCGTGGGCTCCCCACCCCGTGAGTGAAGCATCCGTGACTACTGTTATCTCCGGCCAGGGTTGCCAAAACTGCTCTCCTTTCAGAATGTTCTCCTGACAGGCCCACCACTGAAGGTCTCGAGCCACCCTGTCGGGAACCTGAAGAAGATCTGTCATTCTCCCTGAGAATTGTGACCACTGAGTTCTCGGTGCCCACTGGAGGGATCTCATTCTCAGGCGAGCCTCTGGCACTAGGAAAATGCAGGATGCCACGAGGCCTAGCAACCTCAAAAAGTCGAAGGCTGGGAGACGTTGGGCATTTTGAAACTTGTTGACCATCTGTAGAATATCTTGAGCCCTCACTTCTGGTGGCGAGGCTTTTCCCAGGGAAGTGTCCAGGATCGCTCCAATGAACTGGAGTCTCTGCGATGGTATCATTTGTGACTTCTTTAAATTGAGGGAGAAGCCCAGTCTGTGAAGGGAGTGGCAAACATGATCTAGCTGGATCTCAGCTTGTTCCGAAGGTACAGCTCTGATCAACCAATCGTCCAGATAGGGGTAGACGTGAATCCCTTCCCTCCTTAGACTTGCAGCCACTACCAACATTAACTTGGTAAAGACCCTCGGGCGGAGGTCAGCCCAAATGGCAGCACTCGAAATTGATAATGAGAGTTGCCAATTGCGAACCTCAGGTAATTCCTGTGTTTGAGATGGATTGACAAATGGAAATAAGCGTCCTGAAGGTCCAGAGATACCAAACAGTCCTGGAACTGAAGGGCCTGAAGGATCTGAGAAAGAGTTACCATCTTGAATTTGTCTTTCCTGAGGAATTTGTTCAATTCTCCCAAGTCCAAGATGGGTCTCAGTCCTCCGTCTTTCTTTGGAATGAGAAAGTAAGGGGAGTACCAACCCTTGTTCCTCTCCGCTAGAGGTACCGGTTCTATGGCACCTTTCTCTAGCAGGTCTAAAATCTCCTGCAAGAGGAGCGGATCTGGAGCTTTTTGAGAGCTGATCCCCGGTGGATGACTCTGAGGTATGCGTAGGAGAGGCAGGCAGTAACCTTGTGCAACTGTCTCCAATGCCCAAGAATCTGACGTGATAGCCTGCCATTCCGCCAGATGTTGAGTTAACCTGCCTCCTACAGGTGTCTTGTGAGGGAAGTCCACAGAGTGGTTTTGGGGCGGCTGATGCAGATGCCGATGGTAAAGAGGCACCTGCTGTTGCTGCGGCTTTTGAATATCTACCCAGACCACCTCGGGTAGTTCTTCTTTGTCCCCTTTGAGCCGGTCGTCCTCTACCTCTTCCGAATGCGGAGTAGAAGCGAAAGGACTTGCCTCTCTCAGAGGTTCCTGTGGGACGAAAAGGTGTCTGATGGATTGCAGCGCCTAGGGATTTTGCTGCTGCCTTTGATTTTTGCAGTTTTTCTAAACTGTCATCCGCCTTTTTCCCAAACAAAGAAGATCCATCAAATGGCATATTCAAGAGCCTGGCTTGCACATCTGGGGCAAAACCAGACTTTCTCAACCAAGCAAATCTCCTGGTTGTTGTACTTGCCGCCATTGCTCTGCTGATACTGTCAGCCGAATCAATGTCCGTCTGGAGTGATTCGCACATAGCGTCTTTACCGTCCTTTATATTTAGGAACGCCTCCCTTTCTTCTCCCTCCGGGATGCAGTCAGCCACTGTAGAAGCACACTCCCAAAGTGTATGGCTAAATCTAGCAAGGGTGCAAGTAGCATTAATAGATTTTAACGCCATGCTACATGCCGAAAAGACTTTCTTAGCCATAGCATCGTTTTTTTTATCGTCCCTGTCCTGTGGGACGGTAGGGTAAGCAGTCTTGATGTCAGTAGGAGATGCTGCTTGTACCACCAGACTTTCTGGGGATGGGTGTTTGGACAAAAACTCCGGGTCTGCAGAAGATACCCTGTATTTAGTAGACAGTTTTTTATTTACTGCCGGGACGACATCTGGGGTTTCCCAGTTCGTCATGATTTTTCTTTGAAGAGCTTTATGAAAAGGTACTACAGGATCCTCCTGTGGACCTTTATCAAGAATATCCGTGATGTCATCCTGTTGGAAAGCCTGTGAAGCTGTTGACCACCCCATAAATTCTGGCCATTAAGGCTCTATAAGGGGTTTCAGCATGCTCCCCCGGGTCTGGCCTAGCGAACTCCACCTCTGGGGAAGTGTCTAAACCACTTGCCTCATTGTAAGGAGTCATAGAGTTCCTTTAATCTGCGTTCCTCTGAGGATAACTCCTCTTGAACTGGGGTTGCAGATCCCTGCAACTCAAATGTCTCTTCTTGGTCAGATAGTTCTCCTTCTTCCATAATTGAGGACATTGTTCTCAATTGGTCTGAACTCACAAAGGGTGTGAAACCCATCTCCAAGGCAGAGGGTGCCAAACTTGTTGTAATCGGCCTTGAAAACGTCGATGTCGTCGACGCCGAGTCGAAGGCTTCGAACGTGGCGTCGAAAACAAAGGTGGAGGCCTCGAGGTACTCGATAGAATTGGAATTCTGCTCGAGGATGTCGACAATCTCGACGACATCGTCATCGAAGACCTGGGAATAGCCACTGGGTGCGCCGCAACCGTGACTTTCCTTGGCGTCGACGCCGGCGTTGAGTCGACAGACCTGTGTGTCGAAGGTCCTTTCGACAACGGCGTCGAAGACACCGACCTCTGCGTCGACGGAACCTTCGTCGACGGAACCTTCGAAGAAGGATTCGAGGTCTTTGCTTTACTCGAGGGTTCGTAACGCGCCCGAGAAGCTTCCTTCGCCGGGTACTGCGACTCGCTGCGTTTTAGACCTTTGGGTCTTTCGACCAGAGCATCGCTCTCGACAGTCTTCGAGGGGGTCGAGGCCGCTTTCTTGAAGACGCTCATCATATTTTTTCGGAATTCCTTCCATTCAGCCCGGGAACTATGTTTCGTGGGGCAAGGGATTCTCTTAGGTGAAACAGAGGAAGGAGGATGACAAAGAAGGGGATCTTCGGCGTCTCCTTTTCGAGTGCTTCGATCTCGAGGAGTGATGGGACCCGCTTCGAGACCTGGATCGCGAATGGTGACGAGGAGACGAATGTCTCGACTTTGTCGAGGAAGAAGCTTTAGAAGTCTTACCTTTTTCCAGCTTCCCCCTACGCTCCTTCAGGGCCTTAGCTGTTATGGACATACAGTCCTCGCACTCCGAACAATGGTGTTCAGCTCCCAAACACCACAGACAGACCCTGTGAGGGTCAGTCAGCGACATCTTTTTTCCACAGTCTCGGCATTTTTTAAAGCCGGACCGAGGGGTCGTCGGTTCAGACGAGGAAGCCATCGAGTATGGATCGAATATCTCGAGTAAATTGGAATAATTCTCTATGAAACTGAGCAACGATATTCCGAGGCACTGAGTAAGCGCGGAAAAACGGAACTGAGCAACGGACGCTGCGCGCGGCCTTCATAGGCAGGATGACGTCGACACGCGGCTGTCGAGGGACATCGACTCGGCGGACGTCGACGCGCAGCGCCCTCTAGAGAGAAAAAATTTCCGAGGCCAGCAAAGCTGGAAAGAGATATCTAAGATAAGGAATACGTCGGAGGACACAATCCCTTCGAAATCAGCCATTTATGAGAATTCTCCCTAACAAGAGGCAATCGTTGAAGTTGGGCAACAACATTAGCGTGGCAGAGGTTTTACAGATAAGTAAATGGCAATGGCTTTCTGCCTTTGTGGGGACGCCTAGCGTCCTGAAAGCTGCACAGACAAAGATCGATGAAGGAAGCGGGAGGACCGAAAAGTGTTGTGAAGGGCGGGGAAAGCAGGAAGAGAGGTAAGAACAGACGCATTCATTGAGTTGTATGTGCAACGGTGCTGTGAAGATAATGAGGATGCAGGTGGTAGCAAAAGGGGGTACAAGTGGGCAGCGGCGCAGAGCAAGGGAAGGTGAGCAAACATGAAGGGAGGTGACATGAGACATGTAGAACTGATTCAGTAGACTGATAAGGAGGTAGGATGACACTCTTGCATTCGGTATGAGCCTGATGCTTAGGCGAGGTATCGGATACAGCAGGACAGCCATGGGCAGAGAGGGAGAAGACAGGGGCCTTCGATTGAATGGGCCGCCTCCCGGTTGGCATGATTGGCTGATAAGAAAGTGGCCAGCCAATGGGAGCCGGAGCAGGCCAGGCATCACAGAACAAGGATTAGAGAAATGCAGGCGGTATTGCTGGACCAGCGCTGTATCGAAGCAAAGGCATGTAGAAGTGCTAAAGCAGCCACACGGGTAGAATAAAGTGGCAATTATCAGCGGTGTAGGAAAGGATTCTTAGGAAGTGGGATACAAGCATAATTAACAATGGTGGAGCGAGGCTCCCAGCAGTGGGATGAGGCTTACCAGCCAGGGCCATGATGTTCAGGCAAGATTCCACATGCTGCTTCCTCCAGATTAGGAGCATGATCAGCTGCTCCTTGATGAAGACAGCGGATGGTATGCAGCTTAGATCCCACTTGGGGCACCTCAGGGTAAGCCCTGGTGATGCTAGTGTCTGTACGACTCCTCCCTGAACCGGATGACTCCGGAAAGGAGTCACCCAGATGGGGTGCCCTGAAAAAAAAGGTACTTGGGTGATTTATTTTTTCCTCAATGAATTTACATAGGTTGCCAGGAGAAGCTCAGTGGACGATGTTCTCCCACCCGACAAGCCTTCTTTCGAGTGTGCATACCGAAAGGGAGTTGCAGTAGAAGAACAAGTTACTTACCAACTGTAACATTCTTTCGATTGGATGTTCCTCCCACATATTCCTCATCTTAGATATATCATTACCTTCAGCTTTGCTGCTTCGGAAATGTTTTCTCTCTCCACCAGAGGGTGCTCCACTCGAGGATGCAGCATCGATGTCCCTCGGCGGCATTCGTCGAGCGCCAACTTCATCAGCTGTATAAATACCTTGTGCGCGCCCGTTGGCCTCAGTTCTGTTTTTTCATATATTGTTATATTGTAGCCAATGGATTGTAGTTAATGGCGTGCCTCTTTTGACCCAAGCCTTAAAAGAATTTAGAGTGTAAACCACGTAAACTGTACGGTGGGGTAGGCTGGGAGGGTCGATGAGGAATACGTGGGAGGAACATCCAATCGAACGAACGTTACAGTTGGTAAATAACTTGTTCTTCGAATGGATTGTGTCCTCCCACGTAGTCCTCATCTTAGATAGACTCCCAAAGCAGTTTTGTATTGGAGGTGGGGGTACAGTCATTTTTGTCATGTACAGAATGAAGTACAGATTTAGCGAAAAGAACTCCTTGTGAAGAAGACGAATCTAGAGCATAATGTTTTATAAAAGTGCATGGATGACCATGTGGCTGCTGCGCAAATATCTTGCACAGGGACACCCCTTTAAAGTGCTGTTGAAGTTGCCATGCCCCTGGTTGAATGAGCCCTCAGCCCATCTGGAGGATCATTCCCAGCTAATCTATAAGATTCATTTATAGCCAAAATCATCCATCTAGATAATGTTTGCTTAGTCACGGCCAGTCCCAATTTGCGGCCAGTATATCCTACAAAAAGTTGATCACACTGATGTCATTTTGCCAATCTTGAAATATAGAAGCTGAGGGCCCTTCTAGGATCAAATCTATGTAGCCTTTCCTCTTCCTTACTTGCTGAGGAGGATAGAAAGTAGGCAGTGTTATTTTTTGTGACAGGTGAAAATCTGAGACAATTTTTGGCAAGAAAGAGGGTTTTACCCTAAGGACCACTTTATCTTTATAAAAGATGGTGTGAGCAGGCCCGCTAGAAAGTGCCTGCAACTCACTTACCCTGCGGGCTGATGTAATTGCCACAAGAAGTATTGTTTTTTAAGTAAGGAGCCTTAATGGACAAGAATGTAAAGGCTCAAATGGGATGCATTGGAGAATGTTAGTACTAAGTTTAAGTCCCACACTGGTACTTGAAAAGGTATTGGAGGAAACACATTATTTGGACCTTTTAAGAATTGAGTTATCAAAGGTATCTTAAAGTAAGATTCTTCCTGCTAAATAACCTTTTATCGTGCCAACCTGAAGCCCCAGATTAGCCAACTGTAACAGAAAAGATAATATTGTGGGAATATTACACTGAAACGGGTCCACATTCTTATCTCTGCACCAGTTACTGAACTTGTTCCAACGACACTGATACAGAGTTTTAGTTGCTGGCCTTCTGGCCGAAAGCAAGATCTCCATGACGTCATCCGGTAGGTCCCAATCCTTGTATCTCGACCTCAAAGAAGCCATGCGTGAAGGTTGAGTGTGTTGACCTCTGGATGGAGAATGTGACCTTCCTCTTGCGAGAGAAGATTTTATCTTTTTGGAAGAGGTATTGGAGGGCAAATGGACATGTCCAGAAGGTCCGGGTTCCACGTTTTCCTGGCCCAATCCGGGGCAACTAGGATCATGGTTTTCCTGAGCTTTCTCAACCTCCTGATTACTTGAGAGATCACAGGGACTGGAGGAAACGCATACAAATGTGGAAACTTCCAGTCCACTACGAACGCGTCTCCTAGAGTTCCTCTCGGAGGAAATTCCCTTGAGCAGTACAGTTCGCATTTCCTGTTTACACTGGTTGCGAACAGATCCACTTACGGGGTTCCCCAAAGGGCAAAGATCTCTTGAAGGACTTCATGAGCTATTTCCCACACGTGGGAAACCGTGCTCTGCCTGCTCAGAGCGTCCGCCGCTGTGTTTTGCCCTCCCGCTACATAGACTGCTGACAGATATCCCTTCTTGTATCGCCCAGAACTAGAGCTGCATTGCTTCTCTGCACAGTGGTAGTGACCCTACTCCTCCTCTCTTGTTGAGGCAGTACATGGCCACCATGTAGTCCGTCATTATTAGGACATTCTTTCCCCATACAGAGGACAGGAAGGCCTTCAGCGCTAGTCTGATTGCCCTCAGCTCCAACAGGTTGATGTGTAGTTTGGACTCCGATGGAGACCAACGACCTCTGATTGTCAATTTGTTGGTGTGAGCTCCCCACCCTGTGTGTGAGTCGTCCGTCACTACCGTTTTTCAGGCCATGGTTGCCAAAACGATTCTCCCTCGAGGATATGTTCCTTACAAGCCCACCATTGCAGACCCTGTGCTACTCTGGCTGGAACTTACAAAAGATCTGGAATTTCCCCTGAAAATTGGGACCATTGAGTCCTGAGAGCCCACTGAAGGGATTTCATCCTCAATCTGGCTTCTGGCACCAGAATAATGCAGGATGCCATAAAACCGAGCAACCTGAAAAAATGGAAGGCCGGTAGATACTGGGCATTCTGGAATTTTATTACCATCTGCAGAATGTAGTGAGCTCTCTCTTCGGGAGGCGAGGCTTTGCCCGAACAAGTATACAGGACAGGTCTGCTCCAATAAACTGGAGTTTCTGAGATGGTATCATGTTTGACTTTTGTAAATTCAAAGAAAACCCTAGTTTGTAAAGGAAGTGGCAAGTTTTGGACAGATGTTCCTGGGCTTGTTCTGGAGAACGTGCCCTGATCATCCAATCGTCCCTGAAAAGGGTAGACGTGAATCCTCCCTCTCCTGAGACTCGCTGACACCACTGCCATCAACTTGGTGAAAACTCTCAGGCGGAGGTCACCCTGAAAGGCAGAATTCGAAACTGATAGTGAGAATTGCCAATCACGAACCTCAGGTACTTTCTGTGCTTGAGATGGATTGGCACATGAAAGTAAGCATCCTGAAGGTCCAATTATACCAACCAGTCTTGGAGTTGGAGAGCCTGAAGGATATGAGAAAGTGTGACCATTTTGAACTTGTCCTTTCTGAGGAACTTGTTCATGCTTCTCAAGTCCAAGATGGGTGTAAGTCCTCCGTCCTTTGGTATGAGGAAATATGGAGAATACTAAGCCTTGTTCCTCTCCGCTACAGGTACATGTTCCATGGCACCTTTCTGTAGCAGGGTTAAGATTTCCTGCAACAGGAGCGGGTCTGGATGTTTGACAGAGTTGTATCGCGGCAGGTGATTCTGAGTTTCTTTTGAAAAGGAAGTCAGTAACCTTGGGGTACTGTTTCCAGTGCCGAAGCATCTGAAGTAATGCCCCGCCATTCTTCCAGATGCTGTGAGATCCTGCCTCCCAATGGGGTCTTGTGGGTCAAAACCTCAGTGATTTTGCGGCAGCTGCAGCAGCAGCTGAATGGACAGTTGCCGCAGCTGGGGCAGTCCTAGCACCTTTTCCTCGCCTCCGTGGAAATTTCCTTTGCCCTATCTGACTGGCCTGTCGCCTTCCTTTCCCAAATGAGGAATACAATCGAAAGGGACGACCCCTCCAGGAAGATGAGCCTGTGTAGGGGCGCTGTTGAGGTTGTCGTATAGAGGCACTGAGTGATTTTGCCGCCGCTTTGGAGGTCTGCAGCTTCTAGAAACTTTCATTTGCCTTGCTGCCAAACAACCTCGAGCCGTCAAATGGCATATTAAGAAGCCTGGATTGCACATCCGGTGCAAAATCTGACTTTCTTAGCCACACAAATCTGCGTACCACCGTACCAGACACCATGGACCTACTGATACTGTCAGCTGTGTCCAAACATGATTGAAGGCATCCCCCCAAAGCCTCCTTTCCATCCCTTACTATGGATAGGAACCCTTCACGTTCCTCACTTTCCGGGATGTGTTCAGCTGCCGCTGACATGCAGTCCCGCAGGGTATATGTAAATCTTGCAAGGGTGCAAGTTACATTTGTGGATTTTAAAGCCATGCTCCCTGATGTAAAAATCTTTCTGAACCATGCATCAATCTTTTTATCATTCCTATCTGTGGGAATTTGTAGGGTATGCAGCATTTCTAGTAGAGGTAGCTGCTTGAACTACCAGACTTTCAGGAGATGGGCGTTTACTTAAGTATTCTGGATCGGAGGGACAGGGTCTATATTTTGACACATACTTCTCATTTACTGCCATAATACATTCAGGGTTTTCCCATGCAGTGTTAACCTTCCTTTGTAAGGCTACATGAAAAGGAAGCATGGGGTCTTGTTGAGGTCCTCCTGAAAGGATGTCAGTCATGTCTCATGTCATCCTCCTGATAGACAGGTGAATTTCTACTCCATCCCATGAATTTAGTTACCCTGTTCATCAATTTTCTACAACCCACATCAGTATGTTCAGCTGGGTCAGGCTTTTCTAATTCATATTCTGGAGATGTATCCAGACTACTTGCTGACTGCAAGCACTCATAGAAGTCTTGCATCATAGATTGAGGGTCAATTAACTCCTCAGGGACTTGTTTTGTACCAAATTTAACACCAGCCGGTGAAATCTCTTCTTCTTCTACTGATGAATCTCCTTCATATATGGAGGACATAGTTCTAAAGGAGGCATAGACTGACATTGGTGCCGATTTTGTCATTGGAGTGAACAAAGACGTCGACAAAAGCGTAGATGGCGTCGATGTTGTAGGTAATTTTCGACACCTTCGAAGGAATTGTTGACCCTGTCGAAGGAGTTGTCGAGACCGTCGACTGTGCACTTGACGTAACCTTTTTGGGTTGGGTCATCGACACCTTGTGCTTGACTGCTTTCAATAGAGGCTTCGAGGACATTTTAGATGAGGACTTTGATGGCGTATGAGAGTCTGATGCCATTTTCTTGAGTTGTCCCTCCGATTTATGCACCAGTAGGCCTTTTCTATGAGCTGTCTGGGAAGATTCCCTGGACGACACCCTCAATGATTTTTTGTCAGATTTTCTCGTCTTAGATCTTCCCCTGTCACTTTTTTTGTGAGCAGGGACATGGTCTTTGTTAGACTTTTCTGAGGGGGTCTGGGTCGCATTGTCGATTTTTTTTTTTTTTTTACATAGATGCTCTGAAAGCTTCCCACTTTCTTGGGGAGTCATGTCTCGACGGATATGTTATTTCTTCAGATGACGTCGAGGAAGAGGTCTTTTCTTCACCTTTTTAGAAGAAGAAGAAGAAGAAGAGGACTTCCTGGATCTACTCCTTGACCTAGATTCCTCCCGCACTGCCAGTTTACCTCTTCGTTCTTTTAAGGCCTTATGGGTCATCGACTGACAGGAACCCCACTCATCTATACGGTGGTCAGAACCGAGGCACCAGAGGCAATTCTGATGGGGATCAGTTAGCAACATCTTTCTCCCACATTTCTGGCATTTTTTGAATCCAGTCTTCAGTGTGGAAGGATTAGATGAAGACGACATTATCATATGAACTGAAGCGCAGTTTTCTTGATCCGAAAACAAAGCTAACGGAAAAACGGAACTGAGGCCAACGCCTCAGGCATTTATACAGCGGATGACGCTGATGCTTGACAGATGCTGCAGAGGGACATGTTGCTAACTCTTGATTAAGCCTGCATATCGCACCTGTCTCTCCGGCTGCAGCTCACCTACTGGCTATCACTGTATCTCAGATCTTCTGCCTTATTGTCTTTCCTACTCCTGATTCTGCCTTTAAGCACATCACTGCTCAGCAGCACTCCTGGCCCACACCTGGCACTAACCACTCTCTCCCATATTATCCACCTGCTTTACTCACGTATCTGAACGACCCAGCCCTATGGTTCCGTCACTTTGCCACTAAACCCACACCAAATCGCCCATGCACCACCATCACCAGAAACTTGAGACTTGGCTCTTGACGTTGTTGTGAACGTACTATTCAATCCACGTACACAGCGAGTTTAACCACACAATCGACTCAGCTTATCACCATCCATGCCCGCAAATTGGAAACTAGGCACGAGACTACATAGGTCACCTACACACACCAATCCGCACAATAGTAGCTTCACCAGACCACGTCCTGCTTCTATCCAATCATCTCTGATCCAGACTACACCCGCTTGCACTCACTTGAGTCAACCATGTACTTCACAAACCAGAAACCTGAGACTAACATCCAGACTCCACCTTGGGACGCGCCAGCAGGGCCCTTATCCTAACTCCAAACCCCACGACCAGCCACAGACCACACCCTATCACACACCTCTAAACCAGTACCGGACATGAACTTAAACCCATCACCACCTCTGACTTCAGGCCATATCAAAGCAAATAATTTGAAACTCATTGGTGCTCTGATCAATGCCCGATCCCTTGCGGCTCATGCTCTTGATATTGCTGATAAGATTACTACTGGTAATCTAGACTTCCTGGCTATCACTGAAACCTGGTTGCATACTGCATCCGGTCCTGCTCTTTCTCTTGCAGTTCCAGACAATTATTCCATCATCAAACAAGACAGGGACTCCAGTCAATCCAAGGGTGGAGGAATAGCTGTCATTTTCAAAAGTTCACTTGAACTTAGGTTGATGCCTATCATGCAGATTCCATCTGCTGAACTCCTATCTTTTAAGCTACCCATCTCCCACAACCAAACTATTACAATGCATCTCATATATAGGCCCCCTGGCCCCACCACCTCATTTATTGATGATTTATCTTCCATTCTTGCCTCTAGTACCAAGCCTAACTCGCAAATCCTCCTACTTGGTGACTTTAATCTAGGCTACCAAGATGCGAATGATCACAAAGCGACTGACCTCCTAAACACTCTAACTGACTTTTTCTCATCCAACACAACAAAGAGCCCACGCATATCAAAGGTTGCATGCTTGATTGGGTTGCTGACCTAAACTTCAAGCTTAATTTGATCTCTGTGAGCCCTTGCCTGTGGTCAGACCACTTCAAAATAACCCTTGCCATCAATTCCAGCCCTCAAATCTGCAAACCCAATCTAGCCCCTGCCATTCAAACCCGCAATAAGAAGAATATCTCGACCGAGAAACTCCTTCCTATTATCCTCCCTCTACTAAACACCTCTCTGACCGACAGCTCAGACCCTACAGCCCTAGTGGATATTTATAACCAGGCCATGCTTAAAGCCCTCGATACTATTGCACCGCTCAAATTGCATAAACAGAAACCTCGTTCTCATTTGAACTCCTGGTTCACCCCCCATTTCAGAGATTTATGCAAAGAAAATAGGAAAGCTGAGTCCCTCTTTAAAAATATACCTTCCTCTGTCAACAAAAACAACCTAACCATGGCTACCGCTACCTACAAAGCTGTTATTCTTGCAGCCAAAAAAAGATGTCTACAACAAACGCATTACGCAGGCTCAATCAAACACGAAGGAACTATTTAAGCTCCTCAAGGAACGAGTCACCTGTTGCCCCCTTGGTGACCTGCTCTCCTGATGCTGCCTGGTGCTCAAATATTCAAAAGGCACTGTTATATAAAATTGCCTTCTTGCTAGCGAAAAGTAATGCTAAAACAACATACTAACCTATCTCGCCTTGAACTCACCTCCGCCTGACCCCCCCAGTGCCCACACGCCCTATAAAACCTTTCAGCTTCTCACCGCTATCCATTGAGAAAGTGGAAAATATTATCAATAAGCTTAAACCCTCAAACTGTCGAGGCGACTCCTGTCCGGCACCTTTCATCAAGGAAGCTGCGCATGACCTTGCACCATTTATCACTACTTTTATAAATGCTTCTTTTAGATCGGGCATCGTCCCAGATAACCTCAAGGATGCTTGGGTTATCCCATTGATCAAAAAACCTTCCCTCAACCCAAGCAACCCCACCAATTATAGGCCTATCACTATGGTAATTACTGTGACACTTTATTACATACAAATTGGTTCGTTTTTATTAGTGGTGGTTGTACTTGCATTGAGTTTTACATACTCCTAGTTGTTTTTGAGAAACACTGTTTCAACCTAGATAAGCAAGTTAGGTCAGCCTAACCGCCGCCGAGGACTACAGAGAAGCACTCAGGGCCCAACAGGAGCCTGGACTGCCATAGGGACAGTCCACATTCCAACAGAACCCCACAGAGGGCACACACCAGAATTAAATGCCTTGAGAAAGACCGTACGGGTCGAAACACGTGTCGGCTGACCTAACTTGCTTATCTAGGTTGAAACAGTGTTTCTCAAAAACAACTATGAGTATGTAAAACTCAATGCAAGTACAACCACCACTAATAAAAACGAACCAATTCGTATGGAATAAAGTGTCACAGTAATTACTTCACTAACTTCCAAGCGAGATTACCAGGAGACCACCATTTTTCTTATCCAACCAAACAGGGGCTTGGGCTAAACCCCTACAATTACTCCTGTGATCTTGCTCATGATCAATATAACTGGAGCTCAGCACTGGCAGGTTCCAACCCTAGAGCCTAAAACTACCTTATCCTATCACTATGGTACAATACCCACTAAAAATTCTGGACCGCGCTGCATACTTGCAAATACAGGACTATCTTGAATCAAATCAATTACTTGGTCTGCGTCAATCTGGCTTCCGTCCTAGACACGGCACAGAAACTGCCCTGATTGTTTTAAAAACGCAAATTGACGACCTGAAAGATAAGGGCAAGCTGGCACTCCTCCTCTTGCTCGATCTGTGAGCAGCTTTCGACCTGGTCGGTCATAAAATTCTGTGCACCACCTCAAAATTGCTGCGCACTTCTCGGACTCAGCATCGTCTTGGATTAGTTCCTTTTTTAGCTAACAGAACCATGAGGGTTTTTTCTCCTCTAGCCTCAGCAGAACCTGCACCTGTCCCTTGTGGAGTCCCCCAAGGACCTTGCGTCTCCCCTACACTATACAATGTGTTCACCAAACCCCTCTTTGACATACTTGACTATCTGGGTGTTTCGTACACGAACTATGCTGATGACACCCAGATACTCATCCCTATCTCGGGTGACTTTGCTCGTGACGCAAAGGCTCGCAATGATGTCTACCTAATTATCCAGGCTTGGATGGCCCATCACGGGCTTTGCCTCAATGATGAGAAAACAGAGCTACTCATCATAGGAACACATTCCAAATTGGCCAAACTTGACCTAGCATATAAATCATTCACCATAGATGGCAACATAATCAAAGTGTCAAACGCAGCTAAAACCCTTGGCGTTTATCTTGACGCAACTCTATTGCTAACATCCCGAGACGATCTCCCATTTCTGACATCAGATGTAACTCTCATTGGCTCCCCGACGTGCAGCGAATTTCGCTCAAAACCTTAGATTTAACCTACAAGGCTCAGAATAACCTGGCACCAGCCTATCTGACCAGCCGGTTCTCTCAACATGTTGCGCTTAGACCGCTGAGATCAACCTATGTCAACACACTCTCTATACCCAGATTCAAGCTACAATCTGCTAGGGGATCTAGCTTCCCTGTCCTTGCAGCTAAACTTTGGACCACCACCCCCAGCACACACAGATAAGAACCCACGTTCCACTCCTTCAAAACCAAAACTAAACTTTGGCTTCACAGGCTTGATGAGCCTACCTCACTCCCATCATAGGCGCACCCAGTAGCACCACCAGCACTTCCCTTCTGGTCTAACCTTCATGTTCTCTTGATTCTCTCTCTCATTTGTAGCCTTTACTTTAACTTCTAGAACCTGTTGTACAATACTGGAGTAATTATGTGTAACCTGCTCCGCTATGTCACTAGCTGTTTCGTTGTAAGCTTTATTGTTTCTCCTTTGTAAGCCTGTTCCCTATGCTTGCCTGTAATCACCTTCTTGTACCCACCTTCTTGTAACCACGTGCCTAGATGCCTCAGGGCAAAGCTGCGCGCTACAAATAAATAAATACATTGATGCCGCAGCCTCGAGTGGAGCGAGAAAACATTTCCGAAGCAGCAAAGCTGAAGGTAAGGATATAACTAAGATGAGGAATACAGGGGAGGACACAATCTATTCGAAGCATACGTTCCAATGATGGTCTGGGCCTAGACACAAGGGAAATATTGTGAGGGTTTGTTACTGAATAATGACGTCTGCAGGAGGTACACAAGGAGAAGTCGTTATTCTCTGGCATAAGAGGAGGAAAAGAAAATGACTTTTGTACCGAGACAGGAAGACAAATTGAAGGACAAAAAGCAGGATAAGGAAAATCCCCTGCAATGCTAAGTGCTTCCAAACTCGACCGCACAGACATAAGGACTGAAAGGCGATGCGATGGCGGGGCTCAGGAAGGCAGGGCTAAAGCCACGTGCACTGACCCTGCGTAAAAATAGAAAAAAGGACACTATTTTTTTATGCCATTAAAAAGTGTTCCTGTACCATCCCATACGGAGAAAAGGGGACGGACATTGGAGTAATATGCGTTTTTATCATGAATGAAGGCAGACATAATTTATAACTCATTGTTTTTTTATAACACGCTTAATACCGAAGGTTTCTAAGCGTAGACCCGAGATTCGAACCTGTGTTGCTCTGTGTAGTCTTGCTTCCAAGACAAGCATGTTGCCATGTAGCTATATTATCCACGCCATAAGGGACACAGTGCATGGTGTCATTGAGGCATCCTGGAACCCTGGGAATATCAGAGTATGGGTGGGCCATGAATGTAAGTTGATAATGTGAGCTAATGGACGTCCGGTGGATGTGTTCATCTCCAATGCTAAAAAGGTGAAACTTGTTTCTGATTCATGCAATTAAGAATAAAGCAAGAAGAAAATACCAACTTGATTCCCAGTTCCCAGATGACAGACTCCAGCCTGATTTTTTGCACCCGAATCCTTACTATAATAATTGCGAACAGATGCAAGTGTGGGTGGAGGGGGAAAATGGGCAGCGAGGAAGAGTCGATGGCCAAAACAAAGAGACTCAGAGGGAAAGGAAGCCACCAACAATCATAACTTCTATCTTATCAAAATTAAGTTTTAAGGCGTCGGCGGACATCCAGTTGGCGAGAGAAGGCCACTGAAGTCCATCTTTTGTGACAAGCGTGTCCTTCTCCAGACCACCATAGATCATAGTGTCAGCAGAATAAGTAAAGATGTAGACCTCAAAGGATTCAATTAGAGTAGAAGAACAAGTTGCTTACCCCTAGTAACATTCTTTCGACTGGATGTTCCTCTCACGTAGTCCTCATCTTTGATATTCGTATCTCACCAGCTTTCCCGCTTTGTAAAAAGGAATTCCCGGCAGAGGACACTGTGCACGATGTCGTGGCGTTGATGCCACTCGAGGGCTGCCGTCGAGCGCAGACGTCATCAGCAGTATAAATAGCTTGTGGAGAGGCCGTTGGCTTCAGTTCTGTTTTTTCGTTCCATCAATCGAGGAACTAACCAGGCGTGCCCAGGACCGCAAGCTCTCAGGAAACGCAGAGTGTAATTCATGTAAATTGTACGGTGGGGTAAACTGGGAGGGGCAATCAGGAATACGTGGGAGGAACATCCAGCGAAAGAACGTTACCAGGCGTATGTAACCTGTTCTTCAAATGGATGGTGTCCTCACACGTATTACTCATCTTTGATAGACTCCCAAAGCAGTGACAATTTGGAGGGAGTACTATTTAAATTAATCGTGAATGGAATGAAGGACTGCCTTAGCAAAAAGACCTACTTGAGTGGAAGAGGAGTCCAAGCAATAATGCTTAAAGAATGTATGAAAGGACACCCAAGTCGCCGCTGAGCAGGTGTCAATTTTAGGGACACCCCTTTGGAGAACCGCGGAAGTTGCCATGCCCCTCGTGGAGTGAGCTTGAAGCCCTTCCGGTGGGTCTTTTCCCGCAAGTCTATAGCATTCTCCAATAGCCAGTGTAATCCACCGGGATATGGTTTGTTTAGTTACGGCAAGGCCCAATTTAGAGCCGGTATATCCCACAAAAAGTTGATCATCATGGCGAAATTTTGCCATTCTTGCAATAGAAAATCTTAGATCCCTTTTTGGGTCCAGCCTATGTAGCCTCTCCTCCTCTTTGCCCAAATGAGGAGGAGGGTAGAAAGTTGGTAGTGTTATCTTCAGCAGAAGTCAGAGACTACTTTCGGCAGGCATGATGGTTTTACTCTGAGGACTACCTTATTCTTATAAAACGTAGTATGAGGAGGCTTGCATGAAAGAGCCTGCAGCTCACTTACCCTGTGGGCTGATGTTAATACCACAAGAAGTGCCGTTTTCAGAGTTAACAGGCAGGAATGTAAAGGGTCGAAAGGGATACAAGTTAGACATTTTAACACAAGGTTCAAATCCCAAGCAGGGACACGAAATGGGACTGGAGGATACACATTAGTGAGTCCCTTCCGAAATTGAACACTTAAAAGGTATTTTGAAATAGGAGACCTCTTCAGAGGAGCGCTTAAAATGGAAAGCGCCGCCAGGAATCCTTTTATGGTTCCACTCTGGAGCCCCAGATTAGCCAAATGCAACAAGAAAGAAAGCACCACAGGAGTGCCAAATTGAAAAGGGTCCACATTCCTGTCCTTGCACCAGTTACTGAATTTATGCCAACACCACCGGTACAAGGATTTGGTTGCCGGCCTTTTGGCCGAAAGCAAAATCTCCATTATGTCATCCGGGAGGTCCCAATCCTTATATCTCAGCCTCTCAGAAACCACACGTGAAGGCTGAATGTCTTGAACTCTGGATGGAGAACCCGACCTTCCTCTTGCGAGAGAAGATCCTCTCTTTGGGGAAGACGTATTGGGGGGCAGATGGACATGTCCAGAAGGTCCGGGCACCATGTCCTCCTGGCCCAATCCAGAGCAATTAGTATAATGGATTTCCTGAACTCTCTCAACCTCCTAATCAAGTGAGGAATGACAGGGACTGGAGAAAAGGCATAGAGTAGTGGAACTTCCCAGTACACCACAAACGCGTCTCCTAGAGCTCCTCTTGGGAGAAATTCCCTTGAGCAATGCAGCTCACACTTCCGGTTGGTACTGGTCGTAAACAGATTGAGGGGTTCCCCAAAGGGTGAAGATCTCCTGATGGACTTCCTGAGCTAGTTCCCACTCGTGGGCGACTGCTCTGCCTGCTCAGAGCGTTCGCTGCTGTGTTCTGCTCTCCGGCTAAGTGAACTGCCAACAGAGATTCCTTCTTGTATTGCCCAGAACCAGAGCTGCATTGCCTCTCTGCACAGTGGTAGTGGCCCTAAACCTCCTCTCTTGTTGAGGATGTACATGGTCACTGTGTTGTCTGTCATTGACAGAACATTTTTTCCCCGTACAGAGGGCAGGAAGGCCTTCAGCGCTAGTCTGATTGCCCTCAGCTCCAACAGGTTGATGTGTAGTTTGGACTCTGATGGAGACCATCGACCGCTGATGGTCAGTTTGTTGGTGTGGGCTCCTCACCCTGTGACTGAGGGGACCGTCACTACCGTTCTCTCCGGCCATTGTTGCCAAAAAGATTCTCCCTTGAGGATGTTGTCCTTGCAAGCCCACCAAAGAAGGTCTTGGGCAACTGTGCTCGGAACTTGCAGTTGATCCGAAATATTCCCTGAAAATTGGGACCTCTGAGTCCTGAGAGCCAATTCGAGGGATATCATTCTCAATCGGGCTTCTGGCACCAGGAAAATGCAGAATGCCATGAGACCGAGCAACCTCAGAAAATCGAAGGCCGGAAGATGCTGGGCATTCTGGAATTTTGCTACCATCTGCTGAATGTGTTCAGCTCTCACCTCGAGAGGTGAGGCTTTCCCGGAGGAAGTATTCAAGACTGCTCCGATGAATTGGAGTCTTTGGAATGGTATCATATCGGACTTCTTGTAGTTGAGAGAGAAGCCCAGTCTATGTAGCGAGTGGCAGGTGATACTGAGATGTTCCTGGGCTTGCTCGGGTGAACGAGACCGGATCATCCTATCATCCAGGTAGGGGTAGACGTGAATCCCCCCCCCCTCTCCTGAGACTCGCTGCCACTACCGCCATCAGCTTGGTGAAATCCTTGGGGCGGAGGTGGGCCCGAATGGCAGAACTCGAAACTGATCACAAGGCCTTTTTTTTAAAAGGAAGGCAGTAACATTGGGCTATTGTTTCCAGCGCCCAAGCATCTGAGGTAATGCCCCACCATTTGTTCAGATGCTGAGAGATCTGTCTCCCACCAGGGTCTTCTGGGTCAAGGCATCAGAGTGGTTTAGAGGAGGCTGCAGCAGCAGCTGAGGGTAAAGATGCCGTTGCTGGGGCTGATTTAGCAGCCCTTCCTCATCCACCACGAGGGAATCTTCTTTGCACCCTTTGTCCGGCCTGTCCTCTTCCTCTACCAAATGAGGAATAGAAGCGAAAAGAATGACCCCTCCAGGAAGATGAGCCTGAATTGGGTTGTTGAGGTTGTCGAATGGAGGCGCTAAGGGACTTTGCCACCGCCTTCGAGGTCTGCAGCTTCTCCAGACTCTCATCCGCCTTGCTGCCGAACAACCTCGACCCGTCGAAGGCCATGTTGAGCAGTCTGGCCTGCACGTCCAGTGCAAACCCGACTTTCTCATACAATGCAAACCTGCGCAGTACGGTGCTTGCAGCCATGGATCTGCTGATGCTGTCAGCAGTATCCAGTCCTGATTGGAGACACTCTCCCATCGCCTCCTTCCCATCCTTACCTATATTCAGGAAGCCGTCTCTTTCCTCGACTTCTGGGATGTGATCAGCTGCCATGGCAACACAATCCCACAGGGTATAAGAAAATCTAGTCAAGGTACAAGTAACGTTAGTAGACTTCAAGGCCATGCTGCCTAATGTGAAGACCTTGCGAGCCCATGCATCAACCTTCTTGTCGTCTCTATCTGGGGGGATAGAGGGATAGGCAGATTGTTTGGTTGAAGTAGCAGCCTGAACTACTAAACTCTCGGGTGAGGATCTCTTTGGTGAAGTAGTCTGGATTGCTGCTAGAGGGTCTATACTTCTTAGATAAGTTCCTGTTCACAGCAGAACCAGATTCTGGAGCTTCCCAATTGGCCTCAACCTTCCTCTGAAGGGCCTTATGGAAGGGCAAGATTGGGTCATTCTGAGGTCCCTGGTCAAAGATGTCCATCATGTCATCCTGCTCATACGCTGGGGAAGCCCTACTCCACCCCATATACTACGTGACTCTGTTCATAAGATTTCTGTAACTTGAATCGGCATGCTCTGAGGGGTCAGGCCTGCTAAACTCCAGCTCTGGCAAAGTGTCAGATCCACTAGCAGACTGGAGGGAGTCACAGAGGTCTTTCATCCTTGACTCTGGGTCAATGAGCTCTTCAGGTACATTTCTAGTGCCAAACGGCTCCCCAAATTCAGAAGTCTCCTCATCAGAAGCAATTTCCTCTTCATAAATGAAGGATATGGACTTTTAAAGTATTTTTTCGGTACAGGCCTAAAAGATTTTTCCTGGACCAGTATGGGCTTCGATGAGATCGAAGATTCTGTCGACAGTGTTGAAGACAGCTTTGAAAAAGGGGTCAATTTACTAGCAATCGCCCTCGATTCTGGCGTTGAAGCGGTCAAGCCCAGACACCACCGGCAGACACAGTGAGGATCGGTTATTGACATCTTCGACCCACAGTCGTAACATTTCTTAAATCCTGATTTAGGGGTCAAAGATAAAGACATTTTTTGATAGAAAAAAGTAGTGCGCCGTAAGTACTCGAAGCAAAAGCTTTTGGAAAAACAGAACTGAAGCCAACAGGCGCTCAACAAGCTATTTATTCTGCTGATGACGTCAATGCTCGAAAGCGTCACTCGAGGGACACCAACGCCACAACATTGTGCACATCGCCCTCTGCCGAGAAAATCTTTTTCCGAAGCAGAAAAGCTGGTGAGATACAAATATCAAAGATGAGGAATACGTGGGAGGACACAATCCATTCGAAAGGGGTTTTACACAGAGACGGTTAAGGAGAGGGGACCCCTGGGAAGCACCACTGGAAAGAGGGAGAAAAGGCAAAAGGTGAAAGAGAAAGATATTCTTCAGTCTGCTTCATTTCTATTTTTAGTTTGCCTGGAGAGTCATTTTGTAAGAGGCCATATGTAATTTAGTGCTCTGACTGTGTTATTTGGGTTCTATGTCATTTCAAAACTCATTGAAGTTTTTTTTATTTGCGGGCGTGGGGGTTACCCCCACCAGTCCTCCCCTTCCCAGTTGTTTACTACCTATTCCCCACACCCCCTATTGCTTATATCCCTTTCCACCACCGCACATATTTTTCGATTTGTTTTTCGGAAAAAATCGGAAGCAAAATACTCAGCGGAAAAAAACCTGCCCATGAATAAACATTGTACTGTTATTTGTGAAATCACAGATAATATGCAAATGTACTGCTAATGTTACTTTCTGCTACTTTAGCCAACATGTTGGCTCATCAGACAGCTGGCAGACTGGAGAAGGAATGAAGGTAATCTAGTTTTACTAGATACTGGAAACTAAAAGGGCTAAAAAAGTAGACAGTGAGAAGTCCCTTTGAGAGGACTATACTACCCAAACAAAATGTGCTGTTGTGACCTCTGCTTCCTTCCATAAAGCTTTGTCTACATGCACCCAAGGAATAATAATCCCTCTCAATTTAAAAGGACCTCAACAAACATCCATTGCCAATCATCAATCACAACACTTCGACTCAGTCCTCTTACAAGTTATTTACAAAAGGCATCAGATTACCGCAGAAAGCTCCTCACATGCCGAGAACAAGAATGTGGTCTCAATGTCAAAACATTATACACAGAAACAGATTAAAGTACAAAAAAACATTGTAATATTTATTTTCAAAACGAATGGTTAGCAGTCCTTCTGTTCATCTATACTCAGATTTTGCAGTCGCTTTTAACCTCTGTCAACAGTGACCAAGGTTCCTGCCTGTGCCTGGGGGTTCATGGATGTGGGATTCACAGGGGACATATAGTCACTATGTATGTGAAGCTGCATATGGAGGAGGTACACAGGCTCTCCCCTGGATCACCCCACCTTGCCCCAGACCTCAGGTAGAGGATCCTCACAATCCTTACACTTCCTGTTGCCGTGCCCATTGAGGAAGTAATCCTGGAGAGAGTGGGAGTGGCAGAGGTAGGAACCATGCAAGTCTGACTCCTGCTAACTTCAGGAGGGCATATACAATAGATAGGGAGCTAGTAAACCCCAGCCAAACCTGAAAAGTGAGCATTGAGTCAGGTGACCTATGAGAGTCCCCTTTATTACAAACTAAATAGACATGGCACTGTCAGCTAAACTCCTTTGGATTCCCAGACAGAATCTTTAGCAGCTTACAGAAGAGGTGGATGGGCTGTGACCACTGCAGGTCAAAGACTGTCTCTGCAAGGTTGCAAGAGCTGGGGGCACTACGAACAGGGCTCACTGACCTGTGTGGCTTGTCAGGAGGCTGTGAAGAGGAGTGACGAGATCAAAGGCATGGTTGCAGTGGTGAGGATTGGACATAATCCAAGAGAAAGCAGTATCCTACTCAGAGTCCCATGGTCGGCGTCAATAATATTTTACTCCTCCACCCAACCCCTGACAGATGTGCTGGTGAAGTGAGCTACCCTTCCATCACAAAGTCCTAAGCTAGAGTTTGTGGTTGCTGAGGCCCAGGAAGCTGCAGCCACTGTAGGCCAAAGATTGAATCCCTCCTCCAAGTTATCCTCCCCTTTCCTGGAAGAGTGAGTTTAATGCTGGTGCTGCAGCAAAGGTTCCAGAGTGTACATGGCTGGGACCTGTGGCAGAGGTCATAGGCGTGTTTGAGGACTCAGTGATAAAGTCACAATTCTACAATTCTGAAAAAGGAGTAGAATCACTAGAATACCCGTGAGTGGTGACACAGTGACTGGACACCTCGCTGCACCCAAAGCCCTTTGCATTGTGCCCCAAGCATCCCTCCTTCATGGTGTGGCGACCCAACAGGAAAAAGCGCATAATTGAAGCGTTGTACAACATTTGCTTTATGAATTATTCTAGCTATTGTCACAGATGGCAGAATAATCAGTACAAGTCAAAGAGATGGTTCACAGGTTTTTATTTTTTCCTATATGGACCCTACTGCCGTCTCGCTAATCTTTTCATGACCCTCCTCTCTAACACAGGTTTTCGTAACCTCTGATTAGTACTACCGAATGTTGACCCCTAGTGTCTAAACGCTGGCTTGTTCTAGAGATGATGAACTAAATGCCGGCTATCGAAACTCCCTCAGAAACTTCATAACTGTCCCTAAACTATCCAGTTGTTAGTAATCCAATGGGATTTGACATGGGGCCTTACAAATATTCTGATCTACCCCTTTACTACTCTTTCCTCTTGTCCACTCCACCTCAATTCTACTACCACTCTTCTGTCCCTTCGATGTTCTCACTCCTACCTACTAGGCCTTGCGTCGACCATTTGATATTTGTCATCCTTCTACTACTACTACTACTACTACCAGCTACTCATCTGCTCTTTTACCTTCTCCACACTATACTCCTCCCTCCATGCTACTGCTACTCCCCTCAAACTGCTCCTTCTCCCCTCAAACCACTGCTCCGCCCCTCAAACCACTGCTCCGCCCCTCAAACCACTGCTCTGCCCTCACAAATACAAATGCCTTCCTTTCATTCAGCAACCACTTCTTGTCTACCCACTTGCCACACAACCACACACACGCAATGCAGAACCACTTTCACTCATTAGCCAATAGCTCACCCGCTCCACAAACTGCCTCCGGACTCTGCCGCTCCTTCCTTCCTATTGTTGATCTCAGTCGTCCTCCATCTCTGACCTCACCTGAATACCCCACACTTCGTGCTGCCTGTCATCGGCTTATCACCCCCTTTCTCTCCCAGGATTGCATAGCTCTCCCTGGCCAATCTGGCCCTGACTTCCCCAATCGGGGCGTGTGCGCATGTATCAAAAAGTCATAAGAAAGGGGCTACACCCTACCCACTTTCTCTGATCGGGCTTGCTGCATACCAAAGATTGCGGCTCTGGAAGGGCCATGCTTAGGTTTGTGTTCTGGAATCCGATTTCATGAGGTCTCCCGGTAAGTCAGATTGGGAAGGGTGGATTCTTCGCCTCTTTGTCCCTGGTGGTCTAGGGCACCTTTGAGTTGCTGGGCAAGCTCCTCTCAGTTGTTCAGGAGTTCTGCATCATTGCCACGTATTGACACAGCATCTCTCTCTCTCACTGTCCCGGTTTATGCGTGCTCATCAGCAGTGCTGTAGTAGCTTTGTCTCTCCTGTGGGGTGTTCTCACTTTCTGCGGCCGATCAGAATTCCGTGTGTATGGTCTTTCTGCTGTCTTCTCATGGCATACATCCTTATGGTTTTCTCTCCTTGCAAGGACATGATGTTTCCGAAAGAGATCAGAGAAGTATGGCAAGCAATTTACAGAGGCATGGCATGAGTTAGCAGTGGTCTACACAAAACATTTTTACACAAGGAGGTGGGGGAAAAGGAATTGGGGCCCTCTCTGCTCCACCATCCACCTCAGGGGTAGGACTGGCCATGATTTCCCCCTAAAACCTCCCCCACCCGTGAAAAGAGGTTCCCACTCCATTTTGGCAAGGAGAAACTGGACCTCGTCACTTTCTGAAAATAACATCTTAGAGATGCTTTTCTTTCTCTATTGTTCTCGGTTTTCTATGACATCCCACTGCCTAAGTCATACCCTAATTTCTTCTGTATACCATTATTTTGTTGAAGAAAAATATTTTGTGGTACTTTACTTTGACAAAATAACTTTGTGGGGGAATAAAGAACATTCATATTATAAAGGGATCTCTCATCTATCTCTCTCTCTCTACCTTTGGTGTTACCCAGGGGTCTATCCTCTCTCCCTGGCAGGACCACTACCACTACCTGGCACCTCTTGGTCACTGCATCGCTACTTTCTGCTCCAATTTTCAATGTTATCCGGATTACACTCTCTTTCAGGCTTCCCTCAGCCACCTCTGCTTCTTCTCTCATACCAGACTGCCTGGCCGCAATTCAGGAATGGTGTACCGCCAATGATCTCTGCCCTAATGCCAGTAAGACTGAGATCCTCCTCATTGGGGCACCCGCTCCCTTCTTTCCTCACTCGCTCTCTCTCTGGCTGCCACTCTGGGCCCTCTTCCTGCTCCTTCCTGTGAGACTAAGAACCTTGGTGTCATCTTCGACTCCACCCTCTCCTTCTCTCCTCACATCTCTGACGTCTCTAAGAAGCCAAACTATCAGCTGCATCTCCTCAGAGGTAGGAGTGAGTTGCAGTGTGACAGCAGTCACTGGAGCAGAGACAGTCTGTCTATTGTCTAAATCTTTTTTGGGAGGCCGAGCGCTCTCATAACCACCTACAATCTTGCGGAGCGAGCCGCTGAGTGAGTTGCAGAGTGACAGCAGTCACTGGAGTGGAGACCATGGGCCTCATTACACGGTAGGCAGTAACCATGGCGCTATTAGCGCCATGGTTGCCGCTTGTATTTTACTGTGTCTGCCTTGGTGGATGACAGAATTACCGCCCTGCTCCAAGGTGAGCAGGGGCGGTAATTCCCCATTCACCAAGGTCCTTCCCCATTCCCATTGTTGCCCCCATAGGGCATAATGGGAATGGGGAAGGCGCTAATTACGGTACCGGAAATTGCGGTACCGTAATTAGCACCAAGGTCCCTTTGCGGCACCCTACTTTAACGGCTAGTAAAACCAGCCGTTAAGATCGGGTCCCGCAAAGGGAACTCGTAGTAAGGCGGTAAGGGTTTACCGGTACCGGTGCCCTTACCGGTACCGGTAAACCCTTACCGCCTACCGTGTAATGAGACTGCATGTCTATTGTCGCTATCTTTTTTGAGAGGCGGAGTGCTCTCATAACCACCTACAATCTCTCGGAGCGAGTTGCAGAGTGTCAGCAGTCACTGCAGTCTGTGCAGGCTGGGCTGCGGGAGCGGCAGAAGGAAACATCCGGACCCGTGGTGGAGGTAAGACTCCTCACAGAGTAACGCAATTCAATTACTGCCAAAAGTGCTGAACTGCGAGAAATGTGCCTATCACTGAGCATTTGACTGATGCGTGTTGAGAGACTGCGCTAAGACTCTGGGTTACCCATACAGCAGTACTGACCGAAAGGAGATTGCCATTTGATTAAACAGAGTTTTACCAAGACCCTGCACAAGAAGGCAGGTCAAAGTGCAAGAAGAAATGGCTTCAGGGGTGGCGGTCTAAGACCCCCCCTCTGTTAATGTGGCCCTCCCCTGAAGCACAAAGTGTGGCCACGTAAGAACAGGGCTGGACTGGACCCCTAGTGAGACCGAGCAGGGGGATCTGAACACGGGGAAGAGAAAGGGGAATGAGGACCAGAAAAATGTTGTATGGGCCCTCTTACAGTGTCTCCCCTGTTGAAGTATTCCCAATCTTTACTCCCCCAAATTCTCTGTCCTCCTGCGTCCTTGATGCCAGCTCTAGCGGACGTTGTCAGACCCCCAATGGCAATGAAGACAGGGGCCCCTAGTATAAAGATCTTCAAGGAGAATGATATTGGTACGGCTGCTTCCCATGAAGAAACGACGATGGGGGAGCCCAAAGCTACACAAATGGAGGAAACACCAGGTCCAGTCACATTCCAATTCATGTGCCTACGGGAGCTATGGGCCTGGTCTCTGAGGAGGCACCAGTACTCGATGATGACTATTCGTGGCTTGAAGCAGTCTTTAACCAGCCCAACTCGCCGGAGTAGGCCAACTTGCCACCGCCCGAGACAAGGGATCTGGTTCCCCTGTTGCCGCCTTGTTCACCTGGAACACTCTTAGAACGCCAACACTCCGCATTGGAGCTGCGACTGGCCCAGGATATAGAAACCCTAAACTGAACAAGATGTAGGCTAAGACTATGCCAGAACTAACACCTCGACACCAGCGACGCCGGGTAATAAGCAGAATTCAGTTGCCCCTATGCAATGCAACGAGGGAAGAAACCAGAACGGCAGTGGGTAATTCTAGTAGCCCTGGACCAATAGGAATACAAAAAGAACCTAAGGGGCGGCTACTAGGTCACAACAAGTACACAATCCCACTAATCTTACATTACAAGATACAATGTCAACTTCATCGACTTCCACTGACTCACATCTGAACCAGTCCGCAAGTAGCACGGGGGAGCCTTGGATGCACCAACACGGACGATTGGAGGGGTGGACCACGTTCAACTACTGATAATGGCAGCTCTAACAGTGGCAGTGAACACATTCCTGTAGCTGTATGAAAACCTAAAGGATACAATCAAGGACCAAGCCACACTATTGGCAATGTCGCACACAAAGTGAATATATCTGGAATCTTTTGTTGGATCCGTACAGTCTTGGCTTGATAAAGAAGCCAAGATGACTGCGCAGTGGCAAGCAAGGCTATTTGATTTAGCCAGAGGTGAAGTAGCAGAGAAAACAACTTTGACGGTCTAAATTCTGGAACAAATGTAGTGGCTTAGATATCAGAAGGGACTAAACCCCTGTAGGCTGATGGAGACAGGGCCCCTGGGTGAGACCTCTCATATTCAACTCCCCTAAAGCTCAAAAGGAGAAGTCTTGGAGCTGGAGCGTTACATTGCTGGATCCTCGATTCCGCCACACCAAGACCATGGCTATGGTCCTAAGGGCAAATGAACTCTAAACGACGAAAGTATGAGCCCCGAAAGGAAAAAGACTTCACAAATAGCAGTACAGGCCCAGGATAGAGCTACCAGCAAGGAAATATGGGACATACCCATGACCCTGAAATAATGGAAGTTCCCCTAACAAAAAATAAAAATGCCATCGTTGTAGACAAACACAATAAACCATATCCTGTCTTTGGAAAAAGTTGTTACCATGAATATAGGGGAAAGAAGGTGACCCTCAAACAACAAGAAACGTCAGAAAATCAGCAAAACTCAAAAAAAGGCCATCCAAATCGAAAAAGAGCCTACTTATGCAATGTGATACTACCATCTTCACCGATCTCTGTAATGTAAGCATCGGTCACTTGCTAAACCAGACCCTCCAAAATGTTCTGCCAAAACCTACATCTAGACTCGCCTCAAACCACCAGGCATGTAGGAGCAAACTCCACAAGAATAACGCCACAAGGAAGTGGGAATCCTCATGGGCTGAAAGTGACTGTAGGAGGTGCAAAGGGACAAGCAAGACATATCAAAGTGTGTACACAAAAGAAGATCTTGCCAAGTGACTCAACTGACTGGAGCTGGTTGGCAGCAACGTTAGCACTGGCCTGCGCTTAGCCTTGTGGAATAAGCTTGGCTTTATGCATTTGTTTAAGGAAAGAGTTCTGGACATAACATCCTATGATATATGCTGCCTGCAGGAGATCTGGCTATCGACCAAACCTATGCGTGAGAGTTTTGACATTTGCCTCAATCCAGCCGTTCAGAGAAAGGTGGGAAGGCCCTCGGCAGGGTTTTTGACAATTGTGAAGAGGGGTGGCCCATGTACTATACTGGAGTCATAGCATCCTAATGCCTTTACTCAAGTAGTGACCCTGTCCTGGGAAAGGGAGGAGGGACAAAGTCTGCTAACACTCCTTATAATCAATCTATATTGGAACCCTCTTGGGATGGGAGATGAAGATTTTGTGGGGGTAGTTACCAATGTGATAGATGAGGTGCGAATAACAGCAAATGATCGTCACATAGTGTTATGCAGTGATCTCAATATAAAATGCTGTGATGAAGCAGGGGGGAACATTACCTAAAAGGTTATTGAGTATGAGGGCAGCACTCTGGGTCTCAGAATTTAAGGAACGTGATGTGGGTATGGTGAATGGTCATGTAAGAGGGGATATCCCTGGGAAAACTACATAGTCTTGGGGTAATCATACAGCGCACCTGGATTACTATTTTGTGACAGGGGGATTAACTGAATGTCTGAGCACTCTGGAAATTGCCCAGAGGACAGAAAGTGATCATCATCTCTTGACCCGGATCCTAAGGGGATAGGATATTGCAGGCCCCCAATAAATGACAGACACACAATGTCAATCAGAGCGAACTCGCCTCAGAATCACATCAAGGGACGTAAAAGGATTGACAACTAAATACCAAAAGACCCTGGAGAAAAGTGATGGGGGAGTGAACTATTCGAGTGCGCTGATGGATTTTAGAGTCAAACCTTCGATTGGGGCAAGACCGGAGTTCAAGATACTGCATTATCCGAGCAAGGAAGTGAGAGAGATGAAGAACATTTTGAGAGCGAACCTACAGTGCATAAACCATGAAATTGAAGCAGACAAAATTGCTATGAAACAAAGAGGAAGACAGGATAACAGAAACTGGGTACTGGCTACTAGAGCTGAACTCTTCGAAGAAGATGCAGAATCCATAATGAATATCCTATGAAATAAAAATACGAGAGATCTATGGAAGCTCCTTAATAACAATGCCACATTCCAACTGGCCACAATGGTCCCCACAGTGCCAGAAAATGTCTGGATCAAATACTTCACCGATCTCTTTAGTGGCTTTGATGGTGGTCTCGGAACAAACCCAGGAAATTGTTCCAATCCCTAGGCTATAGAGTATGAATAGGAAGACATACGGATTTTGATTAAAAAAAAGCTAAATACATCAAGAGCTGCAGGGCCAGATGGCCTGCATAACAACACCTTTAAAAGAGAACCCAGTGGATTGGGCAAATATTTGCTTGATCCTCTTTGATCGAATTCTAACGACCAGAACAGTTCCACCGTAATGGAGGAAAGCATTCATTGTTCCAATTTATAAGAAGGGTCCTCTCTAGGATGGACTATTGCAACAGCCTTTTTCTAAATCTTCCTGCCTCTTCTCTTTGACCTTTACAACTTATCCAGAACAGGACAGCAAGACTTGTTCTTGGCCTCAAGCCCAGGGATTGTATCTCTTCAGCTCTGAAATCCCTTCATTGGCTCCCCATGGCTGCAAGGATCCAGTTCAAGACCCTCTGCATCGCCCACAAGGCTGCCTGGGGCCTAGGGCCGCTCTACCTCCAACTTTCTCTTCCAAAACATCTTCCTTCTCGAACTCTCCGGTCATCCACCTCCAACTCTGAGGGTCAGATGCTTCTCCAAGAAGAGTGTTGGGGGGCAGATCTATCTCCTCGGCTGGGGCCTCTCTCTGGAAAACCCTCCCTGCCTCTCTCAAACTTCAGCAGAACCACCACTGGTTCTGGAAGCAACTCAAGACCTTCCTTTTTGCTTCCCCTTTCTCTCTTCCTCTCCCCTGCTGATGCTCCGCGCACTGGTCACCCTCAAAACTCGGGCCCAGGCGCCTGCATGTCCAGTTGCCCTTGCGCTGCCTCCGGGCTCCCCAGCACTTAAGGGTCTGTATCTGTAAAACTACAGTCCCTTCTCTCTGCACTTATGAGCCACCTGCTGGATGCACTTGTGAGTTAACTGCACGTCCCCCTTTCCCTCCCCCTGGCACTTCTCCCCTTCCCGCTTCACTACACTTGCACGATCTGAATGACACAAGGACTAGCAAGATCGTTTTTTGTCCTCCCTTTGTTTGCCCCTCCTTGTCTTTTTGCACCTAGAAATTCTTGTGTACAGGCACGTTATAAACATCATATCATAGGGATAGAGGGGTGGGAAAGGTGGGGGCAGTGGTGGTCGGGTAAAGGGAAGCAGTGGGTGGGGAATAGGAAAATAAAAAAAGCACTGTTATGTTGTTGAAGTAAAGTACAACAAAGTATTTTTCTTCAGCAAAACAACGTTGAAACCAATCTCTCCAAAAAACAATCTCTCCACAAGGCGCAGTAAGGAGTCAGTAACACCTTTCTTACTCTATTTCTACCAACAGCTGTACAAGAAAAACTCACCAACTTTTCATTTAAACTTGTAGCCCCATATCCGTTTACCTAGCTGCCCGAAATGGGGCCCCATATGTTTCTCCTTTAACACAGACAGGTGCCTTGTAGTGCAAAATAAGGCAAAGATGGTAATTATGCCAACATAAATCTTAAAATACAATAGACTTACTTTGCCCACCCACCCCCAAGGAAGCGAAGTTGGCTATGCCAGATGCCTTCTCTGTAGTAACGACTGCTATTATACAGAGCCGGCAACTAAAGGGAATTTTGCACACTAAAAGCAAAATATTCCCTCGGGCACTGCCAACCTGTCAAAGCAATACTGGAATGAACTATGAAGGTTGCTGCAATAGATCACAGTGTTGAAAAGTCAGCTCTTTATATTCCTGCATATGATAAAAAAAATGCTAGATGACCAAGTTCACCAGCTGGAACAGCTAGAGGAAAAGAATGAAGATGGAGAGAACCGATCAAGGTACATCTGCATCTGCGACATCGCACTGGAGATCGAAAAGGAAAGGTTGCTTGCATATGATCAGAACGTGTTCACTGGGCTTCTGGGAGGCAGTGAAAATGTAGATCCTACCCTTGACAGGACACAAAAAAGCAAATTCCTTATGTGCTGACCATGGTTCCCTTATTTCGTAGCAAAGAGCATATTATGTCAAAGATGTGTGGTTCTTCTCAATTGCAATTCTGAAATTCCCTGCTCCAACTATCAGGCTCTTCCTGTGTCAATGGATCAGAAACCAAGACATGAAATCGATCACCACTGGGTTTTGGGAAAGGGGAATCATCTACCAGGGGAAGTAGTGGGAGGTACCTTTTATGCTGTTATTCTCTTATAAAGATCAAAACCACCAATCTTCTACGTGCATACAGGCTGACACCTAAACACTTAACATCATGGCGATTCTGGTACTCCTAGTGATTTCTCTCCCCTCGTTCACAAATGGTTGGCATAGCCTGCACCACAGTCTGGTCAGGAAAAAAGCTTCTCCAAAAGAGGATACTGTCCCTTTAAGGCTTTTAGAATGGAGTATGGGACGCGCAAGCATCGCTTTGCATGCCCAGTCCCCACCCATGTGTCGCCAACCGTCCTCCCAAATCTGCTGAGTTTTCCCCCAACAAGGCTGCAACATAGCACATGCATAAGAGGGGCAGCTGGGAGAATGTTGTGAAGGAGGGGGAGCAAAGACTAGAAGTACCAAAATCACCATGAAGTTAACTGTTTCGGTCTCCAGCATTTTGATCCATCTCCTTCCCAACTTCCAAACCAGTCTGTGCAGATCCATGTAACGGTTGGATGATACAGCATATTGCTGGTCCGGCTTCAAGCAAACACTAATACCAGCCAGCCGAAAAAAAAAACGCTCTCCTCAAGGACACATCAAAAGAGCAGAGATTGCTGCCAAACAGATGCCTGTGTTGGAGACATGTCTCTGGAAGGCCACAGATGCTGCCTTAGCTCTATTAGAATGGCTGTGTAGTCTTTCAGGAAGCTGGTAACCAGAGAGTTTGCCAGCCTCAAAATTCGAGGTACTATAGATCTTGATATGGAAGCTTTACTTGCAGAGTTTCCAGATGAAAGACCACCAGAGGTAACAAAGAAACTTTCAGATTTCCTGAAAGACCTAATTCTATCGAGATAAAACCTCAAATTTCTCGCCATGTTGAGATTGTGCAGTGTCCTCTGCCGAGGAAGCGTGAACTCTAGGATGAAAGACCGACAAAGAAATCTCGATTTAAATGAAAATCGGACAAAAATGTAGGGATGGATGATGGCACAATTCGGGGGATGTCCTTATCTCTGTGGAAGATAATAGAAGGCTTTTCTGCACAGAGAGCCTGAAGCTTGCTCACCGTCCCTGCAGACGTAATGACCACCAGAAAGTCCTGCTACAACATAATAAGGTCCAATTCGTAAGAAATTAAAAGTTCCAAGGGCCTACGCATAATGATTGCCAGAACCAAGATGAGGTCCCAAGACAGAGGAGGTTCTCTGAAAGGAGGGTGAAGATGAATAAGACCCTCAAAATGCTGCTGGACAATTTCATTCATCAACAAGGATTTCCTAAGAAGAATTAAGTTAAGTAGCTATGGCAGATAGATAATTCTTGCGGGATTTAATCGTAATGCCTGTATCAGCTAAAAAGGTCATAAATGACAAAACCTTGTCCAATAAAGTCTTATGTGGATTAATGTCAGTTGATGGAGACTATTAACATCTCAGGCATTTACTCTTGGATTGAACCATTGTGGAATCCTTCCTTGCTGCCTGCATGACCAAGATGCCTCAGAGATCCCAGCATTGGCGGGAACTAGGTCTTCGGAATCCAGACACTCAAACTCAGCAATGGTAGGCAAGTATGCAAACCACCCCTCCCTGGAGAGCAGATTAAATCTCCTTGAAAGCAGGAGGAGGTCTAAGAACTACATCTGTGGAGGCCAGTAAAGCACCACCATGCTGCAATCATGAGCCTCCACGAAGGAGCACATAGTCTGGCGAATTGGAGTAAGAGAAGAAACACATAAAAAGACTTCCTGGATCAACCGTGACTTAAGGCGTCTCCCAGGGATTGGAGACCTAACACCTGACGAGAGGCAGAATCCCAACACAGTTGTTTGCTATTGAAAACATGTACACTGCTGGATGATCTCATTACTGAAAGAAATAATAATGCCTGCTTTGTTCACCTCCCACTCAACAGAGGCATGAAACTGACTGCTCTCAGTTCACTTACACATTCTTCTCCCCCTGTAGATGGGATACAACAGGATGAACATGGGTCAGAAGGCAGCACTCCTAAAGCTTGTAGGTACCAAGAGGAACATGGCATTCCTCCCTGCTTGCCTAAAAAGAATATGGGTTTTGTGTTCTCTGTGAACACCTGAACCAACCCGGCCTGAATCAGAGGGAGGAAAGACTTGAGGCTCAGAAAAATGGCAATCAACTCCAAGTAGTTTATGAGAAGAGGTTTCTTCTGGACACTCCACAAACTGAGTTTGGTGGAGTTAACGGTAGCACCCAACCCGAGAGGTTAAAGTCCATGGTTACAGAAATTTGAGATGGAGGGCAAAATGCTCCCACCCACTCCCCTTTCCCTAGGAGGTTCTCCTCCAGAGTCCACCACTTGAGGTTATTTTGGATCTCTTTCGTGATGGATATTTTCATGGTTCACAGGTCCGAAGGTTAGTTGCAATTCGTCATTAAATACAACTGAAAAGTACTCATTTTGAGTCTTGCCAGGGACACAACTAGAATACACAAGGCGATCAGTCCAAGAATCCCCTGGAGCCACCAGGCTGGTGTTTAGTCCTGATGGAAAAATGGTGAACAGCCTGTCTCAATGCCACAATCCTCTCATAAGGAGGGCAGGGGAGAAGGACATGTGCAATGGGGTATCCAGGTTCACCCTTATGAATAAGATTCTCTGTGAAGGAATGAACATGACTTTCATATTGAATGAAAACCCCAGGTCATAAAGGGTATTACATACGATTGAGAGGCTGTTCAGATTTATCTCCAGAGTAGGATACCCGATTCATCAATTGTCCAGATATGAGGTTCTTCTTGAGCCGGAGATGAGCCACCACAATCAAAAAGTACTTTAGTGAACAACTTGGAAGTCGCATTTAATCCAAAGTGGAGGCAACTGTATTGGCAATGCTGGCCTTCCAGAGTGAACCCGAAGTAACCTACAGTGTTCCTTCCTGATGAGCATGTGAAAATTGGCATCCGGAAGGTCCACAGATGTTAGTCAGTCCTGCACATCGGAGGCCTTCAAAATCTAAGCCAGCGTTGTCATGTGAAAAGTCTCAAAAAGAAGAAACTCATTGATTTCCGAGAGGTCTATAATTGGTCGGATCCACCAGTCTTCTTCAAAACTGTGATGCAACTAAAGTATAAACCCTGGCCTTCATTATTTTCTAGAACCATCTGTATGGCTCTAAGGAGAAGGTTTCAAATCTTCTGTGTGAGCAGTGGAGTAAACCGCTTACGAGATGCTCATCATGGCTTAGTAAAAGAGTAAAACCTCCCGCCTTCTGGGGATGCATGATAACTGGGTGATGTAGCATCATGCACCCCAGCCCCCCTTCCAAGTCAAGCCAACTTTGGGGCAGCGTCCCGAATGGCAGCAGTGGGCACTGCTGGTTTAGATCTGGGTGAAATCTATTCTTTTATCTTTGCAACCCCAGAAGGAGGGCTAGAAAGTTTCCATTTAACAGACTGCCATGTACTGAATGCTTTGAAGGCAGCAAAGAGTTAGAAACCCGATCTAGAAAGTGTAGAAATATCACTTAGCGGCTTAGCAGTAATGACCCCTGTTTTGCTAGCTTGTAGTTCCTCATCAGCGGACGGGGAAAACGTTTTCCCATCAAAAAGCAAATCCATCACCTTATCCTGGATATCAGAATGGAGCAATTAAGTTTTGATCTAAGCATACCTTCTTCCACAGACAGCAGAATTTACAGTCGTCGAAGTAGTATTGGTGCAGTCCTTCTTCACTTGTAGCTGTTGCGCCCTTGCCTTCCGACAACCAAAAAAGAAATTCCTTCTGGGCCTCAGAGGGAAGAGAATCACAAAATGTGTCCAGAGCCTCCCATTTCTCTGAGTTAAATCCAGCCAGAATGGAAGCTGTATAACATTTGTCAGAGAGACCACGTCATTTTGATGGAACTTTCATTGCCAGAACAGGCTTATCTGTAGAAAAAGAAGATCGCCTCAAAATAAAATCTGATCCCGCAGGCTTCTCAGAGGCAATATTTCCAAGGATTGAATGTCCTTAGACATTACCAAACAAAACTGCCAAGCAAATGAATGGGAATCGCATCCACCCTGTCTGAAGTGGTAATAACATTATCAACCCTGGCCACAAAAGGTAGAGGGGATCAACTGGTATATCTGTTGGTACCAGCGGAGGAAAAAGTGCAGAAGGCTCCACTGGTGACAACCCCTTATCAGAATGTTTACTGGCTAAAACCTCCTAAAACTCATATATCATGACTGACTGCATGGCTGCAGAAATTATAGAATCAATTTATTGGGGTCGAAGAGCCAGGAAATGGTACCTCATCTGTAGAAGCCGTAGGATAAGTAGAAGCATCTAAAAAGGTTGAAATATCAGCTCTGGATAATAACAGAGTTAGGGGTGTTTTGGTAAACATTCAATAAAACTGGCCTTGGCACCTGAACACTTATTAGGAAGATCATTACTGAGGGGCTAGAAACTGAAGCAAAGTCCTGCTGTGGAGAGAATTGCGGAACAGGAGAAACCTTATCTTGCAGGCGTACCAGAAAGCTTCTGAAGTGGAAATGTGGACTATTTGAAAGTATCGAAGATATCAGCCCCAGAATCTGAAACCTGAATCAGATCCAAAGACAAACCTACGCCCAGTCAGACCTAAAAGAGTTTTGGTGATTGTGTTTATTCATTTTATACTTGGATGAACAATCAACCAGTACCATACCTGGTGCAGAGTGAAGTTTATGGTCTTTCCTCTAATTGGATCTGAAGATCATTTGCACGTTTTAAGATTTGCTGGTACCTAAGTAGCAGGATTAGGTACCACCTGTGCCGACCTTTTAGTACCAGGACCCTGGAAGAGTTTGACTTAACCTCCGGAAGAAGGGAGGTAGAGTTTACCTTCTTGGAGAACTTGCAGTCCTTACAGTGACCGTAGCCTGTTCAGGAAAGAGCTGGGACAGGAACACTCCTCTCCGGTACCTTCTGAACGTTGGCAGGAATAAAAAGGTTTTCCAGTACCAAGGCTAAGGCTTTTGTTCTGGTGCTCCCTCACCAAGAGGTATTTGCAAGTGTGTGGGCCTGGAGTGAACTCCTGAATGGACGGTGGAAGGTTCAGAGGTCTATCTGATGTGGCGGCCTTAACACCAATACTGAAATGTGATGCCATATCGGAGACAACGCCCGATCCCGACTCCTCCTGACAGCTCGGATACAAAGTGTACTGTTCTTCCATAAAATCCATAGTAGCCGTCAGTAACGGAACCTTTGTAAGCATGAAGACTAAGCGGGTTATCAGTAACCTGGGTTTTATGCAGAGACAGAACTGACAGGAACTCGCCGGAATCCTATGCATCGCTTCAGCCCCATCAGCTCTGTGCATGGATGAGGCAATGTTGAGATAAAATATATGTAGTCTAATTCAGAAAACATGTCCCTCATTGAGGAGATACAGGAGAAAGAAGATCAAAGAACGCCCCAAAAAAGAACCACTTACAACCGCATGGGGGAAAACAGGAACTGGGAGGTGTCGGATGGTGGCGCATGGGTGGGCTCAGCAAGCGTGGATGAATGCCTACAAGTACCATGCACTATTCTACAAGCCTTAACGTGACAGCATACTCTTTTTTTTTATACGCTTTTTTCCCCATCCATCGTGAGGTGCATGTTATCCAACTACTTCGGAAGAAGGAAGAGCAGGACTCTTGAGTACATTTTGGGCCTTAGGCAAGCCCTCGCAATGATGGGATCGCTGAGGACTCCTCAAAGACTGATGAATGGGCAGAGAGACGCCCGCACGCCCAGGAGTGCAGTTTAAGATCAATTAAACACATTAGAGAACGCAGAGCCAATACACAAATCGGTGGCATATTGATGTAAAAGTCCTAGTTAGGTCTCCCTTTCCAATATGTTGCCCCCTAGATGTATATCACAAGTTTTGGCCACTAGTTTAAAGTCTGTTTGAATATCCCATACAGCTGTGAGATATGCTTCTCCTAAGAGGTCTCCCCTTTAGTGGACAGAGGGTCATTTGAATGCAATGGATCCAATTATTCTTTGAGGGGTTTTTGGGAGGGATTCCATTCTTTTCACCTTTTGACTTTTCCTAATATAAAGGTTTTGTTGTGTATGCCTCATACCTTAAACTTATACAGGTTGTTGACAAAACAAGCCCCAACACCCTCATTGGTGCGGTGAGTGCACCTCCCTCAGAAATGGGCATAATTAGGGGCTTTTGGGTTGCCAACAGCAGTTTGTGATTGATTATTTTCATTTTGTTAATGGACATTTTGTCTGTTTTTATCGATCATGGTCACACAGATTTTCGATGAAGGAATTAATGCTTTTTATTGTAAGACTTTAGACAAATTACCCCGTACACGTGGATGAGTTATCTCTTTATATAATTTTATTTAATTCTCTAACTCTTTCGAAGATCTCACAGAAAATGTTGACAGCCAAGTGTCCAGAGGAATGCTATATAGGGAGCCTTTACGACTATAATTAGAGGTTAAATATCAAATATAGACTCAGCCCACAGAAAAGGACACATTGAGGGATTCTTGGCAAGAATGATCTGAGATCTCAAAGAAGTTCACAAAACATTGGGATCCTAGAGTGTTTAGGCAGTTAAAAGCAGCTGGAGCAAACACACAGCACTGACTACTGTAGGGAAGGCATGGTATCACAGGCACAATGGATATAATTTGTAAAACCTTTATTGAAAATGTTGAAGTTTGAGAAACTCCTAATTTGCCCTATAACTAAGATGGGAGTAGTCTCAACCATTAAACGATGAACAAAACAGTCCTAGTGGAGCCTGTCAAATCAAAATGGCCTATGCTAAAATCCTAATGCCTGCCCTATCTCTTGTACAAATAAAATGTAAAAAGGCTAAATGTATGCAAAGGAAAAATCAGTGTTCAAAAGAATAAAGGTAGTTGAACCAGCTCTCCTCCTCACGTTAAACTCAGGCTCAGTGTCTAACACTCTAAGCAGTTCCAAACCGTGGATAGAGACCCACCTGGCCTTCTACGTTAAAGTCTCTTTCTTGACTTTCAAAATTGTATTCCAATGCAAAGTTCACAAAGGTACCCCTCTGCTAGGCTTAGACCTTACAAGTACACAGTTCACGTATGTCCCACTCTGTCGGGCTCAGACCTCTCACGTCACACTTCAACACAAACTTGCAAGGGGGCTCCCTTCCCCATGCTTATTGTACTTCAGATCTCCCTCAATCGGGCTTGGAGCCTTTCAGATGTCGAAGACTTTTGAATGTGTGTGGCTATCTTTTCAGACTACCGCAGGACCACTTCAAAGTTCATTCACAGGCCTGCCTTTCTTCACGTCTCCTCTACCTGCGTGCAGCCTTCACTTCTTATATAAGGTTGCTACTTCATTCGCTTTAACACACACCGGTCTCTTAGGTCACTTGCCAACTCACCAGCTCTGTGCGCTTCTTTCTTGTTTTGCTATTTCCAATTCATGAGTCAAGATTAGTACCACAGGCTTGGCCTCGCCTCCCCAACTCTGCCGTTCGCTCAGGAGGGTTGCTGGCATCCTTGAAACACAATGCAATCTTCACTTGTGGGATCTGGCTTTCTCCACGTGTCTTTCACGGTCTGTCAGAGGCAAAGACCCTCCAGTACGGAACCCTTGGAGTTTTCGGTCTGCTGATCTCGTCCCTTGGTCCGTTGTTCTGCCCTAGTAGGTGTGCCTTTGTCCCGGAAGTTCTGCGTGTACTCGTGTTCTGCCTTCTTCAGAGTGCACCTTAGGTGTTGCCTTTTATTCGTGTGAAGAGAGCTAACTGGTATTAGGTGTATGCACTTAGTGTAAAGTGCCTGACTTTGCCTGACCCGATTAATGGGACATGTCCAGTACGATGTGAGAGAGTTAGCCACCCTTTTCCTCGACCTAGTGTTTGTGTAAAAAGGGGGGAGAGGGGGGCGGGAGTTGGGACTTCGGAAAATCATACAAAATAGGATGGGGTAGATGAACAGAAAAGGGGGTGGCAGAATACTGGTCCACCCCCAGGTTCTGGATCCAAAGGTGAAGGCTGTGCCCTGGCCATCTGAGAGAGAGATCCCTAGGGACTAGTGGGTGATATACCCTCTGGTTTCCCACACTATTGATTGCAATGTTCTCTCCTCATCAAGATCAAGACAATGTTACCATACCCAATCCAACAAGGTCAATAAACCCGTCATATAAATTGAAAGCGGTATGATCCTGTAATGGAAATGCAACTCTCAAAGATGAAAAGGCCTCTCTAGGTTCCACTGAACATGAAAGGTTAACCATCCTTAAACATAATTTTTCTTCTCAGCTCAAGCAACTAGCGCGTATGCCATATCATCCTTGCTGTCTAATGGTGGGAGAGTTACCAAGGCAAGGAGATGAAGATTAATTTCTAGACTGCACCGCAGCTGGCTGCACTTTTATCTATTGTTTTTATTTATTCTTTACTGTTGATCCTGTGTATTGCACTGCGACCTCCCTGCACTTTCCCTTTGCCCCCTCCCCTGCACTTGCACAATCTCAATGTCACCTGCCTAGTAAGATCGTTGTCTTCCCTCTGTTCCCCCTCCTTTGCCTCGTCACGCCTTGAAACCCTTGTGTATTGGGGCATTATAAATGCCATATCATATCAATACTTCTCATTCCACCCCATTACTGTCCTAAATGATGACGCATGCATTTAAAGAAAAGACTTTGCAAATCACCTAACCCAAATTCTTCCAAACCTAAACAATCCAAACCAAATGCGGATTCATACTAGACAGGCAACTTATAACCTCTGATGGGCATCTAATGCAAGATATTGTCCAGAAGCAAAAGCTCCAATTTACCCTCCTCGTTTGATGCTGAGAAATCATTTAACAGATCGTTAGGCACTACTTTTAAAAAATACATTTTTATTGCATTTTATGAATTTAAGCAATCATAACAACAGTGGGACTTGAACCGTGTCCCTCTCCTCTCCCTCGTTCCCTCTCCTCATCCTCCCCTCCCCCTCACCAGCAGCTTAATGTTTTTACCGAATTGGTAGGTCCTTAGAATTGTCTCTCATGTGAACATGTCTAATATTCTGATTTTGTGTGGACACCATTGTAGTATATAGTCACTTTGTAGGTGTTCTGGCACTGGCCCCCAGTCTGTTCGGAAGTTTTGACGGTCCCCTTGGATGTTATACGTTATCCGCTCCATTGCTATAAATTGCCAGACACTCTGTAGCCATTCTAGTGTGACTGGCGGTGATTTCTGTTTCCATCTGTGGGCCATTGTTACCCATGCGGCTATGAGGAGCCCCATAAAGTTCCTCTTCTGAGTTTTCGTCAATGTCCTGTCACGGGGGTCCCACATGCAACACATCCAGACCTCTTCTTTCAAGAGATCTGCCCCCTTAAACATCTCCTGCATTTGGGATTTTACCTCTTTCCAGAAGTCTTGCAGTTTCTGGCAGTCCCACCAAATTTGTCTCCATGTGCCCTCCGTCTCACAGTCCCGCCAGCATTTGTTTTGTTTCGTAGTGAACATTCTATGCAGTCTTTCTGGCATATAATGCCATTGGACCATTATCTTCGTCCAAACTTCTCTCTGTTGAATCGCCCGTGTCCATTTTTGGATTATTTGCCAGAGTTATTCCCATTGGAATTTCACGATTTCTCTCCCCAGATTTGTCTCCCATCTCTTCATATATTGCCATTTAGTGTCTTCCACCTAGGCATTTATAAATTTGCATAGTGTGGACATGAATTTTCTGTCTCCTGGATGTGACATGATATATGTCTTGAAAGGGGTTAGATCTCTCGTAGCCGCGTGTGTTATTCTTGGGGGGGAGAGCCAATGATGAAGTTGTTTGAATTTATATCTGTCTTTTTCCCTTAGGCCAAGGAGAGTGCTGCATTCCGTGAATGTTCTGATCTGGTTGTCTTCAAACATGTCTCCCACCTTAATGCATTCCACTTCTATCCATTTTCAGAATTTTTCTTTCTCTGTGCCCGGTTTGAATTCCGGATTCTCAAATAATGGCATGAAGGGAGCCGGGTTTATTGTTAGAGATTCTTTTTTTGTCGCCTTGTTCCATATTTCCAGCGCCGCTCCCATAATTTCCCTAATTCTGAGATTTTGGTGTCTGTGTTAGGGGCTGGTCCCCAAAAGTTGTTGTAAGCTTTTCCTAGCCACTGCCCTATCTTGAGCTGCCCATATCTTCTCTGAGTTATTGGGAATCCATTCCTTCAAGACCCACAGTTGTGCTGCCTCATAATATTTTCAGAAATGTGGGAGAGCCATTCCTCCCGCGAGCTTATGGGCTGTTAGTACTATGTTGGAGATTCATGGGGTTTTGTTCTGCCAAATGTATTTGTTTACCATTTTGACTAGTGATTTGAAGAACGTGGGTGGGATTTTTATGGGGAGTGCCTGAAAGAAGTATAACAGTCTGGGCAGTATTGTCATTTTTATTACTGTTATTCTGCCCCACCAAGAGATCGACAATGGGTTCCAGTTGTCCAGATCTTTCCTCACCTGCGCTAACCGTTTCGGGAAGTTTCCTGCATATAGACCTTGTATTGTGTTGGTGAGCGTGACCCCCAGGTAACTGATCCCTCCTTCCGCCACTCGGAGTTGTAGTTCCCCTGCTCGCTTCGTTATTTCCTGTTTGTCGCCCGCCAGAATCATTAGCTCTGATTTTTGGAGTCGGCGAATGCTGTTAGAACCCCCTTTGTTTTATTTTCCCCATCGTTTGCATGGATAATCTGATTATATCCTTTCAATCGAATTTTCCCTTTGTCCCTTTTCTGTATGTGCGTCTCTTGTAGCATAATTATGTCGTACTTCCCCATGCGTAGCTGGTGTTCTACTTTCTTACTTTTGACTGGGGAGTTTAATCCTCTGATATTATGTGTTAGGATTTTCAGCCCCATCCCGATGCGTGATTCTCTGTGTTCGTTGGATCCTTTTCGGTTTGTGTACCGTTAATTGTTTGCTGAGTGCCGGTGGGTTCCCTTCCCCTTCGCTGAACTTGTCCCAAACTTTCCTCCTTGTCCATTCCCTTCCCCCCATTAAATACCCCAACTGAAATGCCCCCTCCCTCTCCCTTTCCCTTAAAATGGTCCTGAGGAGGGCTCTGGGCCCTATGATCGCTTGGGCGTATTGCCCTCCGCGCCATGCCCTCTCACGCTCAGGAGTAACTATGTCGTGAGGAGTCCTAAACCTCACTAAAAGTCTCCAAGTTCCTGTGTGGTCCCAGCTCGCCACCGCAGTGTGTGTACCTGTGGTGGCATTTTGGTTTCTGGTTTTCTGTAGGATTTCTGGAGGCTTGTGTCCTTTATTTATGTTTTGACGACTCCGTGGGGCGTTTTGCGTTAGCCTTTATCGTGGACCAGCCCCTGGGTAGGTTCTCTATCGTTGGTCTGGGGGTCCTCTTTCTCCTGAAGATTAATGATCCGCTCCCTTTCCTTGATCGTGGCGATTCTTTGTTGTTTCCCTTCCTATGTGAATAAAAGCCAGAATGGGAATGTCCATTTATATCGTATTTGTTTTTCTGACAATTGCTTTGTTATATGTGACATCTCCTGGCGCTTTTGGGGGATTGATTGTGCCAAATCTTGGTAGAGCTGTATTTCTGTTCCATTCATCCTGATATGGTCCATCGCTCGGGCTTTCCGCAGTATCTGCTCATTTTGCAGATACAAGGCCATTGCGATCAGGACGTCTCTGGGGCGTGCGCCGGGTACTCCGTTGCGGCGTGGGCCTACCCTGTGTATCCTATCGATCTGGATTACTGTTTCATCCTCTTCTTCTAGGATGTCCCTGAATACTTGTTGTACTGCTTGTTTGAGGTCCTTGTCCTCGATCGTCTCTGCCATGTTTTTAATTCGAATGTTTGCTCTGAGAGTGCGATTTTCTAAATCCTCGCATTGGCCTTCCAAATCCTGGGATAGTCGTACCAGTCTCTCTCGCACTTACGCATACTGTTGTGTTTCTTCATCTATATTCTGAAAAGTTTTTTCCAAGATATCTGTTTGTTCCTCTAGACTCCCCAACTCTATTTTCAGTTCTTGGACCGCCTGCTTTATTTCTCCTTTCATAGTCTCAAATTGGGAGTGCATGGAGGTCATGAATTGATCTTGGAATTCTTTACACCATTCTTTCATGTCTTCTTTCAAGGTCATGTCTGTTTTGTCCTCTTCCCCGCAGCTTCTTTCGCCTTTCTCGTTTTGCATAGATATTTTCTGGTTTGTCGCTGCGTTTGATCCCCAGAGGCGCTCCAGGTTCTGGTCTTGTTTCTGTTTGGTGGCCGTGGCTTGAGCTTGTCTGCCCCTGGATTTGGACATGTGTGCTTACACAGCGTGATCTTGGTATGATGGGTTTGGTGGTTCCTCGTGGTGTAGGAATTGGCCTCTTTCTGGTTCGTAATGGGGATGACTTCCTGCCCGTCTCCTGTGTTCCCTTTTGAGAGTGGGTCTTGTTGCGCCTTGCTGTGAGGATCGGGTCTATGCTGATATGGTGTTTCTGAGGTTGAAGGGGTGTAGTCTCTGCCCCCCCCTTTCTTTGACCCTTGTTTGGGGATTGTGTGTCTGGTGAAGGCTTGTTGTACCCTGCCGGGGGTTGCTTCTGGGTTAATTTGCCTGCCCTCCTGCGCTCTTCACCGAGTTTGAAGGGGTGGCCCTCCTCCACGTTACTACGTGACTCTGTGCCTTTCGTTGCCCGGGGGTTTGTTGCACCTCTTGTTGTTACGGCCTGGGCCTCCCTGTGCCCCATAGTAGTGGGCGCCTTTCACTGATTTTGTGCTCTGTATTTGGGGGGGCTAGACTTCCCCACGGGTCCTCAGTGGCCTTCCTCCACATTGTTGTGCGGTTCCCGTAACTCTCTGTGCCCAGGGGAATGTTGCGCCTTGTGGGTATGGCCTGAGCCTCCCCACGCCCCTTCCCCTCAGGCGTGCGCCTTGTCGCTGGTTTCTTTTTGTCCGTGGAGGGGGGATGCTCGTCTCCCCCTCGGGTTCTCCATGGCCTTCCCTGGGGAGTTTGGCAGGGAATATCGCTCACTTTTTAAGGGTCCCTCCCGTTCCTTCTCCTCACCTCTCTTGCCGGCGTGTGGTTCTTCGTGTGGAGGCTGTCCGGCAGGACTTTCTCTCCACGGCTTCATTCTTCCTGCTGGGGCCTGCTCCTCGCCTGGTGCGTGTCCGCAGGGGCCGGTCTCTGCCTCCTTCCGCCGGTTGTGCCCCATCTCCTTGTTGGATGCTTCCTGGGTGCTGAGGGGGGGGGGGGGTGACAGTCTCCGAGCCTCTGCTCCGCTTCTCCCCGCACCAGGTGTCGCCGAGGTCGCCTTACGTGTCCCTCTGCCGCTGCGTGATCCTCGAGGTCTGCTGTGCGCCCCCCTCCTCTCCGGTGTCTTGGCGTCTTCTCGGCCCTGTCCGGGGGTCCAGCCCACCTCTGTGGGCTCCAACCGGGCCGGGACTCGGCTGCACTGCCTGGCTTCTCTCATTCTCTCGCCGTCTTCATTGGGGCCGCTGCTGGGGATCCGGCCTTCCCAATGAGTCTCCACCTCTCCGACTGGGCTCTTCGGGCGCTTTGTTGCACTGTGGAGAGCGCTCTGCGGGTGCTGTAAAGGCGGGCTGCTCCGTGCCTTGCCGCAGCTTACTGTATGTCTCCCCTACTCCGGCCTTAGACCACCAGGTTCCACTCTCTCCTGGGCCACTTCGGTGCTTTATTGTCCTGCTTAATGATGCGGCCGTGAGCTGGCAGACGGAGCTCCGCTCACGCACGTCTGCTCAGCTCAGCCGCCATTTCGGAATCTAGGCACTACTTTTATGAAGTGTTCTACAAGTTTCATTTGGAGCAAAAATGTATTGCCTAACTAGAAGCCAATTATTCAGATCCCAAACAAAATATATAATATATTCACTGATAAGAATCGAAGGGCATTGTCATGGTTGCCTCTTCTTGCCTTTGTTCTATGCTGTCTCTATGGAGCTGCTGGCCCAAAGTGTTGGACAACATCCAGACATAGAGCATCTGAACTTGTGGTACACAGCACAAACTGGCTTTGTTCGCAGATGATCTTTTCCTTAGTCAAAATCCATAAACGTTGCCACCTAATATCATTGAAAAGAGCAGCTTGGGAAATAAAGTAAATTATGACAAGTCTAAAGTTCTTAATATTACCTTCTCCCCAATGATACATGACACTCTTCGGAGGAACCATACCGTTTGCCTGGGAGAAAGCAGGTCTTAAAATATTTGGGTATATATATATATATATATATATAGCTAAACACTTAACTGTGCTTTACAGATGCAAAAGCAATGTTTCAGAGCTACTTGCTGCTTTACCAGCTTAGAAACATTGAAGACTTTAGAAGAACAAGTTACTTACCCCTTGTAACGTTCTTTAGAGTGGATGTCCCTCCCACGTATTCCTCATCTTTGATCTACGATATCCAGCTTCAGCTGCTTCGTAAAAGATATTCGGCAGAGGGCGGTGTGTGTCGATGGAGTCAACTCGATGTCCATCGAAGGCCTCCGTCTCGAGGATGTCATCGAAGGCATATATAGCAAGGGCAGCGCCCCTTGGCTTCAGTTGTGTTTTTTCTTACAGTAGAAATACCCGCATAACCACGGGAATGACCGTACTCAGCCTTGATGAAACGAAAGCTGTAAAAACATGGGAAATTCTACTGTGGGGTAGCTTGGGAGGGCAATGAGGAATACGTGGGAGGAACATCCAGTCGAAAGAACGTTACCAGGGGTAAGTAATTTGTTGTTCGGGTGAATTGTGTCCTCTCACATATTCCTCATCTTTCATAGACTCCCAAAGCAGTGTTTGCTTTGGTGGAGGGAGTAGAATTCATTTTTTAATAAAGTTAGTCACTGTAGTGACTACCTTACTCCTAGTCCATAGTCCCCTTTCCTCCATACTTATGGGACATTCCTCCGTCCTGTGGGACAGGACCGGAGCACTTTGTAAAAAGCATCACATTTATCAAAAATGTGTCCTCTTTTTACGCAGGGTACCGCATGCAGCTGTATCCCCGCCCTCCTTAGCTCTGACGAGCACATCGCCCATCCGTCCTTTTCTATTGGCAGGTCAATGACCTTTAAGCAATAACAGAGGAAACTTTTTAGAGGGAACGGCAGCCGGGCGTATGGAGGAAAGCGGACTATGGACTAGGAGTAAGGTAGTCACTACGGTGAGTAACATTATTATACTCCTACGTCCCGTCCCCTTTCCTCCATACTTATGGGAGATTCCCAAGCACTCCTCACAGAAATTACGGGGGGATGGAAATTCCTTACTGAAACAGGTACCAAAGCACCACTTGACCGAACTGAGCATCAGCCCTGGAGCTCAGGTCCAGACAGTAATGCTTAAAAAAAAGATGATGGGGAGGCCCACGTAGCCACTTTCGCGATGGTCTCCCAGGGAACATATTTTTGGAAGGCACTGGCAGCCGCCTTGCCCCGCACAAGATGAACATGAATTCCCTTTGGGGCCGAAGACCCTGAATGGTATACGCCTCAAAAATACAGGCTGCGATCCATCGGGAGATGGTCGCTTTCGAGGCCTGCTTTCCTTGTGGATTTCCGAAGGTCACAAAAAGCTGCAAAGAGTTGCTAAGCTCAGATGTTCTGTCCAGATAGAATTTAAGGGCTTTTCTAAGGTTGAGGCAGTGCAGAACCTTTTCGGCCTCCGAGGCCGGGTCTGGGAAGAATACAGGCAATGAAATTGACTGATTCAAATGAAAAATCAGAGACCACCTTCGGAAGAAAGGCTGGATTTGTTCGCAGGTCAACCTTATCCTTATGTAAAGTAAGGAATGGATGCTTCACCGACAAGGCCTGAAGCTCACTTACACTCCTTGCCGCAGTCACAGCAATCAAAAAGGACACTTTCCACGAAAGGTACTTAAAATCGACAGTAGGCATGGGCTCAAAAGGCTTATGACAAGGTCGTAAGGACCACATTCAAATCCCACCTTGGATGCAGGTTGCGAACAGGAGGATAAAGATGCATCAGGCCCGCAAAGTGTCTTTTAATGACTGGATTAGGCAGTGAAAAAGACCACTGGTCAGTGGACAAATAAGCGGCCACAGCCGATAAATATGTCCTGCAGGACAAGACATGGATGCCAGATATGAAACAAAGGACAGGACCATGTCGATAGTAGCCTCTTTGGGGTCCAGCTGCCGAGCCAAACACCAGTGACAGAACTGTAGCCATTTACTTCTATACTGTGATCTTGTTGAGGGCTTCCTGGCCGCTTGAATAATGCGCATGTTGTCCGCAGACAAATTGAAGCGCTGTAAAGATCTGAACTAGGGCACCAAGCCGTCAAGCTGAACGATTGTGGGGAGGGGTGCCACAGCTGTTGATCGCTCTGGTGAAGCAGGTCGGAGACCAGCGGAAGCTTGAGCGGCAGGCATACCAATAGATGGTGAAGCTCTGAAAACCAAAACCGGGCCGGCCACCAAGGGGCTATGAACAGCAGGGAGCAATTCAGTGTTCCTTAGCTTGCAAAGCGCCCGATGGATCAGAGGAAGAGGCGGAAAAGCGTAGGCCTTCATGTTGTGCCATGGAATTGAGAGCATCGCCCAGTGAAGAGGCTCCAAGCCCGTTCCTGGAGGCATACAGGGGAAGCTTCCTGTTTGTGGATGTCGCAAAGAGGTCCACTTCTAGAGTGCCCCAACAGCGAAAAATATCCAAGAGGATCTCCGTGTTCAGTTCCCACTCGTAGCTGACAATTGCTCGTCGGCTGAGGGTGTCTGCAGTAACATTCAGCTTGCCCGGGATGTGTACTGCTACCATGCAGACATGCTGAATGGCCCATTCCCAAATCCGAATAGCAAGATCCACAAGAGGAGGAGACCTGGTACCCCCCTGCTTGTTGATATAGAACATGGACACCGCATTGTCCGTGCGGACACGGATCACCTTGTTGATAATGCCTGGTTTGAACGCTTTCAGCACCAGGAATATCGCCAGGAGCTCCAGATAATTTATATGAAGCTGTCTGTCCTGAGGCGACCAAAGATCTGAAACATGAAGATAATCCAACATCGCACCCCAACCCAGAAGGGAGAAGTCCGTTGCGACAGTCAATAGTGGGCAAGGGTCCTGGAAGGGAGCGCCCAGCGACCGATTGCTGAGAGACGACCACCACAAGAGGTCTGCCCTCATGAAAGGTGGAACCAGTATCATTTTGTAATCTGGATGCACTGCTTGAAGCCATAGCTCTGAAGAGCCATCTGCGTCCACCTCATCTTGAGACAAGCAAGAGGAAGAGCCAGCACACACGAAGCCATGAGGCCAAGACGCCTCTGGAACCACCAGGCCAACATGCTGTCCGGCTGCATTATCACCTGACACGTGGCGAACAGATCCGCCATTCTGTTCCCAGTCAGGTACACTCTGCACTTGATCGTGTTCCAACAAAAACCCAGGAAAATCAAGTCCCGAGAGACCGTCATGGAGGTTTTCCACATGTTCACCGACAGCCCATGGTGGAACAGGAGCTGAAGGAGAGACTGAAGGTTGCTCAAGGCTTTCAGTGGACAAGGACTGCGCAACAGCCAATCGTCCAAATACGGATACCAATGGATACGCTGTAGCCGAAGATGAGCTGCGATGACCGACATCATCTTCGTAAAGGCACACAGTGCCGAGTTGAGACCAAACAGGAGCACACGAAAATGGAAATGCTCCTCCCCCATGGAAAACCGTAGGTATTCCGATGCGAGCTCCAGATGAGGATATGCATATAAGCATCCTGAAGGTCCACCACGCTGAGCCAGTCGCCCATCTGTAGAGGACTTTATCTGACCAGGGGTGATCATCTTGAATTTCTCTTGGGGGAGAGAAAGGTTGAACTGGGAAAGGTCTAGGATGGTGCGCAGGCCAGCCTGGTTGGGTTTGGGCACTGAACAGATGAGAGTAGAAGCCCTCCCCTCGCTCCCCTAGGGTAACGGGTTCCACCGCCTTGAGGTCCACAAGCTTCTGGACTTCGGCTCTGAGGGAGGGCGTCCCCGACTGCTGGTAACGAGGATCGATGGGTGGGGTAGAGGGAAAGGGCAGGCAGAAGCACGCCCGAGCTACTGACAAGACCCACCTGTCCTCGATGATGGTCTGCCACGCCTCCCAGTAAGACGCAATGCGCCCTCCCACCGGGGTCTTGTGCGAGCACCGAAAACCTTAATTTAGCGGGCTTCTCGGAGGCAAGACCCCAAGATCCTGAGGAGGAAGCCGAGGACAGAGAAAAACCGGCCTTGCTGCTCACGCCGACGGGATATTCCAGCTGTAGGGTCGACCCTCTGTGTCTTTCGATCTATAAACCCCCGAAATCCAGAGGAAGACCGAGACTGCGAGGGCGTTCTCTGAGCCCTAAAAGGTGGTTTTACCAGAATGGACAAAGACTTAGCCATCTGAGTGCTGTGCTTAGGTTTAGTCAGCTCTACATCTGTTGACGAATGGAACGAGAGGTGTCTACGCCAAGCATGAGGCCCCGAGCCGAGGGGTCAACATGATGCGCCGCAGCCTCAAGCATATCCTGTGCCAAGACTCTGGCATCCTTCAAATTCCGACAGACCTTTCAACATTTTGATATTTGCCCCCGCTAAAATGAGCTCTGCGTTCGCCTGGCGCAACTGCAGGCCCGAATTAGCAAAGATCCTCCTCCGCTCTAGAAGATGCTGAAGCAGGTCTGGATTGTAGCGTGGCAGCCGCCACCACTGTGGAGGAAGGAAGCGGGCAAGACGCTAAGGCTACCTCCTCCGAAGTATGAAGCCTAAACCAAGCGTCAATCTATTTGTTAACGAGCAGTCCAGAGTGTGGCTTATCCCAGACTTTGCGGACCTCGGCCAAAACGTCCTTCTGGAAGAACAAGTCGGTGCACTCCTGAGGAGAAACAGTGAACGCCCCCGAAAGCACCTCTTCTTGCAGAGGGGCTGCCTCAGGTACTGGAACATCCAGAAGAGACATCATGTCCAGTACCCGGTCATGGAACGCCCTAACAGAGCGGGGCTGGTCATCACCATCCTGCTCCCCTAGCGTGTCATCCAACGCGTCCGGATCGTCCTGCCCCATGTCTGGCTCCGCCGAAGACTTGTCTATTGGAGACAAGGGCTGTAGAGGTGGAAGAGCTGGAGGTGGGCCAACTGGTAGAGGTGGGACAGCCACCAGAGCAACCGCTTCAGTGACGGGAACCGTCGGTACAGAATTCAGCCCTGGCGGGCAGATTTCCTTAGAGACCTCTGAAATATTCCTTCATGGGATCGGAGTGCATTAGCTTCTGAAATTTTCCAAAGGCGGCATCCTTTGCCGAATGGCTTACTCACTGTGACAGGCGGAGGCCTCTCATGGGGCCGCAAGGGAGAGGGCTGCCAAGAAGGGCCCTCACCAGCTGGGTTTACATAGATCAATGTCGCAGACGCCGCAGGGAGCGAGACAGAGTGCTGTAATGGCATCCGACCGTTCCAGTCATAAACTGGACGAAACGGTGCACAAGGAAAATGCTGTTCACCCGAAAAAATGCTCCCAGCACCCAACGCCGATGGCATAGGTGTAAGGGAAGAGTCCAAAATGGCCATCGCAGTTCGCGCAGGAACGGGCTCCATTTTGTCAACGCCTGAGGAGAGCTGCGTCACACGTGTGAGTGAGGCAGGGGTCTCCACAGACAGGTCAGGGGTCTTGACTTTAGCCTTGACACAAGGAACCTCGGCAGAGCCGGTAATGTGTGTCCTAGGATGCTTCTGAGACATACTAATAGCCAAATTAGCCTCTGAAAGAGGAACCTCGGCCACCCCGGTAACAGAGGAATTATGGTCAGCGACCTCACTCTGTGCCCACTCAACAGAACCAGTATCCTCACTAAAGCGAACTGATGAGGAAACCACCTCACCGACAAGACCTTAACAGGACTCTCAGTTCTTTCGGTCACCTTAGCCTCTGATAGAGGAACCTTGGTCCCGAGTCCGGTAACAGCCCCCTCACGGGGGGCCTCGAACCTTGGTTCGGTACAGAAAACCTCAGAAGAGGCCTCGGGGCACGCCCTGGTGTCTGTATGGGAAGCTCCAGGCAAGGAGACCTCGAAGCAAGCTCCGGTACCCACCACCTCAGTAGAACTGGGCCGTTGAATAGCCCCCACAGGACAGGCCTCGGATTGCAATCCAATTTGAGCAGGCCCCTTACGGAGGCCCTCGGAGAAAACTCTGGTACTTATCTTAGGCCTGGAAGGCACCTCAGGGGAAGCCCCGGTAACAGAGCTTTTAAACCCCCTCCCGGACTGAGAGACCCCAGAAATGAGTCCCCCGGTAGGGGTACCCTAAAGACTAAAGAACTTACTGGGCGTCTCTTCTTCTTGTCGATGAAACTCTGAAAATGCTGAGAAGGAGTGCGCTGAAACACCTCCTCCCACCGCTCCAGACGACATTGAAGTTCCCGGGCCGAAAGGGAATCGCAGTAGAAACACGAGTCACACCGATGATCCGGACCCAAACACTCTAAACAAAGAGGATGGGGATACGCCCTAGGGAAGTGTAGCTCGCAGGAAGAACAGTTAGGAAAATCTAACCGAAACAGCATAGACGGACTACCACGCGACCGCTAAGCAGAAGAGAAGGACACCGGAAGGAAAGAAATCTTCCAAAAGATGCAAGTGCGTCCAGTCCCAAACGTGCAGAGAAAAGGACTGATGGGCTTTGTGCTGGGCGGAGATAAGGAGGGCGGGGTTACGGCTGTGTGCGGTACCCCGCGTAAAAAGAAAAGAGGACACATTTTTGAAAAATGTGGTGCTTTTTACAAAGTGCTCCGGTCCCGTCCCACAGGACGGAGGAATGTCCCATAAGTAGGGAGGAAAGGGGACGAGACGTAGGAGTAAATGGTTTTCATGAACCAAGTGGAAGACTGCTTTTCCAAAGCTCCCATCCTGACCGAGGGAAGATTCCAGGCAGTAATGCTTTGTGAATGTGTGAATAGTAGACCACATTGCCGCTTCACAGATACTTTTTATCGGTACACCCCTTTGCAGGGCTGTAGAGGTTGCCATGCCCCTGGTGGAATGGGCCTTTAAACTTCAGGAGGATCGTTCCCTGCCAGCCTGCAACATTCTGAGATAGCCAGAATGATCCATCTGGATAAGGTCCGTTTAGTAACAGCCTGACCCAGTTTGTTGTCTGAATAGCCAATGAAAAGTTGATCATCAATACAGAGTTTTGACAGTCTATATAAAAGCTTAGAGCTTGGCGAGGGTCCAACCTATGTAACCTCTCATCCTCCTTGCTAGGATGAAGTGGGAGATAGAAAGAAGGTAAAACTATTTTCTGTGCTACGTGGAAATAAGAAATTATTTTGGGTAAAAATGAAGGTTTAACCCTTAGAACAACCCTATCCTTATGAAAGAAGTAAATGGTTGCTTAGACGAAAGTGCCTACAACTCACTCACTCTACGGGCTGATGTGAGAGCTAGCAATAGAATGGTTTTAAAGGTTAACAACCTTAAAGGACAGGAGTGTAAAGGTTCAAAAAGGTGCACACATTAGGAATTTTAGAACCAGATTAAGGTCCCAAACTGGAACCTGGAAAGGTGATGGGGCGGGGAACACATTGGTAAGCCCCTTTAGAAATTGTGTCACCAGTGGAATTTTGAAGAATGAACATTCCTCTGACGCGCACTTAAAGATGGACAGCGCAGCCAAATTGCCTTTAATAGTAGCAATGCAGAGCCACAGACTGGCTAAAGATAATATAAAGGATAAAACATCCAGTGTTTTACACAGAAAAGGATCTACATTGTTTTCTCTGCACCAGTTGCAGAATGTATTCCAACAGCAATGGTACAAAGACTTTGTTGCTGGCCTTCTGGATGAAAGCAAAATCTCCATTACGTCATCCAGGAGGTCCCAATCCTTATATCTCAGCCTTTCAGAAACCAAGCGTAAAGGTTGAGTGTTTTCACCTCTGTATCGAGAACCAGACCCTCCTCTCGCAAGAGAAGGTCCTCTCTTTGTAGAAGACGCATTGGGGGACAGATGGACATGTCAAGAAGGTCAGGGTACAATGTCCCCCTGGCCCAATTTGGGGCCCATTAGGATCATGTGTTTCCTGAACTTTCTGAACCTCCTGATCACCTGAGGAAGGACAGGGACTGGAGGAAACGCGTATAGGAGTGGAAATTCCTAGTCCACCACAAACGCGTCTCCAGGAGCTCCTATTGGGGGAAATTCCCTGGAGCAGTACAGTTCACACTTCCGGTTCACACCGGTCATGAACAGATCCACTTGAGAGGTTCCCCAAAGGGTGAAGATTTCTTGAAGGACTTCCTGAGCTAGTTCCCACTCATGGGAGACTGTGCTCTGCCTTCTCAGAGCATCCGCCACTGTGTTCTCCTCTCCGGCTAGGTGAACTGCTGATAGGGAGGTTCCTTCTTGAATTGCCCAGTACCAGAGCTGCATTACCTCTCTGCACAGTGGTAGTGACCCTCCACCTCCTCTCTTGTCGAGGTAGTACATGGCTACTGTGTTGTCTGTCATTATCAGGACATTCTTTCCCCGTACAGAGGGCAAGGAGGCCTTTAGCGCAAGTCTGAATTCCCTCAGCTCTAAAAGATTGATATGTAGTTTGGACTTCGATGGAGACCAACAACCGATGACTGTCATTTTGTTGGTGTGGGCTCTCCCCCCTATCCCCTCCCGTGAGTGAGGCGTCCATCACTATTATCTCCGGCCATGGTTACCAAAAAGGTTCTCCCTTCAGAATATTGTCCTTGCAGGCCCACCACAGAAGATCCTGTGTGACCCTGCTTGGAACCTGAAGTAGGTCCGACATCTTTCCTGAGAACTGGGACCATTGAGTTCTGAAGGGATCTCATTATCAGGCAGGCCTATGGCACCAGAGAAATGCAGGATGTCATGAGGCTGAGCAACCTCAAAAATAAATCGAAGGCCAGGAGACACTGGGCACTTAAAAATGTGGTGACCATCTGTAGAATGTCTTGAGCACTTTCCCCAAGGATATATCCAGAACAGCTCTGATGAACTGGAGAACTGGAGTTTCTGAGAGGGTACCATACGGGACTTCTTGTAATTGAGGGGAAAGCCCAGTCTGTGAAGGGAGTGGCAGGTGACAGTGAGCTGATCCAGGAATTGTTCGGGAGACCAGCTCTGATCAGCCAATCGTCCAGGAAGGGGAAGACTTCAATCCCCCCCCCTGAGACTCGCTGCCACTACTGCCATCAGTTTGGTGAAAACTCTCGGGCGGAGATCAGCCCGAACGGCAGAACTCGAAATACTGCAAACCTCAAGTATTTTCTGTGCTAGAGATGTATGGGCACATAAAAATAAGCATCCTGAAGGTCCAATTACACCATCCAATCCTGGAGTTGGAGGGTCTGAAGGATCAAGTATCTCAAATCCAAGATGGGTCTCAGTCCTCCATCCTTTTGGGGGGATTAGGAAATAAGGGGAATACCATTCCTTATTCCTCTACGCTACAGGCACCGGTTCTATAGCATCTTTCTCTAGCAGGGTTAAAATTTCCAGCACAAGGAGCAGATCTGGAATCCTCAAAGAGTGGTTCCCCGGTGGATTGCTTGGAGGTCTTTGTATAAAAGGAAGGCTATGGTTTCCATGGCCCAAGCATCCGAAGTAATGTCTCACCATTCTTCTAGATGCTGAGACAGTCTGCCCCCCACTGGTGAACTTTGACTCAAGACCTCAGAGAGGTTTTGAGGCGGCTAATGCAGTGGCAAATGGTAAAGATGCCCCTGCTTGAGCTGGCTTTGCACCTCTCCTTCGTCCATCACAAGGGAATCTTCTATGGCCCCTTTGACCAGCCATTTCTCTCGCCCTTCCAACTGAGGAGTAGTAGCGAAAAGATCTACCCCTTCTGGGCTATCCACTAGGTCGAAAAGGCTGAGGTTGCCTAATAGGGGCACCTAAAGATTTGGCTGCCGCCTTAGAGGCCTACAACTTCTCAAAACTCTCGTCAGCCTTGTTGCAAAAAAGATGATAACCGTCAAAGGGCATGTTGAGGAGTCTGGATTGCACATCCGGTGCAAAACCCGACTTAATCAACCAGGAAAATCTGCGCATAACGGTGCTAGTAGCCATGGCTCTGCTGATGCTGTCAGCAGAATCCAGATCTGACTGAAGAGACTCACACATGGCTTCTTTGCCGTCTCCAACTACGGCTAAGAACCAGTCTCTTTCATCCCCTTCGGGAATGTGCTCTGCCGCCATGGAAATGCAGTCCCATAGAGTGAATGCAAATTCTGCAAGGGCACATGTGTCACGCTCCCGGGGGGGTGGCGCTTATGGAAGCAATGGAGGCGTTGCCGCGTTTCCAATGCGGTCTAGTTGTTTCTCAACACGGCCGTCGCGAGGTTCTCATGCCACCTGCTCCCGGCAGTCGGCGCGTTGCAACTCAGTGTATTCTCCTTTGGGGTTGCTATGCTAGTTTTCTCTCTTTTGCAGCGCTCCTGTTACTTTTGCTAGGTCCTCTGACCTTGCGCTTGGCTCCTTGCCCGCTCTGTCTCCCGCGGTGGTTCTTCTCCCGCCCGCGGTCTCTCTCCCTCTCTTCTGCCTTCTGCAGCGGTGCTTTCCCGCGCGTGATCGTTCTCTCTCTGCTCTCTCCTGCTCCTTTTCTCTCTTTGCCCATCCTCTCTCTCACCCTCGCGGGCCATTTCGCATTGCCTGCTCCTGGGCTCACCTTGCCTTCAGGTTTCACCCTGTTCGCGCTCTCTTCTATTCCCTCCCGGTCCTTACAACCGTTCGCTGAACTCTCCAGAGACCTTTCTGTTCCATTCATTGAACGGTTACTCTTGCTCTCACCGCTCTCCTCCCCTGTCCCCTCTTGGGGTCATTGCTCTCCCTTTCAGGACTGCCTGTCTGATCTGCCTAGCAATCCTCCCATTGCATCTTACTAGGCCTGGATCCGGTAGCCCCATCAAGAGCTCTTCTACAGGAAAGAACATCAACATAGAACATACCACACAGCTGTAAGCCGTGGCTACAAGGGTTTTTGCCTGGAGACTTTGTTCCTTGATTCTTGGCTACTCCGGAAGCGAGGTCACTGGCCTGCTGACATCTCGCGGCCACACTGGCTTCCTTCCATGGTAGGCCATGTCTACAACAAAAAGGACTATCAAATAAGGGGAAGGAAGAGACTGGCACCGGTGAATTTAACAAGGCACCCCTGCAGAAGATGGGAATTCTCTTGGGCACAACCATTTAAAACAAATTTTGAAAGCTATCACAAGGTTAGTATTCTTTAACTATTAGATGCATGTCATACACCATATCCTTAATATGTAGTGTTCCATAAACAATGGTCACACGCTGCTAAATGTATACAAACTGACTCCTTGGATCTAATCAAAATCAACTGCGCAAAGGTTTTGAGAACATTGATATGTCTAATGCTCAGTGAAATTTGTAGTAGAGAAATACTTCTGTTTAGTATATGTTAGAATTGAAGCAGTGCAGGAGTGAAACTGATTTCTCTCAATTGAGCAATGGATTTGTGAATTTAATGGTTAGTAAGGTGCTAGTTGAGAGATATTTTTGTTTAGTATATTCCAGAATCTAAGCTCTTGGGAAACAAGTAGCATGTTGCAAATTTGTTCTTTGATAGAAGTGTAAAAAATGTAATAATTTATTTAAAACGTACGTATATCAATAACAAATATGAGTTTCATTTCTTTAAATGTTTTTTCCTAGAAAACATTCGTTGCCCCTGATGAAGAGTCTAATCTTGAACTGCGTAGGGCCATTCTTACAATAAATATGAAGATCTAGTGATAACATGAAATTGTCATTTTGAATTACTTATGTAATAACCTTGTGTTTGTTAACAGAAGTATATTCTGAGTTATTGAAATTCAATTGAAAAAGTGGTCCCATGCCAGGATAGTCAACCTAGTTTTAGGTGAGCATCCATAGGCATGATATACTGCCGTTTTTGGCCTGCTTTATGCACTCTTTTGGAGTGGTGTGAGTGTTTTTTTCAAATTATAAAAAATGTTTTCTTCTCGCGCCTCAAATTTTATTATTTATTTATTTACTTAACCATTTATGTATTTATATTTTTTGGTGAGCACTGTGTGCTAATCTGGTGTCTGTCTAGTGTTTGTTTTGGCTTCTGAGGCCTTTTTTCTCTGGTCTGGCCTGCATCCAAAAGGTGCAGTCTGTGGGGTGTAGTCCTTTGTTTGTGTCTGGCCTTTTCCCAGTCCCACCCTCTCCCCTCCAACCAGCCCTGATTGGTACATTCACCTGGTCATAACTGACCTTCCCAGGGCAGCCCTCTGCCCGGTAGCCCCTGCGGCTAAGGACCCCAAGGCAAAGGGCAGCTCCTGCAATGGCGACTCCAGAAAGTGTCTGCAGTTATCGGCAGGGGAAGCCAGTGAAGACATCAGTGAACAGACACCAACAAAACTGTAAGTGTGGCATGGGTGGGGTGTAGAGCAATCACTCTACTCCATAAAGCCCCCACCACTCTACCTTATCTTTTCTTAACGTAAACTGCCATAGACTCACACCATGCGGACCTAGAGAGATTTGACCACCAAGCTAAATCCATTCAAGGCTGGACTGTAAAGGATGTCCTGCATAACATACTAACATACTTACCAATGTTAACTTGTGCCGCTCCCAGAGACAATGATGATTAACCAGCCTCACACTAAGACAGGTGCAACAATGTTACCAAGAGCCACACTTAGATGGAATCATGAATGATATCATGTCCCACACTTAGATGGAATTGTAAATGATAGGATGTACCTCATCAAGACAGAATTATGACTGGTAGCATATAGCTCACTATATGAGTTGGTACTGTAAATGATAGATTGAATTGCGAACGATAGCATATCCCACACTTAGATAGACTTGTGAATGATATCTAGAGAGTGTGCCCGCCCTAATAGCATCACTGTGTTAGAGCTGAACTTGGAAGGTGTGCCCTTATTGCGTCGTCATTGTGTTAAAGTTGAAGTTAGAAAGCATGCCCGAATAGCGTCGCTGTGTTAAAGTTTAACTTAGAAAGTGTGCCCTAATAGAGTTGCTGTGTTAAAGTTGAACTTAGAAAGCATGCCCTAATTAGCGTCACTGTCAATGTTAAATCTAGAAGGTATTCCCAACATCAATGTCTGTGCCCTAATAGCGTCATTATCTTAAAGTTGAATCTAGAAAGTGTACCTATTAGCGTCACTGTGTTAAAGCTGAACTTAGAAAGCGCACCCTTGTTGCATCTCTGTGTTAATGTTGAACCTAGACGGTATTCCCAACATCATTGAGTGTGCGCCAATAGCGTCACTGTGTTAAAGTTCAACCTAGAGGTATCCCCTATTAGAGTCACTGTATTAGAGTTGAATTAAGATAGTATCACCAACAACATTGAATGTACCCTAATAGCGTCAATGTGTTAAAAGTTAAATTTAGTAGGTAGATTGTGCCTGATTGGAATCACTTCACTGATTACCACAATATCACACTACTATGCTTACTCTCTCCTATACATCACCATTCAACTAGAACACAGCAGTACTATGACACATTCGGTAAAGCTGTTCTCATACTAACATGACCCATCAAACCAACCATCATCCTAATAAAACACAGCTAGCTAGCACACACCGGCTAGCTAAGGCGTCTCCTCAGGCCTAACGCAGCCATAACTCAGTCTGGTTGTCAACCCTCCAGACTGAACACATTCAACTGATCTCAGCACCACACCTACAACTAAGAAGCAGCTATCATGCAACAACCACACCGGCTGCACACATACCTGGTGCGCCCACGCACTTTACAACTCTCTCAACTGACTTGAACTGCGGTTCCCGAGGGCATTCAACCTACCAGAACCTTGAGATCATACCAATTGTACATAAGGCGCTAAACAAATGCAAAATAACATAACATAACACAACATAACATATAATAGATCTGTATGACTTATTCAGAATTTAGATAGTGTGCAGGGGACGGGAGTTCCCTAATTGGGAACCCTTCCTATTTTCCAGATATGCCTTTAATGATATCATCCTTGAGACAGAGGCCTTCGAGTGACATCGGGTCAACAGCATCGACGCACAGCGCCCTCCGCCGGAAAAAAATTCTGAAGCAGCTGAAGCTGGATATCGTATATCAAAGATGAGGAATACGTGTGAGGACACAATCCATTCGAAATGTCCTGGTTTGGATGTGCATCTGCCATAAACATGAATGTTTTAGCTACGTTACTTGATGTAATTCAGGTCATTTGGGTTCAATTCCCTCTTCAATACTGCCTTATTGTCCAGCAAGAACCTTTTCATTTCACCTCAGGAGGGAGCGGGATAATGAGGGGTCGAAAGGGTGGTGCAGGCATCAAAAATGGTCATGGTACACGGTTTTAGAGTGTGTAAGTTCCTTAACTGTGCAGGTATTTAGAAGCTAGCAAACTTAGTTTGGGATTTGACTTGTACCAAAAAACAAACAGAAATGGTGCAATTTGAGCAGTCCCGCCATTCAGTGCTTCTTGTCTCATTGTTATGGTGATCTTGAAATTCTTGCACTAATATGATACAAGTCATTTATAACGCGCCTGTACACAAGTGTTTCTTGGCTCAACAACAATGGTCTCTTTCAGCTTCACATGCTGCTTGGTTATTAGGACGTGGTTAAGCGAATGCTGAACTTGAAATCAAATCTGTCCCCTCTTACACCCTTAAGAGCAAATACTGGTTTTCCGCTAATCCAAAACAGGGCAGCGTTTTCTCAACAGAAGGATTTCTTAACTAGATCTTCCACGGATTAACATCTGGTCTAGTTATTATACTATTTCTTTACATACTGGACAAAAGAAAAGGCCTACAAGCTAATGATGTGCTGGTATCTAACTCCAACCAGACTGCCTGAGATCTTTCCGCCAACTCATTTATATTTCTTTGAGATATGTGTTCGCCATAGGCACTTTATTTCACATCTGGTAGTCATGCCGTTTGATTATACATTTTTGGCCAGAGATTTTGTCCCAAGTCAAGTAGATTGCAAAATTCAGACCTGCCAGCTGATCCAAAAGTAATCCTCCTTGTTATGTTGATGTTAATTATTATTTAAAAAACGTGTCCCGTAGGCAGGATGTGACTCCGATTATTTTAGCAACCTAACTTGTAATCACCCAATATTTGAAACTGCCATGGCCACCACCCATAAAAGATGTGGCCGGCTAATTTATGGGATAGCTTGGTAATGGCCACACACGCTGTGCTGAATGAACATCATAACCTGTTGCCACATGGACTTCCTCTATTCACTTTGTTTGAGACTCGAATTACTTGGCAACCATACACAGACCCAAACTATTCAAAGGATTTTCATAACTTCAATTGGTTTGCTGTTATGGTTAACTGGAAAAATGTTGTCACTAGCTTTAATGACCGAAAAAGTGCTTTTAATCGTTTGATGTACTTTATTGACTAATGCGAGTTATGGTTTCTCTGCATACCAGCTAAAATCAAGATTTGCAGCTGATGTGAATGACCCTGACAACAGCTTTCCAGAGGTGTCTCGGGCAGTGCCAGTCCAGCTTCAGTAAGGCTGAGAGAGGGTGAGCATAGGCTGTCTGATTGGTGGTGCGCCGATCACGCAAATGTGAAATTCAAAATGACGACTAGTCTAAAGAAGGCCCGGTAAACTTTGCTGCGCTGCTTGCTTGGTTAAGCAGAAGTGAGTCAGGATCCTGATACACCAATCTGTACACCTTCTAAGCTCCAGTAATTCTGGAAGTTGTTTGAGAGGCAAAAGGGGTTGGTGAGCTAGTGCAGGAGGTAGATGGAGGCAAAGAATTGGAGGAAGAGAGGAAAGGAGGTGGAAAGAGGCATTGAAAAGGAAGTTGGGAGGAAAGGATGGGAGAGCAGGAGAGAACAGCAAAGTGTTGGGAGGGAGAGAGAACAGTTGTCAAGCAGAGCATCTGTAGAGTGGGGATGGTTGGAAGAAAGAAGAGTAAGTTGGAAATACCAGGGAGGTGGTTTGTGAGGCAGACAAAGGAGGAGGATGAAGGCGGTATGAAGGTGGAGATGAGAGAAAAAGCAGGGAAGATTGGAGGAAGATTTAAGGGGTGTGTCAGGACAAAGGTCTTCTTAATAGCACAGGAGCGTCTCTAGGCTTGTGGAGTTCCAATAGCCCCACTCCCAAGACACGTTAATTGTTTTCAGGGAAAACAAGATTTCATAAACATATAGTCCCCATGGCAAGTAGGCAGTAGGTAAAGTCGGAGTATGTGTTTTGAACTTTAAAAGTTGAATTACTGTCTACTGTGACAAATCCAAGGAATGTGCCCCTTCTCTCTGAGGAGGAGCCACTCCCTTTGGGACTAGGAAGCTGAGCATGCTGCACAGTACCCTACCTAGGGGTTCAGGGCAAGCGGAATCGCACTGGGTGTTACCCCTCCCCCCCTCAGCAGAAACAGAATGCCCCAAGTCAGGGTTCCATCCCATCTCCCTCCTGTAACAAAAAAACAATGTTTGTTGATTATATGAGAAGTAAACCTGTTAATATACAGGGCCCCTTAAAAGTGGATGACTGGGTTACTGTCCTGTACTTGATTCCATCTCCTAGAGAAACTGCCCGCGTGCTGAATTTCCGAACAGGAGGAAGAGCCGCAGAGCCGCCCGCGCAGATCGATGGACTCCAAGGCACGACTCCGAAAGAGTCAGAGAACCTGAAGCCAGTGCCGTGCCCCGCAGCAAGAGAGAAGGTACATGGTTACAGAAGAGGACGGGTTGGAGGACGAGGAGGCAGACGCCAAACAGGGCTGAGCGAGCCCATAACTCAAGGGGGTTGCAGAGCTGAGAAAGTTAAGACCCTGCAAGGGGGTGAGAGAACTGCAATAAGCAAGGCTGAGCAAGCCCATAGCCCACCTGGAGCGGACGAAGAAAAGGAAGACACGGCAAATGGGTCAGAGACCTGTAACAATCCAGGCAGAGCAAGCTCATAGCCCACCTGGGGCAGAGGATCTCTGGACCCTGTGAGGGGGTAATAGAGCCTCAATAAATAGGGCTTGTGAAGCCTACAGCCCCCCTGGGACTGAGAAAGTTAAAACCCTACAGAGGGGCGAAAAATAGTGGTGAGCCAAACCTTAGCCCACCCGGGGCTGAGAAAATGGACATTCCTAAAGGGAGTGACCGAAGAAAAGGATACCGCAGAGTTGAGCAGGCCAAGAGCCTGTCTGAGGTGACAAGTTGGAACTATCTCAGAGCCACAGAGAGGAAACGCTGTTATTCCCTTGTGAATATTGACATACTCAGGTTGCAAGAATACATCCCTGGAGAAGGGATAAACAAGACAATTTTGGATTACATAATGAGGAATTATTTTTTTTTTAAAATGTTATTGGCATTTGTGACCTTACAATACAAGACATAACCAGTCCATACTTGAGAGACACCAACAACTGCATATTTTAACATTCCCCCCATCCCCAACCAACAAATTACCCCCCCACCCCATCTCCCCCTCCAGGCAGCGAAGTGGCAATGTTATAAAGTCCTGTACATGTTGCACCCCAGCTTGGTTCTGCTCACTAAACAGGAGGCTGTTATCACCTTTATCCGCCAGAGTCTGGGGCGCAAGTACATCACATTTTTACCATCATCCCTCGATCCCCCAAGGTCTGACTCAACGATCACCTATCGTTAGGGTTGCTCAAGCGTTCCTACATTGGGGATATATTATTAAGGAAAGCGGACCGCTCCATTTCCCTCGACGGTCACTGGTCATGTAATAACCCTGTTAGGAGTTCCAGGTCATGTATATCCTTGGCTTTCAGGGCACACTGTAGTTTGCCTGGAAGTGTAGCCCTGTTCCATCCCCCTACTAAGCAAGTGCGTGCAGCCAACAGCAGGAAGTGTACCATGTGCTGACATTACCGCCATCCATCTTCATGCACTTCCATTCCAAACAGCACCAATTTGGGGTCCAATCTTCCCTCAATCCCATCCAAACTCTTTATCCAGCCAAGGACCTTCTTCCAGAAGCTCTGCACCTTCTTGCATCCCCACCACATGTGCCAGTAATCATTAGCTGGCCGCATCGGCGACGACATTTTGGTATTGAAAGCAAAGACATTTTCTTTCGTTTGCTGGATTTTCATTTAGGGCAACTCTATGAAGCCTGCGGCAGAAGACACTGGGAGAACTGTGGGTGGGGGTCAGATAACCAACCACCACTGATATTCCAAAAGGGGAGTAACCCATAGCCTGAGTTAGAACTTCGCTTTCTTACTGTTTTCCTTTCTTAGTGGTAGGATAGATACGTTCGATTAGGATTGATGGAGGACTGAGTTCATTTTGGAAAGAAATCGTAATGAGCACCCTTTTGTTATTTTGTAGCACAGAAAATTCATCATAGAAGAATGATTTAGAGTAGCTTTTCTTCAGTTCACCAACAGACTATTGTTTTTAAACATGTCCTCTCTCCTATGTGCGACTTGCCATATTACCTGCGAGCATCATGGCTACCAAGTGTGCGTTAATCACTAGTCGGCATGGCTCCAGCAACTATATGCTGGTTTGCATTGTAGTGGGCAAAGTCTATTGCCAGAGTGGGCAGGATTGTCAAAGGCCTACACCTTTCAAAATTACAATCAGTTTGACATGCTGGTCTCAATGCAATTGTCAATCAAATGCACAGGACTGAAATCCGTTCATGGATGGCCAAAGCATGAAAATAACTGTTTGCAGACTAATAATGAGTGTCAATGAAAAGGACTTTTAGTGGCGATGGTGTTTTCTTTATACTGGAAGAAGTGGCTTTAGGTCAGTAAGAAAAATCAATGAGGAAGGAAGAAGGTAGGTGTTGTCTGTCATGCTTAAACCCAAGAGAATTGGTAAAGCTTATTGCAATGGAGTATATTATTCAAATGACAACTAAGCAAATATGTTGGTGTGCAAGGAAATGTGTTGCAGTTTGCTTGAAGTATGTACGCATCAACTCATATTATCTATCAATTGCACATCACCTGAAGTGGTGAAGCTAAAACGTTGTGACAGACTTGTAATAATATAAAGTTCCTTTCATCGTTATGCAGGCCCCATCTCCTCTTCAGATACAACACCACAGGCCCATATTCTCAGTTTTAACGCTATGGATGAAATCTACGAGTTTGACCTTAAAAGCTCACTGCAGCGCTCTCTCACTCCTTCCACACCCATCACACCCATCAAAAAAGCAGCGAGAAAGAAATTGCATCATATCCTTCGATTGCAGGCTGTTGTATTTTGTTTGCTCATGGATGTGCTAGAAAGTATGTTCCAGAAACCTATTTTGAGGATTTTGATCGAGAAAATGCATTAATTTATTACGAAAACAATTTCCTAAAGCATATCTTAAGTACTTGATTGTGCTGTGTGAGAAACCTGAGGGCGTTCTCACAGATAGCCCATTGGGATCCTTTGTTTAGGTGGCCAGGGGAGGGCCATCGCTCTTGGATCTCAACACTGGGGGCGGACACGCGAGGGAGGATCACCCGAGCAGGGGGTCCTTGGGGACTGGGAGAGAGTGCCTGAAGGTGAAATACGGCATCCCTCACCCCCACCTTACCCCAATCCAGCCTACCTTCCCTCTGCGTTCATGGGATGTTGTCTTACAAGCCCCATCAGGCCCCAGCTTCTTACCTTAAAAAAGGGAAGGGTAAAACAGGCCGGGAAATAACACCATTCCGTAAGCCTTAACAGCAACCCAGTCCACCCTTCTTCACAAATTGAAGAACATTTAACACCTCCACCTCTATCCACTCCAAAGAACTACAAAATCCAGAGTTCTTATTTTTCAAGCCATCCCTCCTTTTCTGACATGTCCGAACACCCTTTCTCCATAACCCTTAGGAAAAACTAGAACTCCCACAATCCCCTTTTTCCATTGAGTTACCTAAAATACATTTCTCCCTATCCTCATTTTCTCTTTGAAACTCCTTTATATAATGTTAAAGGTTATTGTTTTTCCTGCAAAAGCCCACCCTGCCCTCTTCACATCCTCCCAACCCCCCAAATCCGCAAATTACAAAGAACAGGAAGAGGTTGGCTAGAGGAATGAAGATTAACAAGGAAATGCCTACTGAGACACAGAGGACAGACTACCATTCCTTAACAACAGACTTTCCCATTAATGAGGCCAGGCAAAGTCTGGCAGACCCAACCCAGACCAAACACCTGCAGCCACTTTAGAACTCCCAGGTATATAAAAGGAGGCTGTAGAGTGTAGGAAGGCAGTTGCTCTGGGGAGACTTGGAGGGAGGCTGCAACGCTGAGTCCAGCAGAGGATCCCTACCATACTCCCTAGCATTGAAGGAGCAAGGCTGGGCACAGAATGGAGCAGTCTTCCTGAAGCTGAAGGGGAATAGGAGAGCAAGGCTAGAGGGCCAGGAAATTGGTCGACAAGTCAAACCAGCAAAAGCAGCACAGGCAAAACTTCCCTGTTGGTTGCAACCTGAAAATGTCCCTAAATCGCTGCCTAACAGGGAACCAGGTGTCCTTGTCGGAAGTGCCCAGAGAAAGCTGGCTCCACTCCAGGGAGTTGGGGAGGAGCGGAGAAGACAGCGATGATCGCAGAACCTTGGAAAAGCGTTCGCTGAGACAAGCGTCCAAACACAGCCGGTGATGTATGAACAAATGTCTTGTCTGTGTTTGCAACTGGCAAAAGTTTTAAGATGATAGAAACCACCACAGTACCAGAAGGCCATAGGGCCAGCAAAATAGGTCAAAGTGGTCATACAAAGTGTCAAGCAAAATCCCTGTACAATCAAAAGACTTTGATCTACAAGCGCAGGGTGAGAAAGGAAGTGAATCCCCCAGTAAAAGTGAACATTGAGGAACCAGTGGATTGAATCCCGTTAAAGCAAGAGGGGTCCGAGCCCGACGGAGGGATATTCTGGGGTGAAACCATCACCCAAGAACTGACAGTCAAGAGGGGTCCGAACCCAGAAGAGGGAGATCCGGGGGTGAAGCTATCACACAAAAGTTCATTAAGAAAAGAACTGTGATATATTGTGAAATACGATACATAAAGGGTAAGCCCAGAGGACGGGGACCCAGGAGTGAAACCATCAACCAATCTGAACTTTGGATTGCAATTGAGAAGGGTCCCCCAGAAGAGGGGGACCGAGGGGGACCCAGGGGTGAAACCATCACCCTATCTGAACTATAGACCAATTGAGAACAGTCAGCGCCCAGAAGAGGGAGACCCAGGGGTGACTCAGTCACCCAGGGAACGCGGGAAACCAACTTTAATTTGTTAAAGGAACTTTTGTTTTTTTGTTATTTGAACACATCAGGCCCCGAAGGAAAGAAACTTTCACAGGAAACTAGACTTGGCAATCGGCGGTCCAAAGAACTACCATTGGAACAGTCGCCTCATGCTGGAGAAGTCTGAGACTGTACTGTGCTCCAAGCTCCCATCTTATACTGTGTACAAAACGTGGGGAAGGGAGACCACGGCTACCGCATCATGACATATCTTTGAAGAACACTTCTTTCTTTTCTTGATAACTATCCCACACCCCTTTTTGTATTAGTTGTGAGGTTTGGCAATCGTTTTCTTAGTATAGGCCCTTTTGATTTGACACAAAACCACTAGGACTGCATTATTTTTCCTTTGATGGGCGACGCTTGCTCCCATCTTAGATTTAGAATAGGCGTTTTCCCACCCTGCATACAGAATTCAATGTTCAATAAACACCCTTGAAATGTGACCACTTGTGTCTGTCTTGCTTCTTGTCACCAGGAGTATCTAACAGCTGCCTAAGTCATATGTATTTAATCTATCGTAGACCCTATTATTTTAGTTATAAGTATAGAGCGATACACTTCGATAAACTACATTTTAATTACAGGGAGGAAGGATAGCTCAGGGGCAACACGTTTGACTTGGAAGCAAGGCAACACATCGCAACACAGGTTTGAATCCCGATCCCACACTCAAACCACTAGTTGGTATTAAGCGCATTAAAAAATAACAATTATAATTATAGTTATGCTGTGTTCCAGTCATTCCTAAGCATTTATCGGTCTGGTATATTTGACAGTTATCAAATATAAAATAGCACGTTGTGACTGTGTGCTGTAACTAAAACATTTAGGCTGTAGTTTGACAAACTTTTGTTGCAAAGGGCAAGTAGATTGGTCTATATTGCTTCTTGAAGAAGTAGATTAAACATTTTTTTTTTAAATGCAACCCATAATTCGCCCCACTCATCCCCCTCGAGCCAAGCACACCAACAACCTCTTACGTAGCTGCTGGTGCTCATAATAGCTGAGGAAAAATGTATTGGGAAAAAATAAAAGTCTCTCCTCGAAGTAGCTTCTTGGCTAAAAGACATAAGGTGAATAACCTGTCACTTCCCTCTTTGCTTTTAATGTCTGTATATGTTTCCCGTCAGAACTAATATTTTCCTTGTTCACCAATGTGGAAAACCTGCTCCCGATGCAGAGACGATACTCGGTACAAGAAAGGTAGTGACTAACATGCAGAATGCTGTGCTCAGAGAACTGGACACTCTGCAAAGGTTATTAGGATCAGAAGGTTAAAAAAAAAAAGGCGGCCACAGCAATGGGCCAAGGCGAAAAAGGCATCCCTCCAGTCCAACGTCAAAAAGGCAGAGAGCGGAGTCCATGAACCACGTCATGCCCCGCCTGTAGATATATAGAACTTGCGACTGCTGCACATCCCATACATAGGTCCCTATCATCAGGGGAGCCGACGTATGAATTCCCTGGGGGGGGGGGGGGGTGGCAAATATAAGTGAAATCAATGGCAGTTATATGACCACAAATTTTCATGCAGTCGCCAACTTGGCGCGCAGGGTGGGGGGGGCGCGCAGCGCAGAACAGTGGAAACATTGGCTAGCATGCACTGCATATACTAAAGTCAAGTAAGAAGGAGATTTAAGCCTTCGAGCTGCATTCCAGTGAGCAATCACTGCCCCTACTCCACCCCTCTATAATCTTCCAGGTTGTAGTAGCCCTCCCTCAAAAGGCAGAGCAACACCATTAGGATGGGTGAATGAAATGCTTGCTAAACAGAAGGTACAGCTGCAAGGTGGAGTACCACCACCACCAAAAAAAAGTTCCCAATTCAAGCGCTAGCTGTCCGATCTTCATGGGCTCAGCGGAACGCATCAACCACATAAAGTGATACAAAAACAAATTGCTAAGAACACAAAAAGAACGGTCCTTCTACACCATGTGGGTGCATGAGCTCTATGCAGTCTCTTGGAGCATTTGAAAGCAGAACGCTCCTCTCTTGGTTCAGTCCATCCCTCCTCTGTTGCTTTCATCCTCCCTCTTGTGCACCCTGTTTTACCCATAACCTCAGAGCTATGAGACTGCTCTACCACTGTGTGAGTGCTGTACAACCAACATGACCAGCCTAACATGATATAAACAAACTTTCTACCATCAAGGTGCCTGTTTTATTGTTATTATTTTTTTAACTTGGCCACTCCATTCCCGTGCCTCCTGCTACCAGCATCATTCACCTTTATACACAGTCTGTCCTGGACTCTCCCACTCATGGCTCAGGCTTCGCAGTCACAGAATTATCATTCTGTAGTTTGACCTGAGGTACAAAGTGTACAGGTGCCCAGGCAAATGAGCCCAAAACTGCCAGGATAAACTAAGCACAATCTCGAGCCCCTCTGGAATCCAACATTACATTGTGTACTAATTACCACAACACTGCCGGATATATCCTTCTCCTTCCCTTTGAAGAACCATGGCCCACCTAACATTCCTGACATGCAGCATTGATTGTTATTCCAGTACTGGAATCTCGCATGGCTCTTCCAATGCACCTCATTCCTGACATGCATCATTGCTTTTTGTTCCAGTGCACCCAAATCCTGACCTGCTGAAGCGCCTTTTATTTCATAGCTGGAATTTTACAAAGCTCTTCCAGTGCACATCACTCTTTTCTTCGAACATCATCTGTTTTTGGTTTGGGCTGTTAGGTGTGGACTTACACCACCTATAAACTGAAACTATTGCATTATAGTACAGATAGGGAGAAATTGCATATGAGAAGGGGCACAAAGCTGATAGGTCTTATTTGGTTATTTGCCCACCCATTGACGAGCCATGGCCATGCTAATCCTATGGCCATTCCCTCCCAGTGCCTGCCCCTCACTGCCCAAAATACCTCCTCATAATAACTCTTTAAGCTTGCTTTATTCAAGCCTTACTATCTAACTGTGCACTTGAATTGCCTGTCAATGTTTTTTCAAAGCAGTCTTGAGAGTTGCCAACTTAATTGGAGCTTTAAACATGCTGCTACTGTAGCTATAAACCTGTGACTGGTATAATACAAATATCGTAACCAGGTCTGCCTTCAGCCACTTGATTTGGAAGCACTACGTCCTTCACTGAAGTTCTGTTAAAAAAACAGCATTGGCAAAGATACAGTATTAGTTATGTATACGCATTAGGCATGTGGCAGGCACTGCTATTAGGTGCCCAGATACTCGCACCATTTTGCAATTGCTACCATCAATGGGCAGTTAAAAGCATACGGCAGTGCTTTTCCCATGCTTACACAAAAGCCCAAACTGTTGGTATTGCCAATGCTTGTTTAATTACTGTAATCTCACAGAGCACTCCCAGTCTTGACCTGCAGCGCTGCCTGTTACTTCAGCATCACCTTTATGTAAGCACTAGAGACTTGCACTACTGTGCGTTCCCGCTACCTTGCTCCTCACACTCCATGCAGTCTGGTAATAATGTGGGGATTTATATAGCTCCTCGTGCCAGATGCCTCCAGTTCCAAGCACTGTCATAATTAGTGTCACTTTTATTACCCACGCTCTGTCGGATCTTGACCTTAAGTGCCCCTAAGCCCTCCCCCTCGAGGACCATACACCAATATGAGTCCTATAGGGGAGGGCTTAATTGGACATTCTCGCGCTTTTACCCGGGCCAGAGTGAAGTGATGCAGTATCGATGGAAAGGGCCATCGATACTGCATCACTTCTCTCCGGCGGGGGGAGGGTGGGGGGGCTCAGCCCCGACTTGATTTTTTGGGGGGGGGCTGAGCCCCCGTACTCAGCGGTCCTGCCCATCATGGTTCCTGGTAAATTCGCTATTAAGGAAACAAGGAAGTCAATTCCGCGTCCCGCATCCACAGATACTAATAAGGTTATGCTCCATTAAACCATACATGCTAATAACATACGCAGCCATTCGTCCTCTCTCCCCACCCTCGCCCTCATAGACAGTTTTTTTCTTTTGTTTTACAGGTAGGATCCAGGGAATTTAGTATCCTTATTTGCCTGCTTGGAAGCCCTGACAGTGAGTTTGGGAGACTTGCCAGTAAGAGGTATGAGTGAGCCCTAAAAAGGACAACGTGAGGCACTGAGAAGTGCAAGGAGATTTGGTGCCAGGAGGAGGTAAACCTGACAACAGCCATCGGTGAGCCCGAAAGGGAAGGTAGCAAAAGCTCATAGCAGTGACAAGGAAGTATAGGAAGACCACACAGGAAGAAGACTGGTGGAGTATGATGGGTCCTCCTTAGACTAGACTGTGGCGACCATACCTGCCTACATTTGAAAATCAAAATTCCTGAGATGTATGCCCCGCCCATAGCCACACAAGACTCCGCCCATTTGCACACGGCTCCGCCCACACGCCCCGCACACCTGTCAAAAAGGTCAACTCGCTTGTTGTAGCCTTCAGTTTGCTTACTATAGAATTGAAAAAAATCCATTCAATGCTATAGTAAGCAAAATGAAGGCGGCGCTGCTGCCGAAATAACAGTGCTTCCAATCCATGTCATTGGATTGAAACTTTGAAAGCACTATTATTCTAGTGGTGCAGGTAGTGGGCACGAACATTACACGCTGGTCTCGTCATATTCTCCACCTGATTGGCTACCGGCGGCAGCCAATCAGGTGGAGAATATGACAGGACCCAGAAACAATCTCAAAATTCCTGAGATTCAAGGAACTTTTCCGGAGACCCGGAGAAATGCTTGAAATTCCGGAGTCTCCGAAAAAATCCCGGACGTTAGGCAGGTATGGTGGCGACCTGTGGAGGAGTGTAAGAGGAAAAGGAACAATACCTTAAGAGAGGGAGGTGGTACGGAAAGAGGACCAGCCATTAAGACAACTAGGGTTGCTAATGCACACCCTAGAGCATCACCAAGTATTATTCAGACCGAGCCTCTCCCCTTCCTGCAGGTGGGCCTGTGTGGGCCTGTGTGGCCCCTAGACACAAGAACCAATGGGCCTTCCCAGCAAAAAGTATGAGAAGAGGATGAGAGACCATCAAAGGAGGACACAAGAAAGAAGCACAGTGACAATCAGACCCCAAGACAATGAGTAACTATAAACACAGCATTTACCTGGGGGAGGAGCCCTGGAATGGGATTTGAAAGTGAAGCCTAAAATCTTTAAAATCAAGGGGGAGTCATAGTGTTATTTAAGTTTTAAGGTAAATCTACTTATTTTCTAAAGCCTATGTAAAGATCCCAAATAAATCTTTGTTAATATTATAGCTCTGCGCTTTGCCTCGTCTTGATCCTACTCAGCTTTGGGACACTACTCATATCTAAATACTTTTACCAGGGACTGCAATACGGTCAAGTGCATAGTCAGTCATTCAAAAAGGCCAATGCCCCTGCAATGATGTGGCATGGACCCTGCATGGAATGTTATAGGTTACGCATAATGCTTTGTAGTCATAGGCTTTCTACTTTACCAGTTGGCAGTTAGACTAACCATCAGCACTGCTAACAAAGTTGAATACATCAGACATCTCAAGTATATGAAACTGAAGAAACTTCAATTACTTCATAAATAAAGTTAAAGACACTTACAGGTCTTCCGAAGACCACAGCACCTGGATGCAAGTAGATTTCTACTATGTCGCTCTCCGGGACTACTTGGATGCGCTGGACCTCCCCCTTGGCCAGCATCTCGTTCACAAAATCACTCCAGGAGATATTCCCACCGCTTGTGCTCAGAGAGTTCAGCAGGCTCATCACCACAGCAATGATGAAGAGGGTTCGCAGACGCTCCCGGTACATCTGATCTTCCCGCTCCCTTCGCTTCTTCTCTTCTTCACGGAGCGATGTCAGAGGAAAAGGGGAGGGACCAGACTTGTGGTTAAAATTTGAGAGGGATGCGTTACATGCTTAAATGTGTCAAACTGCATCTGGAAATCAGGCTATGAACTAGCAAACTGTCAGGATGGTTGGCATTAGTTCACTTATAAAAAACACCATAGCTGATTGTATTCATGAATCACAAATCTGCAACAGCACACAATAAACCAAATCCAGTAAGACATAGGTAAGGTTACAGTCAAAGAGCAATTCCACAATCCACTGAACTCCGTGATCGGCTTTGAAGCAGTATTGAAGATACTCTTCTGAAGAAACTCTTCTACAAACGTCAATGCCCCAAATGTGTTAGTTTCCCTGGAAAGGTTGGTGTAAAAGGGTCAGAAAAGGACTGAAGCTGACTCATCTCTAAATCCCAGGGAGATCCAGACTGGAGGAACATGTTTTTCAGACTGCGTCTCAAAGCAACAATTTTCCAAGTCTTCAGTTTACACTGTGAGAATCCTGAAGGTGCCCCCCAAGCTAGTCCCCGGGGATCTGTCATCCAGGTGGCCAGGACACGGCCATCACTATTGGATCCAGTTCCTAGGGGTGGACCGGTGAGGGAGCATCACCTGGAGGGGGGGTCCTCTGGGAGTGGGACACTGACGGGTGAGACGCGGCATCCCCCTTCCTTTTACACCTTTTCCCTATGCTCTCACAAAGGACATTCCAAACCACTGCCCTCCCCTTTCTAACGCTAACACTTTCGCACTACATAAGGCCAACGGACTAACACTGGAGCCATTTACCTGACATGTCCCAAAACAAGGGTCAGGCAAAGTCAGGCAACTGATCAGAATCACACACACCTGGAGGCCCTTTCCCTTCCCCACAAGGATAAAAGGTGGAGCCAGAGAGCACAGTACGAGCAAGGCAAGTACGGCAGGCAGCACAAGATGGCTAAGCAAGCGCGGCAGTTCAAGCAAAGGAGAAAGGCATCAGGAATCGAGAGAGTGGCGAGGAGAGAAGTGACCCGGCCCTTTTCGTCCCAAACCCGCAGCACCTTTGTAGAAGACAGCCTAAGACCACAAACAATAGCACACGTGTCCTGCAGCAGATGTCAACGGTACACGGGGCAAGCCTATGCCGATAAGGAGCAAAGGAAGCTCTAGCGCCCGTGGGACCGGCCATGACTCCAGCAAAGCCAACAGCCAAGCAGTTAATCACAGCCGGTGAGTCAAGGGGAGAACCGATAAGAACCGAGCTGTGTTGAGTGAGAATCGCGAAGTGGCAAGTTTTGAACCAAAGCTGATTAACTTTAAAATTACTGTAAAAAGTGTGAAGGGGAGACCAGCTGCAGAGGGAAACTGGCACCACATCGTGCTAACTCAATAGACTCTGGTCGAGCCCCATATGAGAGAAACCACAGATACCAGAAGGCCGTAGGAGGGCCGGGGAAATAGGTCAAAGTAGTCATACAGAAGGTCAAGCAAAATCCCTGTACAATCGAAAGACTTTGATCTAAAAGCACTGAGAGAAAGGGAAGTGAATCCCACAGTGAAAGTAAACATTGAGAAACCAAGGGAATTGTATCCTGCTAAAGTCAAGAGAGGCCCGAGCCCGACCAAGGGATATACAGGGGTGCAGCCACACCCAAGTACTAAAGTCAAGAGGGGGCAAGCGCCCAGAAGAGGGGGACCCAAGGGCGAACCCAACACCCAGCGAACATTGGGAACAAACTTTCATTTGGGAACCTTTGTTTTTGTTATTTTTTTTAAAAGGTATTTTTATTCATATTTTCATAAATATTAACATTGGGACTTTTAACATAGTCCTTCACCCTCCCCTCCCTCCTCCCACCAGCTTCTATTATGTTTTATCTCTCTTTTTCACCCTTAGAGTCTTTGTCTCAACCCTTGAACATATCTAATATTCGTATTCTATGATGACACCACTGTAGCATATAGTCACTCTGCAAGTATTCTGTTACAATTCCCTAGTCTGTTGTAAATTGTTGGTGTGCCCTTGAATATTGTATCTGATTTTCTCCATCGCTACAAATGACCAGACCCTCTGTAGCCATTCTAGGTTGGATGGGGGTGTTTTCTGTTTCCATTTTTGAGCGATTGCTAACCATGCTGCTGTTAGGAGACCCATAAAGTTTCTCTTTTGTATTTTGGTCATTGTCCTGTCTTTTGGGTCCCACATGCCGCACATCCATATCTCTTCCCCTAGATCTTCTGCTCCCTTAAACATTTCCTGCATTTGAGATCTTACCTCAGACCAGAAGTCTTGAATCGCCGGGCAGTCCCACCATATGTGTCTCCAATTGCCCACCTCGTCGCATCCTCTCCAGCATTTGTTTTGGGTCGTGTGAAACATTCTGTGAAGTCTCTCCGGAGTGTAGTGCCATTGTATCATTATTTTCGTCCATGCCTCTCTTGTCTGTATCGCCCGTGTCCATTTGGGTATATTTTGCCAGGGTACATATGTCCATTGTTCTTTTGTGATCTCGTTCCCTAATGTCGTTTCCCATTTCTTCATGTACAGCCATTTCGTTTCTTCTGTCTGTGTGTTTATAAATCCGTACATTGTTGAGACGAATTTCTTATCTCCTGTTTGCGTCATGATATACGTCTCCAAAGGCGTTAGGGTTCTTGTTGCCGCCTGTAATATTCTTGGGGTCGAGAGCCAATGATGTAGTTGTTCGTATTTAAATCTGTCCTTTACCATAGGGCCTAGAAGGTCCCGGCATTCTGTATAGATCCCAATTTGTTGATCTTCAAACATGTCTCCCACTTTTGTACAGTTTGCTTCTATCCATTGTGAACTGCTCCTTTCTCTGTGCCCGGTTGGAATTCGGGGTTATCGAATATGGTCAATGTTCCTTTCTTGGTTGCTTTGTTCCATACGCTCATGATACGCCCATTGGGCTCATGATCTCACTAATTCGAACGTTTTGGTGTCTTTTTTCAGGGGCTATCCAGAGTAGCTGGTGCATATTTGTCCCCGCCACCGCCCTGTCCTGTGCTTCCCCAAGTTTGTCTGATGTGTTCGGGATCCATTCCTTCAGCACCCATAGCTGCACTGCCTCATAATATTTCCGGGAGTGAGGGAGTGCCATTCCTCCCGCCGCCTTTTGTGCCGTTAGTACCTGGATTGAGAGCCTCAGGGTTTTATTTTGCCATATATAATTTTGGTGATTGTTTTGAAGAATGTTGTTGGAATTCGTATGGGGAGGGCTTGGAAATAATATAGCAGTCTGGGTAGGATGGTCATTTTGATGACCGTGATTCTGCCCCACCATGTTATTGAACGTGCGTTCCACCATCTTTCCAGATCGCTTTTTACTTGATCTATTAATTTCGGGTAGTTCTCAGTGTAGAGGCCTTTTGTCGTGTTCGTCATGGTTATGCCGAGATATTTTACCCCCTTCTCCACTACACGTAACTGCAGTTCTTCCGCTCGCATGTGGATCTCTTGTTTGTCTCCTGCTAGTACCATCACCATCGATTTTTGCCTGTTGATCTTCACTCCGGATATGGTGCCGTATTTATCTATTTTTCGTATGAGAGGGGGCATTGTTTTTACCGGATCCGCCGTGGCCATCATCATGTCGTCTGCATATGCCGCTGTTTTATGTGAGATCCCTCCCATATTGATGCCTGTGATGTCGGGTGCTGCTCTGATTTTCACCAATAGGGGTTCCAGGAAGATTGCATATAGTAGCGGGGGGAGGGGACATCCCTGTTTTGTGCCTCTTTCTATACTGAATTTGTCTGCGAGGTCTCCGTTCACCGATATCCTGGCCGAAGGGGAGTTATAGTTGGCCCATATAATTTTTAAGTAATTCTTACCCATGCCCATTTTCTCCAGGACTGTGAACAGCATCGTCCATTCCACTCGGTCGAAGGCCTTTTCCGCATCTATCGCCAGGATGGCCACCTGGATGTTGGTGAGTCCCACGTTTTCGATTAGTTGGGCGATGCGTCTGATGTTGTCGTGTGTAGTTCTGTTGGAGATGAACCCGGATTGATCCTGAAGTATCAGTTTGGGGAGTAGTGGTGAGAGTCTGTTGGCCAGAATTTGTGTGTATAATTTGGCATCTAGGTTTATTAGCGCTATGGGGCGATATGAGCTCGGGTTTCCGGATCCTTTCCTTTCTTGTGAAATACTAATATTTTTGCTTAATTCATGGAGGCTGTAACATTGGCTGTATCTATGAATGTATTGAAGAGATTTGTAAGGATTGGAGATAGGGAGCCCACATACGTTTTGTAAAAGATAGCCGTGTAGCCATCCGGTCCCGGGGCTTTGTTTTTCGGTAGTTCCTTGATTACCCTCATTACTTCCTCTGTTGTTATTGGTTCATCTAATAGTTGTTTCTCCTCTGGTTTTATGGTTGGGAGTGTTATTGTCATGACCACAGGCAGAGGTTCTAATTCTAGTCCTAGGAAAGTACAGCTCCAGGAAGGTTCTTAGAGGAATTCGGGTTTTGTCCTAGCTGTGTTGTTCTTAATTAAATTCCCTATTTAAATTATAGGTTCTGGGTTCCTTAATGGCCGCTAGTTAGTGCCGCTCAGTTGTGAAGCCAGCGGGTCTAGTCGTTCTCCTAGTGCAGTCTATTTAAACCCCACTCATATGGAGGCTCGCGCTTCGCGTCTTTCGTCTGTTGTCAGATGTAATGCTTGCCGCAAATTCTTCAGCCCTCAGCCCACAGCGGTTTCCCTTTCCACAGATATTTAGCCTTCTGTTCCAGTTAGTATTTGCAGTATATAAATATAGTTCTCCTTTCCTGCTGCCTTCGACCACTTCAGTTCGAGTTATGCACCCGTTAAGTTTTGTATCCTGTCAGCGCGGACGCCTCTCCTCATTGTAAGAATGCGTTTGTTCACAACCAAGTACTATCTTGGTTTTGAAGGATTAATTGATACTTTGTCCTCGCTCAATTGCTTTGTGTTACTCTTTTTATGAAGGGTTGATTGATAGTTAAGGAAATTCATTTCAAGTGAACTGCGTGTGTTTAGTCGTATTCTCAATTGTGACACACACGCACTTCTGGTATTGCTCACTCGTAAAAAAAGGATTTTCTACACTTTGTTTGCCGAGTTGTTTTCCTGTGTGACTTGTTTCACGTTATCTCAGAATTTACTGATTATGTCACGCATTTAATGAAGAGGTTTTACACTGCAAAGTTTCCTCTCAGTTTGTTTGTCATTATAATTTACACTTAAAAGAACTCCGTGTCCATTTCTTAGTACGGAGGGCTACCCTTATATTCAGTCACCTTTTCAGTCCACTCACTATACAGTTATAGCATACAGGTGTTACGCTCACCTGACTCCCACGGAGGCGCTGGCCTGGTTCCCGCTGCTGTGACCTCTTCTAAGGTGATGCGCAGGGTTCGGAAGACGGACTGGACCGGGCCCCCAAATCTGGCTTGTCTGGCTTGCAGAAGTATCCTTCTGTAAGCGAAAATAGGGGATTAACTGTCTGCGGGGTAATGCAATCGGCCTCCCACTTTCCCCTCTCACCCTCCTTGAAACCCTTCTGTGATTTCTCGTAGTGTCTACCCTTAGGGTCTGGAAGGTACAAGCTCTCCATCCTGCTTCTGATGCAGGGGCGCGTTGGTATCCAGTTACTTCACTGGATTTTCGGATTGGTGAGAACCAAACTTGCTTGGCTTCCAGGTAAGTTTTTTGATAAGAGGTTCCCCTTGTGTCCATGCATTAATGTACTAATGCTAGTGTCTTTTTCCCCACAGGGGCCGGGGTACGGAATGCCGGGGAACAGGCACCGACCCGAGATGAGAGGTGAAATCCTTGTAGAAATCAGATAAGTCTTTAATGAGCGTTTTTTTGGTAATGTCTTTTCATTCGCTCATTAACGCGGATGTCTCTTTTTCCCCTTAGGGGCCGGGGTCCGGAAATGCCAGGATGCGGCGCGGACCCGAAATGAAGAGGGAATGAATCAACAGGTAAGTCTTAACATGGAGATTTAGCTTTCCTTATTCCCTTCTCTCTCTCTCACCTTTTGTTCTGGTGTTTTTCTCCCTAGGCGCTGGGGCGTGACTGCGAATCCGGATGATCGCTGCTGAACATGGAGGCGCCCTGTGAAGGTGAGTGGAATGCGGCGCTGCAGCGATCAACGCCATGAGCTTTTAAATTAAAGTCTTCCTTTTCAGGATTGTCGGCGAGATGTCTCCGGGATGCGGATTTAGCAGGTAAGGACTTTTCCTTCTTCTGTTCTCTTCTTCTCTTCCTTTGCAGGTGATCCAGGATGCTGGCAGGCGTGGCAGAAGTCAGGATGCAGGAGCAGACACAGTGAGCGTCCAGCTGCTAGATGCAGAACAACGCGAAGCACGTGTGGCTGTTCGACTGGGATTTAAATAGCCTTGGAAGAAGTTCCAGGTATGTATCCTTCCTCCAATCAGGTATGTATCCTTCCCCGACCACGCCCGGATGGTAAATTAGTCCCACAGGTAAAGTAGTTCCTTTCAGGCCTCAAGGAGGCCTAGATCCTGCAGCATGGTCTGCATCAGGTAAGTGCACCCAAGCATTCCCATAATGAGCCTGGCGCCTATGGCGCCAGGACTGATGTATTTTATGAGCCTGGCGCCATAGGCGCCAGGACACTGTCCAAAGGGCCCCTATATGGGGTTGCTGGGTCCTTACTTGGGGACTGGATGTCCGCTTTCGGGGACGCCGGGCTTGAACCGGCTCCCCGGGAGCGGGCATCATGACAGCACTCCCCCTCCCCCCCCCCCCCAAGGCCCCTCCCAAGGTTGTTCCCTCCGGGGGTTTTGGTTTGTCTGGGAAGAGTCAGTGGAATTTCCTGACTAATCGAGGTGCATGCACATGGTCGCTGGGTTCCCACGACCTCTCCTGAGGTCCGTACCCCTTCCAATCAATTAGGTAGAACAGTTTTGACCTAAACATTTTTGAGTCTAAAATGTTCTTCACTTCGAATTCGGGCTCCCCATCTATTAGAATAGGTTCTGGAGGTTTGAGTAGTCGGGTTCCGGGTACCACTGGTTTCAGAAGTGACACATGAAAAACAGAGTGAATTCGCATACTAGCTGGTAAATCAAGTTTAACAGCCACTGGGAGAGGTATCGCCACTGCCATTGCTGCAGTTTATCTAAAGAATATCCCCACTCGTGGCCTTGTTGTGTGCCTTGCTGTGTGTCAGCGCTGGGAGTTTGCTTGAACTCGCGCTACCCGCACGGCCGCTCGCTTCCTGGAGGAGGCGGAGCTTCGGGCCGCTCACGTGATCGTCCACGTGACATCCGACGGACACAAAAGCACTCACAGTGCAGCCGAGCGGCGAGAGGTATCGCCACTGCCATTGCTGCAGTTTATCTAAAGAATATCCCCACTCGTGGCCTTGTTGTGTGCCTTGCTGTGTGTCAGCGCTGGGAGTTTGCTTGAACTCGCGCTACCCGCACGGCCGCTCGCTTCCTGGAGGAGGCGGAGCTTCGGGCCGCTCACGTGATCGTCCACGTGACATCCGACGGACACAAAAGCACTCACAGTGCAGCCGAGCGGCGAGAGGTATCGCCACTGCCATTGCTGCAGTTTATCTAAAGAATATCCCCACTCGTGGCCTTGTTGTGTGCCTTGCTGTGTGTCAGCGCTGGGAGTTTGCTTGAACTCGCGCTACCCGCACGGCCGCTCGCTTCCTGGAGGAGGCGGAGCTTCGGGCCGCTCACGTGATCGTCCACGTGACATCCGACGGACACAAAAGCACTCACAGTATACCCTTGCGGCGTTAAGCCCTGCAGGGTAAAGTCCGGAGTCTGACTGTTAAGCGGCTGTTAGGCGCAGAGGCGCACAAAGCACAATACAAGTAATCCATAATCCATTTTCTTCTTCGCGGGGGCGGGGGCTCATCAAACTTTGCAACCATCAATCTAGAAAGAAAGCTAGTAAATGAGGCTCCGAAGTTCACCGCCATTGGAAGAGATGGTTGATCAAGAAGGATCATACCTGGGGGGGGGAGGGCAGCACTACACCTGATGTCCTGCCCCCTACTCCTCCAGGAACATCTTACCTACCTAATCAAGCTAATCAAGATAATACCCTTGCGGTCTGCCACTCGGCCCCTGAGCCACAAGTCTCTCTTCCACTTATTCAGGAAGGGTGGAAAAGAGGACTAGAATACACTTTAACAACCAAAAAAATACAAAGTAGAATCAACGACCATTTTGCAAGAAAAAGAAATAAGAGTACCAACGACCTTGCTGACTTAAGGGCCATATTTGGCCAGACTACTAGTACATCTCAGGAGAGTGATACCATCCTTCCATCACCCTCGCCTATCGACTGTCTTTTCCATTCTAAAAATGGCCCGGCTGGATCTCACTCAAATTTACTCCATGCTGAAAGAAGAAGCAAGGAACAATCTTATAACACAAGATCTGATAAGAAACCTTTCCATGGAAACTCGAGACACTACAAACAAGAATCATCCGCAGTTAGAAGAGGATCCTGTGGACTGCTTTGATGATACACCATTATCAAACTCAGTCCTAGAAGAATTCCGCAGACTCGCGAACGTTGAAATAGAGCCTTTGGTAGAGATCTCGGAGAGCCCTAATAAAATCACAGTTGTAAACGTTCAAGACTCTCCGCACAATGAAGTTAATTTAGATCTGGTTACTCCAAGTTATCTGAAAAGAAGAAGAGGAAAGAAGCAGAAAGAGAGGCTTCCGGCCCACCCACAATTGGAGAAAACTCAAATAAAAACAAAAAATCAAAAGAAAAAAAAAAGAGCCCCAAATAAATCAGGAACAAATGCCTTCATTAAAAAACTATCTCTGACTGAGGAAAAGTCCTCAGACTTAGAAGTTGATGCATCTCCAGTCGCTGGTTCCTCTCAGAATAAAAGCCAGAAGGCCTCAAGATCTTTCAATAGAGGAAAGGGCCCAAACGGACACATAGCGGATCCCGTAAAGCCAAGAGCGATTCAACGCTTCAAACCACAAACACGGGCATGCAAACTGAGCCTATGAATCCTGTGAATGGAGCCTCTAATAATTCAAACCCAATCATGCCTAACTTGAATATCAAAATAGCTCCCATTTTTCTAAAAAAGGGTCCCAAAAAAAATGCTACCAGCAGCACAGCCCACCAAGCAAGTACAAGTAACATCAGACTGGCACCCATCTTCTTAAAAACCATTCCAAAACCTGCGGCAGTAGCCCCAATGGCCTCTCCCCTCGAGCTTCAACTGACCAACAACAATGCTCCAATTGGGTCCTTGGCCTGCGAAGCAGACTGTCGGAATGGTCTGGGAAAATCGAGAAATTTAGAGTTCTGTCCACAAATCGCCTTAGCGGAAGAGGAGGTAGATGGCCCTTACCACACTCCCCCAGAGTGGGAGATAGAGCAGGAAATTGCTGACTTCACAATTCCAAGGATTTGGCTAAGACTGGAAAGACCAATCGGGTATACGTCCCTCTGCAGATCAGTCCTCCTAACAGAAATCAGAAAAAACTATAAGTTGTTTCTTTTTTCATCAGAAGACATCGAATACGTCAAATTTCCAGCCGCTAATGACAAATTCTTTGTGGAGGTCGGCCTTAGCTCAAGAAGAGCCTTTCAGGCATTAATCTGGAACAAAAACGAACTAGCAAGAGCAGGCCTGTCGATATTTGAGCAGGAGGAGGAAGATGGTTTCAGGAACTACTCTAGCACATATACAAATAAAGAGGATACATCAAGATTGAGAGGACCAGTCGGTCCACCGACTGAATACTTAAGGAACTCTATCTCCGGCCCCAAACTAAGCGAGAACCTCATCATGAAATTACCTGAGATCATATCGCAGGTTCTTCTGAATCTTGGTGAGGAGCAAATGAGCCTTTAAACAAAATAGTCTCGGTCTCGTCTCCTGGAATACAAGAGGCTCTAGTTTTCTAAAAAAAAAGCTACTAAAAAATAAACTACTAAAAGAATTTGATATTCTATTATTCCAGGAGACATGGCTCGAAAACCCCATAGAGATCGAGGGTTTCACAGTCATAAATCTTGGGGCCTCACAAAAATCTAAAGGGAGACCGGCGGGCGGACTCTTAATGGTCCTCAAAAACTCAAGCATCCATCAAATCATCTCCCTCTGCAATAATGTAGCAGGCATTCAGGCCTGCAAAGTAGAGCTGGCCTCAGACAACACAAGAGTTAATTTAGTTCTCATTAACATATTTTGGAACCCAGCCACCATAAAGCTGCAAGATTATTTGGAACTCCTACAGACCATTCTTATAGGAGTGAAGACAAACTTCCAGGGAGCACACATTATAATAGCAGGCGATTTTAATGCCGACTATATTACCTCAAAAAGCAGCCGGCCTACACACCTCAAGCCGACTACATTACGAAATGGTAAACTATGGTGGGACTTTTTCTCCTCCTGGGACCTGGAAAGGATCACCAAGCAAAATGGGGCCAACGAGATAGGAAATCACACCTGGTGCCGGGGTTCTTCGAAATCCACGTTGGATCATATTTTTGTAACCCCAGGTCTTGCATCCTACTGCCCAATCCTAACCCTTAATTGGGAAGGAGGCAGCGACCACGCAAGCCTCGAACTTCGATTCTCGGCATTACAGAGAGCCCTCAACCCACCACGTCCGCAGGATTTAGTCGGACTCAAGGGCAAATTGAGAGTGGCAAAATACAAATCTGGTGGGGAAAAACTAAATCAACTCCTAGAAACAATACCGGGACCGTTATGGATCGAGGAATTCCACCCCGAAAAATTTGGGAATTTCATTTGGTCAATTTGTCCACCACAGGAGATGAAAGTGGTAGGGAATCAAACATACTTTCATCATTTCGATGAGGAAACACACAAGCAAAAAAGGTCTCTTCGCCGTCTCATTCGTAGTCTAAAGAAAAAGGGGGGAGGAGACCAACGAGAAACCTCACAAAAAATCAGGAAAGCTAAGCAATCTTACAGAAACTGGTCTCGCAACCGCAAACACCAAATACAGCAAGAGGATGGGGAAAAGATGCTCCACTTACTCAACGCCAATAATTGCAGAAGCTTCTGGGCCGCACTCAACCAACTTGAGACAGGCCATAATAGCTCCCTCTGCAATTTAGTTCCAGAGCAATCCTGGATCGACTACTTAACCAAGAATTTTGAACATCCAGGCACCAGAGATTTTACTGGACCCCCAACGATCTGGTCATTGTCATTTAATCAACAAGACATTTTTGACCTAATTCTCTCAGCATCTACATCAAAGGCTGCAGGACCCAACGGCCTAACCTATCAAGTCTTAAAAAATCAACCTTCAATGTGGGCAAAGCTACTACATAATCTTTTTCGGGAAATCGTAAAGTACGGAACCTTTCCACCGTCCTGGAAGAATGCACTCATCATTCCATTTTTCAAGGGGGGCGATAGACTCAAGCCTGCTAGTTATCGACCAATCGCCCTGCTTGATATCGATAGTAAATTGTTTATGCGACTTCTCCTGAAAGAACTCACCCACTGGGCTGATACCAACGAAATTCTTTCCCGGCACCAAACGGGTTTCAGGAAAGGTCTATCTACTAGTTCAAATGGCCTCATCCTAAACCTACTCAGCGAAGGTTCCAACGAGAAGGATGGCTCCCCACTCTTCGGTGCATGGGTGGAACTATCCAAAGCATTCGATTTGGTGGACAGGGCTCACCTTTGGCGCAAACTTAAAAACTGGGGGATTCCAGCACCCCTTTTGGCCATGCTTATAGAGCTGCACAGGAATACCACCATTAGGGTAAGACTGGACGATGCCGGCAATTTATCAGAAGCTATAGAGGTTTTCAGGGGAGTCCGGCAAGGCTGTTTAGGCGCTCCGTTATTTTTCAATCTTTTTCTAGCAGACCTGGGGAATTTTCTTGAATCGGCCTCCATGATAGCACCTAGGATAAATGGGAGAAGGATACGTTGGCTGGCCTACGCAGATGACATTGTCCTCCTGGATGGCTCGGCCCGGGGGTTGCAACAGCTCCTTCTCAAACTAAGTGACTATGTCAAGCTCAACGGTCTAATAATTAATCCCTCGAAATCTAGAATCCTGGTTTTCAAACATCCGAGAAAAAACTTACCATCCAGGAAATGGATTCTCGAAGAAACGGAAATTCCCAGAGTTGAAGAACTCACTTACCTGGGCTATGAAATTTTCGCAGCTCCGTCCATGAGCAAGATGCTACCAATCATCTTTGGCAAGACTGCAAAAATTACGGCCCAGATGAAGAACCTGACGGGAAAGTTCTGCAAATTTTCAATAGTGCCGCTTCTTAAATTCTACATTGGTAAAGCCGTACCAATCCTTTTGTACGGCCTAGAAGTGAAACCTATGCTTTGGAACTATAATTGGAGTAAAATAGAGGGTCGGCTATGGAGAGCAGCACTAAACTTGCCTATATGTACACCCCTTAGTAGCCTACGATATGAACTGGGTCTGATTTCCTTAGGCTGTCGAGCGGACTGGAAGCTTCTGTCGTTATACCGGGATATTATCACCGCTAGGTCCTCTACTCTACTTTTCGATGTAATTGGACACCATAAAAAGAAAAAATCGAAACATCTTCTCACCCTCGAAAGAAAAGTGGGGGACATTCTACTCAGGCTGAATTCAACATTAGAACTACTGATCGTCAATCCTGTGAAAATAAAAAAACAACTTGAAATACATGATTGGATCTGTACGATTGAAGGAGTCAGGCTCTTAAACCCACCAAACCTCTTCCTGACAGTGGAGAGAAAAGTGGGCACACTACCACGCTATCTCCAAAAATTCCCCGACAAGAGCATTCGAAACAACTTCCTAAGACTTAGACTAAACCTGGCTCACACCGGAGAAATTTTGGCCAAAAGACAACAGGGCAATAAAACCATAAAGCTCTGCAGGTTTTGCGACCCACCGAACCTACAATCATTGAGACACCTGTTGTTAGAGTGCGAGGGGACTTGGCCCGCAAGACGGCAGCTGCTGGGAAGATTCGTTGCTAGAGAAGAGACCCTATCACAAGACTCCTTCTGGGATAGACTAATCTCCGGTCAGGAAGTCATGCTCACCACGGCAATTGTAAAGGTTTTAGAAAACTGCTTGATACTCACAAAGTACAGTTAAAGTGCCGAACAAGGGGTGAGCTTTTCTCGACCGATCTGCAAGGCCATGTTTTTAAAGCTTTTTATGCTTTTTTCTCTTTTTTCGTATTTGATTTTGTAAAGGTTCTCTTCGGAAAGCCATAAACAAATAAATAATAAAAAAATAAAAAGAATAAGGTCCCAGATATGTTGGGTTAAAAGTTCGAGGCCCTTTGAGTGGTAAATGTCTGGTAGCTAACCACACTTGATCCCCAATCTGATACAGAGGTGCTTCACTCCGATGTAGATGAGCATTCTCCTTGTATTTTCTCTTGGCTTGTTGTAAATGCGTATTTGCCTCTTTGAAGGCTTGGGTAATTGTAGAATGCAGATGTTCTACTGCAGGCATTCCGAGGTTCTGAGGTGAGTCAAGGTTTGAGGTTCGAGGGTGATGCCAAACAAAGTATAAAAAGGACTGTGGCCAGTTCCAGAGTGTACCGAATTATTATATGCGTATTCGGCTATCCAAAGAATGTCTTTCCAGTTGCTTTCAGATTGCTGTAACATACACCGTAAGTACTGTTCAAGGGTCTGATTTGTCCTCTCGGTCTGACCATCGGTCTGAGGGTGGTGACTGGTCGATAATCTTACGTCGATCTGCGCCATTTGACAACATTTGCACCAGAAGTGGGAAATGAATTGGCTTCCCCGGTCAGAGATTAGTATAGATGGGAATCCATGTAGCCGAACAATATTTTCGAGGAATTCTTTGGCTAGAACAGAAGCTGAAGGTAAACCTTTCAAAGGAATAAAGTGGGCCATTTTGGAAAACAAATCCATAATTACCAGAATAGTATTGTACCCCGAACAAGGAGGCAGGTCCGTAATAAAATCCATTGATAGGGTGTGCCAGGGTGCTGGTGGTATGTCTAGAGGTTGAAGGAGACCGGCTGGTCTTTTCTTTTGACTTTTATTTTGGACGCAAACACCACAGGACATCACAAAAGATTTAACATCTTTTCGCCAAGAGGGCCCCCAAAATTGTCGTTTCACCTTTTCCTCTGTCTTGGCAATACCGGGGTGTCCCTCTATTAATGTATCATGATAACCGGAAATAACTAGTTCGTGTAATTCCTTATGTGGCAGGAATAAGCGTCCTTGGAAATAAGGTAAACCATTATCTATGGTAAAGTCTAATCCTTTTTGTATCCATTCCTGTAAGGTTGTAGGGTCCAGGAGTTGTTTCACTCTGGCTTAAATGTCTTCAAGCGTCTTTAACAAAGTCATGCCTAGAATCATCTGTTCGGGAATTATTGGTACTGGTTCTGAGTTTGTATCAGATTCTCCCATTCCAATTCGGGATAAGGCGTCTGCTTTGCCATTCTTGCAGCCAGGTCGATAGGTAATCACGAAATCAAATTCAGCGAAAAACAAAGCCCATCGGAGCTGCCGTGATGACTGAGCCTTGGCGGTTTTCAAATACTGTAAATTCCGGTGATCAGTGATCACTGTGATGGTATGTCGAGCGCCAAGCAGATAATGCCGCCAGGCTTTAAAAGCGGACTTAATGGCTAACAGTTCTTTGTCCGTGATTGCATAATTAACCTCGGGTGCCGAGAATTTTCTGGACCAAAATGCTACGGGATGCAGTTGGTTGGTTTCGGGATCTCTTTGGGACAGGACAGCTCCCATGGCTAGGCTGGATGCGTCAGTCTCGACGACATAAGGGAGATCTGGACGCGGGTGTTTCAATATAGGTGTGGAGGTAAACTTAGCTTTTAAATCCTGAAAGGCCTGCTCGGCTTCTTCAGACCATTCAAAACGTTTATTTTTCCTCAAGAGTGCAGTAATGGGTTGTACCACGCGTGAAAATTCCGGGATAAACCTGCGATAGAAATTGGCAAAGCCGTGCATGCTTTGAACCCCTTTTACAGAGCTAGGTGATGGCCATTTGAGGATGGCATCCACTTTTCTTGAGTCCATTCGGACTCCTTTGGGTGTCAGGATGAAACCTAGAAACTCGACTTCTGTGGTATGGAAAACACATTTCTCCAATTTAGCAAATAGTTTGTGTTGGCGCAGTTTTTCAAGTACTGCCCTAACGTGTTTTCTGTGATCAGATTCCGAAGAGGAGTACACCAGAATGTCATCGATATATACGACAACACAAACATTGATGAGTTCCCGAAGGACATCATTCATGAAGTATTGGAAGGCAGCCGGCGCGTTACACAATCCGAAAGGCATCACCTGGTACTCGAATAATCCGTATTTAGTACGGAAGGCAGTTTTCCATTCGTCGCCTTCTTTAACTCGTACCAGATGATAAGCCCCCCGGAGATCTAACTTGGTGTATATGCAGGCGTCCTTCACCTGGTCAAGGAGTTCAGGGATCAGAGGCAGAGGATAACGGTTTTTAACCGTTATCTGGTTCAATGCGCGGTAATCGGTACAAGTTCTAAGGTCGCCTTCTTTTTTGGGCACGTAGAACAAAGCCGAGGATGCCGGGGACTTTGACGGGCGAATAAAACCATTAGCTAGGTATTGATCCAAATATTGTCTCAAATGCAGATTCTCAGGTTCGGTAAGGGCAAAAATCCTGCTACAAGGGGGTTGTGCACCGGGCACCAGATCGATTTGGCAATCGTACGATCTGTGAGGAGGTAACGTGTTGGCCTGTTCCTTTTGGAAGACGTCCTGAAAGTCTTGGTATATCCTGGAGGTAGTTGCATGGAGGCAGAGGTTACAGATGCTAGATTAATCTTCAGGTTTTCTGGGTAGCAGGTTTGTGTACAATCCGGGAAGGTTATTCTCTTAGCTCGCCAATCAATTCGAGGATTATGTGTCTCTAACCAAGGGATTCCAAGAATAACCTGAAACTGTGGAGCCTTGATTACATCAAACACAACACCCTCCCGATGGCCGTCGGGACCAATAAGAGTCACCTCAGTAGTGGAATGTGTTACCGGTCCAGAGGCAATTTCAGTTCCATCGACTGTGGTGATGACATCTTTGCTGGTTTTAGGACGGAGAGGGAGGTTAATCCTAGAGACCAATTCATGATCCACATAGTTTCCAACAGCCCCACTATCGATGTATGCCTTTATTGCATGCAACCGCTTAGGCTGTTCAAGATCTACGAGAACCATTGGCACAATGAAATGCGAGGTCTGAGAGTTCGTTTTCAAGCTCGGCAAGCAGACCCCTACACTTGTCGGGCAGAGTCGTTTCCCGAAACAGAGTCTTCATGGTTTTTATCAGCGGCTCCTACCACCTTTCGGGGTGGTTTTGCCGGGCAATCTCGTAGAAAGTGTCCACAATTCCCACAATAAAGACATAATTTTAACTGCCGCCTCCTTTCACGTTCCTTTTGAGTTAAGGGTCCTTTAACCCCTCCAATTTGCATAGGCTCAGAGACATCAACTCCCTTGGGATTAGAATGGGTCTTGACCAACACCCGGGTCTCAAACCTGGACCGATCTACTTTTTCTGTGTTGAAGTCTGTGATCCAATTGGACCACTAAGTCTATATACTCTGTGCATTCTTGGGGCGGATTTACAACTTCGGCCAAGACATCTTTAAGTTCTCTGTGAAGGCCTTGATAAAACAACGTGACTCTTTTATCCTCTGGCCATCCCGTTTCCACAATTAGTCTATTAAAGGTTGCAATATAGGATAGGAGGTCCTGATTGCCCTGTCGCAGGGATAGAAGTTCGTCATCCAGGGCCTGCCCCTGAGAGTGTCGAACAAATAACCTTTTCATGCTTGCTTGAAACCTTTGAAAATCACGGAGAATCGGGTCATCTTGAGTAACCAGTGGAACTGACCAATCGGCAGCGCAGCCGCTGAGATATGACAATACAAAGGCTACCTTGGTCTGATCATTAGGGAAGGCCCCAGGTCTGCATAGGAAGTGCAAACGACACTGATTCATGAATACGGCGAATCGTTTGGGGTCCCCAGCAAAGCGTTCAGGCGGGGCCAGCGGCCTGTTTCCAGGTAGATTAATCTGCACAGGGTTACTGGAAACCACAGGAACCGGGTAGAGGAGTTTGCCCAGCTTGACCTTGCAAAAGCTGTCTGGCCAGGTCATCAGTTCTTTCCTTTGATTTATTAATTCCCTCCTGAGGGCATTAGTCTCTTGACGAGCGGCATGTACTTCGGCCCGTAATTCCCCCAGTAATTGGGCCAACTGATCAGTCTCAGAACTTTCCATAGCACCTGGGTGGGAATTTGTAGGAAGGCTTCGCGTTCTGTTACGCTCACCTGACTCCCACGGAGGCGCTGGCCTGGTTTGCGCTGCTGTGACCTCTTCTAAAGGTGATGCGCAGGGTTCGGAAGACGGACTGGACCGGGCCCCCAAATCTGGCTTGTCTGGCTCGCAGAAGTATCCTTCTGTAGGCGAAAATAGGGGATTAACTGGCTGCGGGGTAATGCAATCAGCCTCCCACTTTCCCCTCTCACCCTCCTTGAAACCCTTCTGTGATTTCTCGTAGCGTCTCACCTTAGGGTCTGGAAGGACGAGCTCTCCATCCTGCTTCTGATGCAGGGGCGCGTTGGTATCCAGTTACTTCACTGGATTTTCGGATTGGTGAGAACCAAACTTGCTTGGCTTCCAGGTAAGTTTTTGATAAGAGGTTCCCCTTGTGTCCATGCATTAATGTACTAATGCTAGTGTCTTTTTCCCCACAGGGGCCGGGGTACGGAATGCCGGGGAACAGGCACCGACCCGAGATGAGAGGTGAAATCCTTGTAGAAATCAGGCAAGTCTTTAATGAGCGTTTTTTTTGGTAATGTCTTTTCATTCGCTCATTAAGGCTGATGTCTCTTTTTCCCCTTAGGGGCCGCGGTCCGGAAATGCCAGGATGCGGCACGGACCCGAAATGAAGAGGGAATGAATCAACAGGTAAGTCTTAACATGGAGATTTAGCTTTCCTTAATCCCTTCTCTCTCTCACCTTTTGTTCTGGTGTTTTTCTCCCTAGGCGCTGGGGCGTGACTGCGAATCCGGATTATCGCTGCTGAACATGGAGGCGCTCTGTGAAGGTGAGTGGAATGCGGCGCTGCAGCGATCGACGCAATGAGCTTTTAAATTAGTCTTCCTTTTCAGGATTGTCGGCGAGATGTCTCCGGGATGCGGATTTAGCAGGTAAGGACTTTTCCTTCTTCTGTTCTCTTCTTCTCTTCCTTTGCAGGTGATCCAGGATGCTGGCAGGCGTGGCAGAAGTCAGGATGCAGGAGCAGACACGGTGAGCGTCCGGCTGCTAGATGCAGAACAACGCGAAGCACGTGTGGCTGTTCGACTGGGGTTTAAATAGCCTTGGAAGAAGTTCCAGGTATATATCCTTCCTCCAAACAGGTATGTATCCTTCCCCGACCACGCCCGGATGGTAAATTAGTCCCACAGGTAAAGTAGTTCCTTTCAGGCCTCAAGGAGGCCTGGATCCAGCAGCATGGTCTGCATCAGGTAAGTGCACCCAAGCATTCCCATAATGAGCCTGGCGCCTATGGCGCCAGGACTGATGTATTTTATGAGCCTGGCGCCATAGGCAGCCAGGACACTGTCCTATATGGGGTTGCTGGGTCCTTACTTGGGGACTGGATGTCCGCTTACGGGGACGCCAGGCTTGAACCGGCTCCCCGGGAGCGGGCATCATGACAACAGGTTTCCCCATTTGGCGCTTCTTGACAGTCTGTAGGTTTATACCATAGTGCAGATTGTTATTCCTACGAGCTTAGTGACGCATCACAGCCCCATTTGTCTCTCATGGTTGTTTTATTAGGCTTAGGTTGTCACTGTCTTTTATTTTACAAACTTCCACAGTTTCATTGTTCTACTTAATTAAAAAAGGAACTTAGCCCCTTAGTATAACAGTCCCTCCTCCTGGGCTACCATCTTCAGGACATGCGCCCCTGTAAGAACAGGATGGATAGCTCATCAAATTAAGTACTAAGGTGAGCTTCAGTAGTGTCTGAATATCTATTAGGTTTTCCTATAATAAGAAGTTAACTAAGGAGGGGAATTGGTTATTTTTTCCACAGAAGTTCTGTGTCTAGTCCGAAAGGGAAGGTAGAAGTCAGTCGGAGCTCCAGAGGGTCCCCGCAGAGTCCAGGTAAGTGTTACAGAATGCGAAGCCAATTTTGAAAATTACTCTGCCTGGACATTATGGAAACTCCTGAAGTAGACCAGTTGGCCCAGTTATTGGGGGAGTTAAGAGCTGAGGTTCATGTGGCCCACTCAGAGACTAGTGCACTGTGGAGAGAATTAATAGTTAACCCGGGATCGCACTGATGAATTAGCGCGCCAGCTTTTGCAAGCCCAAGCCGGTCAAATTCCTTTACCTACTGCTAGTACTTCTGCCCGAGTTTCAGTAACGCCTCCTACACCAGTCCAAGTAATTGTTCCTGGCAATATCCCATTAGCTCCTCCTGAACACTTTTTAGGGGATCCTAAGAAGTTTGTGGTTTTCCTTAACCAATGCCGGCTCCATTTTCTCCGTCGCCCTGGGGTGTTCCCCTCTGATAAGGCAAAGGTGGCATTCATTCAAAAGAACCACCTTATTACAAAGAGGGCTACGTAGTGAATTGAAAGATGCCTTGGCTCAGGTGGTTAACCCTCCAGAGGGAATTGCAGAATGTATTGATTTAACTGTTCAACTTGATCAGCGATTCCAAGACAGAAAAGTGGATCGCTCTCGTTCAGAGAACAGAACGTATTTTGTTCGCCCTAAAGAAAATCAGTTGAGAGCAAGTTCAGAGAGCCACGTTGAACCAATGCAATTAGGAGCCGTTAGAGGACCCATATCACAGGCGGAAAGAGACAAGAGACGCCAGCAACATTGTGTCTTTACTGTGGTAAGGCTGGTCATTTCCTCAAGGAGTGCCCTATTAAACCCTCCCGGAAGCCTGTAGGAGGTGTCAACCCAGGAAAGAAGGACCAGAATTCGGAAAACTCCAGCGCCCGACAGGTGTAGAGGTCAGCTTGTCGAGCATGGAAAAAGGTTTGGTGACCTCACACTTTGTTTTTCCCCATCACCTTATCCAGTCCAGAACAGCCCACTAGAATGCATGCTTTACAAGCTTACATCGATTGTGGAGCAGTTGGTAATTATATGGATATAAATTTGGAAACTCGGATGGGTTTTCCTCGTGTGGACAAGCACGAAGCTGAAAATGTATAAGTAGTTGATGGTACTCCTTTAGCTTCTGGTCCTGTCACTCAACGCACGGCTAACCTGATCATGCTTTGTCAGGAGAAACATGGAGAGAGAATCACGTTTGACCTTATTAGTGCTCCCCCAACCCCAAATTATACTTGGCATGCCCTGGTTAGAGAAACATAACCCAAGGATAGATTGGCGAACTCGATCTCTGACCTTTGCTGCAGATTGTAGAGACTTTTGCTGTAAATTTAACCACCAGGAAAATCCCTGTTTCACGAAGAAGGTTCCTGTTTCAACACTTTGATTAATTGGTTCACTACCTCCACAGTATTCAGAATTTCGAGACGTCTTTGAAGAAAAATTGGCCGAGGTACTCCCTCCACATCGACCCTATGATTGCCAAATTGATGTTCTTCCAGGAGGTGAAATTCTGCATAGTCGGATTTATTCATTGACGGAGAAGGAAGATTCTCATCTGAAGAAATATTTAGACCAATGCTTAGCCAACGGTTTCATTCGACCCTCCAAGTCTCCTGCTGCTTCTCCTCTCTTTTTCGTAACCAAAAAGGAAGGAGATCTCAGAACATGCATTGATTACCGTGCACTCAATCAGATCACTGTCAAGAATCGATATCCCATTCCTCTCATTTCCAATTTATTGGATCAAATCAAGCAAGCGAGCTCGGATATTCACCAAACTGGATCTCAGAGGGGCATATCACCTAATCCGAGTTAAAGGAGGTGACGAGTGGAAGACTACCTTTCGCACAAAATATGGTCTCTTTGAATACCAAGTCATGCCATTCGGGCTATGCAATGCGCCAGCAGCCTTTCATTGTTTTATGAATGACGTTTTGGGAGATCTAATTGATGTCTGCGCAGTAGTCTACATTGACAATATCTTGATTTTTTCAGCAACCCCCTCGGAACATGTGAATCACGTTCTGGCTGTTTTGAAGAAATTGCGAGAAAACTCCCTTTTGGTGAAAATGGAAAAATGTTCATTTCATGTTTCCAAAGTTGAGTTTCTGGGATTTGTGCTGTCCTCTCAAGGAGTCAAGATGGATATTCGAAAGGTGGATGCAATTCTATCATGGCCGGCTCCAACTTCCGTGAAGGGAGTCCAAAGCTTTTTAGGCTTTGCTAATTTCTGTAGACGTTTTGTGGAAAGTTTTTCGCAGTTGGTTCATCCCATCACGTCACTGCTTAAGAAGAACAAGAAATTTGAATGCCCAGGAGGCCGATGTCGCGTTTCAGACTCTCAAGTCCAAGTTCACTGAGGCTCCCGTATTGCGACATCCTCAACCCGATTTGCCTTTCATTGTGGAGACTGATGCCTCCAGTGTTGCTATGGGTGCTGTCTTATCGCAATGCGATCCATAGACTCATGTTTTACACCCAGTGGCGTTCTGGTCAAAGAAATTTTCAGCTGCAGAACAAAATTATACGTTTACAGACAAGGAATTGTTGGCCATCAAGTGTGCATTAAAAGAATGGAGACATTATTTGCTAGGTGCTCAACACTACTGAAGGAAGTCAAGAAGAAGCCGATTCCTGAGGAGTTGCATACATGGACAAATTGAGGCAATCAGTTCACCCTGCAGGAAGATACACCTCATTATCAAAACCGCTTATATCTACCTACTGAAGATTTAAGAAGGCAAGTAATTTCAAACTACCATGGCTCCTTGATCAATGGCCACCCAGGAGTTACCAAGACTTTGGAAAAGATCAAGAGGCACTACTGGTGGCCTACGTGGCGCAAGGATGTAATTCATTTCATTCAGACATGTGGGAACTGTGCACAAAATAAGAACACTAAGAAAAGACCGGCCGGTCTTCTTCAACCTTTGGATGTGCCGTCGAGTCCATGGCATACCTTGTCTATGGATTTCATTACCGACCTTCCTTCATGTAAAGGCTTTGACACCATTTTAGTGTTGGTTGATTTATTCTCCAAAATGGCGCATTTTATAGCAGTACAAGGACTTCAAACTGCTTCTGGATTCGCCAAGATCTTTCTGGAGAACATTGTTAAATTGCATGGTTTTCCCTCCATTGTAATCTCAGACAGAGGCAGTCAATTTGTCTCTAAATTTTGGAGGAAATGCTGTGCTTTGGCCAAGATTGATGTCAGACTATCCACAAGTCATCATCCCCAGACCGATGGTCAAACGGAGCACACTAATCAGACCTTAGAACAGTATTTACGTTGCATGCTTCACCAAACGGAAGATTCTTGGTTGGATATTTTGTGGGTGGCAGAATATGCTTACAACAATTCGACTCATTCCTCCACTGGGCTTACTCCATTCTACACATTACATTGTCGACATCCTCAAACGTCTGCCTTTGATCCTCCAGAACCTTTAGAGATGCCTGCTGTGAAGACTCTCCATGAATTCATCTCCACGGCTCACACTAAGGCTCAGGCTAGCTTATGGGCCGCCAAGGAAAGTCAAAAGAAGTTCGCTGATGCCCATCAAAGTGTTGCTCCTAAGTTTCAAGTGGGAGACTCTGTATGGTTATCCTCCAGAAATCTGATTTTGAAGGGTTCGAAGAAATTTCTTCCCAGGTTTTTGGGTCCATTCTCCATAGAAGCCATCATCAACCCAGTGGCGATGAAATTGACTCTTCCTCGGAAAATACGAATTCACCCAGTTTTTCATGCGTCCTTACTAAAACCAGTAAACCCAGATACTCGTTTACAACCAGCTCCAACTCCAGTTGAACTTGAAGACAATCAATCTGAATTCGAAGTAAGGGACATTTTAGACTCCAAGGTTGTCAGGCACAAGGTTTTTTTTATCTGGTTGACTGGAAAGGTTACAGTCCATTAGATAGATCTTGAGAACCTAAAGAACACATAAATGGATTCCAAGATGGCCGCCAACACTAGGTAGACGTGTCGGCGGCGCTCCGGTACCCTCGAGGCTAAAAGACGATCCACCACCCCCCTTTTGGACGAGGGGCTCGTGAGCGATTTTTCTGCCACCCTGGTGGGGTTCGGCGGAGGGTGGGCTCCTCGCAACGGAGGCTAAACAGTGCGACTGCGACGTGGGTCATAGCGGGGAGGCCCGGCCCCTGGCGGGGCACTGCAGCCGGATACATCTTTGCAGGGCCTGGAGAGGGGAGAGGACCGCGGCGGCTCCCGGTCTCTCGGCTTGGAGACAGCTTTGAGACTCATCGCGCCCTGGGCGCGGGACGCATCTCCCCCTGGGGCGCATCAGGAAGGCGGGAGGTTGCGGCGCGTCTCCGCTCTTTCCCTTCCCTGGCTGCTGGGGAACGTGGCGGGGGCGTGTGTCCGAGCCCCACAGCCAAGGGAAAGAAATTCACAAGGAAGTGGGAGAGTGTTACCAGGAGCCTGCACCCGGGAGCCGCGACTGCGGCAGGCACTATAAAACACCAGTAGCCCGGGAGTCAGGGAGCTCGCGGCTCGGCAGGCTGCTCTCCGTGAGATTGACTGCAGCGCCCATGTCCGGAGAGGAACTGGGGGCGCCGTCGCCTGCGGGCCCCTTTGGCGGCTCGGGTGCGCTGGAAAATCGAGAAGCGCACCCTGAAGGGAAGAGCTTGCGGCAGAAGTCGCTGGACATTGTGGACCCTGAGGGTGGAGAGGCGCAAGGAGGGTGAGATATTGGCTGCCGTCCGGGCCCGGTAACACTAAGGCCCAGAGGTGAAGCTAGCGAGAGTACAGGACTGAGAGGGCCCGGAGGAGAGAGGGGACCGGTGTGGGGAACTGGGGCAGCCGAACCCACAGAACCAACTTTTTATACGCCAGGGCAACTCAGTCTGGTCCCCCTCACTTTTTTTTGTTTTTTTTTGGGGTGAAGCCTCTCTGAGCACAGAGAGCCACTGGAAGAGGAGGCCTCATTTACAGCAAGGGCCAAGGGGGAGAGTGTTTCTATCGCTACCGGGACTGTCTGAGGCTGAGCCGAGCACTCATCCCTGATCGAGGGGCTGCCCCTCCCCCCCCCTCTCCGACACAGGGGGAAAGCTGCCCTCCTCTGATAATTGAGTGTCGGGGCATAAGGTTCAATGAATGATCGGTACGGCTTTGGATGTGAACTGGCCTGGGGGCGTCCCCGAGACACCATGGCAGCAAAAAACAAAAGCAGATCCCTCAAGGGAGGGGTGCAGCAAGCCAAGGCGCCGGGCCCTCTTGTGTCCATGTGGGCCCCCAAAGACGCTCAGGAGGAACGGAACTCCCAACGGGATTACTTGACAGGCCCACATCAGATGAGACGCAGTGCGCTTCCTCTCTCTCCAGACAGGATTTGCATCGGGAGATGGTCTCATTGCAGGAATCATTAGCAAAGACTTTTCAGGATCAGTTCCAGCTGGTGCGAACCGACTTAAATCAAGCCCTGTCTGAGATCAAACAAGAGGTGGCCCAACTGGGCGAGAGAACAGATGTGGTGGAGAGAGGCCTTCAGGAGGTGGGCAAAGATGTACGGGAGAACAGTGAAGCAATTGATCGTTTGGATACGGCCACACGGAACCTCGAGATCTGCTTGGAGGACTTAGAAAACCGGTCTCGACAGATCAATATCAGACTGAAATTGCTGCCGGAGTCGGTTTTGGATAAGGATTTAAAATGGACGGTTCAGAAACTCTTCGCAGACATTTTGGGTGACGACTTCCCGGACAAGATTGAGTTGGATAGAGTTCACCGAGTGGGCCGCCCCAACACAGACCGGGGCCAACGGTCGAGAGATGTTTTGGCCGCCTTTTCAAGGTATGCGCAGAAAGAAGCGGTTCTGCGGGCCGCAAGGCGAAAGGAACCAGTGAGGTATAATGGGCAGGTGGTCGAGCTGTATCAGGATCTTGCGGGTAGCACCCTTCTCAAAAGGAAACAGATGAGCCCTAAACTGAAGAAGCTACAGGAACAGGGGATAAAATATAAATGGACCTTCCTCTTCGGGCTCTTATTTGATTGGGAGGGATCTCCAAAGCGAATCATCTCCCCGCGGGAGGGAGCGGCCCTTCTACAGCTTGACTTAGACTATGATCAGGAGGCGCTGGGGCCGAGGGGGTCCTCGGGCTTGGGAGCTGGCCCCTCACTCCGACTATGGGAGTGGTCGACTGCCGGGAGAGAGAGGCGTCGTAGGCGGTTCCAAAGGGGCCCAACAAATCGGGAGGGGGAAGAGGGGCTTAGAAGCGGTCGAGGGAGTGGAGCCTAATGAATCCTGATAAGGATCTAGATCAGCTATGAGGGGTGGTGGTCTCAAAGGGCGATCACGAGGGGGGAGGAGAGCGGAGCAAACATCATGGCATCGGTATCGGCGTTCAGGCCTGTAGGAGGGGTTTTGGTGAGAGGGCCGGTCGGGCCGGCCTCTGAGGGGGTGGGGGGTGGGGAGGGTTGAGGGCGGGTGGGGGTGATTAGTTGGGGAGGAGTTTTGGTGGGGGGGAGGGGATCGGTTCCATCATACAGGGTTCCCTTCTTGGAGGTATGTAAAAATGGAGGGGATCCCCCGTGAAGCGGGCGAAAGGGCTTGGTCCCTGGGCCTTTTACCATAAGGGCCACCATTGACCATTAAAGTTTAGATGGATCACGCATAATATAAGGGGGCTTAACTCCCACATAAAGAGGAAGAAGCTGGAATTCTTTACTAGGAGATATCGGCCAGACTTTTTGGGCTTGCAGGAGACCCATTTACTGCGAGGTGACCAACATAGACTTAGACTGAGGGGCTTTGATCAAATTGTGCACGCCTCGGATGCGACGAAGTCTGGAGGGGTTGCCCTGGCAATTGGCAATTTGTCCAACTTTAAGATAAGTGAGACTATAAGAGACAAAGAGGGCCGATATATACTGGCTCTGGGATCCACCGGGGGCAAGTTCTACACAATAGTGGTGGCATATGCCCCTAATTCGGGGCAAGATTCTTTCCTTCGGCAGCTACTAAAGCTAATTGGGGACCGCACAAAGGGCCCAGTAATCTTGATGGGGGACTTGAATATTACTTGGGACAGGGCTAAGGACAGATCTGGGGGCAATACTAGGGGAGGAGGAATGGTGGCCTTGTCGGCTCTGCGAGGTAGTATGTCAGAGATTGGCTTGAGAGACGTGTGGAGGGAAGTGAAAGGGGAGGTGGAGGGGTTCACTTTTTTTCAGAGGTACATGGAACACATTCACGAATAGATTATTTTTGGGTATACTCACATCTGGTGGGTAAGGTGCAGGAGGTGGAAGTGGGACCCATGGGCATAGCAGACCACAAGATTCTAATTATGGAGCTCGGTTAAGGGACTTGGAGAAAGAGGCTATGGTGCTGGAAATACCCTGATGGTCTATTCCGTGATCCGGTAATTGTGGGAGAAATGGAGAGCAAGATCAAGGAATACTTCGCGAGAAACTAAACGGGCTAAACGCCGGGAGAGGATGTCAGATGGGACGCCTTTAAGGCCACTATACGGGGCGAAATCATAGCGGCTAACGCACAGAAGCGGAAGCAAATATCGGCCCTGGAATCCCAGCTCGAAAAGGAGGTTGAGAAGGGAAGGGAAAAGGTGGTTAACACTCCCAATAGGCGCAATAATAGGGATTACGGAAGGGCAGTGGGCCAATTGCATCTTTTGCGCACTAAAAAAGCGGAAGGAGCCCTCTTGTCGGTTAGACAGAAATTTTACGCTAGGGCCAACAAGACTGGCTCCCTGCTGGCGCGTCTTCTACGAGGGGCAGAGCCAAGAAACGTGGTCACTGCTCTACATACAGGGAAGGGGGATGGAGCTACCCGTCTTGAGGACATTCAAGAAACCATGACGGAGTATTACGAATTCCTATACAGTTTGCAAAGTCGCCAAGAACAGCACCAGGAGCAATTTTTAGACACTGTCCAGTTGCCAGTGGTGGGGGGAGGGGCCCAAGCTATACTCAATCAGGATATAACGGAAGATGAGGTTCGGGGAGTGATAGGGAAACAGCCGTGCGGCAAAGCCCCCGGTCCGGACGGTTTCTCAGCGGCATTTTATAAACAATTTGCCGGTCTATTATTGCCACATTTAACTTACTTATACAACACTTTCAGAGTCAACGGGGATATAACCCCTTCCATGAAAGAGGCTAAAATCTCCTTGATTCGGAAGGCGGGGAAAGACCCACTAGCGAGAACATCCTATAGACCAACTGCTCTTATTAATGTTGACGCGAAGGTATATACTAAAATACTGGCGAACTGACTTGAGGAGTTCCTCCCTAGCCTGATCCATCAGGATCAATCTGGTTTCATCAAAGGCAGGCAAACGGCAGATAACACTAGAAGAATAGCACACCTGGTGGAGAAGGTGGGGAAGACAGGCACTCCGGCAGCCCTCCTGTCGTTAGACGCTGAAAAAGCGTTCGACAGGGTCGAGTGGTCGTTCCTCTTTAAGGTTATGGAACTCATGGGACTGGGAGAAGCTTATCTGCAAATGGTTAAAGCCAATTACAATGATCCTAAAGCCAGGTTGATGGTAAATGGGGTGGCCTCCAGGCTTTTTAGACTACAGAGAGGCACGAAGCAAGGCTGCCTCCTGTCCCCTTTACTATTCGCCATCTATCTAGAACCGCTGCTTCAAGCCATCAGGGACTGGGGGGATATTCTGGGTATTCCTTTCGGGGGCTCTCAACACAAAGTAGCTGCTTTTGCAGATGACATGTTACTTAACCATACGGCCTCCTCTCAGTCCTGTCTCGCAAGTACACTGTTGTTGGAGAAATTCGGGGAGGTATCAGGGTTGCGCGTCAACATGGGCAAATGATGGATTTGGGGCTAGGGAAGGATGAGCGTAAAACACTCCGGAGAACCTCACCTTTCGCATGGCGGCCAGGGGGAATTGTCTATTTGGGGTGAAACTTACCCCCACACTTTCGGGGTGGGTCCCAGCTAACTACCCCCCGATACTGAAAAGCATTAGGAAAGATCTTCAAAGGTGGCGAAATCTCATTGTCTTTTGGCTAGGGAGAATTGCAGCTATAAAGATGGTGATACTTCCTTGCCTCCTATACCTATTCCAGGCGGTGCCTCAGAAGGTACCGGATAGTTTTTTCAAGGAGCTGCAAACCCTGGCGAAGGACTTTATCTAGGAGGGTAAAACGGCCAGAGTCAGCAGACAGCTTCTCATGGCCCCGAGGAGGAGGGGCGGCCAGGCCCTCCCTACTTCAGGCTGTATTACGAAGCCACGCAGTTAAGGGTTATAAGAGAATGGCTTCAGCAAGGGGGACAAAAACACTGGGTTAAAATGGATAGGGCGGTAACCAAACAAGATCTAGATGTGATGCTTTGGCTCCCGAAAATTCTCAGACCTGCACATATGTACCTTAGTTCTATTACTAAATTAATGGCGGACAACTGGGATAGATTGGTTAGGCAATGGAGTATCACTTCCTTCCTGTCTCCGTTTACGCCACTATTTGGGAATGGGGATTTCTCTCGAGGGCTAGAGGAGGGGGCTTTTAGGAAATGGAAGGAAGGGGGCTGCAGGAGGATGCGGGACATGTTCATTGGGAAAGAGATCAGCTCATACCCTGAATGCAAAAGGGATTTCGCCTTAGGCGAGGGGGAAAGACTGCAGTACTTTCAGCTGCGCCAATGGCTGCTGCATCCTGTGAATAGAGAGGCGGCCACTAGGGACCCTACCAAATTCGAAACATTTCTAATGTCTAATGATGGCTCAAAGGGGTTAATTTCGCAGCTATACGGGATTCTAGAGGAGGCCAAATCGGTGAAAAGTTGGGCTTTTATGCGAAAATGGGAGAGGATGGTGGGAAGAGGAATAGAGGAGAGCGAGTGGGGGAGGTTATGGAGGATTATCCCGAAAGTGGCCAGAGCATCCCAAATTCAAGAGGCTCGGTACAAAATTATCTATGATTGGTACTACACGCCCGCTCGCCTGCACAAGCTATTTCCTGGGATCCCAAAGGAGTGCTGGAGGGGGCTTGGAGCAGTAGGGACCGCGGAGCACATCTGGTGGAGTTGTCCCAGGTTGGGGCATTTCTGGGGGGAAATTCGGACCGCTCAGCAACAGGTCTTTGGTCTGGGGGCAACCGGGCCCCCAGAGCAGATTTTATTGGGCATTCAAAGTGAAGATGCAGAGCCTACTTTGGGCTCAAGGGAAAGGGCTCAAGTGCTGCTCACCCTGGCCGGTACGATGCTGATTGCTCGGAACTGGAAGTCTGTTGGCTCCAATGTTTCAAGACTGGCTTAGGGTCGTCTGGGAGATGGTTATGGTGGAATCGGCAACGTACGCCATGGACAATGCATTGCAGAGCTTTGCGGGTGAGTGGGGCGGGGTGCTGGCCTTTCTCAGAGATGACTTTAGAATTGGGTGGCGCCCGCAGCAGCTTAGACTGTTGGGCCTTTTGTGAATTGAGGGGGGAAACTTCCGTTGGAGGGGGAACTTTGGAACACTGGGGTGGGCCGATTTGTTTGGTTTTGGGAGGAGGTGGGGGGGACTGTTGGAAGGGTTTTGATGTTTATGTCTTTCTTGAAAATGCTAATAAACAGATGTTTAAAAAAAAAGAACACATAAATGCCCCTAGATTGTTAAAGAAATTTCACCAAAATCACCCCCATAAACCGGGAGGAGGGTCCTTGGGGAGGGTTACTGTCATGACCACAGGCAGAGTCTCTAATTCTAGTCCTAGGAAAGTACAGCTCCAGGAAGGTTCTTAAGGGAATTCGGGTTTTGTCCTAGCTGTGCTGTTAATTAAATTCCCTATTTAAATTATAGGTTCTGGGTTCCTTAATGGCCGCTAGTTAGTGCCCCTCAGTTGTGAAGCCAGCGGGTCTAGTCGTTCTCCTAGTGCAGTCTATTTAAGCCCCACCCATCTAGAGGCTCGCGCTTCGCGTCGTTCGTCTGTTGTCAGATGTAACGCTCGCCGCTAATTCTTCAGCCCTCAGCCCACAGCTGTTTCCCTTTCCACAGATATTTAGCCTTCTGTTCCCGTTAGTATTTGCAGTATATAGTTCTCCTTTCCTGCTGCCTTCGACCACTTCAGTTCGAGTTAAGCACCCGTTAAGTTTTGTATCCTGTCAACGCGGACGCCTCTCCTCATTGTGAGAACGCGTTTGTTCACACGCAGGTACTATCTTGGTTTTGAGGGATTAATTGATACTTTGTCCTCGCTCAATTGCTTTGTGTTACTCTTTTTATGAAGGGTTGATTGCTAGTTAAGGAAATTCATTTCAAGTGAACTGCGTGTGTTTAGTTGTATTCTCAATTGTGACACACACGCTCTTCTGGTATTGTTCACTCGTAAAAAAAGGATTTTCTACACTTTGTTTGCCGAGTTGTTTTCCTGTGTGACTTGTTTCACGTTATCTCAGTATTTACTGATTATGTCACGCATTTAATGAAGAGGTTTTACACTGCGAAGTTTCCTCTCAGTTTGTGTGTCATTATAATTTACACTCAAAAGAACTCTGTGTCCATTTATTAGTACGGAGGCCTACCCTTATATTCAGTCACCTTTTCAGTCCACTCACTATACAGTTAAAGCATACAGATTTTCCCATTTGGCGCTTCTTGACAGCCTGTAGGTTCATACCATAGTGCAGGTTGTTATTTCTACGAGCTTAGTGACGCATCACAGCCCCATTTGTCTCTCATGGTTGTTTTATTAGGCTTAGGTTGTCACTCTCTTTTATTTTACAAACTTCCACAGTTTCATTGTTCTACTCATTTAAAAAAGGAACTTAGTCCCTTAGTATAATAGTCCCTCCTCCTGGTCTACCATCTTCAGGACATGCGCCCCTGTAAGAACAGGATGGATAGCTCATCAAATTAAGTACCAAGGTGAGCTACAGTAGTGTCTGAATATCTATTAGGTTTTCATATACTAGGAAGTTAACTAAGGAGGGGAATTTGTTATTTTTTCCACAGAAGTTCCGTGTCTAGTCAGGAAAGGGAAGGTAGAAGTCAGTCGGAGCTCCAGAGGGTCCCCGCAGAGTCCAGGTAAGCGTTACAGATATGTCTCTCAGGTAGGTTAGTTGTTCTTCCTATTTCAGTTTGTCCGATGTATATAATTTTTGGTAGTAATCTCTGAAGATTTCTTTTATGTCTTTCGATTGGGTCTTGATCTGGTAGATTTGCCTTTTACCGTTTGGTTTTGTTGTTTGCCTTTTAATTGTCTTGCGAGGAGTCTGTCCGCTTTGTTTGCTTTCATTGCATACCAGTGTTTTAGATGTAGGAGTTGATTTTCTGCCCTTTTCGTTCTGATGGCTTCCAGTTGACTCTGCACGTGTCGATAGGCTCTCTTTAATTTTTGTGAGTGGTTATTTTGCATGTCCTCTCTTTTTTTTTTTCCAAAGTTATTTTTATTATTTTCAACGTAACAAGTCATGCTGAGGTTAAGATCATTACATGTATGTCGGCTTGTTAGAACGTATAGATAGGAGAACATTACTTTGCGTGCTTTAGTCTTAGCTAATCTTGCGTTCACTTCATTAATAAAAGCAAAAGAAATAATAACAGTAACAACTACAACAGGATGGGGGGGGGGGGGAGGGAAAGAAGGGGGGGGCAAGAGACAAGGAGCAGTTTTCACAAGGAGCTGATTTTACACATGAACAGGTTACTATCTGTTTCGCCAAGGAGTCTGTTTCAAGGGTTCGGAGTGGCACTTTCACTGGATTCTGCCGGGGTGCTTTGGTGTCAGGTCTTCCAAGTCCGGGGAACTCGGTTTATTGTTCGTGGCATTTCGGAGAACTGGGAGAACTCAGTTGCTTGTCTGGCTTAGGGCTGTGTTTTCTTTTTCAGTCTTGGGTTTCCATCCAGCGTAAGTTAGGTGGCTGCCTTGTCACCCCGGGGAATTGCTGCGCATAGTCCAGAAAGGGCGCCCATGTGCATTCAAATTTGGGTTTATTGCCTGACCTGATGGCTGTGACTTTCTCCGCTGCGGCGATTTCCCAGCATTTAGACCACCACATCTGTGTGGATGGACCCTCCGGGTTTTTCCAGAGTCTGGCGATGGAGATTTTGGCGGCTGTCAAGAGGTGGGAGCATAGGTCTGCCATGTTGCCGGTTAGAGGGAATTGGCCTTCTCCTGTCGACCCCAGAAGCACAATCCCTGGGTCCCAGGGGATGTTGAGTCCGGTGATTGTCTTAATTTGTTCCAGGATGTTTTCCCAAAATAGGGCGGCTTTGGGGCAGGACCAGAGGAGGTGGATTAGAGTCCCGCGGTCCGGGCATCCCCTCCAGCATTGCGCTGGGATAGCCGGGTTGCATTTGTTGAGGAATGACGGGGTTCTGTACCACCTATAGCAAACTTTAAACGCACATTCTTTGTTCGTTACGCATTTCGAGCTTTTCAGAGCGCGGGACCAGATGTGTTGCCATTCCTCCAGCTCAATCGGTCTCCCGATGTCCTCTTCCCAATTCACCATATATGGCTCTTTTTTTCCGGGGTCTGTTCTGTCTAGGATTTTGTACAGGGCTGATATTTTCCCCTTAGGGGGGGTTGTCAAGAGGGAGTGTTCCAGTGCTGTTAGCTCCCTGCTGCCTAGTTTCCTAACCAGAGGGTGCGATAGCCAGTGCCTCAGCTGGGAGTAGCGGAACCTTTCTGTTTCCTGGATCTTGAACTTTGTTTTGCACTCTTCGAAGTTCAGGTGGAGGCCGTTTTCGAAGAAGTCGGAGATCGTTTCTAAGCTGCCGGCTCGCCACTCCGTGAACTGGTTTGGTGTGATTCCGGGGGAGAAGTCAGGGTTGTTCCAAATTGGCGTAAGTGGACCCATTGTGCTCCTGCATTTCCACCGGCGTGCAGCCGCCCTCCAGCTGGCAACTGTGTTTCTTGTTGCTGATAGGGGGCCAAGGTCCCTGGCCCCCCCGAGCTCCCTGGAGTGAGGCAAGGATTCCAGTGGGGTCTGACACCAATCTTCCTCCAGAGTTAACCACCGGGGTCGGTTGGTTGGAAGCTTCCAGGCAAAGGCCGGGGCTAGTTGGGCTGCGAGGCAATATCTTGACACGTCTGGGACCCCTAGGCCACCCAGGGCAGTGCTTCGGAGCATAATGCGTTTTGGGATGCGGGATTCCTTTCCTTCCCAGACTAAATTCAACACCTCCCTTTGCAGTTTTTGCAGGGCCTTTTCCCGGATCGACACCGGCAGGGCTTGGGCGTGGTATAGCAGCCGTGGCGTGAGATTCATTTTTATCGCAGTCGTTCGGCCGAACCAGGAGATTTCCTGTTTTTTCCAGCGGTTAATGTCCTTTCTCAGGTCTCTGAAGAGTGCCGGGAAATTGGTCTTGTACAGTTTCTCTGTTTTATTGGGTATCTGCACCCCCAGGTAGTTGAAGCTGCTTCCGGCCCAGGGAATTTGGAACTCCTCTTCGAGATGAGCCTTGGTCTTTCTTGGGATGTTAATGCCCAGTGCGATGGATTTAGAGATATTTATTGTGAATCCCGAGGCTGCTCGGAACTCTTCGAGTGTTTGCCATAGGGCTCTTATTGACTCTTCCGGACTGGTGAGTGTGAGGAGCACATCGTCTGCGTAGAGCGCAATTTTGTAGGATTCTTTTTTGTACGTTAGGCCTGATATTGATGCATTTCGGCGGACCCTTTCAGCGAATGGTTCCATAGATAGGGCAAATATAAGTGGGGAAAGAGGGCATCCCTGTCTCGTGCCTCTAGTTATGTTTATTCTACTGGATTTTGTCCCGTTGAGGCGAAGGTTTGTAGAGGGTTTTTGGTAGATGGCCAGAACCCATTTTGCGAAGTTTGGGCCAAAGCCGAAGTACTCTAGTGTGTTCCTAATATAGCCCCAGTCGAGCATGTCGAAAGCTTTATGCGCATCTAAGGAGAGGACTGCCAGTTTTGTGCCCAGTCTGTTCGCTGATTCAATGATGTTGATGGTTCTGCGAATGTTGTCTTGGGTACCCCGACCCGGGATGAATCCGGTCTGGTCCGGGTGGATGAGCTCTGGAAGGAAAGGGGATAGCCTATTTGCTAAGATTTTTGCGAATATCTTCCCGTCGTTGTTTAGGAGCGAGATGGGCCTGTACGATGAACATAGTGTTTGGTCTTTTCCTGGTTTAGGGATCAGCACTGTTATTGACTCGTTCATGGAGGGGGACGTGAAGCCAGTGGATAGGAATGAGTTGAATAGATTTGCCAGCTGTGGGGCTAGCAGGTGAGCAAATTTTTTGTAGAATTTTGCTGTAAACCCATCCGGGCCAGGTGTTGTGTTCTTCAGGCGGCGGATCGTCTCGCTCACTTCCTCCTCTGAGATAGGGCCCTCTAAGTTCGCTAGGGATGGAGGTGGCTGTTTCTTTGGTGCTAGGGTCAAGAATTGGGTAATGGCTGAGGTGGCTATTGGGGGCCCTGCCATGATTTCCTCGTGGTGTTGCACCATTAACCCGAGTTTTTCGGGGTCCCGGTGGAATAAGGTGCCGTTCCTGTCTTGCAGAGATTGGATATGGTTCCTGGTTTGTAACTTTTTCAGTTTGTATGCTAAGAGTTTGTTCGCTTTGTTACTGTTCAGGTAATAGTATTGTTTGGTATAAGTTAATGCTTTGGCGGCTCGGTCCACCAGGTGGATCTCGAGCTCCCTTTTAGTTTTCTTGAGTTCTTGGTGCGTTGTTTTCTTGTAGCAGGCTTTGAGTTTGTCTTCTAGGGCTGTGAGTTTTTGCGCGAGCTTTTGTTGCTTGAGTAGGTTTTGGCACTTGAGTCTGGCTGTTAGGTCCATTGCGACCCCTCGGATCACCGGCTTCATGGCGTCCCACACCGTGGCTGTTGAGGAGTCGGGGGTCGTGTTCTCTGAGAAGTAATTCCGAATTGCCTCCGCGAGGTCCGAGCTAGCCGATATATCTGTCAGGATGTAATCTTGCAGTTTCCATTGCCTCTGCGTAGGCTCCGGGGCCCCGTGGATAGACACCACCATCGTGACTGGAGCATGGTCCGATATTGCAATTGGTCCGATTTGAATCTTCTCCACGCAGGGGGCCAGGTTATTCGTAGCGAGCAGGAGGTCGATGCGTGAGTAGCCTTTGTGCACGTGCGAAAAGAAGGTGTAGTCCCTTTCCCCTTGGTTGTGGAATCTCCATATGTCGATTGTTTCAGTTTCCCGCAAGAATTTCGCCAAGGCGAGGGATTTGCGGAAGTCCTCCCTCGAGGCTGGAAGCGTCTTATCCATCGTCGGATCCGGGGGGAGGTTGAGGTCCCCTCCGATTATTAGGCAGCCTTCTGCGAAGGACGTGATGATTGGGAGGAGGCTAAGGAGGAATTGGTCTTGTTCTTTGTTTGGCGCGTAAGCGGCCACCAGGGTGATCGGTAGCTCCACTAGGAGACCTTTCAGGAGTAGGAATCTGCCCTCGGGGTCTTTTTTGATGGTGATCTTTGTAAGTGGGAGATCTCTTTTTAGTAGGATAGCTACGCCTCTCTTTTTCTGTGTGGCTGAGGCGAAGTAACATTTTGGGTAGTGCCAGAATCTTAGTCGGCTTTGGTCGTCCGCAATGAGATGGGTTTCCTGAATACAGACAATGTCGGCTGCTAGTTGGTCTAGTTTGTGTTCCACTGCTTTCCGCTTTCTGGGCGCGTTGAGCCCCTGCACGTTCCAGGTTGTGATGGTCAGGGTTTTATCTAGCGAGCCCATCTTTTGGATTTCGTGTGAGTCGATTCAGATAGTTCCTTGAAGCTCTCTTGTTCCTTGTTCTTTCGTGACAAAGTTCTCCGTTCATTCGTCTTTAACTTGCTGTCCTCTGCCCCTCGCCCCCCCCCCAGTCCCCCACCCCCCAGATCATAACAAGGCTTCCGGGCCAGCCTTCAACCAACGGGGCATACGGCCGGACCGGTATGTGAATTCGGCGTGGAGGCAACTGTGCCTCTTCCTTTGGCCAGTAAATGTTCAGGATAAGTTTAACTGATTTGAGTACGGTAGTCGTCTCAGGGAGGCTCGGCTCCACCGTCAGAGGGGCCGAGGGCTCGGCCCGGGGGGAGCTTGTGTTTTCCGTGTTCTAGACTGCCCCTTTAGCGGTTATTGTCCCTTTTGAATTTGCCCGCGGGACCACGGGGTCTACGGCGGCTGGGTACCTTGGACCAGGCTCTGGTGGGTTCCCCGCGTGAATCTCCGGGGACCTCAGCAGCATTAGGGGGGGCTCCCTCTTCGCTCTCCGGGTTCATGAACCGCTCGGCCTCTTTGGGGGAAGGGATAGACCAGGATCTGCCCTCCCAGGTGAAGAGTAAAGAGGTGGGGAAGCCCCAACGGTATGTTGTTTTTTTCGTTCACGCAGCCACTCGGTTAGTGGCTTAAGAGCCTTCCTTTTCGTGAGAGTGGACGCCGCTAGGTCCTGGTATAGGGCTATTTCGGCGTCCCGGAAGAGAATTCGGGCGGAGCTTCTGGCTTCTTGCATAATTTCTTCCTTTATTTTATAGAAGTGGATTCTTGCGAGGACGTCAGGCGCCACATTTGCGTTTTGTCTAGCTCTAACTCTGTGGACCCTATCCAGTTCTAAAGGGCTACGTCTGGGAGCGTTATAATGAAGCGAAAGAAGTCGTTGACATAGGAGTTGAGCTCCTCGTCAGAGACTGAGCTCGGGATTCCCCTCAGGCGAATATTGTTGCGTCTAGACCTATTTTCGGCCTCTTCTTGTTTGTTCTCGAGGGACTCACATCTGGCCTCGAGAGCGGAGAGTCTATCGGCCCCCTCCCCAATTTCAAAGTTCTGTTCACACAGAGTGGTTTCTATTTCTGTTGTTCTGGTTTCGACCTCGCCCACTCTCCTGTCCAGGGACGCAATTTTGTCTTTCAGTTCCTCTGTCCCTTTCTGGTATTCCTTGGTTATGGCGGAGAGGAGCTCCTGTAGGTCGGCTTTAGTCACCGCTTGGGCTGTGGCCCCCCCCGGTGGATTCTTGGGCAGTTCCCCCCATGTCACTGCGGTCTCCTTTCTTGTTCTTTTCACCCATGTTAGTGAACAGCAGGGTCGCGATGTCTGTCTGTTTGGTTACTTTCGGATTTCTGGACATTGCTTCTTGTGGGATACGTTGGGGCCCGACCCGCACGGGGGTAGGGTGACCGCTGTGGAGCACCTGGGCCTCTCTCCGGACCCCCCCCACACCCCCTCTACAGGCCCGCCAATTCAACTCTCGGAGCCGCTCCCCGGAAAGGACCGCATCTAGGCGGCTAGTTTGGCCGCTCCAGGGGTGCTAGGAGAGACCGGAGGGGCAAGGAAACCCCCCCGCAGTTGCGGCAGGTGCCGCCTTACCTTCCCTCCAGGAGCGTTCTTCAGGCACCGCGCCCCCGGGGGGGTCGGCAGGCTGGGTCCCCCAGTCTCTTTTCCCTTGTTCAGGTCTACGAGGATCTTCCCGCCCCGAACCCACCAGGCCGTCGGATGGGGGGGCCGTCTTCTTTTCCCCCTCGCCCGGTGGGGCCGGCCGGGCTCCTCGTGCAGGTCTGGGGCGGAGGCAAGTCCCCGGAGGAAGGCCGGAGGCAGGCCGGAGGAAGGCCGGGCCCCGCGTTCTCCGTTGGCGGTCACCGGGGGACGTTGTATGGTGTGATCGGCCCCCCAGAGTCCCCGGCAGCAGCCAACAGTTATCGGGGGGAGGGCGCGGGCCCAGCTATGCAAGGGTGGTGGGAGCGGGAGATCTGGGTCCGCAGCGGGGCTCTCGGGGAGGAGAGGGGGATTTCACCCTGCTTCTGTGCACGGCGGAGTATTGTGCGGGTCCCCCGCCTGTTGCCACTCCCCCCGGCAGCCCCCCTAGGGGTGGGTGACTGTGGGAGCCGCGGGCTCCGCGGGGCTCGCACTCCGGCTCACGGAAACGCCGGGGGAGGGGAGAACCAGTGCCGATGATCCCCGGACCGTGCTCGGCCCCCGTCTCCGCGATCGGGGGGTGCGGGCGGTTCCACCAGTCAGGCTCCTCCGGGGAGATCCGCGGTTGTGTGCTTCGGAGGGGGCGGCTCCTCTAGTTCCGCATTCGTTCGGACATCAGAGGTGCCTTCGTGATGTAGGGCCGCAGTCCGCCATCTTGGTACGTTGCGCAAATCGCAGTCCTCCACTGGGGGAAGACAGGCCCAGCACAATCCCCACTTCGAACTGCTGAGATCAAGGCATGAGTCGCCCGAGCCTCCGGGCTTTGCAGGGTAACGATTTCCTTCGCCTAGTCTTGCTGTTTACTGGGGCATTTTAGGTAATACTCGGTCGCGGCCGGGAGCTCTCACCGGACCCAACCGTTCACCATGGCGCCAAGCCACGCCCCCCTGCATGTCCTCTCTTATCTTTCCTAAGGTATTTTCTAGTTCACCTTCCCATTTCGGGCATTGCTTGTCCTTCTGTGCTTTAAGTGCGATTAACTGTCCCCTTATGACCGCTCTGAATGCTTCCCATATCGTAGTTTGTCACCTCTGGCGTGTTATTTTGTTCAAAATATTCTGTTATTTTCTCTGATTGTTTCCCTCATGACTGGGTCTTGTATTAACTCTCTTAGTAGCGTCCATCTCCATAGACCTGAATGTTTGCGTAGTTTGGGGAGTGTGATCCACAGGGGCCCACGATCTGAAAGTGATATTGTGCCCTTCTCCATGTCCTGGATCTCCCCTAGTAGGCCAGGCGAGGCCCAGATGTAGTCAATTCTGGAGCTTGTACCATACACGTGTGATTGGTATGTGAATACCGGGGAGGAGCCTCTTAGTCTCCGGCACACATCTTCCAGGGCCAGTTTCGCCATACATCATTTTAGCGATGGTGTCTGGGTCCCCGGTTGTGAGGGTTTGACATTTGAACGATCTTCCTTTGGGTTTCATGCCAGATTGAAATCTCCTGTTAGTATGATTTCCCCTTCTGTGAAGTTTTCTAGCTTGTTCAGGGTGTCCCTGATGAATCCGTCCTGGCCTGTATTTGGGGCATATATCGTTGCAAGCGTCAGTAAGCGGTTTTCGATCTGGATTTTCGAAAATAAGTACCGTCCTTGTTTATCTGATTGTGTGTCTTTAATGTTAACGTTTAGTGGGTTTGCAAATGCGATCATGACAGCCTTTTTCTTTTCTGGGTCATTTGCCTGTAAGATCTGGTTGTATCCGTTCAGGTGAGTCTGTCCTTTTCCCTTCTTCCGTAAGTATGTCTCTTGAAGCGTTATTATATCGAACTTCTCTTTATGTAAATATCCTTTTCCTTTTGATTGGGGAGTTCATCCCTCTGACGTTGTATGTTAGAATCTTCAGCCCCATTTTCCCTTTGTATGTTTGGTTTCTTCAGTTTCCCCTGTCTCTGCCGGGTCGGTTCGCTTCGATGTCCATAGGTGCCGGTGGTTCCCCCTTTTCCCCCCTTGTAACTGTCCCACAACTTCCCTTCCCCTTCCTCCCTCTCCCCCCCTTTAACTCATACCTTGAGGAGGGCCATGGGCCCTATGGTTGCTCGGGCGTGTTACCTTCACTCCATGCCCTTTAAACTCTCAGGTATAACTTTTGTTCGTGGGGGGTCCTAAACCCCACTGGTGAGTCCTTGTGGGTTCAGAGAAGTCCCCCGGCTCTGCCGAGTTTACATCCCGGTCTTAGGTCCTTCCTTTCATATCCCTCAGTATGTGATGCCTCCATTCTTAGTATTCCTGCGCTTGCCCTATTTGTTTGAGCAGCGGCGTTAGTTTACTTCGGGGTGTCGTGTTTGGCATCTATATCTTTTGTTTTTGGTCTGCCAGCCTCTTGGGGCCCGTCGTCCTCAGTTATTTTCTCTTGTTTCCATTGGTTCCTTCTCCTGCTCTTGACAGTTCATTATCCGGGTGCCCTCCTCACAGGTGGTGATGCAATGTTGCTTTCCCTCCCACATGACGAGGAGTCCAAATGGGAAGGTCCATTTGTATCGCACTTGTTTTTCAGTTAGGCGTCTTGTTATCTGTGCCATCTCCCTGCGTTTCCTGAGTGTGGATTGGCCTAAATCTTGAAAGAGGAGGATTTCTTCCCTTATCATTCTAATGTGGTCTATAATTCTGGCTTTCCTCAATATTTGTTTTTATTGGGTATATTGCGTCATCGCTACCAGGACGTCTCTAGGATGGGCTCCTGGTTCTCCCATTCTGCGTGGGCCCACTCTGTGCATTCTGTCTATCTGTATCGCCTTCCCTCCGTCATCTGAGAGTATGTCTTGGAACACCTGCTGTACTGCCGTACGGAGGTCTTTGTCTTCAATTGTTTCTGCCATGTTTTTAATTCTTATGTTTGATCTTCTGGATTGATAATCTAAGTCCTTGCTTCCGCGTATTGAATCAGTTCTTCGTCTTGGTTCTGAACTGTTTTCTCTAGGATGTCCGTTCTCTCCTCCAGGTTTCCTATGTCCATTTTCATTTCTTGGATCACCTATTCCATTTCCCCTTTCATATCTTCAAATTGTACTTGCATGGTGGAAATGAACTGGTCCTGGAGTTCTTTGAGCCACATTTTCATATCATCCTTCGTGGCCATTTCTGTCCGTTCCGTCTGGTCTAGTGGGACTTTATCCTTGGACTTTTGCGTGATTGCTTTACAGGTGCCCCTGAATCTGTTCCTCAGAGTTGGACCAGGTTCTGGTCTTGTTTTAGTTTGCTGTTAGGGGTTTGTGTAGTGTGTTGTGCTTGCCGACCCCTGGATTTTGACATGAATGCGCCTTCCGTTACTTTACTTTCCCCCTGTGTTCTCTGTGGTGTTTGTGCTGGCTTTCCATGTTCACTTGGGTATTTGTCTTTGACCCCGTTGCTCAAAGGGGCTCCTTTCCCTTTTTGTATGTTGTTGTTCGGGGAAAAAAGGGGTGGGGGGTTGTTTCATAAAGTGTGGTTCTGCCCTTTCTTAGACACTCTGTTTGGGGTGGGGTCCCCAACCTTCCTTACTTCTTGTTCGTGTCTTTGGTGGGCCTCCTCTTTCTCTGCAGTATGTGGTGTGCCCCTCTTATTTCCTGGTTGTTCAGCTCCCCCAGCTTTCCTGCTCCCCAATGTTCTTGTGTGGGGGGAGGGCTCTCACTACGGTTTGTGGCATGCCCCTCTTATTCTAGTTGATTGTTCAGTTCTCCAATGCTCTTATGTGGGAGGGGGGTTGTTATATGTGTTGCCCTGTTCCCTCTTGGGCTGGGATCTTACCGGAACGTGTTCCCGTCCCTTTTGATCGCTGGAGGCACTCTGATGTCCTTCTCTCCTTTGATGCTCTGCCCCACATTGCTGTTCGTGTTGTGAGGTGGGAGTGGGCCCGTTTGTTGTGCTTATTGAGGCTCTGTTTCCCCTCTTGCGAGGGGGGTGGATCGCTATGTTGCTCTCTTCTCCTTGTCCTAGCGGGTGGTGTGCAGCTGGAAGGCCGCCTCTGGTGGGTGGGGGGGCCTGGTCTTCTGTGTTCCTCCGCTCTGCCTGCCCGCCGCAGCCTCGGCACACCTCGGGGATGTCCCGGATCCTCAGGCAGGTCCCCACTCCTGCTCCCGTATGGCGGGCCTCGCAGGCGACTCTCTTACCCGGGGGCTCTCTGCCGGTGTCCGTTGCTCTCTCTCGTCCTCCCTCAGGCCTGCTTCTGCTGTGCTCTCCGCGGGAGTCAATCGCTCCGCTAGGGCCTCACCCTGCTGTTGCTACGTTTCTGGGGCTTCCCCGCTGCTTCCTCTCCTGGGGACGTGCCGCTCCGAATCACTTTCAGGTAGGGATCCTGCTTTTCTGTGTCGTCCCTCTTCTCCCGCTGTGGCGGTGGCACTATGCTGTGGACCGAAGGCCGTTTTTTATATTTTCTTTACTGTTTCTGCCCGAGCCAGGGGACGGAGCTCCGCTCATACACGTCCTCCCTGCTCGGCTGCCATCTTGGACCTTGTTTGTTTGTTATTTGAACACGTCAGGCCCAAAGGCAAGAGACTTTCAAAGGAAACGAGACCTAGCCATCGACGGTCCTAAGAACTGCCATTGCAACTGTCGTCTCGTGCTGGAGAAGGCTGAGACTTTACTGTGCTCCAAGCTCCCATCTTACCCTGTGTCCAAAACATGCGGAAGGGAGACCGAGGCAGCTGCATCCTGACATATCATTTGAGAACACTTCTTTCTTTTTTTCTTTTTTTTATTAGTTGTGAGGATTTGGCAATAGGTTTCTTAGTATAAGCCTTTTTTATTTTGACAAAACGCCACTTGGACTGCCTTCTTTCTTTTTTTCATTTGATGGTCGACGCTTGCCCCCATCTTACATTTAGGTTTAGATTAGGCATTTTTCCAACCTGCACACAGCATTCAATGTTCAATAAACACCCTTGAACTGTGAACACTTGTGTCTGTCTTACTTGTCACCATGAGTTCCTCACAACACGTACTAGCTACACACTCTGCTACTTTGCCAGTGGGTATGAGCTAACCATAGAATATTGCACACTTATTTGGAACCCAGTGAAATTAATGAGGCATTTGTTTTCAATGGAACCATTCACCAAACAAGGGAAGGAGGGCATTTTTGCTGCTGCACTAGGAGAAGTAGTATGCCCAAAGTAAGCTTAAATTAACATGCGGATAAAGAGTAGAAATAAAAAACGTAGCAGTGGTCTCCCCACCACTGACGACAAATTAAACTCATGAGGGTTGTGGCTGGCAATCAGATTCAATTTCTCAAAGAATATGGCACAGGGTGTGGGTTATTCCTGGCCTGTCCGATATGATGTTTAAGCAATTGCCTGGCTTTAGGATGTACATATACCTCTTAAATTGTGGTAGGGGTATCTGCAAAGGACTTGTAAATAAATGTGATTATATATACATTTTAACATGGAAGCTATTGGGAAATTATTAAGTTGAATGTTTTAGAATGTATTATTAAGTAATTTGGTGCTTCATAGCAATACATATATATATATATATATATATATATATATATATATATATATATATATATATATATATATATATATATTTACACACATATATATATATATATATGATACATTACTCACAGTAATCGTATTTCTGATGCTTGTATCTGCTTAGATTCACATGCTGTGCATAGGTCGACATCTAGTGGAAGCTGCAGAGTATTACAGTTTGTTTTTCGAAACTCGAAAATGGGCGTCGACACAGGGTGTGCCAGTAATACTATCCCTAGTGTGACGTCCCCTGTACCCATGATCCCTCACGCATCTAGGACCCTCAGATTGTATTTTTTCTGATGAGGTAACATGAGGAGTAGCGTGAGTACAGATGATCCAAGCAGATAGAAGATAGATAAGATAAGACTACAAGCATCCATGCGCCTTCTCTCAGAGGGGAGGAAGGGTGGGTCGCATGTGAATTTAAGCAGATACAAGCATCAGAAATACGATTACGGTGAGTAATGTATCCCTTCTGAGGCTTGTGGAATCTGCTTAGATCACATGCTGTGCATAGATTAGCGAGCAGTGTTAGAAGGAGGTGGGATTCGAGAAGGGTCATGAGCAAATAAATGTCTTAGAACCGCTTGTCCCACTTGAGTATCTGTCTTGGAATGGGTGTCAATGCAGTAGTGCTGAGTAAAAGTGTGAATAGAGCTCCAAGTAGCTGTTTTGCAAAAGGTGTCAAGGGGAACATTTGCAATGAAAGCCAGAGTGGCCCCAAAGCCTCTTGTCGAGTGGGCTCTGGGCGTAAAAGGCAAAGTTTTGTCAGAAAGAGAGTAACACAACTGGATACAGTTGACAATCCACTTGGAGATGACACCCTTAGAGACGCGATCTCCCTCCTTGCCTGTGGCTACAGAGACAAACAGTTGATCTGTTTTCCTAAGCGGTCTGGTCTTGTTTCCGTAGTAAAGGACCGGCCTACGCACATCTAGGGTGTGTAGTTTAACCTCAGCCAAGCTTTGTGGGTTTTGGAAGAAAGCCGGAAGCACGATGGACTGGTTTACATGGAATTTGGAAATAAACTTAGGTGAGAACCTAGTGTGTGTCCGTAAAACCAGCTTATCCTTATGAATAGTAAAGAAAGGATCCTGCACTGACAGAGCCTGAATTTCACTGACCCTTCTTATGGATGTAATGGCTACCAAAAGGCAGTCTTATAGGTCAAGTGTTTGAGACTTGTTTTATGCATGGGCTCGAATGGGGGGTCCATGAGTTTAGATAGCACCACGTTCAGGTCCCATCCTGGTGGTGGGTTAGAAATAGGAGGGTTAAGTCTCTTTACTCCTTCCATGAAGGCCTTAACTACTGGTACTTTCCACCACGACACTTTGTTATGGGAAGTGGTGTATGCTGACAGGGCTGCCAGGTGTACCTTCAGTGAGTTAAAAACCAGCCCCGCATCCAGCAGGTGAAGCATGTAAGTAACAATAGTGGAAGGAGTGCAATCATCTGGGTTGACTTGCTTACTCTGGCACCAGATTACGAATCTCTTCCATTTGTCAAAGTAGCAGTGCCTCGTGTTGGGCTTCCTAGCCTCTTTTAGAATGTCCATACACCTCTGTGGTAATTTGAGATGTCCAAACTCTATGACCTCAGGAGCCATGCTGCCAGGTTCATTGAGTTGGGTTGAGGGTGCACTGTTTGACCTTGGTGCTGGGACAATAGGTTGTACCAGCTCGGAAGTCTGATGGGTTCGCACACCGCCAGTCTGCGTAAGTGTGGGAACCACGGTTGTCTCGCCCACATGGGAGCAACCAGGACGAGTGTCATTGATTCTCTGTTCATCTTGTTGACCACCTTCCTGATTAGAGGAGTTGGTGGAAAAGTGTACGCAAACATCCCTGACCAGTTCAACCACAGGGCGTTCCCCTGGGAGTCTGGTTGGGGGAACCTGGATGCGAATCCTGGGCATTGTCTGTTTTCGCTTGTGGCGAATAGGTCTATAGTGGGGAAACCCCACTGAGAGAAGATATCTTCTACGACTTCTCTGTGTAGACACCACTCGTGTTCCTCTGGGAGGGGGTCTCTGCTCAGAGCATCCGCTAGGGAATTGAGATCCCCTGGAACATGTTGTGATGACAGGAAGATGTTCCGTCTGAGTGCCCATATCCAGATTTTCTGGGCAAGCTTGGACAGATTTGGCGAGCGAGTCCCTCCTTGTTTGTTCAGGTAGAACATGGCTGTAGTGCTGTCCGTCCGGATTTGCACTGACAGGTTTAAAAGGTAGGGTTCGAAAGCTTGGAGCGCTCTGAATACTGCCAGAAGCTCTAGCAGGTTGATGTGATTCTTGGCCACTGCGTGAGACCAGAGACCCTGAGCTGTGTGGTGGAGAGGGTGAGCTCCCCACCCCGTCAGGCATGCATCGGTTGCGACTACCGCCTGTATCTCGGGATCGTAAAAGGGTTTCCCCTTGGACAGATTCTCTCTTGTCCACCAGAGAAGGCTTTGTACCAGTGTTGGCGAAACGACAACGAGATCGTCCCACTGACCACTTGCCTGAGACCACTGTTTCGCCAACCATTCCTGCATGGGACGCATGCGCAGGCGCGCGTGGGGGACCAGGTAAATACATGACGCCATCATGCCCAGCAAAAGCATTGCTTTGCGTACTGTTATCTGGCGACCGGACTGGTATTGCAGAATTTGCAGCAGTATATTCCAAATTCTTTCCTCTGAAGGAAAGGTCAACCCCTCTTGAGTGTCTAGGGTAGCTCCTAAGAATTGTTTGGATGTGCTTGGCACTAGACTTGACTTTTTCTCGTTTATTGAGAAGCCCAATTCGAAGAGGAGGTTGATAGTCCTTTGAATGTTTGTTCTGCAAATTACTGGGGTTTCCCCCGTGATGAGCCAGACGTCCAGGTAAGGGTACACCGGGATTGCCTCCCTGCGTAGGTGTGCTGCCGCCACCGCCAGTACCTTGGTGAATACCCTTGGGGCCGAAGCTATCCCGAAGGGCAGTACCTTGAACTGGTAGTGCCGACTGTCCTCCTTGAAGCGCAAGTATTTTCTGTGCGCTGGGATCATGGAAATATGAAAATAGGCATCTTTCATGTCCAATGTTGCCATGTAATCCCTCTTTTTTAGGAGGGGGATTACCTCTTGGAGAGTTGTCATGCGAAACTTTTGGGGCTTGACATACTTGTTGGCAGGCCGTAAGTCCAATACTAGGCGCATTGTCAAATCTTTTTTTTTGGCACAAGGAAGTAAGTTGAATAAATACCCTTGTTTACCTGGTGTCCCGGGACGAGTTCTATCGCGTCCTTTGCTAGCAGATTGACGATCTCTTCTAGGAGGATCTTCTGGTGTTCCAAAGAATGTATTTTTTGTCGTGGAGAATGGTCTCGGGGACGCTCTAGTAGTTCTATACAGTACCCCGCGGATACGGTTGACAGCGCCCATCTGTCTGATGTGATCCCTTCCCAAGCTTGGGTGAAGTTGGAAATGTGTCCCCCTACTAGGGTTGCGTGAGAAGGGACCCTGAACGGAGCGTCACTGTTTCGGTGCAGGCATGCCGCCTCCTTTATTGGGGCTGCCTCTTCCTCTACCAAGTCCTCTCTTATTACCCCTGCCGTAACCCTGGGTAGACTGCTGGTTATTATTGTTCCACTGTGTACCCTGCCCCTGGGAATAGTTAGAACCTCTCTGGGAATTTTGGCCGCGTGGGCGACGAAAATTGCCATTCCCTCTCTGATTCGGGGGTTTAGTGGTTAGCTGGCCTAGGGATTTGAGTGTTTCATACTCGTCCTTAGCATTCTTTAGTGCGTCCTCGACCGCCTTACCAAACAACAGATCCGGCTCCACCGGTTTGTCCAATAATGACGCTTGTGTTTCAGCCTTGAAACCAGACTGGCGTAGCCAAGCGTGTCTCTTAATAACAGTTCCTTCTGCTATTAATCTGCCGGCGTTATCCGCGGCATCAAATGTTGCCTTTAAAATGCAACCGGACACGATTCTTCCCTCCGCTGAAACTCGTGCCAATTGGCTCTTTAAGGGTTCTGTTGCGGAGTCTATGAGTGCCGCGACCTCTTCCCACTGATGGCAGTTGTAGCTGGCCAACAGGGTGGTGGAGTTGGCAATCCTTGCCTGGTAGGCGGAAGTGGAGGCCACTTTCCTGCCTAACCCGTACAGTTTTTTGCTCTCCTTGTCGGGAGGAGCCTCGGACGATGATAAGGGTGTTCCAGCCCTCTTACGGGTGTTAGTAACAACCAGGGAGTCCGGCTTCAGATGCCCCCTTATATACAGTGGGTCTGATTGGGCCGCCTTGAAAAGTTTTTCAATCCTGGGGTTCACTGCTCTGGTGAGGTTAGGATTGAGGAGTGACGGGTCTATTCTTCTTTGAATAGATTTTAGGATAGGGATGGCCTGAGCAACAGGCCTCCACTCCCCCACTAACTCTTCTGCAAAGTCTCTTTCCTCCTGGGCACCCTGGGTGTCAATGTGGAAATATTCGGCTGCTCGAGACAGCACTTCATTCAGGAGTGGCTGGTTGTCGACAGGGGAGTCGGTAACCGGGGCCTCTCTTTCTACTGGGGAGTCTACCCTGTAGGGGTCTTCCTCCTCCTCATCCTCATCTTGATCCTCATCATCCCCATAGTAGCCTGTCCCAGTTTGTTCCTCCACCATGCCCAAATCTGGATCCTCAACAAAGGATGTCTCTCTGGTAATGAGAGTAGGGCTGGACGTAGAAGGGATCTGAAGACCCTGTTGGTGTCTCAAAGTGGGACCTCGTACTTGGAGGTATAGGATCCTTAGAGCCAGAGCGTGCTGACCCGTCAGGAGTATAAGCAAGAAAGTGCTCTGGGTTTTGTGCATAAAAATCTGCCAACGATGACATTCTTGACATTACCCTATCTATGTCAACACTGGTCCATTCTCTGGAACTGGGAATGACCCTTTCTGGGAGTTTTTCAAATTTATCCTGACTAGACTTGGTAGCCTGTGCAGGGGTTGGTGTTATCAGAAGACCTGGACTTGTCTTTCTGTTTTTGAGGAGTGGAGTGTTCTACAGGCTTGGAAGTGGGTAGAGACTGCTTCCTTTGTTGTTTCCCTCCCTCCCAGTGACTGGAGGAGTGTTTCCTGTGTGTTTTAGGGCCCTCTGAGCTTTTCGACGCCTGGCGTCGAGGTTCGGGGGTCTTGACCCTATCCTTCAAGCGTGGAGGTAGGGGTTCGGGATCTGTAGTAATTCGGTCTGCGGGCGCCGACTCTTGGAGTGCGGCCTGAGGGTGGAAGTCGGCTTCGTCTTCCGACGATCGAGCTTCCGTGACCTTAGGGAGCGAGGCACTCTTGGCAATAGTGGATGTTTGCCTGGCGTCGTGCGGCGATCTAGACCGAGAGCGCCCAGAGGACGCTGATTCGGACCGTTCTCTACGTGCCTCTTTCCGAGAACTCGACGTGCGCGTCGAGTCTCGGTTGGAATTTATGTGCTTTGTGGAAGTGTCATGGGAAGCGCTCGTGTCACCGGGGGTGTTCCCCATAGCCGGCCTGCCGGTCGACCTTCCGAGGTCGGGGACTTGGGCTCGGCTGTCTTTCGACGCCATAAAGCCCTCGCCGTCCGAAAGTACGGCGTCGCTGCCATCACTGAAGGCGCCCTCCGCTGCCATGGCCTCTTGACGCCTGGTGTGGTGGGCCCAACGCTTGATTGAACGGTCCTTAAGTGTTTTAGGCTTAAACCTACTACAGGCTCTGCAATTTGCCTCGGGGTGGTCCCTCGGCAAGCAGAGGTTGCACGTGGCGTGCCTGTCGACCCAAGGGTATTTGCGATTGCACATGGGGCAGAATTGGAAAGGTGTTCCCTCCATACGCACCTTGTGGCAGCGGGCTGGTAAATGTAGGAATATATAAGTGTATCTATATATTACAAGAGTGTAGGGTATGACCACCCCCCACTCTCCCTACTTGCAGGGCCGAGGCCAGCGGCCCAGGCCCGGGCTGAGACGGAAGCCTCAAGGCCCAAATCCGTCGTGCAGTCGACGGTCGAAAATCCTCTCCGATCCGGCGTCGAGTGTAGAAATTCGGTATCTCGACGTTGGGGTGGAGAAAAGGGGTAAAATTATCAATATTTTGCAAAATTATGGCTTAGGCCAGGGAACTCCGCGAAATGCTTCCGACCAGTATGGCGGAAAAAAACAATCTGAGGGTCCTAGACGCGTGAGGGATCATGGGTACAGGGGACGTCACACTAGGGATAGTATTACTGGCACGCCCTGTGTCGACGCCCATTTTCGAGTTTCGAAAAACAAACTGTAATACTCCGCAGCTTCCACTAGATGTCGGCCTATGCACAGCATGTGATCGAAGCAGATTCCACAAGCCTCAGAAATTATATATGTCACTTTAGAGAGTTAATGTTAACGTTGAAAATAATGGCTATAGATATATTTTGCCCCTCACTATTTGTCCTCAAATCCTCAAGCGACAGGTACTATGTGGTCCCATAATATGATTTGTTAGGCAGAATTACTAAAAGACAATTATGAAAGAAACAAATGAAAAGACAAATACAGAAACTTAAAGTGTTGTATTGGGGACCATTAACAGTCTGGGTGTAAAATAATAAATTGGATAGGACTAAAGTGCAACTGAAACGTCAGGATGGTTACTCTTCAGGTCATGTTAATTCTCCAATAAACTTTACCAACGAAAGGAGGTCACTCAGGGAAGTAAAGTGATCAAACAAAAAGTTCCTTCTTCTTGGTAACTCAGGCATCAGGCTTCCCATTAGACCTCTGTTGCAGGTTTACAGAATCCTTCCGTTGCACGTCAGAGGGGCTCCCAAACGCTTCTCTCCTGGTCACTGGCTCTGGGACTTCCCACACCCTTCTACTTAATGTTACCCAGCAGGGCTGTCCCCAAACTACAAGTATAGTCTGCGTTTGAGGACAGACAGTACAACTACAGATTCTGCTCCAGAAGGATGTCTTGCTCACCCAGGTATCTCCACTTCTGCACAACAATTGTCGCCTGGGGTTAGGCCGAGCTATGGAGAAGGGCCTTCCTTTCCCCTAAGATTCAGTCTTTAGGAGCTGCCTACTCTATCCAACCTGGGGCTAGGTCTCGGACCCCATATTTGCCTCTCTGAGCCTGCAAATGCTCCCCGTCGTGTACTTGTTCATTTGTTTGCCTTGAATACCCACCAAGAGCCAAAAGAGTCCTGCTGGAACTGCTCTATGTTCTGCTTCCCTTTACTCTAACTCCCCCTGGTGTCCTTCATGCTCTTCCTTATTCCCCTCAACCACTCTCTAAGCACATTCATGCTTCCTCCAGCCACGTCTGGGTATTTCTCCTGCCTCCTCCCCATCAAACACCTCTGTCTTCATCCCTCGTCTCCAAACTCCTCCTCAAACACTCTTTGCTAAGGTCTTTAGGTTCCTCCAACCTAACACCTCCTAATAATATCCAACCTCCTGTAGCAATTCACTAATCTCACCATCCACAATCTCCTGATGACATTCACCACTTTGGGCATTAAAGTCTTGCAACACTCTTCTTTGTTAAAATATTTTGTATTATTATGGTTGAATTTAATTTCAACCTTTCAATTCATGTTACATTAAGAAATTCACATGATATAAAAGAACAAGTTACTTATCAACTGTAACGTTCTTTCGATTGGATGTTCCTCCCATGTATTCTTCATCTTAGGTATCTTGTCTCCCAGCTTTGCTGCTTCGGAAAAAAAATTTCACCAGAGGGCGTTATGTTCAAGTCCGTGGAGTCGTAGTCCCTCGAGGGCCACTGTCGAGCATCGACATCATCCGCAGTATAAAGGGCTCGAGCCGCGCCTGTTACCTCAGTTCTGTTTTTACGGTGTTCACAGTCGTATCAGTTGATCAGGCTTTTAAGTCCTCAAGCTCTTAAGGAAGTTCGAGTGCAACTGTCGCAAACTTTACCGAGGGGTAGGTTGGGAGGGTCGATGAGGAATACGTGGGAAGAACATCCAATCAAAAGAACGTTACAGTTGGTAAGTAAATTGTTCTTCGAATGGATTGTGTCCTCCCACGTATACCTCATCTTAGATAGGCTCCCAAAGCAGTAAGAATCTGGAGGAGGGAGTACCAGAAAATTCAATCATGGACTGAATGAAGGACAGCTTTTACAAAGAGTCCTCCTTGATATGAAGTAGAGTCCAAGCAGTAATGCTTCACAAAAGTGTGCATTGAGGACCAGGTGGCTGAGCACAAATATCCTGCAATCGGACACCCCTCTGAAGAGCCGTGGAAGTTGCCAAGCCCCTGGTTGAATGAGCCCTTAACCCGTCCGCAGGTGAAAGCCCCTTTGGTGCCCCGCAATTTGAAAAAAAAACACCAGGGTCCAGGACCCGGTGAATACTTTCAACCCAAACTCAAGCAACATGTGGGGTGTTGGACCAGTGGAAGTGTTACTTGAAGATCGGGATTTGCCCCAAGTGGACTACCTGAATGTGAAGGAAATGTCATCAATTCAAAATGGGCATGTGGAAGTGTTAATTGCTACTCCCTCAACCTCGGTGAATGCAGGGGGTACGAGCATAAACCCTGCAATGGCAAATACCAACGTGGAAAATAATACAACAAAATCAAACGAAAGCTATTCAATCTTCGAGAAATCAAAAAGGATGGGTCCCCCTAAGGCACTGGAAGAGACCCTGAAACATGCAAAAAGCAAGAAAAAGAAAAAACATGCAGGGAGGGAAAAATCCAAATGCAAAAATGTCCTCCAAGTTTTTGAGGAACATTTAATCCTTGAATGTAACAATACAAATGTCAAATCAAAAGAAAATTGAGTCTAGGAAAGTAGTCTCAAAATAAGAGAATCAAGGTGCTGACAAACCTGATGAAGTAGATCAAGAAAGTAAAAGTTGCTACATCGATAGATGAGTTGTTGAACCAGTCCACATATTATACGGAGGAGGAAGAGGTTGAAATCAACCATCTGCCCGACGAGCAAATCATTTTATACTCTGATTCTGAAGAACTCCCCCCTCGCCACAAACAAAAATGATGGAGAAACCACAAAAAACTACAAACCTAGTATGCTCCTTTCCTACTCCTCCAAAGAAACCTCACAAGGAGTAAATAGTTGAGGTCAGAAGAGACTTTGATCTGATCGCTTCATGACAATTGAGGAGAGGAGAGAAGGAAAAGAAATGCACAAAGGCGTGTGGGCTTTATAAATAACCAGAAACTAAAATTCCAACCAGCTCCTCAAATATGCAGTCAAGGGACAGGATTTTCTGTAACACCCTCCCCCCCAAACCCTTAATAAAGGCACAGCTGATCCTAAGAAGGACCTACAGAATGACTGGAGAGTGGACAGGTGTCCCCCAGCGACATCGACAAAAAAGGACTTGAAAAAGGCAAGTAAGGAGGATACTATTTACTGTCTACTACTAGAAAGAACTACCCAGAGCGAAGACGCTCTTATATTAAACAGGTATAATGTGTTGCAACTCTTTCATCACATTCCCTATTTAAAATCAATTTCGTCAGACTTCAAGATGGCGCCTGGCGTGAGAGGACGCGCTTGAGGTCTCTCCCAGCCAGACCAGCTAACAGAGCACAACAGCGAGCGATCCGGATGTCACAAGCAATGAAAGTGGTCCTCCTACACCTCCGATGGGGCCAGCGCCAATGGACATCTGGCTACTGGCGACGGCCCCTCGAGAAATAGACCATCTGTGGCGTGGCGCATAGCGGAGTCGGGAGGGGCGGCTGCTAGGAGGAAGGGCCCTCCCGCGGCTTGGAACAGCGTGTCCCGTCAGGGGTTGCGACGGCCTCCCTCTCCCCCCGCAACGTGATCCAGAGGCGCCTTCCCAGGTGCAGGAGATTCTACGTGGCCACGGAGCAACACACCTCCGGTGGCGCCGAACAGGGACAGGGAACGGCCATATTGGATACGGGCCCTCCCCGGAGCAGAGGCAGCCTTGCAGTGGCAGACGGGCGCGGAGAGCAGGGCCAGAGACGGTGGGCACAACGGAGGAAAAGCGAGTACCCTGCCCTGGTCATGGTGCTACGGCAGCACCAAGTAAGTCTGCACTGGCTCTCATAGCTACAATACGTACCTCCTGCCGTCCCCCCCAGGATAGACCGAGAGCAGACAGTCCAGCGGCAATACAACAAAGCGGGAGCCTAGGCGAGACCCCCGGAGCTCCCTTGTGTAGTCGTGTGGCTTTGGGGGCGAATCCCTCCCCCCTATTCGGCGCACCGGCAGCGGACTCACCACCAGGGCACAGAGGGGCAAATAGGGTGGCCACCCCCCCCCCCCCCCATTCACTGGGTCACTATTCGTTTACCCACAGAAGGAAGGTTGGAGCCACAAGAGGGGGCGAACAAAGGATGTAATTAACGACCATCATAGTGTACTTGGGCCTTACATGAGCAGCGCATCGTGGTTACCCAGGAATAGCCATAAACAGTCTTGGGGGGGAGGGGGAGGGTGGTTGGGGCAGAATCGCACGCAGCTAAACCAAACAAGACACAGAGCTTCAATGTACAAAACCAGAACGAAGTCACTAAATCTGACCCAATCCCCCCACAAAGGAAACAACACAAAAGCCTGAAGCAGCTTTGGAGCTCAGGGAAAACAAATACACCAAGTAGAGAAGAGGGTCCACTCGACCAAAATAGGCAAGAGATGGGGGATGACACCATTACTAAGAAGGACATGCAATCCTGTTTCAAAGAGCTGCAGGACCAATTCTTAGTGTCTATACAAGAACAATTCCACACCCTGAGAGAGGATATGAAACAATATTTGCAAGAGGTGAGAGTGGATCTGGCAAAGGTTGAGGAGAGAACTGATACACTGGAAAGGACGGTCCAGCGATTGGAAGAGGAAACCAAGAAGTCAGATGAGACTCTGGAACAGCTGGCGAGAGTGGCGAACAGCCTCTAGCTCCAATGTGAAGATCTTGAGAACAGGTCTCGGCGGTCGGCTATATGAATAAAAAATTTGCCAGAAACTATCGAGGACAGGGCCTCCGGGTGACAATCTCTCAACTCTTCGCAGATGTACTAGGGGAAGATACCGATTCCCAGATAATAATTAATAGAATCCACAGGGTGGGACCCAAACACCTGCCAGAATCGGGGATGAGACCCAGATAAGTTTTGGTAGCTCTGTCGAACTACACCCAAAAGGAGCAAATACTGAGAAGGGCAAGACTCTCCGCTCGAGTCACAGTCAACGTCCACGAGGTCCAGCTCCATCAAGACCTGGCACAAGTGACTCTCTTGAAAAGAAGACAAATGGGTCCGGTAGTCCAGCATCTTATTGCCAAACAAATTAAATACAAATGGACCTTCCAATTTGGACTACTGTTTATTGTGACGTGTGAGGAGGGGGAGCAGCTGCTGGGTATACCGCAGGAACGAGGGGAGGATCCACGACGAACAAGAGCTTATTAGGTCCAGGCGCTGGAGGACCTTTGAGAGGAAAAATAGGGGAAGGAGAAGGCAATAAGCATAGCTTGCTCACTGCATCTCAAGAATGCATCAAAGACCCTGTATTACGAGAAGAGGCGATGCACCGCAGGAGAGGAGGAAGAGAAAGGAAATGGACTGCAACCAGATCACAACCACGCCGACGAGGCCCGGGCAGGGCAGAAATGGACCCATGGAGAGATTTGGAGTGGGGTTTAGGAATCCCCACACATTACCTGAGAGGTGACAGGAGCATGGAGAGAGGGGCAGTACGCTCCGATGCTACTAGTAACCAGGCCCCCACTCAGGTGGGAAGGGGAGGGGGAAAAAAGGGGAAAAGACTCGGAGGGTGGCTCGTTGTTGAAATGGCAGTTCAGGCTCCACAGGGCAACAACCAAAATAAAGGATAGAACCAACAGAAGAGGGATCAAGATCCTGACACACAATGTGAGGGGGATGAATACACCAATCAAGCAGAAGAAACTTGAATGACAAGCATGGAGAGAGGACGCAAAGATTCTAATGTACCAAGAAACCCACATAAGGAAAAAAGTTAAAGCCAAAATTAGGATCCGAGGCGCTTCTCAAGTATACTGGGCGAATGCAGAAGAGAAAAGAGCCGGGGATCCTTATAGCCATGCAGGACAGTCTTGGGGCAACAGTTCAAAACAGCCTGGCGGATAAAGAAGTTGGTTTCTGTTTTTGAATGTACAAATAGAAAGAACAAAGCTCACCCTAGCGTCAGTCTATGCACCCAATACAGGCCAAGACAGTTTCCTAAGGGAAACCCTTACAACACTGGAAAACTTAGCGACAGGCAAGATTATAATGGGAGGGGACCTAAACTTTGCTTGGAATCCGGCGCATAATAGGAGCCTAGGGGCAAGAGTATATACGCTCTCCCCATCCAAAGCCCTGAGGACAATGATGGACACAATGGCATTGCACGATGTCTGGCGCTTCAAGAGGGGGGATGCACAAGGTTTCACTCATTACTCACATGTACACAATTTGCAATCAAGGATAGACTACGTCTGGACCTCCACAGGTCTGTTAGGGAAAATAGAAGACATCAATGTAGGTCCAATTACACTGTCCGATCACGCAAATGTTGTCATATTGTTGAAAATCAGAAACCAGAAGGGAAAAATGTGGCCATGGAAATTCCCGAGAGACATGCTACAAGATCACACAATAATAGAAACAATTAGAGAAAAAGAAGAACTGTATTTCGCGGAGAATGACACAGTTGAGACGGGAAAAGCCATAGATTGGGATGCCTTTAAGGGGGTATTGAGGGGGGAGCTGATAGCGCTGAAAGCATTTAAGGACAAGCAGCGAATGAAGGGGGAAGTGGACATAAAAAAGAAACTGAGAGACATTCAAAAAGAGTTAACAATCCACCCGACTAGGAAGCTAAAGACGTCCCTGAAACTTTTGCAAAAGCAGCCTGCACTGATACAAAATAGGAAAGCCGAACTTGCGCTTCTGAAAGTAAAGCAGAGATACTACATTAGTGCCAAAAGAGCGGACAAATTGCTATCCAGACAGCTCAAGGACAAAACTCGCAGGATGACTGTCGCTCAATTAACAGACGAAAATGGGCAAACATACTCGATCAATGGGAAAATGGGAGGCATAATGGCAAGATACTACCAAACCTTATACAAATCAGAAAGGCCAGCAAAGCCAACGCAGGACCGGTTCCTGGATTACTCTACCTCGAATTTCAGAGGCGGACCGAGACCTCCTGGACAGAGAAATTCAATTAGAAGAGGTCGTCCAAGCGATAAGAAAATTGCCAAAAACAAAGCACCGGGTCCAGACGGGTACACTGACTCTTTTTATAAGATATTCCAGGACCTATTGGCCCCCAAATTAACAGAACTCTTCAATAGCTTTAGAGAAACCGGAGTGACAACCAAGTCGATGAATGAAGCATAAATAGTGGTATTTCCTAAAATAGGGAAAGACCCAGCTCAACCAGGATCCCATGGACCAATTGCATTAATGAATCTTGATGCTATGCTGTATACTCAAATCTTGGCGGATAGGCTGTCTAGGCTACTACCAGTCCTGGTGGACACGAACCAGCCAGGTTTTGTCCCCAGGAGACAGACTGCTGACAACACCCGTAGAGTGTGCCATATCATAGAAAAAGTCGAGCATACTAAGACTCTGACGATCCTGGTCTCAATCGACGCGGAAAAGGCGTTCGAAAGGGTCAAATGGTCACAGCTTTTCTCCACAATGCAACTAATGGGATTCGGACATTAATATCTGAACATGGTAAAAGCCAATTATAAGTTTCCTTCGATGAGAGTAGCATTGAATGGTGTACTTTCATCACAGATCCCCCTTGACCAGAAGGACAAAGCAGGGGTGCCCTCTGTCCCCGCTATTGTATGCCTTGTTTTTGGAGCTCTTGTTAATCAAAATAAGGGAATCCCAACGAATAAGAGGAGTAATGATGGAAGGAACGGAACACAAAATCATGGCATTTGCTGACGATATGGTTTTTGCTCTGACAGCACCAGGAGTTTCCCTCCCAGCCCTCCTCCAAGAACTGGAAGAGTTCGGAACAGCCTCGGGCTTAAAAATCAACAGGAACAAATCGGAGATGTTGAACTTAACGGCTGACTCGACGCTAGTGAACAATCTGGAACAAACAACTTGTCTGAAGATAGCTCACCAAGTCATCACCTATCTAGGGATTAAACTGACACCATCCATCAAGCAGCTCTACAGGGCTAACTACCCACAATTGCTCCGCCGCTTGAAACAAGATCTGGCTAAATGGAACCCACTCAACATGTCATGGTGGGGTAGACAAACGGTGGTGAAGATGGCAGTCCTTCCAAAACCGCAAGCACTCCCAATACGAATCTCGAGAGCCTTCTTCAAAGCGTTGAACAAGATGATATTGGCATTCGTTTGGCAAAATAAGAGACCTTGAGTGGCAATGGCGACTAACAGCCCACAGAGAGGATGGAGGATTGGCGTTCCCGCATTTCAAGAAGCATAATGAGGCAGTGCAATTAAGGGTCATTAGGCAATGGGTAGACCAGTCCCCCCAGCATGCGTGGGTATGCCAGGACATTGCAGTGGCAGGAGGTCCTTTGTACTTCCTATGAGTCCACAATAGGTTGGACAGACACCCGAACACGTCCATTAGTGAAGTAATGGGAGCAGGTCTGGAGGCCTGGGACGGGGCGATAAAAAGGGGGGCCCTAACCACAATGCCGTCCCCATTTAAACCTGTGTTTGGCAACCCAGAGTTTCCCCCCGGACTACATAGGCAGGCTTTTACTAGCTGGACAGAAGCAGGATGCATCATAATTAAAGATATGTACAAGGGTCAGAAAGTGAGGACGTTCCAAGAATGTATGCAGGAACTGGGGTCAAGCCTAAGGACTACTTCCAATATATGCAACTCCTGCACTGGCTCCAACTCCCCGACATCAGGGAATCGGCTACCAGACAATTCACGAGCTTCGAAAAATGTATGACAACCGACCCAGGAATAATGGAAATTGATTACAAATCTCTATGCTCATCTGAATTCACAGGGTGAGGAAGTGGTATGGCAATATATGAAGAAATGGGAAGTGGTATGGCAATATATGAAGAAATGGGAAGTGACACTTGGGGAAACAATATCGAGACCCCAATGGTGAGACTTGGGGAACAAGCTCCCCATACTAACCCGCTCCATTCAGCTAAGGGAAACATGGTAGAAAGTAATACTCCAATGGTACTATGTACCATGAAACTTCATACCATTTTCCCCACCGTCAGTGGTTCCTGTTGGTGAGGGTGCCCCGCAGCGGGAGATTGGCACCATATGTAGTGGGGTTGCCCGAAGATCAGATTGTTCTGGCAAGAAATAATAAAACAAGTCAACACAATGGTCCCAGGGGCAGATAACCTAAAGCCAAGGACATGGCCCCTGGGCATGTGGGATCCAAAACAAAGGGATTTCTTTTGAAAACCCAGCAGAGAGGAATCAAGGCTTTGCTAATAGCAGTTTGGTTGACAATAGCCCAATATTAGAAGAAACCTCATCCACCGACAATATACGACTGGCTCCTGAAGGTGTGGAGGTTTGTAATGATGGAATGGGTGACCTATAAACTACAAGGCAACCACGAGGCTTTCCGTTCAGTGTTCTCACTTACCTTCAGAGTGACTTTATGGTTCAATGGTGTCCTCACAACATTAGGATTCTTGACATGTTATAAGGGAAATAGAGGGACACAAGCCCCAAATGTAAATAGTTGAAAGAAAGAACTGTACGAGAATTGTTACTGTCCACCTGAGGGGTCTTGGGGAAGGAGTGGCAGGGATGGGAGGAGAGAGGGTGGGAATGTTCTTTGAGGGAGTTAATGTATGCTGTTGAAAATCAATAAAAATATGGAGAAAAGAAAATCAATTTTGTCTAATGACATTAAAACGGTAGAATTGATAAACCAGACTACGCTTGATCGAGTACTTCTACAAGTGTACTCAAAGACAATATGTGACATCATGATGGATGGCCTTCTGGACATAAACAAGTTGGGCTTCGACTTGAGAGAACTTAGATATACAGAGGAGATATCCAAAAGCCCTGCACAAAATAAGGTTAAGAAAGGGAAAAGTAATGGCTCCAATTACATACAAGACAAAAGCAAAAGAACGCATGATGGACCATCCAAAAACCAGAAGTGCAGGAAGCGATCATCGAAGAGGAAGAAGATCTTGAAGGAAACCATGTAGAAGAAGCAAGCCCAGAAAAACGAATAAAAAATAAATTTAAAAAATCACATTTGCTTGTGATAAGCCTGAACCTAATGGAATTAAGACTCCTAAAGGTGATAAAGATAAAGACTTGGACTGCAATAGTTGGAGTTGGTTGGCTGGAGCCCTAAACCTAAAAGGATCGAGCTAATGTCCAGTTACATGTGGATCCACCCTAATACAGATGGGCACCCAGAACATGCGGGGTAATGCGCATCTGTTTTACAAAACCTCTGAAGCTCTAAAACCACTGGACATAGTGTGTTTGCAGGAAACGTAGCTTGTAAACCCCCTCCCCCCCATGTGTTGAAGGATATGAGCTTGCGTTAAACTCTGCCATCAATACATCAAAAGGACGCCCAATGGCAGGTCTAATTACTATGATCAAGCTAGAAAGTGGCTTTCGGATAATTAATACATGTAACTTGTCATCTTACATACAATTGACAGCCATCGGATCGCAACAAGAAACAACAACAAGGGACAACTCAAAAATCCATATCATAAATGCCTATTGGCAACATCAAGCTGCTGGAGAAATGTGATTCATTGAGGAGATATGCGAGCTAATGGATGTGATTATGTCCAACGATTCTCAACCAAATATTCTCTGTGGAGATTTAAATTTGGAGATTGTTAGTGTTAGGGAGAATTCTCTGTTAAGGCTAATTTCCCAAACCTAGTGAGTCCCCCAGCAGCTTTGCTGGATTTTTGGGGTTTATTTTTTTCTCCTGCTAAGAGTGAGACTCTTTTTCTCCCACTCTTAGACATGATTTGAGATATCCTTTGACTTTGTAATGTGTTTTATGGGCTATAGGGTCTTTTACTCCATAGGGTTTCATGTGGTTTTTGGTAAGTGTGTTACACAGCACCCTCAGTGCAGTAACACAGGGGTGTCACAGTGACCCCCAAACATAGACTCCATACCCTGGGACTGACTACTGTCTCCCAGGGCATGTAAAGTCACCATTGACTTTACTAGTCTTAAATTGTGAACAGAAACAGTACAAACCATCATATTGTGGAAGTACTGGTAGGGGTAATTAGATTGCCCCTGGGTCTGTTTTTCGAGGGGGGCACTGTGCAGTCCCCCCTCGTCGAGTTTCTGGCTGGTGGCAGTGGTTACCACGCGAAATATTCCACCGGAATATTTCCTGTGGGATTTTCCCCTTCATTTTAAACGCACCACTTTTTTGTGCAATCTTAAAGATACCGCCGGGTTATTTAATATTTATTCCCCGGTTGGGTCTTTTTGCCAGGACTCGGTTTTAAAATGGCGTTTGTGTTCGCCTCTGTAACTCCAACCCAAGTCGAGCCCTTTGTTCCACTTTTTGGTGGGCTTCTCCACAGAAGCCTCCAAAAGTGGTGCCACTCTGTCTGGGTCTACAGGATGTGTGGGAGGGGGGGTTTAGGCACCCTGGACCGAGTTGCCTCTGCAACTCAAGTCGCACTCTTGTGTGATTGGCCCAGTGGTGAGCCGCCCGACTCACCACTTAGCATTCATCAGTCCTAAACATCTAGGACTGATGAATGGGGGTTTTCTGCATAAAAGCAGGTCTTTGGGGACTGGAACTTCAGAAGTCGCCACAGGACCAAAGAATCCGAAGAGGGAGAAGCTGAGCCGACCTGCAACGACGACACCACCGGTGGAGCCCTGCTGAACCGTCTCACCACTTCCCAACGACAGAGAAGATCTTCATCCCGGAGAGTCTTCTTCCTCTGAACTGGTGGGGATAACCAGTTTGCCCTCTTTTCGCCTTCCTGGATCGTCTCGTGGTCGAATCGCCCGTGCCAAGCACCCTGGCGGCCGGATAGCCACGCTTCACCACTACCGCGAATAAAAGGGTAGTACCTTTTAACCGGGAAACTCTGCGGCTGGTTTCTTCCCTGGCAGTGCAACGACCTCCAGCTTTCCTCCACGTCGAGATCTTCTCTTCCCCTGGACGAAGCACCGACTTGCGCCCGCTGCCAGGACAACTGTCCTCGCTGGAGCTTTCTCACCATTTCAGGTACTGAGTCCCGCCTTGTCTCCTTTGCAACAGACTGTTCAAGGTGTCCCGTAAATCCTTGACTTTCTATCCTGGGGTGACTTGGGACCTACTAACTAACTTTTCCTGACTTGATCCAACCCTTTTTGAACTCTTTGCAAAGACTCTTTAAAAGTACTATTCAACTGTGTGATCTTGGACACATTCCGCCTTGCTCGCTCCAAGAGTGGGCCTGGCCTATGACTTTCTTGCTCCTCAGTAGACTCTGCCTTTTCTGACTTGCTCTGGTTCTCTTAAAGAGTTGGTATTGTGTATGTTCCTAATTCTGCCTTTTTCCCTCCCTTTTTAATTAACTTATTGGAGTGCCATCTTAGGTTAAGCGCTCACCTCTGTCTGAAAATAAGTGGTGTTTTAACTAAGACTTGTTCAATAAGTGATCAGGGATGTATATATATTAATAGTGACTGTGTTTGAACTTGCTTGCCATGTTAGTGTATTTTACAAAGTGTGTTTTTAAATAAATAATTATATACTTTTATACCCAAGCTCTGGTCAGTGTTTGCTTGTGCTACTGTATTTTGGTACCTATCTTGTATACTCTACATACTGTCTAACTCTTCTTGAGAGTAATCTGGCTGCTCAGCCATAGCTATCAGGTAAATCTGGGCGGTACAGACTGCTACCAATTGGGTTTACTGCCAACACCTGTAGTCTTAAGCCTTTTGCAGTGGTCCCTAAGGGAACTGCACAGGTTTCTGCCTAACCGTTAGGATGGAAAATAATAAAGCCAAAAAAATGAAAAGTAACTACAAGAAAGCTCTAAAATCTGGTTGGACGAAATGGACTCCAGAAGTATGTTTTTGATGAACGGAAATATCCAGGGAGACATTCCGTGAATGCAATTTGGGAAAGAGACTATCAAAGCTCAATATTGGATTACTTCTTTGTCTCAGAAAGCATGGCCAGAAACATTGGCAAGCTTGAGGGGATTAAAACATCACAAAGTGATCACAATCTGGTGAAGATGTCTTTTGCAGGGGAAAAATGTGATCGCTTACAACATGGAAACATTGTCTAAATTTGGAATGTGGTAGAAACCGGTGGAGAATGGACAGTTCGAAAATCATGAAGTTGACAAAGGCCTTAAATAGCAAGCAATTGAGAAAAGAGCATGAGCAAATAGAATATATCACCCTCCTTCAAAAGCACATGGAAGGAAGCAACGGATGTGCAAAAATAGGATTCATAAGACATGTGTACAGCTCGGAAATCGTTGCAAAAAAGCGAGAATTACGTAAAAACATAAAAGCACTAATAAAAAGTCACAACATAAATCGAGGCGAAGAGAAAATAAATATGAAGTACAAGAATTGGCTTTGTGGGCACAAAATTATCATGGAACATCATGAAGCCGAAAGGATGATGGAAACCTTGGCTCAAAGAAACTCAAGAGACTTTTGGGCTACTATCAATGATATGGAGGATCCTCAAGGCTCAAGCCAGACCAATATGGTAACGGAAGAACAATGGATCTTATACTATACAACCTTATTCAGAAAACAAGGCTTAGTGAAGACCCAGAACTCCTGTGCCTGAAATTTTGGAACATCGTGATTTCGAGAGATGACATACTCATGAACATCAAGCGAATTAGCTCTTCTCGGGCCCCTGGCCCCGACCGCCTCACAAATCAAATGTTAAAGAAAAACCCAAATGAGTGGGCAGAGTTCTGTGATAACCTCTTTAAAATCATATTGAAAGAAGAAAGAATACCAGCATCATGGAAGGCAGCCGATAATTGTGCCCATCTTTAAAAAGGGGAAAAGATCAGAACCCATAAACTATCGACCCATAGCACTCCTGGACGTGGTTGGAAAGATCTTCGCCACACAATTCCTAAACCATTTAACATCATGGATCAAATTGTCTGGTGCTTTTGATCCCCAGAAAACCGGGTTTGTTGGGGGAGTAGACTGTGGGCTGAACCTGCTAATACTAAATTTGCTGAAAATGGAAGCAATAAGGAAAGGAACAATAATATATCTTGCTTTTGTGGATTTAGCTCACGCATTTGATGGCGTGGACAGGGAGTTGCTATGGACAAAGATGCTAAAAAAGAACTGCCCCTTAAGCTTGATTATGGCCATAAAAGAGTGGCACTCTAATGCATTAATTCAAATTCGTCTGGATCAAAATGGTCCATTATCAGTCCTGATAAAAACATCTCCAGCAGTAAAACAGGGGTGCCCCTGGGCTCAACACTCTTTAACCTGAGGATGTTGGTAGCTCATTAGAAGTACCACCATTGTTTCTGCCTAAAATAAATGGAAACCATTTGAGTTGGATGATCTATGCGGATGATATTGTGCTCTTGGATGTGACTCCAATTGGCCTACAACGTAAATTGCCAGTGCTAAAAGCTTACATCGACAATAATGGCCTGGAGATAAATGTCGCAAAAACAGAGATCTTGCTCCTAAAACACCTAAAAGGTGGCAAGGAAAAAAGTAAGAAAATGTTTCAATGGTAACTGGGGCATGAAATTCTGAAATGCGTAACGCAGGTTCCGTATTTTGGAATCCTAATTAATTCCAACATCAGTGATGAACCAATTATTCAAAAAATAAAATGGAAGTGCAAACTATTGGCTGTACAAGGAGCATTGTTAAAAAAGAAGTTCGGCTAATTCTCTCTGAAACCTGTTGTGAACTTCTACAGAGCGAAAGTCATCCCGGTTCTTATTCATGGGGCGGAAGCCTTGTTGGGATACCCCTATGTGACTTGGTCACAGTGTGAAAATGCTTTCTGGAAAATCATTTTACAGCTCCCATAGGGCACGTCAACAGCTTGGATTTGGTATGAAATGGGTTTGATCTCAATTAACGTGAGAGTTATGTGGAACACCTTGTCACTGTGCAGGAAGTTAATGGGATTGGAAGGCCTTCCGCAGTTTAAGATCTTTAATACACCGGCTTCAAGCAATAGTGACAGCGTACTGATCAAGTGGGTGCAAAACTGTGAAATGATCCTTATGCAATTAAATATCAGCAAAGACATCCTGATAACCAATCCGAATGCTGTGAAAAAGAAGCTTTGGGAGCGGGAGAAACATGCGACTAGAGAGCTCAACATACATGTTTGCGAAACAATGCCTAAGAGTCTAAAGCCTTCAACAAGTTGCCAGAAAACAAGGAGAGGTTTCCTTGTGAACATCACCTAAAACTATTCCTAAAGTTCAGACAATCTATTTCCCACGAAGGAGATAAAGAACATGAGAAAAAAAAGATGTGGGAGAAGATGGAAAGTGCAGATTCTGCCGAAATGCGGAGGAGACCCTAAAATATTCTTGTGCTCTATTGTCCGAAACTTAAAGACTTAAGAACCAAGCATATGGGTTCTGTAATTACAAAATATGCGTTCCTAAGTGGAGAGGATCGGTGGAAGAGAATGCTGAACGGTGTGTATAACAAGTTGGTCTTTGCATTAACCGTCTTTCTTGATGAGAATCAAGAAAAATTGTAATAACTTAAGTACAAAGAATGACAATGTGAAGCTTGGAGTAGTTTCGTATTTAGAGAAACTATAGCCTTCTGGCAAAGATAATATTGCTAGTATTGGTTTGTTTTATTTGTCTTTCCTGCATCTCTGTTTCACTTGTATTACTCCTTGCATTTCTATTCCTTCTTTTAGCTTTTTAAAAAGTTTGTAACAAACTGAATTAAAACATTTTTTTAAAATAAATAAAAGTGTGGCTCTGCCTGGTCCTCCTGACAAAGTCGTTAAAACTGTTGATTTGGATAGAACCCCACAAAATGGACGCCTATGACCGTGTAGGTTGAGCCACCATTTTGTCACACTCTAGCGAGATCTGCATTACAGGCCTATGTGAATCCATTGTCACCACATAATTTGGAATCCATTTTAGCCTTCTGAGAGGGAACCTTGGCAGGGCTGGTACTGAAAGACTTTAGACTTTTGCCTGCCTTTTTTGCTCCATCAGCAGGGCTGGGCTGGTATGGAAATTAGCTTCTTTGAGGGGAACCTTAGGCTGACGCCGGTGTCAAGACCCCCAGAATGGGGACTCTTGGTTCTGCTGGTTTTCTTTTTAGCCCCTCTGTAGCAAACCAGTACTTTTTGCCCCTTTCTGGGTAACCTCAGGAAAAGTCCCAGTACGTTTAATCTCTGACTGGGGATCCTCTGGAGTTACCCTGGTAGAATTAGCCCCGGAAGGGGGAACCTCAGGGGTGGCCCCGGTACACTTAGCCCCTTGAAGAGGAACCTCAGAGGCTACTCTGGTATGCAGGTTAAATCCCTTTTGGGATACCTCAAGGGGAACCCTGGTAAGGAAGAGCCGTTAAGCCCCTTCCAGCACCGGACGATCCCGGGAAGGAGCCACCTGGCGGGGGTGCCCTCAATAGTAAGGCACTTAACTGGACGAGTCCTCTTCTCGTCAATTAACTGCTGAAGGTGAGCCAGAGGTAACCGCTGGAACACGTCCTTTCACCTAACAAGCCTATGCTGAAGTTCCAGAATGGATAGAGAGTTGCAGTAAAGACAGGAATCCCACTGATGTTCCGGGCCCAAGCACTCCAGACAAAGAGAATGATGATCCGCCCTCGCAAAGCGATGCTCACAAGAAGAACTGGACACGAAATCCTTTCGCTCCGGCATAGACGGAGATGAAGATGACGACGGAACCAGAGCAGGAAGTTTGAAGGACAAGATGGGAAAAAACAAAAATATCAACGTTGCAAGTAAGCACGTCTGACCCCGACCGCGTGGCGAAAAGGACTGAAAGGCAGTGCGCTGGGCAGGGCCCAGGAAGGCGGGGTTACAGCTACGTACGATGGCCCCACGTAAAAATAAAAGAAGGACAATAATATTTTTGAGGCTTCAAAAAGTGCTGCGGTCCCGTAGCACAGAATGTCCCAAAAGTATGGAGGAAAGGGGACGGGATGTAGGAGTATTGCTTTTTCCCCATCGTGATATTTCCACTTGTTTCTACTTCTACCACTTTACCTAGTGTTTTGGGAGTCAGCTATTTAACCGATGATCTAATTCCAGAGCGCTATTCCAAGCACTGGGCCGTAACAACCAAGTTATGTCAGGTACTAAGGAACTTTTCGTTATACTAAAGGAATTAGAAAACCCCATTTTTGCACCCAATAACTGTGTCAAAGACAAGACATGGTGCGCTGACATACAGAAAGCACTATCTGACAAAATTGCCACTGAATTGATCCTACCTAAACCAGAACTCTGCTTCAACTTCACCAAAACTACAATAATAGAAGTTGAAAAAATAATACTCTCTCTGAAGCCTTCTAACTGCTGAGGAGACCAATGTCCCGCCCAAATTATAAAAGACGCCGCAAGATATCTCTCACCCTTTATCTCCAAGCTTATTAACGCGTCATTTACATCAGGCACTATCCCAAGCAATCTTAAGGAATCCTGGGTCCTCCCCCCTCTGAAGAAACAAACACTTGACCCTGATATTGCCACAAATTATAGACCAATTACAACAGTGCCATTCCCCCTTAAGATATTAGGCAGGATGGCTTACTTACAGATTCAGAGCTTCTTGGAACAGAACAAACTTTTGGGTACCCGGCAATCAGGCTTCAGACCTCAGCATGGAACTGAAACAGCACTCATTGACCTCAAGGCCCAAGTTGACAAGTTGAGAGATCAGGGTAAATGTGCCTGATTACTCCTCCTAGATCTCTCAGCAGCGTTCGACCTGGTGGACCACACTGTTCTTTGCAACCACTTAGAATCAGCTGCACACTTCTCACAACACGCCATAGCGTGGATTCAATCTTTCTTGAGTGAAAGAACGAGGAGAGTCTTCTCCACCTCAGAAGCAGCTGATCCCATCCCCATTTCATGCAGTGTTCCCCAGGGTTCATGCGTCTCCCCCACTCTGTATAATATATTTACCAAGCCCCTATTTGACGATCTGGATTGTCTTAGTGTCACCTACACTAACTATGCAAAAGACATTCAGATTCTCTTCCCACTTACAGGGGATTACAACCAGGATTTGCCCTTGGTGAATAAGATATACCTCATCATCCAGGCATGGATGGCACTCCATGGCCTATGCCTGAATGATAAAAAAGAGCTCATCATCCTGGGGACCACACCTAACATCAACAAACTTGGCCAGAAATATACCTCCTTCAACACAGATGGCAACACGAATAAGGTAATGAAGGAGGTAAAAACACTAGGTTTTTACCTTGATTCTGGTCTCACCCTGACAAAACAAGTGAATGCTAAGGCATCCGCCACGGCTTACACGTGTAAACTGATTAGATCAGCCAAACCCTTCCTCTCAATGAGCAGTTGTACCACACTGGCAAGAGCACGTGTGCTATCTAATTTGGACTACTGTAACACTCTCTACATTGGAGCTAATAAATATATCACTCGGAAAATTCAAATACTCCAAAATAATGCCTTGAGCGCGGCACTAGGAATGACCAAAAGAGATCACATTTCCATAGAGTGGACAAATAATAACTGATAAAATCAAGATCAAAACTGCCTCCCTAACATTCAAATCTCTCAACAATGCAGCACCTCTCTACCTCACTGAGAGGTTCAACAAAAGACCGAGGGAAAACCAAACATACCGACATTTCAGGTGCAACATTATCAACTGGTTTAAATCAAATGATCTTTAAATCCAGACCAGGGAGAGGAGGTCCTCTAACCCCTGTGGCCCTTTCAACCCCCTCTTGACCTTTCTCTTACTCTAATAGACCCTCATGACATCCATCTGTAGATATCACTGTACATTACCTTTCTTCTCATGAAAATTGCCTACTCTGCCATCCTTATTAGCTGTGTATTCTGCCATTTATGCTATGCTCTGTACTATAACCTGTATGCTCTATACCTTTGTATGTAATATGCAATATGTGATTATGTAAATTCCTTGTGCCTTATTAAGTAACTTTGTAAGCCTAAAATATCCTTTGTCTCTGCGCCCTGATACCTCCGGGTCTGGCGCGCACTCCAAATAATGAAACAAACAAAACAAACAAACATGTCCATCACACTAAGCAGGTTTCAATGTGACCTTTGTGGCTTGCTCATTAGCCACTGGGTTAACCTGTGCCTCACTATCACTGGTACTGGTAACTACGTCTTTGATTTTAGTGGTTTTGCATTTAGTCTGTGTAGGGAAGGCATGATATCACAAGTATTGACATTGACACAATGGATACAATTTGTAAAACCTTTATTGAAAATGTTGGTTAGATAAACTCCTATTTTGCCCTATAACTAAGATGGGAATAGTATTGACCATCAACGATAAACTAAACAGTCCTAGTGAAGTCGGTCAAATCAAAATGCCCTATGCCAACAAAACCTAATACCTGCCCCATCTCTTGTACAAAAGTTTAAAAAGGAGAAATGTATGTAAAAGGAAAAATCAGTGTTCAAATGATAATGTAACTGAACCAGCTCTCCTCCTGTGTTAGGCCTCTAGGGGTAAGGCGATTCTTGCAGGCAGGATGACACACTCTGGCTCGGCTTTCAACACAGTACCCAGTTGAAAACCGTGGGTCGAGGCTCGCCTGGCCTTCCATGTTAAAGTTTCTTTTTCTGACTTCAAAATGTATGGTTCAACAAAATCGTTCACAAAGGTCCCCCTCTGCCATGCTCAGACCTCTCATGATTAAGTTCAACACAAAGTTGCAAGGGGTGCTCCCTTCCCCAAGCTTAGTATACTTCGGGTCTCTCTCAATCGGGCTCGGACCCCTTTCGGATGTTGAAGTCTTTCGAATATGCGTGGTTTTCATTCAGACCACCGTAGGACCACTTTGTTCACTATTTTACTTTCACTCTTGCCGTTTATTCACCTTTTAGCTTCAATGTCCCTTTCACAGAGACTTTCAAATGGTCTACTTCCTTTCAACTGACTACTCTGTTACTTAGTATCGCTTATCTCGCAGATGCATTTTACTTTAAAGTTCATTCACAGGTCTGCCTTTCTTCGCGTCTCATCCACACGCGTGCAGCTTTCACTTGTGATATGATGTTGCTACTTCATTCACTTTAACACACAACGGTCTCTCAGGTCGCTTGCCATATCACCGGCTATGTGCGCTTCTTTTTGGTTTGCGGTTTCCCATTCTCGAGTCAGCGTTCGTACCACAGGCTTGGCCTCACCTCTCCAACTTTGCCGTTCACCTAGGAGGGTCGCTGGCGTCCTTGAAACATAATGCAATCTTCACTTGTGGGATTTAGCCTTCATGATTTTTTCACGGTCTGTCGGAAGCAACAACCTCCAGTAGGGAAGACTTGGGCATTTTGGCCCGCTGCTCTCGTCCCTTAGTCCGTTGCTCTGCTCCAGTAGGTTTGCCTTCGTCCCGGAAGTTCTGCCTGTTCTCGTGTTTCGCCTTGCTCAGAGTGTGTCGTTAGGTGTTGCCTTTTATTTGTGTGAGGAGAGCTAACTGGTATCGGGTGTATGCACTTAGGGTAAAGGGCCTGACTTCGCCTAACTCTATTAACAGGACAGGTCCAGTACGATGTGAGAGAGTTAGTGTGGTTACTCTTAGTCACCCTCTTCCACGGTCCAGTGTTTGTGTAAATAGGGGCCGTGGGGGAGTTGGGACTTCGGCAAATCCTAAAAAATAGGATGGGGGTAGATGAAAAAAGAGGGGGGAATACCGCATCTCACCATCGGCTATCTCACCTCCACTCCTCAAAGACCCGTCACCCCGGTGATCCTCCCGACACTGGTCTACCCCCAGGAACTGGATCCAAAAGCGATGGCCATGTGCTGGCAACCTGGATGACAAGCCCCCAAGGACTAGCGGGTGAGACACCCTTTGATTTCTTACAGTCTGTCTCACCAAGTCATGCATAATATTTAGAAATCTAAAAAGCGTTGTCTTAAAAAGCGTTGTCTTAAAAAATCCCATTTCAGATGTAATAAATTCTTCTAAATAACTCCCACACTCTTTAAAATGCTCTGTACATAATTGTGCAAATACGAAGCTGTTGTCCTGTGTTGATTCTGTCTCAACAGACTCACTCTCCTCCCCATTACCCCGCTTTTTTTTTTTTACTACTGGCCTTTTTTTGCCCATAGGAATCATTTATAGAAGTGATGTAATCCTAAGTATCCAGTGATTCCCTCGAATACATAGCATTGAAGGCAAAAGCCTGGAAAAAAATGCATCGAAAAAATGCTTTTTTTGTAGGTAAAGTTTTTTTTTATTACAATGGGGTTTATGGGGTAAAGAAACAGGGGTTTGGGGGGACTCCCCCCATAAAAAAAAAATGGGAAAAAAAATGCTTTTTTTCGATGCATTTCTTTTCGAGGCTTTTGTATTTGATGCTTTGGATGTCGAGGCTATCGCTAGGAACCGTAATCCTAATGCCAAATCATAAACAGCATTCCTTTTCTCCCCCTGCTCCAACATTGCAATCACTCAATGCAGTTAGACACTCCTTCCTACAGCCAGGTGAAGGCAATGATTGTCGTGTGGCCATTAACTCCTTCTCAACTTGCAAAAAGTTTTCTTCCAATTGACCAGATATTTCTCCAAGGTAAGCATTCAATAGGAATTGAGTCTGCTTACTTTGCTTCCCCTTCAGAGATGTAATTTTTTGGGGGCTTTTTCCTCACTGTTCTCCTCTAGTTTCTGATTAGCGTTTCTTTCACCCAGCTTGCCCCTAAGGCCTACGTTGCCCCAAATGGGCAGGATAAGGTGTAGAGAAAAAAAGGAGTAATACTATAGGAATATAAATATAATATATATGGTCAATATAATGGATATACAATTTAGTAAATTTAACAGGGAGATGTATGAAGTGGGACACTAATAAAAGAGAACAAGAGAACAACAAGGAGCAAAATCTGTGCAAAGCACAAGAATCACATTATGCACAGTCTCCACACAATGTCCACAATCACCAGTCTAGTTCAAAGGATTTTTTTTTAAACAATTATAAAATAATCTTAAAAACCGCACTGTTAAGGATGCTTAAAACAAATTAAATTTTAAAAGTATCTAAACGTAGGATGTTGAAATCAAATAGGGTATTGAGCAGGGAATGCTCGACAGGCAGCCCGAGTCTGTCTCCCTGCTCCAGCTCAAGTCTTCCACAATGGTGTGCTAAAGGTCTCCACCAAATCAATCGCCGACTTGTCCAAATGATGTCAATTAAACCCTTCGATCACATGCACCTAATAATGCACGCTACATGAGGGTTGCTAGCAAGATACACCAGCGAAATGTCCAAACTCATGCATGCCGCATGAACGCTGGGTAGGACCAAACTAAAGAGAAAAAACAACAGAACAAGAGAATGCCTGAGTGGTTTGGTGAGCTGTCAGTCTCATTCCCCCTCCCCTTTGGCCTTTCGACCCTCCTTTAGTCCTTTCCACTAATTGAGAAGAAGAAGGAAAAAAGAAGACCAGGAAGAAACCTTATAGCTTACGGGTGGTTCACATCCTAAGTGGATTCTACCAGCCAAAGAAAGACTCCTCCATGCAATGGAATGCAATACACATAGGAGTTGGGACACCTTGTAGCAGTTTGTAACAAAATGCTACTGAGGCGAAGGTGTAACTCAAGGAGTGACTCAAAACCTCCATGGGCAATACAAATAAAACTTAACTTAGCTGCAGCAAACGACTGTGCATGGCTAAGCCTTCTCTCTGCAGCCTCCAGCAGCACAAACAGCAGGAAAACAGCCCGCCCCACATCGGCTTTGGTCCGCTGGAGCTCTTTAAATATATTAAGTGAGGACAACAGAGACCCGCGACCTGCCCAGGATTCCTTCCACGCTCGCTCGTTTTTCCAGCAGGTTAACAGACCGCCCCACGTCCGCGCCGCTGCCTATCATACCATGAAGTCTCTTTCTAAATTGTGTCAGTCGGGGCACCCGGTACACAGTTCCAACTTCTCAGGGAGTCTTAAAATGTATATCACAGAAAAATGTCAGAGAACTGGATAACACGGCCAATGTTATAGTTGTTTTGAAGACCTCCTAGAGGTTAAAGAAAAAACTGCATATGTGAAATAGGAAACGATACTCACCGTAGTGACTACTGTAATCCTAGCCCATAGTGCCCTTTCCTTCATACTTGTGGGACATTCTTTCCTCCAGGACGGGACCAGAGCTTTATGCAGCACTGTAAAAAAAGTCAAGTAATTTTGAGTTTACGCAGGTCTGGCGCATTTGCGGCCAGAGGCTCCGCCTCCCCAAGTCCCGTCTCCGGGTCTCGTGCCTCTGTTTTCTTTTCGACCCGCTACATAACTGAAGCTAAAGCATTTTAAGGGGATTGAGGGAGGGCGTATGGGAGGAAGAGGACTATCGATTAGGAGTGGAGTAGTCACTACGGTGAGTAAATTATCCTTACTCCTATGTCCCGTCCCCTTTCCTCCATACATGTGGGAGATTAACAAGCACTTTTCTCCCAATGGGTGGAAGGTCCTATTTCTAATTTAGTTAAAGAGGTTCTTGAGGACTGACTGAACAGAGCGTCTGCCCTCGTGCTCATGTCGAGGCAGCATTGCTTGCAAAAAGCTGAGGGGGAGGCCCAAGTCGCTGCTTTGGCGATGGTGTCCCAAAGGACATGCCTTTGGAAGCCCATTGAAGCTGCCTTGGCTCTGATTAGGTGAGCATGAAGTACCTTAGGCTGAGAAATATTTTATAGGGAGTAGCTTTAAAAAATAGCGGCCACTACAAATCTGCAGATTATAACTTTAGAGGGTGAAGAAATCCTATTTACGCCTGCAAATGTCACAAATAGTTGAGGCGATTTCCTGAAATCCTTGATCCCGTCCAAATAAACTTTCAGAGCCCTCCTGACATCCAAGTCATGCAGGATTCTTTCTGGTACAGACAATGGGTTTGGGTTTAGAAAAAACAGGGAGAGAGATCTCTTGCTTGATGTGGAACACGGACACTACTTTCGGGGGGAAGGATGGTTGAGTGCAGAGAACCACTTTATCACGCTGGAAAACGGTCAACGGCTCTTCTGTGGCAGCAGTCTGTAGCACGCCTATTAGTTTGGCCAACGTGAACGCGACAAGAAACGCAGTTTTCAAACAAATCTGTTTTATATCCGCCATAGCCATCGGCTTGAATCGTTTATGACACAAGGCCTCAAAAACAACATTCAGATCCAACTTGGTATGTGGAGGCTTGACATGAAGGAAAAGATGACACACCATCGAAATGTCACTTGATAACTGGATTGGTGATGGAAAAACACTGTTCCTCTGAACTAAGCTAAGCATCTAGTGTCGACAGATGGGCCCTTCAGGTGTCCACTTTTCAGCCCGAAGCCGCAAGGCCTGAGATAAACAAAAGTACATTATCCAAGGATGCCCCCAACAGATTATTTTGCCAATCAAGTCACCACTGGCAAAATCTGATCAACTTACTTTTGTAATGCAACCTGGTAGTCTTTCCAAGCTGCTTGAAGAATCCTTATGTTCTCTTTCGAGAGGCCCAGATTACCTAGGGCCCCGACCTCAGGAGCCATGCTGGCAAGCTCCACGATTGTGGGGAGGGTGGATGATCCTCCCTTCCTCCAGAGACAGCCGATCAAGATGACCCAGAAGGGAGGTCGAGGTCCCCTTGCCCAGGGTCACTAGATCCGAGAACCAGAATCTGGCTAGCTACCACAGACAATGATGACCAGAGGAAAGAATGTTGCTTTCTGAAACTTGAGGAGAGCCAGATGCAGTAAAGGAACAGGGGGGGGGAAAAAACAGATGCGGTTATGCCATCCCACGGAACATCCAGTGGATCCACGAGGGAATCCATTTGATGTCCCCCTCTGGATGTATACATGGAACAGTGTTTGTTGAGACGGGTGGCAAATAGGTCCGTCTGGGGAGACCACACTGTGACAAAAGGTTCTCGGCCACCTGTGGGTGAAGCCATCCCTCGTATTTGGCCGCTGCCATATGTCTCTGCTGATCCGCTATCACATTCGCTGCTCTCGGAAGGTGAAGGGCTTGAAGACACATCCCATGACCGATAGCCGATACCCATGCCTGCAGGGCCAAAAGTACCAGAGATGGGGATTTGGTCCCGCCCTGTTTGTTGATGTAAAACACAGAGACAAATTTGTCTGTTCTGATGGACACCGTCCTGCCGTAGATACTGGGGAGAAAGGCTCAACACTAGGAAAATGGCTTTTAGTTCCAAATGGATGATATGCTGAGCTCGGTCTTCCCCGACCACCGGTTGAAATCTTGAAGATGGTTCACTGTCGCACCCAACCAAACAGGGAAGATTCTGTGGTAGGACAGGGGTCTCGGAAGGGAACCCCCTGCAACAGATTTTGAGGATTGATTCACCACATGAAATCCTGAACCAATTCTTGAGGGATCAGTTTAATCCTGCTTGTCCCACGCTTTAGTCCATGAGCTTTGGAGTGTTAGCCAGCTCTCGGTATCTTCCATCTGGCTAGAGGAACCACCTAAACACATGATGCCAGGAGACCCAGCAGTCTTTGGAACCACCAAGCACTGATACGGTTTGTGCAAAGCAACAGCAAGCAGGTGTTCTGAATATCAGCCTCTCTTTCCGTTGTCGGAAAAACCTTGGCCTGATGGGTGTCCCACAGCAAGCCTATGAAGATCAGGTGCTGGGACATCATCAAGCAAGACTTCTTCCAGTTCACCGACAGGCAGAGGTCAAAAAGGAAGTCCAGTAGATAGCAGAGTTGCACCTCTACAGTCTCCGGAGAGCGAGCCCTTACCAGCCAGTTGTCAAAGTATGGATAGACATGGACGTCTTGAAGATGGAGAAAGGAGGCAGCAGATGCTAACATTTTCGTAAAGATTAAGAGTGCCAAGTTTAAACTGAAGGGGAGGACTCAGTACTGGTAGTGGGACTGATCCACTGAAAACCTGAGAAAGTTCGATGAGGGGGCCAGATAGGGAGGCATCCTTCAGAATTTCTGAGAGGGAAGGGGAAGATTGAAATCCCTCAAGTCTAGGATGGTGCGCAGACCTGCTTGGTTAGACTAAGGCATCGTAAATAGGTGAGAGTAAATGCCCTTGCCGACTTCTGAACTTGGCACCTCCTCTTTGGCTTTAATCTGCAAGAGTTTTAGGATTTCTAGCCTTAGAGCGGAAGACCCAACCTGGTTTAAAAGGAGGGTGGGGAGGTAAAGGAAGTCGGTTTGCCCTGTTTGTTACTGACAGCACCCAAGAGTCCGAGGTTAAGGTCCTACAGGCATCTAAATTAAGGGGGATTCTGACCCTTGTAAGGGAGTCGAAGAAGGAAGCGGACACAAAGGTGGCATGGTGGTGGTTCTAAACTTTTGACCCTCACTATCCCGATCATCTTAGAGGGGTTTCCCTGCCTCAAACTAATACTGAAGGATCCGTCAGAATGTCTGTTAAAATCAAAGTCCACCATCCTGTGTCACAACCTACTTCTATCCCTTACACCTCTCCTCACGTTCCCAGAACCTTTGTATTTTGGTTCCAGACCCTTTTCTGGTGGTCATCAGGCTTGTGGTTGACACTAAAACGAGGAATTCTCCTCAGATTCTTGGTTCACTCTTGCAGTGTCCAGTAGTTATTTTGCTACTACTAGGACAAGAGAGATCCTCCCTGAGGCACTCTACACAGTTTTGTTCCCCCAATAGCCATACAGAGACCACTGGGGTGAGGAACGTTACATTTTGTCCCTCTCTCCGCCTCCCCCTTATCCCTACCAGGTCTCCCTTGCCTACCTTTAGCTTCTTGTGGGATGCAGCACGTCACTGGTTCTTCCTGGGATGGTGTTTCTTGTCAGCGGCTTCTACTGCTCTTGTCTGCTCCTGTGGTCCCGATCGACCTTCGCGGTCCTCCTCTCCCTACGGTCCTGGCTCAGCTCTGGGACCTGTGATGAATCAGAGGTGATTCTCCCAATATACCTAGCCGGGGACCCTTCTTCATGTGGCCAGGGAAAGGCAGGCGCTTTCTAATCCTGACCCTGGGGTGGTGTTTTGCGGGTGGATCACATGGGGAGTGGGGGGGAAAATCAGGTCAGGAGGACTGGGAGAACCCCTTCAATAACTTCCCTAGAGACTCTACACTCTTAATGGCCTACTGTAAAATTGAAACTTTTAAATTAAAGAAAGAGGTAATTTGAACACTGGCGACTTTAAGTCCCACAATGCCCAAAGTACAGGGATGAGAAAGAGGGTCTCGGAGGCACTAGACTGCAATATGCAGTCTAGTGGTTGTAATGACCCAAACATGAGCGGGACTTTTGAGTACCAAAGACCCCCTCAGGTGCAGGCCATGAGAAGCAAAAGGTGGAGTGATGGCAGTGACTCCACATTGCAGTGGTAGCCGAAGAAGAAAATTCGAGACGCCGGCGTAGCTGCTATCTATAGAGCGGATGTCGGCCCTGAGAGGGTCTCTTCCTTTGATAGCTGTGCATGCAGAGGTTGTGCGGCGGGAAGTGTTGTGAAAATATTTCCCCTTGAAGAAGTGTGCTCCTGGAGCAAGGAAGCTAATTTCCCAGCCAGCGCGGGCCGCGGGAAGCAAACCGGAGGAGTTTGCCGTGTAAGAGGCAGCGAAGGAAGCAGAAGACACTGTGGCAGCGGAGCGAGCAGACGTGTATGAAGCAGCCAGTGAGTTTACCAATATTAAGTAACCCCGGGACGCTGGCCACTAGTGCTAATATTAAATACCGAACTGATGCAAAGAAGTTGAAGTGGTGCAATAAGAACTTTTTGAGCAGACAAGTTAGGAACAGTTATAATTGTTGCCCTGAAAGCCAATGTTACTGCCAAAACCAAGAGGCAATATTAAAGCCAATTAAAAATAACCATAATTGCCAAAGTTAAGAAAGGGCAATAATAAGGCGAACAATAACCACTGTTGCCAAAGCCAAGAGATAGCAATATTAAAACAATTAACAATAATCTGCATTGACGGGGGCGCTAGTGAGCCCAGCCAAGATGGCCATGAGCCTGTGAGCTTCCGCACACCTCGACAGATCCGGCGAATATCCGGAGGCTTCCCCGACTGAGTTTACTCAGAAGCAGTGTCGTGCTGGAGGACGCCAGCACCTCAAAGGTGGCGAAATTTAGAATCATTTGGAGCCGGGAAGCGGAGATCCAGTTGATAGAGGGCCCGGGGAACAACGGTTCAGAGGCGGGGGAGAAGGAGCAGTCTCTGGGTGCGGAGACCGGGTGAGCCTCAAGCTCGAAGAGAGGAAGTGCTGCTGTATAGAAGTGTGGACGCGGGGACAACACGGAGACGGTGGGAATCCCACACGGCACTCAACAAGCCCATGCAAGGTGAAAGCTCAGCAGGACCCTGGGCGCCAACACGGAGCGCGCCAGAAGGCCCGGCGGGACCCTGTCTGTTGGCGTGAGCGCACGCAGGAGGGCGTGGGCCTGCAGCCGGAGGTGTTGGTGCTGGTGGCCTAACCTTGCCGTTGCAGTGAGGAACTGGCACCACAAAGGACAATACAGAAGCCTGTGGAGGGGTGAGGGGTGGGGGGAGGGGGAGTGCGGAGCTCGCCTTTCGTTGTGGCTGCTGGATGAGGCCTCCCGAGGACTGGAACAATTTCGGAGAGCAGACCTTGGGACTAGCTGCCAAGAGGGGAGGCTGGACAGCACTGAATGCCCCGATTGGACGGCCTGGAGGGGAGGTGAGGACTCCCATATCGCTGTCCCCACCGGTCGAGCAGGGATCTGTGGAGTCAGTGCGGAGCCAGGACAGTATAAGGGTAGGTGCGCCCTGCGGCGGGGAGAAGCAGAAACCTTTCCCCACTGGCAGAGTCAAGCCCACAAATGATCGGGCAGGAGGAATAATGGGCGAAGGCCCCACCAGCAAGGAAACTCACCGGCTAGCAACATCAAAAAGCGCTGAAACAAGTAAGCTGGCAGGGGGATGGGAAGGGCACCCTCCAATGGCGCTGCACCGCCATCACCGATCACAGCACTCGGAACTCCACAACAGGGCACATAGCTACCGAAAATGCATGCGGGAAGCGTAGTGGCGCGCCCGGTCCTGACCCAGCGCAGGGTCTGGGATCGATCAGGACTCCTGAAGTAAAACGGAATGCCAGATATGCAGGGGCAATAGCACAACACCGATCCAGGCCCGGCAGCTATAGGGCCCACAGGAGGACCCACACGGCGCACAACACCTAAACAGAAGACATCACGCTGCCCTACTGGGGGAGAGACAGGTGCTTTCCCCCATCAGTGGGCTGGGGTCTAACAATACTAATGATAAGGACAACAATCTGTAGATTGAGTGGGGCAGGGTTCCACATCACAATATAGTGGACTAGGTTGAGACCTCGCAAACTGAGGGGAAGAAAGAAGAGCATAATCAGACGGCCTTTCATGGCCACTATTGATCGTGGTATCTGAACCAGGGGGTGCCCGGTAACGTCGGACACTCAGATGAATTAGGGGCAGGCCCAGATCCTGATTTGATCGAGAAACCAGTAAAGAGAACATCAGAGTAAAATAAGCTGCCAGAATAGGCGGGGACAGTGGGAACAACATCCATCTACTACTGTGGAGCCCTGTTGTTCACGGAAAGCCCCTGCATTTGTTACACAACACACTGTAAATTGAAGGGGAGAGAAGGGTACATAACTGGACGGCTCGTGCGGCCATTACACACTGTAATATCCGCACTCAGGGTCAACCAATAACATCGTACAATTGAATAAACGAATAGCAGCACCGGACCCTGATCTGCCCTGGGTCGAGACCTGCACGGAGAGCGTTACACTGAAACGTGTTGCCAGAGGGGTGGGGACAGCGGACACAAGGCCAGTCTATTAGCATAGAACCAACTGCTTGCGAGACATTCCGGCCCCTGTTATACAGAACCAGACAACAAGACGGGGACGTGCGGGCTGTAGCAGGAGGACACCCAGCGGCCACAATAAGGGATATACCTCAGGACAGAGAGTTGAATATTACACAGTGTGCCCATATCACATAGGCCCCAAGGGCAGAAGAGATGTCCAAGTCCTGCAAAGGGGGCAAACAATAGTCCAAACTACACTTCGACACCCCCTCTCAAACGAGAGGCAACAAATCGATAGAGTACTCTACAGAAACACGGAACCAGCCAGCACCCTAAGATCCAATTGCGGCGTTTCAGGACATAGAGCAAATGTTTACCCATTGCAAACTAGTACACAGTCTCTAGATGGGGATAATGGATACTCTCACTTGCAAAGTCGATCACATGCAGGTCCACCTGGACAAGCACGGCGAGAGGCTGGACGAGGTAGAGGGAAGAGTGTCTACTGTGGAAGACGAGACCGCGTCAGTGACTAGAGACATGACACTTGTGAAGCAGGCGTTGAAGGAGCTTACAACTAACAAGATGACTTGGAGTAAAGATCCAGGAGGAACAATCTACGAATAGTCGGGGTTCCGGAATCAGTGGAGCAGAGGAATATGGAGCCCCTCGTGGAGGAGATACTGCGAGAGGTACTTGGGTCAGAGGAGTTCTCCGCGGTGTACATAGTGGAGAGAGTGCACCGGATACCCAGTGGGAGGAGACCTATCCCAGGGGCACCACCTCGCCTGATTATAGCCTGCATGTTAAATTATCGAGACAGAGGCGTTGCCCTCTGCAAAGCTCGAGAAAAAGGGACAGCGACCTACAAAGGAGAAACGATCAAACTCTTCCCAGACTTCTCAAACAAAGTGCAAGCTTACAGGAGGACATACACAGAAATCAAGAAACGACTAAGGGACGGGAGCATTCGGTACGCCATGCTGGTCCCGGCCAAGCTGCGAATAGAACATGAGGGGCGAGCAATCTTCTTCCATACTCCGGAGAAGTCCAGTGCCTTCTTCGAAATGCAATCGAGAAATCCCCAGCAACGTGGGAACAATGGGTGAAAACTTGCTTGGTGACTTATATCCTTTAATAATGCACAACACTTGAGACTAAACTGGATGCGAATGAGTCAGGCTGCAACCGCAAGATTGCGGAGGCGTGGTTGGTGGCTGAACTCCTGGCTGTCCCTCATGCAGAAGCTTACATTTTGTGTATGGGTAGGGGAAGGGAGGCAGATGATGAGTTGCAGTGATCAGCAGGGATGTGGGGGAGGGGCGATCAGGTGAATGATAAGTTGGGGAGGTTAGCAGGGGATCGGGGTAGGGCTCACAGAATACTGACGAATTGGGGTTGTCGGTGGGGCTAGGATATAGTGGGGTGATAGCTACAAGCTCTGCATTGCATGCGGAGTGTGCAGGATTCACGCAGTATGACAAAAGGAACAAGTTACTTACCTGTAACTGTTGTTCTCCAGCATGGGTCTGGCATGGATGCACATGCTCATGAATAGAGGCTGGGAATCCTTGGTAAAGAAAATAATCAGTTTCAGTTTAATTTCTGAACGGTCTTTCTCCTAACAACCAATCACTGAGCTCTGGGTCAAACTGCCCCCAGCCAATGACTGCCCTCTACCTACGCCCCTCCTCTGGCAGCCATCTTCAGATTTGGGAGCACGTAAAGTGACAGTAAGACCAAGAGTAGATCCGCAGAGGGGTAGGCGAGAGGGTTCGCATGTGAATCCATGCCAGACCCATGCTGGAGAACAACAGTTACAGGTAAGTAACTTGTTCCTTCTCCAGCATGGAGTCAGGCATGGAAGAGCCGGAGGTGGGTCAAAAGGAAGAGGTGGCACCACCGCAGGGCGTGTTAGAAGAGCCGGGTTAGTAGGAGCTTCAGGGTAAATTTCCTTAAAATACTCCTTCACGGGGTCAAAGTGCATGAGCCTCTGAAATTTCCCCAAAAAAGCATCCTCTGATGAAGGTTTAGGCACTAGGGCCGGCAGAGGCCGCTCAAAAGGGGCATACCCCCACAAACGCAATGCGGATGGTTGCTAGGAAGGCCTGCCACTGACCAGGTCCACATAGACCAGTGGAGCAGAAGCAGGAGGAAGCGAGAAAGTATGAGGCAGCGGTTTCCGAGCGCACCAGTCATAAGAACGGCGGAACAGATTTCTGCTGTCCACATGATGTGGAAACGGCTGCTTAGCCACAAAAAGAAGGTTCCCAGCACCAGACATCGTGAGCGTAGGTGTAAGGGAAGTATCCAAAATGGCCGCTGTGGACCATGAGGGTTGGGTAGCCATTTTGTCCAAATCTGAAAAGAACTGCGTCACATGTGTAGATGAGGCAATTGTCTCCTCAGGCGGGTCAGGGGACTCTGGTGTGCCTATTAGGCTTATGAGGCCCCTCAGGGGAACCCCTGGTAACAGAGCTACTCAAGCCCCTCAATGACCTAGAAGGAGTCCCCTGGCCGGGGCACCCTAAAAAGTAAGGAATTTACTGGGTGTCTCTTCTTTTCGTCAATGAAAAGCTGGAAACGAGGAGGAGGAACGCACTGATACACTTCCTCCCACCGAAGAAGACGACGACAGAGTGCTCGGACGGAGAGTGAATTGCAGTAGTAACACGTGTCCCAACGATGGTCCGGGCCCAGACACTCCCAGCTGAGAGAATGGGGATCCGCCCTGACAAAGCAACGTTTTCATGAAGAACAGGACACAAATCCCAGATGCTCCGGCATAGACGGAGGACCAAGTGACCGTGGAACCGGAGCAGGAAGGAAGGACAAAGGGAACAAATAAAATATTCCTGGTGATGCAAGGGCGTCCAGCCCAGACCACGCAGAGAAAAGGACTGAAGGGCGATGCGCGGGCAGAGCTCAGGATGGCGGAGTTATGGCTACGTGCGGTATCCCACGTAAAAAGAGAAGATGGACAAACATTTTACATTTTTTATGTTTTATACAAAAGTGCTCTGGTCCTGTCCTGAAGGACGGAATGCCCCACAAGTGTGGAGGAAAGGGGACGGGACGTAGGAGTATAAAGAATAAATGGCAGTACACACATGCACAACCATGGGAGGTGGCAAGGCTCAATATAAGCATCTCTTACCGCCTCACCAGGCTCACCTTCAAGCAAACAGGTTGCACAGCACTGTCTGGCCGACTTTGGACTCCTCCCTGGAATCCCTGTCGAAGCAGTAGAATTTTGTGAAGGTGTGTGTCGACCTCCATGTAGCAGCCCTGCAGATGACCAGCAGGGGCACCCCAGACAGGAACACGGTTGTAGTAGCGATCGCTCTGGTGGAATGGGTTCTCGGACAGCCAGGCAGCAGTCGGTTCTCCAACCGGTGACAGTGGGTGATACAGCATGAGAGTCACTTGCAAATGGAAGCCTTGAAGAGGGCCTTCCCATGGTTCACAGGGCCAAAGTTCACAAAAAGTTGAGAGGTTTACTGGAAACTCTTCGAGCGGGCCACATAAAACCTCCGCGCTCTAGCCACATCCAACGAGTGCGAAGTCCTTTCAGCCGGCGATGGGAACACCAAAGGCTCGTTTAGATGAAAGTCCGACGGCACCTTGGGCATGAAGGAGGGGTGCGTCCGCAGCACCACCCTCGTCTCGTGGAAAGTCAAGTAAGGTGGTTTGCAGGAGAGGGCCTGGATCTTTCCCACTCGTCGTGCTGAGGTGATGGCCACAAGAAAAGCAGTTTTCCACAACAAAAACTTGAGTGGTGCAGAATGCATAGGCTCGAACTGAGGTCCCATGAGCATAGTAAGCACCACATTGAGCTACCACGCCGGGGCCGGAGCCTTCAGCGGCGGGAATGAGCGAAATAGTCCCTTGACGAATTCCTTGACCAAGCAGTGCGACCACAAGGATGGTCGTCCTGGGGATCTGGTATAGCGGAAGATGAACCTTGGGCCAGCCCCGACTTGGCCAACAACATCAAATATGGAAGTACCTGAGGAGCCCTGGCCTCATTTGGTCGATCTTCTGGGAACGACACCAAACAGAAAATCTCGTCCACTTAAGTCTGTAGCATTTCAAAGTATGCAATGCTCTAGCCTTGGCGAGAACTTCCTTGCAGTCCACCGGTAGATCGTAGCCACTGAATTCTAACACTGCAGGAGTCAGGCCTTCAGGTTCGAGACCCTGTGTAGTGGTGAAGAATGGCACCTCCTTCACTGGCGAGAAGATCCACGACCACTGGCAGCTTGACTGGTGGAGACGGCGACATGCTGAGAAGGTCCGGGTACCAGATATTCCTTTGTGACCGTCTCCTGGTGGGGTGGGGTCTGGAAATCTGCACCTCCGGACAGATGAGAGCGCACTCCCCACCGCCTTATCACTTGACGGAAGCCCTCGTTGAGCGTGATCTTGTCCTGGAGGTTTACTGACACTTGTATCCAACGGCCATCGAGGAACTCCTGAAAGGGACGCATCCGTAGCCTCGAGAGTCGGATGAGATAGATGCATGACGACATCATGCCGAGCAGAGACTTGATGGTCCTCACCGTGGTGATCTTCAGTGCTAACAGCTGTTGCACCATGCCCAAGATGGCCACTATCCTCTCCTCCGACTGTGATGCCAGGCACAACACCGTGCTGAGTCAGGATCCCAGAAACAGATGTCCTGCAATGGACTCAAGCAGGACTTTGCATAGTTCACCGAGAACCCCATATCAGTCAGTAGGCAGACGGTCCTCACTGTGTGGTCGATGGCGATGTTCTTTGACTGCCCTGGATGAGCCAGTCGTCCAAGTAAGGAAGACGTGGATCCGGCGCCAGACACTCGGTGAAAACCCTTGTCGCCAACTTCAGTCTGAAAGGAAGGGCCTTGAACTGGTAATGCTTCCCCTGAACGGCGAAGCGCAGAAACTTGCAGTGTCCCTTGTGAATTGGGATGTGGAAGTACGCATCCTCCAAGTCCAGCGACGACAAAAAGTCTCCCTCTTCGAGCTGTCCGGGCACGTGCTGAAGAGTGACCATCCAGAACTGTTGGGACTTCATTGTATTTGTTTAGTCGACGGAGGTTGAGGATAGGCCTCCAGCCCCCGGTCTTCTTTTTCATGAGGAAGTACCTGGAGTACACTCCCGAGCCCCAGAGCCGCTTTGGGATGAGCTCCATCACACCTTTCTTAGCATGGTCCAGTGGTGTTATTCGGAGAAACACTTCAGTTGAAATTCCAGGTTGTGTCCGTGGGCGAGGGCGTCCAGCACCCACTAGTGGAGAGGACTTCCACAAGCGGACGAAGTTCGTCAGCCGGCCTCCCACCGAGGTGCACGGGTGGGGGCCTGACGCCACGGCTGGTTCAATCCTGCTTGGACGTCGAAGGGCCGCCCTGGGGTCCCTGGCAATGACGACGTCCTCCTCCGAAATTCTTGGAACGGCCCCTGTTGGTTTCCTGGGATGAGGAGCAGGAGGGCTGGGTGTAGGAAAAAGAGCCCCCGCTGAAACCTTAGGAAGATCCTTGGGACTTGCCCCCTGAGGGCCGAAAGGATGGCAGTCGCTGTTGAAGAGTGCCCAAAGCATGTGCCGTCTCGGTGTCCGTCTTGATGGCCTGTAGAAACTCAAATACAGCCTTCCCAAAGAGGTTGTCTCTGTCAAAGGGCATGTCCAACACCCTCGACTGAACGTCCTGACGAAAGTTGGTGGCCTTGAGCCAGCCAAGACGGCGAAGGCAAACGCTGTTGCCCATCTGGCGGAACCCCGCATCAGCGATATCCGTGACCACCGTGATGGCGTGTTCCGACGCCACCTCGCCTTCCTGCAGAATTTCCAATGCTTCTGACCTCTTGTCGTCGGGGAGGAAGTCCAGGATGGGAGCTATCTTGAACCATAGCTCTCAGTCGTGGCGCTCTACAATGGCGAGGGAGTTGGCGGCTTTGATGGTAGTGGCCACAGAGTAGATAACCCGTCGTCCCATGACATCTAATTTCTTCCCTTCGCAGTCCGGAGGGGTGGGCGCTGCCGAAGAAGAAGCGCCTGACGACTTCTTCTTGGCCACTGCCGATACCACAGAGTCCGGCGACGGCTGGGCCAGCAAGCACTTGGGCGCAGAGTCCGGCACCCTGTACTTCTTCTCAAGGCAACCTCTCTTCTCCGGGCCATAGGTTCTTCATGAGAGCCAAGCCCTCGTTCCAAATGTCATCCAGGAGTGGGACCGAAAGGATGGTCTTTCTCTTCGCCTCGCGGCATGGGTACAAGAAGCCCTCCTTTTTCTTCTCCTCTGGAGCGAGCTGGAAGAGTTCGGAAGCTCTGGAGGTTATCGAGTGAAACAAGCCAATCTCGTCCGGCGGGGAGGATCTGGGAGGAGGCGCCGGGAGGTCTCCCAACCCACCATTGTCATCCGTGCCCATCGGCGTCGTCGCAGTGTCGGGTCCATCTCATCCCTTTCGGGGGTTGGGGGGAAGAGGGAGGCGGGGCGTGGCAAGGAGGCGGCGAAATAGGCATCCTTGTCTGTATCTCAGAGACCAGAGTATGCAGTGCAGAGAGAATGTCCACCGAGATATCTCTAGGCGGCAGCTGAGGCGGGGGTGGTAACTGAAGCGGAGGCAGAATAGGCAGCTGGAGCGCCGGCAGGGCGCCCAGGCCTATGTTATCTTGCTGCTCTTCCTCAATGGTATCCTCGCCGTCGTCGCCCTCGTCGGAGCACTCGTCGTAGGGCCTGTTCCCGACATTTTCCTCCTCATGGATGGTTTGAAGGTAGATGAGCTCCTCCTCTGAGGAGTTATCCATGATCTGGAGGACATCTGCGCCTCCCCCGCCCTTCTTCGCGTCCAGAGGGAATGGTCTCGGGGAGATGACCGGCATCTTATTCTCCGGGGTCTTCTCTATGGGCCGGAACGCAGCTCCCTCCTGGGAGGAAGGGATACCCTCACCTTCAGGGTTGCACCCTGAGGATCTGCCTAGGCGGCATTCGCGAGAGACGCCACTACCCCCTTGATGGAAGGCTGGGCCTTCGCCGGGTGTACCTGGGCCTTCACGGTCAGGACCGTTCCCTTGTCCTGTTTGGCCTTGTGCGTCTGCTTGGCCCTCTTTTTAGGGGGAAGGTCAGTGCCCTGATCCCCCTTGGCCTTCTCCAGCAGGTCGGTCTTGGGCTTCTCCTTGAGTTGCCCGGATGGTCCGACTTCCTCTTGGACGACGATCTTGAGCGCTGACTGGTGACTGAAGTCGCCGGAGACGTTGGATGCACCCTGGCCGCCAGGGAGCCTACCGCAACGGCAATGCCGGGGGCAGTGGACTCATGGCGCTTAGCCTTCTGTTGGACCGCAGCGGGAGGGGTGCCCTCAAAGGTCTTAGAAGCCCGCTCAGCTTTCTTTGAGCTGGGAGAGGCATGCTCCTGGGACCAACCCAGAGCAGGGGCCTTAGCCTGTAGCCACTCTTTCAGCCGCCTATGCCGATCCTTCAGCGTGCGAGGGGGCATCTCCTGGCAAAACGCACAATCTTCCTCCTTGTGCGTCGGGTACAGGCAGTAAAGGCACTGGGAATGTCCGTCGTCTGAGAAGACATTCCGTAAACCGCAGTGGGAGCAAAGCTTGAAAAGCAGGATTGAATCCTTCTTCTCCTCTGACATGGTCCACGCGGCGCAGGCCTATAGACTCTTCTGGAAGCCTCCATGACGAAATCCACCCTTGAGGGGCGCTGAAGAATCCGAAAAACGGGTCCCCGTTAATCGGAAGGTTGATCGATGGAGCACAAGGCTTGATTGACAGAAAAATAGAGTAAACTCTTTCAAAAAGCGGGAAAATGCAGTAAAAGCTCGAGAGCTAAACACGTGGGCTCCGAACACTTGAACATGCGGTAAAAATCTGAAGATGGCTGCCAGAGGAGGGGCTTAGGTAGAGGGCAGTCATTGGCGGGGGGGACTATGACCCAGAGCTAAGTGATTGGTTGTTAGGAGAAAGACAGTTCAGAAATCTAACTGAAACAGATTTTTTTCTTTACCGAGTATTCCCAGCCTGACTACGGGGAATATTCATGAGCATGTTAATCCATGCCAGACCCCATTCTGTAGCAGGGGAAATATAACAATAGATCACTTGGGGTTTTATCCCCCTGGAAATATACATGCTTTAACAATGCCCAATGACACCACTTAGTTTTGTTACTTGCAACGTCAGGGTATTAAATTGCCCGTCAAAGAGCCGGAAGGTCCTGCTATACATGCAGCGCCATTAGGTGGAGATTGCCTTTTTACAGGAGACCCATTGAACATCAAAGATGGAGTCTACATTTGGGAGGAGCTGGGGCTGCCATAGATACTTCTCATTGTACTCCTCGTATGAAAAGGGGTGTGTGTACCCTCACACATAATTCTGTTGGGTTTCGTCAGACCAATGTCGATCTGGAGGGGAGGACTCTTGTGCTGCAGGGTACTATTCAGGGGAGCCTATACACCCTAATGAACTATTAAGGCCCAAACCAGGACCCGGTAGAAACGCTGGATTGGATTGAGTTGCAATTGGGGAAGTTACCACCTGGGGAGATAATTTGGGCTGGCGACTTCAAAAGGGTTATGAACCCAGCACAGGATCGAACAGGGAATGACCATCGCCCAGGGAGTAGGGGGGACAAATAAAATACAGGGCATGGGCCTCACATGGGAGATTGAAGAAGGCTGGAGGATCAGGAACCAGGGCATAAGGCAATACACACACCACTTTGCACCCCATAAGTCTGTGTCACGACTAGACTTCTTTTTGACATCACAAATCGCTGTTGTATCGGGTCAAGGAGGTAGATATCCTTGCCCGCACACTGTCAGACCATGCCCCGGTGCTGCTGGTTGTTGAACAATCGGGCCACATGAGGAAGAGGCTACCCTGGAGATTTAAACACGAGGGTCACACAGACACAGTGTTTTGGGAGGGCTTAACAGAAGCCATAGACACCTTTTTCGAAATCAATGTGCGCTTGGTGGGGTCAGCGGGGACACTGTGGGAGAGATTCAAATGTGTGATCAGAGGGGAGTGTATATCTAGGGAATCAGGATCCTAAGGGAAATCAGAAGGGAACTGGCTGCTAAGGAAATAAAATACGAGCATTGCAATAGGCCGCACCCACCCCATCATGTCAGGAACAAGCAGAGATTCTGCAACAGCTGCAGGACTTCAGGAGCTAGCACAAAGAGAAGCCAAATACATATGGGGGATGGTAGGAATACGTCAATATGGGGAGGGACAGACCCGAGGCAGGACATTGGCGAGGGCAACCAAACTGGATAACCTTAGGGGGAGAATCCCAGTGATAGCGGATGACCATGGACCATGGAGTGGATAAATTTGACGACAAAGATTGTACAGCAATTTTGGGGGTTCTATGACCGGTTGTACTCTTCCCAAACCCAGCCTTCCCAGCTAGAGATAGATACATACCTAGATCAGGTTGCTCTGCATTGGTGCACGGATGAACAGAGGGAATGGCTGGGCCGCCAACTGACATTAGAAGAGGTGCTGAGTGCTATTAAATCCCTACCATCTGGGAAATCTCCAGGACCAGACGGGTTAACGCCGGAATTCTATAAACATTATGCCGATAGACTCACCCCCCACCTGCTACAGATGTACCAGCAGAGCCTGGAAGAGGGGCAACTGCCGGAATCCCTGAGGGAAGCAATGGAAGTGGTACTAATAAAACCAGAAAAGCCTTTTAATGACTGCTCCTATTATCGCCCAATATCACTAATTAGCCTCAACAACAAAATGTTAGCGAAAGAATCCTGGCATATCGACTGTCACCCCTGATGCAAACAATGGTGAGAGCGGACCAATCGGGTTTTATACCAGGGTGCTGCACCTCATATGGACTAAGGGTTTGGGTTAATTACGGCTGTACAGCAGGAGGGCTCAGTGGTGGCAACACTACTGGATGCCACTAAGGCATTTGATTCGGTTGAATGGCCGTTCCTGTTCTCTGTGCTGCCCCGTATGGGGCTGAGGGAGCAGTTCATAGCATCAGTGTCACTACTATACACAAGCCTGGTAGCCAAGATAAAGGTGAATGGTCAATCATTGCCAACTATAGCGCTTTGAAGTAGGACACCACAGGGGTGCCCCCTATCCCCCTTCCTGTTTACCCTGGCAATAGAACCGCTAGCGGAAATAATTAGAGAAATGCATCTACACTGTGGAATCCAACTGTACACTCATAAGGTTGTGATATCGCTGTATGCAGATAATATGGTGTTGTTTATTGAGGATCCTGGCACCATCCTGGATCCAATCATGCGTGATGTTCGGCGATTTGGGGATCTCTCTGGACTAAAAGTGAACGCCACTAAATCGGTGCTCTTTCTGTTGACAGATAAGGTGGAACAGTATTCCAACGGGCGGAGGTTCAAATGGCATATGACCCAGAGCCACTACCTAGCAATTAATAAAGCTAGGGACACTATGGTTGTATATAGTAGCAAATATTTGAGAGTCCTGGAGCAGGCAAAGGCAGCCATATGCAGATGGAAGAACCTCCCTCTCAACCTGTACAGCAGGATATCTGTGATTGAAATGACATTACTCCCCAGATTCCTGTAGGTTTTTCTAAATGCCCCAATAGTGGTACCCAGGGATTACTTTTGGGAGTTGAAATCAACATTAGTGCAGTTCGGATGGCCGGGTAAGCAAGCTAGGGTTTCCTGGGATAAACTGGCGGCACCTTTACACTAAAGGGGTGTACCAATACCGGAATTTGAGACATACTATAATGTTCCACAAGTGGTGTTTCTCCTTTACTGGTTTGGGGAGCGGGGAGGTAGAGATGTGGAGGTCGAGAGAGCAACTGCGGCGCCTTCCCTCTTGCGATCCGTTATCCTCAGCGCAGGGTAGGACACAACGACCGCAAAATATGGTAGATATAACTTGCAGAACCTGGACCCACATAGAACGTAAGACCAAGGGGGAGGTCCTCTATTCACCCAGGCTCCCTGTAATACATATTCTGGAGATTCCCATCACGCGTGAGGCTGGCTACGTAGGCCTGATGAAGAGATTGGGAATTACACAATTCGGGGATCTTTTCCCCAACAGGATGTTTATAACATTGGAAACGCTGAAGGAGAAAGGGGAATTATCCATGCTGGATATATTCTTATACTATAGATTGATGGTGGCCATGCAGAAACTGTTCTCAACTTTCCCCAGGCAGCCACAGACCGCTTACACACTAGATGAACTGCTTCAGGGGGGCCTTGCAATAAAGTAACATCAGGGTTGTATGCCATGAGTCTGAACGCTGGGGAAGAAGTGAAAGCCTCCCCTTAGAGGAGATGGGAACAGGCCATGGGATGGGAGATTTCGGAGGGGACTTGGAGGTACTGCTGCGAGATGACAAGAAAAGGGGCCCTTAATGCGAGATTTAAGCTAATACATTTCAAATATCTGCACCAATTCTACTACACACTGGTTCAACTAAAAAGGATACTTCCCAGAAACCTCAGGGAGGTGTATAAGACGCGACAGCGCATTGGCCGATTTTCACATTGTGGCTTGGTGATGCTCTGTCATATGTCAATTTTGGGAGCAGGTATTTGAAACCATCAGTGGTGTCTCGGGGCAGGCGCTAGAACCAAACCCACTGACTGCTCGGATAGGCTACACGAAACTGATCCCCAAACAAGCATGAAAACTGGTGGGATTGCTCTTGATACTGGCCAAGCGATGGGTGGCGATGCTGTGGGGTGGGAAACAAAGCCCAAAGACAACTCAATTGAGGGCGGATATTTTATACTGTAATGACATGGAGAGTGGATGGGGCTTCCTGTCACACAGCCAATACAGCGATAGACGCATGTGAGATCGCTAAACGCAATTTCTGATGAGATAAACTAACGAGGAAGAGGCGGAAACTGCCACACCATAGCTCAAACGGTAGAAACTGGAAATGGCAATGCACTGCTGTGTTATACATAGAGACTAAGATTCTTAACCAATACGGAATGCCGAGAAAGAAGAGCCAAGTGAGGCACTATGTGATAGAAGCACAGTACTTGGAGTAGCAAATAAAATGTACCATGGAAAATTATGAGCGGTATCGAGGGAGGGGGGAATAGGTTAGTTTGAATGTTGGTACATTGGTGCCGGTTATGTTTTAAATGGCAATAAAAAAATGTTAAAACAAAAACAAAAAAACAATCATCTGCATTGCCAAAGCCAAGAGACGGTAAAATTGAAGCAAAGTAATCATAACCTTGATCGCCAAAACGAGGAAGAGGCAATAGTTGGAAAAGACTCCAACAAACATTTTCAAAGCCAAAGACGAGCAAGTGTGCTAGAGAGCCATTGTCAACAATTGCTTAATGTAAAAATGGGAAAACAAGAGTGGCAGGACAGAAGCCCACCTGATAGAAATCATTCAGGAGAGGAGTATAACCTGCATTGCATGTGGTAATCACAAGGGTGGTACAAATAGCACCAATGTGTATCATTTCTTCCCAGAAGAAGTAGTACTTTTTTATTTCGGCAAATAGTTAATTACAAACTTTTGCCAATCACGGTCCTAGAATTCTTTGACACATTCAATATATTAAAATCATTCTAAATATTCCAATTCCTTGAATTTATTAGAAAAATGCATCTCTAAGAACTTGACCAACACACGAGTCAACCCTACATTTGTCCCACTGTAAAGGACCTGCAACCATGCCTGCGCATCAACTCCACATTTTTTAAACAGCGTTTGTACAAGTGCAAGGTCCTATAGGATCTCAACTCGAGGCAAAACAAGATTAGATGTTTCTAGGTTTCCACTTGATCATTACACAGTTTGCATTTGTCAGATCCCGCAGTCAGTCCATATCTACATAAGGTGGACTTTGCATGTAGAATATTTGATCGGAATCTGAGAAACGGGTCTCTGTGACTTGCACTCGGGAACCTTTTCAGGTATGCAGGTGTCACATTTGGCAACGCAAAAAGGTTTTTTGACTGTGTATGCACTTGAGCGTTAGCGCTTTTTAGTTCTGTGACTATCCAGTCGTCAGCCCACAATGTCCTTTTAACAAGTGTAGGATTTTGTTGTAAGATGTCAACAGTCAGAGGCTTGTAGCTTCGCAAAGAGGAGTAGAGATTTCAAGACTACCCTGACCTTTTAGGATGCCGATGTCATGTCTGATTACAGAGAATGGAACAGCATTAGGCAGGCAGGCGCAGGATTTGACTCCAAAACCTACCCTCAAGACGATCCCACACTTCCCATGGCAAGCTAGAGACAGGCTTCTGCAGGATAGATGAGGGCTGGTGTCACCTTTTGATTATAGTAGTCAATTACTGGGATGAGTGCAAACTTTCCATACTTGCGTCCAATTAAGATGCCCTAGGCAGTTAGTTGTTTAACTTTACACTCTAAGTGTTCTTTCCATGGGGTTTCACATGCACTTGTGCTAATCATTGCACCCAAATATTTTATAACCGGCACCAGCCGAATTTTGTGCCAGTTCAGGATCCACCTCGGAGTCTGCAATTTTCGACCTCCTCTGTTCTCCAAAATTAAGATTTTGGACTTACTAGCATTTATTTGTAGTCCATTTTGTTCAACATACTGTTGCAAGATGTCTAGTTTCCTCTGTAGGTCGAGCTGGGTTCGGTCTAGGATAACCAGATCATCGTTATATAGGAGCCCCCTGCCATAATTCCATAATTTTTGGAGAACAGGAAGGTGGGGGATCTAGGAGGTCTCACAGGTCGGCAATGAAGATATTAAATAGCGCAGCAGCTAGGGGGCATCCTTGTTTCAATACCTTAAAGGCTGGGATGCTCCTGGACAAATGAGTTTCTTGATCTAACCTGATTTGCAATGAGGTCCCCGCATACAGGGCCTTAATAACTAACAAGAGATCCACTGGGCATTCCATAGTTATCATTTTCTTCCTCAGGCGCTCTCTGATGATACTGTCTAAGCATACTCCATGTCAATGCATGCCACAATCCCCTCGTAACGTCTTCATCCTTAACAGGATCAGAAGGAGGAGATTTAAATTACAGCCATCTCCCTTGACGAAGCCTGTTTAGACGGGGATCGAAGGCTCCAGATGACTGCACCCACTTATTCAACCGTTTCAGTAGAATCGTAGAAAAGTTCTTGCCTACAACATCTAGTAAGGCCATGGGGAGGTAATTTAAGGCATCAGTCAGGTTGCCCTTTTTAAAAATCGGAAGCACCACAGATTGTTGCCAGGAGGCCGGAACCTGTCCCCTCGACATTATCCTTTTGAACAGGATCTGACAAAAGCCAGCCCATGCATCAACGGCAGCTTTTAGCATTTAGTTTGTTAAGCCATCTGGGCCCGGAGCATGAGGTATGCTAGATCTCGTTATTATTGACAAGATTTCGTCTTTATCAAAATGTATCTTCAATTGATTAACTTGATCAAGGAGGGGGTTGTTCAACTTGGGTGGTGGTTTTACTAAGTAAGTTTCCAGAATGAGACACCAAGGAGCTTTCGGATATTGGATTTAGTGGAACCAGACAAGTACCAAGATTTTCAACATTTAAGAGCTACCACAAATTCCTAGTGTTCTGTGAACCCAAGGCTTGTAGCATTCTCTCAACATTCTGTTGGTACAATGTTGCCCTATGTGAAGCGATCCAGTTCTTGTATTTTAGCTTACGTTTCTTGATCAAGAAGCTTCTTACCACCATTGGAGCAACTTGAAGATCTCCAAGGTATTTCCGAAGGAGACGTTTTTGTGCAGAGACCACTCCATCGAAGGAATGTTTAGGCTTAAAATGGGTTCTGGTGCTCATAGGATGCTGTTCCCTAAATGAGCACAGTACGTGCTCAACTCCTGATTCTTTAAATACCTGCCATGACAATAGCTCCTCCGTTAGCCGTTGGACATCTTGAGGGCTAAAGCGCAGTCTGTTTCGTCCAGCTTCCAGCTCGACCTTTTGATTCCGCAAAACAACTTTCGGTCTGCCAGGCATGAGGCACAACATGATAACAGGATTGTGGTCACTGGATTCAGTAGAGAGGACTCTTAGTTACGACTCTTCACATTGCATTACTTGATACAAAGAAGTAATCTAGGGCGGAGCATTGGTCACAATTATGCCTGTTTTTGGCACCTTCGAGATCTCCTAGCTTGTTCCCATTCAACATCAAAATAGGTCTAGTTTCAGTTTCCTCGAGCCATTGTTGGTATCAGAGTATCTTGGATTTCGGCCCCAGAATGTCGCCCTTTACATTTCTCTTGCTTAATTTTAAGCAGAAATTAAAGAAAATCCCACAAATCAGCTTCCTTCCCTTACCACTCAGAGTGAGCCGACCTAGATGTATGTATACTTAATTCTTTGCATTCTTTAACCAAAACAAAGGGCACTTCACCATGTGGTTATCGAAAAAATACACATTTTTTATTATTTAGCACATGTTATCAATTCAAATATACAATGTTAAAACTACACATCAATTTGTTCCAAACACATACTCAACCACATATTTTTGTGTGTACATAATTCTTCATTTCTACTGAAAGTATAGAAATATATGCTTAGAAAACCTTTCTATGCCTTTCTATGGTGTATTCTCCTCTTAGAACCACCACTCTTATTTATGCCCTTCCCAATTTCTCCGGGCAAAAAGGACTGTGCCAACACTTTCACAAGAATGTGTTTCTAGAACCAACATAGAATTGTATCTTTAAGAATAGGCGAGGCAAATAATCCCTATTGCGTATCCTGTTGGTACTGTCTTCAGGGCACTCGGGCTTAGTTCATGTTCTGGTTTTCACACACTTAAAATTATGCCACAATTTGCAATCTTTCTAAAAAACAAACAAACATTTAAACTTTAAAACATGGTAATTAAAACATTTTTTGTGCAAAGAAAGTACTCCAAAACATCTGTAACAACGTCATCTCTATTACCAATATGGACAGCAGGGATATATTAATACTTAAGTGGTCTAATTATTGTCCACTTTCACACTTTCTCTAACATTAAGCATGATTTACTATCTTCGTTTCATGTGTCTACAATTACACATTCTCCCTTTTGGAAGCTCTATTTCATTAGGCTGACGGTCTCCTGTCAGAGAAGACTCGTTTTACTTTTTCTAAAGGGGGACACTTTTGATGTCATCTTTCCATCAAATGTCCCTCTATGTTTACTTATCACCCGTTTCTAAGCTGAGTCACCTAAATGCTCACCTCTCACTGGGTCTTCAATCTTTTTGCCCCCATCGAGCTGACTCGCATTTACACCGTTCGGGCAGTGTTGCTTCCCGGTTGTGTTCTCTATATCACGGGTAAAGGCAAGAGCATCCCCCCTACTAGTTTACAGCCTAAATCTATAACAGAGGAAATAGGCCTCTATTATTTATCAATGTGTTGACAATAGTCACCTCAACATTCTCTTGTATTGAAATGAAGCTTACCAATGATTAATCTCTACTGCCTTGGAGTTTCCTTTGTTTATATAGGGGGAAACTTCATCTTTGATCACCGTTCGTCGAACCGCTCAAGGGGTGGTCTAGTTAAAAAGAGATAACAATGAAAGGGAACAGGATTAGATTTCCCCTTTATGATGGACGCCTCATTGCAAAATGTATACATCATGCCTATGTCTCACCTCATAGATATGTCTGTAACCTGTTGTACCGCTCGCGATGTATCTGCAACCGGTCGTCCCGCTCGCGATGAACAACTGCTACTCGGCAGTGCAGCGAGCCTACTGTCGGGTTAATCCGTTTTAAGTAGCAGGTGTCGTAATGTCACATGATATGCGCACGTACTCACGTGTTGTAATGTCACGTGATACGCGGCCAACTTCTTATAGGTATATCTTTCCTGCAGAGTGTTGCTGCCACTCTAACGCAGCATAGATGACATAGGGGCTGCAAGTATTCTCACAAAACATGTACTCTGTGAAGAACGGCATGAATACTCTCTTAGGGATATTTTGTGGGAATGGGTGAGCAGCATATACAGTAATCACTGTAACAATATACTATTGGATGGCATGCCCATAGTAAGATGGCCGTGGGTCACGTGTGAATCAGACACACAAGCATACTGCGCATCTCTTGACAACAAAATGACAATTTCTCTTGGAGTTATTCAATGTATAACAATTGTAATTATACAATTATGCTGCATTACAGTGGCAGCAACACTCTGCAGGAAAGATATACCTATAAGAAGTTGGCCGCGTATCACGTGACATTACGACACGGGAGTACGTGCGCATATCATGTGACATTACGACACCTGCTACTTAAGAAGGATTAACCCGACAGTAGGCTCGCTGCACTGCCGAGTAGCAGTTGTTCATCGCGAACGGGACGACCGGTTGCAGATACATCGCGAGCGGTACGACAGGTTACAGACATATCTATGAGGTGAGACATAGGCATGATGTATACATTTAGCAATGAGGCGTCCATCAGAAAGGGGAAATCTAATCCTGTTCCCTTTCATTGTCATCTCTTTTTAACTAGACCACGCCTTGAGCGGTTCGACGAACGGTGATGAAAGATGAAGTTTCCCCCTATATAAATAAAGGAAACTCCAAGGCAGTAGAGATTACCTCATTGGTAAGCTTCATTTCAATACAAGAGAATGTTGAGGTGACTATTGTCAACACATTGATAAATAATAGAGGCCTATTTCTTCTGTTATAGATTAAGGCTGTAAACTAGTAGGGAGACTGCTCTTGCCTTTACCCGTGATATAGAGAACACAACCGGGAAGCAACACTGCCCGAACGGTGTAAATGCGAGTCAGCTCGATCGGGGCAAAAAGATTGAAGACCCAGTGAGAGGTGAGCATTTAGGTGACTCAGCTTAGAAACGGGTGATAAGTAAACAGAGGGACATTTGATCAAAAGATGACATCAAAAGTGTCCCCCTTTAGAAAAAGTAAAACGAGTCTTCTCTGTCAGGAGACCGTCAGCCTAATGAAATAGAGCTTCCAAAAGGGAGAATGTGTAATTGTAGACACATGAAACGAAGATAGTAAATCATGCTTAATGTTAGGGAAAGTGTGAAAGTGGACAATAATGAGACCACTTAAGTATTAATATATCCCTGCTGTCCATATTGGTAATAGAGATGAAGTTGTTACAGTTGTTTTGGAGTACTTTCTTTGCACAAAAATGTTTTTAATTACCATGTTTTAAAGTTTAAATGTTTGTTTTTTAGAAAGATTGCAAATTGTGGCATACTATTAAGTGTGTGAAAACCAGAACATGAACTAAGCCCGAGTGCCCTGAAGACAGTACCAACAGGATACGCAATAGGGATTATTTGCCTCGCCTATTCTTAAAGATACAATTCTATGTTGGTTCTAGAAACACATTCTTGTGAAAGTGTTGGCACAGTCCTTTTTGCCCGGAGAAATTGGGAAGGGCATAAATAAGAGTGGTGGTTCTAAGAGGAGAATACACCATAGAAAGGCATAGAAAAGGTTTTCTAAGCATATATTTCTATGCTTTCAGTAGAAATGAAGAAATATGTACACACAAAAATATGTGGTCGAGTATGTGTTTGGAACAAATTGATGTGTAGTTTTAACATTGTATATTTGAATTGATAACATGTTGTGATAAATATTAAAATGTGTATTTTTTCGATAACCACATGGTGAAGTGCCCTTTGTTTGGGTTAAAGAATGCAAAGAATTAAGTATACATACATCTAGGTCGGCTCACTCTGAGCGGTAAGGGAAGGAAGCTGATTTGTGGGATTTTCTTTAATTTGTGTTTCATTATCTTCACCCACTCAGCCCCTAAAAAGAGGATTACTGTAGCTCACGTAAAACTTGAGATTAATTTTAAGCAGTCAATGTTCAAATCGCCACAGATTATCAACAACGGTTCATTTATGGTTGAGTATATTTTATCAATCGAAGCCATCACAGTATCGACAAATTGTGGTGATTTTGAAAACAAGGGATTCCAATAGAGATTGAAGATCACCAGATGGTCTGAGTTATTGTTAGGCTGATCACAAAGTCTAATAATTATCATCTGGATGTATGGATCTGGTTGGATAACCTGATTAACCTCCAGCTGTAAGATGTTTTTTATAAAGGTCAATAAACCAGCTGAGGGTCTGCCAGCTACGCCTTTTATAGCTTTCTTACAATATGTTGCAAAGCCATGAAGGAAGGGAGATTCAAGGAGCCTGTCATGATGCCTACCCCCGGGCAGCTGGATCAAGCCAATTCGCCCCGGAAGCAGGCATCCGGACATCTGTTTAAACCTCAGAAGCCCCGGCTAGGGGCTATCTGGGTTCAGTCCTGGCGCCTTAGGCGCCAGGCTCATAGTAGAAATCAGTCCTGTCGCCTAAGGCGCCAGGCTCATAGTCATCACTTACCTCAGGCAGACCATGCTGCACATGCATCCAGGCCAACGTGAGACCTGGAGGGACTATTTTTTCCACAAGGACTACACTCGGGTGTGGTTCTAGGGACTTCTTACCTGGGACTACTTTCAAAGCTATTTAAACCACGCCCGATCTTCAACACACGCTTCACGTTATTCTGCATTTAGCAGCGTAACGCTCACCGTGTCAGCAAACCTGCATCCAGCCTTCTGCCACGCCTGCCTCGAACACGGAGCCCCTAGGAGAAAAAGGAAGATGGAAGAAAAAGTTTGATAACAGACTTTAATCTGATTTCTCACCTGATTTCGGATCCTGCATCACTCCGAGCCTGCAGGGACATTCTTCCGGCACGCGTTGCATCCCAGCTACAGCCCCGCTCCATTTTCACCAGCCCACAGAATCTCCGACTCAGCGCTGCCTCCGTCACTTTTTCAGTGATTTTCAACACCTGGGGAAAAGACAAGAAAAAGCAAGGTGAGCCTAAAGAGACTAAAAAGACAATCATAAGACTTACCTGATTATCACCGGAGGCTTTATTCTTCAATATGCCGCATCTAGGAAAAAAGGAAGACAGTGAGCAATTCTCACGCACCTTTACAGGACAGTTTGGGTAATACAGACTCTTACCAGAACGCCGCCAGCAACCTCCAGACAGAATTTGTCGCCACAAATCAACAGGGGAGTACAAGAGTGAACTTTGGACATTTTGAACTCTTTAAAAGACTTGGCAAACTCAGGACTCAATAGTCGTCCAGAACCCCAACCCCTAAAACCAGTGAAGTAACTGATATCTACGCGCACCTGCATGCCACGCAGGATGGAGAGCTCACCAATCAAAAATATAAGGTGAGAGCACGGACTGGGAATATCGAAGGTGGCAAGTGGGGAGAACGGGAGCAGGGAGGGGGGTCTGCATTCACACCCACAGGGCTAAATACCTTTCTCAATCTACAGAAGAATATTTCTACGAGTCAAGCTCACAAGACTGAGGGGGTCCGTCCAGACGGTCATCTTTGCCCTACGCTTTACACTGGTGGAGGCCGCAGGTGTCCGGGTTCGATCTACGCCCCTGTGGGAGCCAGGTGAGCGTAACAGAGCCATTATTCTTGTATGCATACAATCCCCAGGTTAGCTATCGCAAGGGGAAGGCGCTGGAAGAGATGGACGAAGCCCCTACTATTCCAGGAACCGATCTCAAGGGTCCATGGGTCTTCAGTTTTCTGGCTCTAATCATATTTACTGGAGATCAATGCTCTAGTCAGCCAATCCCAAGACTGCCCCCTGTTCAATACAGCATGTTCATTCGGATGTTTACGTGTTAAACTTTTAGATTCTGATGAGACTTTTTATCCTTTAATGCTGATTTTAAAGGATTTGGGGCCATTAAGCATAAATTTGTTTTCATGACCGGGTCACTCGGGCTAGCTAGACGACGACGTTGTTCTGTGCGATTCGGTCTTGTGATGGTACTTCGATGATCAGCCGGCTGTTTATCCGTTGGTACAACTCTGGGGGAGAAAGTACAACAAATTGGCTACACTACTTTTAAATCAAAGCCTAGGGGGGGCGAAGCTCATCTCGCGCATCCATGAGCAAGGCGAATAAGGAAGCAGAGGCCATGTGCAGACAGACTGTTGTTTTCTTTCTCATTCAGGAAATCTACAATCTTAATGTCATTCAGATGTATCAATCTAACCTTTGGGACATGATGGAGTAAAAGCATGACATTCAGTCGGTTTAAGATCAGGCCGTCCTTAGCTCCCAACACTCGCTCTAGGATTACTGGATGGTTTCCAGATTTCCTAGTATGGAATTCAGCGAGAGGTCATGGGAATGTCTGAGAATCTGGTTGTTGCCACTCGCTTTAGCGGCTATCCTAGTTGATTTGGAGGTTGGAGGATCTTGTCTTGACTGTCTAATCATCCGTTCCATCAAAGTTGAAGGATGCGAGAGTCTGGTCGCTGATGTAGATGCATTTGCTAGTCTTTCAGCCAGCGTGAGAAACAGAGAAATAATAATAGGAGCTTAGTTGTGCTGTCAGAGCAGCAGACAGCCTTTTGCTGCTCTTGAGTTTCTGGTTGCTAGGGCAGCCTCTTCATCACAGTCTTCAATTGTTAGGTTTTCAGGAGAGTCCTCCTCAGATGTCGAAAGCTGTAGCAATAGATCGTCAGCAGGTTCCAGGTGATCGGAATCATCCTCTCTTCGAGGAGACATTCTTATAGCTTCTTCTGATTTTCCATCAAAATGTTTATTTTTGGGTCCACAGCTAGAGTCATGGCCATATCGGCTCCCGCTGGGACAGTTTTCAGTTTCTTACAAAGCTCTGTGTACTTAAGTTTTTGTGGAGTTTCGAAGATTGGACATGTTTTTTGTTTTCTTTGTTCGGTTAGTTTTAGCCAGTTTTGCATTTTTAGGTGCCTTCATTTGTGGCTGCAAACTGAAAATTAGTAGTTAGTTACATTTCCTGTTGATTTACTCTCTTCAATCCCTGAAGTAATAGTAACCTCAAACTCCAAGTTTTTGCTTGTGTCATCGTCTATAGGATGATCAGATTCCACAGATGCCGCCTGGTGCATTTGTACAATAGTAAATGTTTGTGGGATATCCGTGGATTGGGTTGGCAAAGCATTTACAATATCCTCATTAGGCCGATGGGTCAGATACATGCCTGCACAGCCACCTTGAATATCACTGCAAGGGTTGATCAGTAATGGCAGCAAATTCAAATGGCACTCAGTAGAGGTCTCCATTATTGGGGGAAAGTTCTTCTGATTTTCGCTGTAGTACTAGGTCTCATACTCCTTCTAGGAAGATTCTTGTATCGGTTCTTGCGTCTTGAGCCAACCCAATTAAAGATTTCAACACTGAACCTTCCAGTTCTTTGTCTCTCCTTCTTTCCCGCTGAGATTCAATGACGGCCTCTATATGAATTAGTTTTGAGTGCATTAGGGCAATTAGGGTTGACTGGTCCTTCTAGTTATCGCTCAAGTTCTCAAAGCTTAAAATATGGTGTCAGCGTTATCGAAACGCCAGAGGTTCTGCTGGTCTGTAGTAGTACAAACTGGGAGCTTGGAATTCTATTATCTCCATCAGTTGAATAGTGCGTAGATCTCATAAGCGATCATTTCTGAGTGGCGGCTTTCCTGCGGTTTGGATCCAAGAGTGGAACTCCGGTTGATTCCGCTTCTGATTCTTTGTCAGATTCATCGCTGGTGCTGGATGGTTGTAGAGGGGTTACACGTACATCTTGGGGTTCGCAGCCATCAATCCTTTGCAAGCAGTTTAGCCGCAGTTGGTAAAATGGTATAAAGTCTGGTTTATTTCTCTGTTGATGTTGCAGGGGAAGCTACCGAGGCTGACTCTCTAGATTTTTTGGTCAGAAAAGAGTGAATAGAATCTATAGACTAGGTCTGAGCACAGGAACTTGCCGCTTCGGTAGCCAGCTTCTAGACATAATGTTAGGTTATCAATATCTTTCGTTAGGCATGCTGCCAAGGTTGAATTAATTTGAAGAGTGCCATTTTCCATTAGTTCATCAGTGGATTTCAAATGACAGAATATCAGAGGTTGGTCTGGAGGGGGTGCCGTAGAGACTTTGCTGCCCTCCATTATTTCTGGGGGCGACTGATTGTCTCCTATCTGCAGACAGTGGTTTGTCACCATTTCAGGACAGTTTATGTCCTTTCTCACATTAAAGGACGGCAAGAGGCTCTAATTTCCAGAATATAGTTCGCGTAGCAAAACACCTAGTTTGCAGTGTGAAGGTTCGCTGCTTTTCATCAATTTCGGAATCTTTCAGTTCAGAATGTAAATGTTCACGGTTTCTGAAATGTTCGGCATCAGAGAGAGGACTCCACCTCGATGGTGGTTGATTCCTTTTACTCGTGATAACTTTTTTTTAATGGCATGTGCCGGTCAGTTCTGGTTTAAATAGTGATGGTTGAAAAATATTCTGCGATTTAAAATGCCATCTCAAGTTCATCGGTCCGCAAAAGAGTGACTTTTTTTTTTAAGTTGGTGATTGCTTTGAGTGGTATAAGCAATGCTCGTATTTAACAAATGCGCTTTGTTGTGTATAATTAACATTTCCAATTAATGTCAGAGCCTCAATTGCCAAGTTTGTTTCCAGGGCAATGTTGTTCGCAGTTGCTGCACACTCACTGTCGCAAGGACCTCAGTTATCATCTGTACATGTTGATTTTAAATCATGCATATTGGTTTGTAATCTTACCGTGGGTGAAGTGCTAATTGCACAATCTTCGCCAGGTCTTAAAGGGGGGTTTATCATTTCCCCTGTCAGTGGCATAGGGGAACAGTGAAGCATTGTACCCGAGAGTGGGTGGCGGTTTGCACATCTCAACATTCTCTGCATTCTTGAAGGAAACTTGACGAGTAGTACCCGACGGCGGTGAAAGTCCAGCCATCACAGATGTTATGTCACTAGAGGAGCCGGGACACAGTCGTGACAGGATTCCTCAGGTCTCGCTGCAGTGACAGCCGTGCTTGACTGAGTCCTCTGTAAACAGCCGGCTGACGGCAGTGGCTACATCTGCTACCCCTACAGCTAACACTCAGCCGAAGCTCTGCATCGGGAGAGGAGAGTGCGAGTGAGGAAGCTCTGCCTTCACAAGCGGACACTGCAGACAGACTTGAGACAGGCAACAACAGCAGACCAACAGGATCACAGCAGAGCCAACACTCAACCAACACTTTTGATGTTGTTGAAAGTAAAAAACTTTACCAAGTGATTTGAATTGAACTTTGCCACAGAAGTACTTGTAATAGTGTTAGAAGCTTTTAGTCCAGGCAGGCGAATATACCAGGGCAAGGACTTTGTAGTAGTAGTCCTGGTAGGTTAGGGGACCAGGAAGAAGCCAGGAAGAAGCCATTAAACCCATTTTATTATTATTTTTATTATTATTTAAAACACTGCTGTTGATACAGATGAATTGTGGAAGTGTTTTGATTCCCAAGAAGAAGACGTTGTGTTGAACTCTTTGCTATAAGTGGTGAGATAAAGACTTGTCGTTAATTGAACTGTTGGTTGATAGCTAAGTGGAAGTCTTTTGGAGCAAAAAGAACTTTATAATCAGAACTTGATTACAGAACAGAACTTTTCTATTCCGATTGGAAATCCTGCTTTGAATCTGGCGAAGGGGATCTGACCCAGGTTACAAGGATATACATTTGTTAGGTCTGTGTTTAACTTCACTCTCATTTCTGTTATATTTGAATTGCCATATATTTCCTTTATGTGTTGGATGTATGTACAAGTGTGAGGGACAGATTCCTTTTACTATATTGTTACCTTTGGTTTATTTTGATAGGCAGGGAATACTCATTAGGTTAGTCCTAGTGAGACGTTTATCCAACCATTTTGAGTTAATAAAATGGCATCTTGTGAAAAACCCTTACCAAGTTGTCCGCCTGACATTTCTGAACCCTCACAGACCAGACGGTCTACGTTCTTGTGATCAGACCAGTGCTTCTTCCCTTCGGCCTCACAGTTGGGCTGGCCTCTCACAGACCTAAAATGGACTATCGCAGCGCGCCGCCTGGACCGCAGCACACCCTTTCTTCATGCCCTCACAAGAGTTCAAAACTCTGGGGATCCAGAGGCTCCTGGCTTCCCAGGAACAGACTCAATTTAATCCCTCTTTTATTTCCTTTTTATCCCTGGGACTCTACGTCGGTGCCGCGTCAACACATGCAAATAATGTCTCTTTGGTTTTCCGCATGCCTCCGGTGAGCCACCTCGTGCCAATTCTTAAGAGCGGATTACTATTCATGGTTTTTGTGTTCTTCCCCGTCCCAGAATGCTCTGTTCTAACAATATCCCATGTGCTACAAAGATACATGAGCTTACTCTCGTTGACATAGCTCGGTACGGAAGGGGGGGCTAAGGAATGTTGGGGAGTGACGTGGCTCAGTAGGTGTACCCTAGGTGATCGTCCTTGTCCCCAGAAGGGGAGTCCCTCCCCATGAGGTCCTCCCGCATTAAACCACCCCAAGAGGCGCTACTGGGTAGTGGCGGTTCCTCACCATCCTCATGGAAAAGGGCCCCCCCTTGGGGAGAAGTGTCGACGTCCTGTGAGATCAGACAACTCCATCACTTTGAGAACTTGTCAGTGGGCAGAGACAAAGTGACGATTTATGAGGCAGGGAGGGCAAAAAAAGAAACCTGCCCAAGGTCTTCTGATTCTTCCGTTGAGTGCTTGGAGACCTGTCATGCTGCTTCGCTTTGCACTCCTGAAAGCCTTGGATACCAGAGAAAGATCTGGACAGAGATTCCACTCTATAGGTCGATGGCTTGGCTAATGCCAGCATGGTTAAAACGGTGTGATTTGGCCGTAAGCATGCTTCACCTTCTTCTTGGCCAGCTCTTCGTCTGTGGATCTACGGAAAAGATTGTTACCATCAAATGGGAAGCCCAACACCTTATCAAGGAATTCCTTCGTAAACTTAGTGGCATGAAGCAATGACTTCTTGCATGTATCCGCCTCAATAGCAACTGCTCTTGAAGAAGTATCAACATGATGGGCAGCTGCCTCCAGAAGATCCTGAGCGATCATTCGGGCATCAGACAGGCATCCCTTAAACTGTTCCAAATGCTCTGGGGGTATGAACTTTTCAAATTCCACCAGATCCTTCCATAGCCTCCTGTTCGCTGCGGCTAAAATCGATGTTGCATTCGCCCTACTCAACTAAAGAGTGGAATATGCGAAGATCTTTTTTCCAAGGGCTTCCAGAGCCTGATCTTCCTTGCTCAAAATCTGAGAGGAGGAAGACACAGAGGGTGGCCTTGAAATCATAGTGGCCGCTGCCACTACAGAGGAAGACGGTAGAGGTCAAGATGACAGGGTAACTGCCTTGGATTGGAGCAAGATGTTGCTTACATCGATTTTCCTGTTTAAGAGGGTCCCAGTGTGAGGCTTCATCCAAGCTGTTCTTGAATCCGCAAGAACATCTCTCTGCAGACTCGCACCCGTTCCTTCCAATTTTATGATCTATTGAGCTCAAGCCGAAACCCCTGTCTCAGATGGAGGAGGCTTTGGGACAGGAATATCCAGAAAAGCCATAAAATCTTTGACCCTGTCATTGAAGTCTCTCGCCGGCGGGTCATCGGGATCATTGGGGCCATCCACTAATGATGGACCTGAAACCTGGGGCTGTGGCATCAAATGCAGCCCAGAGGTCAGAGGAGGAGGTGGAGGCACTTCTGACGCCTTGGGTAGGAGTGGCACCGGCACCACCGGCAAGTGGGGGTCCTGAGGTTTAGGAAAAGTCTCCCGAAACCGGTCCTTCATAGGATCACAATGCATTAATGTCTGAAACCTAATGAAGAAAGAATTCTCAGATGATCTATGGTGTAGGTGAGGCAACGATCTTGGAGGAAGCGCAGGCTTCGCCCATAAATTTGTCGAGAATGGCTGCCAAGTTGGTCTTGACAAACATGGATCCACATAATGAAGTGACGAAGAAGTCATATGCAGGGACAGAGTAGGAGGCAGTGAAGTATGAGTAGGAGCGGACCACTCTACTCAGGGAGCAAAAGGATTGTGTTCAAACAGAACACTGTGTGGAGCTGCAAACTGATTGCGGCCCAAAGAGCACAGGTATGGGTGTAGGCAGATTTTTGACCGCTGTGACGATCTTTCAGCTGGTGTCACTTCTCACTAAAGGAGAATCCCTTCCCATGAGGCTAGTGAGGTGAGGCCGCTAAGCAATAGTCCCCCTACGGGGGTGGTAACACATGTGAGGATCTCATGGGGAGGTACTCCTCTCCTGGGGATAAGGATGCAATTGGGAGGCACAACCACTGTGAAATCCCACCATGTAGGTTGACGATAACGTCCAAATCTATCAACATAAGATCACTTCCAAAACTATGTATTTTAGTGAAATATCGAACCCATTTGATGAAAAAATTACTGAGACCAAGAAGCGCTCAAAAACACTACATTGGAGCAAGATGAAAGGCTAGAGCAACGGATGTCAAATGGAAGGACGCTAAGGCGAGGCTGCTCCCACCATTAAAACTGAACAGCAAAGACAGACTGTGTTCTTTGTCATCCTCTGACCCCGTCCGGCAATGGCCCATGCAGTTCTGGCAAGATGGAAGCGGTGATACGACCAAGGAGGCTGCATTGAAACCTGCAGATCTGGTGCAGGGCTTCAGGAGACAGCAGCAAGGGTTGTCTCCAAGGCTTAGAAGAGAAATAGCAGGAGGCCCGAGAAGGGTCTTGTGAGTCGGTTGGGAACCGGCGTGATAGACTTGCAGAGATTGAGAGGTGGTGGCACAACCTGTAGTGGGGTGCCCATTTGGTCCGACAATGGTGCTGAGACCGCCTACCACAGCCAAACGCAATACCGCATATCAGGAGAGAGCGATAGATTGTGGTGGAGGCATAAACTGTCACAGTGGGACCAAGGGGTCCAACAGCTACGCTGAGGCGCGCCACAAAAACTCGAGATGAAGAGAGATGGAGAACTACTAAAGGAAGAAGTTGAACTAAGAAGTGTGAACCTGTGGCGAAACCAGTGAAGAGTTCCCTGGGAGAAGGTAACAGGAACATGTACAAGTTTGGGATGGGGTCAGGAAGTTACGAGACTAAACCATAAAGAAATAGAGAAAACTCTAAACCATTTTGTGATACAGTTCCCAGGTCAGTTCCACAAGAGGGTGGTGCTGGGACATCTAGGAGGGATTTCAGGAACAGCTTCATCGTCCCAATGGGGACGGATGAAGAATTGGACAAAACCTAGGAATTGCGAAAACCTCCCAAAGGGAGCTGCAAACCTAATTGAGAACTGTGAGACATTGGGGAACCAGCTAGGAGAGAGGAGTCACTTTCATAGCCCCACAAGAACTTTATGCAACTGTTTATTTTCTGTTGAGTTACGGAGAACCCAGACCTTTTGTGGAACTTTTGCTTTGAACAACCTGAGAGGGGTTTGGACGCTTTACATCCAGGAGAAGGGAGTCATTCTCCTTGATTACGAACAGTAGCTAGACTTCATGGTGTTTTATTGTAGTGACAGCGATAGAGTAGAAGCCACTGCATCTTTCTTGCTTACGCGTGTACTTGCTTGTGTGAAAACACACACCAGCTTGCTGCTTGCTTTTCACTCACTGGTTGCGTTTGCTTGGCTCCCCATGTGATCAGCTTCTTCTCCCCAGGTCAGAGTCTCACCAGCTGCTGCTCAAACAGTCCTGGGCTTCCTTCTTAGCCCAGGGGAACAAGCATTTTCTAAGCCCCCGCTGCGGAAGGGAATTACAAACCTCCTGGTTCCCTTCTGCAGACTCCTCTGGATTTTAGAAGGCACAGCTCCCTTGCTACACTTCCTCTGGCTGCCTCTGCTTGCATCCCCTCAGCACATCGTCCTCTTCCACAGGTACTCGGACGGGCTTCCCTGGTTATTCTCCCTCGAACTCCGTGCAACTCCTGTTTTTATACACATCGGAGTGCTTAATAGGTTTCAGGTGTAAGCTAAAGTTTGCCCAGCCTGTCTTGCCTGAACATAATTAAGTGAGTCCCTGGGACATGCCTGACCTTTGGGCCTCTTCTTCCTATCAGTACTTGAATGGTAATGGGAGATAATCTTCACAGCTCCTAGTGGCCTCCTCTTTGTCCCAGTATTCCTATGCATTTCAAGGCGAGCGTAAAGTGGAACATTTTAGCAAGGACAAATAAAGGTCGGGGAAAGCTTAGGTGGATCATCTTGAGGATAAGGGGGATACCATGTCTCGCCCAAAGGCACCTCACTCCCAATCCCCAAGGGTCCTTTACTCAGGTGATCCTCCCTCACTTGTCTGCCCCCAGGGCCAGGATCCAACTGTGATGGCCTTCCCCTGGCAACCTGCATAGAGCATTCCAGGGGATTAGGAGTGAGAATACCTTCAGGTTTCTCAAAGTCGCTAGAAAAGCTCTGGTCGCATAGGACAGAATGTCTCACAAGTGTAGAGGAAAGCTAGATGTGGCGTAGAAGTATAATTCATTAAAGGTTTAAGGGGTACATGCATCCCGATCTTTGCAAAAATACACTTTATTCATAATGATTTAAAAAAAACAAAAACACTGTTTAAAAAGCAGAACGAAGGATACAAAAACTAATAAACATAACAGCACATTCCACTGCTCATTCGTATAACATGCCTTAATTCATTTGGCATCTCATTTAGTGCAATCTTATGATTACATAGTAACTACACATTGAAACCCTATTCGTGTTTCCAAAGCGTTGACGCACGGTTTCAAACCCCTAAAGAGCTAATGGTATCATTGTTCCCTATTTTTCATATGGCCTTTATCTGGACAGATAACAAATTTCTCCTTCAACATTAATGGTTCCCGTATGTTTTCACTGTTCAAATGGTGTCCTTCTATTCAGGGTTGGTAATCTACAAAAGAGACAACAAAGCTTGCACCCTTGTCTTTTTCGTTCAGGGTCATTCAAAAGCTGGGGAGACCTATTCATATATCCAGCATCAAAGCACATATTAAAGAACAAAAGATCCAGGTCCAGGTGAGAGACTGCATCCATGCATTGATACTACACCATGAAGATTAATGACAAATGCATATTGGCATCCACCATATTTCACACATCTAGGCACTGCTGCTAATACAGTAAACAGTAAGGAAACCAACAATCACCAAGACTTCAAATGGCAATTGATAATCTAAAAATAATGATGGGTACTGTCATTGCAAAGAATGATGCTCACCTTCATCCTCTTCTGGAGACTTCCCTTTGGCCCCTTCATTTTTATTACTATTTTTCTGAGACCGAGTACTATTGAAATAGTAAGTGCCACCTGCAAATATATACAAAAAGACATTTATATTCAGAATATGCAGAGAACAAACAAACACAATGAAAGTGAAATATCAGTATACAGGAATATTTCACTTGTTTCAGTTTGCTCTCTAAACTGTTGTCTTTATGTTGCATCATTCCATAATATCATATTTCTTTTGCTTGGCTGTTTATTATAACCTTTTCTGTCTAGCTTGGACACTAGAACAAATGAATTAACATCTATAAATGTCATTAGGAGACCGAATCAGTTAGGATTGCCTGTATACCTGATCGGGCCATAATTGTTAGAACTGGTGGTACATTAATGAATAGCCCAGCATAGCATTACATTGTTGGTGTTAAATAATGCTGGTGCTGCTTGCTCTTTGAGGTCTGAGCACTGGGAGGTGTCACATGGTCTGGACACTTGAACAATAGACTTAAGAATTTGAATGTTTATCTAAAAAGTTACCAATCATGTCAGGAAGGAGGTGACTAACCTCAGGTTACCGTTAAGACTGGACCTTTTCCACAAGGTTCAGATCAGGTGGTTAAGACTTTGCTTCCAAAGTTGAACAAGGCATTTTCCAAGGGTAGTCAATGCTACCTTTTGTGAGTCTTATCTTAAGATTCTTTTTCCTTCTAGTCAGCACTATATATACATGTTGGGATCTTGGGGGTGGGAGCAAGGTGCTGTGAGAGGGTTAGACGAGCAGGGGACAACATTGGAATTCATGCAGCAGGAACTGGAAGTAGCTCCTGGGTGTTGTGAAGGCATCATGAAGTGAAGGCATCATGAAGTAAGACACACACAACATATTCAACTTTCTAAGTAAATGGTTTATTTTTCTTAAATGTCAGGATGGAGTAAGGCCTAACTTGCCCTATGCTAAGGTGGGATTGCCCTACCTAAAGAACACTAAGTATGTGTCAATAAATTCAACTCAAAAGTCTGTCTGTGTCCAAAACCTATACTTACCCTCGCAACTAAATATGTACAAAGTTTAGGGATGCCCGCAGCAAAAGAAATACTGTTCAAAATAAAGTTCAGAGCGTCTTCCAGCTCCTGGCAGGTTCCTCTTCCCCAAGTTCAGAACAGTTCCTTGGGTTTCCCCTCCCCGAGGGTTCAACACACTTCACAATATCTCAAGGTTCCCTTCCCCAAGAAGTCAGCTCTTCCAGCTTCAAAGCTGTAATCAATTAAAAGAATCTACTGGCTTTCAAAATAGCTCCAGTTTAACTAATTAATCATCCAGGCTTTTCAATAGTTCACATAGGTTGCTCCTTTTACTCCATTTATAATTCTCTTCAGCAACTGCTGCAAAATACATGCTTCTCTACATTTGCTTTCCTTGGCTCTTTTCAAGCATGGGTCACTCGGTCTAGGCGCAGTTGTCAGACCATGTGGTCCATCCATTACAGTTCACGCAAACAGTAACTCTAGGCATGTTGTAATGCTTCTGTATTCTTCAGGTTTTCACCCACACAGATTTTCTCTCTCTGAACCTGTGTTGTTGGCCAGTACTTATTTCTGATTCGCCTTGGCAGGCTCTTGGCTTTGCTACAACATGCATCTCATACAACTCACTCAGTGGTGCTCACCCTTTTCCACCATCTCTATTTCACTTTATTCATAAGTGCTCATCACTTACTTTTATCCCATGCTGCATTCAAATATGCTCATAGCATATTTCAGTTAATTTGGTATTCAATATTGTTCGTTGCACTCTCAAAAGTACTTATTATACTCTGCAGCTTGTTTGGCATTCAAAAACTCTTGGTTTACTCTTCCATATGTGAGAAACCAGAGGGTGTCTCACCCGCTAGTCCCCAGTGATTGATCTCTCAGGTGGCCAGGGCACGGCCATCTCCTTTGGATCCATACCCTAGGGGTGGACCAGTGTGGCAGGGGTGAGGCATCTTCGGGGAGTGGGGGTGAGACAGCCTATAGTGAGACGCAGTATTCCCCCCTTTTTTGTTCATCCACCCAATCATATTTTGTAGGAATTTCCAAAGTCCCAACTCCGCCGCCCCTTTTTACACAACCATTGGGCCTAGGAAGAGGGTGACAGAGTAACCAGATTAACTCTCTCACAACGTACGGAACATGTCCCATTAATCGTGTCAGGCAAAGTCAGGCGCTTTACACTAAGTGCAAGCAGAACATCTAGGACAAAGACACACCTACTGGAGCAGAGCAACGGATCAAGGGATGAGAGCAGTGGGCCGAAAACCCAAAGGGTTCCCTACTGAAGGTCGTTGCCTCCGACAGACAGCAAAAGATACGTTGAAAAGGCCAGATCCCACAAGTGAAGATTGCATAGTGTTTCAAGAATGCCAGCGAACCTTCCGGGTAAACGGCAGAGTTGCGGAGGCGACGCCAAGCCTGTGGTACTAACCTTGACTCTTGAATTGGAAATAACAAAACAAGAAAGAAGCGTACACAGCTGGTGAGTTGGCAAACAACCTGAGAAACCGGTGTGTGTGAAAGTGAAAGAAGTAGCAACAACATATCACAAGTGAAGGCGGCACGCATGTGGAGGAGACGCGAAGAAAGGCAGACAAGTGAATGAACTTTGAAGTAAAAGGCAGCAGTGCGATCAGTGATACTAAGTAACAGAGTGGTCCAGCGAAAGGAAGTAGCCCATTCGAAAGTCTCAGTGAAAGGTACATTGTTTGAAACTATAAAGCGAACAAACACCAAAAGTGAATTAAATGAAAGTAAACGTGAACTTTGGTTCAAAGTTGTCCTGCAGTGGTCTATAAAGAGAGCCACGCACATTCTTAAGTCTTCGACATCTGAGAAGGGACCGAGCACGTTCGAGGGAGATCCGAAGTACAATAAGCTTGGCGAAGGGAGCACCCCCCAACCCCCCAACAACTGACAATTTTGTGTTGAACTGTAACGTGAGAGGTCTGAGCCCAACAGAGGGGGGCCTACTTGAACTGTGTGCTGTAAGGTCTGAGTCCAAGGAGAGGGGGACCGTGAGGTTTAACATGAGGAGGAGAGCTTGTTCAACTACCTTTATTCTTTTGAACACTGATTTTTCCTTTGCATATATTTATCCTTTTTAAATGTTAAAGGTATTTGTACCGCGCACCGTCACCAACGGAATTGGTCCCCAGGTGCTCTGGCGGATCTGTAAACGATAAGGTGGGATGGGTTAGTAAGGTGAAGAGGGAGTAGGATAGTGAGAGTAGTGGTCTTCTGTTGGCAGCTTCAACTCGGTATACACCGGGTGCTGAGCTTTGGTGTGGGTATTGGATCGGTGTCAGTCTGCGTGTGCAGTTGCTCCGGCTTATGTGTTGTTGCAATGTTGTGAAGTGCGTGCGGCTTGTTGTGCGAGAGATGGTTGTGTGAGTTTTTTTAGTGAGATAAGTATGCAGAGTTTGAGCTTATATTGGTTAGTAAGTTACCTGACCTTTAGTATGCTAACATTCACAATTTTGTCTAAGTGTGGCACTTCACAATCCTATCCAGATGCAGCGCAGGCCAATGTTTAGAATTCCATCCAGGTGCGGGCATGCCAACATTTACAATCCCACACTTTTTTTTTGTTTACAATAGATAGGGCCGGCATTTAGTTTTGTTAGCACAGGCCATTTTGATTTGTCGGACGCCACTAGGACTGTTTTCTTTATCGTTTAATGGTTGTGACTACTACCATCTTAGTTATAGGGCAAATTCGGATTTTCTCCGACCCCAACATTTTCAATAAAGGTTTTACAAATTGTATCCATTGTGTCAGTGTCATATTTGTGATACCATGCCTTCCCTACACATAGCAATCATAATGCTTTTCAGTTTGTTCGGCATTCAGACATGCCTGTTTCCACCAGAGCGCCCCGGTACAGGTTTTCCCTTCTTTAAACTCACCGCTATGCGGCCAATCCTCTGGGTGTCTCGGTTCCGCTTCCCTGCTTCTTTTTGCTCGCGGGCACCACAGCCAGCAGAGCTCACCGTCCCGGAATCCCACAGTGTGTAGCTCTGCTCTTCCTCAGCAGAAGCGGCCTACAGTGATCAGGAGACTTCAGTGCTCCACAGCTCTTGCTGTGGAACCGGGCAAAGAGGACAGCGGGCTTCTCAACCCTCAAACAGCCAGCCTTGGACCCAGCATCTCTCTCGCACTCCTGCTCAGCACGGCTTTCCTCCAGCCAGTAGCTCTCCAGCCCACCACACTTCTACAAGCCCCATCCTTCTCTCCAGGCCGTCTCTTTCTTTCTCTCTCTCTCTCTCTCTCTCTCTCTCTCTGCTGGGCGGTCTCATTTTATACACTGTTGACTTGTTAAATGGTTGCAGGTGCAAGTCCTTCACTTCAGTTGGCCCTGGCTAAGCCAATTAGCTGGACTGCCTGGCTATTACACTGGAACTCCTCCATAGCCATCTTCCTCGTCTCAGTACCAAAGTGGTGTGAATGAATGGAAGTGTGCATAACTCCCAGTTGTTTCCTCCTCGTCCCAGCCTTAAGGTGAAATGGTTGTGGGGCATTTTAGGTGGAAGAAAGAGGCAAAAACTGATCAGCCCATGACGGCAGGGAAATTCTAGGGTTCATTTTGACAAGGGACTAGGGGATACCCTGTTTCACCCAAAGACATACTCTACACACTCCCCACGTTCCCTCCACCCAGGTGATCCTCCCTCGCATATCCACCCCCAGGATCAGGGTCCAAGAGCGATGGCCTTTCCCTGGCCACCTGAGAGGACCACCACAAGAGAGAAGGTGTGAGGATGCCCTCAAGTTCTTCACAGTGTCAAGATTTTCCTCTGACCAGGAGCAACTTATAGTGACCCAGGTGCTATTAAAGCCCAGTCTCGTGAATAGAGTATCTGAAAGATAGTGAGCCTTGCTTTTGTCCCCAATCTAACGGAGACCTGGAAAATGGTCCCTCTGACACTTACAGCCGAGCCTCAAAAACGTGGACCCTCGAACAGGATAATCACAACATACTCTGCACTAGTCAGAATTTCTCCCAGAGATCCACTACCACGAACAAACAGGACAGACACTGTCAGCTCAGCAGGCTCTGGAGAGTAACCAGGAATAGTGGCCTCTTGCAATCAAGGACAGACACTCGCTCATTCCAATATGCTTATTCTCTCCTTTACACCAACAAACAATAGAATGTATCTATACCCCTCAATCAATTCTGCCTAGCTGCACACATACCTACACTACTCCATGAACATAGCAACAGTCTTTAGAACACAGTTTTACCCCATGTAAAAATTGGTCTAGCTGCACACAATCTCATACACAGGCTCCACCGCCGCCAGAATGGAGAGTCGGAGGCCAAATAACTTGCTGCACACATTCCACTGATCTCTCACAACCACTGCACCACACGTAGCATTAGAATGCAGCTACTCACCTCACAAACCACACTGGCTGCACACATACTGAGTGCACCCAAGAACTATATATATATATATATATATATATATATATAACTCTCTCTCTCTCCCCCGCTCTCTCTCCCTCTCCCTCTCTCTCTCCCCCAAAGGTGTTCAACCCACAGCGCTTTGAGATCATACCAGTGGTATATAAGGCACCATACAAATGCACAATAACATAACACACAGTGGCATGCAAGTCTTGAACCCCTCTTTCCATTGCTGTGTTGCTCTGTCTTGCACACTATTGCTCAAGGTTTGTTAAATTCTCCATTTCTGGACATATTGCTTTACATGTCTTCACGTTTTACATCCTCTTTAAATTGGTTTCCCTTTTATTGATTTTACATTTCTTTTTTGTCGGTTCGTCAATCTTGCTGCTACCTTTCGTTTGGTCTTTGTCTATCTTTGCCGCAAAATCATAATTCCGCCACTGCATCTGTTTCCACATTAATCCGTAAATGTCTCTTTAATGGCACATTCTTAGCTATGCTGACACCTCTTTCTATGATGTGGATGCGCCTTCTGTTTATTTCTGCTGCCGAAAGTGTCCCCAACGCATAGCATGAACAAATCTAACTTTCAAAAGAGAAGCAACTATAACTGTGTCCAGTACATATGACCACATATGACCACCATGGATTCTTTACGATTCCCAGACACACAGAGTTCATGTCGGATAGGTATATTTGTGTGGCACCATTTGGCTTTGGGAACCAAAAGTAGTTCCTGGTAGCTCTTGGTGTCAAGCTAAGCAGTCTCTTCTTGGCCCTATCCAGGAGCTAAATAGCTCCCAGCAATTTCAAACCCTGAGGGGACATACTGACAGATTGTCGTTCTATTGCATTACAATGCAGTAAACTATCTATGTCCTTTGCTACTCTTCCAATTATATTGTGTGAGCTTGCTTTTTCCATCAAAGACCGGAGAAAAATAAATAAGGGGTTGGGAAAGAATTTGACCACTAAATGCAAGGCAAGAAAATAGCAGTGAGGTCCCACACCCGCCTTCAATTGCCTACAATTAGAGTAGCATGCGTTAAGTAGTGAAGCATTGACGCCTGCACCAGAGCTTATGCAGGGGGCAAAAAAGTGGAGCCTCATCCGGGGCTTCCTGAGAAACATCACAATGGGCAGCTTGTAATGTAGCCTTTACACATGGTTAGAGCCTCCAGTCCAAACTTGCTGATAGGCTGGAGAGCTGGCAGCTTTGAGAAAACAAAGGAGAACCATATAGTGTGGGCTTCTCCTGTATTTAGAGCCTGGATCCCACACTTCCGATTGGCTAAAGAGAAGACAATGTGTGCTATTAGCAGCTATGGGAGAGACACTGGCTCACCAGGAGGCCACAAATTTGGATATGAATCCACTATCACCACCTGAATACTCTCTGGACCTATGTCGCCTCTTCAAGGCCTGGTCTGCCCACCATAGCGAGATTTATCGCTATTATGTGTCTAAAATCGAAGCACATACTAACCCTATGTATTCACTGTGATAAAAGGATGGCTGCAACCATGCAAGGCACTCCCGTTGCATTTATTGAACAGAATGCGTTCCAAATGTAGTGGTACACTAAAAAGCAGGGTCCTAGATGGCAGTCCAAGAATATTAGCCTTTATAGATCTCACCCAGGCCTTTGACCGAGTGGATAGAACTAGACTGTGGTCAAAACTGATAGCCTAGAACTGTCCGAACGAGATACTAGCACCAATAAGAGCCCTGTACACCAACACAACAATGCAAGTATGCTTAAACCATCAAGGGACTCTTTCGGCGGAGATCATGACAATAAGAGGAGTGAAACAGGGCTGCCCTCTGGCACCTGCCCTGTTCTGGGCATATCGAGGTGATTTTCAAGACTCAGAGAAGACAACACGCTCCTTTCCTCCAAATATTGGTGGAGAACAGATCAGTCGCTTGCTTTACGCAGACGATCTGATCCTCTTAGACCATACACCAAAAGGCCTCCAGCGCCAACTAAACAATTCACAGGGATACATGGCAGAAAACAACTTGGACATTAACGAAGGTAAAACCAAAATGATGATAACAGAAAAAACTATTACAAAGAAGGAAAAGACCAACCTCCGCCTGGGTTCTGCCATAATAGAAAGAGTAAGCGACTTTAAGTATCTGGGGGCACTTTGGACAGTTCTGGGAAGGAAAAAGCTATGCAGGAAGTCCTCTATGATAAAACGAAAAAGCTGGCTGCTCAGGGGGATGGGGGGGGGGGGGGGGGGAGTCTTACCTAAACCAGGTAAGGTTCCCAACTTTTCTCTCAGGGGATCAGAACTCAAAGGGAACCAACTCAAAAGGGAAAAACAAAGGTGAGTCTTGTTACCCCTCTTTGCATTGCCCCAGTGTTTCAAAGTGACCAACAATTACAAATTAAACAAATACCATTTGATCTTGTTATGAGACACCATGAACCCAGGATTTACACAAAGAGTTACAAAAAGATTAATTCAATTTTTATTATCACACATTGTATCTGAATAAAGAGACAGCATTTTCCACACATATAATATTACACAATTAAACAATTCATCATTTGTTAAAAAAAACTAGTTTTGATGTAAAAGACAAAGAACAAGCGCATAGTGCACCAATAGGACAAAGGGCTGCAAGCAACACAAAGTTTATATATATTTTTTTATTAACCACTCTGTGCATGAAAATCCCACAATTGATTCACATGGGTATTTCAGATAGCTGTCGACATGTTTCGGTCATTTTTTTGTTTCGGACACTATCTCTAGTGTCTTTAATTCTTTCTTTTCTTAGGCCATCTTCAGCACACAATTTCTTCAGAAAAGGACAACAAAAGACTACACCCCAAATAACCAGGTTATTCACCGTAGTGACCACCTTACTCCTAGTCCATAGTCCCCTTTCCTCCATACTTAGAGGACATCTCTCCGTCCTGTGGGACAGGACCGGAGCACTTTGTAAAAAGCATCCAAAAATGTTGCAAAAATGTGTCCTTCCTCTCTTTCTTGCGCAGGGCCCGCCACGCGGCCGTAACCCCGCCCACCTCAGCTTCGCCCCTGTTAGGGAGAATTCTCTGAAAAGGCTAATTTCCCAAACCTGGTGAGTCCCCCAGCAGCTTTGCTGGATTTTTGGGGTTTATTTTTTTCTCCTGCTAAGGGTTAGACTCTTTTACTCCCACTCTTAGGCACGATTTGAGGTGTTCCTTTATCTTTCCATGTGTTTTATGGGCTATGGGGTCTTTTACTCCATAGGGTCTCATGTGTTTTTGATGTGGGTTACACAGCACCCTCCGTGCCGTAACCCAGGGGTGTCATAGTGACCCCCCACCATAGACTCCATACCCTGGGACTGACTACTGTCTCCCAGGGCATGTAAAGTCACCATTGGCTTTACTAGTCCCGAATTATGAACAGAAACCAGTACAAACCATCATATTGTGAAAGTACTGGCCGGGGCAATTCGATTGCCCCGGGGTCTGTTGTTCGAGCGGGCACGTCTCCGTCCCCCCCGATCGAGTTTTGGCTGGTGACAGTGGATACTACTTTTTATATTCGACCGCAAATATATCTCTATGGGATTTTCCCATTGTTCGAGGCTACCAACTTTAATTATTTAATTCTTATAGCCTCGAACATGCCGCCGGTTTATTTATTTAATATTAATTCACTGGTTGGTATTTTTTGCCAGAACTCGATTCTAAAATGGCGTTTATGTTCTCTTCTGTGACTCCAATCCAAGTCGAGCCCTTTGTTCCACTTTTTGGCGGGCTTCTCCACAGAAGCCTCCAAAAGTGGTGCCACTCTGTCTGGGTACCACAGGGGGTGTGGGAGGGGGTTTAGGCACCCTGGACTGAGTTACCTTGGTAACTCAAGTCGCACTCTTGTGTGATTGGACCAAGTGGTGAGCCGGCCGGCTCACCACTTAGCATGTTTGATTGACAGCTAGGCTGAATGAATGGAGGTTTGCTGCATAAAAGCAGGGCTTTTGGGGACTGGAACTTCAGAAGTCGCCACAGGACCTAAGAATCCGAGGAGGGAGAAGCTGAGCCGACCTGCAACGACGACACCACCGGTGGAGCCCTGGTGAACGGTCTCACCACTTTTCCCGACGACAGAGGAGATCTCCAGTCCAGAGAGTCTTCTTCCTTTGACTGGTGGGGATAACCAGTTTTGCCTTCTTTTCACCTTCCTGGAGCATCTCGTGGCCGCCTTGCCCGTGCCAAGCACCCCGGGAACCGGAATACCACAGTTTACCACTACCGCAAAGAGAAGGGTAGCACCTTTTAACCGAAGAACTCCGCGGCTGGTTTCTTCCCTGGCAGTGCAACGACCTTCATCTTTCCTCCACTGCGAGACCTCCTCTTCCTCTGGACGAAACACCGACTTGCACCAGCTGCCAGGAACAACTGCCCCCGCTGGAGCTTCCTTCACACTTAAGGTACTGTGTCCCGCCTGGCTTCCCTTGCGACAGATTGTTCGGGGTGTCAGTAAAGCCTCGACTTTCTAACCTGGGCTAGCCTGGGATAACCTAGCTTACTTTTCCTGACTTTAATTTCATCCTTTTTGTGCAAACTATCTACAAGACTCTTTGGGCATAACCCCACTGTGTGAACCTGGACCCCTTCTGCTTGCTCTCTCCAAGAGTGGGCCTTGCAATTGACTTCCTTGCTCTCCAGTAGAACTCTGCCTATCCTGCCTTACTGTGGTTCTTGTAAAAGTATTGAAACTTGTGTGCTTCCATAACTCTGCCTTTTTCCCCCTCCCTTTTCTATAACTTATTAGAGTGCCATCTTATGTTAAGTGCTCACCCCTGTCTGAAAATAAGTGGTGTTTCTCACTAAGACTTGTCTAATAAGTAACTAGGGTTGTATATATATGATAGTGACTGTGTGCTGAATTTACTCACCTCTTTTTGCTAGTGGAAATTACAAGTGTGTTTTTAAATAAATAATTAAATACGGAGTTCGGGCAGAGTTCCAGTCTGCTCCAGTGACTAACGAGTGAGGACGTGTTTTCTACGCTCTTCTGCTGACGCTGCTGTGCCTTTAAGGCTTTTTCCCAGCATCACCTTTAAAAACTTGCCCTGCGCGCGGAGCGCGCGCGGAGTTCGGGCAGAGTTCCAGTCTGCTCCAGTCCGCGCCAGGACAAGGGACAAGGCTCCAGAGTCCAGACGGTCTAAGAGCCCCAAGGTAACTTTTACAACTTACTTGTCCACGAAATCTATCAACTACCAACTATCCTCCTCCTTATACCTTTTCCTTACCGGTTACCCATTTCTGTTCTCTCACCCTCCTTCTTTTTTCTCCTTTCCTACCCGCCAATCACTTCCTACCGTGCCCTCTCTTCCCTTCTCTCTTCCCTCCTTCTCTTCCCTCCTCCACCTACCTCACTGTGACCCTTCCCCCTCCCCCCCCACCTCCCCCTTCCCCAATTCCCCCTCCCATGGAGGAAGATTCAGATCAGCGCAGACTCAGAAGCAAAGTGCGTAAGAACCTATATGCACCATCGGCCGCCTCGGCCCCAACCTCTTTACATCATTCGAGGCCCTTGACGGCGACCGCTACGCTGCCGTCTCCTGCCTCGACTCCTCGAGAATATCTTCTTTTTCCTTTGACGAGCCAAACTCATGGAACTACCATAACTTCTGGGACACAGCCGTCGGCACCCATGGAGCCTGTGAAGCCGGGCGCCCTCCCTGGGCCTGAGACCCGGATCGTCCATACGCACCTTACAGTGCATAAAGGTGGACCAGCTAACGCCACAGCGTCGGCCAGCTGTCTGGTTCCAGTTCCTGGCGCGACCTGCCCTCTTACCGCTTCGGCGAGTGACCCATTCTGTGCAGGGACCGGAGAGTCCCTGTCAGTGGGTCTGAGGGCGCCCGCGCCAGTTGACTCACCCGGCACAGCCCGGCCGGACCCCGCTGTATCAGCCGACACGGCTGAGCTGAACAACATGGCGGCACCATCAGACACTTCATTCAGCTTGACTTCGGCCCACATGCCGTTATCGGTCTCTGATCCTTGTTCCGAGTCCCAGCCATGCACGTCCAACATAACCATCGAGGCGATGATTCATATAACTACGGACGACCCCAGGACCTTATCGGATACGGCTGGACGCGAGACTCTAAAAAAACAATTAGCCTCCGCTCAGGCCCCAGTGGCGCTCTGCATGGCACCGGACCTGACCTCAGTCAATCTCACACAAGCATCCGATATTGAGCTTAGCACTCTGCAAGACAATATATCTACAGCTGAGATTCCTCTTCTCAAACCTCCTTCAGATTCACAATCTCAATCTCAAAACAAACCCAAAGACACATTAATGAATTCCTTCTTGGAATCAATAACTGACACAGATTCAGATGAGGATTCCATCTCTCCGAACATTGCTTCGCACAAAAAACTGTGCGCCCAAATAAGACCACTTCACAAAAACCAAACTAATACAAGAACGAAACCTGTGCCAACGACACAAGCGCTCAATAAATTGATGGTACCAACAAAAAAAAAAAAAAAACACCAAGTCCTGTCGTCTGTACCAGCAAAATCTTCCAAGCATCCACTAAGTGAGGCCCGACCCCAGTCTCGGAAAAGAGAGGTGATTCTAAACTTTCTTTACCCACACCTCTCTTGTCATCCGCTTTGCTGAACTTCTTTAAGATCCAAGGGAAAAGAAAACTATCCACCGACTCTGAGCTGTCGGATGCGGAAATTCTAGAAGCGCTTGACGAAGCCGCGCCTGCCCTAAAAACCAGAAAAATTGTAGCTATTGAATGCCCCCAGTCACCCACTTGTCCTACAGATCTGAGTCAAACCTTAATTCCCAAAGACAACCTACAAGACCTCCCGACACCAGTCACGTTGACCCCCGAGCGGATCCTTTCTGCTCCACTCATCACTGCCCCAGATATCCAAGCCGAGAAGCCCCTTTCTAGAAACCCGGAACCCAGCTCATCTCCTCACTTAATACTCAAAGACTGCCCGGCTAACCAGGGTCTCCCGGGTATTCTAGACTTATTACAGCCCAAGCCTGTCTCTTCATACAAAGTAAAGTCCACACAATCGTGGCCGAAAACCCACCTACCCATTCTTCCCCCCCTGGCGTCGCTGGCAGATCCGCCACCCAGCGTTATCATACAAGACGACAGCGACCAACACCAGAGCCCGGTCACAGAGAGACATTCAAATGACGTAGAACTCGAAAGAAGATCAGTAAGGCGCAGGCATTCCCTGGCGAACCCTGCATCCTTAGGACCCAGAGATTTCCCAAGAAATAATAGACCACTCTTGGATCCTGCCTCTACACCTCAAAAAGACACATCGGGCAATAGAAAAGATTTAACGACAATTATGTCGGCAATAACCATCGCAATGGCCCCTTTCTGCAAACTCTATGAATCATTAGGAGATGCATCAAGAGACAACACGGCCATCTTGGCCTCCATTCAGTCTAAACTCACCTTCCTCGAAGGCTACATCACTGCTATCGACTTGAAACACGACATATTTAACACCTCAAAAGACCCAACACTGTTGGCCCCACAGCAACCACACTCACCTGCGATAAGGACGACGATCCTTCCTCAAAAGATCTGTGCTGACAGCTCTACACAGACGTCCTACACTACCTCCTTCATTGATCTCGCTCCAATATTTTCGAGCAAACCAAAGCCCACGTCAGTGGCTCTAACGCCCACTTCCAGTTTCCACCCTACGTCCGCTCAAAACCAGGACCGGACCCAACGGAGACTCCAAGGCAAAAAGACATTAAAACTAGCGCTAAGCGATCGTCAATCCTCCCCGCCGATCCATCCCCGCAACCTCCTGTCAGAAGGCGGCTTAACAAACTCCGGCCATTCTATCTCAACGGACACTTTGGATCTGGCCAGGCCACGGCCTCAAACCACAACAGCCTTGGCTCAGTCTCCGAAAACCTCTGAAGAATTTCTCGATTCAAGTCCTTTATCTCCAACCCCAGCCCAAGAAGTGGACGACTTGCCTATGGCACTCTCATCTACTCAAGATGCTGGACAAACCCCTCGCCGGCTGCCCACTCTACAGGCGCTCCCTGATGCCCCATCCACCTCAACATGGGAGCCGGCTGGGAAGCATCTCGAGATTCACCACCTGCCCACGCCTGCTCCAACCGCTTCGACCAAACGAAACACTAACCATGTTCAAAACAGTGTGGTAGATAAAACAAGGCCGTCAAAGCTATCCAAGACCCCCAAGCCAACGGAACTGAACCCGTCCAACGTTAAGACAACTAGAACCATAACCCTGTTCAAAATTGAACAGATCTCAAGCAAAGATAAACACATAATTCTCAACAGAAGAACTGTGCTGAAAATATCATAGTCAATACCCGCCTTAAAACATTTGAAATCGGACCACTTTCAGCGGGTCGAACCTTACCACAGAGACAACAAGGCCAAGGCGCACCTTTACATCTATAGCTCGGCAATACAAGATATCTGTAAACAAGCAGGCGAAGACCTAAAGGCAATGGGGCTCCTCCTCTCAGAAATAAAAACCTATGCCGACAGACCAACCCCTTTTGGGGCACACTCAAAGAAGAAAACTAACAACGACCAGAGCCCATCTAGACGCCTCCATGAGCGCAGAGACAAGCTAAGGTCTCACTTCAATGCCCCATCAAGAAAAAAGTCAACCTTTGACCAGACCCATGAACATCGGGCAGACCCTACCCGGGACCACTCCTCTCAATACAGAACCTCATCGAAAGTGGCCTGGGTAGACGCATCACCTCAAAGGTCCCTCTGTCACAGCGAACACAGGCAATCCACACCTACCCGCTGCTTGTCTCAGTACCAGCAAGACAGGCAACGCACGGATAGACCAGCACATGCCCGGAGACACTACTCACCTCAAAGTGATAGTCGTGCCTACAGGTCTCAACACCGACACTCAACTTCTGCCTTATCACCAGCGAAACCCACTACAAGGCCAACAGGACCATGGCATTGGATTAAAGAAGTCCTAGCTCCAAACAAGGCAAAATAGCAATCACTAGAGGAAGCCGACGTCCCCCTACATCCAAAACTTTTAACGCTGGCCTCCTGGAACACAAGGGGACATACACACTTAACGACTCAAAACTGCATAGACTTACAACAGTTCGATATCCTCTGCCTCCAGGAAACATGGCTGCTAGACAAACCTGTGTTGGATGGCTACGAAATTGTGACATCACCGGCGGTAAAGGGTCCTCTGGGTCGTCCCTCAGGGGGTCTCTTAATAGCGGTGAGATCGGACCAAAATTTAAAAATTCTCAAAACTACTGCTAACTCCTACGGGGTTCTGGCGGTCCTGTTGGCATGGAACAGCCCGTCGGACTCCTTCAAACCATCTTCTAAATCAAGCCCGTCGCCCCCCCTTGCGTTGATCACCACCTATTGGAACCCACAGAGAATTTCCACATCTCTCTTTTGCCAAACTATGGAGGAAACAATCGACGACATTTGTATCGAATGGGAGACGCCATGGATCATCATTTGTGGTGACCTCAACGCTAAATGCGACCAGCCGAAAGAGATCTCTTTGAAGGACATGGAACCCACGCAAGCCGAACGAAGAGGCGAAGTATGGATGACACTCATGTCCTCTAGGAACCTACATAACGCCGCCAAGATCAGAGAAGGCCAGCCTCTCCTACCAACATGGAAAAGAGGCCACTGGTCGGCCACTTTGGACTATATTTTTGCCTCTCCAGCCCTGTGTACACAAGTCCAAGACTTCCAAGTGCTGGAAACCACGTCAAGCGACCATAACCTTTTGTCCCTCTCTTGGGCCTCAACAGCGCTCTCGAACGGCAGCTACCTCCCCGAGGTGGAGCTCAATCCACAACAAACGCGCCTGCGTCTGTCTGCCGCAAATATAAGGGCAATCACCTCTCAGTACGTGACAAACCAAAACGCGGAGTCACCCTTGGAACCTCTTGGCAGACCAAATTACCTCCCACTCCTCCTATCCTATAAGTATCCTTCGACGTTGGGTTCAAAAGCCCAAAAGATCCACACTCATCACTTCGACAAACAAATAGCACTCAAAAAAACAGCATTGAGAAAGCTAAAAAGACAAGTCAAAGCTGTCAAAACCGTCGAAGCATGGAACAAGTGGGCCAACGAATTTCGAATGTACAAGGCATGGTTAAGAGCCAGACGGGCAGGCATCTACCAGCGGGATGCTGAACTTATACTCCGAGTCCTCACAACTAAAAAGACAGCAGATTTTTGGTCTCTAATAAACCACACGCAAGCGACAACCTCCTCAAACATGATTAACGCTGTTCCGGAGCAAGCCTGGGTTACTTTCTTTACCGACCTTTTTGGGAGTCCATCGGCAGAAAAATCTCAGTGTATCACCATGCCAGACTCCCCATGGGTGGACCTTTCAGCCGTATCAGACATATCTCTCGCAATCAAAAGGCTTAAATCGTCCAGAGCGCCAGGTCCGGATGGGCTGTCTAACATAGACTTAAAAAAACATCACCATGAATGGTCCACCTTCATTTCTAATTTGTTCAGCCACTGCAGACAAACGAGAAAGATCCCACTCTCGTGGTGCACATCCATCATTATTCCCATTTACAAACAGGGACCCAGAGACGTCCCGGGCAACTATCGCCCGATAGCCTTGCTGGACATCATGGGCAAGATCTTTGCGTCTCTCCTCCTAGGCCACTTTCAACAATGGGTCAAAACAGCCCCCTGCAATGACCCTCTTCAAACGGGCTTTAAAAAGCACGGGAGCACTACACTGAATATATTCATACTGTCCCTGCTGAAAGCGAAAACGAAAGAAACTTCTCAGCCTGTCTATGCTGCCTTTATCGACCTTTCACAGGCTTTTGACAAAGTCGACAGAAGGAAATTATGGGGCAAGTTAAAAAACTGGAATTGCCCAGAATCGGTCCTAAATCCACTAATGGCCTTGCATACCAACACCACTCTCAAGGTCAGGCTGAACAGACAAGGCACTCTCTCTAGGGAAATTAGTGCAAACAGAGGGGTCAAGCAAGGCTGCCCACTGGCTCCAGCCCTTTTTGTCGCATTTCTTGGTGACTATAAAGACTCTGAGCGGCTTGTCCGCTCCTTTCCGCCAAAGCTTGGAAACACGGTCCTGTCTCGACTCCTCTACGCGGATGACATGATTTTGTTCGATCAGACGCCAATCGGCTTGCAACGGCAGCTCGATAACCTTGCAGCCTATATGTCAGCCAACAATCTACTAATAAACCAGGCCAAAACCAAAATCATGATTTTTTCAAAAGACATTCGTCCTCACAAAAAACCTACATCGTGGACAGTAAACAACATCAGAATTGAGGTGGTTTCCCACTTCAAATACCTGGGGGTGGTCATCGATGGTTCAAGCAAGGAACAGAAAATGCAAGCTCACCTCTGGACAAAAACAAAGCTTTTGACTTCTCAACTCAAAGCGATCGACAGGAAATTTGGCAAATACTCACTCTCCCCGGCCATCGCCTTCTATAAAGGGAAAATAGTGCCAGCGTTAACATACGGCATGGACGCAATGTTCACGATTCCACACCAACTATGGCGAAGGCTAGAGGGACACATCTGGAAATCACTTTTGGGTTTACCAAATGCAATCCCCATCGAAGCAGTCAGAAGAGAGCTGGGGCTGCTCTCGTTAAGCGCGACTGTCAGTGTGGCCTCGCTTGCCCTGTTTAGAAAGACCTTAATAAAAGATGGCCTTCAAATCTGCAACTTCATCAGCCAAGAGCTGTCCTCCACGTCCTCCAAAGCCGTTCTGCTTTGGGTGCGTCGGCAAGAACACACACTGGAGGAAGTGTCATGTTCCAAACTTGACCTAATTTCGAACCCCCAAAGGGTAAGCGAAAAATTTAAGAACCAAGACTGGATCTCCACCATAGAAAAAGCGGCAGCAGCGAAATGCTTAAGACATCTCCCGCCAACATTTAACAAGTTGAAGTCGCCCCTAAGTTACTGTGCTAAATTCCCAGACAAAAAACTTCGAGGAATATTTTTGCGAGCACGTCTCAACCTGCTCCACACAAGAGAAATCTTGGGGATTAGATCTTTAACTGCCATAACTACCTGCAGGCTATGTAATGATCCTGACTCCACGGAGTCAATACGCCATCTTTTGCTGAACTGCCCCTCGCTGAACCGAGAACGGCTGGCCTATCTTCCTCCACTATGGCACGACTCAACCCTGATTGAAGAAAACACATGGTGGTGCCGTTTGATTTCTGGTGAAAAACCCCGCTGGGCAACGGCTACGGCAAAAATAATTCAGGAGGCTTTTCTCAAAATTGCGAACCAAAGCTCGAATTCCTTACCGGAGTTGCTTGGTGGATACCAACATGACTACACAGATGCACGACATGAAGTCTCAACTGGCGAATCAGGCGTCGGCTGAATATCCCCCTTTTATTCTGTAAAATTTCCACCTTGACTTGATCGCAACTTTCCAACGCCTCGTCTGATCGCCGCCTTTTGCACCTGTGTGGGTCTTTGAATTTTATTGAAATTAAGAACTGATACCCCTTGTAAAAATCATGTTTTTCTAGTTGATTATGTACAAGTAATAATAAAAAAAAAAAAAAAAAAAAAAATACTTTTACACCAAAGCTCTGGACAGTGTTTGCTTGGGCTACTGTGTCTCTGTACCTATTGTGTATACTCTATATACTGCCTAACTCTTCTTGAGAGAGGTCTGACTGCTCAGCCACAGCTACCAAGTGAATCTGTGTGGTACAGACTGCTACCAAGTGGGTTTACTGCCAAACACCTGTAGTCTTAAATCTTTTGCAGTGGTTCCTAAGGGAACTGCACAGGTTTCTGCCTAACAGCCCCACGCATCTCCCATCAGTCCTTTTCTATCGCCAGGTCTAAGACCTATTAGCAATAACAGATGAACCTTATTAGAGGGGACGGTGGGCAGGCGTATGGAGGAAAGGGGACTATGGACTAGGAGTAAGGTGGTCACTAAAGTGAGTAGCCTGGTTATACTCCTACGTACCGTCCCCTTTCCTCCATACTTATGGGAGATTCCCAAGCACTCCTAACAGGAACTATGGGTGGATGGAAATACCCCTTATTGAAAAAGGTTCTTCAGCACAGCCTGGCCAAACTGAGCATCAACTCTTGAGCTCATGTCTAGACAATAGTGCTTACAAAAAGCAGATGGGGAGGCCCAAGTAGCTGCCCTAGCAATGGTCTCCCAGGGGACATATTTCTGAAAGGCAACCGCGGCTGCCTTGCCCCGGACCAGGTGTGCATGAATGCCTTTAGGAGGCTTCAGCCCTTGGACAGTGAAAGACTCCTTGTGGGTTACCAAAGGTCACAAACAGTTGAGAAGAAGTCCTAAGCTCGGAAGTTCTGTCCAGATAGAACTTAAGAGCCCTTCTGACATCGAGACGATTCAGAACCCTTTCTGCCTCTGAGGCAGGGTTCGGAAAAAAGACCGGCAGGGTGATCGACTGATTAGATGGAACTCAGATACCACCTTCGGCAGGAAAGAAGGATTTGTCCGTAGGACCACCTTATCCTTGTGAAAGACTAAAAAGGGATGCTCCACTGACAAGGCCTGGAGCTCACTCACCCGCCTTGCTGACGTAACGGCGACCAAAAAGGACACTTTCCAGGATAGGTACTTGAGGTCCACCGTGGCCATCGATTCGAAGGGTTTATGGCACAACGCCGTCAGGACCACATTCAGATCCCACGACGGGTGCGGACTACGAATTGGAGGATAAAGGCGTGTGAAGCCTGCAAAATGCCTCTTAACCACTGGGTTACACAGAGAGTAAGAGCATTGGTCCGTAGAAAGGTAAGCGGAAACCGCCTAAAGGTAAGTTCTGCATAACAGAACGTGGACACCCGACTCTGCTAAGAAGGATACAAAGGACAGTACTGTGTCAATTGTAGCCCGCCTTGGGTCCAACTGCTTGTTTAAACACCAATGACAGAACCTGAGCCATTTGCTTCTGTACTGGGACCTAGTCGAAGGTTTCATGGCTGCCTGGATTATGTGCATGTTATCTTCTAAACACTTGAACCCAGGCACCATGCCGCCAAGCTGAGCGATTGTGGGGAGGGGTACCACAGCTGCTGCTCCCCTTGGTGAAGAAGATCGGGGGTCACTGGTAACCTGATCGGTGGATACACCGACAGGTGTTGAAGTTCTGAGAACCAAAACCTGGCCAGCCACCACGGGGCTATGAGTAGGAGAGAACAGTTCGCCGAGCTGTTCAATTTGCAAATTGCTCGGTGAACCAGAGGCAGAGGCGGGAAAGCGTATGGCTCTGTGCCATGGAATCTCGAGAGCATCTCCCAGATGGAGGAGACTCCCAGCCCCCCTCTGGAGGCATACTGAGGAAGCTTCGTGTTTGCCTCTGTAGCGAAGAGGTCCACTTCCGGTGTACCCCAACGCAGGAAAATCCACGAGAGGACCTCCGCCTTCTATTCCCACTCGTAGCTGACCATTGTCCGCCGGCTGAGGGCATCCACTGTGACATTCAGCTGGCCCGGGATGTGCACTGCAAGCAGCCAAACACCATGAAGAACAGCCCACTCCCAAATCTGGAAGGACAGGTCCACGAGAGGGGGAGAGACTTGGTTCCCCCTTGCTTGTTGATGTAATACATCAACACCACATTGTCCGTGCGTATACGGACCACCTTTTTGGCAATGATCGGTCTGAACGCCCTGAGCACTAGAAAGATCGCCAGAAGCTCCAGATGATTTATGTGGAGGAGCTTGTCCTGAGGCGACCAAAGATCCGGGACCTGAAGAAGAACCAAAGTCGCACCCCACCCCAGCAGGGAGGAGTCCGTCGTGACCGTCACCGTAGGGTCTGGGTCCTGAAACCCTGCACCCACCGACAGGTTGCTGAGAGATGACCACCACTCCAGATCCACTCTCATGGAAGCCGGAATCATTATCAACTTGGAGTCCGGATCCACAGCCTGACGCCAAAAACTCAGAAGAGCCATCTGAGTTTGCCTCATCTTGCGACTAGCAATAGGAGGAGCCAACACGCACAAGGCCATGAGGCCCAGAAGCCTCTGGAACCACCAGGCCGACATGCTCTCCGACTGCACAAACATCTGACACGTGGCTAACAGATCCGCCATTCTGTCCCCGGTGAGGTACACTCTGCAGTCGATCATGTTCCAGCGAAAACCAAGGAAAAACAAGTCCTCCGAGACCGTCATGGAAGATTTCCGCCAGTTCACTGACAGCCCAAGATGGAACAGGAGCTGAAGGAGAGACTGAAGATTGCACACGGCTTTCAACGGGCAAGGACTGCGTAAGAGCCAGTCGTCCAAATACAGATACACATGGATACCCTGCAGACAAACATAGGCCGCAATCGCCAACATCATCTTCGTGAAGACATGCGGCGCCGAAACTGGAAATGCTCCTCTCCCAAAGAGAAACAGAGATATCTCCTGTGTGGATTCCAAATCAGAATATGCATGTACGCATCCTGAAGATCCACCACGCTGAGCCAATCGCCCCTCTGCAAGGAAGACCGTATCTGGCTGGGCGTGATCATCTTGAATGTCTCTTGGGGTAGGAAAGGATTGAACTGGGAAAGGTCTAGGTTGTTGCACAGGCCAGCCTGGTTGGTTTTGGGCACCGTAAACAGCCGGGAGTAGAAGCCCTCCCCTCGTTCCCCAAGGGGAACGGGTTCCACCGCTCTGAGGTCCAGAAGCTTCAGCACCTCGGCATTCAGGGAGGGCGATCCCGACAGCTGGAAAGTAGGGTTGAAGGATGGGGTAGGAGGTAGGGGTAAGCGGAAGCCCGCCCGAGCGACTGACAAGGCCCATCTGTCTTCGGTGATGATATGCCACGCCTCCAGTCTCGTGCGAGCGCGGAGAACCCTCATTTTGTAGGTTTTTCCAGAGGTGTTGCCACCTGAACCTGAGGAGGAGGCTGAGGAGTGGGAGAAAAACCGAGTCTGTTGTTGTCTCCGGCGGTTATTCCCCAAAGGGGTATCCACTCTACGAGATTTCCGTTCAAGGAAGCCCCTGAAACCCGAGGAGGGCCGACTTTGCGACAGGGGTCTTTGGGTTTTAAAGGGGGTTTTAACCAGGACTGACAAGGATTTAGCTGTCTGCGTGCTATCCTTCGTCTTGGTCAGCTCTACATCCGTTGTAGAATGAAACAGCTCCTTACCGTCAAACGGAAGGTCCAACAGCTTGTCCTGCACCTCCTTCAAAACCTTGGTGGCATGTAGCCACGCCTGTCGTAAGGTATCAACCCCCAGCATAAGGCCCCGAGCTGAGGTGTCTACGTGGTGAGCCGCAGCCTCCAGGAGATCCTGGGCCAAGACCCTTGCGTCGGATCAGCCTGCCTTAAAATCCTCCAGCTTTTCGACCGGAATGAACTCCTCAAACTCCGACAGATCTTTCCACATCCGCATATTAGCCCCCGCTAACACTAGTTCGGCATTGGCCTGCCGGAGCTGCAAGGCCGAGTTAGCGGAAATCTTCCTCCCAAGGGAGTCAAGAAGGCTGTCCTCCTTTCCCAGAACCTGAGTAGCCGTCGAGGAAGAGGATGCTGCAGGCCTGGACTGTAAGGTAGCCGCAGCCACCACCGTGGAGGCCGGGGGCGGACAAGACGACAAATCCACCTCTTGCGAAGAATGCAGCCTGTATCACGCGTCAATTTTCTTATTGACGAAAAGTCCAGAGTGTGGCTTTTCCCAAACCCTACAGACCTCGACCAGAATGTCCTTCTGCAAAAACAGGCCAGTATACTCCAAAGGAGACAGGGTGAACACCCCAGAAAGCACACCCTCCTGCGGAGCGGGTGCCTCGGGCACCGGAATATCCAAGAAGCACATCATGTCCAGTACCCGGTCATGGAAAGCTCTAACAGAGCGGGGCAGATCCTTGTTGTCCTGATCGCCCTGCGTGTCATCCGATAGGTCAGGATCCTGCTGAACCGCGTCGGGCACTGCCTTGTCCAGGGGGGACAATGGGGGCAAAGGTGGATGAGTCGGGGAAGGCACCGTAGGCAAGGGAGGCGCCGGCAGGATCACCTGAGGAACGGGTGGAGCCTGAGGCGCGGGAGGACATTTCTTACTAAAAAGCCCTTTGAAATATTCCCTCATGGGATCGGTACACATGAGCGTCTGAAATTTGCCGAAAAAAGCGTCCTCCTGGGACTGTTTTGGAGCTACCGGAGGAGGCCTCTCATGAGGAGGATAATTCCAGGGATGCACAGGCCCATCCCCCGAAATGTCCACAAAAATCAAAGGTGCCGACCCCGCAGTCAACGAACATTGTGTGGAAGGGGCATCCGAGCATTCCAGTCATAAACTGGCCGAAAGGGATGCGCACAAGGAATTTTATGTTCACCCACAGAACCAAGCCCTACACCTGAGGCCAATGCCGTAGTTGTAGGGAAAGCGCTCAAAATGGCCACCGTGGTTGTGGCGGGAACAGCCGCCATTTTGCCATCACCTGAGGGGAACTGCGGCACGTGAGGAAGTGAGGCAGGGGTCCCTGTTGATGGATCAGGGGTCTTAACTTTAGCCTTTACGAAAGGAACCTCGGCAGAGCCGGTACTATGAGGCCTGGAATGTTTCTGCGACATACCAATAGCCAAATTAGCCTTCTCAGGAAGGACCTTGGCGCTCCCGGTAAAGGAAGAACTTTCCTTCTTTGCCCCCTCAACAGTTCTGGCGTCGCTACAAGAGCGGGAACGGTGAGAAACAACTTTCACCGGTAAGGCCTTGCCAGGCCTCTCAGAAATGTTGGTAACCTTAGCCTCTGTACGAGGGACATCGGACCCAGGTCCGGTAACAGCCTTACAAGCGTGGGCCTCGAACATCCGTTCGGTAACACAAAGCCCAACCAAGGCCTTGGGGCGCACCCCGGTTTTATTTTTGAGGGAAGCCGATAAAGTGGCCTCAGAGCAAGCTCCGGTACCCCACGACTCAGTAGAACTGGGTCTGCAAGCCGCCCCCACAGGAGCGGCCTCGGAGTGTACTCTGGTATCCACAAGCCCCTTAATGAGACCCTCAGAGAAAACTCTGGTACAATTTTTAGGCCCAGAAGACACCTCAGGGCAATCCCTGGTGACAGAGCGACTAACGCTCCTCCCGGCTCGGGAAGAGCACGGAAAGGTATCTCCCGGCCAGGGAGCTCTAAAAAGTAAAGAATTTACCGGGCGTTTCTTCTTTTCGTCGATAAAAGCTTGAAAATGCAAGGGAGGGGCACGTCGAAACACCTCGTCCCAGAGCTCCAACTGACGTTCAAGTGCCCGGACCGAAAGGGAAATCACAATAAAAATAGGAGTCCCAACAGTGGTGCGGACCCAAACACTAGAGACAAAGAGGATGGGGGTCCGCCCTCGCGAAGCATCAGTGACACGATGAACAATCTGGAAAGGCTAGTTTGAACGACATAGACAGACTAGTACACGATCGCTAGCGAGAGCCAGAGAGGAAAAAAGGGAAGAAAATCTTCCACGGATGCAAGTGCGTCCAGTCCCGAACAAGCGGAGAAAAGAACCGATGGGCGATGTGCGGGGCGGAGCTGAGGTGGGTGGGGTTACGGCCGCGTGCCGGGCCCCACGCAAGAAAGAGAGGAAGGACACATTTTTGCCAAATTTTTGGATGCTTTTTACAAAGTGCTCCGGTCCCGTCCCACAGGACGGAGAGATGTCCCATAAGTATGGAGGAAAGAGGACGGGACGTAGGAGTATGTTGATCAGCAAGACCAGTTCTACAAGGAATCTGTAAAAAACATATAAAACATGTAAATCCAAACCCAATTTGTTTCATGGGTTCAAGATATTTCAAAGACATACTTAAACATAAATATGCTAAAAAATGCGCATTCAACACATTGACAATACTAACGTTAGGAACATTCAAAAAGGACACAAATGCACAGGCATCACTTCAAACAAGGTAACACAAGAGCAACGTAAGCGAGCTATTCATGATTCTAGCTCCTTCAATAAATCCAAGGCTAATTAATAGCAGTGACTCTATGAATACTTCTCAAATGGGATGTATTCAAGACTAAACAGACTAATTTCTGTTCCAACATCTAGTATGGAGTCTTTTCCAAAGGTCACATATACCACATTTCACTTGTGAAACGATCTAGGCAATTCACTAACCTAGACCATAAGAACAAAGGGAAGGGGAAGGGGAGAAGAGGGAAAGGGAGAGAAAGGGAGGGAAGGGAAGGGAAGGGGGAGTTGGGAAAGAGAGGAAAGCAGAAAAGGGGTGGAGGCTGCAATTAATGGAGCACATCATTATTTTAAATATCGAGTTGATGTTGAGTCATTGTGTGCCTACTCATAATGAGTCCACAGGCCTAAATGTCAAACAACATAGCAGAAACCCATGTTTCCTAACAGACACGTACTTGCACTGTACAGAAGGCATTGACTCTAGATTCAAAATTGTTTCATAGCAAAGCCAAAAAATGGCAACATGTGGTGGTAATGTATCCCAACTTACTATTGTCATTTGTGAACAATTTACACGTTCGTCCACATATTCTGGATGCACGACTTTCACGAAAAGCAGTGTTGCTACAGGACGTTTTTGGCGTTCTTTATCGCACGAAGGGAAAGTTTCAACTTGCCACTAGTCTGCGGTTACCTATAAAGGCAAATAAAATGCGTCTCAGACAGTGTCTGAAGGTTTTGTTCGATATTTGTCTAAAGACCTTTATTTCCAAACTATAAGGTCACGGACAAAAATATGTACGCGCGCACATAAATAAAGTTTTATTTACCCCGTTGGATGGAAGGCTCCGTAAGACAGTAGCAGGATGTTTTTTCACCCAGAAGGCCGTAAATGTAGTAGTCGCAGTCAACTCGTTTAATGCGGCACCTGTCAGATCTATCAGGAGGCTCAGGATCCTAGTAGGTACCTTACCAGAATCGGAAAACACAGGGGAAGCACCTCTCAATTAGAAAGGCTTCGCTGCAAGTATAGCGTCAGCCTATTAAGTGCTATCACGGTTTAAAAGCGGAGGCGCAGGCTTAACTGATTCCGGGAAGGTCCTCGGAAACTGCCGCAATGGGAAATGAACAATGGCAGACTCCACGGACTTGTTTATAAACGTTTGCCAATATCATGTGATTTACGCAGGCGATTGCCTCCACAAGTTACGCACGGTCACGTTAACTGATCCCGGACATGCGGCGACTCAGTATTCACACATGCATTTAATGAAAGGGGAGAGAGTAACTTGACACGGCTGATTACTGTATATTTCTGCACACGGGGGACTCCAATAAACAAAACATGTTTTAAGGGCGCTCTTCTATCTTTTGGGTCATAGAGACTGTATTATGTGGACTAACAGAATATTTTCTGAGCCAGCACCGGTTACACCAGAGAGACTACAGCTCTAAAACGCTGGGCAAATTAAACAATCTCATGCAGCAGAACGGGGTTAATGAACTTAAAGCTGTAATGAGTGGCAAACATTATCAGTATGCCAAAAGACACACAAAAGACAAACCATAGGGTGTTGCATACAAGGTAGTGACCCAGACAAAAGGGAGGAGACATACACCTACAATTTGGGGTTGCAATTAGAGAAGAGTATTCCACTCCACTGATTAATTTAAGCCTTGTTGTGCTGTTTTAAGGGTATATATCCAACGTTGCTTACACAGAGCCAGTTTAGTTTCTCTATTTCCTCCTCTTGGGGTACTTTCGATTTTTTCAATAACAAAACAGAACAGGTCAGTGTGTTTATGTTTTTTCAGTTCAAAATGAGCGATCAAAGGTTTATTGGCCACTTTATTTTTTAGGCAAGATCTATGTTCACAAATATGTTGCCTCACTGGCCTGGTCGTTTTTCCAACATATAGTAAAGAGCATGGGCATTTGATCCCCAATCTGTAGTGCAATTGGTAAAAGTGCGCAGTTGCCACAGTTTTCCATTAAGAACAATGGACGATATGTTTTTGGTAAGATCACAAACGAACAACATCTGCATTTGTGATGGCCTATTACTCGTGGAAGATTCCAGAGTGTAGGTTGTGGAGTTGTACATTGTTTAACTGGGTAAGTGTGCACCAATAAGTCCCTATAATTCTTCTGCCTTTTAAAGGCAAATCTCAGACAGTAGGGTTGAAATCTGAGGTCTTTAGGAAATGCCAGTGCTTTTTCACTATTCTTCTGCGGCCATTACTGATAGGACTATATGTTGTGACGCAGGTGATTTTGTCGTCTTTGATAGTCCTCTCCGGAAACAGACATCTTTCCCGATTGGTATGTTGGGCACGTTTGAAAGCTTGATTAACTATTCTACTTGGATACCCATGGGATTTTAAACGAAGTTTCAAATCTTTGCCTTCATTAATAAAGTCACTCATAGCGGAACAGTTCCTCCTGATCCTTAAAAATGGACCAACTGGTAAATTGTCTCGGAGACTTAACGGATGGAAAATGTTGTATTTCAACAGAATATTTTTGTCGGTCGGTTTCCGAAATAAAGTGGTCAGCAAATGTCCCGAAGGGGACTTTTTGATCAAAATATCTAAAAAGGGAATTTGACAAGGATCAGAAGATATGGTGAATTGAATGCAGCTGTTTTGTGCATTCAGCAAATTAAGAAATAGATTCAGACTAATGTGGTCACCCTTCCATATCTTCAACACATCATCAATGTAACGGAACCATTTGGTCACATTACCTTTAAAGGGGTTGTTTTCGTGGAAGATGGATGCTGCCTCAAATGAATCCATGAATAAATTTGCTAGGTCGGGGGCGAATGTAGCGCCCATGCTTGTACCGTGTATCTGTTGGAAAAAGGAGCCATCATACAGGAAAAGAAAAAATTCTCTGTTAATGCGAGACATTCTAAAATGAAATTTGTGGGTACCGCTTCCCGAGTCGTACGTTTATTCAAAAAAAAAATCCATTACCTTTAAGCACTCTGGTTGTGGAATGCTGGTATATAAGGCTGTGACGTCTAGGGTGACAAGTAAATCTTCTTGGTCAATCACCAGATCTGCTAGATGGTTAATCATGCTAGTGGTATCTTTAATAAAAGATTTAATTGTCCTAACAAAAGGTCTCAGAAACCAATCAGTATAGATGAGAGAGGCTCTAGAATAGAGTTAAGTGCCGAAACAATCTGTCTACCTGGTGGTAACAATCTATTCTTATGTATTTTCGGTAATAGATAGAATGCCGGAATCGATGGATTCTTGTTGATCAAGAAACTCTGTTCATCTACAGAGATCCAGCCCTCTCAACGCATGGTCCATGAGGCCTTTGATCTCATCTCTAATTCTGGGCGTGGGATCCCAATCTAATTTTTTGTAAAACACAGGGTTACTCAGTTGTGCTAGTGCTTCTGTTTCATAAAGCACTGTGTCCCACAGAACTATTCCACCCCCCTTATCAGCTGGTTTAATAAGGAAGGAGGAATTGTTTTGGAGAGATTTTAGGGCCTCTCGTTGGCCACGAGACATATTGTCCCTAAGGTGATTTCGAGTTCGCAGAAGGACCTGGGTGTCCTCTGTGACTTTGTTTTCAAAAGCCAAGACAGCCGGTGAAACCATGGAGTTGTTTGGAAAAAAGGTGGAAGGGGGTTTCAAGCCTGTGATACTTTTTTCTTTGGTAGAGGGAGGTGCGTTGTTAAAGAAATATTTTAAACGTATCAACCGAAAAAACCTTTGCAGTTCAATTTGTGTCTCAAAATCCCAAGCTTTGGTGGTGGGGACAAAACTGAGCCCGTTCTTCAGGATATCACTTTCCAGGGCAGTTAAGACATGTGAGGAGAGGTTAAAGACAGGGATCACCAAGTTGGTGGGGGAAGCAATCAACATTAAGTATGGCCTATTTTCGACAATAAAAGTTTGAGAACTCTACAAAAAGAAGGTAATACCATCTTTAACCTAAGGCACAGACGCTATGCCTAACCTTCCCTCCGACCTTTGGCCCCAGTTGGAAGCCAAATTCTGTAGGTCGGTTTTAGGTCTACCCCAATCAACCCCAGTGGCAACTATCAGACGGAAACTTAGCCTTTCATCTCTAAAAACATCAGTAAACTGCAACAGCCTAATGCGGTACAGAAAATGCAGACTAAAAGATACCCCTTATGTTTTTAAGTTGATAAATCAAGAACTGTCATCTTCTAATTCTACCATGCTGACCAGATGAAAGACAGATGACGTGGCCCTCTTAACCTCGGTGGAGAGCTGTGAAGAAGAACTCATATCTAACCCTGTAAAAGTTCTAAACAAGATCAGAGAACTGGATTGGATAACGACATTAGAAACTGCCAACAAAAACAAACTATTCACCTTTCACAGAACTTTAAAAAATTGGAAGTTCTCCAAAACTACATCTATCTATTTCCGAACAGAATGGCGCGCAATTTCTTCATAAGAATTCGGCTGAACCTGCTAAAAACAAAAGAAATTCTTGCCATAAGAGGATTAGCATCTACAAATACTTGTCGCTTCTGTAAGCCCATCAAGGACAAAGAAACAATACGACACTTGCTTTTGTTATGTCTGGCGACATGAGAGATTCGGTTTAATTACCTACACGGTACCTTATCAAACTTTTCTCGATGGATGAAGAAGTTTGCTGGCAAAAACTGATAGGAGGAGATAGAACTTCATGGCTTCTCGCCACGGTAAACATTATGCAATAGATTGTAAAAGTGATGTTTCCTGGGGGTGTGGCTTGGAGCCAAGATGCCTGGAGTGCCTCTGTAGGAGCTTGCGGCTTGCGCCATGCAAGCGGTGATGAAACTCCAGTGAGGCAGCGGTTCAAAAGCCACAAAGGGACTCCTCCGGTCCCCCTGATGCAGGAGCATAACCAGGGTCCCTCTCATCCGTCGGCCGGCGCGATTCCGAGGGGCAACTGAAGCAGTGCAATCCCGCCAACAACGAGAGCAAGATAGCGGTCCTCCGAAGGCCTGGAGCGGGGAACAGACCCCAGCAATAACAGCGGCCCGCAGCAGAGCCTGCAAAAGCACTCCCCACAGAGAAGCAGGTCCGCCACACTCCGGGCATCCCAGGTGCAGCCCCAACAGCGAGAGAACACGGAGGTGCGGTGAGCGTCCCGGACTGTGACCCGAGCAACGGCCCGCAGTGGCCGAGGAGGCAGCCCCTCCCCCCTGGTGCCCGAGGGGGAGACAGACGCCCGCTGGTTCAGCCGGTTTCCCTGGCCCGCCTCCGGGTCCTCCTGCAGCACCCGCCTAGACTGATCGGGCCACCGGAAAAGGCACCGGGAGCAGGAATCCAGCAGCTGCGACCTGTCAGAGTGAAGAGGCGAACTCCAGAAAGGTACGCTGCGGAAGGGCTCCGCGGCTGCGGCCCGGGGAACCTGTATGGATGCTGCTGGCTGGGTCAAGGCCGCGGGGTGCAGTGGGGTGGGCCTGCAAGATCCGGTTGCAGCACTGTCAGAAGAAGAAACCATCACGGGCCGCGGACGGTTGCGCCGGGGGCTGGCTGCAGCGCCCCGCTGCCTGAAGCCGCCTAGCTCCCGGAGCTCCCTCCTCCCCACCCCCCCAGACGCTATACCCCTCTGGCTGCGCCCATCACAAAGTGGATTGAAGCACCACGCCAGGCTGGGAGGTGAATGTAACCTGGAAAATATAAAGGGCCCCACATCCGGAGGACATAATACGCCTATCCCTTTGCTGGACCCACGGCGCCCGGAGCTCCCATGGCAGAACAAGCAGTAACCCCAGCCCAAATAACCAGCACACAGCGTGAGGCGCCGCTGCATGAAACAGCAGGCCACGGACATCTGCTCCTCCACGCAACTCACAAAGTGGAATACCAGATAATTAAGGCGGTCCGGAGCGCAGCAACAAGGATCGCAGCCTCAAGTCTGTGCCTAGGATTACGTGCCTCTCCCCGGGGCTCTGGTGTCAGCACAATCCCCCCCATCTATCTCCACGCCAGCCCTATCCCCCACTTGGCACGCACGAGTCTACGCCCAGGGCGGCGTCTGAACTCAGCAACAAAAGGGGGAAAAAACAGCACTAAAGCACAGACAACAGACCAGGTGCAACAACCCGGGGAGGCATAGGCTGAGCGTTGCTGCAGGAGCAGCCACATCGTGTTGCGCCGATCGGACACAGCCAGCAGCGGAAAAGTGGGGGAAAACAACTAATCCACAGCTCAGCAGGTGCGCATAACTGCAGGTGCTGGGGGGCCCAGGGAAAATATGCGAGATTGCTCAGGAGACCACTAAAGAACAACGTGGGCCCAGAACAGCCAGCCCCAAAGACATACTTAAACCGCCGAGCACCTCTAGACCCAAGAGACTCAGACAGTAGCAGAGCAGTTCACAAGGCCCATGAACACTTACTAGCCTCAGACACTCTATACCGCCGAAGGAGGGGCCCGTTGAGCACCCGCAGCCAAGCCCTAGGAGCAAAATCAGACTATCCCCCCGAGTTGCCACAGGAGCGCTTGCCTTGCCCAGCATGGCCAGGGCACTCAAAGCCACAAAACAAGCAGACATCTCGGCCATGTTAACAACCCCGAGCACGGATAAACCCAAGAGAGGGGACCGCCCCGAAGCGATGGCCGCAAGCACTCGCACAGAGGGGGACCTCGTCCCCATGGCACAAACAGTGACCAAGTCTGACCTACAGGAACTGTTACAGGCCCTCACAAAGGAATACCAGAAGGGCACAGAGGAGGTCATGAAAAAGATCACAGTCTTGGACAAACTAATGGGGAAGTGGAGGCATGAACCGAGGAAGTGGAGTCGACCCTATGTGAGCACAGCCATGAGATTGGGGTGGCTCGAACAGGATTACAGCACTCGAGGCCAGATGTGAAGCCCTTGAGCTTAGGCAGGAAGATGCCGAAAACCGCTCTCGTCGGAACAACATCCACTTTAGAGGGATTCCGTGGACAGTCTCGGATGCAGATTTGGGCCCCTATGTCAATGAACTCTTTCGCTTCATTCTGAACCTCCCAGATGAGGCCCCGCTGGAACTGGACAGGGAGCACCAAACATGATCCAGAGCAAATACAGCCACCCCGCCCGATGTCCTAGCCAGAGTTAATTTCTACAAAGTCAAGGAGGAAATCATGCGGGAAGCCAGGGACTCGCCCCACATTCTCTTCAGGGACGCCTCCATCTCCCTGTACCAGGATCTGGCTACCACTACACTAGCAAAGAGGAAAGTCCTACGACCCATCACAGATTGGCTCAGGGAGAAGAAAACCACCTATCACTGGCCATTCCCCACTGCCCTGGCCTTCACCTGGGAGGGAAAGCCCTGCCTAATCCGCACTTTACAGGAGGCTGAGATGCTATTTAACCCGGCAGCAGAAGTTGACGATCCCGATAAGGACACATCCTCCCGGACATCCCAAGCAAGGAATCAAGATCCCTCCTGGACCCGAGTGGAAAGACGCTGAGGCTCCGTGAACCGCCACCCAAGAGCAAGCTGAATGGCTACAACTCAGCGCGCCTCCCGCAGGGGAGTCTAAAATGGCTGTGCCGAGTAGGTACCCACGATACAATCCGCGCCCCATGACGGCGCAGCTTATGCCAGCCTGGGAGCACCAAGCCGGGGGACCGGAAAGTCAGAACTCCGTTGTTTCACCAAACATAAGTTGAGGCACCATTTCCTCCAAATTTGTCGGTTGTGTTGGCCCCGCCAGACACCCCGTTGGCGGAAGGCTGTCCCTAGAGACCTGGACTGTTTTGGGGGGGCAGAGGTGGGAGCGGGGAGGCAGGGGCAGGATCTCAGTAATCAACAGGGGATCCAACCTATCGGAAAATCATCAGCAGAGGCAATCAAAGGAGCACATACGCAACACTAACCCGGAGGTTGGAGACCACTAAGGAGCTCACCATGGTAACCTGGAATGTGCAGGGCCTGAATTCACCCAGTAGGCGGAAGACTGTGGAACAGAGACTAGCCCACCTGGAGGCGGACATTGTGCGCCTCCAAGAAACACACCTTTTGCAGCCGGACGAGAAGAGGGTGAACTTTCGACAATATCCTACTAAATTCTTCGCCCCATCGGGCCAGAAAAAAAAAGGGAGGTTGCCATTCTCCTCAGCCGTACGGTGCCACTAATGCAAATCTCAGTCAAACAAGACCCGGGGGGAGATATCTGCTACACAAGGGGCTCCTGATAGACCTCCCGATCACCATAGCAGCGATATATGCCCCGAACACCCCACAAGAACGCTTTTTCAGCAACATCCTCCCCACGCTCACTGCCTTTGTAGAAGGACACCTGCTAATCGGAGGAGACTTTAATCTCACCCCGGACCCTAATATTGACAAAACTCTCCCACCCTACAGGGAGGACTTCTCCCTGGTGCTGGGAATGGCAGTTTTTTTTTAGGGAAACAGGCACCATTGACACTTGGGGACTAGCTCATCATGGAGACCGGGACTACACATTCTACTCCCATGTCCACAGGGGCTACTCAAGAATAGACCTCCTGCTGGTGACCAGCGCACTCTTCCCTTGCATTGAAGACATACAAATCAGCCGCAGAATCATATCGGACCATGCCCCAGTCATAGCCCATCTGCGAGTCGAGGGCCTCCCAGCACCTCCACAGAGGTGCTGAAAGCTCCAAGACTATGTCCTAGCAGACACAGCATCCAGCAGCGAGCTCCAAGACTCTCTTTCGAACTACTTCATAGAGAACTCAGCTAATCAAGCGAGTCAGAGGCATAGCCACCACTGCACCGCGGCACACAAGAGGAGGCACCAACTCCAACTCTCCAAGTTGGAGGAGGAGGTGGGCGAACTAGAGGTGCGATTCAAAAAACGACAATCCGTGAAATTGGGCAGAGAACTCAAAAAAGCGAAGACGAAGCTCGAAATGCACCGAGCGGACCGGACGCCCCGGGCCCTAGCCTACACTAAGTGATACTACTATGTCAACAGCAATAAGGCCAACCGTCTGCTGGTGCACAAGCTAAAGAAGCTACATTCCCGGAACAAGATACTAAAACTTCAAGACCAAAGAGGCAAGCCCTGCTGCACAGAAGCGGAAAAGCTGGTGATCATCACAGAGTACCAAAATGGGATCATGTCCGACCCCGCCATGAGCAAAGAGGCACAAGCCCAATACCTGCAACAGGCCCGAAGGGACCCCCGTTTCCACAGCTGGAAGCTCTGGAACTCCCCATCACCACAGAAGTGTCCGACACAATCCGCTCCCTGAAGAACACAGCTCCGGGCCCGACGGACTAACAGCGCAGTTCTATAAAAAGTACTCCTATATCCAGGCTCCCCACCTCGCGTCGCTGTACAACTCCTTCTTGGACTCCGGCTCAGTAACCCCTTCAATTGAGGAACCCCTAACAGTGCTGATCCTGAAACAGGGGGAAAATCCAGAGCTCTGTTCCTCGTACAGACCGTCACGCTGCTGAACAAGGACACCAAAATGTTCTCCAAAATCCTGGCGTGTAGATTGGTGAAATACCTCCCAGAATTGATCCACCCGGACCAGACAGGGTTCATGCCAGGCCATAGTACCTTCGACAACACCAGGCACACCCTAAATGTCACTGAATACGCAGGCAGGACAGGGGAGCAGCTGGCAGTCCTGTCACTAGACGCGAACAAGGCATTCGATATGATGGACTGGGGATACATGGAAGAAACCTTAAAACACCTAGGCATCGGCCCGAGTTTCTGGAATTGGACCCTGGCCAACTGAAAGCAACCAACCGCAGCGCTGAGGATAAACAGAAATAAATCGCCCAGAATCCAGATTTCCAGAGGCACACGACAGGGCTGTCCTCTAGCCCCGTTAATTTTCACATTGTCCATGGAGCCGTTTGCCTGTAGAGTCTGCCAAAACCCCTCAATAAGCAGCCTAGAGGTGAGGGGAGAAGCTTACAAAATAGCCCTGTACGCTGACGAAATCCTACCACCAATCCTAAATCTTCCCTGGAGGCCCTGTGGAGCGAACTGGCCAGCTTTGGAGCGGCCTCAGGGTTCTCGGTCACAGCCCTTGGGATCAACATGTCAGGAGCCATGGTAGAGACACTAGCCGCCAACCACCCCATCTAGTGGGTCAGCCCACAATTTAACAACCTGGGAGTTCAGATTCCACGCAGAATAGAGAAGGTGTACAAATTAAACTTACCCCCACTATTCAAGGAGCTGCGAGCAGACCTGTTAAGATGGCAGAAGCAAGAAGTGTCATGGCTGGGAAGAATAACAGCAGTAAAAATGAATCTGGTGCGAAGGTTGCTCTACCACTGCCAGGCCCTCCCAATCTCCATCCCCAGGAAGGACCTGCAGAAGCTCCAAACAAACATCATGAAATTCATCTGGGGGGGCGGAGCCACGAATAGCCAGAAGGGTGATGCTGCGAAGCAGGGGAGCGGGGGGGGGTTGGGGGCACCCGAAGTGGACAGGTACTGCCTAGCGGCCCAGCTCTCACCAGCCTTCGCCTGGAAGCTAACCACCGGCAGACTTTGCTGGATGAAGTTGGAGGAGGATTGGTGCCGAAGCCCCCTAGAAGCACTCCCGCACATCGTCAGGCCCATCAACCCACCCCCCCCAAAGAAGGGCAGTTAACCGCGACCAAGAACACCGTCCAAAATTGGAGGAGGGCAGCCAGGCAATGGAACTGCAGGAGCACAACAGGCCCCCTGTCCCCGGTCTGGAATAACCAGGATTTCACCACGGAATTGGACCCAATAACTTCAACTGCTGGAAAACGGGAGGGCTGAAATATGTGGGGGACTTCTATGCAAAGGGATCCCCGCTAACATTCGAAGAATGTAAGGGGAAATTTGAGGTGTCAGAAAAAGAAAGATTTTGCTACTCGCAGATCCGACACTGGCTCTCACACGAGCCAATAAAATCACAAGGCAGCAGAGACCTAACGACTCTGGAACAAACGCTCACAACACTTCCCCCAGGGGGAAAATAGCAGCCCTGTATGGACTACTGGACAGAGGAGACCCCAAGAAAAAGAAGGCCTATATGGAAAAGTGGGAAAGGGACATCGGCAGAGCAATTGAGACAGAAGAATGGGGACATATTTGGACCAGAGTACAAAAAAGCTCGAGATGCGAGACTAACAAGGAAGGGGCAATCAAAACTTGCTACAGGTGGTACTTAACCCTGGAGATCCTGAACAAGAGCAATCCAGCGATCTCCCTGATGTGCTGGGGAGGCTGTGCAGAGATAAGCACACTGTTCCACCTGCTGTGGACATGCCCAAGCTCAACAAAATACTGGAGGGAGATTATGGACCCCATCAAGCAGATATCAGGCCCGACGATCCTGTGGGACCCAGGAATAGTCCTACTGGGCAGTACAGGTGACGGCCAACTCCTGCTAACCGGTAACCTGGCAAATCTATGCACCCAACTTCTCACAGCAGCAAAAATAGCGATAGCAAGACTATGGAAGCATCCAGAGGGCCCTGTAGTGAGCCTGTGGTGGGCCAAATGCTGGGACATCGCAGTGGAAGAAAAAATAACCGCCATCCGCCTGGGAAATAGAAACAAGTTCTTAGACACCTGGGCCCCCTTTTTAGACTAAGTGGAGTAATTCCCCAGAATGGCGAGAAAACCACTGCCCCTCCGCTGGCTATCTAAATATGTCTAACAAATCCCAAACCTCGGTCCGAGGCCCTCATTGAACTCACCTACTGAGCCCCGGTGACATGGAATGAGAGGCAGGGGCATGCAACGCACATCCCACGATGCGCTCCCTCCTCGGACAATAATCAGCCAATTCGCCCTGCGGTAATCAACAGTCCAAACCAGGACCCCTACGACCTATAGCAGCCCTGCTTATTGGGTCCCCCCTGTTTCCGCTGTCACCACCTGGTTATGTTGTTGATTTGTCATGTTTCATCTCTGTACGAATTGCTCGATAATCGAACTGATGTTCTTGAGATGTCCGTTTATTGTTAAAATCAAATAAAAAGATTGGTTGAAAAAAAAAGTGATGTTTCTTTCAACTCCCTCGATGCCATAGCACAAATGACTAGTAAACCTCCTTGCACAGTGGCTTAATCATTAAGTGAGAAACTAAAAGTAACTAATAACGAGAGTCTACCAGATTGCTTTGCCGATTTTCTTCCGGAAAAAAAAAACATTATTTGTTTTTTTTCTTTTGTAAAAATCTTTTTTCTGATTGTATACAAATAAAATAATTTTTTAAAGTATTTTTTAAGATCATTATGTAGGAGCCCGATGATCATGGATATTCTATTCACCATCCAACACAGGTGGGACAACGTGAATTAGAAGACCTAAAAAGTACTTTTTATAAAACCTCTTAGATGATGCCAACTTAATCCTGCTCCCCTCACAGCCTCCACACCTAACCCCGGCAGTCTGTATACATAGACTCTGAGCAAAAGGGAGAACCTAACCCACCGCAGCATGCTCATCTTTCTGCTTTCATAATCCTCCTATTTCCTCACTACCCCATTCCATCAGTAACCCCTTCCCTCCTACCCCTCTCTAACCTTATCCCCACTACAACTCATCGAACAGCCCCTCGTTCTCCTTAACCACATAACACTGCATCACTAACACTAGCCCTTTCACCTCTCTAGCTACCACAACTCATACCATGTTACTCCCCAACTAATCAAAATACCTCACTCGACACACACATTTACTCTCTGCCAACCCATCCACTTACAACCACAATTAACCACACTTACTTATACATTTTACTTGGCTCAAATACAGAAAATGCTCCATGACAACACCTCTTAACTCACTCAGCCTCCTTCCAAACCACACCCAAACCCCTCTCCCCTGTCAAGCCATCGTTCCCTGGACTGAACACAGTACTCCACCAACCCCACTCCTATACACAGGCCTTCTTCAATCCTAACATCCACCAACCCACTCCCACCAATACTAAAATTCCCCCAGAGGATATAATATAACCACACAGGAGAACCTGCTATGATGTGACAGACAGGAGATGCTGGAGGGAGAAGTCCTGTCCTCTCAGTGTCGATGCGACTGACGGCTGGGCTGGTGCAAGGTCCGTGGAGCCAACCAGCTTGCAGAAGAGGCTGATGAGAGCACACTGCAGGAGATGGTACACTGTGCTGCGCCAGAAGAGGGAGAAAGGCTTCTCAATGTTTGCAGGTACTGAAAGGCAGTCTTCACTGCACTCAAGCACAGAGAAACTCAGAGCAGGCGAGCGGAAACCGCGCAAGGCAGAGAAGCCATGGAGCAGAGGTGGCAAACCCGAAAAGAGAGGGAGCAGGACGCAGACAAGCCACTGCAGGTTTGCTGCAGGAGAGCCAATGCATGCCATAGTGTACCAGTGAGTCCACTCAAGGGAAGCATGGAACGAGAGAGTGAACCTTTCTTAAAGAGACAGAAGAGAGAAAATACAATAAACTGCCAGGTTTGTAGGTGTGTGCAGTGTACCTATGAGAATAGCCCTAGCAGGATAGTATACCAGGCAGATTCAATTTGGAGGTGTATTCATATGAGAAAAGCCCTGGCAGGAGAGTATACTAGGTAGATTTAAAGTTGTAAGTGTGTTCATATAAGAAAAGCCTTGCAGGACATACCAGGCAAGGTCAAGTTGTACAGTGTGTAAAGTACATCACACAAGGAAGTCCTGATAAGGATCCATCAGGAATATCCAAAGATTGTGTCGAAATATAATAAAGAGATGAAACCTGGCAGGTGAGTACACCAGGTATCTTCCCAAGAATCAAACTAACAGCCAAGTTGTTTTGCATACCAGTTGTGTTGTTGATCAATATAAACTCAAGGAACTGACATTCTTTAAAAGTATAAACCATCCTCTGGAACTGTGAACTTTAACCTTCTGGAAGTTTTGCGGTGGAGATAGGAATTAACTTTATTAACATTTGTACATTAAAGGCCGAAGACATGTCCCTTTTCACGTTAGAGTTAATTTGTAGAATGTGAGGGCCAGAATTGTACTTTGGGCCCAGGACATTTTGCTTTGGGCATCTTGATATTGGACGGACCCATAGTTTTGTTTTAGGTAGAGAATTACCTCAGAGTAAGGACAAAGAGGAATTTTCCAACCCCTTTTTGCTTCAATAAAAAGGTAATGGCCAAAACCATAGGACCCCTGTGCCTGTGTGGAACCCTGTGCCCGTGTCTCGTTCCTGGTTTCTCACAAATGCAAAATTTGTTAAGCACGTCAACACCCAACCATACCCACATTCAACACCAGCCAATTACCATGATTCCTAGTCCCCCCCGTTCCCATACCCAGCTCTCACAACACCCTTAAGCACCACTTTTGCAACAAAACAAACACTTACCCCCACCTGGTATTTGGCTTTCCTCTTATTGGATGTAATGCTCCCTCTAACACCTATAGCTCACTGAAATCTCAAGCACATTGATCAGCAGTTCAATACCTGCCAGGTCACAAAACATTTCAATCTCCCAACACCACCACCACCACACAAATGAAGAAACAAAAAGGCATACAACCTATACTAGCACTTGATGACTACCAACTTGCACACCGCTGGAGGGTCGGCAAACCACTACGTGCCCATGACAACACTCTAAAGAGTACAACACAACCTACCATTACTGGACAACCTTATTATGAGCACCAAAACCCACTGCTTCCTTGTGTCTGAAAAGTGGTGTGTGCGGCAAACAGGACTTTTCCAGATGCATTTTACCTTCCTCATAACACTCCCATTAATCACACAAACAACATAAAAACACAATAACATCACACCACACTCAGAACAGCTGTCATTTAATCAATCCAGCCACCCATGTTTCAAAGCAACCAGAGTATTGTATGCTTACTGATTAACACTAGCTATGTCGCCAACCACATCCATGTCCTCCTTCTCCCCAGGAAACATTTTAATCTACTGTTACTCCCAGAAACCTGGTTAATAAACTAATGTAGCACCATTCTGCACAAGACTATTTTACCAATCTCCCCACCGCCTACGCCTGGATATTTCAGCACAATCACATCAATGAGGATGATGTATGGCACTCATCCACAGGTAATAAAAGAACCACAAGAGGTTTCTTCACCATATTCACACACAGCTGTTTATCATTTCTCCTCAAACGTTCCTTCATTACAACGCCACACCTTTCTTCCTACTTGCCCACCACAACATAGCCTCACCCTCACAATTGCAGCAACCAACATCCAAACACCACACACATACACTACCACCATCATCATCATCATGTACATTTAAATATCTGGTTCCACCTTTCCTATAAACCCACCATTAAATATCTACCTGAAAGCCTTTTTGCTATGCAACAAAACCAACTATTCACAGTGACCCCACTCTGAGCCAGACACTACCAATGCAATCAAAATGCAATCCATCTTTTCCGTGGTCCAGCTGTTATTATCCCCCATCCCCCAGCATCCTGATGCCCTTTCATTGCATTTTTCTGCAGGAAATTTCAATGCAGCAAAATCTATTAAAAGGGCTGCAGGTAGAGGGAAACATGGGAGGTTTTGTGGGTTAGGGCAAAAAGGGAGGAGGGGAAAGGTGGGGGTAAAAAAACAATACTATGCAGAAAAACGGGGCATCAGATAGGATGTTACTGATCCATTCCGAGTCCCTGAGGCAACAATCTGGATAACCATTTCATCATAGTAACATCCAACAGAAATACTCGGGCCGAACAAAGAATACCACAAACTCAAATGGAAAGATAGCAACAGGAATATCAAGATCCAAATGTACTTCAGCACTACTCAGATACCCATCTCGCCCATTTTGTGCCAAACTTCAGGATGATCTACATCAAGATGGAAAATGTCTTGGATGCACTAGGGAAGCATAGACATCTCAACAAACCTTCCAGATTTATGTGGACCACATGACTGAGAAGAAATGGACACCACCATATCTAACCAAAGAAAAGATAGCATTTCTACTCCGATATGACAGATGTGCTGTGCTCAACACTCAGAAAACACTCCACCAGGAGAATCACCTCAAAAAGTTTGCCCCAATATAAAATTATTTAAAGTGATAAAACAAGCTGTCAATACCGAGGCACAAATATTCTGCCCAACATTCTGAAACCTCTAAAAAAAACAGCAGACCTCTACATCTCCGACATTATCAACATTCTGAAAATCAGCCACCAATTTTGCATTAAAAATACAACAGAAACAAATTACACAACACAGGCGGTACTAGCATTGAACCGTACCATTAAACCAACCTCATCAAAATCCCCTTCTGACTCTTGACCATCCACTGTAAACAAATCCTCAATCAAACTCTTTACCTTAATTTTAGCAACTCGTCCGCCAGCATAGGTGAAACCACTCCTCAAAAATCTTCCCTACAAACCAAGGTAACTTGTACATTACATACTTATCTGTAGCATATCCTTTCCAGCAGAATCCTGCAGTTGCCTATGAAATATTTTTACACTCCCTCACTGCACTTCATGCTGAACCAGCACAAGTAGGTTTCTGACCAGAAGGGGTCATGGAGGCTGCTCAAATCCTGGTAGGTATCACCTCAAACAGGAAACTCAAATACTCACCCTCATTGACCGGTTTGTAGTATTTCACACTGTCAATTACCAAACACTAATAACCTGGCAACAAGAGCTGGGCAATCAAAGGACTGAAGTGGCCTAGCTCGCTTTCATCCTCACGAAAGCCCATCATTCTACCTTATTTCTTTCTCATCACAACTATGTTCAAATTAAGGAGACCAAAGGATCCACCTCCTCTCATATAATCATCATATAGAGCCCCTTAATACTTTAATATTATCCTTCAGACTTCTGTGCATTAACTAAGCCAAAATCACCCATATCCACCACAAACTAAACAACTGTTACACACCTATTTTTAACAGCTGCATCCAATAAATCAACTCCTGTGTGTCAAAGACCCCCCCACTCCCCATAAAACCCAATCAGACAAAAGTGACATTTTGTTATGCACTAGACCGCGACGGGGTCCAAATGTAAAACCATAGTCTAATGTGAAAGGGCCTGTGCCTAACATCAGCAAAACCTAGATGGTAAAAACTGGAGGTAGTCATCAAGAAGTTGCCCGCTGGAGCCCCACTTTAACAAAATAGTTTAATCGGTTTTTACCACCTGCACACAATGCTGCACCATGTCCCGTCTCTCGCCTAGCCAAAAAGTATAGGCCACCATCACCTTAGTCATCTTCCATCTGGCTTAAGTGAAGGGTTATGCTTTGCGGGCACATCTACCCATTATGAAGAGTTGATAATTGATCATTCATTTTTTTATAACGTGCTTAATACCAGAGATTGGTTTCTAAGCGCATGATCAGGATTCGTACCCGTGTTTCGCTGTGTTGTCTTGCTTCCAAAACAAACGCGTTGCCCCTGAGCAATCGGCACTCATGTTGAACTTCAGAGTTCAGCATGCTAAAGTCAAAAGAAAATGTTAATCATTTTAGTAATGTTAAAAAGCTTCTGTACTGTGCCAACTCACCACTGTAGTAGACTCAGAGCACCCTGTTTGTTCAGAAAGGAGATTTATAGTATCCCAGTCTGGAATGGCTATACCATAGTCTGAGGAGAGTGGGGGAAAGATAAAGGGGGGGAGGAGTGTTGAATCCAATTGGGTCATCAATCCTTCCTGGGGAAGTATCTCCTCATGTAGCCAGGGGACAACAGTCGTTCCCGGATCATGGCCCTGAAGGTGGTCATGTGATTGAGGATCACAAGGGGTGGGGGCGACCCTCGTGGGTGAGAGTTGACAACAGACAAGACATGGTATCCCCTTTTGCTTTTAGGTATACCCCATTCCATTCCCCATGCCTTAATGGCATATTCTCATGGATCCCTTCAACCACCCATGGAAGCTACTGAGAATATCTTCCTGTGTTCTATACATAGGTTACCAAGAACTGACTATCATTTCCATGCATGTGAAAATACTGCGACGAGAATGCTAAATGGAGTAATGACAATTGGCAAAGGCGAGAAACACAAGATGCGCTCTAGTGGTAGCAAGCACATAATAGGTGCTGGGACATTTAAAACCGCTAAACAGCTGACAAGGTGGAGTTGCAGCGTGGGGAAGTTTTGCCCTCTCGGTATTGACCGTGGGACCACCAAGCAATGAAATCCATGAAACCAGCCGACTCAGGGAGTAGGCAGAAGACTGAGGACTGCGAGAGCCTGTTCACCATGTCGAGACCGCGGAAGGAATGAGAGAAACGACTTCCTTGCAGCCACAAGAACCTGGGACCAGCTTCAGCGCGCCCAAAGACGGAGAGAGGATCAGGAGGCAAGCAGGTGGTTCAATGGACGTGGAATCCGCCGGACGAATTCAGCGAGCATGCAAGGTGTAGACGGGACACCACCCTACTTCCTCTATACCGCAGAAGAGGCTCAGGAGGAAAACGGGTGCTGCAAAGGACGTAGAAGCTGCCAGATGAAGCCGGCGACCCTGCGAGGTGAAACTGGTACACCACTTCCAGTTTACCGCAGAGGAACCGAAGAACGCCACAAGAAAGCCAGTGAGCCCTGCAGTGGGGTACTGGGACACTGGGGTGCTTCAGCAATGCTGCCAAAAAAGGATAAAGGAAACTAGTACAAATGAGAGGGAACATGACACCAGATATTCTCAGAAAAAGACTAATAGAATAAATGCAAGAAATATACCAGTTTGCAAATGTGCAAAGCCCTGGCAGGGGAGTATACCAGGCACAGACAAGTTTACAAGTGTGATTTAAGACTAATAACCCTTGACAACAATGGACGTGGAAAAGATGTATGGTGCTCCAATTTGAAGTGTTTAATACAAAATCAAAGAGACCAAAATCAAATTTCAAAATGAAAACCATGCAGAAACTTTTTGCCTGAAAACTTCAAATAACTTAACAGACGACACATGTTTCGACCTTTCTACCCATCTTTTTCAAGACTGTGACCAATTGGTAGGGTTGTGAAGTAAGACACAGACAACAGATTAACTTTTCTGAAAGAGAGCTTTTACTTCTCAAATGTCAGGATGTAGTAAAGCCTAACTTGCCCTATTCTAAGGTAGGATTTTCCTACCAAAAGAAACTAAGGATAGTCTGTCTCAAAGTTCAACTTAAGGGTCCGTCTGTGTTCAAAACCTATGCTTGCCCTCTGTAAGGTAATCATGGTGGCAACAGTGAAGACAGACACAAGTGATCACAGTTCACGGTGTTCATTAAACTGTATGTAGGTTGGACAAAACACCCTCATCTAAACCTAAATCTAAGAAGCGAGCAGGTGTCGACTATCAAATGAAAATAAGGCAGTCCTAGTGGTGTTGTGTCAAAATAAAAAGGACCTATACTAAGAAACCTATTGCCAAACCTTACAACTAATACAAAAATGGTGTAGGATAGTTTTCAAGAAATGAAAGAAGTGTTCTCAAATAATATGTCAGGATGCGGAACCCTGGGATTCCCTTCCCCGCGTTTTGAGCACGGGGTAAGGTGGGATCTTGAGCACAGCACACTCTCAAGCTTCCCCAGGACGAGATGACAGTTCCACTTGCAGCTCTCAGGACCTTCGATGGCCAAGTCTTGTTTCTCTTGAAAGTCGCTTGCCTTAGAGGTCCCGACGTATTGAATAACAAAACAAACACAAAGTTCCTTTTCCGTATTCTTTAGGTGATGGATTCACTGCTAGGTCCCCCTCAAACGGTCGTTGACCTTTCAAAAATCGCGTCTCACAAATCTTAATGTCTTTTTAAACAGTTCCAGTGGACATCCCTCGACCGGGTTCACGCTTGTCAACACACTGTTTCTTTGGACTTTAGACCTGCCCCCTTCTCATCAGCATCCCTCTTCCAGATTCACTCTTGCCAACTTCACATTCGCATTAAATGTTTGCAGGATTCACTTCCCTTGCTTTCACACAGTTGTTAGGTCAAAGGTTTTCGATTGCACAGGCATTTTGCTGGACCTTCTGTATGACATATCTTGGCGGCTCTCCTATGGCCTTTTGGTATCTGTAGTTTCACTTAGGCAGGGATTGACCAGGGTTTCTCGGAGCAGCACCCACATAGTACTGGTACCCTTTTGCAGCTGGTCTCCCCTTCACAATGTTGTTAATTCTGGGACAATACATATACCAATTGTAACCGAATATAATCAAAATGTGACTAACCTGGATCACTCTTGTACAACTGAAGTACTGCAAGAAAACCCCTGCGAGAACTGGGCCTTCCCCACTGATAAACAGTGTAGGAATGCTCAGGTCCCACAGGGAAACCTTCTGGGGAAAAAAAACCTGATCTGTCATGGTCTTCGATTAATTCTTGCTGCAGGCTGCTCAGTGCTTCATCTGTATTTCGTATTCCTCCCTGCTACCCTGGATAGGAGAAATACAGGCGTAATATATAGGTTTATAAAGGGAGGAATACAGCAAGGAAAGGAAACTATGTAATTACCCTGGTAGGCTTCAGACAAGTCTGCTGTGCAATCCATATAAACCAATGAAAGAATTTTGATCTATTAAAAAAGGAAACAGAATATAAGAATCTGTGTTCTAATCAGGATTATGAGATGAAGCACGAAGCTTCCTACCTTTGTGTTGTAAATACACGCGTCGGAGGTGGTGCTCTACTGTGGCGTGTTGGGTCAGAAGTGCTTCATCTGTATTCTGAAAGACTAGATAGAGTTACTACCGGCAATTGACTTCGAATGTTGGCAGTGTTTTATGTATGCAACTTCATACCGTTTCTACTTAGAAGTCTGAGAATCATAACGGCTACTATTTGCTTCTTGGCTTTGGAATCGTGCAAGGGAGAGTCACGGCGCCAAACTGTAATGAGAGGTAGCCTATCAATGTATATCTTTGTCTAACACGTAGCAATAGTGTTTCTGCTGGAAGAATGCCGTACCGTTGCTGGGTAACGGAGTGGCGCTCCCGGAAGACTGAACCTTACAAACCACCTTGCAAAGAGGGGATAGAGAAACGGAGCAGGCTTTCTGGAGGTACAGAAAAGTAGAAGGTAAATGCATAGATTAGATCAAAAGTAGCAGGACAGAAGAAAGGCCCAGTTTTCGTACTCATGAAGCGTCTGTGCTGAGGAGAATTGACGTGGGGACAACAGGGCTTCCAAGACGGATAACAGAATCCTTCACTTACTGTGGGCGGAGTTACACACGGAAGGCAGTCTGAGACTAGTATGTTAACGGCAATACAGGGCGCCATCTTGGAGGAATGGCAAGAAGACACCCCAATCCGACCCAAGCGCCGCCAGCGCTGCCAAATGGACCAAGACACCCTAGGATTCCTAACAAATGTTACAGTTCTTTTATACTTTTCACCACAACCCAGTTCTTATCAGCTCTCCCCTCGACTCACCGGCTGTGATGAACCGCTTGGCGTTCCTCTTTACTAGAGCCAAGGCCGGTACCACGGATGCAGGAGTATCCCTCGCTCTGGCTTATCGGCGTCAAAACGCTCCATGTACCGTTGACATCTGCAGCAGCACACTTGGGCTATTGTCCTCGGTCTTAAGTTTCTTTCAGCGGAGGGTACGCGGGGGTTTTGTCAAAAAAGGGCAAGGCCATGTCTCTCCTCATCAGCCTCTCGATATTTGCCACCTTTTTCCTCCTCTTGAACTGCAGGGTCGGGATAGCTTTATCATTGTGCGGTCTGCCTTGCTCGTACTGTGCTCTCTTGCTCCACCTTTTATCCCTGTGGGGAACTGAAATGACAGTCAGGTGTGTGTAATTCTGATCAATTGCCTGATCAATTATTGGGACATGTCAGGCAAATGGCTCTGGTGTGTCATGCAAAAGTGTTAGTCTCGGAAAAGGGGGAGGGGGTAGTGGTTTTGAATGTCCTATGTGGCAGGATGGGGAAAAGGTGTTGAAAGTAGGGGGGGACTGCATCTCACCCGTCGGTGTCCCATTCCCCGAGGAACCCCCATCCAAGTGATCCTCCCTGACTGGGGCCGTGTCCTGGTCACCTGGATGACAGATCCCTGGGGACTAGCTAGGGAGACACCTTCAGGTTTCTCACATGCCCTTCTTCCATGCGATGTTGCCACATTTGCTTCACAGAGGAACTGGGAAAGAAAATCTATGTTTCCCTGGTCTTTTCCCTTGCAGTGTTTGACTGTCAAACAATAGGGTTGTACGTCTAAAAACCATTGCATGACCCGAGGGTTGGACTCTTTGCATTGGCTAAGCCAGACTAAAGGTGAGTGGTGGGTAACCAGTGTGAACTTTGGCTCAAGAGGTAGTACCCAAGATGGAAAATGGCCCACTTGATGACTAGGGCTTCTAATTCTACCACAGAATTTTTTTTTTCCACGCAGGAATAACTTACAGGCTGGTGTATAGTATGGGGTGTTCTAGTCCGTCGCAAATTTGGGATGGAACGGCTCCTAACCCTGTAAGAGATACGTCCGTCTGTAACACAAACTCTTTAGTGAAGCTGATACCAATACCTTTATTATTGGATTTTAGCATAATGTCTGCTTTAAGATGTTATAGCATATCTCATCATCGTTCCACTGAAGTTTCTGGCGTTTGACATTTTATAGTTTATCTGTCAGCTGGGCCATTTTATCAGAAACATTACGGATTAACCTATGGTAATATCCTATTAGACCAAGGAAAGCCCTAAGATCTCTTTTGGTCTTGGGAGTTGGAGTATCCACAACGGCTTTTACATTTTCATGTTGGGGCTGTACATTACCATTCCCTATGAAAAAGCCAAGGTATTTCAGAGCTGATTGGGCCAATCAGCATTTAGCTGGATTAGCATTTAGGCCCGCATTCCCGAGGACTTTCATGATGGTATAAAGATGGAAGTCTAACGGTCAGGTTTTGTAACCAACACAATAGGAGAGGACCATGGACTTGAGGAGGGCGAAATGATATTGGCCTTCAACATTTTGTTGACTTCCTCGATCACTGTCGGTTTACGTGCCTCTAGAAGACAATAGGGTTTTGGATTAACCACTTTGGCTTTAGTGGTTCAAATTTAATGGTATGTACCTTTTACTCTTCCTGGGTTTTGTGAGAATACATCAGGGGATGAGACCACTACATCCTCTAGATCTTCTCAATGTTGGATAGATAACTCGGAAGAAATTAAGTCAAAATTATCGATATCTTCTGGAACCAGGCAGGCTAGTATTTTGGCTTTGGTGGCTGATAGGTTCTCCTTCCACTCCTTTAAGGAGGTTGATGTGGTATAAGTGGACTTTCTGTTTTCGGTCTGGTTGGGCTATTTTATGCGTGCGCATTCCCGTTCGTTCTATTACCACGTAAGGTCTGTGCCACTTTAAAACAAATTTGTTCTCGGATGTGGGTAAGAGGACTAGTACTTTCTGTCCAACAGAAAAAGATCTTAAATTTACCTTTTTTTAAAAATCATAACTAGCCTTCTGTTGGCTTTGGGCCTTTCCCATATGGGTATAAACTAAGTCCCGGACTAACTTCATGTGTTCTCGCATTCTAGAGGTGGTTTGTGATATTGGAATGGGAGCCTCCTCTCATTCTTCCCATGTTTCCCAGAGCATGTCCAGGACATCTCTCGTTTCTCTTACTTAGAGTAGCTCAAAGGGAGAGCAACCTGTGAAGATGGGGGGTTTTCATCACAGCAAATGGGGCACATGGGATCATTCAATCCCAGTCTTTCCAGTCCTTGTCTACCAATTTCCGTAGAATTAGTTTCAAGGTCTCAAGAATCTTTCTACTAGAACATTAGTTTGAGGATGGTACACACGAAGTTCGCAAGGTGGTAATGTTAAGTAGCTCTTTGACCTTGGTCATAAGTTCACTCATACAATTCGAACCTTGGTAGTTAGTATTTCTTTGGGAAAACCAACCCCAGATAAATAAGGTGGAAGATGTTTTAGGATATGCTGAGTGGTGTTATTTCGCATTGGGAATGCGTCTGGATATCGGGTTGCATAATCTACGATCACCAGGACATACTTGTTGCCCAATTTAGATGTATCTAGAGGTCCTATTATGTCCATACCAATTCTAGAAAAGGGGACTTCTATGATCAGCAGCGGATTCAGAGGGGCAGTTAATGGTATGTGCGGGCTGGTCTTCTGGGATATTTTGCAGGTTTGTATGAAAGTTTTTATATCGGCATGGATACCTGGCCAGTAAAACCTTCCACTAATATGAACTTGGGTTTTAACGTGTCCCAAATGCTCTCCTGCGAGATGGGAATGTGTGATCTCTAGCACAACCTTTCGGTGGCTTGTAGGTATTACTAGTTGGGTCTTTATAAAACCTTCTGGGGAGGTTTCTCTTCGGTAAAGTAACCCAAGTTTTAAGAAGAAAAGGGAATTCCCTTCTCTATGCCTTCCTCTTCTGGGATTGCTTGTAGAAAAGCTTCAGCGAGGGTTGGATCATTTTGCAGGGCAAAGGCTAGGTCAGGAAAGATGGTGGGTTCTTCTGCTTTCCTTTCTTCGACATTAAAAGATTTATCAGCCTCGCCAAAACCTAAGTTACCTCTTCCCGGCTTACCTGGTTTGCTTTCTTTGAACTGAGGGAACAAAGCCATTTCCAAAATTCCCTGCGCATTTTGGTCTTCCCGACATACCTCAAAAGGGACTTCGCCATGATTCTGTAAGAGAACCTTCACGTCTCCCCTAAAGTCGGGGTCAATAACGCCGGCTAAGACATCTATCCTGAACTTACATGCTAAGCCAGATTCTCGGGCTAATCATATGTATCACCCCGCAGGGGGTATCAAAACCAAGCCTGTAGGAATCATTCCTCTTTTCCCAGGGGGTATAATAGCTTCCCTACTAATACAGATATCAAAACCTATTGATTCCTTGGTGTCGATGGAAGTGTTAGAGGCTCTCTGACTACTGGCGGCCCCACAAGTCAGCTGGGACACCCTGGTCCTCCCCTGGGAGTGCAGTGATGTTGGTGCGCCAGATGTTGAGTTATATTTCCTTCTGCACAACTATACCTCGCGTCCTACTGGATGCTGGAGGACCCATACAACCCCCCACGTTTGCATAGAAAGATGCTTGGTGTGCTCTTTCACATTGCAGGGGGTCCTAGAATCAAGGAGGGTGGCAGATTAATGAGAATTCGACCCAGTGATGTGCATGGTACATGCATGGAACAGGGTCCTGAAGCGACTGCGGTTCGATATCCTGTTTGACCGAAGCCTTCAGGAATGGAACGTAGAGTGCCTCCCACCAACATGTGACGAAGCCGTGATACAGGAGTCGAGAGGAGCGGGGATTGAACGCATGGCTGATTTATATCCTGGGGGACCATTTGTATCACAGGAGCAATTCTCCGCAAGGATGGGAGTGGGGTTCCAACGCAGACTGCAGTACTTCAGAATCTGGGTGGTGTCAGGTTCCGGCTAAAATGTCTTTTTTCTCAGTAAACTTTAAAACTTGTTAACTCTTTATGTTTTCTTATGAAAAATGAAAGTTCACTGTGAAAATCTTAAAGCCTTTAAAAAGAACAATCTCACCTGATGTCTTCTTGTTCACTCTGGCTCAGCAAACAATTATCTTACTTCTTTGGTAAATCTTGTGAACTCTGAAAGGCCTTATTTAAGGAGCTTAACTAATGTACAACCAGCCAATGAATTTCTATGGATGAAAGGCAGTTTAGAATCTTGCTCACCTCACAAGAATCAAACCCATTGTCCTTTCCACCAATCAGGCAAACCAAACATATCATTGTTCCTTTAACCAATCAGATTAAGCTTCTTTCTCTCCATCTTGACTTGGGCAAGCACAATGTTAATTCTATGTACAAACTATTTCTGACTACTACTCAGCCAATTCTATGCACATACTCTTTCTGATTACTAATCCAGCCAGCCCTGACAGGTGGCCTTTAAAGAATGGTCCCTGTTCCCTAACATTCCACCTGCACTCCTGCTGCTGCAATACTTATTGTGCTCTGCGGCTACGAGACGGGTGGTCTCTACATTGTATGGGATAATCCAACACAACTCCCCCCGGGAGACCCTGAAGTGCAGCGTACCTAGCCCCAGCCCGCCTCCATTTGTTTAACCACACCAAGGCGGGCAGCTGCCTGAGGTACAACACTGAATCCGCTGACTTTATTCATATGTTGCGGATGTGCCCAAAACTGCAGAATTTCTGGGACGGGGTAGTGGAAGCAGTCTCCACTATGCTGGGGAGGGCAGTACCCTGCAAACTGCTTAGCAGTATGTTTGGCTGCTTACCTGGGATTGCAAAACAAAACTGGAAACTGCTCACAACATGTATGATAGTTGTGAGGAGCCCACCAGGGTCTTTTGGGTGAAGACCTCGGAGTGGCTTTGCAGTGGCTGCAGAAGCGGCTGAGGAGGAAGTAGCCGCTGCTGGGGCTGATCTAGCGCCTTTCCCTCTCCCACCTCGAAAGGGTATTTCTGTTGGCCTATTTGACTGGCCTGTTCCCTCCCTCTTCCAAAAGAGGAGTAGAAACGAAAGGGACGGCTCCTCCAGGAAGATGACCCTGCGTAGGAGTGTTGCTTAGGCTGTTTTATAGCAGCACTGAGTGATTTAGCTGCCACTTTCGAGGTCTGCAGCTTCTCCAAGTTCTTGTCCGCCTTGCTGCCGAACAGCCTCAAGCCATCAAAGGGCATATTGAGTAATCTGGACTGCACATCAGGTGCAAAGCCAGATTTTCTCAGCCATGCAAATCTGCGTAGGACCACGCTAGATGCCATGGACCTGCTTACGCTATCAGCAGTGTTCAATACTGACTGAAGGCATTCCTCCATAGCCTCTTTTCCATCTTTCACTATTGCCAGGAAACCATCCCGTTCCTCACCCTCTGGGATGTGTTCAGCAGCTGATGTCATATAGTCCCAAAGGGTGTATGTAAATCTTGCCAAAGTGCAAGTTACATTTGTGGATTTAAGGGCCATGCTGCCTGAAGAGAAGACTTTCTGGGCCCAAGCATCATTGTCATCCCTGTCAGGGGGTATTGAAGGATAAGCTGACTGTATAGAGGAGGTTGCAGCCTGTACAACCAAGCTCTCTGGCGAGGGATGCTTAGATAGGTACTCAGAATCTGATGAGGATGCGTTGTACTTTCCCACAAACATTTTATTAACTGCTGGCCCAGAATCTGGGGTATTCCAAGTTGCCATCACCCTCTTTTGCAGTGCCTTATGAAAAGGGAGGACACAGTCCCTTTGAGGTCCCTCATTAAGTATGTCAGTCATACCGTCCTGATCGAAATTTGGGGAAGCTGTTTTCCATCCCATGAAGTCAATGACTCTTCCCATTAGATTTCTATACCCAGGATCTGCACGATCTGTAGGGTCTGGTCTCTCAAACTCTACTTCAAGGGAAGTATCTAGGCCACTGGCTGACTGAAGGCAGTTCTAAAGATCAGCCATTTTAGAATGTGGGTCTACTAGTCCCTCAGGAACCTCCTTGGTTCCCAATTTAACCCCTGCTGAACATCCACTTCAGCGGACTGTTCCTCAAAGATAGAGGACATAGATCTGAGAAATTCTTGCCCGAGTTGAGGCTGGAAGATTTCTTCTGGTAAAGGGGGTGGCATTGACTTAGGTTTAGACATAGGCGTCGATTTTGGCATCAGGATTAAATGGTATGGATGCTGGCTTTGACATTTTTGAAGGAGACTTCGACGTCGTCGAGGGAGGCCTCGACACTGCTGCAGAAGGTATCAACGCCATTGTCATGCCTGTGCCACTGGCGCACACATTGGCAACCATCATGGACGATATGGTACTCGTTTATCTTCATAATACTCTTTAAACAACCTCTATTCACATTTTGGTCCTTAATTTCCATTTGTACGACATTGGTACTTTCCTATTTAATTCAGCTAACTACATGTACCATATTGCACCTTGCTACAGCTATCAATTCCTGGCCATTCCCATTCGTCAGTATTGGAACCACAATCCCCAGAAGCCCTAGCGATCAGTGCTGCTTCCACCATCTCACGACCAGAGAGGGACGAGGCAGATTATCTTCAGGTGTGCTGCTCCAGGTGCTGCCAATTAGCCTGCCTCAGTACAGGGCAGGGCTGTATTTAAACAGCTGCCTGCAGGAGCTCAGTCTCTTGCATCAAGAGTCCTCCCAGCCCCTTTTTGCCTTGTGACTCGAATTTGTATGCTTTTCCTGTTGCTGCATTTTCCTGCTTTGATCCAGTGCTCTTTCGGGGCTGCCTGCCTTGCAGCCTGCTACACTCCGCTACCTACAGCCCTAGCCTTCTGGGCTCTCTGCCTCACAGCCCTGCTCCTCTGGGCTCCCTGCCTTGCAGCCTGCAACCCACAGCTGCCTACAGCCCTGGTCCTCTGGGCTCACTGTCGTGCAGCCTGTTACACTCTGCTGCCTACATCCATAGCCTTCCGGGCTCCCTGCCTCGCTGCCCTGCTCCTCTGGGCTCCGTGCTTTGCAGCCTGCAATCCTCCGCTGCCTACAGGCCGGGTCCGCTGGGCTCCCTGCCTTGCAGCCTGCTACTCTCTTCTGCCTTCAGCCCTGACCCTCTGGTCTCCTTCATTCCCTTCTGCTAGATTTCTCCTAGACTTCCTTTTCCCTGGTTATTTCTGTTCCTGTCTCTCTTGTGTCTTATGTTGATCCTTTGTACAGAGCTTGACTGTTGGTTTCCGGCAGGCAACCTCTGCCCCTTCCCTTGTCGCGTTTTCAGTGTTACAGACACCCACAGCTGTTGTTCCCAGCCATGAGCAGACAGAGTGGGCCCCTGTAATAGTAATCTGTGAAGAAGGCTGGAGTTTCCAAAGGTCAGTGGAACACTCTTTTCCATTTCTGCATACACCCCAAGAGGGAATCCAGTTTGTTTGCATCTTTGTATTTCCTGCCCTTTTCTGTTCACAACTACAGTTGCCTACTTTTCATTCTTGTTGTGTTTCCTGCTGTGTGTGTACTTATCTGTCACCTTACATCATCACAGCCACCCAAACCCTACCTGGGGGTCCTGTACCACTCTTGACAGAGTGCCATCCTTGACAGCCATCTTCGATGGCTACCTTGACGCTGTCGTCGAAGGCTGCGTCAAGTTGATATTCTACTTCGACGTCAACGCCATTTTGACCTCCGTTACCCCCGATTTATGCACAAGTGGTTTCATTGTTTTTTCATGAGGTGGTGGAGTACTTTCCTCCGATGACACCCTCGACTTTTTGTCAGATCTCGTGTGTTTAGTTTTTGATCTCCCTCTGTCACCTTTGGGGTGGACAGGGGCATGCTCTTCACGTGGCTTTTTCGAGGGGCTCGGGGCCGCATTCTCGAAAAATGTTAGCATCGAAGCCCTAAAGGTCCCCCATTTTTCAGGGTAATCGTACTTGAAAGGATAGGAAATAACCCTCATCTCAGACAAGGAGGAAGAGGAGGAAGAAGATCGATGACGTTGTTTCTTTGATTTTTTTGGACGAAGAGGATTTCCTCGAGCGACTCTTAGACCTCGATCTCCTCGACCCGTGTCGAGACTTTCCACTCGACCCTCCTGAATCTCTTTGTCTTTTTTAATACTTATAAGATTCCTCCCCCACCGCCAGCTTATCTTTCCGTTCCTTAAGAGCCTTATTGGGCATAGCCTGACAGGAACCACATTCGTCGATGTTCAGGGCTCACACACCAAAGGCAATTGCGATGAGGGTCGGTAATCAACATTTTTCTACCACACTTCAGACATTTTTTAAAACCCGTCTTGGGTGTGGTTGGAGTCGATGACTAGGACATTTCGTCAAAGAAAAACTGATGCGCCGTTTTATGACACGAACCAGTGCTCGGAAAAACAGAACTTAGGTATCAGGCGCAGCTCGAGCCCTTTATACTGCGGATGACGTTGATGCTCGACAGCGGCCCTCGAGGGACTTCAACTCTGCTGCTCCGACACAGCGCCCTCTGGTGAAAAATATTTCCGTAGCAGCAGAGCTGGGAGACAAGATATCTAAGATGAGGAATACGTGGCAGGACACAATCCATTCGAAATATCTGCCTCTGAGTCACTTTCCTCCTCAAAAATGGAGGAGATCGACTTAAAAAAGTCCGATTTCGGTAAAGGTTTATACCTTTTTGCTTGAACTGAAATTTGCCTCGAGGGAACCGGAGGAGTTTTCTAAGGTGTCAATGACGTCTTCGATAACGGAGTAAATGTCTCCTTTGGCTTCGGCGTTGAAACGATCGGCGCCGAATGCTTTGACGGTTCATGCTTTTTCGGTATTGGAGACTTACTCGACTCTCGAGGAACCTTTGACGTTTTAACGTCGGGTCGAGAGTGTCAAGTTTCTGCCTCAATACTGCTCTTAGCCGATGTAGTTTCTGACCTTCCTGCGTCGTCCAAAGGGGCGACCGGGGTCTGCCTAGTGTGAGGCTTCTTTGAGGGGGTTGGGCCGCATTCTCAAAGATTTTCATCATGTGCACTCTAAACTCATCCCATTTTCTAGGGGAATCCGACTTAGTCGAGCATCGTATAACCTCGGTTGAGGTGTCCGATGATGAAGAGGGAGATCTATGTCTCCTCTTCGCCTTCTTGGAAGAAGACGAAGATTGTCTCGATCTACTTCTAGAAAAATACAGCTTCCAGTGCTTATGCCAATCAGAGTCTTTAAACTCACTGGACTTTCTATGCTTCCCGTCCCACCGCCAATAAACCTTGCCGTTCACAAAGAGCTTTATTCGTCATAGACTGACACGGGCCACAGTCGATGGTCCGAACCTAAACACCAAAGGCAGACACAGTGAGGGTCCGTTATGGACATTTTAGAGTTGCAGTCGTAACACTTTTTGAACCCCATCTTAGGAGTAGAAGGGGTCGAAGAAGATGACATTTTCCTATCCGAAAAACGGAACTGAAGCCAACGGGTGCGGCACAAGCTTCTTATACTCCTGATGTCGATACGCTACGGAGACGGTCGAGGGACATCGACGCAACTACCTCATGCACAGCGCCCTCTGCCGTGTAAACATTTTTCTGAAGCAGCAAAGCTGGCGAGATACGAATAGCATAGATGAGGAATATGTGGGAGGACACAATCCATTCAAAGGTAAGATTTTCCTGGGAATGTTGAGTTGTATGAAGGATTGTCTGACTACAGCTGTGCAAAAAGAAGTAAACCCAGGACTCTGCGCCATTGGTTGTGGAATTGTGTTACTTTTATTGCTTGGTCTTGAGAGACCCAAAAACAAGTGAAAAAAGTGCACCCTATATCACGATCGGGATGAGAGCAGATGTATTGTCTGGGTCTCCCCAGTTAAAGGGGTTATCCTAGATTGATCAGAGTACAGACTCAGTTTTACTTTAATGTCCAAAACCTGCTTGTGTAGAGTCTAGGTGGTCATTATCTTTGGTGATTTACATTTGTTGGCAATATGCGACTCTCTCCATTACTATCATGACATATATACAGTTGTAAATGGAATCATATCTCACTTTTTTTCAGGAACGATTCACTATATGCTTCTGTGAACTGTTGAGGGACTATCCCAGCCAGGGCGGAGGAGTTAATGATAGTTTGAGCTGCCTGTGCAAAAAGTGGTGTATGGGTTTACTCCTTGAAAAAAGATGCAGGGCATGTGTAGGCAGTTGGTCTTGGCGGGGTACTGCCCGATCCTGCTGTGGCACTGCCTTCCGCTAATTTTTTTAATTCTTCAAATAATAAAGTGCAGGAGGAGGGAGAATGTCTTTTGCTTGTGTTCTGTGTACTTATGGATATTGGAACAGAAGTAATCATGTTTTTTATCCATCAAGAGTACATTGTTTCATGTAAAAGTGTGGTAAGAGTTGCATAAGGTCAGAGATGGTTTGACAATGGTAGAGGTGCTCCGTGGCTGCGGAATTCAGAAATTATTTTATTTAGTAGCCTCACTCTTTTTGAAGCTAGATGTTTTTAAACAGAATTCTCCTTGATTCTCCATTTTAGTTTCAAAGTAATTATAAACCAAAGGGTCTTGGCGCTTTTCCTCTTTGCGTTATGTGTTTTTAACTGTGCAATGGACTTCAGTGCTTCAGTAATCCTTTCTTCAAAGCTGGTTATGCATTGAAAGGGTTTAACAGAACAGTATCATCTGGAAGGGGGAATGAGGGTGTAGGAGTACGAGTCAGTCAGATGGGTGGTATGTTGATTAGAAAATACTTTTATTAACAACAAAAACTAGGTTTTTGGAGGAAATCCTAACTAGCCATATCTCCAAGAGTGGTTGCCCTGCCTCGACAAAACTAGCAAATGAAACTGTCTGTGTCAGAATGTCCAAAGTAAAATTCACTGTCCTGTGTCCAAATCCTAATCTATCCTCACAAGCTAAACTCAACATAAGGTTAAAAGGGAACATGCCTCTGGGCCGGTCACCCGCATGCCTGTTTTGTAGTTCTCCATTAGTTCAAAAGGGTTGTTTCCCTCCAATTTTAATCTCTTCAGGGCTTGCAAAATGTCTCTCTTCTCTTCATTGGAAAGAAACAGGTCCCAGACACTGTAGAGCCAATCTGGCTCTTGGTGCAACTACGAATAGTAACACCCTGGATGTCTTCCCAAGCTGTGTCAAGGGTCCCAGATCCTTATGAGCAGACCTGGAAGCCAGGTCTCCGACAAGAAAGAAGGGATTCAAATATTTCTCCCAATTGCTACGGGTCCAAGACCCTGTTCTCAGTACCCCTCTGGTTCACTCTCTTGCCAAACAGGATACTCAACGCATTCACTCTTAGAGTACTCTTTATCAGACTTCACTTTGACCCACAGCCTTGGTTTACTCTACTGCCAAGGTCTGCGCGTACGACTTGTACATGCAAAGTTTGTATTCCGCTTTATTGCTGTTCGGGATACTTTTCCCATTATGGGTCCCAAACCCCCTTCACCATGTGGCTCTGCCTCAGGGAAGAGTTGCTCAGTACTTTTCTTAGGGCCTCCTTTACCATGTGGGTCACCCCGACCCTAGGCTTAGTCACCCTAGTACATGCAGGGTCTTGGTTATTGCCCTCCGGTTGTTTGCAGGTCTCCCAGGATCTTCTGATGCCTCTTTGGCTCACCAGGACCTTTCACAGTCTTCCCCGGGCCTCTTTGCCGTTCAGCACTGGTTTCTCTATACAAGTTAATATGCAAATATAAATACTCTGCTATGATGCACAAATAATGATCAATTTATTCACTTAATCATACTTAATCATACAACAATAAATCTAAATTCATCACAAATACACAGTTAAAAACACACTAAAAACCTCTCAAGTGCTGTTGTGACTAGCACTTTAGAGGTTTTTAGTGTGTTTTTTTAAATCATTGTTTGGATGTGTTTTTAACAGTGTGTATTTGTGATGAATTTAGATCTATTTTTGCATGACTTAATGAATAATAGGATCATTATTTGTGCATCATCGCAGGGTATTTATATTTGTATATTAACTCCACCCTGTTTTTGTTTGGATTGGTACTCCCGAGTATATTCATATTGAAACTGTTTTTTTGAGGATCTGAGGTCCGACCTACTTTGTTACTTTCATTATTTGTACTCCTGCAATGTAAGAGCTCACACACCCCTGTAGTTGTGTGGGGTGTCCCGGAATTTCCTCTTTTTTTTGAGTGGTCAGCCTGTTCTTGATCATACACAGTTCTAAAGTGCTGAAACCTCAAACGCACCATAATATGTGGTTCCAATGCACCATCTCCTAAACTGCCTTGGGTTAGAATTTGTCGCTAAATGCCAAAGCTACCTTCTGTATCCAGTAGAACAACAATTCAATACATAATCCCAGGCAGCCATTTCCCAAGAATGCCTAGCATGTGCAAGATTATGAGTAAGATTATCTCTGTAATTATGACGCACAACCACACACATTGACCGGATTGTTTGGCATCTTTTCAATAGCCGAGTAGCTCCTTTTAGGCTTTCCTAAAGCCTTTATCTTGCCAAGTACAGTTTCTAGTAGGTGTTCTTCAGGCAGGCTTTGACAGATTTAATTACGTAGTAAAGATTATCAAAGGGTTTAACTACAGAAGCACAATATACATTGTTTTGCATTGGACGAGTGCATTCTCAGCCTGTTGTATTACAACTCAAAATGCTCTCAGTTTTCAATAGACCACTTAATAATGCGTCTATCCATCGAGCTCGCTATACAGTTCACAGTTATCAATATTTTGACTAATAGCTGAATTAGATAATAAGAACCCTGGTACAGTTGGTAAATGGTCACTTTCCTGCATCATTTGTATTGAAAAATCATGAATTCTCCACCAGTCATGCGCACTACACAATACATAATTATTCGGACAACAAACAAATATTCCTTTTGCTGGTTGATTATCGAAAACGACCATTAATTACACAAAGGCTTTTCAATCAAACTTTATGAAATATTTTCCTTGTGAAATCACAAATTTGGATTGCGACATTAAACATGTTATTCCCCAAATGCAAAATTCATTAAGATCCAAAGACGTCTTATCAAAGCTCACTATGCAAGCATTAAAATGCAGCACCAGAATAACAACTACGAACCAAGATAATATAAAGATGTTCTTCCAATACTCAAACCCACTATCAAGTCCAACTTAGTCAGGCCAGTTGTCATTACTTCAGAACTCCCACAGTTGTCATACACGAACAGGTAATAACATGGTCACCTGTACATCATGTAAATTTAAGAACTTGCACGTCTGTTATCGACAATGGGAATAGAAGAACTTTCCATTTAAGGGCAAGGGATATAAACCAAGTTCACCCAGCTTTTGGGGCAAACTTTTTGATGAAATTGCTGGCCTTTGAAATGACTCAAAACCAGGTAACAGTTGAGGTCAAAGCATATTTTTCCTTTAGAAAAATTCTCAAGTTGCGATACATATATACACCAATCAGGATCACATAATTGGTATGTTAGGCCTGCAATATTCCATGCCAATACATTCTGATAATTATTCACTAACATGGATAAAATATACTATTTTAGGACCCCTTGGAGTATGTGAAGTGTCAAACACTTCTTTTTGAAATGAACCAGAACGTGAGGCTGTGTTGTTACCATTTACCTCGTATGCAATCATAACTCCAAGTTATCTCCCCCAATCTTTAGATGTTTTAGGTTCAGAGGAGTCATCGTGTCATTCCAAAATAATCAGATCTGAAACCTCGCAGACAGGACACGTGCCAAATCACAGATGAAAAATGGGTATGTGTGAACTAATTTTACCAATAGATGTAAGAGGGATTCCTGAAACATATTCTCCAACTCGAGGGATCATCCGTAGTTGCATGTTTGTTCCTGATCACCAAATGGTCCAATAATCAATGGCAAGTAACCCTTACACCATGAGGCAATCATAAAATGTTAGTTTAATAAAAATCAAATCGGTTCTGTGAGTAGTCAACAAATCTTTATCCTTTATGAATATCAGATCATATCATAGAGGTACATCCTTTGACATGATGAATCCAGTCTATGACCTTATTAAATAACCTGTGTGATGACTCATGTACACTTTTTAAAATTTTCGGACTATACACATAAATGATATTTGGTTTGGGTTATCATAAACCCTATCTAATCTCCCTGATTATAAGGGTGCTTTCTGAGACCAGTCATTACTAATTCCATTGCTATTTTCCATAACGTGTTTTAGGATCAGACTTTCCATGTGGATGAAGTCTTCTCTGCATACCGATCGAGACCATTTAAGATAGAATTGTGTTTGATACCACAGACCACGGCATTAGATGAATCATATATTCTCTTTGGTGCCATCAGGTCAGATGGATCAGGAACAGTAGTTTTATTGTCTGTATGCGGTGTGTGGTTCTCTAATGCATCTTTGTTACCCATTTTAAATTATGGAAACAAAACTGCTTTCAAATATGGAATATATTTTTCTGGTCACTGTAGAAAGGGGATAACACAGCTACTTAAATGTTTTAATCTGATAACTGCTTTGAAATTATGGAATAATGTTTACATACATCGCTACAGAAATGTACTGAAGTAATCAAAGTGCCATAATTTTTCTGATCTAGATATTGATGTTCATGTGGAGCCTGCTTATAATCAGCCGTCTTAGAATCTCCATCAATTACCTACAATAAGAGAGAATGTCTCTCAACAACTATTTATGGGTAAACTAGGAGGAGGACCTATGCATGAATTCCCACACTTCTCATATGATCTCAAAAGCGGAGCAAACCTATTTGTTAGAAAAGGATCTTTAGAAACATGGTAGGCTTTTCATTTTCACCAATAGTCGCTAACACAATAGACAGAATTTTCAATGTACTGCTTAAGTCTTGGTGAATTTCAACAGGTAAAACAAACTTGCAACATTCTTGTGTGCAGGTTTTCTGGGTATCTCTTAACGCACCAGAGGATTATCTAAAGGGGTAGCGTTCGCATTGTGACAGCAATATTATTTCTATAGCACATGATTAACAAATTTCTCTTTGAAGATCGCAATCGTTAATTCAATGGTGGATGTAAAACAACTTTTGTTTCAGTGGGCTTTGTTACTAAAGACTGCACTTAATTTCAATTTTAGGCTACTAGGATATGCACAGAATTACACCAGCAAAAATGCCATCTTGCAGGTTTCTGAGCAAATGTCTTTTTTCGACCATGTGAATGACTGAATTGGTTAGGTCTGGCACATACAAACGGACAACCGGTGTTGTCTTGATAGGAGAGGCAGAATGGCTCCTTGGTGGGAGAGACACTGAAGGGACTAGTCACATGATATTTCATCTCGATATCTGTATCAGTGACGGATGTCTATGAAGGTTTATAATATGTATTGGGTGGGAGGTTCATCTTCACCGGAAGCCCAGTAATGCGATTCTCGAATGATCTGAAATTTTGCTTTCAAATGTGATCACTTGTCTAGTACCCTACAAAAGGTGAGAGAATTGGGGGTGGATTAGGTTGTTATAGCCAGTTGCAGTTATGGGGTGTTTTTGTCATTTCTCTTGCAAGTAAATAATGCAGTCTGGCTTGTGACTACCCGAAATGTATGAGTGACTTTGGTTTCTCGAACAACATAAAGGTTAAAATAAGGACTATTTCTTGTTGATATTATTGGAATTTGTAATATTCTTATTAGGTGATAAAGCATATAAATCATTTACAGTCCAAGCCAACGATGTTCCAACAAGATCTTGTAATAACAACTCAGTTTCTCTAATGAGGTGTTATTACAAGATTACAAGATCAGTTTCTCTAATGAGGGCATTTACTTCAAATACAGGTTGTGTCATTAAAAGAAATTACTTTAAGGAGTGTTCCAAGGGTAGCATTTTATTAGCTTTCTGCTGCATTAATTGAGGCAAATTATATATTTATTTTGAAAGTCCCGATAATACATTTTTGATATAAATCAAATAACATAAAATAATAAAGATTATACAAGAGTGTGGGAGCCCTTCTACTGAGAATGAACATGTGCTAAATACCTTATTCTATGGAATTCTTTACACACAGGTGGGTCTACAACCACGTTTTAGCACTCTGAACCCTTCACAGAGAAGAAGAAAAAAAATGACTTGCCCCATGTAATGTTCTTTCTACTGGATGTTCCTTCCACGGATTCCTTGTCTTTGATATACCCATATCCTGTGTGAGAAACCTAGGGGTGTTCTCCCATTAAGACCCCAAGAGCCCTCTATTCAGGTGGCATGAGGAGGGCCATTGCTCTTGGATCTCAACCCTGAGGGTGTACAAACGAGGGAGGATCACCTGGGTAGGTAATCCAGGGTTGCCTTTGTGGGAATACCCCAGACGAGATGCAGTATTCTGACGGGGCGACAAAAGAGGAGGAGGAAGTCCCGGACGCCTTCATGGCATACATTGATTACATTACCTTAATCTAGGTTTAATTTTTCCTAATTCCAATCCCGTCATGACCCCAGAGAGAGGAAGGAAAGAGACAACGGCCCAAAGTGGGGAAGGAAAAATAAAACCAAAAAACCAAGCCAGGATTGTTATGAATGAACACAATACTTTACTGTTTAACAATCAAAAGTGTCCCGTGTAAGGAAAACATAGAAACAAAGTTCTCTCACCTGGGGATTTGGAGCAGGAATAGCAGCTGTGTATGTAGAAAACAAGGGTACCCACATGGAGATGATCTAGCTTCAGATGACAATTAGAATTCCCCCCCCCCCCCCCCCCCCCGAGAAACACCTAAAGACAAAGGCCAGGGAAAAGGGAGGTTCCCAGGGAAACCCTCTTGGGGAATAAAACCCTGTGGAACTGCTAGTGAGCGTAGACTCCTGAAAACGTCCCGTAGAAGTAGATTACGCTATCCCGGGAGTGTGGTGATGGATAGGCGTGTGTTTAAAGGATAGGATCCAGAGCAGAAGAATCAGATTGGCTAAAGGGAATAGCAAAACAAAGTGATTAGAAATGGTTCTGCCTACTACTGGAAAAGACACTTCTAGAAGCGGAACCCTTACCAAGAGATCTGATGGTAACAAGATTTAGAAATGAGAGTAACCGACGATCCAGTATGATCTGAAAGACTGGACACACTGGAGGGTGTAGAACAAAGGAAACTGATGAACAAACACTAAAGAGTAATTGAAAGCAACCTACACACCTAGAGGGGAGTAGGGAACCATAGTTACCCAGAATAAACAGAGACCCCTTCTATCTTGATGAATGAATGAGGTTCAGAAGGGATGAGAGTATAGGGTGTTGTATCTGGATGACAAAAATCGAAGAGCAAAATATAAGCCCGCAGGACAAGAAACCAAAATTCTTATAAATGCTTCAGGAGAAAAGGATGCCTACCAAAGGAAACCCTAGTAGCCCACACCGATCGAAGGCGGATGCCGGAAACAAATTCTCCCAAGGCGAGTTGCTTGGGCGGCTCTGATAGAACCCCAGAACGGGAAGGCAACGAGGCGTCCTAAAGTAAACACACAAACAACAACAACGATCAATTAGTTTCAATGGTAAAGTGGCAATAGGTAAATATGCCCAAAGGTAAACCTGAGTAGACAGAGGAAAGGATTCCCTGACACGGACTCACGTAGCGTTTGCAAGCTCCTTGGAGAGTAGCAAAGCGTCCTTGTCCGGGATAAGCAAGCAGATAAGCTGTCGGCGCGTCGACCCGGAAACATTGCAAGGCATTCTGGGGCGCGGCGACTAGACTGCTGCACACACTGCAGTAGTCTGCAGGAGCCGCCATGTTGGGGTCAGGCACCGCGTTATGATTAACGCAGATAGTCGTGACATGGATATTAACAGCCATTTATCCTCTAACAATCAAAATCACAGGGAATACCATCAACATGTATGTTTGCATAAACAACCATCAGCAATATGGAAGGGGGCAAACCATACCCTTGAGGGAAAACCAAGCTAAAGGATTTCCCTAGGTCCACTGTTGATTCCCTGAAAGAAGAGGGGGAAATAGATCTATCCTCCAAGACCCTTCCATCACCACCTCCCCATTCCAACCAATACTGAGACGAAGAAGCAACTGCGAGCAGTAAGCATTACCCATAGAAACAACAAGGGTAAGGTAAGGGAAACCTACTGTAGAGAGAACTTAAGTTGTCCCACTAATAGAGTCAGGCAGGGTCAGGCATTTAATAATGATCACTCACATCCGACTTCACTTGACTGGTCTTCTAACTATAAAAGGCACAATTTTTAACATGTGAATGAGCGAGCTGGGGATGCTGTCCGGACCAGAGAAGCCAAGGAGCAGAGAGCAGCAGGACTGATGGTCTGATGGAAAGCTGAGTGCTGAGACGCTGGCCCTGTGTGTCTAAGGGACTGCAGTGGGGCGAGAAAGCTGTGCGTCCAAGAAGCTGGTGCGAGGCTGCCTGAACTCTGCTGGTATCAGCTGGAGAGTTGTTCGTTCCCCTGGGACTTAGCTGTCCCAAGGGTGCCTGTGAGGCAGGTGTTCGAGACCATGCCCTCGATCCCGTGAAGCCAGAGGGAACTGCTCGTCAGAGCGACTCTGCCCGGTGAGTTGCAGAAGAGAGAGAGAGAGAGAGAGAGAAAAGAAAGAAAAGAGAAGAAAAAAGAAAAAGAGAAAAGAAAGAAAAAAGAGAAAAGAAAGAAAAGAGAAAAAAGAGAAAAAAGAGAAAAAAGAGAAAAAAGAGAGAAAAGAGAGAAAAGAGGGAAAAGGGGGAAAAGAGAAAAGAGAGAAAAGAAAAAGAGAGAAAGAGAGACTCACAGGAAGCACAGGGAAGTGAAAGAGTAAAAAGGGACAATAAACAAAAAATGTGCCAGAAGAAACGATACAAAAGAAAGGATACAAGGAATAAGAAGAGGGGTCAAGAGGTCAGAGTGGTTGAGCTTTGGAAGAGCAAAGAACACAATGTTCTCGAAAGTCTATGATACTACCCCCAGTGGAGTACTTATTGTTTTTGTGAAAAAGGAAGAGAAGAGAACAGGTTCATCCTGACAAACTAAACCTGTGAGAGAAACGCAAAATGTCCTAAGCTTGGGGAATGGAACCCTGAGAGGTCTAACGAAGAAAGCAAAGTGCATCCTGGCAAAAACTGAAATTGTGGTGGAAAAAGAAAGGGGCCTGAGCTTGGGGAAGGGAACCCCGAGAGGCCCAACCAAGTTTGAAACGTATTGTTTTGTAGTGTTGAAAGTATTGAAGCTCGGGGAAAGGAACCCTGAGAAGCTTCGCAAAGAACTGTGTTACATTTCTTCCGCTGTGTTTCTTTTTTGAACTTGGACAAGTTGAAAGGGGGCGGAGCTCGGTGAAGGGAACCAAAGCCTACCTTGTTGTTTTGATTGAAGCATGGGGAAGGGAACCCTGAGAAACTTAAAAGAAGGAACTGCGTCATTTTTTTGTGGTGTTTGGAGCTTGAATAAGTTGAGGCTTGGGGAAGGAACCGCAAGGAATCTGAAAGACACAAGTTATTTGGAAGTATTGCAAGCGCTCTGTGGAAAAGGCCTTACGAACAGCCATTTTTGATTGAACTCATTTTTGTGACATTGTCTAAACTGCACCTGGTGAGAAGACCACCTGAAACCAACTTTGGTTTCCTATTTTCTGTTGAACCACTATTTTCCCTTTTTTAAGGACTTCCTATCACATTTTTTATTAAGAGTGAGGGCAAGCATAGGTTCGGACACAGACTGACTTATTTTGGGCAATTAGACATCGACGGCCTTTAGAAACATCAGTTAAGGGTACCATCCCCCAGGCATTACACCACCCTAGGAGCCTTAGTAAATAAAGGTTTTAAAACGAAAACATTTGAGTCTGTATCTCTCTTGATAGCATGCCTGTCTCACACCCGTTTGCAGTCTTCGGAAACTGTTTGACAGCAGAGGGCGCAGTATCGTCGTCGAGTCGATGTCCCTTGGCAGCATCGATTCCGCGCTCGGACGGGACGTAGACACTGGTTTAAATAGCATGCACTGCGCCCGTTGACTCAGTTCTACTTTCTCCCTCTTCCTGTACAGTCACCTTGAGGATTATAAGAACCTGCATAGACGTTGAAAGAGAGAAGTGTATTAAATAATTCACTCACAGTGATAGGGGAGGCCGATGAGGAATCTGTGGGAGGAACATCCAGCAGAAATAACTTTAATAGAGGAAAGCAAGTTGTTGTTCTATTGGATTGTGCAGTCCCACTGATTCCACATCTTTTGATAGACTCCCATAGTAGTTTCATAGAAGGAGGTGGGACCAGTGGATTTTTCTTACTGCTTTATATTGTGTAAAACAGCTTTCCCAAATCTAGCGTCCTTACCCGACAAGGTGTCCAGACAATGTTTTGAAAAGGTGTGCATCGAAGACCAACTTGCAGCATTAGATATGTCCTGCACTGGTACACCTCTTTGCAGAGCCGACGTGGTTGCCACTCCTCTGGTGGAATGTGCCCTTAGGTTTTCAGGGACATCTTTCCAGCTATAAAATAACTTTCTGAAATACACAGAACGAGCCATCATGACAAAGCTTGTTTAGTCACAGCCTGTCTTAGTCTGCATCCAGCATAACCAACAAAAAGTTGATCATCTTGCTTGACGTTTGCCAACCTGGCAATATAAATAACAGAGTTCTTTTTGGGCAAGTCTATGCAATCTCTCTTACTCCTCAGAAGGATGAGGAGGTGGGTAAAATAATGGCAAGGTAATCTTTTGTGTCACATGGAATTCGCGCACCACCTTGGGAAGGAAGGAGGGGTGAACCCTCAAGACTACCTTCTCCTTGGAAAATATTGTGAAAGGAGGTTTACATGATAGAGCAGCAAGTGATGACTACTAGAAAGATTGTTTTAAAGGTTAATAACCTGAGCAGACAGGAATTGAGAGGTTCAAATAGAGCTCCCATCAAAAATTTTAGTACCAAGTCTAGATCCCAAGCCGGGACTGTGAAAGGGACCGGTGGGAAAATATTTGGCAGTCCCTTGAGCAACTGAATCGCAATGGGTATTTTAAAATAAGAGCCTTGCTCAGGCCAGCTAACCCTTGACAGTAGCTGCCTGTAGCCCTGGGTGGGTCAGGTGCAACAAAAAAGAAAGCACTGCAGGTGTATTGAAAGTGAAAAGATCAATATATTTAGCTCTACGCCAGCTGCAAAACATGTTCAAACGGCTGCAGTTTTGTGCTTTTTTGCTGGTCTTCTGAACGAAAGCAACACCTCTATCACCTCTTTTGGGAGATCCCAATCTTTGTATCTTAACCTCTCAGAAACCAGGCGTGAATATTCAGAATTCTGATTTCTGTATGAAGAAGACGGCCTCCCTCTCGTGAGAGACAGTCTATTCTCTGGGGAATGGAGTGCAGATGGACATGTCTAGAAGATCCTAGTACCACGTCCTCCTGGCCCAATCCTGAGCAATCAGGATCATGGACTTCTCGAACTTCAACCTCATGATGACATGCGGAATGATGAGGACTGGTGGAAATGCGTACAGAAGTGGAAATTCCCCGTCCACCATGAATGCGTTTGCTAGAGCTCCTCTCTGAGGAAGTTCCCTGGAGCAGAACAGGTTGCATTTCCTATTGACACTGGCCGCAATCCGATCCACTTCAGGGGATTGCTCAAAGGGCAAAGATCGCTAAAAGGACTTCATGAGCCAACTCCCACTTGTAGGAGAATGCTCTGCCTGCTCAGAGAGTCTGCCGTCTTGTTCTTTTCTCTAGCTAGGTGAACATCTGACAGAGAAATGTTGCTTTGTAGCACCCGCAACCAGAGCTCCATTGCCTACCTGCACAGGGGCAGTGACCCTACACCTCCTCTCATTGAGGTAATGCATGGCCACTGTGTTGTCCATCCTTAACAGGACGTTCTTCACCTGTATGGATGGCAAAAAGGCCTTCAGGGCCAGTTTGCCTGCCCTCAGTTATAAAAGGTTCATGTGAAGTCTGAATTCTGAAGGGAACCAAAGACCTCTGCTCGTATGATCGCTCATGTGAGCTTCCTATCCCGTGAGGGAAGAATCGGGGAACACTGATTCTGAGAACACCTTCATGACTCTGTCCTGCAGGAAGGAAGTTATCCAGGCACAAGCCCTCGGGGAGAAGTTGGCTGCGGTGGAGAGGTGATGGCATAGGGTCTTGTGGTCCACCAAGTCAAAAGCAGCGGAGAGGTCGAGGAGTAGGAGCAGTGCAGGTGTGCCCGCGTCTCTGAGGTCGTCCATTTGATTTTTTAGGTCGAGCAGAGCTGTTTCCGTGCTATGTCTTGGCCAGAAGCCGGACTGCCGAAGACCTAGGAGTTGATTGTCTTCGATACATTTTTGAACTTGCAGGTAAGCTGCTTTGTCAAGAATTTGGAGCAGGAAGGGCACCATGGTAATGGGCCTGCAATTTCCAGGGGTTGAAGGGTCAAGAGAAGGTTTTTTTAGGAGTGGTCTGACCCAGGCTTCTTTGAGTCCAGTTGGAACGTGTCCAGTCCGGAAGGACGAGTTAATGAATGCTGTGATGATGGGGACCAAAGGGGAGGCACAGTCTTTAATAATCTGCGCTGGGCATGCGTCGTCCTTGCAGTTAGATGGTTTAATAGTGTTGAGGAGGGCAGTGACTTCAAGTTCGCTCATGTCTTTGAAATCGAACATGGGTGCGGGGGTGGAGGAGACTTCAACCCTAGTGGTGTTGTTAAAGTTGTCAATGAGGTTGGAAAGTGCACTTTGGTGTGCTAGGATTTTGGTATGCAGGGTTTCCAATTTGTCGTGCATGGCAATTTTTGAATTTTGTTGCACCAGATGTCATCTTTTAGGATGGTCGGGGGGGGCGGGGGGGGGGGTGGAGCGGGAGACTCCAGTTCTCGGAAGATAGCAAATATTTCCCTGTTTCCCGACGTGGCGCCTTCAATTCTAGTGTTATATGAGGAGACTTTTTCCTGAATGATGGCTTTTCTGTAGTCCTTGGAGACAGCTTTAAAAATAGCTTTGGTCGTATCATTTGAGCAGTTTTTCCAGTTAGCTAGAGCAGCCCTTTTCTTGGAACAAAGCTTTAAGAGCTCCTCAGTGAACCAGGCGTTAGAGTGCTTAACTTTCTTAGCCTTTTTAAGGGTGAGCGGGGCTACTGTGTCCACTGCTAAGGTGATGACTTGATTGAAGGTGGATGCTAGAACCTCCGGGTCACTAGGGAACGAGTGTTTAAGCACGGGAACAGCGAGGTAAGGGGCGATGTTTTCCATAGTGAGTTTACCTGAGCTTCTCGCGAGAGCGGCTGGGAGTGGGATGGTAGATGTCGGAGTCCCCTTAGAGGAGAGGTAAAATTTGATGCAGTGGTGGTCTGACCAGGGGATGGGTGAGATGTCAGAGATCAAGAGGGAGCAGTTGTGGTGTGACACCCAATCAAGGGAGCGACCTTTGGCGTGTGTGGGTTGTGAGATAACGTGGGTGAACCCAAGGGTGGATAGGGCTTTCTGTAGGGCTATGGCATTGGTGTCCCTAGGGTCATTTGGGCCAAGATTGAGGTCGCCTACGAGCAGAGTTTGTGACGTGTTTTTGAGGTTTTCCGAGAGTGCGTGGGTGATGGCGTCATGGAAATCTGAAGCCAGGCCGGGTGGGCGATAGACAACATGGAGCGTGATGGTATGGTTGGGCGTGAGCTGGAGTTTGAGGCAGAGGTAGTCTGAGTTGTGATTCAGCTGACCTCTGATCTGTCTGGTCCCGTTAATCGAGTCAGACAAATTCAGGCACTTTACTCTAAGTGCATACACCTGATACCAGTTAGCTCTCCTCACACGAATAAAAGGCAACACCTAATGACACAATCTGAACACGAGTACGAGCAGAACATCCGGGATGAAGGCACAACCACTGGAGCAGAGCAACGGACCGAGGAACGATTGCAGCGGGCCAAAAATGGCAATGGTTCCCTACTGGAGGTTGTTTCCTCCGACAGACCACGAAAGACATGTGGAGGAAGCCAGATCCCACAAGTGAAGATTGCAATGTGTTTCAAGGACGTAAGCGACCCTCCAAGGTGAACGGCAGAGTTGGGGAGGCAAGTCTAAATTCAGGAACGATAGCGGATGGTCTATATTTTCTTTTCACCAACTCTTTATTAACAGCAGAAGTGGTATCAGGCTTTTGCCAGTTTTCCAAGATAGTGTTCTTGAGTGCTGAATGGAAAGGCAGCACCAGTTCTTGGGGGGGAGGGGGGGTGCTTGTCAAGGATATCTCTTAGGTCATACTGTACAATGTACTTTCCAGGATGTCCCTAAACTAAATATTCTGTGACTCTGTTCATCACTGTGATGTATCCACTTATGGGGAAGTGTCCAAGCTACTGGCTTCCTTGAGGCAAATAGCCAAGTCCTCCAAACGAGATTCCTCAGATATGAGGCCTTCAGGGACATTAGGTGTGCCAAAACGTTTATATCGGCACAATGTCCCCATCTTCCTCATTAAAATAGATCCAAAAGACCTAAAGAAAAGTCTTTCATCGATTGTGGCTTGAAGCTCGAAGATGGATCTGAGGTAGACTGCTTCGATGCCTTCGATGTGGAAGCCTTTGGAAGTGAAGGTATTGAAACCTTTTGCTTCCGTCGACAATGATTGACACTGTCGACGATGCTTAAGTAGGCATCTCAGAGGCCTTCTCACTGGTTTTTAAGCACTGGATTGAAGCCTTAGACAATTCCCTTACAGCTTTTCAGCGTACAGTGGAGTAAGTAGCCTTTTTCGACTCTTTCAAGGGACAAGGAGAGGTCACCTTCGAAAAAGACTTCCATCATTTTCTGAGGGAACATTTCCCAATCAGCTGTGGAGGCAGTCTTATATCTGGGAAACGTACCAGTCTCTTGTCGGGGGCGAAGAGTAAGAAGACGAAGAACAATGGCATCTTATTTCCTTTGAGAAGATGAAAAATGATGCAAATCTTTCTTCGACCTCAACCACACTTTTTTAGGCCTTTCAGGCGGTTTGTCCCTTGGACTCCTACCTTAAGAAGATTTCCTCTTCGAAGGAGTAGACGATGGAGATTTTGAGACGGAGAGACCTAAGGCGAATTGTGTCTTCCTCTCTTTCAAGGCCTTGCTAGTCATTGACTTACAGGAGCCACACTTGATAGCTTTGTGCTCCTTACCAAGGCACCAGATGCATATCCTGTGCAGATCTGTGATCGACATTTTCGAATCACAGTCCGCACACCTCTCAAACCTGGTTTACGAAGTAGTTATACTTGGAACAATTCAAATAAGTAGAAGAATCACTGAGGCGTGTCGAAACGTTCCGAAGCATGTTGTGCATGTAGAAAAAGAGAACGGAGGCAATGGGTGCAGTGTGTGCTATTTAAACCACAGTCAACGTCACGTCCGAGTGCGGAAATGGAAGTCGCTGAGGGACACTGACTCAAAGACGCACAACGACCCCAGTCTGTCAAAAAAGGTTTCCGAAGACTTTAAGCTAAATATATACATCAAAGATGAGAAATCTGTGGGGGTACACAATCCATTCGAAATATTCATTTGCATATCGGTCTGGTCCCACCCACAAGGGCAGTACAGCACTGAAATGCTAGACTGAAGGGTGTAGTGAGCTAAAACATGGTTGCAGAGCCTCCTGAGAAGAAGCAATTCCATAGAACAGGGTATTTGACCTGTGTTCATTTTCAGTAGAGGGGCTGCCACACTCATCTTTAATAAAATAAAGATATGGGCCTCCAGAAGAATCTTCCCCCAGTCCTTTCGTTTGCCCCACTCCGATGTGGGTGTACGCCAAAGGTGGGCTATCCAAAGAGGAACTTCAGAATTGAAGTTCATGTTAAAATTGATTTCATGATCCAACATTTCATCAGGTAGCATTAGACTTGGCTCTTATTTTTGCGTGAAGCAGAGATCAAGCACAGCTTCGGGTTACCACCCTCCCTGGCCCAACATCCCCCCCCCCCCCCCCCAAGACTTGCCTGAGCTCTTGCGCCTTAGTCCTTTTCCATCCACCTATGCACAACCTAAACAATGGCTCAGTTTAAAGCGGATGGAGGGTGTGTGGATGGAGGAAGGGGGATCAGGAGTACAGTAGTCTCTATGACGAGTAACTTCCTACACCTTGTCCGCTTTCCTATATACTTATGGGAGATTACCAACTAATGAGTATTATTGGGAGGACGGGCTACCAGACTTCACCAAATAACTAAAATGAGGATCTGTTCTCGAGACAGTATCCAAGCAATAGTGCTTGTAGAATGCTGATGGTGAAGCCCAAGTGGCTAGCTTGGCAATTATCTCCCATAATATAAACCACTGTAAGGTAACAGATGCCACTTTAGCCCATACCACTTGATCATAAAGCCCCTTTGGAAGCAGGATTTTCTGAATAGAATACCCTTCATTGATACAGGACACCGCCCACTTGGTAATTGAAGACTTGGAAGCTTGACCACATTTGTTCAATCATCCAAAGGTAAACATCAGTCTTTTCATTGGGTTCTTCCTTTTTTCTAGTGCCCAATAGCAGACCCTGGTCCACTAACTGCTGTATTGGCTAAAAGTTGTGAGGTGTTAGAAATGGGAGGCGGACAACTTTTAGATGTGTCCTCAAAATACACCATTTTATTAAATCATAAGTTTTGTCAAAAGCCTCACTATCCCTACTATGATGAGGATTTCCCCACACATATGCAGTTTAAGAAATTCAAACAAAAGAAGAAGAGAAAAGGAGGAAAAAAATACAGCTAGTCATTTCATAAATACATTACATCACTGATAATACTATTTAGAGAATGTTTACATAAACTCATTACAAAGCTAACCAATTTTGCACACATACTTTAAGAATTTCAAAACTGTTAAAATCAAGGATACTGATTTCCCATGCATAATTTTTAACCAAAACAAATCCAAAAAGACCTAATTAGTAACTGGGACAAATTTGCCAAAATACTCTATTCTTCATTGATATGTTTACAATGTCTGCAACAAGCTTTGATATCTGCACACTCTTATATTTAAAATCTCATTTGTTACAAAAACATTAAATCTAAAACGCATAAAGTCCCTTGTTAGGAAAACACTGTAAATACGGTTCCATCATACCAGGATCTTTACACCCAGAAACTATCTAAGCGTAGAGTTTAGTACATAAAACCTTGCCCACTGTATCCGCCCAGTCTCTGGATTTGAATTTCTTTTTTAACCTTTACAGGGTTTGCCAGAGGTTGCTGCAAAGATAAGCCTTCTGCATTTAGGTCCAACATACACTCATCATGGAGATCATAGATAAAACCCTTTTTAAGTAGACCAATTTTTACATCCTTACTCAACAAATGATAGATGGAACCGTCTGAGTCGCCATAACATTTCGCCAGCAAGTTTAATCTCTTCCATACAACTATATTCTAGATGGATTGCAGACCTGGTTAATAAAACAGCAAACATCACTCACTTAGGCATATGGTGCATATTTGATTGCCATACCAATGTCTCATAATATTCCAGCTCGTTCAGTATCCAAAAAGGAAATGGGTCAAAACCATAGCATATTTTAGACAACATTTTAGCAGTGTAGTACCTAACTGCCACAATAACAGAGAACTTGCCATACTTATGATCTATGTATCTCAACTGTTTCACAAGTTTAGTTGCCATTTCCTACAGTTAGTTCCTGTAAAATGATTTCAAAGGATAAGCAATGATAGGGTAGCCCAGATACACCATATTTGATTGTGTTTCTAGTTTTGTTAGACCAAGGAACCATTTTGTTTTAACATTTTTGGGATACCTAGGATTTACATAGCTTAAGGATTACAGTTTTAGATGGATTTATTTTTAGTGTGTTTGCTGACATATACGAGTCAAATGCATCTAATAATCTTTGCAGACCAATATGGGTATGACCCATTAAAGTAAAGTCACCTGCAATTTTTGCCCCACCAATTTTAGGAGCGATTAAAGAGGCTTCCAAAAGGCATCTACCCACGTCTGCCACATACAGATTAAATAACGTGGATGCAAAAATGCATCCCTGTCTTAGCCCATTAGCAGTACTAATAAGTCTCGTAAGGAGGCCTTCAGTATTAAGCCCAACCTTTAACTGGGAGTCAGAATGTAAATGGATCCGAATACTTATGAGGCCCCGTGGCATACCTAACCTGTCCAATCTGAACCATAACCTCTGACGGTCCACACGGTCAAAGGCCAAGGATAGGTCCATGGCGGCCACATAAATAATGGTAGAAATGTCTTCCCATGCCAATGTTTGCAAGCTGCACATTAGAAACCCCCACTATCCGTCCCCACAGAACGCCTTAATCCAATTTGATGGATGTCCAAAATATTATTCTCTACACACCAAACTTCAACGTGTTCCAATACTACAGATGCATAAATCTTAGAGTCAGCATCCATAACAGCTATAAGTCTGTAGTTTATGGGGTTACTTCTCAATCTATTTTTATAAATTAGAATTACGTATGATAGTTTCCGGCATATTCAGAGATACCACAATGTCAGTAAATAGTACATAGTAATTCCTAGCCTCACATACGGAATGGAAGCAATGCATCACCTTCTAGGTAAACTCTGGCAAAAGTTGGAAGGACTATACTGGAAGAGAGTCCTCAACCTACCACCTTCTTTGCTGATCTCTTTGATCAGAAGGGAGCCAACACTTCAATCCTTAAGCTCCATTGTGGCCCTAAACAGAAAAACCTTACTACCTTCTCCACCTTACATCTTGAAGGCTATCAGTAAGGAAATACAAGCCGGGTATTGTAAAATGCTAGGAAACTGGACCCTTAAGCACAGACTTCTATTGGCCAAAGTAGGCAGCAGGGAAGCAGAACTCATTCACAACCCAGAAAAGGTAAAAAAACGGATCCTGGAAAACAACTGGATCCAAACGCTAGAAGAAACAAGCCAACTTAAGTCAGTCATCGATGGAGCTTCCATTCAATACAAGAAAAGTCAATGAAACTCGCACCTACTTGGCAAAAAGCCCTGACAGGAAGCTTTGACAAACTTTCATGAGAATTCGCTTAAATATCATGCATACAAACAAGACTTTAGCAAGATGGAAACTGAGTGACTCAGCAGGTTGTCGTTTCTGTACACAGAAGGAAACGAAAGAAACTACCAAACACCTCCTCCTGAACTGTCGGGGGCTGACCGCCGCACGCTCACTTCAGCTGGGCCACTTATTCACAAACCTGCAGTTCTATGATGAAGAAGAGTGGTGGAGCCGGCTGATGAGTGGGGATAAAACCTCTTGGGTTATTGCGGTAGCCGGCTTTTTTCAAGAATCCGGACTACTTACTAGAGATAACATGGAAATGCCCAACATCCAAGGAGACAAACAACCATCTATTCTGTACGGAGCATAATGGAACTCCAGGTACCAGGAACATCAAAGACCAGGAGCTTGGAGCCCAGACGGACCCTGTAGTCAAAGGAAAGATATATAGGAAAAAAACTCTTGTAAATATTGTTTACATTTCAATTGAAACAAGAATAAAAAAAATATACATTATATATATATATATATATATATATATATATATATATATATATATATATATATATATAGTACATACAACATAAGGGCTCGAGCAATGGTAATGCAGCTGTCCGTGGAGAGAAATGGTTTACATGCATGAATAAGTTTACAGGTGTAACTGATTGATGACGCTGTGGCATTTACTTTCTTGTCCAAGTGAAGAGCTGAGTCTAAGTAGAATCCTAGGGTTTTGACTTCCTTGGCTACCTTAATTGTGATACCCTCAATAGTGATGGATTTGTACATGTGGGAAAGTTTACTAGGGGATACAATGATTAAAAGCTCTGTTTTATCGTCGTTGAGATATAGGTCGTGTGTGGCCATCCATGTTTGAACGATTTCATAGAGGATAGTGTCTTTGTCGTAGTCTCATTGGATTGGGATGAGGATCTGGGTGTCGTCCACATAATTGCTCTTGTATGTGACATATAGAATATTTACTTCTTTTCACTTCCAAAGTAGAGTCTTGAAAATCATATAACAAACATATTGAACCCGTCAGTGTTGATTTTGTTCCAGCTCAGCAGGTTTCCCCTAATATTGGTTTCTACGCACAAAGTGTCTACATTCTCTGTAAGCACTTCTTTCTCCCAGGAGAAGGTCAGGCTCAAAATTGCATCATCACTTTCAAAATTTAATTGTAATTGAAATTACTGATCCTATTCACATAAATTTCACTGACAAATATGTAATCAATAGTAGAGGATAAACCTCTCGCCGACCAAGTCACATCATCCCCCCTATTCTGCATAGACCCCAACTTTCAAGTGTTTTACACCATTTTGCTCCCTGTAGCTTCTTGCGCTTATTAGAACCGATCGTGGGTGCCATTGCATTTTGAGCACCATCACTACCCAAAATCAGATCGATTTCAGTTACCGCCCCCAGTATTATATTCTGCATTAAAATCTCCAGCAAAAATAATTTTACCGCCAGGATATGATACCAACCAATCTTCCACCTTAACATTAAGACCTGAAAGGGTACTTTCCTAAGTTATCACTGGGGTTCCAGTAGATATTAATCAGCAATAGGGGTCCAGTGTGTACAAAGGATTCTGCATCAAGCTTAACTGCTAGAATACATCTTGTGATCCTCCATTCAGACAGCTTTCAAAAACCCAGACCATTGTTGGTTGCAATGGTGAGACCACCCACTGGTCTCCCTTTAGTACCGTGTACTGCAACTAGACATGTAGTATCAAAACCATCAAAAGACAGGAGGCCAGCTTTTCAGGTTTCCTGCAGAAATATTATATGAAAAGAACGCAAAAGATTGGATAACTTCTTATCAGAGGTAAGGCAAGCAGATCCCTGAATGATCCAGGACATAAATGCAAGGCTGTCCCTCTTGACTAAAGGTGTTGTTTCAAGTCTTTTAGTTGAAGTATCGAGTCCTTCAGGGTTATTGCAAGCCAACGCCAATTATTATCATCATCTTGGATATGTTTATTATCCACTTTCTTAGCTGTCTCATAAGCATCAATAGGGAACTTTCCCAGATTTAACATACTCGTTTCCTTTTGCTTCAACCCATAAAAAGGAAATAAGTCATACCAAAATGTATAAAAGATCTCCTTTCCATTAACCAGCAAGTCGAAGACAAGCCTCGATGGAATGACAGTCTCAACGCCAATTATTATCATCATCTTGGATATGTTTATTATCCACTTTCTTAGCTGTCTCATAAGCATCAATAGGGAACTTTCCCAGATTTAACATACTCGTTTCCTTTTGCTTCAACTCATAAAAAGGAAATAAGTCATACCAAAATGTATAAAAGATGTCCTTTCCATTAACCAGCAAGTCGAAGACAAGCCTCGATGGAATGACCAGTCTCACAAAATCATAACGCAGTGAGTGGGTGAAATCCACAAGCATAATATCTTTAGAGGTTATTAAGGCCTGGTATCTCGTTAAATAATCCTAAAATTTTCATTCGATTTAAGGAGTCAGGACGACCATATTAGAGCATACAATTAAGGATCACACTCAATTCCTCCGGATATACAGGATCTCTCAGGTTCCTTGTGTCTATTACTGTATCAGAAGAGGTCTTAAAACTGGGCACTGAGTCGATCATAACAGGCCCTAGTTCCTTATCTCGATTACCGTAATTTCCTCTGGGAGGGGAGTTACTCTTTAAAGAGTCCACCACTCTGTCTTGCACATTTTCCAGTAATATATGGCAGGCTCCCCTGACTAACTCACCACCTACGGCCATATTTGCAGCAGATATACCCTCATTCCTCTCGATACCTGTGCACGCATCTTGATGATTTAAGTTGTCTGTATTGCTCAGCTGATTTCGTTTCAAGAAGTCTATTGAGCTTTTAGTTGATTCATTCCATTTCCTCAGACTTCAGAGCCTCTTTCTCCCTCAATTTATTATCCTCTTTGATAATACTTCTAATCATATTACTGATTTCTTCTTCTGTGATGGAGAAATATTTTGAAGCACCAATCATGGGATGGGATGGAGCCTCCTGTTCGTTGCCTAGAATGATGCTTTTATCCCAACTTAATCCAATTGTGCTAATTTTAGGTATAGCATCATTCAGATCATTCATACCCACTGCCTCTCTCCCTCTGTATGTTCTTAGGTGGTGATTTAATTATTTGTTTCCGTTTAAAGATATTATATAGCACAGATTTTGATTGGCTACTCATTGTATTCGGCCATTTCTGTTTTGTCGGTTTTTATGCTTGAGGGTGTCCGCCAATTTTGTGCTGGACTCCAACATAATTGCTTCTCTTACACAGGGGTTCTGTGACTACTTCTTTGTCCCCCACTTGGGCCTCCTCAACATCACTCATGGACCGCCTTGGCTGTTTGCTGGCCTCTTTGTTCGCGTTCTCAGCTATACCAGGCCACCCATAGTCGTTATCTGCCTCAAAATCGTACAGGTCACGTGCAGCCAGCGAACAAAGACATTTTCGTGAGATATTTTTGGAGATCCTCAGTTAGGGTATTTTTGTTTATTATTTTTTTTCTTGGTATATTTGTTCCTGACTGAGTGGTCATGATCTTTAGTTCGATTACATCAGTCGAGATCCCTTCCAGCTCTATTGTTTGGGAAGGCTCAGAGTTGTCTTCCACATTAATGATTTCACACACGTTACTTGCAGGGTTGAGGGATTTCTTTAGCCCCATTATTTTATCGATTGCTTTAAGAGAGGCCGAAAACTATTTTAGTTGGGCAGTGTGTGTTTTTAGCTCACTATGTAAATATTTCTGTAGGCTGTTTTTTTTATCAGAGGAGAGACTATAATTGTCGTCCTCTGCTTCCAATGGGTACTGTGACAGGGCTAAAAGTGTTACTGTGCCTGGCATAAATATCGGGGGCGTGTCCAGGAAGGAATTATTAGGTTCTTCACCAGTGATCTTGACAGTTTCATCCGTCGTGCACTGGGGATGAGTAGCATCTAGAGAAGTTGTCTCCCCCTCTTCACCAAATAGAAGCTGCGAGGAATTCTCAAGGTCTACCTTTGGCCCTTTACACGCCTTGATCACTGGCTATCACACCGTTTAGAGAATACCAAGGGGCCTACGAGTTCTGCAGAGAAATCTTTCCTCAAGGACATTGACCTTTCAGTTTTCTTCATGTTTTGTTCCGTTCTCTACCCAGTGGTTTACAATCTGCCCAATGGTTCACAATATAAGTCCCCCTATCGGTGTTCCTGTAAAACGCTCTTACTTTCATAGTCACTTTACTCTGAAGCGGCTTATCACTCATGCCACATTCAGTTCGCAATCCGGAATGCACTTGACCAAGAAGTAAATACGTAGGCACAACTGATGGGGCGGGGCTTACAACAATTACAGTGTTTTATCTGCAATAAATGAAACAAATGCAGTATGAAGTAGGCGAACAAGGTCCCAGTATACATATTCTCCAGCATGTGCAGTCCCAATAATGATTTGGTGCTCCGGATGTAGAGAGGACTCCTTCAGAGTAACGCCAACAGCACTCGGTTCGCACACCCCGGAACGCACGCCATTACAGACGTTCACATTCTGTCCTGCATCACAGCAGTCAGCTTCAAGAAAGTCCCAATATTTGGGCTCAAGAGACTGGGTGCCTTAATCCCAGATCGGGGGACCTCGGTGAAGTCCGTCACTGACCTGATCCCTGAACGGATTAGCCACTGGACAGGGACTTTCAACAAAGCGGGTGATAGAATTAACCACTATGCGGGGAACCTCGACAGGGCAGGTCGATTTAGTACCAACCTGGAAATCCTCAGCAGTACATTTAACACTTTCATAGGCAGAAGTGTCCAAACCCAACCTGTAAAGAGAAAAAGACTGAGGACTGAGACGTGAAAGCCAGGGCTTGAGGAATTGAGCCAAAGTCGCAAACGTGCACGCCTTCGTTCAGCAATAAAGACTTGAGTTTTGGTGCTACAAAAAAAAGAGTTTGTTCCATCCAGGTAGGCCAACTAATCTCATAAGTATGGCGGTCAGGGAACGTGACATACGAGTATGGACACTTCACCTTCACCATAAAATAACATCTCACCGTGCGCGACATTGGCTCAATTCAGCAAGGCATGAAATTTACATTTCTCAGAATCACCCACAAAGCCATCAAAAGATAGGCTTCATGTTACAAAAGGCAAACCATCACACCAGGGGTACCGGACTTTCAGAAAAACAAAGCAAGAGCTTGGTTCCAGTCTCATCAGCAGGATTATGTAAATCGCTCCCTCTACACTCCAAACCACACACTATTAGAGACCAACTTCTCACCTAGTCTGATGTAACTGCCGATTCCAGGGTTTGAGGTTTATGAAACATTAGTGTAGAGGCCAGTGAACAGGGGCTGAAGTGAAGGTTTTCATTAACACAGTAGGACCACTATATATCGTAAAGCAACAGCTCCCTCTAGTTAACAACAGGCGAAGCTATGCAAATTGGCATTTTCTCTCTATAGCCTAAGGCAACAGCTCCCTCTAGCGTGACAACAGGCGAAACTAGTACTGCATCGGACAAATAGGGGGACTGGTTAAAAGATGGGGGACACTTTAAGTAAGAAGTGATCTCTTTTCAGTTGGCAACTTGGCACACAATAAAACGTTTACAGTAATGAACACATTTTATATTTGTGAAAAAACGTACATCCTCTTTATACAGGAGCTAAGATCTCAGAATAATGACAACAATACAATGAGCAATAACAGACGGGCTTGCTGCTCGAACAAAAGACTTTAGAGTTAAGACCTTATGACAGAATCACTAAAAAAAAAAAAAAAAACTAACATCCATTTCCCACATCATGTACTATTGTTGGTTTTTGTGCACTCCCATGTGTAGAGGACTAACCTAACAGTTTCCAAAGCCTCACAGGATCGCAAAGTAGATGCTTTTTCACCAATAATCCGCTCAGCCCTTGAAACGTAGGAGAAAGCTTCCTTGACAGCAAACTCTAAGATAAATCAAAAGGACAAAAGAGATAGTTGAATACAGACTGAACAGAAACTGCCTCTAGAACAAGTTGCCATTAGGCTTATTAACACAAAGCAGAAACGGCGAGTATTTTTGCTGACCCAGAAGATAGCTTGGCAATTGCTACTTTCGGTGTTGCTGCTTGTCGCGCCATGGACATTTTTGCAGCAACTGTGACTTCATTAATCATATATACTGACCTATTTAAAGTAATTATGGCAGCACTCGACCTCATCGTAAAAAAGTTAAACTGTACTGTTTAACAAATATGCCTTAAAACTGTTGCCTTCCACCCAAAATATATTGCTTATAATGTAGCCTATTCTATTCACAATATAACCCTTACATTCACAATGCACTGACGGCAATGTAACCTACTCTAGCGCTGTGATTCTTCCGGGTCTGGGTGCTATCAACAAATAAAATAAACAAATATAGTGCCAATAACCTCATGATAGAGTGCAAGGCTGGAGAGGTAGCAACGATTGCTCCATGGTGTGGAAAGTCACAACGCTTTAGAGACTTCCGTTCAGCTAGGCAATGAAAGGTGAGAGTAGAACTCATTTTCGATCATGAAGATTTTACTATTGAACTTTACTCTCACCGAGATGATTTAATAACCCCAGGGAGAGTTGATTTAGAAAAGTCGAGTATTGAATTAACAAAAAGCAGTCTGTACCATTGGTAAGCAATACTTTAAATACAACACTGGAATTAGGCTAACATACATGTGATATCATCATTTCAATGTCGTTTAGTGCTAGATTGATTTTTAAATCAAAATTGCACTGGAAAATAGTGGAAGTGCAGCCATGTTGCTTAGGCCTATTTCTGCAAAACAGGATTCAAAACTGAGGGGACCTTGGAGCGATTTAGCCCCTGCTTTTGTAGCTTAGAAGAGCCTGATTAGCTTGACACCAACAGCTACAAGGAGATTCTTTTGGCTGCCCAGGCCAACTGATTTTGAACAAACAAACCCATGTGACATTATCTTTGTGCATTTAGGACAACCTACAAATGAGCATTAGGACACATCTATATGGCATTTAAAGCATAAGGGGTAATACATAATGAACAAAAAGTATGTTTGAATCTTATGTGGAAGTTAAATGTGTACTAGCCCCTTGTTCCACAGTGGTAGCTCTTGCTCACCATTTAATGGTATACCAAGGTGAGGTTTTAGCTCCTGCTTATCCAATCTTAATTTTGATACTTGCAATACCATCCTATCCTCTTCCTCAAGGCAAATGTGTCTTTATATAGCCTGTACTAAGGATATGCAGTCTATTTCAAGGAATCCATTAATTTGGCCCAATTGAGGGGCATGGCGATGAACTGATTTGCTCACGATCACACAGTGTTGCTGGGCACTGCATAATAGGTTCTGGTTGCAAAGAGTAATTCGATCAATTGATAGAATGTAATCGATAGACCAAGAGGAAGGATCAAATTTCAAGAAAGGTAGTATTAAATAGATAATAAGTTGGAATAGAATTCTAGCTAGCTACATGTACAAATAAAAGCCATGGCAGATCGATTAGCTAGAAGGATGGAAGGGACAGATTAGATAGATGCATAGGTATAAAATATGGCAAGACAGATTACATAGACAAGATCAAATATATTCACACAGAACGGAAGGATAGAATAGATGGCTAGTATTCATAGATGTATACTGAAAAGGTGCAAGGATTGCGAGGAGCCAGGAATGAGACATGGACACAGAACTCATGATTGTGGTTACAAACTCTTCAGACCAGTATCGGCCTACTATACCCTCCATTGCCTTCTCCCACCCCCGCTGCATTTTGGGACTCTCTAATGAGACATCCAACACATCATTCAGAACACTTGTCTTTATCATCAAGTGCACGTAAGGGAAGTTCTCCTGAAAACCCAGGTGCACCAAACCCGACCCTACCGCGACCCTCGTGCCATATAGGACTAAACCCCTACTAACCTACCCCTCCTCCTTTCGTTGTTTGACTTCCTTGGATAGAGTCAGACCTTTGGATCCTTCCCTCTGGACACCAGTAAAGGTTTCATAACACTTGTTGTCAGGAAAGCTCATCCATATATGCTCCCCCTGTTTTACTCTCATCTTCTCTTTAGATATCGTTCTAATTCATTTGCCACTCCTGATACCCAGCTTCCTACCTGTCTGGCCCATCACTGGTAGCATAGATCATCTGTCCTTATTGTTTGTTTGTGAGCTATCTGGTGAAGTACTGATCAGTGTTCCTTATTTTTGCAGCCTGGGTTCGTGGTGGTGCATTTGTTCCCCACTCTTTCGCTTAATCAACTCCTCCGACCTGTATTACTCAACGGCAGAGGGGTATATTAAGAGGAAGATCTCCCTTGTGTTCAGGAGACCCGGGTTGGGACTGCCCAGAGTATCAAGAACTTGGCGTATTCTGGTTTGGTGTTCTTCCACCTTCAGGGTGCTCATTCCCGTCCAGAACTGGTAAGACACAGAGGCATTTCCCTACCTCAACCAAAACGAAGGGTATGTCCTGTGTCAAGATGTCCAAAGCAAAATGGCCTATATCCGAAATCCTATCCTAGCCGTCACATTTGAAAAGTATCTCTAAGGTGCTAAGGATAATGTCTTTGCCTTGAAAGTGCACAAATGTTCAAGTTCAAAAGAAAGGTGCAACTCAACACAAAAGTTCTCAATGGATAGTGTTCACAGTTTCAGGGAATGGCACCCTTCCCCTGGTTTCTCTTCACCAACATAGCAGATCAACAAGACAATCAAAGTTCTGCATAGTCCAAGAGGATAACACCTTCCTCTTGGAGTTGCACTCGACTCTAGGGAAATGTCACCCCTTCCCCAGGTCTGTTAACATCATTCAGAATCCTAAGGGCATGAATTTTCCTTGGGATTCTTTGTCCAACAAAACAACTTGGATGCAAAAATGACCTGTGTGTGGGTCCAATCCTCACAGGACACCTGGTATACTCCCCTGCCAGGTTCCTTTCCACATTCAACGCAATATGATTCAGAAGCTTTTCTTTGCCTGGTGTTTTTTCCTGCCAGGCTGTTTTCATGGGGTTCGTTTTATAAACTTGCAAACTTGGCTTTGCCTTCTATATTCTCCTGCCAGGACATTCTCATAAAGTTCACTTTATAAACTTGTAATGGAGTTTACAAAGATGAAGGCAAATACAACGCGCAAATCCTGGGTAATACAAACTTCAATACTCTAAACATTCTTTGAAGAAATATTGACTTCCACATCAACTCGAATTGTGTAACAGATAAGATCTTTATGTTGTTTATCATATGTCTAGTAAGATCAGCCGATACATTTTTCGACCCACAAGTTCGTTGTCAAGGCTGTCAGTTAGGTCAAGATTGCAAAAGAAAAGAAACCATAGTTGGATAACAGCAACATTGCCATAAGTGAAAATGCAGAGTACAGCAAGCACATCATGGATAGAAACAATATGTAAATGCCACATTATATATTGAAATAACATAGAGGAGATCATACAATGATTCAGTTGATTGGTGATGCGGATGGAACAATTGTAGTGGGAGCAATAACAATTGAAAGAAAAAATATGAAGTCAAAAAATATATTTATGAAGACACAAAAATACCAATAAGCATCACAGTCTGATTGATATAATCACTGTCTTACAAGGTCTAGGGTACCTGGTGTACCGAAGAGTATCATGATAAATTGCTGTTAAGATTGTGAGTGGGAACACCCAATAGAAAGATAATTCAACATAGCTATTCAATTGTAAGAGTGATAAAACTGCCACAATATAAGGGGTCACCCGTGAGGATTGAAGATCCGTAAGCAGTCACAATAGTGGTGTAGTTTTTAGTGTATATTGAAAGCATACCGCAAGTCCTGATATGTAGTCCAATGGTAACTGAGATGGCTGGATTGGCAAATGAGTATTAGATATCACGTTAAGAGATGGAGGAAATCCATTCTGAATGGAAGAAAGGTATGAGGTTAAGAAAAATGTGTACTACAGATTGAGAGAATTGAAAATGAGAAAGTGTAAGAAAATATAACTCACCCTACAGTTAGGTAGTAAATATCAAAGATGAAAAGTAGTACACATGTAGTTGAGGCAATAGTTTCTGTATAGTAGTTCTAAAATAAATGTGTCAAAAATGTAGGATATGAAATAAGCCCTATGGACCATGGCTAGGTGAAGGTTATTGGAGTAATTGGATGGAAAAATACCTGTGAGACCAAGTAAAGGGGATAAATCCCCACCAGCAAAGTGGTAAGATCCTGAATCAGTATGGCTAGCAAGCACGGGATCATATGGTAGTTATGGCCACGAGCGGCAACGTCATCACGCAAGCGCGGTCGCCATGACGCGCACCTATAACTTTCAACTAGCCATGGTCCATAGGGCTTATTTCATATCCTAAATTTTAGAACTGACTATACAACATGTGTACTACTTTTCATCTTTGATATTACCTAACTGTAGGGTAAGTTATATATTTTCTTACACTTTCTCATTTTCAAATGATCTCAATCTCAATCTGTAGTACACATTTTTCTTAACCTCATAGCTTTCTTTCATTCAGAATGGATTTCCTCTATCTCTTAACGTGATTTCTAATACTCATTTGCCAATCCAGCCATCTCAGTTACCATTGGACTACATATCAGGACTTACGGTATGCTTTCAATATACACTAAAAACTGCACCACTATTGTGACTGTTTACGGATCTTCAATCCTCACGGGTGACCCCATATATCGTGGCACTTTTATCACTCTTGCAATTGAATATCTGTGTTGAATTATCTTTCTATGAGATGTTCCCACTCACAATCTTAACAGCAATTTATCATGATACTCTTCTACTCTTCGGTACACCAGGTACCCTAGACCTTGTAAAACAGTGATTATTAGCAGGATATATAATTGTATTGTGTCTGCTTATAAGGAGAATTCCGATTTGAGAGATGAATGGGGGAGGAGATTGGGGTGTGAGATTTCACCCGAGACGTAGTTGGATATGTGTGCGAACATTAAACTTTGTACAATTGATCTGGGGGAACGGTCTAGGCAGATAAAGATCCTCAATAGAGTGTTTTGGAGCCCGGAACGTATGTTTAAGAGGGGGTTGTTGGATTCGGATGATTGCTGGTGTTGTGGGAATGGACTGGGAAGTCTGGAACATCTGTTGTGGGAATGTGTGCGTGTACAGGGTTTTTGGCATGATGTTTGTGGTGCCTGCCTGCGTGTTTTGAATTTGGAGGTGGATTTGGATTTTGTGACAATGATTTTGGGAGGTGGAGAATTGCTGGAGGATCTCTCTGTGTCACGGAAAATGTCCGTGGAGCTTGTCTGGGCAACAAGTTGGTCCTGAGGGGCTGGAAGTCACAGAATGCACCTACTCTTGATGATTGGGTTTTGGGGATGTCTGCCCTTGCATCCATGGAAAGGATGGTGTTCAAGAGGCAAGGGAAATTGAATTTGTACGGAAAGGTGTGGGATGACTTTTTGAGTATTTACTGATTTATTGCAAGTTATGTATATATAATATTCTGTTAATCTGTATATTTTTGCTGAGTATTAATTGTTCTAATTGTTTGATTGATAGTCTATGTGTAAAACTTTATAAATAAACAAATAAAAAAAAAGTAAAACAGTGATTATATCAATCAGACTATAATGCTTATTGATAATGTATTCACTAAACTTAATCAGACTATGGTGCACACTGATATTTTTGTGACTTCATAAATATATTTTTTTGACTTCATATTTTTTCTTTCAATTGTTATTGCTCTCACCGCAATTGTTCCATCCGCATCACCAATCAACTGAATCATGGTATGGATCTCCTTTATGTTATTTCAATATATAATGTGGAATTTACTTATTGTTTCTATCCATGATGTGCTGCACTCTGCATTTTCACTTGTGGCAATTTTGCTGTTATCCAACTATGTTTTCTTTTCTTTTGCAATCTTGACCTAACTGACAGACTTGACAACGACCTTGTGGGTCGAAACACGTGTCGGCTGATCTTACTGGACATATGTAAACAACAAAGATCTTATTTGTTACACAATTCAAGTTGATGTGGAAGTCAATATTTCTTCAAATAATGTTTCGATTATTTTAGTTTGTATTACCCAGGATTTGCTCGTTGGATTTGCCTTCATCTTTGTAAACTCCATTACATGTTTTCTGGTGCTCACTAGGGGGCACCATTGAAGCACACTGGCGCAGCAGTTCCACTTACTTATCGATTACAGTATTTACTATTGTCATTGGTGGCTGTAAAGTAGTAAACTGTAGTCGGAATGCAGGGTTCACAAGGTATGATTTATTGCTGAGTTAAATTTTCACACAGCCTCTCATTATAAACAAAACCATACTTAAATGTGGTTCAGCAGGCTTGCTCGGAAAAAGGGTGAATCAATTCAGAGTTTCCATGAATGTCTTAAGCTTGGCTCCTCTTTGAACAAAAATTAATCAGGTCACATAAATTCCTTTCCCCCGGACACTAGCTTTCCATTCCTTTGCCAGCTGTCCAAATTGGGTTTTGAAAAAAAGAAAAACAGAGGGTAAACTCACGGAAACACTGTCCTTTGCAAATGGTTTACGGCCAGACTTTCCTTGTCAGTGAATCCGCTTCAGTAGTGTTCCCGGTGCTGCCGCTCTTCGAGCCTCTCCTGGCGGAGACTCTGCCTCTTGATAAGGATCTCCACTGTGCCGAGCCTTCAGCCTCCTAGTACGCCCAGTGTACATCATCTGGGGATTCCTCCCACTCCTCTGTGGTCTCCGGCCAGGGCTGCTGCTGTAATGAGAGACCCCTGATGAGTTTCCCGGGGCTTCTTTTAACTCATACTTTGCTCCTCCCCTCAGCTTCCACCCGCCTTTCCTGCTCACTTCCCACACCTGCAGCCAGTTTGCCTTCACTCCTCCACCCTGCTCCGTGCACTGTTTGTTGCACACCTGCAGCCAGCTTGCCTTCATACCTCCACCCTGCTCTATGCACTGTTTGTCCGTCCCAACCTGTACTGCTATGGGGGCATCTGTCACTGTACCGGATGACAGGGCTGTATCTATACCGCTTCCCTTTGTTCAGTTTATCTTTTCCCCCACCTGGTCTCCATTTCCCGTGGTGGTTTATGGGACATGTAGTTTTGTTCTGTCCTGCTGATGTAACATTTTGGGTGCTGGGTCTGAAAGTTAGAATGGGGCTGTCTTTTATCTCCACTGCCTCTTTGACCTCCTCACAGTGGCATTGAAAAGCGCACTGTCTCCTGACGACCCCTAGGTTTTCTTATTGTGCTTTATAAACTTGACTTCAGTTATTCCTTTTTTCATATCGGGTTTCAAATCCCTTTTCATTCACCTCACTGGCACTTATCTGACCTTGCTAGCGTTGCTGAAGCGCCCCAGTGTCCCAGCTTCCTTTCTTGGGACTCACCAGTCTTATGGCATTCTCCGATCCTTTTGCAGTCAACTTGAAGCAACCTTACAGCGTCCTGTCTCTGCTTACTGGGTTCACCTGTTTCGCATAGCGGCTTCCATGTCCTTAGTGGCTCCTGCTCTGCTGCTGAGCCCTTCACTGTGTTCAGCGCCGCTGGTGCTGCTTCTCTGTTCCTGTGGCCGCCAGGAAAACCTCCCTTCTCTCTTCCTTTTATGGTCCCAGCATGGCAACCTGCTCCAAAAGTCCTTCTCCTTCAGCCATCTCCTTGAACCTCCAGGCTCCACTGTCTTCTCTGTGGCTGGGTAGTCCCTTGGTCAGCACTGAAAGGGTGGAGCTTCCCCAGACAGAGTCTACTTCCTCCATGCTGGTTGGGGCTTTAAAATGTCCCAGCACCTATCATACGCTCACAACCACTAGAGCGCGTCCTGGGCTTCTCAGCTTCACCGATTTTCATTGCTCTGTTCAGCCTCTTCGTCCCAGTGTTTCTATATACATGGGAATGATAGTCAGTTCTTGGCATTATATTCACAGAATATTGAAATATGTCATCAGTAGGTTTCATGGATGGTTGCAGGCGACTGTCACAGTATGCCTTAAAGGCATGAGCAATGGAGGGGAGATCCCTAAAAGGGAAAGGAGGATATGTGTTTTCATCCGACAGTTGCCTTCCCACAATGTGGTCCTACCTCATATAGCCACTCCCAGAGTAAGGATCAGGTAGCGGTTGCTGTCCCCTGGCCACACTGAAGGATGCTACCGCCGGGAAAAGAGTCGTGACATCATCAGATTCATCACAGGATGGCAAGATCATACAGAACATTATCTAGTTTGGTAGATGGAAAAGATTGAAAGGCACAATGGATGAAGTAAACCAAGTTACTCACTGAGTAAACCACACACTCCTAGTCCATAGTCCCCTTCCCTCCATAATTGTGGGATATTCCGTTCTTCATGACAGGACTGGAGCACTTTGACAGCATCAAACATTTTTTTACTTTTTCTATTTGTACGTGGGGACAGCACATGTGGCTTTTGCCCCACCTTCCAGTGACCTGTCCAGCGCATCGCCCTTCAGTCCTTTATCGCCAAGGTCAGTAGACATATTTAGCAATATTAGGGAACTTTTTAGGGGGGAAGGCGGACAGGCGCATGTAGGAAAAAGGACTATGGACTAAGAGTATGTTACTCACTACAGTGATTAACTTTGTTTAAACTTGTATGTCCCGCCCCCTTTCCTCCATATTTTGAGAGATTCACAAGCACTGATATATAGAACTGGGTGCATGGAAAAACTGCACAGCTTTCTGAGGACCACTTGACCAAACTGAGCATCAGCTCATGAGCTATGTTAAAGACAATAGTGTTTACAGAACGCCGAGGGGGAGGCCCAAGATGCTAGATGTGCATGGGTGCTCTTGGGGGCCTGCAGGCCCTGTACCGTGTAGGCTTCTGTAGTGCAGGAGATGATCCAGTGGGAAATTGAGGCCTTTGAGGTACTCACCGGGTACACTGTCTTCATGTGCCCTTCTTCGCTCTTGTTGGTTCTTCGTGGCTGCTGCTCCCGGCTTGGCAGGCTCCTCTTCTCGGTCTCCCGACACCTTCGGCTGTTGGAGAGGGACTCCTCTTGACTCCTGGAGGTTGGCAGCCTGCCCCTGCCGGGCAGAGACTTTCCGACTACGCCAGCCAGTCTGCTTCCGATGCAAAGGCTCTGCAGCTCCACAGTACCTCAGACACACGTCTCCTGGCTTCTTTCTTTGACCTCTCGTCTGCAAGCATTCCACAGAAGTTCCCGTTCTCTCCATTAGCCTCATCTGAGCGAGCCATTCATACCGCCCCTTTGGCTTCATGTGCAGGTCATTCATGTTGATTACACAACGGTCTTGGTACTCGGCATCCCTCTTCCTCGTCCCAGTACCAAGTGGTGTTTGTGTGTGTTCGAACTAATAAAGAATGAATATCTGTTCCTGTGTGGTCTCTTTCTCGTCTCAGTACTATAGTGGTGTATATTGGAAGATGGTTTTCTAATACAATAGGGAAGGAATTTGAAATACCCCATAAAAGCCTGGGGGACATCCGATTCCTGATGAAAGGGAAATGGGGGATATTGTGTTTCACCCAAGGGTGCTTCACACCCACTCCCCAAGTCTCCTCCTCCAAGGTGATCCTCCCTCGCATATCCACCTCAAGGGTCAAGATACAAAAGCGATGGCCTTTCCCTGGCCACCTGGCGCCAGGATATTTTGGGGAAAGAAGTGAGGACGCCCTCAGATTCCTTAAACCGTATAAAGGCAAAAGAGAGTGTCCAGGCCTCCTTTGGGAAATATAATTAGGCACATACAACCTCGCTTTCATGTAGTTTTCAGTCTTTATAACTTGTAACTCGTGTATTGTCAAAGTTATGTATTTGGTTAAGGTTCTATCAGCATCCTCTCTGCTTAATTAGCGACACGCGGCCATTCTGTTAGATAGCAACAGTCTTAATATGAGAGCAATGGATTTCAGTCCCTTAGCTTCTCATATGAGTATCAGGTCTTTCACGGTATACGCGAGTGCTACATTTCCATTGTTAATGCTTTGAATGCAATGAACCACTTCTGCTTGCATAAAGTCATACGCGAGCCAATAAGGAGCTGAATACAGTTACCGGCAAGGCTCGCGCAATTTTTTAGAATGTCGTGCTTCACTCACCTGCTTCTGAGACACTTGCTTTGTGGCTTGCACTGCTTTCCCGACTTCCACTACAACCTATACTGCTTCTGGCTTGCTGGGTACCCACACCCTTCTCCTGAACAGGTATCTCTGGTCCGGCCACTCGATTTGGGAGTTAATTTTACTTACGAGACCCTCAGCTTGCCACTTGCTTCTTGTCTTAGTCTCCAGCACGACCACCGCTCTGCATTCACTGCAATCAGGCTCACATGAGGAAAACTTTCTCCTGCATGTTTTCCACTGCGCAACCTCTGCACTTCAGACTTTGGGGGAACAGGACTCTCTCAGAACTTGCAGGTGAAATCTGCTGTTTCCCCGTTCTGGCGTCCCTCTTGTGCTCCCACTTCTGCGTTGTTTGCCAGCCTCACGATTTCTCTCTGCTTCTACTGCTAAAGCCTGCACTCCAGCCAACATTCCAGCTCCTTCCACTCCTTCCTTCTGTTTGCACACGAGGGGGTCTTTTATGCCTCCCAGGTTCAACAATAACATTCAGGTGGGGGCTATTGGCCTCAATTACCTGACTACTGCAATGGCTACTAGACTTAATTGCCCGACTACTACATCTGTATGCCCTCCTCAGCCCTCTTCGTTGTCTCAGTCCTTCTAGGATTCTGGGATTTGTAGTTTCTTTTAACAGTTTTCCCAATATTTGCAAGGGTAGATTTTATTCCATTAAAGTGTTTAAGAGAGGGGCATTGAGAATTAGATTTTACAGAGGAAGATGGTTTACTGAAGATATTTCCATACTCCTTTACATTGTACACTTAGGATTCAGGAAGGTGTTTAGTTTGTGATACCCAAAAAAGATCTTTATTTTAATAAAGCTTGTTTGATTTTATAACCTTAGGGTTGATAACCTTAGATTTAATGTGAGGTTTAGAGACATTAAGATGACAATAATTCATTACCTCTTTAGGTACACAGGGAAGAATCTTCCCGTCAAAGGAAAAAAAAAATACTATGCCTCATCCCATGGAATCTCCTCACCACCTTCGGCCTTGTCTCCTCCCAGGTGATCCTCCGGCAGTACACCACCCCAGGGTGCGGATCAGGAAGCGCCTGCCTTCCCAGATCTCCTGAGACGAGACTTTAGGCAGGGTTTCAGTGAGGGATCTGTAAAATTCTTCACAGAGAAGACAGTGGGTTTCGGTTAGGCATGGTCTCAGTTGCCTCAGAGACAATTTGCGCTGTTGGGACAGTTCAGAGCAGTTCAAGAAAGAGGAAGGCACCCAACATGAAGTGACAGAATAGGTGTAGGGTGAGGGAAGTGTTTAGTTGGACTACCAAGGAGAGGACTGGACATAGGGAGCTGTAGTCCAGGAGAAAAGAAAATTAAGGAAAAAGTTTTGTTTTTGTTAAATTGATGAAATTGTGTATGTTTTGAAACTGCTGGCGAGTGAGAGTAAAGTAATGCTCGCCATAGTGTCTTTAATAGAATCAAGACTCCCTGCGGTATACACCTGGGTAATCTTCATTACCTTGAACGCAAGCTGGCAAGACCCATGGCCTAAACTACACCCACAAAGGTAATATTGTGCTGGAACAACCATCCATTGCTCAGTTTTACTCTTAGATTGTTGGGTATTTTAAACTATTCCAAAAACAGCATGTACCACATCATTTGTTATAAAAGGTGCCTGCATTGTACAGCTATGAGGAATGTGGTTGCTTCCCACACATGAATGTTCAGGATCGCACTTATACATTACTCCACCGTGAGGATGCACAGCCAAAGATTCCAAGAACCTTCTCCAACTGTCTTTTCTCTACTGAGATGTTTATGCCCAGACAGAGTTTATACATTTCAATTGTGATTTTGCCATATTTTAATGGCATTCCAGCTAAAGGGATTGGAGATACATCGGCAGAAGTAGGTAACTTGCCTTATTTCGATTATGCCCCTGCTAACACCAGAGCTGTAACCATGAGAAAGAGGCCGAGTGTCATGATTCCAGGAACCCCCAAGGCTCAAGGAGGCACCTGGACAGAGAAACTGGCTGCCTGGCACAGACACATGTTTATACATGCCTTTAGCCCCTTCCAAGATGGCCCCCAGGTCGGACCAGGCAATGACATTCAACATGGCCCCTAGAGGGCCACAGTATATGTTTCCATGGTGGTCTAGGGGTTCTGGGTGGGCCAAGGGCTATATAAACCCTGCCCTGGGCCACACCCAGTGCTTAGCGTTTTCTCTGGCTGCCAGTGTGACGCTTGCCTGTCACAATCCCGTTTCGTTCTGCACTTCGGATCAAGATTTGAACTCCTGATCAGCGCGACGTGTCAAGGCATTGTGTTTCCAGACCTGCACTATGTGGGAAGCCAGAGAGTTCACTACGCGGGTCAAGATCTGCTACTTACCTGAATGCGAGTCGCGTAACTCTTCTGACTTCATCTGCAACGCCCGCTGGATTCCACCCGCGTGACAGAGTTCCGCACCCTCCAACTGCAAAAAAGACATATGGTAAGCGGTGGACTAGTCATATTGAAATAACCCCACCCGCCACCCACGCATTATCTTACCTGGACAGTAGACCACAGCAGCAGTGTCTGCCTTCACCGACTCCGACCTCTTCCATCAGCATACCAATCCTGGGAAGAAAGCAGAGAATAGAGTTAGACAGCGTATTAGCAAGCACAAGTCCATATTACCCACTATCTTGTGGAGAGGTGATTATAACCAAATACAAGAACATAACTGAAGGCGGATTGGGGGGGGGGGGTCGCAGCATGCCTGGGCACCCATTTAGCTAGTGGAGCAACTGGTAAACCGCCTGGCCTCAGTGAAGGAACTGGAGGCGAGTGTACCGGGGGAAATAACCAAAACTCAGTGAAGGAACTGAGCAGGACTGGTAAAAGTCCAGTGAGGAAACTGGGCAGAAGCATCAACGAACCAGTAAAGAGACTAAGAGTGACATTGGTGCAGTACGCCTTGGAGGCGCAACATAAGAGTGATCCAGATCCTGTTCCTCCAGGCCACTCCTGCCCCTCTGACCGCTGGGTGAATTCACCTGCAGCGAGCAGAGTGGAGGGAGTGTTTTGGGCAACATCAGAAGGCGTTTACAGACCGGACCTGAACTCGTCGACAGACCGGACCAGGCACTCCTGCAGAGCCCCAGAGGTAAGCGTTACAGAACGGAAAGCCCACGCAATTGCTCTGCCTGAGTGCCATGGCTTCAGAGGTTGATCAGTTGGCCCCCCTGCTGGGCGAATTGAGAGCCGAGGTGCATGCTGCACGCTCGGAGACCAGTGGCGTAAGAAAGGAGCTGGTAGTGAACTGAGACAGAACTGAAGAACTGGCAAGGCGCCTCACCAGTACTCGAGCAGGACAAATCCCATAGCCAGGCTCAGCGGATGGAGCAGCTGCAGCAGCCTCCCAGATACAGGTAACCACTCCTGTTACCGTCCCTTTGGCTCCACCGGAAAGATTCATGGATGACCCACTGAAGTATGGAGTGTTCATGACTCAGTGTCGGCTTCATTTTTTATGCCGACCAGGAGCGTTTCCGACATATCAAACTAAAGTTGCCTTCATCCTATCCTACCTTGGAGGGCATGCTGCTAGTTGGTCAGTTCTGTTGTTTGACCGAGATGACCCTGTTCTGCACAACTTTGTACAGTTCCAGCAAGAGATGGACAAGCTCTTCTCCCGCCGTTCCCGGGACATGCTCTGGATGCCGAACTGCTAGGTCTTCGACAAGGGTCTCAGGATCTTCTGGCATACATTACCATGTTTCATCGCCACGTGGCTGAAACCAACTGGCCAGAGGACAAGAGGACCTCTTTGTTCTATCGAGGTCTACGAAACGAGTTGAAGGACGTTCTTGCACAGGTCGTGAACCCGCCTGATCGTTGTGCTGAGTACATAGACCTGGTACTCCAGCTTGACCACCGTCTGCAAGAAAGGAGATCCGACCAAGCCTCTTTTGAAAACCGGCCCTTGTATGTCCACCCCCGGGATACACCACGGGCCACTGATAACGCACCAGAACCAATGCAGTTGGGAAGCATTCAAGGGCTACTGACCAAGGAGGAAAGGGAACGACGCAGGAAACAACAACTATGTCTGTACTGTGGCAAGGCAGGACATTTCTTAAAAGACTTTACAAACAAGATAACTCGAAGGCCTTTGGGGGCTATGGAAGCCACGGCAGAGTCACAAGAGTCATCGGAAAACTACTAGGCTCGACAAGAGTAGAGACCGGCTTGTCGGGACAGGAAGAGACATCAGCGGTCTCGCATTTAACAACACCAGTCATCCTACTATGCCCTGAACAGTCAAAATGGATGCACGCATTGGAAGCGTATATCGACTGTGGAGCGGTAGGCAACTACATGGACATCACCATGGCCCAACAGATAGGGGTGCCTACTCGAAAAAGGGAAAAGGCTGATACCATATTGTCCGTGGATGGAACTCAGTTGACTTCCTATGTACTGGACCAGTTGTGATGCTATGCCATGACAGTCATCGGGAAAACATAGTCTTCGACCTTACTAATGCTCCTCAGTTCCAGCTAATACTGGGAATGCCCTGGCTGGTATGTCACAATCCTGTCATAGATTGGCGTAAACATACGGTGCAGTTTTCACCCGAATGTGCTCAAACCTGTTATCCAGCTTCAGTTACAACCCAAGAGAAACCCACGTCAGCAGTAAGTACAGACATCAGGAACTGCCCTTGGGATCGTAGGGCAAATGCTTCATGAGTACAGTGATTTTCAGGACGTTTTTCACAAGGAACAGGCCAATACATTACCACCTCACAGGCCCTACGACTGTCAAATGGAGCACAACTTCCATGCAGTCGTATCTACGCCCTTACGGAAAAGGAAAATCAACATCTACGTGAATACCTGGACCAGTACCTAGCCAATGGGTTCATCCACCCTTCCAAATTTCTGGTTTCCTCAGCTCTCTTCTTCGTCCCCAAGAAGGAGGGAGACCCGAGGACGTGCATAGACTACAGAGGGCTCAATAAAATCACTGTAAAAACCAGTATCCTTTACCCCCGATTCCTGTACTTCTAGACCTAATAAAAGGGGTAAAGGTCTACACGAAACTGGACCTGCGGTGGGCCTATCACTTGGTTCGCGTGAAGGCTGGAGACGAATGGAAGACAGCCTTCCGCACCAAGTTTGGGCTATTTGAGGACACGGTCATGCCCTTTGGGCTATGCAACGCTCCAGCAGCCTTTCAGTACTTTATGACAGATGTACTAAGAGAACTATTGGACGTTTGTACTATGGTTTACATAGACGACATCCTGATATATTCCGGAACCTAAAAGGAACATGTACATCACGTAAGAGCAGTCCTGGCTAAGTTACGTCAATACCATCTGTTTGCAAAACTTGAAAAGTGCGCGTTTCACGTCACCACGGTGGAATTCCTTGGATATATATAAGTCCCCAGGGCATTCAGATGGACAAACGCAAGGTGGAAGCAATATTGCAATGGCCATCGCCTACTTCAATCAAGACGGTCCAGAGCTTCTTAGGCGTCGCAAACTTTTATAGGAGGTTCATTGCTGACTTTTCAGAAGTAGTCCATCCAATTACATCATTTCTCAGAAAAAACTGCACATTTCAATGGACCGAAGAAGCTGAGAAAGCCTTCCAGGAACTAAAAACACGATTCACCACAGCACCAATACTCTGCCACCCAAATCCGGACCTCCCATTTCTGGTTAAAACAAACGCCTCCAATGTCGCGATGGGGGGGTATTGTCCCAGAGAGATCCAGCTACCAACCAATTACATCCAGTGGCCTTTTGGTCAAAAAAGGTTTATCGTGCAGAACTAAACTATGGAGTAACCGATAAAGAACTCCTTGCCATAAAAGCAGCCTTCTAAGAGTGGCAGAACCATCTTTTAGGAGCAAGACATCCAGTCGCTGTGCTTACTGACCATCGCAACCTGCAATTTCTACGGACAGCCAGGGCGCAAACACCACAACATTTCCGATGGGCTCAGTTCTTATCGGAATACAATTTCGCAGTCAGTTATCGTCCCAGGGTGAAAAATGGAAAAGCGGATGCGCAATCACGAATCGACTGGAATACTGAAAAAAGACGCATATGCATCCCCTCTTACACATCCTATCATACCTAAAGAGAAGCTCATTGGACTAATTAGCAATCACCAGACCACACTGGAGACGCTGCATGAAGAAATCAAAGAAGCCATGACCCCAATGCAAGTACAAACATGAGTTTCACAGGGACCACAACGCACTGTGGTCAACAATCTGCCATATTATCGAAAACGCCTCTATTTTCCGCACCACGAAATGCGAGAACTAATCATGGACGCTTATCACGATGCTCTTACAGCAGGTCATCCTGGCATAGCCAAAACCATGGCAAAAATTCAGCAACATTTCTGGTGGCCAACTTGGCGGAAAGACATTGTGCAACAAGTAAAGTCCTGCAATGTTTGTGCTAGGAAAAAGGCATCCAGAACCAAGCCTCAAGGATTGCTTCGCCCTTAGTTAATTCCACCGACTCCATGGCACACTATATCCTTAGACTATCACAGACCTACCCTCCTGTGAAGGTTACAATACCATACTGGTAGTAGTGGACCTCTTAACTAAACTGGCACACTTCACTGCTCTGAAAGGAATACCTAATGCAGGACAGTTAGCTCAAACCTTCCTGACCAACATTGTCAGATTACACGGATTCCCTTCTGTGGTAATTTCGGACCGGGGAAGCCAGTTTGTGTCCAGGTTTTGTAGGGCTTGCTGTGCTAAGGCTCAGATCGAGGTCTGTCTATCCACTAGTCGCCATCCACAGACCGATGGACAGACTGAAAGGACAAATCAATCACTCGAGCAGTACCTTCGGTGCATGCTTGCTCAAACAGATCAGAACCGGAAGGAGTTACTATGGGCAGCTGAATATGCATATAACAACACAGTCCATAGTTCCACCGGCATATCACCTTTTTTTTCTTATATGGACGGGATCCACGAACTTCAACTTTAGACCCACCAGAGGCTTTGGACCCACCAGCCGTGAGCACCCTGAATACTAACATTAAAGAAACCATGAAAAAGGCTACGCAAGTTCTCCAGGAAGTCAAAACAAACCAGAAATGCTTTGTAGACAGAAAAAGAACACCTGAACCCCAGTACCAGATCGGAGACAACGTATGGCTGTCTACAAAGCATATACAGCTAAAAGGACCCAGGAAATTCCACCCAAAATACATCCGTCCATACTCGGCAAAGAACATTGCTAATCCTGTGGCCATGGAACTGGATTTACCACCTGTACTCCGTATACATCCAGTATTTCATGTTTCATTGTTGAAACCTGTACATCCAGGAACCCGAGGCACTCTTAAAATACCTCCACCTATAGTAGTGCAGGGGGAAGCCGAATACGAAGTCAGGAAAATCTTGGACTCTAAAATTGTCCGAAAGAAGCTCTATTACCTAGTGGACTGGAAGGGCTATGGGATACTGGATCGGACTTGGGAGCCAGTGGAACATTTGCATGCACCTCGCCTAGTGGCTCGTTACCATAAAGAACATCCGGAACGACCTGGCCCGGCCTGGCAGTGGCTCTCCTTGGGTGGCCTTTTGGAGGGCAGGGGATGCTGTCACGATTCCAGGAACCCCCAAGGCTCAGGGAGGCACCTGGAACGAGAAACTGGCTGCCTGGCGCAGACAAAGGATTATACATGCCTTTAGCCCCTTCCAAGATGGTCCCCAGGTCGGACCAGGCCGTGACATTCAACATGGCCCCTAGAGGGCCACAGTACATGTTTCCATGGTGGTCTAGTGGTTCTGGGTGGGCCCAGGGCTATATAAACCCCGCCCTGGGCCACACCCAGTGCTTAGCATTTTCTCCGGCTGCCAGCGTGACGCTTGCTTGTCACAGTCCTGTTTCGTTCTGCACTTCGGATCAAGATTTGAACTCCTGATCAGCACGACGTGTCAAGGCATCGTGTTTCCAGACCAGCACTACGTGCGAAGCCAGAGAGTTCACTACGCGGGTCAAGATCTGCTACTTACCTGAATGCGGGTCGCGGAACTCTTCTGACTTCATCTGCAACGCCTGCTGGATTCCACCCGCGCGACAGAGTTCCGCACCCTCTGCATCTCCAAAAAAGACATACGGTAAGCAGTGGACTAGTCATACTGAAATAACCACACCCGCCACCCGCGCATTATCTTACCTGGACAGTAGACAACAGAAGCAGTGTCTGCCATCACCCACGCCAACCTCTTCCATCAGCATACCAATCCTGGTAAGAAAGCAGAGAATGGAGTAAGACAGCGTATTAGCAGGCACAAGTCCATATTACCCACCATCCTGTGGAGAGGTGCCTATAACCAAATACAAGAAAATAACTGAAGGCGGCTTGGGGGGGGGGGTCGCAAAAGGCCTGGGTACCCATTTAACTAGTGGAGCAACTGGTAAACCGCCTAGCCTCAGTGAAGGAACTGGAGGCGAGTGTACCGGGGTAATAACCAAAACTCAGTGAAGGAACTGAGCAGGACTGGTACAAGTCCAGTGAGGAAACTGGGCAGAAGCATCAACGAACCAGTAAAGAGACCAAGAGTGACATTGGTGCAGTACGCCTTGGAGGTGCAACATAAGAGTGATCCAGATCCTGTTCCTCCAGGCCACTCCTGCCTCTCTGACCGCTGGGTGAATTCACCTGCAGCGAGCAGAGTGGAGGGAGTGTTTTGGGCAACATCAGAAGGCGTTTACAGACCAGACCTGAACTCGCCGAGAGACCGGACCAGGCACTCCTGCAGGGCCCCAGAGGTAAGCGTTACACCGAGTTCTTAATCAACATTGTTATAAGATGTGCCTGTACCACTTGCATATATTTCATATGTAAACTGTACCATTTGACAAGACCAGGGGCAGAAATGCAGTTATGTTGCATTAATATTGCAGGCCAGTCTAGGTGCTTCTCATAGAGTGGCAAAAAGAAATTTGTGACAAACCGTATAGTAGCATTGAAACCAAAATCCCTCATTCCAACCTTCTCTCACTGGTGTCCAGTTGGCAGACGGCTTTTGTTCTTATCCCTTCCTCTAAAAGATTGTTTTCAGACATAACCGAAAGTAGACAATTTAACAATTACCTCTACTGCACTCAACTGTAGAACACACTGCCTTCTCCAAATCTTGAGCAGCAGAGGTCTGAAAACACTCATTCAACTAGCATTACATAGAAGAGTACATGCTTGAATTAATAGAGAGGAAGCAATAACTTTCTAATCCCTGCAACCATAAAAACATCCTTATAATGTTACAGAGCCAAAATGGGGGACAAAATGTGGGAGAAAGGGCATAGTTTGGACAACGCTGACAGAGTTTGTTGAAGGAGTGGAATCTAGTGAAGGTGGAGAGTCTGGCAGAGGTGGAATAAGGTTGGGGGGGGTGCATGCACTTATTGGGGCCTAGGGCAGCAAAAAACCTAAATATGCCACTGCTTAGCTCTTGAACCTTGCTTTATCCTTCCTTTCCAACTCATGTTTTCCCTTAAACTCTCTTCCACATTCACAGCTCTCCACACTGAATTCCACCCTAGAACTATATACAACATATCAACCTTCTTTCACATCCAGAGCCTCTAAAATAGCCTTCATTACCTTATTGTTTGTCCTGTTCGCACTCTTTGATAAGGCAACCCAAATATTTTACTTCCTGAATTCACACTTCTACTGTCAGTCCCCTTTCTTCCAATCTTTTAGAACTTCTGTCTTCCATCATGTTCCTCCCTGCCTTTACCATAAATCAAAATGTCACTGTGGAACACAATTACTCGTTCAACTCCATTTAACATGTGTCATGTTTCGTTGAAATACTGCTGCAGCAGAAGCAAACCTCAATGGCATCCTTAAATAACAAAACATCCTGAATGGTGGGATGAACATGGTATATTTTTTAAAATCTTTATGAAATGGAATTTTGGCGACATGCTGCCGATAGACCTATTGTGGCAAACAAATTAGCCTCACCAATCAGATTTGTCATTTCTGATATTACTGGAAGCAGCTATTCCTCTATAATTAGGTTTTTTATTTAAATACCTCAAGTCTACAGATACTCTTATCTTCCCATTTGCCCAACTTGCTGCTACTATAGGAATACCCCATTCGGCAGCTTCTACAGGTTTAATTACCTTCTCCTCTAACAATCTTTCAATTCAGTGTTTACTTCATATCTCATTGATACTGGATTTTTTCTCACTACATGCAAAATCCGTTAACCTCCTAATTATTTTATGGACATATCCCTTCAATTAGCACATACCTTCCATAAATATGCCCGGATTATTTATTTTTTCCTGTTTCGTGTTCCACTTTTGCATTTCCTTTAATGTCTTCTTGTTTCACAACTACGGATACCGGGTTTTCACTTCCTGCACTTAACTTAATCTACAATTTAGCTTGATCTCCCCAGCCTAGCACATTCACCCTTTTCTTTGTTACATACACTTTCACTTCTGCCATGTGTCCTCTGAATCCTAAGGTATTCCTATAATCTTGCATCATTATAGTTGAACCTTCAAATACTCCAGGATTGTTGATGTCTGGTTTATACAATTTTGCACTATATCCCATCTCATAATTCTGCAACCAATTTTCTCTGGTAACTATAGTATACAGAGACCCAGAGTCCACCATCAATTCAAATTAATACCCTGAATATGCATATGCATATATCTCTCTCTCTCTCACCCATCATATGTCTTATTATCTTCTTCCTCTTTGTGATCCTTCCTCCATTCATCCCTTCTACTGCCTTGTTTAAATTCTTGTACTTTGCACCTCACTGCAGCTACTTGTGTATCAGTTTTCTCCTTATCCTTCTCTTTCAGTCTTGGAGCAGAACGCAGTATGTTCTACTTTTTGAGCTGTACCTATAGCTTGTTCCAATGTTGGGTCACCACTAATCCATAATCTCTCTTGTATTACTCCAATGTTCGTATGGATGATCTAATATCGTATTAACTCATCTAGGTGTACGCCTCTACCAAAATTGCAAGGTATCGCCGGTTTCTTCAGGGCAATCACATACTCCTGAACTAGTTCGTCAGCTCCTTATTTCCTGGAATAGAAGTAAAACCGGTTTACTGCCACGTTTGTCTTTAGGTAATAATAGCTGTCTCTTCGCCTTCTCATACTCATTCCTACCATCTCCCTATTCTCACATTGGGGGCAGTTCCATGTACTTCCTGCGTCCTTCTGGGCCAGTGAGTGTAGGAATAAGCATTTATTTTTAGCTGGCGTAAGCGCTTCATAGTCTATGATGCTTATATAGTTTCCCTAGTAATCCTTCCTCTCAGTCCATACTATACGGAGCTCCCCCGAGGTTGTTAGAAATGGCTGGGGAGGGTGTATTGTTATATTTTGCATTTCCACTTCTTCCCTTTATTCCTCAACTTCTACATCTCCTCCTTATTGTCTCTTGTTGCTCTTTTATTTCTGTCTTCTTTAATGTATCTACGATACCATGCCATTGTCTTCCTTGGTGTCCGTTGTGCCATGTAATGTCCTTTGCGCTCCTTACACATTAGGGGGTCCTTTGGTCTGATCCATGCGTGCTGTACACACTATGCAGACCTTTCCTCTGAACCTGGTTGAGGGCTGGCGAGATTGTTGGTCCCTTTGTTGACTCTGCCGCAGGCCAACGTTGCTTTTTGCTCCTGCTGCAGCGGGCCAATGGTCTGCTTTTCCTTGGCAACATGTTGATTTTCTTTTGAATTTCCACCTCACGCCAGTTGCCCATGGTCGTTATGACCTTCTATTGGTGTATTTTGGTGAGTCACGTTCTGCTTCCAGTACTCATCTTATTGACTTGTCCCTCAACGGTCTGTGGTGTGATTCCTCAGTTTATTGCATCCTCCTTTTCTTGGTTTGCGCCTTGTAGGCAAGGGCAGGGTTCAACAAAACTTCATCCTTGTCGCCAATTGTAATAACTGGAGGAGTCTTGAGTGAAGTTCAATCCTTTATTGTAGCTTAGCCTTAGCTCTTGAACCATGCTTTCATCTTCCTCACCAACTCCTGTTTTCCCTTAAACTCTCTCCACATCCACATTCCCAACTCTCCACACTGAATTCCATCCTAGAACTATATACAACACTACTACCACTCTCTCTACTACTACTGTCTGTACTACTGCCTTCACAACTCCTACTCTCACTAGTCCTCACCTTCACCCTTTGATGTCTCTTTTCCCGTCAGTCCTACTACTACCACTTCCTCACCACTACTACTGTTTCTTCTCACTACTACTACCACCACCACTGCTGCTCTTCTCCTAGCCACGAAACCCAGGATTAGGTTTCCAACTCACCCCTTCACTGTACCCGCTCTCACTATTTCTTACCCCTCCACACTTTTCTACTATGCCCTGCTCCTCACACCCCCGCTTCTACACAACCCATCTACTAGCCGCACTCTCTAACACTCACCCCCTCTCACTCGACTGCACCTGCTACTCTTCTGCTATTTCCTACAATACCTTCTATCTTTCTCTCTCCCGCATCTCCTAAACTTCCCCCTCCACAATTCCTACAATACACTCACTAAACTATACACCACTAATACAACTCGCTCTCAAGTACCTCACCTTTTCAATGCTCCAACATTCTACTCCGCCATCTTTGCTACACCTGGTGTCTTGGTCCCCCTCCTGCAACCTTAACAATACAGCCCACACTCTCTCTGCCTCTGCTGCTACCTGTTTTTATACTGCTGGGCTGGGGATTCAGGGTCTTTCTCATCACCTCATTGGTTGCCATGCTCACTTGATTTCTTGCACCAATCAGTACCTGCCTTTCCCCAGGAAGTCGGCTACACAACAGAGCATTTAAAAGCCCCTTCCCTTTTTCCAGCACGGGAGATGCAGGCGTTGTCTTGTTCGAGCCCTTTACCACGTTTCACAATGACAAGGTCATCTTGCGCACTCACCCAAACATCTTGCCCAAGGTGGTCCCTCTGTTCCATCTGAATCAAGAGATCTGCCTGCCGGTGTTCTTCCCGAACCCACAATCAGAGGCAGAAAGGTCCCTGCATTCCTTGGACCTCAAGAGGGTTCTCAAGTTTTATCTCTCTGATGAAATCCTTCAGGAAGTCGGAGGCATTGTTCGTGGCTTTTGGGGGCTCCTGCCCCGGCTTGCAGGCCTCCAAGGCTTCCATCACCCGTTGAATGGTTCAGGCCATTTCGGAGGCATATACGGCCATGGGCAAAACTGTTCCTGACGGGATTCATGCAAATGCTTCTTGGGATGCATCAGCAAGGCGGCTACTTGGACCACTCCGTCGGCCTTCTGTAAGCACTACACGCTGGACACCGGCTCCAGGCATGAGGTCAGGCGGTTCTGAAGAACCTTTTCACTTCATCCTAGATAGGAGGCAGGTTGTCACAGCTCCACCCTATGTTCTTGTTCAGTGGAATCACCCACAAGGATGGAGGAAAGGGGGCGGGGCGTATGAGTAATTAAAGTTACTCACTGTAGTGATGTCCCACCCGCCTTCCCCCGCTAGCATGCCGATGACTTATAGGTAATAAGAGTAGCCAGGTATCTACGAGTCCAATGTGTTCAAAGGGGACTGAGGTGAGGCGCCGGAGAGTGGGGCCTTGGCGGGACGTGGCTGCGTCCCCTCGCGCTTTACTAAATGCAAAGGGGAAGCTCAATTTTTTTGTTGCCAAAGGTTCTAGTACCGTCCCTGTGTTAGGGGATGCCCACAAGGATGGAGGAAAGGGGACTAGGAGTACTCTAGTTACTACGGTGAGTAACTTTAATTTTCTACTCAAAATGTCTCATCACCGACTTGGAGACCACTGTCATTGTTTGCATATTTAAAAAAGGGTCACATAACGAACAATTGCCCGATATCACTTATTGCGAGTTTAACAAAAGTTTAAGACAAAAATTATACTGTCGCACCTAGAGTACTGCTATATGGAAAATAATGTCCTAGCCCACCACCAAGTAGGATTCCGAAAGGGCCGGGGGGCTGTCATCCAGGCCTTTACACTTGCTTATTCAACATTTGTGTAAAAAAAAAAATAGCTTTATATTTGTTATTTGTCAGCCTTAAAATGGCATTCGACTACTGTGCAGGCCTTGAGGTACTTGTTATATGCTATCGTGAACATGTATTCAAATAATATTGCAGTGGATAGGTGGCGCCCAGTTGAATAGTTTACCACTACTTTTTAGGTGACCATGGGGGTGTGCCCTCAGGCGAATATAATATCTATCCCAGGGGTCGGTGTACGTTGGAAACTTTAAGGGAGGGTTGGGGAGGAGTTAAAAAAGAGACGAGACCCGGGGGGCGGGGGGACTGAGGGGAGGTGGGTAGAAAGATACCGGCGGAGACTAGAGAGGGGTGCGGGGAATTCCTCCCCCCGAAATGATTAACTGTTAAGTTTACTTTAAGTGTGGAAAAGCGAATATGCATTAAATTAGAGGAATATTCTTTGCACTGCATCGGGGCAGGGGAAGTTAGGCGCGTGTGCTTAGAGGCCAGTGGGGTCTCGTATCCCCCTTGGCTCTCTTCCGTACAGGATCCACGGGAAAAGCATCTAATAGATAAATAATAACGGGGAAAAATGGAATGGTTTGATTTCCCTTACCCTTCATTCACATTTCACCATTAGATGGCGCACTGCCCCTTGAAACGATCAAGCAACTACAAAAGAATTATAAACGGAAAGTGGCCATTTAAAAAGAGGAGAATAACCAAGACTGCTTTTCGATTATGTAAGACAATATTTTAGCAACGATTTTTCAAAGGCAAAACAATTGGTACGACATTCGAGGGAGCAAGTTTCATGAATGACATTACCGCCGATTTAAACACACACTCGGTTCAGCTCTACCAAGTTCCACAGACGTAATTGGATGAGAAAGAACCGTACTTCTTAAAACTTTTACATGTGTGTATTGCCTTTACGAATTTTGTCCTTGACCTAAGTAATGAGTACCCGGCTAGAGACTCGTCTGATTTGTTACTTCCTGGACCCACAGGGCACCGGGGTCCAGGCTCAAAAGTGCCGGGGGCACCCAGCCGAACACAAGGACATGCAGCAGCACCCTGTCAGCACAGTCATACGGGATCCTCCATGGCCTGGGGACACTTAGGCGATCACGGCCAATGCAGCCGGAGTTGCCCTGCAAGGGGCACCGGCTTATACTTAAGACGAGGGACACCAGGGACAGCATTGCCCAGCAGAGGCACTGTCCTGGTAGAGGGCCATGCAACCTGCTATAAAGCACCAGCTTTTTTTTTTGTAAAAATATCTTTATTAAGTGCTTAAAGATGATACAAGGGTAATAAATTCAATTCAATAAGAAGACTTTTGTGGCAATTACATTCCCCCCTCAAAGCAGAAGGGGTAGTTTCAATCCTGGGTCGACATCACTATTGTTAGTGTTAGACGTAGCTGAATTCTAAGGGTGTTGTGGTTTTTCTTAAAGCACTGACGTTTCGGCTGATGATGTCAACGCCTTCATCTGGGCTTTGGATTGGTTGGCTCTTGTTGGCCTATCCGTTCTTGCGACCGTTCTAAATTCGGGGGTTGAAGGGGGGTCCTTTCTGCTAGGGCATCTTCTTTCCTCCAGCTATTCACTTGAGGGGAAAATGTTTGAGGCTGGTTGTAAGAGAGAGGGACCTTTGCAGAAAATGCGTGGTCCTGTTTTTCTGTCATTTCCGATCAGGTAGATTGGCTGAGGCGGCATCTGTCCAATGTTGCTGTTTTAGTGCCGTCCTGGGGGTCCTGGCTCGCAGCGTTTGTCAGTGCTTGTTGCTTTTGTCTGTGGTTGCTGTGGCTACATGGGTAGCGCGGGGGTTCATGTTCTTTGGCTGTTGATGCTATTCATTGCGCATGCGTTGTGGCGGCGCATAAGGCTGGGCATGTTGTGCTCTTGGCGTCTCCGATGTCATGGAGTGTGTTGGTTCTCAGCACACGCGGGTTGGCTCATATTTGGTATATGTGTATGTATATATAGAAAGAGGACGCGCGTCCATTGGGACATGCATTCTTTAATGGTTTAAGTATGTGGGACTGTTTATCCCGGACGACTGTAATATCGTATTGGAAAAAGAAAAATTGACTCGAAGGCTGCAGGGGGCGACTATGGGGGTGACTACCCCTTTAAACCCAAGGCAAATTTGATAGCAAGAGTCGGGGAGCAGGTCCCGCCCCCCAGCCCCCTTCTTTGGGGACTTAATCCAGCGGCCAGTTCGGCTCTAACGTGATTCAGACTCGCAGGTGGCAGCCGTGTATTCACTTAAAAACCGTGTGTAGGCAGCGGTACTTACTCATCACTTCTGGACTGAGTGGTGCCAGATGAATACGGGGGCAAATTCCCTTCTAAAGCCCTTGGAGTAATTGATCGGTGTGCCTGAAAGAAGGTCTGGCCTCCTAGAACTTCCAGTGAGCTAATCCGGAAATAAGGAACTGTGTGGTGACTGCAGGAAGTGTTCTCCTTTGAGCCCATGGCTCGGATAGAGCAGGGTGCTTGCAGCAAGGACTTATCACATGGGGCTCTAAGAAACATACGGCTGCCAGGCCAGTGAGTGTGGTACAAAGTCTCAGTTCCATTTTCATGCCAGGGAAAATGGCCCCCCAAACCAAGGAACTATAATCTGAGGAAAAGGCTGTGTGGGAAAAGCAATGGATACCGACAAGCCCCCTCTGGGGGTCCCTCTGAGGGTATAGCCGGTGAGCCCTTTCAGGAAGCAACCAGTCCAAATGTGGGAGAATCTTCAAAAATGGGTCCTCCCAAATGAAAAGAAATTACATCTTTTTTTCAAAAGTAATCAGTGCCCGCTGAGTTGGGCCCCCCAGTTTAACAGAACTCAGTCAGTGCGATGATACATGATGAACTAGCTGTAAATATAATTTCTATACACTCATCCTTTGATGGAATTGATAACAATTCCCTACTGGACCTGTGTTATCTTGTAAGTAACTCAGCGAGACCCCCCAGTGAGTGAGTGAGACCCCCCCAGTGAGTGGGAGTTTTAAGGAGCAGGAAGAATGAAGTGGGTTTTCGGGTGCACTACGGTCTCAAAGACTGTCAGCTTCTGCTAATTTGGTGATGGATGATACACCACCGGGGCGGGTCCTGAATTGGCGAATTCCAATAATGATCTAATGGCCTCCAATGAGAATTTGCTGAACCAAACAACTGAAGACTCAGTGGTACACTTTGCTATTAAGGTACTTTTGAAACTCTGTGGTCGCATCCATGATGAGGTGGGGAAACAAGGTAATAAATTGGACTTGGTAATGGGTAATTTAAACCTCTCCACGCTTGCAGAAGAGAGGGCGGTGGAGGGACCCTCTACTCCAGTGATACCACCAATCAATATAGAATCTCAGGAAGATGCTATTATTGAAATCCAACAAGATGCATTATCTCCCTTGAATTACCCAACTCACCGGGTGAGAGGCAGACGAAAGAGACTCAAAAGGGGAGAGCGGGTTGGGGGGCAAACCTTGGTACTCTGATCCCCAATGGAACGGAGCAGCCACAGAATGAAACTACCGCTAATGAAGATGGATTACCGGTGAGATCAAAGATATTAAAAAAGAAAGAAACAAGGAGGAAAAAACAAAGCCTTCAGAAAGAGGGCACGCTCACGAGTTGGCTGTTACAAGACAATGTATCAGTGCAAGCTATTGAGGATATGATTGAACCACTGATCCATATTAATGAGAATGTCAATGAACAGCCCATCCCAGGGTTGAGTCTACTGTAGAAGGGCTGGGTTCTACTCTGCTATGTCTAGCTCCATCTCCCCAGCTGCAGGTGCGGGTGGCGCTGTAATGGAAATGGTTCCGGAGTATTATTCCTGGGATTGGGGGGTGGGGAGGGGGGGTCCCACGATTGAATTAAGATCTTGTCTTGGAATACCCGGGGCCATTCCCATTTTTCCTCGGAAGGAGGATCATTAACATCAATTGTGGCTTCTGATCTATTCTTACTTCAGGAAACTCGGATGCTGGAAGATTTAGCTCTTGATGGTTACAGGGTTTTCCAGAGTAAGGCAAAAAAGGGATTACTGGGAATACCCTCAGGGAGGGGTGGGGGGTTTATTGGCGGGGATTTCTTTTGCACAACTTTCCTTCCGTCATTGTAACTCCTTTCCTTCCGTCATTGTAACTCCTTTCCTTCCGTCATTTTAACTCCTTTGGAGGAAGGTGGTAATGTTTTGGCTGTAGAAACCCGATTGATGGTTGGAAAGACTAGTACACGTTTACTGGTGGTATGCGTGTATTCACTCCCCCCACCCCACCGGTAGTGAGAAATCTGAAAACATTTTTGAATATTTGGATAACTTGTTTATGAGATGGGTGGAAGATCCTGAGCACGATCTGATTTTATTGTGTAGGGATATGAACGCGAAGTGCAGGGAATTTACTACAAAAAGATTGGCTAGCCATATCCCCATACAAAATAAAATGATGTTGAAAGCCCGGAATGTGAAAGGAACTGGGGAAAATTCTGGGCGGGATGGGAATTAACATCTTTGAATGGTCGAGTTGGGAGTGGCTTACCAGGCCAACCCACGTGGTCTATGGCTAATAAGAATAGCTCCATTGATTATATATACATGAATTCCCCGCAACTCACCCTTGTTGGACAATTCTGTACTGTTCCCACAATGTTTAGTGACCACCGGAAATTGGAAACATACATTGGGGGAAAAGGGTGGGAACCAGACTGCCCTTGGTCCGGGCGATATTCTACTTAACCATGGTGGCAATAGAATTCGTTGGTCAGAAGGCAACATCAGAAGGGCTGGCAAATGTCTGTCCAAAACTATGGTGGAGGAATTTGATCTTTTAGATAAACTAGACCCTTATGGCATTGAAGCTTGGATAAAGGAAATTGCCAATAGAGTGAGTACAATTAGGGGTAAGCCTATGGTTGTTCTAGGAGATGGAAAATGTAAAGCATTTGATAAAGAGAATCAAGTAGCCAAACGTAAAGTGCGCAGTCAAATTAGATCTGAAAAGAAATCTATGCTTTCGAAATCTGTCATTATAAAGAATATATGGAAGATCAAAAATAATTACCGTAATTGGCAGAAGCGACGGAAATGACTAGGCCTCAATAAAAATTGGCAGTTACTATTGCAAGCTATGCTGATGCATAATCCAAAAACTATGTGGCGGACCTTGGCACTTGCTAAAGAATCTCAGAATGGTAAATGTGCTATAAACACCATACCTGAACCCAGCTGACGCTCATTTATAGAAGGAAAAAGGCCTGTGAAGTGCAAAGAGGGGGAAAGGAAAATGGGGGATGAGGTTGTCTGGTCTTTGCACTTCAATCGGAATTGTATTATGGAGCTAATTAAAAAAGCAAAAAACTTGAGGGCCCCAGGTCCAAATGGGTTGGCAGTGGTTGTGTTGAAAACGGACCCAGTAAGATGGGCATCCTTTCTTTGCAACCTGTTTACCAAAGTATGTACTGTCAAAAAATTACCGCTATCATGGTCAAGTTCTATCTTGATACCAGTATACAAGGCAGAAAATTTTACTATCGCTCTTGGACACTACTGGGAAGGTCTTCTCTGCATGCTTGCTTAAACATCTGCAAGCTTGGGCTGACGAGAAAAGGTTGCTACACCCACTACAAACGGGTTTCCGGAGTGGGGGGGATTGATAATTTGAAGCTTCGAGTGGTGGATCAGCTAATTAACCAGGTGAATAAGAATGCCCTGTACCTTGCGTTCGTGGACTTTAAGTCCGTGTTCGACCTGGTCAACAGGGATCGTCAGTGGGGAAAAATGGCAGAGTGGGGGGTGCGGGGGGATGCCCGGCTTGGCTACTTGAAATTGTAGTGGCCTTACATAAGAAAACGACTGTGAGAATCCGATTGGGCAATGGGAACAACCTGCCAAAGAAATCGGCATAAATAGGGGGGTGAAACAAGGATGTTTGCTAGCCCCCCCTACTCTTTAATTTATACTTGGCCGACCTTATCCGACGACTGGAAGCCCTGGGTAGCTGGTCTCCAAAGATTGGTAATGACCATATTACGGCCATTCTATACGCCAATGATCTGGTGCTCTTTAGCCACATGGTTCAAGGTATAAAAGCTCTCATGGAAGCTCTTGTAAGCTACGCTAAAGAAAATGAGCTTATAATAAATCGAAATAAGACCAAGATAATGCTGTCTACCCACAAGAAGGTAAACAGGATAAGTATTGACCTTAGTATCGAGCAGATTGATTATGCCCCTCATTATAAATTTTTGGGCATAAATCTAGCAGAGAATGGCAGTTATCAAGACATTATAAATGTTAAACGGTAAGGGCCCGACAATTAACATATCTGATCAATCGATTCTCTAAGGGATACGCAGGCTTCTCGCTGAGTGGGACAGTCATGCTCTATAAGCAGTGGTTTTGCCCTACCATTCTGTACGGCCTATATGGCCTGGAATTACAGAAATGGGAATGGTTAAAACGAATTGAGGGCTTCTTCTGGCGCAAGATGTTGGGTTTGCCCCAAAGTACTCCAATTGAATACCTGCGATTGGAGCTAGGAGTACCATCTCTTAAAGCTCTTGTGTTGAAACGTAGATGAGAGCTGTACCTACGTACACAGATTTCAAAGAAGGAGTCTTTGATGGCGAGAGTAGCAGGACATAAAGTGGGGACAAGCAAGAAAGAGGATACATTTCTGGAGTCTATCCATGTAGTCTTCAGTTAAATTAACTGGTGGCCAGAGTTTTCACATGGAACTAAGTACAAAAAACTAAAAAAAATAGTTTTGTCCAGGAAAACTATGCAATGGGACTGGATACGAAATTATGCACACTTGGAATCATTGTAAGGGTATGCCCCAGTAGCCCAGGTGACACACAGTTTTATGCACCCACAGACATACCTGCTGATTTGTCTGCATCCTAGGGTGAGACGGCTTCGACTCTTGATTAGGATCAACCAGCTTCCTGTTCGAACAACTATAAAAGGGGCGTTTGAACACAAGTAAGGAGAATCGATTTTGTAGGATATGCAAAAACCCAAGTAATCCAGAAACGGAAAAGCATATCCTTACTGAGTGACCTAAATTAGGTCATTTATATATATTACTTTTGGGTCACATGGTCCATAATTATGAAGCTATCCAGAGTAAAGATTTCTGGAATTACTGCCTGAACACCAAATCCACCTCAAAGCATACAGCTGTATACCAAGTTTGGGTGAATGCTCAGAGGTATTTTTAAGATAGGTTTTAGGAATTTGCAAGGAATATCATCTCTAGGCCCACATGTTTAGAAAGGGAACGATGTGGACCTATAGATATGTTAGGTCTTTTTTTATTGATTTTATGGTTACGGTAGATGTTGGCATATTCCTTTTTAGGATATATGAATCTTGAAATAGATACGAGGACTGATCCATTAGCAATACAAGGCATTTTTATTTTTGGTTATGAAAATGTATAATGTCGGTAATGTGTTATGTGTTACATTACTTAAGGTGATAGGTGGTATATGAATGTTATGTGAATGATATATGTGATACATGAAGGATATGTATTTTTATATGGGATATGTCTTAATTCTACTATACGTGCAATATGTAATGTAAATGTACTGTAAAGATTTATACGAAAAGTTCTATGAACTGAAACGTTTAATAAAGTATTATTATTAATGGACACATTACAATGACAGCTACAAGTTTTCATGGAGAGGGGGCTGTATTGGCAGGGGGGTGCGTCTGTATAATAGGGACACTTGTGGGTGATTTGTTTTCCATGCAATCACTCTAGTTCCTTGGTGCTGTTGTAAATGTCAGCATGGGTGCACATAATAGGTTGTTTAATAGTCTGTAAATCCAGGAGTGGATTCATTCAGTCCATTAGTGACGGTTTAAAGTTTGTGAACCCAAAACGCTTCTTTGTGTAGTAGAGCATTGCTTATATTAGTGTTGCTTTCTACCCGGTCCACAATCCACCAGTGTATGTCATCCGGGCTGTGTTGTAGTTCCATGAAATGAGCTACCATCGGGCCGTGTGTGTTTTGCATCTAATTCTAGAGCGATGTTCCCCAATTCTTTTGTTGAACGCTCGTGTTGTTTGAACTACGTATTTTAGTCCACATGGGCATTCGATCACAGATTTCATTTAAGCTTTGCAATTTGAGAAGTGTCTCAAGGTCCATTCTTTGCTGGCCACTGTGAATGCTTTAATTTTTTGGGTAAAACGCCAGACATAGCCTGTGCTGCAGGGGTAGTGGCCTATGGTCTCTTAGGTTCCATAGTGAGTTTCGTGTTGCTTTTTTCCCAAAACTTTCCAAGGGCAAGATGCTCTTTTAAGTTCTTAAAACGTTTTAAAGCCATCCTTGGCAGTGGTTCTTCCGGTTTATTTAGTTGTACTATTGGCCAGAATTTGATAATATTTTTAACTTTTCCTGTGTTGGACCAAAGGTAGTAACGCAGGTTAGTGTGTCATTGTCCACTTGTCTTTCGTTAATGCTTAGTAAAGCTTCCCTTGGTGTATATTTAGCTCTTTTCTGTGCAGTTTTTAATAGCTTTTTAGGGTACCCTCTTGTAGACAGTCTTTCTTCAAGATCCTGAGCGTGGTGTGTGTACTGGGACAGCTCTGTGCTGTTGCTACGGATCCGCAGGAACTTCCCATATGGCAGGTTGTCTTTCAGATTCCTAGGGTCTGGTAATGCAGAAGCATGTTCCTGTCTGTGATTTTCTTGTACAAAGTACATGTTAACTTGCCTTCATTGTTCATGATGGTGAGATCCAAGAAGTTGATTAACACCGGGCTGCTGCATAATGTAAATTGTATTTCTGAAGTGAGGTCAGTTAGCCATTTCTGGAACTCTTAAGTGTGTCGATGTCCCCAATTCTAAACAAAGATGAGATCATCGATGTAGCGCTTCCATTTGCTCATTCGATGTGCGAAAGGATTTGTATTATTGGGGACATTGTTTTTTTCATATTCAGCCAAAAAGAGCACCAACAAACATTTATTTTGCATTGTCCTTTTTATTCAAGCTTCAGCTCGACGTGGTTAGAGCTAATTCTCAGAGAGCGAGCCAGTGGATCACCAAGGAGTCTCTGATGGTTTGCAAAAGTATCGAATGCCACCATGTAATTTTTTGCAGTGGCACATTTTTATTAGGGTAGCATGAAGTAGATATTTAAAATTACTTGCACTGAGCTATTAACCATGGGAGTTTGATATTTGTACAGATTTGGCTTTTTAGCTCGCCTTACAAACACGTTATGTTAAAGCTTCAATTATAGTTGTGATTTTGGAATGATTGGCCGTATGATTTTTTTTTATTAGGATTTGTTTTATGAAAAACCTTTCACCATCTTACATAACATACATGAGATAACAACATAACAATTCACTACAATTTATACAAACATATTTCATAAAATCAAAATAATTATTCATAAAATCACCAATAAACAACATTACAATTGATGACATTCCTTAAATAATTCTTCTAAAAATATAATCAGGGCTAAAACCAGGAGGACACTCGCCCATCAAGAAAGTTCACCACCACTCATGGGGTCATGCTACTGCTTTCAGAGAAGAGCTTCCCAAGGCATTGTGTTTGCATCTCTTTCAAGCCTGTGAAAAATAGCAAACGGTGTTGGAGTGTCTCTGTAGTACACTTAACTGTGCAAAATCTGCAAACTGAATCTTTTACGCCCCTTGACCGCCTTGCAAATAACATGTCTTTGGTAGGCTACAGGTTTATTCAAAACCATAAAAATTGAGCAACATGATGACTGCTAGGAAACTTACTCAAGTATCCTGGCAAAACACCAAGTTCTACAATCAAGACTGGAGTTAACAGCTAATACTCTTTCTTCGCTTTCTGAGTGTCAATCCAGTCGACTTTCCACAATTTCCCTTTTCCTCTAACTGGATTTGTCAGTAACTCTTCAGTTGTGCCCAATTTCTCTAGGACATTACAACAAGCAAGTTTCAATTAACTTAAATATCGATTCATTCTGTTTTAGCAGCGTGTCCCCAATAATCAAACATAATACGGCCATCTTTGCCTTGACATTTTTGATACAATGATAAAAATGTCCACATGACCATAGCATTGAGAGAAGGAAGATCTAGTTCATGACGGATAACCTGGATCGGAGCTCCATTAGGCATTGCATGCACTCTTTACATGTGGCTCTTTAGGCCGCAGTTTCAATCAGTTCCTGTTTTGCATGCCTTCTAGGATTTTCATAGTATGATTCATGTGGTGTCTCCAAAATTCCCCATGTCATTGGCACAATTTGTTTTGGTTGGTGCTGAAAGATGTAATGACCTCAAACTTCGTTACCAAATGGAATGAGTTTCCTGTGATGCACATGAAGTCCAGGATTTCAAAATTGGAAGCCCCTATGCCAGGTAGGGCGTACTGGCAAATCACCCTGAATCTGTCCATTCGGGAGTTGACAAACCCCAAGATCCATTTCCTTTGACCATCGTACACCTCTTTTTTTCCAAACGTTTAGAGAAAAAGAGAGAGAGAGAGAGAACGATCTCTCCTGCTTCGGAGGCTGCTGCATTTTATCTAAGAAGGTGATGTTTAAATCACCACAAATTACGATGATCGAGTTCTCCAAGTTTGCGTGACACTGTTCAAGTAAATCCACAACACCTTCCACAAATTCACCGTCCCCAATCCCCGTTGGTTTCCAATACACGTTAAAAATTACATACAGGGGGTGCTGTTGCGCAGGGAGCCGATACGGAAGTGAGCCCTTAGAGCTCCTTTAAGGCTGCCACTATGCTGCAGTTAAAATCCTTCTGTCACCTTAAATCCTGCGGTGAGACATACACTCCCGGGAACCTCGGAGACACCAAAAACTGCGACGAGTGCCTGGGCTCGGGCATCCTTTTGGTGGCGAGGACGGGCAGTAAGTGGGCCGCTACCGCAAACAAGGAGAGATATGCCACGGCTGGCTAAGGTGAGCCAAAGGTCTTGCGACACGAGAGGCAGGTGCCAGGACCAGCAGGGCACCTGCAAGCCCGCCGCGCCAGCAACCAGTGCTGCGTATTTTTTTTTTTTTTTATTTTCTTAGTTTATTAATAAACATTTTGAAATACACAATTCTCTAATCAATTCCCTTATTCAATAAAGAAAAAAAACACAAGGACGACAGTTCCCATGTCCAGCCCACAGTCTGATACATCGAGCATGTCAATAAAGTTTATCACCGAGCAAGTTAGATTGACGGAACTCCCACTCAGAATTCTGAACCACCAGTCCTCCATATTTCCATTTATCGGTGCATATTTGCTCAGATGTATCGATCTGATCGAATTCAATTTGGGACAACCGATTACCAAATGTTTTATGGTTTCGATTTCCTTTAAACAAAATCTGCACCAGTTATCACAGATCAATGGATCTTTTCGTCTTAATAAAACTTCTTTTGTTCGTAACGCATTCATTCTTAAACGAAGAAAGCGGTCACTGTGATGTCTTGAGGGAAACTGAACAAGATATCTCAGCATCGTATTTATTTTGTTAGAAGTTGGCCCTAATTTAGGCGCCGACACCATAATTTCCAGACACTCCATGTTTCGTACCCAGGCCCATTCTTTTAGTTTTTTCTTTGCAAGTTGGGGCCATTTTATCAATGTTTCTTTACTTATATTGGCTGCTCGCATGATGTCATGAATTTTTGTGGACCAGGTGATTAGAATCTGCTCAGATGGTCGCACATCATCCATCGCCAAGATCGCGTAGGCAGGTTCTTTCTTCGTAGTTATCGTCTTTCTCAGTAATGCTAGTGATTTCCAAATTACTGTTGTGTATAGATCATCCAGGGCAAGTTCATGCCTTATTACTGAGATTGGAAAGCAATTTGGTAGCTTCAAGACACGTCGCCAGAAATGGCCTTCCAGTTTTGCCCACAGTTTGTGGTCGAGATTCCAACCTGCTTCTGTTCCATAGGTAACACATGGGATTACTTTTTGCAAATAGAATTGCCGGATCGGGGTTAGGTAAAATTTGCCAAAAAGGTTGTGAATTCTTGTTCCTTGGATAGCCAAAATATTCATACGGCAGCCTACATTCCTTGACCAGCTCTTCTCACAGATCGAAGCGGATATCATTATACCTAGATATCTGATTTCCAATACTTCCTCAAGTTTCGTATTTCCAATTTGCCACTTGAAACAGTTTTTCTTTATTCCTTTCTGCGTTCCAATTTTCATAATTTTAGTTTTTGTCGCATTTATACTCAAATGATTTAAGTTCATATATTGATGTAATTTATGTAATAGACGTTGTAGGCCAATCTGCGTGGTGTCTGCTAAGATTATATCGTCCGCATATACTAAGCAGTTTAGGTGAGATCCGTTTAGTTTCGGCGGAAAGCAACGCACATCCTTCAATGCTGATGGAATATCCGCGATGAATAGCTTAAACAAGCATGCTGCAATGGGACAACCCTGTTTTACACCTCTTTGGGTCTTCATTTTCTCCGACAGAGTCCCGGCTTCATTCAGTCTTATCTGAATGGACGTGTCCGTATGCAATGCAATGATCGGAAACAGAATCTCATCTGGACAATTCCAATTGTTTAATTTTGCCCATAGGGTTTCCCGATCAATGCAGTCGAATGCTTGATGAAGATCAATGAATGCTATAAACAGCTGTGGTTTTTTTTCTATAGCATTCAACTTGAGTAAGTTTAACAGGGTCAGGTTGTTTTCTGTTCCAACGCCTTTTGTGAAACCAGTTTGTCTGGGATCTGCGATTCCTATTATGTCAGCCCACTTAGTTTTTTTTGCAGAAAGTTCGCAAACACTTTGCCGATGGTATCTAGTAGGGCGATCGGGCGATAGTTTGCCGGATCAGCTCGATCGCCCTTCTTGAATATAGGAACTATAATTGCAGATGTCCACGAGGCCGGTATTTCTCTATGCTTTTTGATGTTGGCAAATAAAATCTCAATCAATTTCGCCCATTCCAGTTTGTTTTGTTTAAGCAGAACATTAGAAATGCCGTCAGGGCCAGCGGCTCGAGAATTATTCAGTTTTTCAATGGCAGATAGAATGTCCTCCCTGGCTTCAGTGCAGTCCCAGTTTACAGACCTTAGGTCTCTCTGTTTAGTGTCTGATTCCACATCCCCTGCAAAGACATTATTGAAGTGTTTATTCCACTCTGCCTCAGTGACCACGTTTGCCATTTTGATCGCTCGGTTGGCCGTGCAATTGTTTAGAATTTGCCAAATGTCTCTGCATTTGTGTGATTTCATCATAGTCAACATGACTTCGCCTCTTTCTTGATCGCGTTGGAACTTAAATGCTTTAGACCAATTACGATATGTTTGTGTCCTTTTTTTTATCAAGTTGGCACTGTTAGTACCGCCTTGTGCTTTCAGCTTACATATGTCACGTTTTAGACGCTTTTTTTCTTCGTTTACTCTTGAGCTCCATTCATGGGTATGTTTTTTCTCAGAGTTTTTCTTCCACAAGTTCGGTAAGCTTTTCGGAGGTAACAGCGACACGTAATCCACATTGCAAAGGGACAAAGGGTCTACTGCATCTAGTTTCGCCGTGAGACTGGATATCTGAGCGGTAGATAATCGTAGCCTGTTTTTTCCATTATTTAGTTCCAGGGCTTGAGTCACTGCTGACTTTTTAGTTCCTGATGTTATCCTCAGATATAATACCAACGGATCATGGTCACTGTTTTTAGTGGGGATTGCGTTCAGTTCATGAATTAAGTTCCAAGCATGTTTTGAGACCCATATGTAGTCCAATACCTTTGCAATACCCATATTGTGCCACGTATTTTTAGGTAGCCTGTCTCCGTCAGTTTGACCATTCACCATGTCACAATCATAGGCCTCCATGATATTATCCCAGATGATCCTTCTCTCCTGATTTAAGGGACTGTTGGAACGGCTTTTGGTTACCGGCGCGCCCTTCTCGTTGAACCAGGTCAAGTTCATATCACCACATATTATAAGTATGATGTTGTTCTTCTTATGCATGTACTTTTCCAACAGGTTTATTACCGTGACTGTTAGTCTCTTAGTGGTGATCATCGCCGGATTCCAGTATACATTTAGTACTAGAAGTTGTTGCGGCCTTTTCCCATCACGACCTTTTTGTTGCAACAACGTACATTGCACAAACAAATTTGGGTTTTCGCTATTGAGCACCTTCCAATCACATCCGATTTTCATCATGGTTATCAAGCCGGAGAAAGGGCGTCCGTGTGGATTTTTCCCTGCAGGATTCAGGATTGTGACATGGCCTTCTTTCACTGGCGGGCGTCTTAGCCATGTTTCTTGTAAACAGATTATGAGATGGTCATTCAGCTCAATCGGAAAGCTTTCATAGAGATGCCGGAAGCCTCTCGTGTTCCAAGAGACAAAGGAAATCGAGTTCTGTTCTTTATCAGGGACTAGCTACTTGGAACCTTCACCACATTTGTTGATTTTCCCAGAGTAATGCGAAGGCAATTCAATTCTCAGATGTTTTCTTAATTCATTCCTCCGTTGTTCTTGAGGAGACACTTTATATCCAGACCTGTTTGACGGATTCTTTACATCCAATGGTCTTTGACTTACCGAGTCATACGGAACTTCCCTTATCTCAAAGCCAAACTGCAGTATTTCATCCTTTGCTGCCAGGATTACATTACGTACTGCTTTGGAAGATATGTGAAGATAAACTTTGTCTGCGTATTTCTCGGACATGTATTCAATGATGGCAATATTATTAGTCGTCACAATTCTCAGTGCCGGCACCGAATGTAAAAGGCGCATTACATTCCTTCTGTTCAAGTTCACATCAGGATCGTCTTTGTGGATGTTGGTAATTGCGATTCGTGGGTTTCTATCAATCAGTGACTCATGGTCCCTTGATCTGCTCTTCTCCACCTCGTTTAATCTTTGTCCGGCTGTACATTTGGGATTCAGGCTTCTCATATTAATAGTGTTACCACCTTTGCCTAGTGTGGATGAGCCCTCATTTGACAATTTAGATTTTGTCCGTGCGTCATGCATGTCTCCTCTGGACATTTTTTTGTTTCCACAGACCGACTAGGCCCGGTGCACAGAGTCCATAGAGCAAAATTTAGTTTTTAGAATCCAAGGGTTTCCCGCCTTTTTTTCCTTAGACGTAAAGGATTCATTTCGGTCAAGATTAGGGGACTCATTTGTTTCTAGGCTACTCGTCGAGCTATTTAAAATGTTTGGGTTAATTGTCTCGCAATCATCCTCTATTGAATACGTTGATAAGTTACAAAGATCGATGGATGAGGTTCCAGTAAGGCTTTCTGCTTCTTCCAATTCTAGTCTCTGACGTTTTTTTGGGTTTCCCTTTTCATCTGCAACTTCTGCGACATCTTTACTTGTTCTTTCGATCCCTTTAGAAAATATTGGTGCATTATTTTTTTGGATTCTTGTGAAAAGATTCGGTTTGACAGGAGACGTCAGATTACGTATAAATTTTCTTGATTTGCTGGCTTGTTGACGAGGATCACAATGATTTTTCTTTTCTTTTCTTTTCGTTTCTTCGGAGTGTTACTAGAGACCGGCATCTTTTTAAGTTTCTCGATATTTTCTTTCCCTATAGTTGGGTTTTTTCCCAGTCCATTGAAAGTTTTTGCGGCTCCATTGAAAATCCCGAAAGATGAACTTGGTTGTGATTGGTTGGCACATTTCTTGGTGTCTTGGGACTTAGATTCGAGCTCCAACACTCCTGGCTTGAGTTTAGACGACATAGAAGCTGGCTCAGCAGTCCCTGCTATTTCTGCCTCGTCGTTGGACACGACTGACTCTTTCGACCTCAATTCCATTTTGTCAGAGTGGGATGTTCCAGTGGTTTCTTTTTCTTTAGGAAGCGGTATTATGGGGACAATTGCCTGCATTGTTTTTGTGCATTCATTGGCCAGTGAATCCACACATAATTTTTTTTTTTTCTTCTGATAACACCGGGGCAATAATTTCAAGATCATCAGTCTCTGTTGGACGCATCAGTCTCATTAATGCGGTTGATTGCTTTAAGCAGGCAGCAATCGATATTATCAAGTCTTTCTTTTCCTGATTTTCCTTTGCCATACCTTAGTTTACTTGCTTTTGCATTTGTAACAACGCTGTTTTTTCAGTTTCAAGATTATTTTGCAACTGTACAATAAGATGTTCTTGTTTAGCTAATTTGTCCACAATGTGGGAAAGCAGCCCTCCATTTGATTGAAGCGCCTCATGTAAATTTTCATATAATTTGGTGAAAGGTAGTAAGGCAACCGACGAGGCGGCTAGTACATTATTATGTATTTGGAGGGCGGCGGCAGCCGACAGGTTTGATTTGAAGGCTGCCGCTGCATCGCCATCTGGGTTTCGATCAACTGGAATTAGCAGATCCTTTTTCTTCTTTGTCCCCGTTTCTCCAGGTCCCACCCTTTTGTTAATCATGGGATTGAGATTTGTCGGGGTTCTCGGGGTCGAACAGGTAGATACAGACTTCGTCTGCGAATTTTGGTAGTTACTGTAGACGCTGTCCCCCCCTAGGGTCTCAAGCCGTGAGAGTCTTCTTTTGTGATAGCTTGAGACTTCATCCGTATTTCTCTGCACCTCTCCTGGCGCATGATGAAACAATTGTGGAGGAGAAACCATTGTGGCATTGTAAGGGCCGACGGGGCGTGACTTCATGTTATGATTGTCAAAGGGCTCCTTTTCAGTTCTTAAGGAGCCTATAGACAACCGTTCCTTCATTGTTTCGAAGTCGACTTTCAGGCGTTCCGCGAGTCTAGCTTCACGCCCTGCTAGATCTAACACCTGAGTCAAATTTATGTTGCATGCAGGGGAGTTTGCGGAGGAGTTTTGCAACTCAGCAATAGCGCATCTCTCTTTCCGAATTGCTTTGGCTTTGTTCAAGTTATTCGCAATTTCTGCACTTGATCTTGACTTGATTTTCAGATTATCTGAGATATCTTTGGTCGAGAATCGACCAGATCTCTCTCTCTCTCTCTCAAGGTCGGTGTATTCGCTTCTCATTTCCGCCTCAAATTGTTGGATGTCGCGGTTATTCACAGGGTTCTTGGGTTCAAGCATTGAAGTCTCAACGGAGCCCAGCACCATTTCTCTCTCGTGCTCGATGAGTTCGAGGTCCGTCACGTCGCACTCGTACATCGGCCTTTCCCTTTTTTCTTCAATCGCATGATAAGAGGCGTTCATGAGGGGGGCAAGGGCGTTTCTCTTCAATTCGGTGTAATCACTGATTATAGTGGTTACATAAGCTTCAGCGTGCAGGATTTCCTCCTGGCCGACCACAGGGTCAGGCAGTACTGCCAGGGGCAAATCTATCGCCGACTGTGTAGGTAGCGCATTCGTTGGAGGAGTTGCACCCGCTTCCAAGTCTAATGGTAGCACTGTGAGATCACTCGCTAGGTCAGGTGCTAATTCGGGTGGTGAAGACAGACTCCGTAATATAGAGGTGCAAGGATTACAGAAAGTACTGTTAATGCTGCCGGACATCGGTGGTTTAGATAGCGAGTGTGGGCTCGATGGATTTGTAGAGCGGGCAAAGCTCGAACTTAGGCTAGGAGGTATTTTGCCCTCAGTATGTAACCCGCACAGCCTCTGCTGGTCCCATTCATAAATCTCTGAGAATCCATCTGACAACCCCTCTTTAATCATACAGTCTCTCTGAAAGGAAGTATCAATCAATGAATTGGATTCTAGAGAGACAACCGCTTCCGTTGGCCCAAGCTCATCCAGACATAAGGACTGGGTGCCTTCCACTCTCAGTGAGTCCAACTTTCCGTTGGCTTGCAATGTTTGTCTGGTCATGGCACGGGTCAGGGGCCCTAGCTCTGCCATGATGTCAACTTTCTTACCTTCTCTCCGGCAAGTCATCGACCGCTCGGTGGTCGGCCTCAATTTCAGCCTCAGCAGCGTTCAGCCGCGGACTGCCGCAGACTGAACTCTGCCCGAACTCCGCGCGCGCTCCGCGCTTCGGGCGAGTTTTTAAGGGCAGTAGGGCTTCTTTTTCTTAAAGGAGTAGTGGTTCAAGACACAGGACCTCCAGATCGCTAAGTGTAGCTGCAGCTCCTCACAACAACCAACCGCACAAGCGTCTGCCGCAGGCGCTGCGTATTAGGGGGGAGAAGGAAACGGGACGCATTCACGCTGATTGCAACGGGTGACATTGGGAACAATGCAGGCAACCCGGGGCTCTCTGGCCACAGAGGGGCACAGAGGCCTATATTCCAAACTGGAGCCGGATCTGACATTCAGGAGGCACGTCCAGCATGTGAGGAGAGCGCCTGCTGCACGAGGACTGCTGAGGAGGCAGAGACACACTTAATCTGCCGCCAGAAGAGGACCTGTGGAGAGCACCGGCTCCCGGAGGAACATGAATGGGTGGACGAAGGGTCATATTTGGAGCAGGGTACCCAGGACCAGCGGGAGGAGCTCTGCAGAGGGCAGGAACGACTTCAGAACACTGCACTGGATAATGCTAAGCAAGCGCATTTGCTCAAAAGAAGCCAGATTTATGAATTTGGCACTAGGCAGGTAAAACGCTGGCTTGGCTGGAAAGGAGGGAGGAAGGACTTAGGTATGTGAGGGAGGTGGTGGGTTCGGGAGGGATGCGGATTGGGGAGGATGCAGGGTTTGCTGAAGAGTTTGCCACTTACTATGAGGAGCTTTACAGCTGCCGACAGTCTAGGGATCAGGTGAGGGTTTTCCCTTCTTAGTGGATGGACCTGCCGCGGCTGACCCCCACTCAGAGAGATGACCTGGATCCAGATATTACTGGGGAGGTGGTGGCTGCAGTATTACACCTTCGGTCAGGGAAGGCTCCTGAACCCAACGGGTTTCCAGTTGAGGTTTGGAAATGCTGGCTGAAACAACGTTGCCACACATACACAACTCATTCACTTATTTGAAGTCCACCGGACTACTCTTAGACCTCAGGAGAGCCCACATTGCTGTCATCCCCAAAGCAGGTAGACCCCCGGAGTCCTGTGCCTCCTATAGGTCCATGTCCCTCATTAACGGACGGGTTAAGATCGTGTCGTGGGTATTGGGGGTGGGTCGCCTCACTAGAGTTTTTTTTTTAAACCATTTTTATTATTTTTGTTAACAACACTCCAAACATTACAAACATTGAGGACCTTCACATTTAAGTTTCACATCATTATATTTGCATGTTGAGCGTTTCAGTCCTCCCCCCACGCACCCACTTAACTCGTGCCCCTGCTAACATGCCACTGTCTTAATTATCCCCAGGCGTGTCTACCTCAGTGATCTCTCCCGTATTGTCAACACTTTGGTCGGCCTGGGAGGGCCCCACCATCGAGGCCACCAGTTGTCTCCATTCTATCAGGGGTCCCACCTCCTCCTCCCCGATTGCTTCGTACCAAGCTGCCGTTTCTGCATCTGCCCACTTCATGAGGTCTGCCCACCACATCTCAATTCTAGGTCGTTGGGCTGCTTTCCAGCACATTGCAACCCGTTTGGCCAGGATGTAGGCCAGATCAGATCTTTCATCTTGCACATGTGCTTCAGGTTGCGTGGTCTAGCAAAACCCCCCCAGCATGCATGCCCAGACTGACTCCACCTCCACTGTGATCCCTCTTTCCGCTAGGCGTGTCTTTACCTCTGTCCAGAATCTACCCACTTCCGGGCAAGCCCAAAACATGTGTAGCATCCCGGCTTCCCCCTCCGTGCACCTTGGGCATTTCTGTGCCACTGAGCCTCCAAACCTAGCGATTTTCTTGGGGGTCATGTATGCCCTATGAGTGACATAACTGAATCTGCTGTAACCTCGTGTTTCAGGACACCTTTTTATGATACCTTTGAGCTCTATCCCATTGTCCGCCCGACATGGGTTCTCCCACCTCCTCCTCCCAGTCTCGCCTCAGTTGGAGCACCTCCTTGCCCACCCTAGTCCCCAGTAACTCATATAGATGAGATATTTTGTGCCCGCCTTCCGAAATATCATACATCATCTCAATGGCTGCATTAGGTTGTTCCATTAGCACTGCTTCAGGCCACCTCTTTCGCACCCTCCTAACAATTCTGGTATAAGTAATGTGTTGGCCTTAGTGCACCCCGGTGTCCTCCATTAATCTCTGCAAGTCTAGTGCCTCCCCCTCCTGCCATATATCTCCGAGGGTCACCAGGCCCATCGGGTGCCAGTATCTGCAGATCCCTTTTATCATTAGTGAGTCCTCCCCACATAACGCCACTAGAGGCACCTGCAGGGAGAATGGGGTTGGGTTACCCACTAATTGCCATGCTTTGCTCCATATTTCCCAGCCGAACACCAGCAGTCTTGCCATTTCTAGCACTTTTGATTTAGGCAGCCACACGGTCTCCCTAAGGAAGAAAGGGGCGGTATCCCTGCACAATAGCCTGGCTTCAGCCGTTTCTTCTTCGGACAACCACCTTGCCACATATTGAAGCTGTCCCGCCAAATAGTATAACTCAAAGTTTGGTAGATTTATATCCCCTCTATCACATGAGATTTGTAATTTCCAGAGGGCCACCCTGTTCCTGGAGTTGTGCCATATGAAGCCCCTGCAAAGACTGGAGCTTAACAAAAAACATTTGGGGACCATGTACGGGATGTTTGCAAAAAAATGTAACAATCTGGGCAGGACTACCATCTTAATCATGGCCGCTCTGCCCATCATGGCCAGGGGTAGCTTGGACCAGAACCCCATGCTGTTCTTGATACCCTCAAATGCCCTTTATGTATTGCGTTTGTGTTCCTCTTCTGTAGTGTGGTATATGTCGATTCCCAGGTATCGGAATGTCTCGGTTCGCCACGGTATCGGCAAAACTGGTAGACTCCTCAGCCGGGTCCGTCTGTATCTCCCCAGGGGGAACATGCTTGATTTCTTGGGGTTTACTGCTATGCCCGAGAGGGTGGCGTAGCGCTCCATCACCTCCAGGTCATATTGTAAGTTTTCCTCTGGGAAGCGCAGATATAAAAGTATATCATCGGCTTACAATGATATGAGATGCTATCCCCCCGCTGTATGGATCCCTATCTCCCCATACTGTTGTCTGAGACAGACCGCCAATGGTTTGAGCGCGAGAATATAAAGCATGGGCGACCAGGGACAGCCCTGTCTAGTGCCCCTACTTAGTTGGCATTTGTCTGAGAATGTTGCACCCGTTTTGACCCTAGAGATTGGGGATCTATATACCATTTTGACCCACCCCGGCCCCATCCCATATTCTCTCAGAGCCGCTAGCAACCACGGCCATTTCACCGAGTCGAATACCTGAATAGCGTCCAGCGAGACTATTACCAGTTCGCCAGTGTCTTTCTCCGTTTGGTCAATAATGTGGTGGAGTCGCCTATGATTGTCAGTTATGTTCCTGCCAGGAACGTAGCCTGTTTGGTCGGGATGTATCAATTTACCGATGACACGTCTAAGCCTGTTTGCCAGCGCTGCTGTGAGGATCTTGCTGTCTTGATTGAGCATCGATGGGGGTCTATAGGACCCACAATCTGTGCTCAGCTTACCCGGTTTTGGGAGCGGGATGACCACTGCCTCCCGTAGGGACTCTAGCAGCCTTCCGTGTTCAAACGCCTCATTCAGCATGGCCAGCAGCGGGGGGAGCACCTCTTGCTTATATGTCTTATAAAATTCACTAGGGAGCTTGTCCGACCCTGGGGCTTTACACGTGGGCTGGTGCTGGTCCACTGTCTCTAATTCTTGTAGTGTAATTGGGGCGCCCAGGTCCTCCCGCTCCTGATCATCTAATTTTAGCAATCCTATGTCTTCTAATGTTTCCTGTATCTCTTGATCCATCTCTTCGCCTACATCCCCATAAAGACGTTTATAGTATCTAAGGAACCTTTCGTTAACTCCCTCCTGGGTGTCCCAGATCTGACCTTCTTCCCCTCTAATCTGTCATGATGCCTACCCCCGGGCATCAAGACCAAGCCCATCAGCTCCGGGAGCAGGCATCTAGATACTTATTAAAACCCCAACAGCCCCGGCTGGGGGCTATTTGGGTTCAGTCCTGGCGCCTTAGGCGCCAGGCTCATAGACTTTACTTACCTGATGCAGACCATGATGCTAGTGAGTCCAAGCCAACGTGAGGCCTGGGTTGGACTATTTTATTACAGGGACTATTTTTGACTCTGGCATGGTTCTAGGGAACTATTAAAACCACGCCCGAACAACAGCACACGCTTCGCGTTATTCTGCATCCAGCAGCGTAACGCTCACCGTGCCTGCAGTCTGCATCCAGTCTTCTGCCACGCCCGCCTCGAATCTGGAGCTCCTAATACAAAGAGGAAAGAAAAGGACAAGGTCGCCTCCGGACCTGGAAAGAACATCATTTCTGTACGCGTCGCATCTCCAGCTGCAGTGCCGCGCCATACTCACCAGTCCTCGCAGCATCTTTCGATTTGGCGCTGCCTCCATCATTTCTTCGCCGAACTCCGGCACCTGGGGGACAAAAGAAAACAACAAGATGAGCCGAGAAAACCAACAAATATAACTCTTATCACCATAGACTTACCTGATTTACCACCAGAGGCATTATTCTATAACTCTTCACATCTTCATGTGCCGCACCTGCAAAGAGAGAAAACACGTTAAACACGTGCAACATTTACCGGACAGCGTCGGGTAATACAGACTCTTACCTGAGCGCCACCAGCTGCCACAAGAGCATCTTCTCACAATCTCAGCTGCAAGACAAGGAAGGAAGGGGGGACAAGAGTGAAACATCAGACATATTGAACTCTATGAACTTGATACTTACTGGACCGTGCCAGGAACGGAGTCAATACTCTCCGGAACTCTCCCACGCCTTCAAACCAGTAAAGTAACTGGCATCAACGCGCCCCTGCAATCCATGCAGGATGGAGAGCTCATCTTTCAAGAATATAAGGTGAGATTGCTGACAGGGCACTTCGGAGGCGATTAGTTGGGAGGACTGTGGGGGTGCCATCACTTGAATCCACGGGTGGCTAAATCCATCTCTCCACTTGCAGGAGAATACTTCTACGGGTCAAGCAGACAAGATTAGGAGGGCCAGTCCAGTCAGTCATCTCTGCACTACGCATCAGGTTGGTGGAGACCGCAGCCGTCTGGATCCGACCAACGCCCCTGTGGGAGCCAGGTGAGCGTAACAATCTCCCTGATCAGTGGGCCTGGTGTCTCATTTTTATATAGCCAAGCCAGCAACCCGCCCGGTTTGTCTCCCCCCGCAGGTTGCCTTTCAACGTACTTTTTATAGCTCTGTTTGCACAATCTGTCTCAGTGCTCTCTGCTAGTTTGTTGTAGCAGCTTCGCCCATTCCTCGTCCACCTGTGAGGTGCCCCTCCCCAATCGCATTATCCCATCCAGCTCCTTCTCCTGTAGCTCCCGCTCCATGCCCCCTTGGAGCCCTCTGGATTTGGATATGGCTGCGCCCTGTATTACCACCTTGAATGCCTCCCATAAGGTACCCTCCGATTGTACACTGCCCGTATTAATGTCGAAATACTCGGTGATCGCCTCCCTCAAATCCTCGCGGAATCCCGAGTCCTGCAGGGCCTCCGCTCTAAGCTTCCACGCCGGGATTCTCGCTCTAGGGGGCTGGTGTCTCCACTCCAGGACCAAGGGGGAGTGGTCCGAGAGCACTCTGACCTTGTATTCCGCGTCTATAATTTCTCCTACCTGCTCCGAGGCAGCAAACATGTAATCCAGCCTCGTGTGCAGGTTATGTGGGGGCCGCGTAATGCGAGTACTGCCTATCTGCTGGGTGCAGCCGTCTCCAGATGTCTTCAAGTCCAAAGTCTCTCAGCAGGGCCTGTAATGCTTTTGTGGCCGGGGTGGGTCTATCTAGTTTACCATCTGAACTATCTATTTTGGGGTTTCGTGTACAATTGAAGTCCCCTCCCCATATAATCGCACCGGCCAGTAGGGGGCCAATTTTGCTATATAGGGCCCTAAAATACGCCGATGTATCTTGGTTGGGGGCGTACAAGTTTATAATGCTCACTGCCCCATTTTCCAGAATCCCCCGCACCACTGCCATTCTTCCCTCTGGGTCTATTGTGGTCTGAAGCAGCTGAAATGGCACATGAGGTGCCACCCACGTGATGACCCCCCCCCCGCATAAGCTGAGTATGTGGCTCCCGTGGTAGTCCCTCTCCACTTTCTGTTAACCACCTCCAGTTTCTCCCTAGTGAGGTGGGTTTCCTGTAATAGTGCTATATCAATCTTCTGCCTTCTCAGGTACATCATTACTTTATTTCTCTTCAAATAACTGTTGAGGCCCCGCACGTTCCAGGTCACCACTCTGAGACTACCCAACTCCATCTTTGGGTTGTCCCTCCTCCCCTCCTAGATTCCCCCTCCCGCCTGGTTTGACATAAGATTGGGCTCGTTCCCCTCCCTCTTCCAACAAAAAACTCCCCATCTAACCCTGCCCCTCCCCTCCACAACTATAAACCACTGCATACAACCCCTTCCCTCCCCCACCCTACCCAAGCCCAACTGGTGCCCATCTCCATCCCTGGATCTCAGGCTCCCCGCGTTTGGTCCTGCCTCGGAAAGCCGAGATCAGGAACCCGGCAGGGTGTCACCGTTCTGCCAGTGACCTAACTAATCTGTTCGACGTGAGGGTATGAGGGCTGTTTCCGTTAGGCTCCTACACCTCGGCTAAGTTACCCGTGTTCAAGGTTCATGCATGTGTATATGGCCCTGGCCGCACACCTCCAGTAGGCTATGAACTGTTTTATATTCAAGTCCCAAAGTCTTAGACTGCCACACCCTGGGTGCCACGGTCACATGTTACTTATCTGCTCCGTCATCCTTCTGGATTCCCGATTCCTGGCTCTGCGTGTCCAAGCATTCTGTAGAATCCTCCGGGGTTTCAAAAAACAATGTTCTGCTTTTGTGGAATACTTTGTTTTGCCGGGTAGATCAGCATATACTTCTAGCCTACTTCCTGCAGTCTTCTTTTCACGGCCCCAAAGTTCATGCGTCAGCGTTGCACCTGCAGAGTGTAATCCGGGTATGCCATTATGTTTGCTGACGCCCTTTGTATCGTTCAGCCCTTCTGAAAGTTCTTAAGGATTTTTTCCCGGTCACGATAGTTCAGGATCTTAGCTATCACCGGCCTGGGAGGGGCTCCCAGTGGTGGCTTCCTCATCAGGGCCCTGTGCGCCCTTTCCACAGCGAACCCCTGGGTCAGCACTCCTCCGGTTATCTCCTGCAGCAGCATTGATTCAATGTACTCTGTAGGGTTGGGTCCCTCGGCTCCTTCAGGCAATCCAACGATACGTATATTGTTTCTCCAGGCGCATCCCTCCGCCTCCTCCGCCCTGCTTTCCAGATTGCCCAAATGTTGCACCAGGGCATGGAGCTCGGATTTGTGGGCTGCGGACGCAGCTGTATTTGGGGCCACTTCCTTTTCTAGGTCACCTGTACGTTCTGCCAGCGCTCTAACATCTTGCCGGAGGAGATTCACCTCCTCTTGTACCGCCCCGACTGAGCTCCAGTGCCGCCTTCAGCTTATTCATGGCCAGTCCCAGTTTGGTTTCCCAGGCCACTTTCAAGTCAGCAATTGCAGCAAGGATCTCCTGGTCTTTGCCCAGGGCGTCTGTGCCCCCTGGGAGGGTTTTGTCTTTGCTCCTGGCCCCTTCTGCCTACGGCGATGTTGTGGTATATTCGTCAAGCGTAGGTTGCTTGCCCTTCGCTCCAGGCAGTTTGTTGGTCATCTTGATGTTTCTGAGCTAGTGTATGCGAGCTCAACAGTATGTCACCTCTAGCCTCTGTCGAGTTAGACCATAGTCAACGGCAGGGTCCTGGCTGGCTGTGTTAGGAGTTCCTTAATACTGCTGGATCCACTCCTGGAGTGGGCTGTGTCCTCCCACGTAATTGTGCTCGGGTGATTCTTATCCACGCAGTCTGTGGGCCCCAGCCCCCGTTGGTCTGTATTAGTGGGCACACTCCCCAGTGCATCTGAGTTAGCCCGGGTGCAAGCGCTGGCCCAGCATGTATTAGCTGTGAGCTCTGCCGGGTCGCGGGTGCCACCTACTCATGGGTGGTGTTTTGCGGAGCTCTCTGCCAGGCACGCTTTGCTTTGCCACACTGTCCACCTCCTGCGTAGGCTGGGGCGGGGGGGCTCTCAACCCTGGCCTCTGTGTTTAATTCGTGCAGCCCTTAGTCATGAGGGGCGCGTCACCAGCCTCCTGATGCCTTCTATCCCACCTCGTTTATTTATTAGGGGTGCGTTACTTTTGTATTAAGGTTTCCCAACTCTGCCTCGGTCCTTCTCGCAGGGCTAATCTTTTCCCTTGTATTGGCTGCAGTTCATACCTGGGTCGCCTCACTACAGTTATTGAATCCTTGGTCGATCCGGATCAATGCTGATTTATGCCTGAAAAGTCCACTAGGATGAAAATTCGTAGGCTGTTCATGGCTGTATCTCAGGTGCACACGCTGGGAGTGCCGTTGGCGCTTCCCTCGGTGAGCCTGGAAAAGGCCTCAGTGGAGTTGAGGTTCCTGTGGGAGGTGCTCTCTCGCATGGGGTTTGGGGAATGTTTCCTGGGGTGGATGCTCCTACTATATACATCCCCAACTGGGGATTTCTGGGTTAATGGGGTGACCTTCCAGGCTTTTCCCCCTGGACCGGAGCTTGAGGCAGGGTTGTCTTCTCTCCCTCTCCTATTTACACTGGCTATAGAGCCACTAGCCATCTGCTCGAGAACTGGTAGGCCTTGGTCAGGCTTCTGTTGGAGGCATGGGGGGTGAGGACAATGTCTCGCTCTATGCAGACGATCTCTTGGTTTACCTCAGTAAGCTGCAGGAAGCCTGTGCCTGAGTCACACATACCTTGCAAGAGTTCCAAGGGGCTAGCTAGCGGGTTGAAGGTGAATGAGTCCATCTTCCTCCCCCTCCAGGGGGCGGGGGATGATCTTCCCCAGAACTGTCCATACCGGGTCTCAATTGAGGGTTTTAAATATTTAAGGGTGTGGGTGGGTCCTGATCTTCACGATTATGTAAGTCACAATTTCCACCCTATTACGGATAGGTTTTTGCGGGATGTCACTCACTGGAGGCCCATTCCATTGACACTACTCGGGAAAGCGGCCTTATTTAAGATATTAAGCTTGCCATGGTACATGCATGTCCTACAGATTGCCCCACTGCAGATTCCGATGGTTGAATTTGACAGAGCGGACTCTGCTCTCCGGACCATCCTTTTGGGGGTGTGGGCAGCCCTATAGTGCCCTGGCCAAGCTGCAGCACTCAGTGGGGGAAGGGGGTATTGGACTCCCTAACTCGCACAGCTATTACTGGGCTGGCCAACTGGCAGTTGTAAATGATTGGCTGCATGAAGCTGCATCACTGCCGCAAGTCAGGGCTGAACAGGGATGGATGGCGGAACAGGGATGGATGGCGGGACTACCTCCTCCCCAGATCCTTTACAATGGCCAGAAGAAAAGACTGCTCATACCCATGATGCTGCATACTACACAGATATTCCCATCGTCATCTGGGTTGGGGGGCAGGGCTACCCTCGCTCAGCCTCTATGGAACAACGCCTGTGTCCCGGAAGTGGGTAAGATAGGTAGACTTAGGGTCTGGGACAGATGGGAGGTGTGGCGTGTGGGGTGATGTAGGAAAAAAAGATGGAGCGCTGATCCCTTTTCCTGAGTTGCATGACAAATTTGGTTTGCTGGAGATCAAAAGATACCACTGCCTACAACTGTCACATGCCACATCAGCTCAGGTGGCTTCGTGATGTGCCAACCTGCTCCCCGATAGAAGTGAATCTTCTCCTGGAACACATAAGTAAGAAGGTTATTTCTAGGCTTGGTTAGCCTTAAGACACTGTGGGAAAGAGATCTTGGCCCACTGGAATCAGAGGATTGGGTGGAGGCCCTACTCTTCCCTAGGGAAATTGATATCTCAGCTCGCATTAGGCTGATACAACTTAAGATATTGCATAGGATTTATTATTCTTGCACTGCCTTATACAAGTGGGGTTGGGCAGATCACGCTAAATGTCTCAGGTGTGGGGGGGCAGAGGGCACCTTTTTCATATTCTCTGGAATGCCCACAGGTTCGCTGCTTCTGGCAGAAGTGTCTGGATAAGGTTCACTCTGTTTCTGGATGAGTAATACCTGGAGACCCACAACTACTGCTCTTGGCGGTCTGGGGAGAAACAGGCTTCACTAAGTTTGAGAAACTGTTTCTGTCCACGGCTGTCCAAATGATGAAACAACCTGTTGTAGCAAAGTGGGGGGCAGCACACCGCCCAGGTTTGGCAAAATGGGTAGCTGAAATGGACTGTTGTGTGGCCCTGGAGAAGGTAATATATAATACAATCGGCTGCCGTGGGAAATGGGAGAAGATTTGGGGAAAATGGGAAGGGGGAGGCTAGGGTGGGGGTCTGTGCCCCTTACAGACATGTACTCTACATTTGGTCTGGAAGGTGTTTCTTTTGACAATAATTCCCTTGGTATATGATTTCTTCAAACCTGGCAATGTCATCAGGTGGTGCTTCAATATAATGTTTTTCTTTTGTGTTGTGCTGTTTTGAATTCCTTGTTCTATGCAACACAAAAAAAGTTTTTTAAAAAAAGGGATGGGGAATAGACAGATGGGGTTTTCCTTGTAAACAGTGGGGTTGCAAGTCGATGGGTGGCAGAGCGAGGGTGGGGGAAATGGTATGGCAGGACTCCTGAAAGGAAGGTTGGGCCATGAGGTTGGGCCATATGGGGATGAAGGGGTGGTCATGAAGGGGGGGGGGGGGAAAGAGTCTGTCTGTAATATACGACTGGATTTTGTTTAGTATTGCGGCAAACGGTTCCGATTGTGATGTTTTTTACTACACTAGGTCATGTGTTATGTTTAAAACTGATTAAACGGAAGTTAAAAACAAACACAAAAAAAGAAATATACAATAAAATGACATACAGATTCGTACTACCGAGGATAGATAGATAGATAGATAGATAGATAGATAGATAGATAGATAGATAGATAGATAGATAGATAGATAGATAGATAGATAGATAGATAATCTATACAAAGGCAGGACTGAGTGCAACCATATCTCCTAAAGACAGAGTATATCAAATACCTCAAATTTTAATCGATCTTTACCAAAACGGTGAGTGAAACCTCTTGTATTCCAGGAATAGTTATTATCGGTCTTGATTATTTTACCGTCTTTAGTGATTTCTCTTTTTATCCACTACCAAGGCTTTGGAAAGCCAAGCCCATGATCCCTCTTCAATGTCATGGTACACCCTCCCTTCTGCGTTACAATTCTCCTTTCTTGACTTCCTTGGCCTCCGATTGTCACAATAAGCAGAGGTCTAGAGTGGGAGAAGAAATGTACCTTCTCAACCCCCCCTACAGAAACATCATCTTGAATACTATATCTAGCTCTTTCTGAATTTTCTGTTTTTCGAATATCCTCCTGAAGCGAATTATTCCCAATACGTCTGCAAGAAAATGTACAACTTGTGCATTTTCCCATGTAACTTCTGTTAAATCAAACCTTCTCAAACTTGGTGCTGCCTCTAATAAGGTTTGTTTAATCAAAATTGAATTCAAGTGGACCAACACTCGGTCAAGCTTATTCTCACTCAAAATCCAGACCAATGCATTAGCTTAAGTATCAATTGCTCACAACTCAGGTATATATTGTAACAGTTTAGCTTGAGGACATTCGCACGATTCATAATTAATGCATCATCTCTGAGGAGCACTCTTTTTAGCAGCATACATTTATTAAGATCAACATTACATTCAAGTCTATGCAGTGTCCATTTATCCTCCCAATCATCGGAATATTCTCTCAGACTTTCCTTTAATCCTTTCTTTTGTCTCGCACTTATGTTTTATATCAAACACTAGTCTTTTTTGCTCTAATGTTATAAAGATCTGGGAGGATTTCAACTCCTGATTCGGTAATTAATAGGGCTTCGACGCTCCGATCCACTACCGGTCTGTCCTGTAGTTTCAGCACTTAAGATCACAATTGACCACTTGGTCCAAAGGCATCTGATGTGAAGTAGGATCGTCCTCACCGGAAAATATACTGAGAGGTCCTCCATTAATTCATCTTGTGAATTTCTGGCTCTTTCTTTATCAGCTGGAGATTTGATTCCATCAAAGACTGGCAACGCTAGTTCTGTTTAAGTATTAGCGCTGGAGGCTTTTGCCACTTGTTTAGTGTCATGAATCGCTGGGTGCGCCCCTTTTGGGCCTCATGGACCTTGTCACATCGGACTTAAACAACTAATACCTCCAATATGGCCGTCCAACGCATTCCCTTCTCGCTCCATGTGTTGGACGTAACCCTTTTCTATTTCTAGACCACGCCTTCCACGGCTCCGCGCGTCTCAATGCTATAGCGATTAGCGACCAGACGTGTGCTCCGTAGCTCGCGGTTCTTCTCCTTTCTACTCCGCTATCCCTTCCTCGAAACCCCCCCCCCCCTTCTTCCTCCTGGATTCTAGTTCTAGCGAACTTACCTTGCCTCCTGGATTCGACCTCCCGGAAAACTGAACGCATTCTGGATTCAGCAGAGACACGGGCCGCCTTCTTCAAAACCCGATCCATCCGAAAGAAGGCAGCCTCCAAGAACAACGGAAAAGAACGGATTCAGGTGAGAAGGGGGGGGGGTAACTCCTTGACAGTTTGAGACGCCACCCAATCGAAAGCGATATCGACATGGAGGCTGCCGTGCAGGACTTGATGCGTAGTATGCAGGAACTGTCAACCGAGGTACAGAATCTGAAAGCGGAGAACGCCACTCTCAAACAATTGGTTCTATCCCGGGATTCTGCTAAAAACGAGTGTTATACTGGGTGGAGAAGTGGATAAAAACGACGGCTCCGCAAAGACCCTTCGTGCATTCCTGGATTCGTGCTTGGTTGATTTTACCTTCAAGCCTTACTATTTTGCGACCCCCAGGGCCAAGGTGGGTTTTATAATATCTCACCTTTCCGGGAATGCCTTAACTTGGGCCACTCCCCTCGTTAACTCTAGCGATGCCCTCCTAGACGATTATGATGGGTTTATACATGCCCTAAAAGACATGTTTGACTGCCCTGAGCAGGTCTGTAGTGCACAAGAACGCTTGTTAGACTTTCAGCAAGGGACCCAGGATATGCTCACGTATGTGACCCGATTTAAACAACTGGCAAAAGAAGCTGACTGGTCCACTGAGGCGAGTTGTACCCTGTTCAGGAGAGGATTGAACGAATAAATTAAGGATCACCTGGCCAGAGTGGCACGACCAAGTTCATTCCAGGCATTAATGGATCTTGCCATGCAGATTGACTTCCGTATCCAGGAAAGGAAGTCAGAAAAGGAGAAATCCAGGGGAACTCCTTCCAAGGTATCATTTGAGGGTACCCCCAGACCAGGAATCAACCCAAGCCCAGTTTCAGAATCCGAGCCCATTCAGATTGGGGCCTTTCGTGGACCCATATCCCCACAAGAGAGAATGAGGAGAATTCATACGGGCTTGTGCATGTACTGCACCTCAGATAAGCATTTGGTTAGAGAGTGTCCTTTAGCACCGCCTCGGCGTTCGGGAAACGCCAGCTCCCGATCCTAGATGGAGCAGAGCTTCGGGAGAGAGATGTTTGCTCCACATCCATTCCATCCTTGAACTCTCCTGGACAAAACAATTTGGTGGTACTGCAGGCCTTTTTATCACCATCCAAGAATACGAACTATTCCATTTTGGCCCTGGTAGACTGCAGAGCTATGGGAATTTTCATCGATCATGAGTGGGTTGATAAACATCAGATTCCCTACGAGTCACGAAGCACCATGCAGCCTGTGGAAGCTATCGACGGAAGACCCCTCACATCAGGACCCATAAGCTTTCAGACCAAGGAGATCCAGCTTTCAATAAATCACCATCGAGAACTGATCAGGTTTGACATTATTAAGTCAGCTCATTACCCCTTGGTATTGGGCATGCCCTGGCTACAGAAACACAATCCATATATCAATTGGTCTGCGGGTTCCCTATTCCTAGGCTCAGAGTTTTGCATGTCTCATTGTCTATCCCTAGAACCTCCATTAACGCACCCAAAGGAACCAACAAAGGAACAACAGACACCACTAATGGTATCCAATGTCATGCAAGTTCCTGAAGTCTACCAAGCTTATGCTGATGTGTTTTCGACTGCCATTGTCCAGGCCTTACCCCCACACAGACCTGAAGACTGCGCCATAGAGACGGAACCCTCTGCAGTGATTCCCTTCTGCAGGATGTTCATTCTTTCCGAACCCGAGAAGAAGGCCCTAAGAGAATACCTGGATACCAACCTTCAAAATGGCACCATAAGACCTTCGAAATCTCCTGCTGGTGCTTCTCTATTCTTTGTTCCCAAGAAGGATACCAAGGAACTCAGACCCTGCCTTGATTATCGCGGGCTAAAATCAATGTACCCTCAAGGATCGGTACCCGTTACCCCCGATTTCGGATATCCTGGAAGCCGTGAGAGGCGCAGTGATATTCACCATGTTGGATCTCAGGGGCGCCTATCATTTGATCTGTGTCAGGGAAGGAGACGAATGGAAGACTGCCTTCAGAACACCCTTTGGCCATTTTGAGTACCTAGTCATGCCCTTCGGATTGGCTAACGCCCTGGCAATTTTCCAACGCTTTATGGATAGGGTGTTCTCTGACATGCTGTTTCTCTTTGTTATTGTATATCTGGATGACATATTGATCTTTTCCAAGGATCCTAAACAACATGAAGAGCACGTAAAGGCAGTGTTGCAGAGACTCCGAGATCAAACTCCTAGCCAAACCTGAAAAATGTTTTTTCATGTGACCTCCGTCCACTATCTAGGGTTTATTCTTACCCCAGAAGGAATCGGTATGGACCCTTCAAAAGGTAAAAGCCATATTGACCTGGCCCGCTCCTACTTCCGTGAAACAAATTCAATCTTTCCTGGGACTCGCCAATTTCGACCAGAAATGCATATCTAATTTCTCTGAGATAGTGCAACCTATTGTTGCTCTCCTGAAGAAAGACACTCCTTCCCTCTGCTCAACACCACAAGATATGGCGTTCCAGCGTTTAAAGACAGTTTACGCAAGCTCCTATTTTGGCTCAACCCGATACTAGCCGTCCTTTTCTGGTAGAAACGGACGCTTCAAATTATGCCATTGGCGCAGTCCTGAAACAAGAATTAGGAGATAAACTGGAACACCCAATTGCTTACCTCTCACAAACTGCTAGTGAAACACATTATTCAGTCCTGGCAAAAGAATTGTTAGCCATCTGCCAAGCCTTCACTGAATGGCGACATTTACTTTTGGGAGCTAAACATCCAGTTCAGGTCCGTACTGACCACCGAAACCTCCAGATTCTACAGTCTTTGGAGTGTAGGAACAGTCGTCAGGCACGTTGGGCATACTTTGTCCAGTACCAGTTCCATACCACTCACGTTCCTGGATCACAAAACCTGATCCCCGACGCCTTATCTCGAAGACCTGACTACGAGCCCACTGAAGACAAGGCATATCCTCAGATGTTTTCCCCCGCAAGATCTTCGTGGCCCAGGCAGTCAACCTCCTCGAAGAAATCCAAGCCCAAACCCAATCCTTTGATCTGTGGAAGGACAAATCCAAAAGAAATCCTTGGAATGTAAAGGTCCGGGAAGGTTATTTGTTCAAAGACAATCTGTTGGTCATCCCTACAAAAAGACTACAACAAAGAATAATGAATCTCTGCCACGATAGCCTACACTCCGGACATCGTGGTGTCAGCAATACCCTCCATCTAATACAAAGGCAATTCTGGTGGCCTAGGATGGGACCCGACGTATGGCAGTACATTCAATCCTGTGTTGTCTGCAATCAAAATAAACACAATAAAAAGAAACCAGCGGGCCTTCTACTACAACCTACATTGCCAACTAGGCCTTGGGAGATTATCGCTACAGACTTCATTGTGGAACTGCCACCATCCCGTGGGTATACCACCATCATGGTTACCATAGACCTGTTCACTCATCTGGCTCATTTTACGCCCCTGCGTAAATTACCATCCTCTTCTGAACTAGCAGGAATCTTCTTGGAACACATATTCCGTTTACATGGACTCCCTTCCAAGATCATTTCGGATCTCGGACTTCAATACATCTCTCAATTCTGGAAACATCTCTGTCAATGCTTAGGGATCCAACGTGCCCTTTCGTCAGGTTACCACCCTCAAACCAACGGAATCACAGAACGTGTCAACTAAACCCTGGAAAAGTATCTTCGGTGCTTTGCCACCAAGGTCCACGATGACTGGTCGCTCCCGATACCCGTGGCTGAATTCGCTTACAATAATTCTGACCATTCGGCACTTAAGATCAGCCCTTTTTATTGCAGTCAAGGATTTCATCCGTCGGTCCTACCTTCTGTTCTTCCCCAATCTACACTAGTACCTACAGTTGACTCCTGGATCGAAACCCTTGTCAACATACATAAAGAAGTCAAGGAATTTTTGGAGAAGACCAGGAAACAGACCAAGAAATATGCAGATTCCAGAAGAAGACCTGTCCCTTCTTATGCAGTCGGTGATCAGATCTGGTTGTGCTATAATTACTACCCCGACATTTACGGCCTAGTAAACTGGCCCCTCGGTACTATGGTCCATTTTCCATAAAGGAAATTATAAATCCTGTTTCTTATCGGATCGAGTTGCCAGAATCCTGGAAGAAGATACAACCAATGTTTCACACATCCTTGTTGAAACCCTACTATCCATCCTCCCAAAAACCCTCCAGACCTCATCCTGTACTGGTCGATGACCAATTGGAATATGAGGTATCTCGGATTTGTGACTCCAGGTGTAGAAGGGGCCAGCTTCAACACCTGGTTGAATGGAAAGGATATCCTCCCAGCGAAGGAACCTCTCTCAAACATCAAGGCCCCACGGCTGCTCAGAAGGTTCCACCTCATCCACCTGGGCAAACCAGGAGGGAAGGGTCTTCGGAGGAGGCATGCTGTCATGAATCGCTGGGTGCGGCCCTTTTGGGCCTCATGGTCCTTGTCACAACGGACTTAAACAACTAATACCTCCAATATGGCCGTCCAACGCATTCCCTTCTCGCTTCATGCGTTGGACGTAACTCTTCTCTATTTCTAGACCACGCCTTCCGCGTCTCAATGCTATAGCGATTAGCGACCAGACGTGTGCTCCATAGCTCGTGGTTCTTCTCCTTTCTACTCCGCTATCCCTTCCTTGAAACCCCCCCCCTTCTTCCTCCTGGATTCTACTTCTAGCGAACTTAACTTGCCTCCTGGATTCCTGGATTCGACCTCCCGGAAAACTGAACGCATTCTGGATTCGGCAGAGACACAGGCCGCCTTCTTCAAAACCCGATCCATCCGAAAGAAGGCAGCCTCCAAGAACACCAGAAAAGAACGGATTCAGGTGAGAAGGGGGGGGAACTCCTTGACATTTAGAGAGCTTTGGTGGTTCTTTTGCAACAATGTAATATCTACACTTCTTAGAAATTTCTAAGGAGTCATTCGTTTTTACTTTTTACCCTTGACCTAAGTTCTTAGATTTCTTTTGCTGGACTTTAGGGCACTGTTTCTTTTACTACCTACATGAGAAGATGCTGTAGTCTCTTTGCAGGGCGTGGAATCTTCTGCCATATTGGGAGGCACGGGCTCCTGTTCAATCACATGGTTCCGGTTACCGAACGGGACTTCCTCCGTTTCATCCTCTACGTCCACTTCCCCTACCACTAAAGAGGGTTTACTGGATGCAAGAAGGGTCAGATCTGTCTGCTCGAAATCATTGGGGATTTCTGCTTCTGTTGAAAACTGCACACAATTAGCTGCTTCAATTTCCTGCTGGGATCTCATATTTCACATAGTTCTTGCTAAAGTTAAATCAGTACAGGCCCAGTGATCTCTCCTTTCAATCCTTTAATGTATTATCGGATCCAATAGTTTTTGTACCGATGTGCAGATATATTCTGCATTTTTATCAGAGTTTGCTTGTAACGTGACAAAGCCCTCAGTAAAAATCAAGCATTGCTAATAAGGTAGCATGATCTTCCAGACTATCGTTTATAGATTCATATCTTTTTTTTAAATGTCACTCGAGTGATGGTTAAAGCAGACATATTAAAATTATCTTGACCTAGTGGGTTAAACCTTTTCCCCGCTGTGATCTCTGGGTGGTCCTCACACCTGTTCGGGTGTTACATCTTCTGTTGAAGTAGAGCTAGTTGAGCTTTCCGAATCTCTTAAACAAACGCACAATCACGATCTATCCGTTACAGATCCCACATTCGGTATCTGCACCGGTCTCACTGACAATGCTTACGCCGAAACACTTGCATGAGATTTATGCTCAAGGGGCATATTTTGTCCCACATGAGGTGTAGATGTGGACGCTGCAGCTCCCACGCCAATTTCCCTTGTTTTTTCCAGTCTTGGAGAGTCCACCCTTCTTTCATCATTGGCCATCATGTTTGTGATGCTTGCAATATCACGAGTTAGAAGGTCCACTAACTTAGATGGTGGGGGGCGGAGGAATGGACAGTGAATCTCTTAGATGCAACATCAGCACGGGCAAATACTGCTGAGCTTCGATCACAGCAGTAGTTTCTAACAGCTCTGCATCCTCTATCTCACCATCTGCTAGCACAGCTCTTTCATCTATAACATTTAAAACAACAGTAGGTGACTTGGGGAAATAAGACAGATTTTACTCACCTCAATTTACTGTGTACAACTATGTAGTCCCATCGAGTCAGAGTCAAATGCGCCTTGTCGTGAAGTAACATTGCTAGCAGAAGGCGCCACTGCTTCCAGGGACTGTGTGCGACTTTGCAGCCCCATCATAGGAGGGTCGGAAGAACTTTCTAACAGTGAAGTCATATTGCTAACGGGAGGCTCCACTGCTTCCAAAGGCTGGGTGATGGACTCTGATCAAACTGTGGCAGTAGCAATGTCAGTGACCTCTCGATTTTCTTCTCAGATTGATCCAAGCAATCAAGTCCAGTAGATTCAGGCTCTGGCGGTGACAATGGAGAGGGTGGTAAAGGTAGTTGTTCATCTCAGCTGGAACCGCTCTGGTTTTCCGTTAACGAAAGGTCCCTCACCATGACGCTCATCGCCCCGGCATTGTTTGATAGCTGCCGGTCAATCCTCCCCTAAACAAGGCTTAAAGGTCTAACGGGTTGGTACATACAGCAATGAAAACAGGATAAAAAGTTAAAAGTTAGGATGTTCCACTCTCCACAGCATGACTGCACTCTGCCAGCACTCGTATGATATTTTATGCCATTTGATTATTCACGCATGCGTGTGTGTCTGTGTACATCTGCTGATTTTCATGGGTTTACACAACAGAACTGCACCTTAACTAAAGTTTTTTCAGTGAATTTCAAGGGTTTTGTTATACCATAGTTTTTTTTTTAAAGTTTTTATTTATTTTTAAACAGGCCACTCGCTGTGGCACATGTTCACCCAATATGTTTCTTTTGGACCCACTAGGACTATACAGGTACATAGGCGTTGAGAGTCTCAAGATTACAAAGATGTGTACATGATGTGAGGTGGCTGAACTCAGAGGCTTTTTGGGAAAGACTATCATCTGGTAAGGAAACTTTTTTTGACCTTTGAGGAAGTGGCTGTTCTTTTTAAAAAAAAAATTAATTTAATTGTGCATTAGCCAAAAAAGAGAAACATGACTTATTGCAAAAATCGAAAATTAAAATGATATTTCAAGAACATTAAAACATTAGTTAACTAATTAATACAAAAATATTTTTCAAAAGAATCATAAAAGGAATAGATAAACAAACAAGGAAATGGAAAAGGAAATTCATCTGGCCACATATCACTTCAGTGGAACATGTAATTTAACATTCAGATTCAAATCTCCCTTATTGGTAGTCAGATTAAGCTCATTTAACAGAGCACCCAACTCCAAAGTAAGAAAGAGTTCCATTCCTGAAATTAACCTGTTCCAGAATGTATTTGAGAGGAGTGAATGAGGGTCATAAAATAACCTTTGAAATTTCAGTACTCTCAGGGGCCAACATTCCATCAGCAAATGGGGGATAGATTGTGTAACATTTGCATCACATTTATCACAGAAATTTGTCAGATAGACATCCCCATGTCGGACATGCAGAATCTCCCTCGTGGGGAGCAGATTAAGCCTTAATCTCAAAAAATTCATTTGTACAGCTGAATCAGGAAATTCCCTTAGGTATTTCGGGACCGTTGACCTAGGTTTATCGATTAGAGATGGTGATTACAACAGTTTGTATAGCCTCATTTTATCTGTAGTCCTGATCCAATCCATAGAAGGAGAGCCTCCTTCACTTTCATCGGATTAGAGATTAGAGTGTTGATGTCAGTATCGGCCACAGCCAACATTTCATTACATCTAAGTTTTAGTTTATTCAGAAAAATAGATGTGGAATTATCTAAAGCAATTGTAACTTCCTCGTACAGTGAGGATTTGGGGGGGACCAATATCAGCCTGTACATTGATACACATTTCGACTCCATCCATGCACCTAGAGAGATGAGGCCAAGTTCAAGTTTTAGACATGAAATGGGGACACTTTTTACTTTCTATTTTACTCCATTCCACGTCTAGGGCCAACAGATTGCATTCCATTCCAAATGTGATTATCGGGACCACCTTACCAATATAGAACTTGATAAGTGGGAGCATGGAAAATGTACGATATTGGAAACTATTTTTTTTCATTTTGGCAATCAAAGTTACAACCTTTAGTTCTATGGTCTGGAACAGGTCGACCTGGGGAAGGCTTTTAATTTAGAGCCCAAATAAGTAACCTGTTTGGACATAGGAATAGAAAGAGTTCAGTTGCCAAACAAAAGATTTTAGATTCCTTTGTGGATGTTTAAATACCATGATTTTTGGCTTATTTGGATTAATTTTAAAGGTCATTTTCATTGGCATAGTCTGATAATGCAGACAATAAGCGTTGCAGACCGATTTGTGAATTATCTAAAATCACAATATTGTCAGCATTTGCTAGCCAATTAATTTCCATGCTGCCCAATTTAGGAGCCACCAGGACACTCTTCTCCAGCCATTGTCACAAGTCAGACAAGTATAAAATAAAGAGAAAAGGCGTCAACAGGCCTCCTTGGCGCACCCCCTTTCTATTTTCATAGACTGAGAAAGGAGACCTGATTTGGACAGGCAGACTTTTAGTGATGATCTTTGATGCAGTTTTATCAAAATAGATAACAAATTATCTGGAAGACCCCAAGATTTTAGCTTCTGCCAGAGTTTATTTCTATTAATGGTATTGAAAGCCTGGGTAAGATCAACCCAGGCTCCGAATAGGGGGGTGGCTCCTTTTGTGTATGTCTCTGAACTTAAACAGTTGAGGATTAGAGTACTGAGGGTGGCAGAAAGTCCTCTTCCAAAACCTGTCTGTTGCTTAGGAATAATGCTAGTAGCCTCCGTCCATTTTTCTAATTCGCCCAGTATAATGCCCGAGAAGATCTTCCCATCTGCATCAAGGAGCGATATGGGTCGATAATTCGGCTGGGATTGTCGATCGCCTTTCTTTATAGATGGGGATTATGATTGATTGCCGCCATGATTATGGAATAGTTTTTGTGAGAATGATCTTATCAAATAGGTTCTTCAGGACTCGGGACCACAATTCTGGGTTTAGTTTGAGCACTGCATTACTCAAACCATTAGGCCAGGAGCCCTAGAGGCAGAGGATTTTTTTATTAGTTTTTAAATATCCTCCCAAGGACCATATTGAAGATATTTCAAGATTGTGTTCCCGAGGATGAAAAGAGCTGTATACTACGGAGAAATGGTTTGTCCGGGTAGATTTCTGAATCATAGTGTCCTGGGATTGGCAAACTGATGTTTTCGTTAAGCTCACAAATGACCAAAAATTGCGGGAATTTCTCGCACAAACGGCTTTCAACATTTCTTCCCCCTCTTTCTGTCTCCTCCATATGATCTCAGCCAATTTCTATAATTGTTATTTAAAGATCTTATTTCAAGTTCAAGGGTTTTAGAGTCATGTACGGTTCTCCTTAGTATCGCACTTTGACTCCTCTTGTTTTTTTCTTTCATAGATACGGAGTCAAAGTGATATTTATTCTGTTGGCGAGAGATAATACGACCAGAGAGGGGGGGGTTTAAACCCCATAGAAATTGACTGAAATGGGAAGGCTCACAGTAGTCCCCCAGTTGTTGATCTGTGAGCTCATTGATTATTAAATCTAATTTGCTATTAGGAGTATGTCCGGCTCTCTCAAATCTCTTCAGGCAGTTACCCGCAGAATTCACAGATAATTTCTCTGAGTAATACTGAGATTGTGTTCTATGCTTAAGGGAAAAAGTGGCTTCTAACATGCAATGGTCGTCTGCGTTTCCCTCTGTTATTTTGAATTCTCTGCAATTTTCAAACATTTGAAAAGAGGTAAAAGCATAGTGAATCGTTGAAACCACCCGATCCCTCTGCCAGGGATATCACCAAGGATATTACCATTGAGCATTCTTAGTTCTCGATCTGTCATAAAGCTACACCAAGCATAGCCTCTATCATTCATCTCTTTTTCTGATACGTTGTTCCTAGTTAGGCACTGGGAGTTGAGATCACCCATAATGATCAACTGGTCGTCCGGAAAACAGACTGAGAAATCCACTAGAAGGTCAGACAGGTAGCCCAGGAATTCAATTAGAGGGGTAGACACAAGGTTCCAATACAGGTTATGATCCAGTTGGAACCCAGATCAGCCCCTCTTCTTAACACCTTGATTGCCAGTATTCCCTTGACATCACTAGATAACAAGTTAGAAGCCCCAGACATCAAATTACTACATAGAATAAGAAGGCCACCGCTAGGACACCCTTTCAGTCCTCTTGATGCCATCGGCTGAAAGGAGGAAAAACCATCAACATTTAAGACATCTGAAGCCAAAGTTTCTTGAAATAGGACCACATGAAAGTTTTGTAAGATATAGCACTTCTTGGATTGTTCACAGAAAGAGCTAAAGCCTCTTGTATTCCAAGATAGACATCTTACTTCCTCCTCAACTAGAGCTTCGGTTCCAGTAATCGGAGCTTCAGAAAAACTTGTGATATAATTTCAGGGACACATTCCCACATAGCTGGAAGTGATGTAGAAGGATTTAAACTATTCACCACTTCAGGGGCTTCCTTTCCCTTTACTTGGGGGGGGAACAGTTGAAATGTGGAAGCCTCTTGATAACCAATCTTCCTTTGCTCCTAGGATAGTTTCAAATGCCAACCTTTAGGTCATACGAAGCTCTGCCATATTTGTCACAGATTGGAGAGAAAAGCTCAGTTGTTGAATGTCAGTAGTTGAGTCATTTAAGAGCTGGCATGGTATTCATTTCCTTTAACACCCTTGAGCGATTCAGGGACGAGCCCTTCCCCGAGTCGTTAGTAGACAGAAAGACTGCGAGGCCTGTGTGTGTATTTTGCAAAGAGTGGTTCCTACTTAGAGGATCCTGACTCATTCTTTTGTTCCATTTGTTAGCCCCATCGGTCATATTCTTTTGCATTGGATTGACCCTTGCTGACGGCTCTTCTATTTGGAGAGCAGATTGCTGTTGCTTGATTGATGAGCAAGTAGGTGGTATAGAGGTAGTATTTTGGTTCGCCAAAGCATCAGCGGGCTTCTGGGGAATCTTCCCCGGCTGAAAAGTCTTCAGGAATATGGGTGCAACTTTCTTATCTGATGGGGCGGTTTTCAGTAGCTTTTTAGGTTTCAGAAAAATCGGAGCGATCTTCCTAGGAGGCAATACAGGTTCTGTTTGATTGCCGACTGTAGCCCTGGGTAGTTGTAAACTATTACCTTTAGGGTCAGCATTCATTGGGTTTTCATCGGCCGGCTTTTGTGGATTGTTGCAGGCCTTTTTCTCCGAACCATTCGGACGTGCTTTTTTTTGGGCCTCTATGATCGCTTCTTTCTGATTCTCTGATCCACCATTCCTGTGGTTCATCTTGTTCTTCCTTAACTTCATTTGATCCTGGGCAACCTTCTTTGAGGGGCTTTTAGATCCTTTCATTTGTCTCTTGCTCCGTTTCCTCATTTTTCCATTTGGTTTCTTCCCCCCTATTCTCCTGGTTCCCCTCCGGGATACTGTCCATATTAAGTCCATCCTCTATGACAGTAGGAGGCCCCTCAGACTGTGCTAATTGAGCTAAGCGTATAAATTCATTAATTGCGGAACTGGACAGAGGAGTATCATTTGCTTCTAAGTTTGAGATGTTTGGATGGTGATACTGCCTGCAATTAATACAACCAGTATTATCCACCCCTTTTGCAAATTCATCCACTTTCTTATTCAGATTGGTCATCTCATCTTATTCAGTCAGCATATTGATTGGTTAGCAATTCCATATTCCCAGCTTGTGAGTCCAGTATCGTAGTCAAAACATTAGCCGTTTCCCCCTTGTATCCGTTGATAGCATTTTTTAAGGCTACGTTAGACGTATCATTCAGTTTGAATTCTTGTGTGACCTCCAATAGAATTCCAGTTGCTGAACTTCTTGTTTCAGGTTTTCAAAAACCCTAACCAAGGAGGTCAGCACAAAGTTTAAGGCCACTATAGAGGTAGCCCCTATACATTGGTCCTTATCTTCGACCGGCGGGAGCTCTCTGACAGTGGCATCCCTGTGAGTCGCTGGGGGTGGGAGGGCTGCAAGCATCTTCAGCCTCCTCCCATATTGCTGATATGCCATTCAATTCATAAGAAGCATCAGGGTGTGTTGATGGAGCCCCATCTCTGGTGTGGATAGCTGTTTATTGGTCAGCACGTCTGTTAGGCAGAATCCTGGGCAGTGCCCTTAGGGACCACTACACAAGATAAAGCTACAGGTGGTGGTACAATTTCACCTTTCGTACAAGCCTGTACGTCACAGTTAGACTGGTAGCCGTAGCGGAGCAGCCAGACTTATCTCAAGAGCAAATGAGCAGTAGTGGAGATTACACAAAGGACCACAATTACAGTGAGTAAATACTGACAAGGTTTCCGGTTAAAAAGTAAAAGTACATTTATTCTTTACACCATCCGTTCATAAAACACTTCACTTCTATTAAATCAAATCACACTGTAAATACACTACACACAACTAATTCCTCTTGTTTAGGTAAATTCAAGGTAAATACATTAGGATTTGACAGACCGGTGTTGTGAAACAAAGACGTTACTGGCGGTACCACTTTTTGGCAGTAATGGCAGTTCGGTCTTACTAAATAAACGCGTACCCGTGGAAAGAAATGTTACCGAAGTCAAACACACTTAGCACGAAGAATTAAAACAAGGGAATAGTTAGGAAAAATCACAGGCAATACTTTTGTCAAGGCAATGGAAACAGAGGACTCGCTCTAGGATGCAAATAAAGTCAATAGGCCTGCGCCAGTGTCATGGGAGCAGAGGTTCTGTTGTCGAGGATCGCACGTTAAGAACAGTTTGAGATTAAAGATGCCAGGAGTACTTAGATATTGTCAAAAGGAGACAAAAGTTATAAGAGGGAAGGAAGAAAGGACAAGCCTTCGTGGAGGAAAAGATTAAAGGTGCACAGTACCTTATTCTGCTGAAGAAAGCTGACGCCACGGCAGTTGTTCCTGGCAGTTCCTGCAGACTCACGGGTCTTGGAGCTTCAGTCATGGGGACAAGAAGGAGGCTGTCTGCAGCGATTTGCACTACCAATGGATGAGGCCAGCAGCAGCAAAAGCAACAATGAATAAAAGGTGTGCTTCTTTAATTCAGGAGAGGGCTCTTCTGATGGCTATCCGGACCACTACAGCACTGTGCTGTGATTTCGACCCAGGAGAATATTCTCTGGCTGAAGGAGGGTGAGCTGGTTGATCCCACCAGGCTCAAGGGAAGAAGACTCCGGGCTGGATCTTCTCTTGTCGTTGAAGGGTAGATAGCTCAGGACTGCAGCAGGGCTTCACCGGGACTCGGGATTGCAGCAGCCGTCTTCTTCTCCGCTTCTCTTCGGTTCCTTGCAGCTCCAGTGGTGACTCCAGCCCAAGAGTCCTGCCTTTTATGCCAAAATCCCCCATTCACACAGCCTGGCTGTCAATCACTCAGCAGGGGGGTTGTCCAGCCCGGACAGCCACCTCAGCCAATCAATATAAAGTGTGACTTGGGTCTCCAAGGAGACCCTGTGCAGGGGGTGACTACACCCCTCCCTCACATTCAGCCCACCTAGACACCCAGGCGCCAAAAGGAGAGCTTCTCAAGAGAAGCCTGCCAACCGACGCTGAACAAAGGAGGCAAACCTGGTTTGCAGCACAAAGTAAAACACAAGAAAGATTTTAACAAGAAGAAATGGCGACAAAAGCCAACCGGAGCCAAATTAAAACAATATGGTCAAGCGGGTTTAATGTTCGAGGCTACTATATTAGCCTAAAACATTACCACGTTATATAATATAACCGCAGTAGAAAAGTTAGGTAGATACCACTGCCACCAGCCAGGTTTTAGTGTTAAGGGAGTGAAACAAAGCTCCAAGAGGCACAGATAAAAAGGGATAGTAGTTAACCCTTTCCAATACTCCATTTAAGATGGGGTGTACTGGATTTGTGGTAAATGTGACTATATAAAGTTAATGGCAACTTTACATGTTTCTGGGGGACAGTAGTCAGCCCCAGAAAAATGGAGTCAGTGGGAAGTCTAAAAGACAACCCTGTGTTACTACACTGAAGGTGCTGTGTAACAAACAAAATAAAAAGATGATGCCTAGGGAGTTGGTGAGACTCCATAGCCCATGAGCACAAAAAGTACAACACACATAAATACACTGTAAGAGAGGGAAAAAGGTTCACACTCTTACCAAGTGGAAAAAAATAAACCCCAGAAATCCAGCAAAGTTGCTGAGGGACTCACTAGGTAAGGGAAATTAGCCATAGAATGAGAATTCTCCCTAACAATGTCCACGGACTGAGGTGGTGGGTGAGGGCTACCTTATTCAGTCTCTTGAGGAAGTGGTAGAGAGTGTGGTATTGTTCCTTCTAAAGTAGGTGGAAAATAGTTTCCAATGGCAGTCTTCATTGTTGTAGCCGTTAAAGTGTAGTTCAAATTTGAGGGAAGAACATTTCTCACCAGTGGATTTATTGGTGTTGAAGCATTGGTTGTAATCACAGCAGACCTTACATTTTGAGCAATACCCGAGGTTGTGGGTTCTTGCAAATCAATTGCAAAAAAGCTCTTATCTTCCTCAGAGGGCTCCTCCTCCCCCATTTTTGTAGGGCCTAAAAGAAGACCCTGCTTCCTTTGTAGTTAAAGTATAGAGTGACACATTTGCCAGTTGATCCTTCATACTTCTGGGTACAGAAGTCACAGTGCTTCTTAGATTGTAGGCCTATGACATGTTTCTTTATTTTTCACTTCTTATTCCTTGTCTAAACTCTCCGTGTTGTGTGGAGAGAACACAGTAGGTAAGATAAGTGCTGTTAATAAAATGTCCAAATAGCTATTCCTAGTGACTGAGTATGGGTGAGTCAAATGCACTTGCACACAGTCCTCACCCCAACTGAGTCAGTTGATAAGGTATTCAACTCAAAACGATATGGTATGGACTTCAAGATTAGACTTTTGGGGTAAAATTCACAAGTTGCACACAAGTTGATCACTGTGCCTTAATTGAATAAATCAAAAGAGTGCCATAGTGCTGCAGCTGAGATATCAGCTGAGATATGTACAGCCTGGATCAAAGGATTAAACCTGCAGTCTCCCAGCTGAAGCCACTCACAAGGCCTGTGTCCAATCCAATGATCAGGACAAGGCAGTACTGGAAAACCTGTGCCAAAACCTGTGCCAGTGGACCCCCAAAGAGCAACACGAGCGGCAACCTCAAGAGACACACCAAAGCGGGCGTTCTATAAAACCATCTACAACGAACACAATACTCTCACAGTACTCACAGAACTCACTCCCAGTGTGACCAACTCAGATATCAGATATCACCGATAGCCGCACACCAGAGACCTCTACACCGCACAACCCGTTTCACCACGCAGTCGCGGTCGGCGGCCTTTGGTGTACACTCTGCAGTCAGGGGTGAGCGTCCCTCTGTTCTCCCCAATCTCCCGTTCTCCTGTCTTCTCCGCAGCAGCAGCAGCGCTCGCCTCCGTAACAGGCGGAGCGAGTTAGAGTAAAGCACAGTTCTCTTTCCCAAAGAAGCATGTCAAGCCGCACCGTGTGAGCTCACAGGAACAGGACCGAAACAAAAAGCTCAACAACGCCCGCTTCGGACGTGAGTGGCTGTTCTAAAAGAGTCAGGTTTAGGGAGGACAGATTTAAAATTAGAAAACAACTTGATCTCATTAACTGGTTGATTTTAGGATAGAACACCTGCCTATTAGTGGTTAGGCTTTCAGTTTATGATATTTAATTTTACTTTGGTGTTTTCTATCTTTACTTTTCCTCTTTATTCATCTTTTCTCTTTTATTTGTTTCCCTCCATTTAGATTATTAGCTTTTTATGGTTTTTAACCCATTTTATTCAATAGTATATGGGTGCTTTTCTTATGTACATATTATTAATTTTTTCCTTTATTTCGTATTTCTTTTGTTTTTTTCTCTTTGCTGTCTTCTTTTAATGATCTGTTCATGATATCGATTGTATGATATTTCTTTTTTAAAATGCTAGGATACAGCTACCAATTACATCAGCTGCACACTTAACTGGTGCTCCCAAGCACCCTACTCTCTCAACTGACCTGGACTGCTGTCCCCGAGGGCTTTCAACCTACCAGCGCTTTGAGGTCATACCAATGATATATAGAGCGATATATAAATGCCAAATAACATAACAGAACATATCCTACTGGAATAAGGATGAGGATAGATAAATGTGGGGGTAACATCTAATTACTTACCTGGTAATATCCATGACACCTACTCCAGGCTGTCCACATCCCAATCCTGCACCCCAGTGACTTGTATCTCAACCAGCACTGTTTTGGGTCTTGGGTAGTCACAGGATGTGGTCCTCTGCTTTCTTTATCTTGCTGCATGTTTCAATCTGTCAGTGGTGTTTTTGGGTACCGAGGCTGAGCATCATTACTTCAATTTCTCCAGTTGAATAGGTAGCCACGGTCTGGTTTACTTCTTGACCTGTACTACATTGCCACATAAAAATTGGTTTGTCAGGGCCAACACTGTGATAGGTATCCGTTAAAAGGGTCTGCAGTAAATTGCTTCATCAGTGGTTTTGCATTTGGATACAGTCCTTGGCAGAACCTTCTGTTCAGCTTGCCTAGCTGTTCATCCAACAGATGGATGCTACGCTCCCTTTGCAGGTCTGCTATTCTTGTAACAAGTAGGGCCGTATTGTACTTTTTAAAGAGACCTCAGATACTGGCCTTCGCATTTGCTCCATGGCAAGGAGGCATATGTCAGGGGGGGTCTGATAATAAACTAAACGTTGATTTTTCTCTAAACAAGCAAGGACTTTGTCTTCAGGAGTGGGTACGGCAGCTTGCCAAATGCTTTCACGGGAGATAGTCATAATTCGAAGGGCTTTTATGGGTACAAGGGAAGGGAATGAAATGCAATAAAGTGACAAAGTGTATGTCGGAAGAGTAGCTGTTGTGGCTTCGCTTAGGTCCAACCATACGGCGGTGACGCCGCAATAAAACACAGCACACAGAGCTGCATGTAATACGTCTTCCTTTATTGAACTTCCACTAGAACTGCCCATTCCCCACCCAGCCCTCCCACATCACTTCTTCCCCCAACCTCCAGCCTCCCCAGGTCCCGGAACATACGTCAACATGACATCTCCCCCCCATTTTAATCAATTACTTGGACTTCTCAACATGCTGATGTCCACTGTGAATAACTATGCCATTTCCTCTATGAGGCGGTGAGGTTTGTTTCGAGCTCTCTGTGGTCGAGAGCCACTGTTCGAGAGAGCTGATCCTGCCTCTGTCGTCTACCTCATCCTCCAGGTCTTACAGACCAGTATCCTCTTGATCGCGTTGGTAAGAATCTTCTGATTTTTAGTCAATAGGGACAACCACTCTTCCACTAAGTTGTCGGGTCTCTGACGAGGGGATTCTCTTAAAGTGAGATGAGTTGCGCATGGTGGACCCTCTGGCTCCTTGGGCGGTGACCATGGAGCCCTTCTTTGCGGTGACAAGCAAAGGCTCATTGTTAAAGAAGGAGGTGTGTTTATGTGTCTGTGGCTGTTTCACGGCCACTACATCCCCACTTCCATCTGAGGTTGGTGGGCTCGTCTGCGTTCATCTGCATAGGCTTTCATGCGTTCTTTTACCACATCATCGCGCTCTCTCACTTCTTGGTCCACGTCTGGTCGACTGTCCGCTGTCTTCGCTTGGGGTTCCTTGTCCTGATGTTCCTTCCAAACATGATTTCGGCTGGGGTTTTCCTTGTGGTGCTATGCGGGGTACTCCGGTAGTCCCGCAGGAGCTGATGCAGTACTTGCTCATATGGTTGTCCTGTGAGCTTGGCGATCTGTAGTGCTCTCTTCAGGTTAGCCATGAATCTCTCGATAATTCCATTGGCTTGCGGGCATAACGGAGTGATCTTCCGATGGTGGAATCCCATGTACTCTGCGAACTGTGTGAAGTGGTGTCCGTTAAATGGGGTCCGTTGTCCTTTTTTAGCACCTTGGGGATCCCATACGCAGCAAAGATGCAATCTAGTACTGCTATTACATATTGTGCAGCTGTGGAGGAGACTAGCTGCGTCTCTGGTTACCTGGAGTATTCATCCATGATGATTGCTAGCACGTACTCCCCCCCCCCCCATCAATGGGGTCTGAAGAAATCAGCAGCCAAGGCCTCTCACACCCCTTCTGGGAGTGCTGACATGTGGTTCTGGGTGTCTGTTCGGAGCGATAAGGCTGCAGATGGGGCAGGCACCTAGTGCTTCTTCCACTATGGAATCGAGATGCGGAAACCACACTTTCTGGCGCAGCATGTGTTTGGTGGATACTACGCCTCTATGATTCTCGTGTGCAAGTTCAATTACTCGTTTTTCGCGATGAGGTGGGAATTATCCGTTTGCGGTCCTTTAGTAGTAGGTGATCATCTGAGAACACCAGCTCCTCTTCGACGTGTAGTAGTCTCTCTACTTCCGATTTTATGGCTTCTCCTGCTGCCCTCCCTTTCTCTCTTTGGCACTTCTCCAGAGACCTGAGCTTAGTCCTTCACAGATGATTTGACCGGCTGTGTCATTTTTCACTTCACGGGCTATTTGCTCGGTATCCATTCCTTCTGGCGCAGCTTGATGTGTCAGATATCGAAGGTATCTATCGGCCATGGACGGTTCTGAGACACACTTGGTTCTTGGGCGTCCGGAGAGAAAGTCTGCAAGGTTCTCGTTTTTTCCAGGCTGGTGTGTGATCTCAAAAGAGTAGTCCTGTAGTCTCAACCGCCACCTCGCGAAGCGGGGTGGCATTTTCGCTTGGGGATTGCCGAACACAAACAGGAGGGCTTGGTGATCAGTCACTACTCGAAACGGTTTGCCATATAGGAATAGGTGGAAGTGTTTGCATGCCCACACCACTGCCAAACCCTCCTTTTCTGCCTGAGAATGTGCCTGCTCAGTGGGGGAGAGGCTTCTGCTTGCGTATGCGACAATGTGGGTTTCAGATGTGCCGTTTGGGTCCACTTGAGCTAGGATGGCTCCAAGGCCTTCTTGGCTTGCGTCCACCGTTAGCTCCGTCTTGCGGTTTGGGTCATAATATGACATGTTTTCAGCTTTTGCGACGCGTTCGATTTCAAACGCCTTTTGACATTTGTCGGTCCAATTAAAAGTGGCATCCTGCTGTTAGGGTTCCGTCCCGAAGAAAACACAATGGCTTTAGATTCCCTTTTCCACCTATTGGGAATTCGAGGCACAGATGCAAACAACCACCTGTATCTCGGAAATCGGCTTTCCTGACCCGACCTTTTAGGGTTAAACAGCGCATGAAAAAGCCGTATACTAGGGTCCCATCTGTGCGCACTCGTTCCTTTAAGGAACGTTGTGGGTTGTCATGGAAACGCTGGTTACCAATGCACAGACGTTTACTCCTTGGTTTACGGCGAGGTGCTGCGCAACAAATCTGCTGTTAATGATTTAAGCTCCGCCCAGTCTGCACAGAGCTGCTTCTGAAAGCTACTCTACGTACATATCTTGCTTCTTGGTATTTCGACTCCTTGGCCTATTTATTGGACTCCCTGTTTTGTCTTCTGTTTGGTTCTACATTTTGCTGGTTTTCGACTCGGAACGTTACCCGGACTTCTGTGGTTTCCCTTTTGTGCTTCTGCTCCTGGTTGTTGCTGACTTCAGAGTGCCTTCACAGACTGCCTAGAATTTCTTTTTCTACTCACACGCATCCGGCACCTGAAAGACTTTGCATTCTTGGAACATCACGTATCGGCGTTGGATTTTCTACGGACATTTTCTTGGAACTTGGGTGCATGGATAAGGACTTGGCTTTTAGGAGTCCTCGTTCCGGCGGTATTAGGCATCCTATACTTGGACTTCCTTATAGGCGTCCTTGTGCCAGCGGGAATAGGGGTGCAACAAGACTTCTGGAACTGGGTTCTACTTAATTACTGGAGATTCTATGCTTCAACTCATTTATACCTTTCCTCATTGGTAAGCAGAGCAATTATCCTTGTTCTTATCTAATTTGGCTATACCTGTGCCTGTGTAATAGTCTGTTCTGTTTCCCAGGGTTACACCTCATGTCCTTGCTTAACAGCCTAGTGAGTACCTTGTTGTATTTCTGTTTCAGTCTGCTTTTTGTTGTGTGCCATTTTACTAATCTTCTGTTTTCCTTTGCAGTCAGCAGTGTACCAGGGTGTAACTCATTTTTCGGGCAATATGCACATCAATCTGTCCTTTTGTACTCTTGAGGGGTATATTGTCAGGAAGCCTATATTGCTTCACGACGTGTCAAGCCACCACTTCTGACTTAGCCCTTGGGTCTAACACCTGCTTGCTTAGCGCCCTCAACGGTTCACTCACTGTGGCAAAGTCTAATATAACATGTGCAGTAGCTGGCAAGGCCCAGAAAGCACCTTCGTTCTGACACATTGGCAGGAGGCATTGTCTCATTCAGCGCTGCCACCTTTTCCGGGTCGGGTGTCATGCCGCACTCCGAGAAAATGTGCCCAAAGAACCGCAAGGTGCTGTTCCTGAATTCGAATTTATAGCAATTTAGTGTGAGATTGGCAGCTTCCAAGGCTTTGCAAACTTTTGAGAGGGCTTCATCGTGCCTCTGGACATCCGTTCCAAACACCAGGATATCATCTCTATAATTGAGGCAGTTCGGAATGTGCTTTATTACGTTGTGTACCTCAGCTTGAAATATTTCTGCCGCTGAGGACACGCCAAAGCTTAGCCTTTTGTAGCGAAATAATCCCATGTGTGTGACAAACGTGATGTTTCTGCTTTCAGGGCTCAGGACGAGCAGATGGTATCCTTTCTTTAAGTCCAATTTGGAGAACACCTTGGCCCCATGCAGGAGGTGGATCATGTCTTTTATGCGTGGGGCCATGTGCCTCTCTCTTAGTATGGCTTGGTTGGATCGCCTCATGTCGACGCATAGCCGGATGCCTCAGACCCCTTTTTGGCGACAGGTACCATCGGCGAAACCCAGGTTGTGCGGCCCTTGGCGGGCTCTATTATGTCCTGCTCCAGCAGTTTATGTAACTCACCTTCCACCTTTTTTGTTCTCTGTTAGTGGGGACTTCTGTAGTGTTGGGCAATGGGGCGTACAGAGTTGTCTATATGTAGTTTCACTTGTCTATTTTTTAGTCTTCCAATTCCCTTGAATAGGCTGGGATATAGGTAGTTGATCATCTCGACAGGGTCGATATATTTGTGTACCATGACGTTATATAGTATTGTATGAGCCCCATATCGACGGCTGCCTTGAAGCTGAGAGCACAGCCACTTTGTTTCTGTGGCAAGGATGTGTATGGTTATCCGTTTCTCGTGACCTTTGTAGCGACACAAACCTTCAAATTGTCCTAGGCACCTGAGAGGTGCTCTAGCTCCGTATCCATAAATGTCAACTGTTGCTGGGCTTAGCTTTGGCTTTTGATGTAGTTTGTTGAAGATGTTCTCACTCAGCACATTCACTGTTGCCCCGGAGTCGATGAGAAACTTTGTAGGTTGTTCGTTCAGTTTTATGAGGGTCGGGCGGTGTTCTGCAGCTGTGGGATTTCCCAGTGCATATACATATGCCTTCTTCCATTGGTCGCTTTCCGACAAACTGAGGTCTGATTCCGATGGAGATTGCTCCACTAAGTATCGTACATGGCACCTGGATCTGCGTTCGGGACTCATGCGTGTGACATATATTCTGTGCTCTCTCCTGTCTCTTCTCTGCTACTCTTCCTCTTTGTTCCGGGTTTGTCTGGCCTTGCGGGCGCTGTGAGGCAGAGCTGGGGTGCCTTTGATTCTCACCGGAGTTTCTCTGATTCTGTCCCTTCCTTTCTTGCGGAAGAGCCAGCAGACCGGAGAGACCCTCCTCTCTGCATGCCGTGCACCGCTGGCCAATGGCAGGGCATGTGCCGTCGTGAGGATATTCTAATCCGCATCTGTAGCAGAATGGTTCCTCCATTCTTCTTTCTTGCTGGGGTCATTGCACGGTTTCAGCTGCGTGGAGGTATTGAAGCTTTCAACTTGTGAGTCAACGGCCCTTTCAGCCCGAGCCAGTGCCAGAATCTCATCTAAGGTATGGGATTTTTGTAGTAACTTTCGTCTCAAGGTTTGTGACTCGCATCCCGCGATAATCTGCGACCTCAGAGCCTCCGTGTTGGAATAATTTGCGAAGTCACAGTGTTAGTTTCATTTGCAGCCTCATAACATATGCGTCCATTGTCTCTCCCATGGTCTGCTTGGTGCTATGGAACAAGTGGCGCTCATAGTCCACATTTGTGTGCAGGGTGAAATATGCTGCCAGAGAGTGCTTTAGGTCTTGAATGGAGTCGATTGAGTCGGTGGGCATCTCATTGATGATGTTGCATGTGGTTGAGCCGACAGCCAGCTTGAGAAGGCATTTTGTCTTTCGTCAGCAATGGGCCCCGTGGCCCCCATGTATAATTCAAAGTCCCTTATCCATCGAGCCCACCTGGGTCCCACGTTGCTTGTGTCTGATACATCAAAAGCACCTGGCATTTGGGCGGCCAGGGTGTCTGCCACTCTGTAAGGTACTTGGTCCTGTACCTGTGGTCCCTGTGCTGGTGGCCCCTGAACTTGTGCCTGCAGGGCTTGGCCTCCATCCTGATCCAATATTGTGCTTTTCTGTGTTCACTCCTGGCCCGTGTGGACCTCTTGTGGATCTCACGGCCGCTTTGGAGGCACAAGCACTGTGCGTTGTCTGGTCTGCTCGACGTGCCTTATCCCGTTGAGGAGATGGCCGCCTTATGAGGCACGGGCACCATCTATTCCCCTGGTATCCCTCTCTCCTCCGTGGGCGTGGTCTTCGAGCCCTGGGTGTGCTCCCTTAATCACTGTTGCAGCCCGGGTCCGTAAAAATGTTCATGAAACGTTGGGCAAACGTTCAATGACATCGCCGTCGCCCGGAACGTGTTCCCTCCTGGCCCAGGTTTATGCAAGTTCGGCGGAACGTTATGTCAACGTTCTATTAAATTGCTGCAGCCCGGGACGTGTTCTTGCCCACGTCAGCCTTGGGAGACAAGGGTACGGGGCTTGCACCTCTGTGCCGGACGATGCGGCTGTAACGCTCACCTGATTCCCGTAGAGGCGCCGGTCTTGACTGGGCGTATACCGTATCTTCAAAGGTGATGTGCAACACACAGCTGGCTCTTTTTGGGCTGGACCTCTGTGCACTGTATGTCTGACTTGAAGGGTAAGATGTCTGCAGATAGAAAATATGGGATTAAGGAACTGGGTTATTGAATGTCTCTCTCTTCTTCCCTTTCTCTTCTCCTGTAGAACCCCAAAGGTTAACGCTCTCACCTTAGGTAAGTGAACGCCGTGCTCTCCATCTGCCTGGGGGCAGGGTGCTGTAACCAGTTTCTTCACTGGATAAGGGGAGCAGGCCTCTTGACTTCAGAGGACTGCTGTCCGTCGTTTACTGCACGAACGGTAAGTTTCGAGTAACTCTAATGTCTTTAAAGTCTTTAGTAATGATGTTTCTTGTTTTGCAGGGTTCCGGCGATGGCGGATGACGGGCTGAAGTGAGTTGAAGATGGAGCCCCTGTGATGAATAGAAGCGCCTGGAAGCACGTAAGTAAGCGCTTGTTGCCTGCTTCACGATGCGCTCTAACTGTCTTTTTATTTTGCAGGTACAAGTTCGGAGCGGCTGCAGAGTGCCGTAATACCCACTGGGTTAGATGTGGAAAGGAGTAATGGCATGTGAGTATTAAAGTTCCTTAATGTCTTTAAACGCACCTTGTTTTGTCTTTCAGATGCGGGATGCAGCGCCGAAGGCCTCCGGAGCGTGCGAAGAGTTGGTAAGCTTTTGTCTTTCAGATGCCGGAATGCAGTGTGAAGACCTCCGGAGCGCACGAAGAGTAGGTAAGCCTTTGTCTTTCAGATGCCGGAATGCACCGCGAGGCGTTGGTGACAGCCGATGGACCAGGTAAGTGAAGAGCTGTCACTGAAGACCGTAATGCTAACCTGTTCTTTCTTGTCTTTATAGGTGTTGCTGAAGACTGGATTCAGGATGGTAATTCTTTTTCCTTAGGCCCAGGATCAGATGCAGAAGACACGATGAGCGTTCTGCTGCAGAGGATGCAGAATAACGCAAAGCAAGATTCATCCATCGGGTGTGGTTTAAATAGCCTCCTGTAGTGCTTAGGTGTCTCCTTCCACAGCCACGCCTAGGTAAGAAAAGAGTTCCTGCTTTCCAGAAGAGTTCCAGTGTTCTGAATCTAGGGAGTGGCTCCTGCCCCACCCAACAGGAAAAGTAGTTCCAAACAGAAGAGGATCAGAGGCTCAACTGGCAGGCAAGTAAGCAGCATGGTCTGCTGCAGGTAAGTCCACCCAAGCATTATGAGCCCGGCGCTTCCAGCGCTGGGACTGGGCATATTTATGAGCCCGGTGCCACTGGCGCCAGGACTGGGTCCAAAAGGTCCCAATTGGGACTGGTTGGCACTCGGAACCTGGGTTATGGATCTGCTTCCAAGGGAGTTGGGAAAACCCTGACCTTTTGGAAGCAGAGATCATGACAGTACCCCCCCTCAAGGCCCCTCCCAAACCGGGCTCCTCCGGGGGTTTTGGCTTGTCAGGAAATGTTCGGTGAAATCTTTTGATTAGGCGAGGAGCGTGGACATATTCAGCAGGTTCCCAGGATCTCTCTTGGGGGCCGTAGCCTTTCCAGTCAATTAGGTAAAATAGTTTAGATTTGGAGATCTTGGAGTCCAGAATGCTTTTGACTTCAAACTCGAGTTCTCCATCAACTAGGATAGGTTTTGGAGATTTAGTTAGTCGGGTTTGAGGTTGCACGGGTTTTAATAGAGAGACGTGGAAGACGGGATGTATCTTCATGTGCGGGGGCAAGTCCAACTTGACCGCTACTGGGTTTACTATGGTAGTGATGGAATAGGGACCAAGGTATCTTGGGTTGAATGTGCGTGGCCCTTTTAGAGGTAGATATTTGGTGGATAACCAGACTTGATCCCCTACTTGATATTGAGGGGCTTCCTGCCGATGTTGATCTGCAGCTTTCTTGTATTGTTCTTTAGCCCTTTGAAGGTGAGAAACAGCTTCCTTAAAGGCTTGGGTGATTGTAGAATGCAGGTAGTCTACTGCTGGTGTTTCAAGATCTTGGAGGGGATCCAACTCTGAGGTTCGAGGGTGACTGCCGTACAAAAGAAAAAACGGGGTTTTCCCAGTTCCCGAATGGACAGAGTTATTGTAGGCATATTCGGCTATCCAAAGGATGTCTTTCCAAGTTTTTTCAGTTTGTTGCAGCATGCAGCGTAAATACTGTTCCAGAGTTTGATTGGTCCTCTCGGTTTGTCCGTCGGTCTGAGGGTGGTGGCTGGTCGATAGTCTCACATCAATTTGAGCCGACCGACAGCAACTTCGCCAAAAATGAGAAATAAATTGACTACCTCGATCCGAAATTAGAACCGAAGGAAAACCGTGCAGTCGGACGATGTTTTCGAGAAATTCTCGGGCCAGAGTTGCTGCTGTTGGCAAGCCTTTGAGCGGAATGAAATGCGCCATCTTGGAGAATAAGTCCACGATTACTAGAATCGTATTGTATCCGGAGCATGGAGGTAGATCGGTGATGAAGTCCATAGAAAGCGTATGCCAAGGGCGAGGTGGGATGTCAATAGGGCGTAAGAGGCCTGCTGGTCTTTCCTTTTGACTCTTGTTTTGGGCGCATACTCCACAGGACATTATAAAGTCTCTGATATCTTTTTTCCAAGACGGCCACCAGAAGTAGCGCTTGATCTTTTCTGAGGTCTTGGCCATACCGGGATGTCCTTCCATTAAAGAATCGTGATAACAAGCGATTACTTTTTTCTGTAAATCTGTCCTGGGTAGGTATAATCGTTCTTGGAAATACAATAAGTTGTCCTTTACTGCAAAGTCCTTTCCCTGCAGATGCCAATTCTGTATGTCTGCTGGAGTTACAAGTTGCCTGGCTTTATCCTTAACTTCCTCTATGGATTCTGTGGCGATTACACCCAGAATTCTTTGTTCGGGAATGATTGGTACAGGTTTAGGGTTGATCAAGTGTTCTTCCACTCCCATCCGAGAAAGGGCATCAGCTTTACCGTTCTTTGTACCAGGTCGATAGGTAATTATGAAGTCAAACTCGGCAAAGAATAATGCCCAACGGAGTTGTCTAGAGGATTGGGCTTTTGCGGTTTTCAAATATTGCAGGTTTCGGTGATCCGTAATCACAGTAACGGTGTGTCGGGCCCCCAGCAGATAATGCCGCCAAGCCTTAAAGGCAGACTTGATAGCCAGAAGTTCCTTGTCAGTAATCGTGTAATTGATTTCAGGAGGCGAGAATTTGCAGGACCAAAATGCCACGGGATGCAACTGATTGGTTACCGGGTCCTTTTGTGATAGAACTGCCCCCATGGCAAGGCTTGAAGCATCAGTTTCCACGATGTAGGGGAGTTCGGGGCGAGGGTGTTTTAAGATTGGTGCAGAGATCAATTTAGTCTTCAAATCCTGGAAAGCTTGTTCCGCCTCGGTAGACCATTCAAAACGTTTGTTTTTCTTTAACAAGGCAGTCATGGGCTGGACTATTCGAGAGAATTCGGGGATAAACCTGCGGTAAAAGTTAGCGAAGCCCAACATGCTTTGCACACCTTTTACGGAGGATGGTGATGGCCATTTGAGAACTGCATCGACCTTCTTTGAATCCATACGCACTCCGCCAGGTGATAATATGAATCCCAAGAATTCAACTTCAGTCACGTTGAAAACACATTTTTCCAATTTAGCAAAAACTTTGTGTTGACGCAATCTTTCGAGGACCATTTTCACGTGTTTCCGATGTTCAGATTCCGATGAAGAATAAACGAGGATGTCGTCAATGTAAACAACAACACACACATCTATGAGCTCTCTGAGGACATTGTTCATAAAATATTGAAAGGCGGCCGGGGCATTGCAAAGTCCGAAGGGCATGACCTGATATTCAAATAGCCCATACTTGGTGCGGAAGGCCGTCTTCCATTCATCGCCCTCTTTTACTCGTACCAAGTGGTAAGCTCCTCTAAGATCCAGCTTTGTATATATGCATGCTTTTCTGACTTGGTCCAGGAGTTCAGGGATCAAAGGTAACGGATATCTATTCTTAACGGTGATCTGGTTCAGGGAGCGATAATCTATACAAGTTCTAAGGTCTCCTTCCTTTTTTGGAACGAAGAACAAAGCTGAAGAAGCCGGGGACTTGGAAGGACGAATAAACCCATTTGCCAGGTATTGATCCAGGTATTGTCGAAGGTGAAGGTTCTCAGGCTCGGTGAGGGCATAAATTCTACTACAAGGAGGAGTAGATCCAGGTATCAGGTCGATCTGGCAGTCATAAGACCTATGAGGAGGTAGAGAGTTAGCCTGATCCTTCCGGAAAACATCTTGGTATTCTAGGTATTCGGGAGGTAACTGGGGAGTCTCTGAAGAAATTGCTGCCAGTGCAACACCAGGTGGAGGGTGACAAGTAGAGACACATTCTGGAAACTGGACCGTTCTTGCTCGCCAATCGATCAGAGGATTGTGTTTCTCTAACCAAGGTATTCCTAGAATAATCTGAAACTGAGGGGCCTTGATCACATCGAACACAATCTTCTCATGGTGTCCATCTTGACTTACTAGCGTCACCTCTTGAGTGGTATGCGTTACTGGCCCGGAGGCTATCTCCGTACCATCCACCGTAGTAATGATGTCCTTTACAGCCTTGGGACAAAGAGTTAGATTCATCCTCAAAACCATCTCATGATCCACATAATTGCCGATGGCACCGCTGTCGATGTAAGCTTCAATTGCATGTAATCGATCCGGATTATCAGGGCTAATGAGGACCATAGGTATCACGAAATGCGAGGTCACGGAACTGGTTTTCACGCTCGGCAAGAGGACCTCTATTCTTGTCGGGCGAGGTCGTTTCCCTGCTCAGAGTTTGTAACTTTGGTAACTGCAGCTCCTACTGCCTTCTTGGCAGGTTTCACCGGACAGTCTCGAAGAAAGTGCCCTGAGTTTCCGCAATAGAGGCATAATTGCAACCGTTTTCTCCTTTCCCGCTCCTTTTGTGTTAGAGGACCTTTCAGACCCCCTATTTGCATGGGTTCCCCGGACTCTACTCCTTTGGAAGGAGTTGGCGGTTTGGAAAAGCATCAAACTTGGAACGATCGGCCTTCCTGTTCTGCAGTCTGTGATCTATTTGAACGACTAAGTCTATATAGTCCGAACAATCTTGTGGGGGATTCACTACTTGGGCTAACACATCTTTGAGCTCTCCATGTAGACCTCTATAAAACAGCGTAATCCTTTTGTCCTCAGGCCATTGAGTTTCCACTATCAGTCTGTTGAAAGACGCAATATAAGCCAAAAGGTCTTGATTACCTTGTCGCAACGAAAGAAGCTCATTGTCCAAGGCCTGCCCCTGTGAATGTCTTGCGAACAGTTTTTCCATACTGAGCTGAAAAGCTTGAAAATCATGGAGGACCGGATCATCTTGATTTACTAGAGGGATCGACCAGTCTGCCGCATTGCCACTAAGGTACGAAAGCACAAAAGCTACTTTAGCTTGATCAGTTGGAAAGGCTGCTGGCCGGCATAAGAAATGCAACCGGCACTGATTGATAAATACTGCAAACCTCTTTGGGTCACCAGAAAATCGTTCGGGCGGAGCCAGAGGTACATTCCCAGGTAGGTTGATCTGCACTGGATTCATAGAGGATGTAGAAGGAAGATTTCCCCCAGATGCGGGTAACGGGGTCTGTCCGGCTTGTGACTGTAGCAATTGTCTAGCGAGATCAACTGTTCGCTCCTTGGAAATAATCAGTTCCCTTCTTAGAGCGTTCGTTTCCTGACGGGCTGCATGCACTTCTGCCCTTAGTTCCCCAAGTAACTGGGCTAGCTGGTCGGTATCCGAGGTTTCCATAGCGCCTGGACGGGAGTTTTGTGGTAGGCTTTGCGTTCTGTAACGCTCACCTGATTCCCGTAGAGGCGCCGGTCTTGACTGGGCGTATACCGTATCTTCAAAGGTGATGTGCAACACACAGCTGGCTCTTTGGGCTGGACCTCTGTGCACTGTATGTCTGACTTGAAGGGTAAGATGTCTACAGATAGAAAATATGGGATTAAGGAACTGGGTTATTGAATGTCTCTCTCTTCTTCCCTTTCTCTTCTCCTGTAGAACCCCAAAGGTTAACGCTCTCACCTTAGGTAAGTGAACGCCGTGCTCTCCATCTGCCTCGGGGCAGGGTGCTGTAACCAGTTTCTTCACTGGATAAGGGGAGCAGGCCTCTTGACTTCAGAGGACTGCTGTCCGTCGTTTACTGCACGAACGGTAAGTTTCGAGTAACTCTAATGTCTTTAAAGTCTTTAGTAATGATGTTTCTTGTTTTGCCGGGTTCCGGCGATGTCGGATGACGGGCTGAATGAGTTGAAGATGGAGCCCGTGTGATGAATAGAAGCGCCTGGAAGCACGTAAGTAAGCGCTTGTTGCCTGCTTCACGATGCGCTCTAACTGTCTTTTTATTTTGCAGGTACAAGTTCGGAGCGGCTGCAGAGTGCCGGAATACCCACTGGGTTAGATGTGGAAAGGAGTAATGGCATGTGAGTATTAAAGTTCCCCAATGTCTTTAAACGCACCTTGTTTTGTCTTTCAGATGCGGGATGCAGCGCCGAAGGCCTCCGGAGCGTGCGAAGAGTTGGTAAGCTTTTGTCTTTCAGATGCCGGAATGCAGTGTGAAGACCTCCGGAGCGCACGAAGAGTAGGTAAGCCTTTGTCTTTCAGATGCCGGAATGCACCGCGAGGCGTTGGTGACAGCCGATGGACCAGGTAAGTGAAGAGCTGCCACTGAAGACCGTAATGCTAACCTGTTCTTTCTTGTCTTTATAGGTGTTGCTGAAGACTGGATTCAGGATGGTAAGCCTTTTTCCTTAGGCCCAGGATCAGATGCAGAAGACACGATGAGCGTTCTGCTGCAGAGGATGCAGAATAACGCAAAGCAAGATTCATCCATCGGGTGTGGTTTAAATAGCTTCCTGTAGTGCTTAGATGTCTCCTTCCACAGCCACGCCTAGGTAAGAAAAGAGTTCCTGCTTTCCAGAAGAGTTCCAGTGTTCTGAATCTAGGGAGTGGCTCCTGCCCCACCCAACAGGAAAAGTAGTTCCAAACAGAAGAGGATCAGAGGCTCAACTGGCAGGCAAGTAAGCAGCATGGTCTGCTGCAGGTAAGTCCACCCAAGCATTATGAGCCCGGCGCTTCCAGCGCTGGGACTGGGCATATTTATGAGCCTGGTGCCACTGGCGCCAGGACTGGGTCCAAAAGGTCCCAATTGAGACTGGTTGGCACTCGGAACCTGGGTTATGGATCTGCTTCCAAGGGAGTTGGGAAAACCCTGACCTTTTGGAAGCAGAGATCATGACAGCGGCCCGTCGTGTCTACTACCTTGTACGTGCGCGAGGCTCCTCCAAGCAGCCACAGGACAGACTGCAGCTGTGTCGGTGCGACTCTGCTGCCGCCTCGTCGCCAGTGTTATGGCCTTGCTTAGGCCCAACCATTCGGTGGTGATGCCGCAATAAAACACGGAACACAGAGCTGCATGTAATACGTTTTCCTTTATTGAACTTCCACTAGAAATGCCCATTCCCCGCCCAGCCCGCCCATGCCACTTCCTCCCCCAACCTCCCGCCTCCTCTGGTCCCGGAACATACGTCAACACGTGGTGTTCCTCACGTAGTAAGTGTCACATTGAAGTTGCCTTGGGAACGGGAGGCGGGAGTTGGTGGGGAACTAACGTTGGGAAAGGAAGTGATGTGGGAAGGGGCGGTGAAGGGCAGTTCGTTGTGTATGAGGAAATAAAGAGACGTGTTTATGAAGACCTCCGTGTCCTCGTTTATTTGTGCTGCGCCACTGCGGTTCGGAAGCCAGCCGCAACTAACAGTAACATGACAATTGGTATTTCCACATATTGGATGCGCTCCCAAAAGTAAGTGTTCTGGATAGCCTCTACATTGAAGATTTCAAAAGTTTAATCTTCGTGACATCTTGGGTATGTAATCCCGTTACAGAGTGATGTGCCAACACGTGTTTCGACCTCTCTCGGTCTTTCTCAAGGCAAAGCTCTGTACAGTAAGCATGTGTATGCAAATTCATAATACATAACAAGTCCCCATTCATTAACCAGGACATAGCGTACATGGAACACATACATACAACATCATGAAATATACAAATATACATTACCAGTAGGTTGGAATTAGCATGATCATGGCAGCACATGAAAAATAATAATAATTAACACAATTTAGAGATCAAGACATATCATCTCACCATCAGCATCACTTGTTACAGTTTATATATATGTATTAGACATGATAAAAGAATAATTACTGCAATCAAAATATCATCCTTGATGTATACACATTGTACATGTAATTCCCAATACTCCATTACACCAAAGTGTGTCACTTCCTTATTACCAATCGTGCATATAGTCGCCAAGCGTCAAACCGAAAACCTGCACTGCACACAAAGCCGCACCCATTGGGTAGAAAATTACACTGTATCAAGGTTGTCACATGCCATATTGAGTTGATTAGAACCAATTAAGCTCCATAGACACCGCAAAACGCCATCCGCTAACACCAAAAGTGTCAAGAATTACCCGAATCAAAATTAAAAGAAATACCATTGTTTGAGACGATGTCTAACCGGCTGAGAAGTGTTTTAGTGCCCAAAATTTCTGAAAAGACATAAAATACCTCGATCAAATTCATGAAACCCTAAATCACCTGTGAAAACATTCATTATGAATATTATCTGTTACCTTCCGACATTGATTTGTTTATTTAAATCGTTTTAAACATTCTCCTTCATTACGACATCCCGCTTGGATTAGCCTGTCAATCAAAAAATGAACCAAGTGATCTGTTAAAATAGACCAATTCCGGAAACCAATTGCAATATTTGCTACAAACACCCTCGCTGTTAGTATGGTGTGCCGCTTGCTTACCCCCATAATCTCCCGTCTGCATGAGCCCTTATTTTCAGCCTAGTACAGATCCGAACGCTGTGCAGCCCGCGTCCGAAATGAAAAGGAGAAAAAAATCAAAAGAAAAGCACCCTCCGGACACGTGATCACTGGTCACGTGTGCGGCGCCGTGCGTCAAACCAAAAGAAAAGAAAAAAAGAAGTAGCGATTCGATGGTATTAGGTCACAGGGTAAAGAAACAAGATTGCGTGCACCCAATTCACGCCTAATGCTATGTCTAAAATCAATTATGAAAATTGATTATCTTAAAGAGTCAGCCATATAAATTAATGCGAAAAATAATAAATAATGCCATGTGGATCAATTCAAATGGCCAATTCACGCCTCAATGTTGGATCTGAGAATGACTGTAAATCTTGAATATCTTGTAACGAACAACCATATAGATTGGTACAATAAGTACTACTGCCATGTGGATCAGATACATTAGCCCATGAGTGCAGTATTGGTGCACCGCCTGTCCAATCGACACCCGCCAGAACATGCACGTTCAAAAAAATAATTTTGATTCGGGTAATTCTTGACACTTTTGGTGTTAGCGGATGGCGTTTTGCGGTGTCTATGGAGCTTAATTGGTTCTAATCAACTCAATATGGCATGTGACAACCTTGATACAGTGTAATTTTCTACCCAATGGGTGCGGCTTTGTGTGCAGTGCAGGTTTTCGGTTTGACGCTTGGCGACTATATGCACGATTGGTAATAAGGAAGTGACACACTTTGGTGTAATGGAGTATTGGGAATTACATGTACAATGTGTATACATCAAGGATGATATTTTGATTGCAGTAATTATTCTTTTATCATGTCTAATACATATATATAAACTGTAACAAGTGATGCTGATGGTGAGATGATATGTCTTGATCTCTAAATTGTGTTAATTATTATTATTTTTCATGTGCTGCCATGATCATGCTAATTCCAACCTACTGGTAATGTATATTTGTATATTTCATGATGTTGTATGTATGTGTTCCATGTACGCTATGTCCTGGTTAATGAATGGGGACTTGTTATGTATTATGAATTTGCATACACATGCTTACTGTACAGAGCTTTGCCTTGAGAAAGACCGAGAGAGGTCGAAACACGTGTTGGCACATCCCTCTGTAACGGGATTACATACCCAAGATGTCACGAAGATTAAACTTTTGAAATCTTCAATGTAGAGGCTATCCAGAACACTTACTTTTGGGAGCGCATCCAATATGTGGAAATACCAATTGTCATGTTTGTGTTGTTAAGTGGGTATGAGGTGCCCGCTTTTTTCACAGGGTGCTGCAACCCAAATTTTGGGGTCTAATACAATTGATTCCGGTATATTAATATTGCTCTAGCGCTATTGACCTGGCACACCTTATAACTACTGTGCAACTAACAGTAAGGTTTGCGGTGGAGAAATGTAGAACTATGAGTAATGATGATCATCCTTCAGTAATCACCAATAGATTACACCATATTTGAAAATCCCTAAAGCGCAGTACTCTGATCTTGCCCCCATTCCCAGCAAGTAATCCTATCAGCACTCTACACTTACTTGCCTATCCAAACATCTAGGACTCACCCCTTTTTCAAAGCTCGATAGCTCTCCTTCGGTACTTCATCCTGCCCATTTCGTGCAAGCTGCCCCTATTCCCCACACAGAGTGCATGTCAACCTGTCTCTACTACACAAACCCTTCAGAGAGGCGGCCAGACCTGCTCCAACTCCTTCGTAGATAAGACTTAAAATGTGTCAGTTTACCTTCATGACGCCGACTCCCTGGACTCTTGCGCCTCCAGGTTGAAAGAAGGAAAAGCAGCGGCCCCTGAGCCGTGTGGCCAGATCCCGCTGTAGCCCTCCAGGGCGCAAGATCGTGGCACGAAGAAGCAGCGCCATCCTTGGAAGACACTGCAGAGATAGAAAGCCCGGTGGTTTAACATTCAACGAGAATCTCTGCAACTATTAGATCCAACTGTCACCTCCAGCAAAAAAAGCGGCAAAAACAGAGACGAAAGACTCGGCATAGTTTCACAACAGGGTACCATGCTGGAACTCCAAGAAAACATATTACCACGACTAGCTAGTGATTACAACCGGCTAACCTTCCCTTACCATCGATCTTCAAAAGGACGCCGACCTTTCTAACCAGACCAGCACGGTGCCAAATTCGTATTGCATAGAGTTAAATGGGTTTTTACGAAGGACGGACATACGTTAAATCGATTTTCTGCGAAAATGTACATATTCATTTATTTTTCTCATGCTACAGAAAATCCTAATATGTTCTTTTTTATTTTCACTACAGTGGTCTGCCTTGCTTTTCAGAGGGTTTGAAAAGTAAAGTACAAGAACATTGTAAGAGATCTAGTAGTGTAGTCTGTGTAAATTGCAGCTCTTTTTAGGTGCAGGGGAGGTGGGGGACACCGTTCTGAAATGGCCGCTAAACAGATCTACCTGGACAACAGACTGTATTGTCCTATCTCTGTCTCGATGCAGAGACTGTCCATCTGCACATGATCACACGTTTGTGGATCACATTATGTTTTGGACTTCAACTCCCATTGGACCTATTCGATCCCCCTTGACTTCTAAGAAACTCTTGTATCTTTTTGCTATTTTTGTTAATGCTTTGGTGCATAAACGGTACAACGCATAACAATAACTTAAGGACACTGTTATGAATGCAATTATCACAGACTACTTTTCCCAGAATGTTAATGCTAAAAGATGTTAATGCCGCGCACTGTCACCACCGCAGTGGTCCCCGGCGGCTACGAAAGGCAAGAGGCAGTGCTTTATGGTAGCGTTTAGTTCCCACCCGAGAAAAGCAGCATAGCAACGGCCCGCCTACTCTTCCTCACGTGACTTCTGACGTCATCATTGTGATCTTTCGGGAGCAATGAAGCGCTTCCGGAGAAATTTCAACGAGCGGATTTCGGGAAGCATGAAGGCTCTGGCTTGTAAATGCAAATGGAATCGGATTATCTGCTTGCCTTTGGCTCGAGCTTCAACTACTACAGGAGGCTCTGATTGGCAGGCTGCAAGAGCAGCAGCAATATGTGTGCTGTTGGCTGGCTGAGAATACAATTTGCATTTCTTTCGGGATACCGTGAACGTTACTGCAAAACACCAGATTGAGACAGGGGAGCGGAAAATTACATTTACTTTAAAAATCATGTTCAGCTATTCAACGTGAAAGGTATGGACGGCTAAGAAAAGGAACGGGGACAGTGGATGGTGGTGTCTAACTGATCAAAGGGGGTGCTAACAGAGTAATGTTTCATGAGGGTGTGTTTAGGAAGGGTGGTTTTAGAGGGGGTCGGCTGGGGCTATCTGCGTGTGGTTCGGGGGAGGCACATGGGCATCTTGGTGTGGGTCTGCCTGCCAGGGGGAAGGGGCATCTTGCTATGTGGAGGGAGGATGGGGCATTATGGTATTGGTCTTTTAGAGGGAGGGATGGGGTATCTTGGTGGGGTCTTCCATCTGACTGCTTGGATAGGGGCAAGCTGGTGTGGGTCTGGTGGGATGGGGCACATTGGTGTGAGCCAGAGGGATGGGGCACCTTGGTGTGGGTCTGGAGGGAGGGATAGGGACATACTGGTTTGGATCTGGAGGGAGGGTTGGGGACACAGTAGTGTGGGTCTGGAGGGGTTTGGGGTAGACTGGTGTGGGTCTGGGGACAGGGATGGGGCACATTGGTGTGGGTCTGGGGAGCGATGGGGGCATATGGGTGTGGGTTTGGAGGGAGAGATTGGGCACAATGGGTTGGGAGTGTGGCATGGGCCATCTAGATGTGGGTTGGGAGGATGGCATGGGGCATCTTGGTGTGTCTCTGAAGGGAGGGGATGGGGCACATTGGTGTGGGTTTGAGGGGTGGGTTGAGGTACATTGGTGTAGCTCGAGGGCGGATGGGGCACATTGGTGTGGGTCTGAGGACAGGGATGGGGGCACATGGGTGTGGATCTGGAGGGAGAGATGGGCACAGTGGGTCTGGAGGGTGGCATGGGGCATCTAGGTGTGGGTTGATAGGGTGGGATGGGGCTTCGTGTGGGTTTGATGGGATGGATGGGGGGCATTGGTCTGTGTCTGGGGGAGGGATGGTGGCATCTTGGCATGATCTGCAATGGATGGGGGCACATTGGTGTCTGTCTGTTGGTCTGGTGGGTGGGTTGGGTCATCCTGGTGTGGGTGGGATGGGGACACCTGTGTGCATCTGGAGGGTGGGATGGGGCATCTTGGTGTGGCTCTGGAGGGAGTAGATATAGGCACATTGGCGTCGGTTTGATGGGAGGCATGGGGCACATTGGTGTGGGTTTGATGGGAGGCATGAGGACATTGGTATGGGTTTGATGGGAGGGATGGGGGACATTTGTCGGTTTCTGGGGGAGGGATGGTTCATCCAGGTGTTCGTCAGGAGGACAGGATGGGGGCATCTTAATGTGTGGATCAGGGGATGGTGGCTTCTTGGTGGGGTCTGCAATGGATGAAGGCACGTTGGTGTCGGTCTGAAACAGGTATGATGCATCTGTTGGTCTGAGGGTGGCCTGGGTCATCTGAGGGCGGTGTGGGCATATTGGTGTAGGTCTGGAGGGAGGGGATGGGGGCACATTGGTGTGGGTTTGATGGGTGGGTTGGGGTACACTGGTCTAGGTCGGGGGCGGATGGGGCACATTGGTGTGGGTCTGGGGACAGGGATGGGGCACATGGGTGAGGGTCTGGAGGGAGAGATGGGGCACAGTGGGTCTGGAGGGTGGCATGGGGCATCCAGGTGTGGGTTTGATGGGAGGGATGTGGGACATTGGTCTATCTTGGGGAAGGATGGTGGCATCTTGGTGTGGTCTGCAATGGATGGGGGAACATTGGTGTCCGTCTGGAACAGGTATGGGGCATCTGTTGGTCTGGAGGGTGGCATGGGTCATCTGAGGGCGGTGTGGGCATATTGGTGTAGGTCTGGAGGGAGGGGATGGGGCACAGTGTAGTGGGTTTGATGGGTGGGATGGGGGACATTGGTCTGTCTGAGGGAGGGATGGTTCATCTAGGTGTGGGGCGGGATGGGGACATCTTGCTGTGTGGATGGTGGGATCTTGGGTCTGCAATCGATGGGGGCGTGTTGGTCTGGAACAGGTATGAGGCATCTGTTGGTGTGGCGGGTGGATTGGGGCGTCCTGGTGTGGGTGGGATGGGGACATGTGCATCTGGAGGGTGGGATGGGGCATATTGGTGTGGCTCTGGAGGGAGTGGACGGAGGCACATTTGTGTGGGTCTGGGGAGTGACGAAGCACATTGGTGTGGGGCTGCAGGGTGGATGGGGCATCCTGGTTTGGGTTGGATTGGATTGGGACATCAGTGTGGGTCTGGAGGGAGTGATGGGGACTCATTGTGGGTCTGGGAGGGGGGATGGTTCATGTGTAAAGGCGTGGGAGGTACCGGGCAATAGGATGAATGACAAGCATGCCTATCAGATGCCCTATCGTATCATAATGACAAGCGTGTTGGGCCATGATTATCTGGTATGCCTGAATCGATTTAACATTCTGTCGATATTCTCTGAAATTCCATCTTTGGCATTGGTGGGCTCTCTTGATGTTGGGAGAGTGTCTTTCCCTGAGAGAGATAATTTCTAAACTTGTTATATATCTGAACTCTCCTTTTAGTAAAGGAATTGATCCTCACACAAAGTGAAGGGCTATTGAACTTAGGGTTTGAAGTTAAACAGGTGGAGATGGAGAAGGGGGATCCTTATTGTTAACAAAAAAAAAAAAGGGCAACCAGAGAATTGGGCTTCCTCGGGAGGGGAATGAGAGTGTGGGTGTGGGCTCTGGGACAAGGAAGGGATGGGGGGGGAAAAAAGTATTGGGCTGCGATTATCTCCTCCTTGTGGCAAACACTGGTCCCGTAAACGAACCATTTACGTGTGTACTGAGTAGAAAAATGTCCTCCTGTGCCAGAAATCTTGGAATACCTGTGGAAGTGCCCATCTTTTTACTAACCCGATTTGCTTGATCTATTTAAGAGAGGGTTTGGTTTGCAAGAAACCTGGTTGACCTGTATACCTATGTTAGATGGATATAAGATTTTTACCCAATCAGTGTGTTTGGGAGACCCTCAGGGGGCCTGCTTACTGCAATAGAAAGTTCTTGGGTTCTCAGTGGGTTGACTATTGAAAATTTACCATTTGGTGTTCTTGGAGCGGATCTTACCTCGGGATGGCTCTGTTAAGATCCTGATCATTAATATATACTGGCACAAAGGTATCGCAGAGGTGGGTACATTTGTTGATAAAGTGTGCCGTGTTATAGACGAGTGGTCCGTGGCGTTTTTCAATGGTAGAATTTTAGTGGTGGGAGGCTTAAACGCTGACTGTGGATTCCACATAACCCCTTGGGATTTTGAGGAGGTTTATTTGGATCAATCTGACCATATTGGAACGTGTCAGTTGGGGAGAAGTTGGTACGTGGGATTGGGGTCTCTGGGTCTGCAGCCTTTGGTGGGACAAAAGTCTCAGAAATACAAAGAGTCTGAATGGCACACCTGGCATAGGGGGAATAGTTCCTCGCTTTTGGATTATATCTAGATCATTTTCCTATGATTCGATGTGTGTCGTTTACAGTTTCAAAGAACGACTGGAGTTATCATATCTTAACGGCAACCTTCGATTTGGTATTAAAGACCAGAGAATTTCGACTCCAGCCCCAGGTAGCCGCTATGCAGTAAGGTTGACTGATATAAACATCAGTACCTTGAATCAGAATCTGAGGGATACCCTTTATCTACTCCTGATTGGAAAATCAATAATTTTAATGCATTCGAGTTTCAGAGGTTTATTGGTTTCCTGGTTTCTGGTATCTCCCCTAGAGTTGGAATTGGAGGAAATGGCTCTGTTAGACATAGTCATTGCTATAAAGGGGACCTGGCCTATGAAGAACGAAAGGAGACTGATTTGGCGAACCAATATGGATGAGGGTATTCGGTCTGAGCTTGTTAGGAAAACCAAGCAGGCCTATAAAAATTACTGTAAGTCACTAAAAAATACTATACTGCAACAGGATGCTGAAACCATGTTGGGGGTTCTAATCAATGCTTGGGTTAGCGCTTTTTGGCATCTTGTTAATGGCCAAGATCCACATTTTGTAGTTTCCCAATTAAATACTATCTCTGAGCTGGAATGGGTTGATTTCTTTGAGGGAAGGTTTGGGCCACCTATGATTATCCTCCGGTTCTAGATGGTTTTTTGGATAACACCATCTGGGATCCTTCATTAGACATCAGTAACATCTATTCCTTGTTTACTAAATGTAAAAAGTCAAGAGCTTTGGGTCCACATGGATTGACAAATAATACCTTCAAGGCTTATCATAAAGTCTGGGTGTACCTACTATACCTGGAATTCAAGGATATTATTGATTCAGGGGTAACTCCACAGTCTTGGAGTACAGCCCATGTAATACCCAAATGTAAGTGTGGCAGTAGGGCTGACCCAACAAATTATCGACCAATCTCGCTCATTGATGCCAACTGTAAAATCTTCTCAGCATTTTGCTCTCTCATTTAGAAAAGTGGGCTAAAGTGGCCCATCCCCTTGACCAATTTCAGACCGGCTTTGGGAAGGGGCATTCGACAGATGTCAATGGGCTAGTACTCGAATGCATCCAGGAAGGAGCTTGGAGGAAGCCGAAGGGATGTACATATATGGCCTTGATTGACCTATCGTCTGCATTTGATTGTGCAGTTCGAGGCAAACTTTGGGCGAAATTGGGGTATGCCGGGGGTGACCGCTGAGGCTCATTAGGGGTGTATATGAGAATTGCGGCATACAAGTTTGCCTAGTTCAAAAGGGTGATCTCTCTCACTCTCAGTGAATTAGAACTTCCGGGGGGGGGGGTCAGAAAGGGATGTGTCTTGGCCCCCTGGCTGGTCAACCAATACATGTTGGATGTTGTGCTCACCCTAGCTAAGGAAGGGTTGATTGCTCCTAAAGTTGGGCAGGCTAAAATTATTTGGCTTGCACATGCAGTCAATTATTATTATTTATTTTTTTTTTTTGTCTTTGACCTAAGGTCGGTCTGCAGAGGCTCTTAACTAAATTTGTGGGATAAGAAAATGGGCTCATTAACCCTAATAAAATGAAAATTCTTGCTTTTCGGAAAGCTAGGGTGAAGACCATCCGCCCTGTAGGGTTTATTGAAGGTACATCTTTGAAGTTAACGGAGAGCGTAAAGGGTCTCCAATGGTCTTTGAGGCCTTGATGTATAAGGTCAAGCTTCTAGAATCGCAGATTCTCCCTTAAACCGGCATTAATGTTCTATGAAGGGAAGATCGTACCAAAACTAACGGTTAGAGTGCAAAAAATACTGGACAGACCTGAGGGCAGATTGTGGAGGCGGATCCTTGGTGTACCTAATGCAGTGCCTTTACCTGCTCTAAGATTTGAATTGGGCATCTCTTCAATTTGGCCAAGGGTGCAATTTTGTCTTTTGACATTATGTGTAAAAATCATGGCCCCTATACACGATTCCCTGTACCACCTGATGGGTGAAAATTTGAACTCGTCTGTAAATCTAATAGCCCTCGGGAAAAGATGTGAATCTATCCTCCATGATATCGGCTCAAATTTGGAGACCTTGGTCCACAATCCATTGAAGGTGAAAAGGGCCCTGCCCGATTCCGATTGGGTTCCGATGACTTATGCTTTCCATTTATATGCATCTCTTGGCCATCTTGCACACGAGCATAGGTGTTGAGGCTCTCCATCGAACATTCTGCTTCAATTCCCAAATCAGTATTATCTTGGGATTCTACTCGGGGTACTGTGGAATCTTCTACCTACCAAGGAAATCCAGCTTAGGAGGCATTTAATAATGAAGGATGTAGTTGGCTGTAGGTTCTATCTGTTGAAACCTGAGTCACTAAGACACTTCGTCTTGGAGTGTGATTCATTAAAGTTGTTAAGGTCTCCATTTTTGTTGTCCCTAGATCGGAATCTATTACTCTGCAGTGATGATATGGCCTGAAGCGCTGTCTTAGTATGCATAATGTACACGAGTGCCTGGCTTTATCAGAAGTCTGACCTGTAGATACCCTGATGATGAATGTCATTATGAGAATCTGACGGGGTAATCTGGTTAGATGTTCTGTACTGGCTAAGAAAAGGATGGAATGGTATTAAGTTGCACTTGGATTTTGTAATTTTATCATGGTATGTTGTCCTCTCTTTTTTCAACTGTTAGCGGGCATGCAAATTATATTCATCTTGTTTTATGGTTTCTTTTAAGGCAATTGTCTTTGCTCAATTTATATTCTATTTAGGTTTATTTGTGTTATCTATTGCTTGCTTTTTTTTGTTATTTTAGGATTTGTTTTTCCTTAATTGTTCTCTGGCTTTTTAGTCAATGATGGTTGTTATTATTTTTATTTTTTGTGTGACTGTTTTTCTTTTTTATTCTAAATGTTTGTAAAGGTTTAATTAAACCAATTGCATACAACAAGATGGGTTCATCTAGGTGTGGGTTTGAAGGGCAGAATGGGGCATCTTGCTGTGCATGGAGAGATGGTGGCACCTTGGTGTGGTCTGCAATGGATGGGGAACATTGGTGTCAGGCTGAATAGGTATGGGGCACCTGTTGGTCTGGAGGGGGGATGAGGCATTCTGGTGTGGGTGGGATAGGGACATCTGTGTGCATCTGGAGGGTACGAATGGGGGCACGTGGGTGTGGGTTTGATGGGAGGGACGGTGCATATCGGTGTGGCTCTGGGGGAACGATGGGGGCAGGGTGTGGGTCTGGAGGGCAGGATGGGGGCATCTTGCTATTTGGAGGGATTGAGGGTGGCATCTTGGGGTGGGGGTCTGCAATGGATGAGGGCACATTAGTGTCAGCTTGGAACAGGTATGGGGCATCTGTTCTGGAGGGTGGCATGGGTCATCTAGGTGTTGGTTTGGAGGGTGAGATGGGGCATCTTAGTGTGGGTGGGATGGGGACATCTGTGTGCATCTGGAGAGTGGGATGGGGCATATTTGTGTGGGTCTGGAGGGAGGGATGGCAGCATCTTGGTGTGGGTCTGGGAGGGATGGGGCACATTGGTCTGGAGGGAGGGATGGCGCATCTTCGTGTGTGGAGATGGATATCTTGGTTTGAGTCTGGAGGGCAGGATGTGGGCTTCTTCCTGTGTGGAGGAAGGATGGGGCATCATGGCATGGGTCTCGAGGGGTGATTGCTGGCATCTTGGTGTGGTCTCGCATGGAGGGTTGGTGGCATCTTGGTGGTCTCTGGAATGGAGGGATGAGGCATTGTGGTGTGGGTCTAGAGGGATGTGGCATATTGGTCTGGATCTGAGAGGGAGATATGGGACATCTTGGTGTGTGTCTGGGAGGGATGGGACACATGGTCGTGGGTCTGGAGGGAGGGATGGGGACATTGTTGTGGGTGTGAAGGCAGGCATAGGACACATTGGTATGGGTCTGGAGGGAGGGATGTGGGTCATTGGCCGGGGAGGTATAGGGGCACTTTGATGTGTGGGGGGTTGGCAGGGCATCATGGTATGGGTCTTGGGAGGGATGGGGCATCTTGGTGGAGTCTGGATCGGAGGGGGCATCGTTCTGGAATGGAGGGGCAGGGCATATGATGGGGGCAGGTCAGGGAATGATGGAGCATGTGGGTCTGAGTGATGATGGAGCACTCTGGTGGGAAGGAAGGGGGGTATCTGGGTGTGAATGGAGGGATGGGCTATGTATGTCTGGAGAGAAGGATGTTGTATGGGAGGGGTTGGAGCATGTGTGTGTGCATGTGGAAGGGATGGGGTAATCGGGTGTGGGCATAGAGAGGATGGATGGCACCATCTTGAGTGAGTCTGCAGGTAGAGGTGAAGCATATGGGTGTGGCTATGGACAGAGGGGTGGAGCATCTTGGTGTACGTATGGAGGGACGGATGTTGTTTTCTTGTGGGTTGGGGGGGTGGTATTTGAATCTGGAACGTGTTTGGAAGGAGAAATGGGGCATTAGGTCTGGGATATCTGCTTGTGAGTGGGGGCAAGAAGGATCATTAACAGCGGCGCAGCCGGAGGGAGAGCTGTGGGTCTAACCCGGTTGTATCCCAGACACCCCACAGCCCAGGCCACCTCTCCCTCTCGCAGAACGGTCCGGGGTGCATGGGGAGTGGGGATTCCCTTCCCAAGTGAGGGGGGGGTCCGCGACCCAGCAGATGGATGGGGATGCCTGGCGGGGTTGGGTTAAACTGCTGAGGATGTCCCCAACCACGCACTGGTGAGGGAGCCCTGTGCGGCCCCCTCTTCTCACCGAGCCGGCCGACGGCGCGCCCTCCTCTCTCTGACCAGACAGCGGGCGGGCATTGGTGGGCGCACCCACCCCAGTCCGCAGGGAAGCCCAGAGTGGGGGAAGCCGTGAGCCGAGGGGAAACCTGACTCTTCTCTAGGGGCACCTCCCCAGGCAGACAGGGGCCCGGCACGCCAGGCCTGAGCCATGGCGCTGCAGGCTTTCTCAACGGGCGGGCATCAAGGTTCCAGCCGCCCACATCTGTGGGCGAGCGATGGCTAGTCTGGCTTCCTCCTAAGGGGCGTGGCTGGGGCTGTCGCAGAGACCCAGTTCCCTTCATCCTCCTCAATTCAGACCCCGATCAGCACTGTTGCAGGATCCCTGGACATGCCTTGCTGGCGCGTCCCGGCCTCCACAGTTTCCCCGCCTCATGTGGGTTTCGGGAGGGCTGGGTGGCCGGCGCGCCCTGGATGTGGTGGCGGTGGCAGCAGGCCTTAAAGCCTGGCGCACTTTCACTGTACTACGGGGTACCTGGCCGTGTTGTGTGGGGCTGTCTGTGGTGTCCCACGGCTGCCAGCGCAGGATGTCCATGGACCGCGGGCCTCAAGACCATGTGGGCTTCTGCCGCAGACCGGGACAGCTCATTCTCTGCTGCACCAGAGGCACTGGGCTGGGGCAAACCCCCCCCCCAACCCCTTAACGGGCCGAGGCCAGCTGGTCCGAGCTTTGTGTTCCCCCTACTACGGCCTCAGCTCAGACAAGGCAACCCGCTGAATTTAAGCATATTACTAAGTGGAGGAAAAGAAGCTAACCAGGATTCCCTCAGTAACGGCGAGGGAAGAGTCTAGCGCTGAATCCCCGTTGAGTGGCAGGCATGGGAAATGTGCCGTACAGAAGACCAACTCCCTGGCATCGCTCAGGGGACTCAAGTCCTTCTGCGTGGACAGTGTTAGGCCGGTAGCGGCCTCTGGCATGCTGGGATCAGCTCTTCTTGGAGTAGGGTTGCTTGGGAATGCAGCCCAAAGCGTGTGGTAATCTCCATCTAAGGCTAAGTACGGGCGCGAGACTGATAGTCAACAAGTACCGTAAGGGAACCTTGAAAAGAACTTTGAAGAGAGGGTTCAAGAGGGCGTGAAACCATCGAGAGGTAAGCTGCTGGGGTCCGTGCAGTCCGCAAGCTGGATTCAACACAGTGGGCAGGTCGGTTGCCTGGAACGGTGGATGCCCACAGGCTGGGAAGACCCCAGGGGGCCGGTGGCTCTCCACTCCGGCAGACAGTGTTACAGCCCCATGACAGCAGATTTACTGTGTCCGCGGGGACGAGGGAGATTGACCGCCACCATGCCCTTCTCCGACAACTGTCCTGGCCCCTCTTGGAGACGAGGTTCCCGATGCGACTGTGTTGGACAGCCCATCGTGCGCCCCGACAATGTTGTGCCGCCATGCGGGGAGTCCCACATAGGGCGCCAGCGGACTGAGGTGATGACGGTTACCCACCCAACCTGTCTTGAAACATAGACCAAGGAGTATAACACATGCTCGTGTTAGGGGGCCGAAGGAAACCCTGTGATGCAATGAAGGTGAAGGCTGGCACGCGCTGATTACGGTGGGGATGCCGTTGCGGTGGGCGCACCACCGATGCGTCTGGTGTGCTCTGTCAGGGAGGTGGAGCATGAGCGTGTCTGATAGGACCCGAAAGATGGTGAACTAGGCCTGGTGTAGGTCCGTATGTGCAAATCGGTCATCCGACCTGGGTATAGGGGTGAAAAAACGAATCGAACCACCTAGTAGCTGGTTCCCTCCGAAGTTTCCCTCAGGATAGCTGATGCCCGGAAACCCCACTTATCTGGTGAAGCGAATGATTAGAGGCCTTGGAGCCAATATAGCCAATATGATCTCAACCTATTCTCAAACTTTAAATGGGTAAAAAGCCTGGCTCGATGGCGTGGAGCCGGGCATTGAATGCAAGTTCCCAGTGGGCCTCTTTTGGTAAGCAGAACTGATGCTGTGGGATAAACGGAACATGGGGTTAAGGCTCCTGATGCCAACGCTCATCAGACCACAGAAAAGGTGTTGGTTGTTATAGACAGCAGGATGGTTGAAGTCAGAATACGCTAAGGAGTGTGTAGCAACTAATCTGCTGAATCAACCAGCCCTGAAAATGAATGGCGCTGGAGCGCCTGGCCCATACCTGGCCGGCGCTGAGAGCCATGGGGACTAAGCCGCGACGAGAGGGAGGGCCTCTGCGGTGCGCATGGAAGCCCGGGGTGAGTACCCAGGTGGATCCGCTGCAGGTGCAGATCTTGGTGGTAGTAGCAAATATTCAAACAAGAACTTTGAAGGCCGAAGTGGACGAGGGTTCCATATGAACAGCAGTTGAACATGCGTCAGTCGATCCTAAGTAATGGTCGAGCGCCGTTTGGAATGGACGGGAGATGGCCTCCGTTGCCCTCAACTGATCAAAAAGGGAGTCTGGTTCAGTTCCCTGAACCCGGAGTGGCAGAGACGGGCGCCCTCGCTGCACCCAGTGCGATAATGCAAACGATCCCAGAGAAGCTGGCGGGATCCCAAGGCAGAGTTCTGTTTTCTTTGTGAAGGGATGGGCACCCTGGAATGGGTTTGCCCCGAGAGAGGGACCTGAGCCATGGAAAGCATTGCAGTTCCGGCGACGTCCAGTGAGCTCTCGATGGTCCATGAAAATCCGGGGCAGATGGTGTAAATCTCGCGCCGGGCCGTACTCCTATCCGCAGCAGTTCTCCAAGGTGAACAGCCTCTGTCATGTTGGATCAATGTAGGTAAGGGAAGTTTGGAAGTCGGATCCGTAACTTCGGGAAGGGCTGGGTCGGTCGGGCTGAGGTGCAAAGCGGGGCTGGCCGCACGCTGCAGCTGGACGAGCTGTCTCCAACCCGGGGGCGGTGCCGACTCTGGATGGTGAGCCAGGCCCTTCCTGTCTATCGCCCCAGCTGCAGTGGTCACCTCTCTCTGTTCCCTTCCCAGGGTTTGGGCCGGCTTTCTGCCTTGGCCAATGCCTAGCAGCTGACTTAGAACTTGTGTGTACCAGGGGAATCCGACTGTTAAATTAAAACAAAGAATCGCGTAAGGCCCCCAGTAGGTGTTGACACAATATCTGCCCAGTCCTCTCAACTTCAAATTGAAGAAATTCAATGATGCGTTAGTAAAACGACAAGAGTATCTGTGACTCTCTTAAGGTAGCCAAATGCCTCGTCATCTAATTAGTGATGTGTGTGAATGGATGATTGAAATTCCCACTGTTCCTACCTAGTATCTAGCGAAACCACAACTAAGGGAAAAGGCTTGGCACAATCAGCGGGCACAGAAGACCCTGTTGAGAGTCACTCTTGTCTGGCACTGTGAAGAGACACGAGAGGTGTAGGATTAGTGGGAGGCCTACGGGGCGCCAGTGAAATACTACAACTCTTAGAGTTTTTTCACTTACCCGGTGAGTGAGCCCTGTGGGACTCTCTTCTTGTGCCCGCTGGGCTCAACCTGCTCCGGGAACAGTGGCAGGTAGGTAGTTTGACTGGGGTGGTACACCTGGCAAACCATAACTCAGGTGTCCTAGGCGAGCTCAGGGAGGACAGAAATCTCCCACGGCGAAGACGGGCAAAAGCTTGCTTGATCTCCATTTTCAGTATGAATACAGACCATGAAAGCGGGGCCTCGGGATCCTTCTGACTTTTTGGGTTTCAAGCAAGGCGTATCAGAAAAGTTACCAGAGGGATAACTGGCTTGTGGCGGCCAAGCGTTCATAGCGACGTCGCTTTTTGACCTTTAGATTTCAGCCCTTCCTATCATTGTGAAGCAGAATTCACCAAGCGTTGGATTGTTCATCCACTAATGGGGAACATGCGCTGAGTTTAAGTGGTGAGGCAAGTTAGTTTTACCCTACTGTTGTGTTGTTGCAATAGTAATTCTGCTCAGTACGAGAGGAACCGCAGATTTCAGACAATTGGTGTATGTGCTTGGCTGAGGAGCCAATGGGGCGAAGCTACCATCTCTGGAATTATGACTGAACACCTCAACGTCAGAATCCTCCTAACCATAATGGTGCTGTGGAGCCTCGGTTGGCCTAGGCTAGCCAGCTTCTGGACCAGTGCGTAGACCCGCTCGCCTTGGGACTCGAGTGTGAACATAAGGGGGCTCCCTGTAGTGCACTGCATGTTCGTGGGGAACCTGGTGCTAAATAATTTGTAGAAGACCTGATTCTGGGTCAGGGTTTCCTAAGTAGCAGAGCAGCTACCTCGCTGTAATCTATTGGAAGTCTTCCTCTGAGCCAAGCTTTTTGTCAAAAGGTGCCGTGGTGTTGCCGCTAGGGCTTCCTCCCGCTGTACTGTGGGGTGCACAGGAAACTCCCACCTACCCTGGGTGCACACCCTTGGGGATGTGCGGGCTAGGTGGGGGGGTGTCTCCCTTCCCGGTCAGCCTGGCAGACCAGGTGGCCCCGGCCTAGCTGACAGCTGGCAGAGTGGCTCAGCCCAACCCTTGAGAGGCAGGCAGGGAAGAGGTGTAGTAGCGCAAGCCCCGGAGGCGGATGCAGTAGTGCCTTAAGCCCTGGCCGTTGGCGTCAGGGCAGGCACAGCCTTTCGGCCGCCGGGCCATCTGGTTTGGGGCCGACTGGCCATCTGGTCGAGGGGCCGGGCAGTTGGACCAGGTGGCCCCAGTGGCGACTAACCTGGTTGATCCCTACATTTGTCTCCGGTCCAGTGGGGCTTAATAGTCTGGGTGGAAGTGACTCCCTGCAGGGCGGCTCTGTGGCACAGGTGGTAGACACCTGCTCCGCACCTGGACCGATGCATGGAAGAGAGTCTGGGCCTTGGTTTGCCAGTGCCGACTTAGTACACAGAGGCGTCGATTTAGTGCACAGAGGCTGCGCCTTTAGTCCCGGACCCAGCCATGCCATTTCCAAGTGAAGAACTTCCACTGAACGCACAGATGGATGTCAGGAACAGAAATTCCGGCCCCTGTTTCAGCGGAGCTAAGTCAAGTGCAAGTAACGGAATTAGCGACCCTGCGGGGTCCCCGATCCTCTCCACAGGTAGAGGCTGGTAAAGTGGCCCGGCTGGAGCTCCGGGGCAGCGGTGGCACCTGTGGCGCCTTTCCTGTCAAGGGGGTAATGTCACCTGTGTGTGACTAAGTCTGAAACGCAATGCTGGTGTCAAGGGGTGCCCTAATCCGGCCCCTTTCCTCTGTGGGACTAGAACTGCTAAGAGTGGCCGGCCCTGATATTCATGGATTAGTCCCGGTGGCAAGTGTCGCCCTTGTGTGACCAAGTCCCCAAGCCCAGCAGTGGTTGCGGGGACCCCCGGCACGGTTCCTGTCTCTACCTGGAGGGAAAAGATCCCCCACCTTGTGGGCAAGTGTCTATAAAACGATTTCAGAAAGTTGGCCTCCATGCTTACAAAGACCCACCTGGTCGTGCAATGCTTTCCAATGGGCCCAGACGGGAAGGGCCTTTGCCCCCCACTGGCAAATGACTGGCAGGTGCCCATGGGCAGGGGGCAGCAGCACCCCACCCCGGCCGTCCTGGAGCTCTAGACGGGGGAGGGCCTTTAGACTTTTTCCCTCCAGGGAAGTATGGGGACCCTTCTGGGTGTTATGCTCACCTGGATTCCACAGGGGCGTCAAACAAAGCTGGACTGCTGCGGTCTCCACCAGTGTGACTCGTAGCGAAGTGATGATCGACTGCACTTACCCACTCGGTTTTGTCTGCCTGGCCCGCAAGAATATTTTCATAAAAGCAGTAAAGGGGATTAGCCACCCGTGGTAGAGAGGTTAAACTAACACTATTTTCCCTGAAAACTTCCAGTATTCCCCTTCATAAAGTCTCACCTTATTGTTTGGAAGGATGAACTCTCCATCCTGCGTGGAGTGCAGGGGCGCGTAGAAGTTCAGTTACTTCACTGATCCGAAGGTATATGGCAGAGTTCCAGACAATAATGACTCTGAGGTAAGTAGTGTGTAAACCGAATGTATAGTTCTTTTAGAGTTCAAATGTCTGTTAATTCACTCTTGCTCCTTTCATACCTTTTCCCTTGCAGCGTGATCCGAGGAGTGAGTTCGCCTCGATGGATGAAGGTAGCGCTTAGGTAAGAGTCAGTTTGTACCAAGCACTGTCAAGCAAGTAATATTGTTCCAAATGTAATTAACCAATAGTTCTCTATCTTCTTTGCAGGTGCGGCGCCTTGCCGAAAATGTCTAACGTAGGATGGTGACCAGCGCTGCCTCGAGCGGTAAAATTCCGAGTAAGTATCTTGCGGTAAGTAAAAGAATGTCTTTGGCGGAACCCAGCTCACCTTTTGTTTGTTCTTGTCTTTTCAGATGCTGATGTTTCGGGCGGCAATTCAACGGGTGCTGCGCCGGGTCGTGGAGATGCTCCGAAGACAGGTGAGTATGGCACGGCGCTGCAGCTGGCAATGCGACGCGGTTTGTTTTAATTGTCTTTTTCCTTTATCCACAGGTGCGACTGCTCCAGGAAAAGATGATGACCAAATGGAAATCTCCTTGTTCTAACCTTCTCTTCTCCTTTCCTTTTCTCTAGGATCGGCTCCGGACACAAGACGGGTGTGGCTGTAGACTGGATGCTGGAATGCAGACACGGTGAGCGATACGCTGCTAAGATGCAGAATAACATGAAGCGTGTGCTGCTCTTCGGGCGTGGTTTAAATAGCATCAAAAAAGTAGTTCCAAGTTATCACACCCAAGCAGCAAAATAGTTCCTAAAGGAAAGTAGTCCCTTCATGGCCTCATGATGGCCTGTACATGAGTTCTTTGCAGGATGACCTGCATAGTTTAAAGTTGGCAATATGAGCCTGGCGCCTGCGGCGCCAGGACTGAACCCTTATAGCCCCTGGGCGGTTTTTGGGAATTCCTGTCTCTTCTTGGGTGCCTGTTCCCTGGACAGATGGACCTGTTCCGGATGTCTGGGGGCAGGTATCGTGACACTGGGGCTCCCCGGGGCCATCTCTGGGCTTGGGGATGGACGACCCACATGCCATGCAGGTGGCCAGGGCAGCACCCCGGCTGCCCTGGAGCTCTGGCTGGGCCGACTTAGAGCTTCCCCCTCTGCCTTAGAGCTTTCGCCTCTGGACCGGGGCTCTCCAGGACCGCTGCTGGGTTCTGGGACTGACAGCCCACGCGGGGGACAGGTGCCCAAAGGCCGGGCCACCCGGAGCTCTAGAACGGTCCTATTTAGAGCTTGTTCAACTGGGGAGGGATGGGACCCTGGTGGGGCTACCAGCAACTGCAGCGAGGCTTGGGGATGATGGATACATATGGGAGATGGGCTCCCACAGCCCCACAAAGAAAGCGTTTACCTAAGTGAAAGGAGGTGGGACTTTTATCCAGACCCCTGCAGCCACAATACCAGCGCTATCGGGAGCGCGAGATAGGAAACAGTACATCCATTAAAGGGGAAAAAAAAGAGTGAAACTAAAGGAGCAAATGAACTATAGAGATCTAATCACACTATTGTGTCATCCTACTCAGCACAACGTAAGAAGCACTGTCACCGAAAGATATTCTGTCTTCACTGAAGACTCCTGAACAGCAAATTGCAAAAGGGAACAGAAAGCACCTTTTGATACGGTTTGAACATTCATCCCCCACAAAATCTTTGTTTCAATACCTCTGCCTCTTAGTGACATAGGAAGGCGTTGTAGTTCGGCAACTGACAAGAATCGCAGATGGTTCCCCTGAAGAAGTCCATGGCGGCAATCGCTCGTTCATTGGTTTGTGTACGAAACATGTTGGGTTAGAGCACACTGTAAAGAGAACAGTGTTGTAATACAAACATATTTAGTTGTCCTTAGCCCCTTAAGCAGACAAGGGGTAGCCATAGTTTAGGAACCTTGTTCGCCACAACAGACTCTCCTTGAATTGAGAATCCAATTAGAAACCATTGCCCTTTTTTTTTTTTTAACATTTCTGTGTTTGCACATTATCATTGTACTGTAGAGTTGTGTATTTGCACCACTGTTGTCTTTTAGATTTGTATAGGAAGGGTGTATTGTTTTAAGAGCATTTCACTGTTTACATGAGGGATTGTTTACATATAAAACATCTTTTTTTACGAAAAAATAGTTTAGGGTGTTTTTTGTCAATCCTAAAATGTGTCATTTTAATTGTATTTGATGATCCTTTTTTAAATATTTCTAATAAAATGGTATTTGTATGATTAATTCGCGACTCAGTACTTATTTTGTGCATGGACTGAGCTGTCCAGACTCACAAAAGAGGGAGTGGAGAGACACTAGGGTTCTCTAGTAGTAGATTGTCCCGTGATTTGAGTAGGGCCGAATCCTAGTGTCTATAAATCGGCCCGCACGGTCTCTCCTGGTTTAGTCTGTCGGGACTTTTATCCATCCAGCACGGGACAGAGCCTTCCAAAACAGGACCGCCCTGCGATATGCAGGACAGTTGTGTAGGGAAGGGTAGGTCAATAGGACCCCCTCCCACTACATGTCCCACCCTGGTTAAGACCCATTACTCGTCGGCAGCCCCCGGGCCCCCAGGCCCAGGCGACGGGGCGGCTGCAGACCGACACGTGGGGCTGCACCACCACGTTATGTGGCAGAGCATAGACGCCATCTTGTATTAAGCCATCCCCATCTTGCTAGAAATGTGCCTATCTGACCCAAGGCAGAGACACTAAACGCCCCCACTTGACCGCGCTCACAGAGGCCCACACCTCCCCCCCCCCCCCCCACCTCCCACTGCATGGCAGATCCGCTGAGGACTCATTCTCACGAATCACCAGACGTGAGCAAACAACAAAATAAAACGCTGTCGCTGTTAACCTTCCGCAGTACATCATTGCCCCAGCCATGAACGGGAACATTAGGATGTAACCGAGACCATCCCAAACCCTGCAGGCCCTGACCCCTGCACCATACCCCCCAACTATAGATGCCGTGGCGTCTCGCACCCATACCCACCCCGAAGACCCTTGCAACATGTAGAAACCATTTATGTAATATGTGCCTTGTTGACTAACGTCCGCTGCTAATGTAAAGGAGAATGGGTAAAGGGAAAAACGTGCAACCGATATTGTATATCATGAAGAGATGTACAAAGACTGGACAGCTGATAACAGTGAACAATAACCTGTGCTACTCTCTTTATGCACACCTGCCTGACACTACCTCATGTTCGTATGTCAACTGTAGATGTGAAATGCTATGTACAAAAAGTATGATCCCCAGCTAGTATCCCATGTTAATGCAAATACATATGAGTGCTTTTAGAAACCCCATGTGTTGTTAGTCGCCCCTCACCCATACGGCAGTAAACCGCCTTGTAAAGGATGCCACGCACGGAGCTGCAAGGCCATTTCCCCCTCCTCCTGCCCAGGTCCTCTCGAGATAGACGGTGTTCAAACGGCACAGCCCTGCCTTCCCCCCCCTCCCCCGATCCTGCTGGACACGTTTCAAGCATCCGCCACCCTCCCCCGTGTCAGAGGCCGCCACAGCCTGGCTCCATGACTTACGAGCTACCTGGTCCTGAATCCCACCGCCTCTCAGGCACCAGTCACATGCCCCCCACGGGCCAGAAGTACCTCCATCGACCCCGAGTTAATGACCCTAGGAAGGGGGCGCCCACACGTGTACCAACAGATCGTAATACCATCCCTCACTAAAATTGCCAAGGATGGTTAGTCGAGCACCCCCGCCCATGCCCCTGACTATGCCCTTGAGGCCTGATTGTTTAAACCTGAGTTATCCCCCAAACTGATGTATTGAGACACTCCAGATCGCATATCAATGTTCCTGGCTATGTATTGATCTAAGGTCAGCGCTTACAAGAGGTGTGACGAATGTGTGGCCAAAAGGGCAAATGTTAGTTTAGTTACCAATCGTTGTTACAAGGCATGTCCAGCCCGGCGCTACACCCCGATGAGCCCAGCTGACCTCCCACCCCACGCGGCGCAGCACCAACGTCCGCCAATCCTGGAGAAGCAACTGTATACATTGTATACCACCTAGCCCTCACCACCCAACCCCTGAGAGTCTGTGGCCCCTATAGTTTACCTCATGCATGACGTGTATTTGTAATCTAACTGACTGTCTTTGCTATTGTGAGCCAAGGCGCTCTCGGAGTTTGCAGAGTCCTTTGCATGCCCTATATTGAATTATATAAAGCTCTTTTGATCCCACCCGCACTTGGTCCTGGCCTCATTCCCCTTCTGGGGTGTGTCCATTATTGCCTCTCACTAAGGGGGTGCGTTTCGGACACTTACATTCAGTTACCCGCCCTATCTGCGAGCCCTGCCACCTGGTAGTTGGCCGTAGAATTAATGCAAGGACCAGATAGCCGGGCTGCTCTGGAAGTCTGGATGGGTGTCAAATTACACACTTTTTTTCTAGTTGGGTCTATAAGGAGCCTGGACGCTTTTGCCAACAGGTCCCCCTCTGTCACTCTTGGTACACAGATTACAAGAAAGCTTAGTCACCTTCCTCCAGATTACTATGGACCGGGTGTGAGGGACCTGTCTCTGCTCCACTTGGTTCTCGCCTTGCAACCTGGGCTCCATGGCGAAAATAACCCTGCTCCGGCTGTCTACGGGCTGTGCCCCATGCAATGTCCCAGCAGAGGCTGGCCTACTGGGGGCACTCCATCGTGAAGGACTGGATCAGCTGATTGGTCCTCTGGTCACACATGCTGTTAATACTTTCTCACAGGTCAGATCCCAGCTTCTCTCAAACACGCATTGGTTGTTCCACTTTTTAGAAAAAGGCTTCTTTAGACCCTCTTGCCCTGGCTAATTTCATCCCATTTTGCTTCTTCAATTTCTCATGAAGCTTTTTGAAGCCTTCGTCTGCCCTTTATTCTTCCACACTTCCCAATGCGGTTTTCCTCCAGGACGTGGCACAGATGGGGTGCTGGTCTCCAGTGTTGACAATGTGGTTTGGCTGCACGACTCGGGCAGCGTCAGTGGTTTGTTACTTGACTTATCTGCCGCATTTGATACCATTGACCATGCTGTCTTGCTCGACAGGGCCGGCCTTTCTGGTGCCGTTCTTTCCTGGTTTTCTTAATTTCTCACTGACCAAACATTCAATTTCCCTCCCCCTTTTCACTCTGTGCCCACTTCCTTCACATGTGGAGTCCCTCGGGGTTCCTCCATATTCCAGGTTTTGTTTAATATGTACATGCAACCTCTTACAAAGCTTATCTGCTCTCACGGCTTCCTATGTTATTCTTGACAGATGACACAGATTCTGTCCGTTTAGATCTCTATATCTCTTGTCGAGACAGCAACCAGATTTAGGGCCTGCCTCGAAGCTGTGGGTGCATGGATGTGTAATAGCTGGCTCAAGTTGAATGGGGAAAAAATTGAGGTGTTGGTGGTGGGCCCTCCTTCCTCCACTGCCTTTTTGGACTCCCTCTTTTTGGCCATCTTTAGGGGTAAATATATTAGCCTTTCTGTCTGCGGAATCTCAGATGAATCCAGTATGTCAAAAGGGTTATCTTCTACTGAAAACCCCTAGTAAGGTTCTTTGTTTACTCTTTTCTCAGTTACGTGCCCCTGTGGTGTCATCACTTGTTAAGTCCTTTATGGACCACTGCAACGCCCTATTTCTGGCACAACCCCTCTACCTCCTATGACACATTTTAGGTCCTGCAGAACTCTGCAGCCAGAGTAGCCACTTCCACACCCAGTTGTGCTCACATTACGCCAGTTGTGCACCATCTTGATTGGCTACCCATGGCCAGGTACATTCAGGTCAAGGCCTAATGTCTAGTTCATCATGCCTTTCATGGAACTGGGGCAGCATATCTACAGGCCAAATTCTGTCTGTACATTCCTGCTCGCACACTGCGCTTGGCGAATGCCTGATGTTAAATACTGACAAAACTGCCTTATACATCCAAATCCATTATACAGCGTATAAAAGTGCTGAGTGCAAAATGCGTCACAAAGCCAACTGAGAACCATATTACTTCACCAAGGCAAATCGTAAATATTGGAAATGCCTGACTAAAGTGTAAAGAGTATAATAGATTCATAAAGTGCTAGGTGCGCTTCAGAAAAGTGTCACGTGTTTGAGTTCCTTCCACTCTAATCACATTTTAAGTTTGGGGAGTGTGAGTTGCTTTTCATGTTGTTTTAACTCGCTGTCCTATAAATTCATATTTCAAGTGACATTTTAAGCTTGGAAATGTTCTTTCTGAGATCATTAGTTGTCTACAGTGTACCCGTACTTGTTCACACTACAGCACCATTATGCAAAGCAAATAATGTATAGATCGATAATTGCTTCACAAACCTCTGGTACTGTGTATCAGCGTCCCCCGGCTGAAGGTGTGAAGTCGTGATATCTGTTGATCCCTTACAGGAAATTTTGTGACAAAAGATTGCGAACATTTGCAATAATAAAGTTTACTTTTTCTGTTATCAAATTCTTGCAGCTTTTCATGTGCAGTCACAAGAACTTTTTTTCCGCAAGTATTTTACTATTCAACTTCTTTTTCTTCCCACCCTCCCAGGTAAAGCAGGTTCACTCCATATGGCTCCACCAATTTGATCTTTGGTTTTAAAAAGGCAATTGCCAAATATACTGTGTAATGTGTAGTATGTATCCAGTCTACACATGCATATGTACTATTTGTTGCTTTACAGTGTAAGCACTTGTCATAATAACCACTTCCATTACCGAATAGTCTATTTCTTTAAGTTAATGTGTGTTATTCTTTTTTTATCCCCTTAACTGCCAATGGTCGCCTCCCCATGTGACAAGCTCTTTTTGGTGATTTCGGTATGTCGCCATTCAATCCCCTGTAACCTTTTTGTTGCATGTGATATTTCGGCCAAATTTGGCCCCTTTTCTTCCCGCGTGTAGGCAGTCATGACGCCACCAAGGAATTCTAGTGTGCTGTATGGGGGTGAGGGAAAATAACCAAAAAGGGAGCACATTTTGTGTTTTCTCAGAAGATGCCAATGCAATGATGTACAAAGAAGCCTGTGGGTTTTTTTTCCCTTGTAAGAGCTAGGAACAAATGGTTTGCTGTGCTGAATGTGCCATTTATCAGGCTTTCAAGAACAAGTTGAGTGGAAACCAAAAAAAACATATTTTGTTAAGGTTACCATCAGTTTTGTGGGAGGTAGGTGATTTTTAATCCCCCCTCCCCACCCCCCAAATGGTCAATGTGTAGAAGGAATGGAAGAGGAGGGTAGGAAAGCTGAATGGGAAGGCATACATTTCTGAAAACTAGACAAAATTCCAAGTTTAAGAAAGGGTGAGTTGCGCAGGTCAGGCAACAACTATGTAGGGGAAATTCCCTTAGTTTGGGGGAAAATTGGGGAAAATGACAGCTAAAAAAGGTATGTGCTGGACATGGTTGGGCAAAAACAAAGAGGTGATGGCTGGAAGGTTTAGACTGAATCTTAACCACTGGCATTGCTTTGGGCAACCCTCCAGACCATCGTTCTTCGCCTGCCAAGCCGTTACAGAAGGGGAAAGACCATATGCAAATCAGGCTTGGTCCCTCCCCAAAAGGGGCAGTCCAGCCCGAACTGCTAGGTCGCATCCCTTCTGCACAAGACCACAAGCATCCCAAAACATGTTTCGGCCTTGTTGGGCCTCATCAGTGAGGAGTAGCTTGGGTCTCTAGGCCCAGCAGGCACGGGACCCACGTCTGGGCATACCCATCCCACTCGGGGTGACAAAGCAAAAACAAAGCGGTGATCGCTGGAAGGTTTAGAATGAATCTTAATGGTTTGGCAGGCGAAGAACGATGGTCTGGAGGGTTGCCCAGAGCAATGCCAGTAGTTAAGATTCAGTCTAAAACTTCCAGCCATCACCTCTTTGTTTTTGCTTTGTCACCCCGAGTGGGATGGGTATGCCCAGACGTGGGTCGCGTGCCTGCTGGGCCTAGAGACCCAGGCTACTCTTCACTGATGAGCCCCAACAAGGGTGAAACATGTTTGGGGATGCTCGTGGTCTCGTGCAGAAGGGATGTGGCCTAGCAGTTCAGGCTGGACTGCCCCTTTTGGGGTGGGGCCAAGCCTGATTTGCATATGGTCTTTCCCCTTCTGTAATGGCTTGGCAGGCGAAGAATGGTGGTCTGGGGGGTTGACCAGAGCACTGCCAGTGGTTAAGATTCATTCTAAACCTTCCAGCCATCACCTCTTTGTTTTTACTGGACATGGTTGGACCTGTAAGGTAATGGCTTCTGTGAATATTGAGAAAAGCAATGCCCCGCTACATTCCCCTTACTCTTCCAGTTAGGAAATCACACATTTTTTGTATTGTTTCACAAAATAAGCAATATCACAAGCCAAAAACTGAGCCATGGTACACAGGATTTTTATGCTGACGGCCTAAACAGATGTGCATGTGTAAATAAGGAAAACAAATGTGGTGAGGAATGGCAAGCATACATTTTTTGAAAGAACACAAGCAGACCTTTTGATGGGTAAGTGACTTGTGCAGGTTACAAAAGCATACACTGCCTAAAGCAGCAACTAAATGTAGGTCACATTTGGGAAATAAAAGGGTTGTGTAACATAGTGCAGTTGCAAATGTATGAAAATGTTATGAAAACCACTTGGGTGCAAAGGGAAAAGGCGAAACCATGGTAACCCCAAGTGTTTCGGCAGAGCAGATTTTGTGGGAATTTGCTCTTGTGGACAACCTACATATTTGGGCCTGGGGTGTTGCAGCCACCAATGAATATGGGGAACCCTGTGCATTTCTGACCCCTTTGGGAATCCACAGAGGTCTGACTTGTGCGGATCGCACCAGAACTTATTACCCACAAGCCACGGCAAAGTCCAAAATTTGGGGGGGGGGGTCACAATTTTCAGACATTTCCCACCTGGAAACTACTGAAACATACTGCCAACAACACATTTCCCACCTTCCCACAGGTGTCCAGATGAAAACAGTACCTCATGTGTGAGACCAAAGGACGCTGACCATTGCGCTGTAACATCCGACATGACATTCATGCACTTGATATCTAATTTAGATGTCTCTCAGTAAATGGTGTGTAAATGTGTATTTAATTGCAGTTTCAAACACATTTTGTGATCTAGACAAGATCGAATAACCAGCCTTGCCTGTCTAAATATATATATATATATATATATATATATATATAGCTAATGGTTTGCTCTATGCTTTCTTCTTTTTACAAAAAGAATCAAGAGAGAAATTATGTATCCAATCTAATTAAGTAGTAGTGTTGAGGGGCAGTTCCTCTTCTATCCCTATTGGATAGGCGGCACACCATCCATCACCTAGGGCCAGGCACTCCTGTCAGGGACAGGGTGTTCTTCCACTAGGGACGGCCAGGTCATTGTTCTCGAATCATTTCTTGCGGCTTATGATAATAAACATTGCATTGATTTGTTCTCCCAAAGAACCGTTTTTTTTGTGCTAAGAAGACTGTTTTTTGTAACGGTTAGGGAACGTAATTAGTCCCTGTCGGGTATCAAACCTAACCCTGTTGCAATTCAGTATCAAACAAAGCCAGTACCTTATATGTGTGGGTGCACCAACCTGGGTAAAAAAGTGTCCACCGTTCCCAAGTCCAACGGCAGTCCCAGGGAGCCCCGCAGGGTCACCATCCGTTCCCTGAGGGAAATTCTGTAATGCTGCCTAGCCAGAACTCCAGGATGGTCGGAGGTGATGTCGCCGGCCTTGGACAATTCTACCATGTGGGTCCACCAACCCCAAGTGCAGCAGCACTCCCGGGGGGCCCTGATAGGGCCCCTGACCTTTCCCGGAGGGAGAAGCTGTAACGCAGGCCAGCCAGAGCGCCAGGATATTTGTGGGTAATGTTCCTGGCCTTGGGCAGCTGCCTCCGATATGGGGGGGATCATCTCCAAGTGCAGCAGCTGTCCCAGGGAGCCCTGGCAGGGTCCCCTTACCTGAGGGAGTGGGGCCCTGCTGTGGCTTCCTGGAACCGCTGATGTGCTGTGGGACGGTCAACCCACATGGGAGACGGCCACCCAAGGCCAGGGATCACCCCCAACCATCCTGGGGATCTGGCTGGGCTGTGTTACAGTTTCTCCCTCTGAGGAAGAATTGGGACCATGCTGGGGCTCACCGGAACTGCTGCTGGGCTTGGGGACAGTCGACCCACATGGGAGACAGTTGGCCAAGCCCGAAGACATCCCCTCCAACTATCCTGGAATTCCGGCAGGCCTGCGTTACAGCATTTCCCTCTGGGGAAGGACGGGGACCCTGCCAGGGCTACCTGAAACTGCTGCTGGGCTTGGGGACGGTCAAACCACGTGGGAGATGGCCGCCCAAGGCCAGTGTCATCATCTGACCATCCTTGAGTGTTGGCTGGCTGCGTTATGGAATTTCCCTCGGGGAATGGATGGGGACCCTGCCGGGGCTTCCTGGGACAGCCGCTGCACTTGGATGGTTGCCCCATATGGGAGACAGTTGCCCAAGGCAGGGACGTTACCCTGATTATCCTGGAGCTATGGCTGTGCTGCGTTGGAGATGAAATCTGTAACGCAGCACAGCCAGAGGTGTAGCCTGGGCTTGCGGACAGTCAACCCACATGGGAGACATCCGCTCACCAATGTTCGGCTGGAATGGGGCAATTTGTGGCCTGACCCTGCATTTGTGTCCCAGCCCACTAAAATACCTCCCCAGACTGCCCACACCATCAGCAATCCATTCCCACGTACTCCACTGACAATGGGCCCTGACCCAGCCCAGCAAAAACAAATCGTAACTATCACGCTCCGATCACCGCCCCCCCTGCCCCCTTTTAAGCCATCCCTGGTGGTCTAGTTTGGGATGGGAAGGGGGGCATTCTCTCCCTTTTATAAAACAAAAATATCCCTGGTGTAGTGGCCCCCACACCCCAGTAAATACACATTTGCCCCTTGCTACATGAGATGCCCCCCATCCATTTGGGGTGGGGGAGGGAGAGGGCCACCCCCCTTAACAATACAAACACCAGTTCTGGTTTAGTGTGCCCCCGCCAAAAACATGATTTTTTTATCTTTCCCTAGGGTGCAGATGGGCACATTAGTGTGCCCATCTACCCCACAGGGTGGGCAAAACATACTGACCCATCCTTTGTGGGGGGGGCATTGTAAAGTTCTCTGGTGGCCCTCCCCCCCCCCCATATGGATGGGGGGGGGCATCTCATGTACCCTTTCCTAGGGGCAGATTGCACTGGCCCCAGGGAGGGCTACATGAGAAGCCCCTCATCCATTTGGGGTGGAGGGAGAGGGCCACTCCCCCTTTACAATGCAAACATCAGTGGTGGTTTAGTGTGCCCCCTAACCCCCACCAAAAACATGTATTTCGTTTTGCCCCTTCCTTTGGGGCAGTTGGACACATTGGTGTGCCCATCTGCCCCCGGGTTGGGCAAAACGTACTGCCCCATGCTCTGTGGGCCATTGCAAAGTTTTCGGTGACCCTCACCCCCCACCACAAAGGGATGGGGGGCATCTCACGTACAGCTTGCTAGGGGCAGAAATGGAGTGGTGGCTAAATGAGATGCCCTCAATCCATTTGGGCTTGGGGGGGCTATCCCCCTTTTCATTAGAAACATCACTGGTGGTTTAGGGTGCCCCCACCAAAAAACATGTTTATTATTTTTTGTTTTGCCCCTAGGGTGTGTAAAAGGTACTGCCCCATGCTTTGGGGGCTAGGGGAGTGGGCAGAGGGAGTGTCCCCTCAACCCCCACTTAAAAAAGAGATCCCCAGTGGTTTAGTGGCATTGCTGGGCACGGATTGAGCGATTCACGCCCATCAATGCTTCAAGGAAGGTGTTGTTGGAAAGGGTAGAGTCTCCCCTTTCCAACGACACCTCCTTTGATCTCAACGGCACAGTAATGCTGGAGATCGAGGGAGAAAATGCAAACCTACCTTCTCTTTCAGCACCGCAGCTGAAAATGGCTGCAGCAGTGAAATTTACGTTCAGTTTCACGTCAGCGTACATTACGTACGCTGACGTGAAACTGAAGGAAATCCAACCCCTGGGCCTTGAGGAGGAACCTCCTCACACAGCACAGGGGTTGGATTTTAGTTTTGTGCGATCGCGATCTCACAAACTGCAGTGCTAAAAAGGACGGGCTATCACGTTTTTTTGGCACTTCAAACGTAATGCTAAGAATGAGATAGCTCGTCCTTGGCACTTAAGGGGTCAAAGTTATGTAGATTTTTGTTAAGAATATTAGTGACCATAACACCAGTTAACAGTATAATTATAGGTTTATTTATTTTGGCAGATGAGGAGGTTCAAGGTTGGCAGGGTTATTGTGCAGCTGCCTGCAGGAGGCACCATGGTGGGGGCAGGCAGCTACCATGACAGTGCTGCTTGATTTGAAGTTGGCAGCGGACAATTTATAACTGCTACAAATCACTAGATCAGAAGATCCAATCACTTTGTCACGTACACACAAGGACTTGGGCACATTCATTAACACTCTTCCTTTTTCCTTTTCAAAATGGGCAGGAATAAACAGGGAGGCTTGGGAAGAAGGCCTAGTACGGGAGTTTGGAAATGACTGTTGCAGTAAAGAGCGGAGTAAAAGAGGAAGAAGGCAGTGGAAGGAGAGTAAGACTTAGAGAGATGGATGGGAGAGGAAAGTGAAAATGCAGCAAAAGAAGCGAACAGGGAGAGCAGCGTGAAGAGGGGAAAAGGAAAGAGATGGAAAGTAAGGCACAAGAGAAGTAGCCCAATGGGGCTGCAAGTCCTTCTCTGCTGTGGAGTTCCCCAAGGGTCCAGTGTGTCCCCACTTTTATATAATCTCTACTCCAAACTGGTATTTGACCTCCTGGATGGTCTGGTTGTCAAATATGTGAATTATGCAGACGACACCCAGATCATCCTGGAAATGTATGGCTCCTATGAAGCTGACTGTCAATTGGTCACAGGGGTCTTCAAGGCCATAAACACATGGATGAGAAATATTTCTTGGCTTTGAACCACAAGAAGACAGAGGTTCTGATTGTCGGTAGTGCCGTCAAACTCAAACCACTGGGCTCTGAATATGAAGCATTTCAAGTTGGAGGATCTTGCATCCAATTATCAAGCACATCACTGCTGTAAACTCTAGCTGTACCTATGCGACGCACTTACTTTGGCAGATTCTACTGTATCTTTCAGAAGCCAATGAGGCGGTTATAGCAACAGCAACTATCAATTTTAGGCTGGATTATGGTAACAGCCTTGTTGGCACGACAGCAGCAAACTTTAAAAAAACTACAGACAATACAAAATGGGGCAGTCGGAGCTGTATGTGGTTTAGGATGCAGGGACCACGTATCTAAAGCACAGAGGAATTTGCATTGGCTCCCTGTCCAGCGAAAAGAGTCAAATTTAAGGCTTCATGCCTTGTATATAAGTGCATTGGTGGCACCGCTCCAAAGTATTTGCATTCACGCATCAAGAGATTACCACAAAAAGAAACACTACGATTGCATGATAAGGACTGTTTGTCCTTACCACGCTTTAAACTCGAGAAATATGGAGACTTGAGTTTCAGTGCGTGGGGCAGAAGGACTTGGAACAATCTCCCACTGCCCATCAGACAGCTGCCATCCGCTACCCAGTTTAGGAAGGCACTTAAGACCTATCTGTTCGATGGAGAAGGAATTTAGGTTCTTTGGCTCTCTCTCTCCTACATCACTACAGATCCCCTTTGATGCACAGGCCTGTATGTGAGTTTCTATAGAATAGAATAAAGGAGGAAATTATGTGGAGAACAGTTTGAAAGGTACAGACAAAATCGGTGTAGGAAGATGAGGGCCACTGATGGAGAAACATTTTGTGAGAGGTACTGAGGAAGAAACGGGAGGTGGATGAAGGAAGAAGTGCAGAAGGTGGACCCTAAAAATAAGGTAAACACTGTGGAAGAAGGCCAGTATCCGTTAAGAAGTATGCTAGCTGGCACCTGGTTGTACATCGTAACCTAATAACTAGCCCATCAAAAGTAGAGAGGGGTAGTGGAAAGACTAGGGAGGAATGCAGTACCCCGGGTAAACCAACTTGATGGTGGTTTAACTCTCAACACCAAGGTGAGTTCTGCCTCTCTTCGGTTTCTGGCCCTGCCGATGCATCACATCATAAGTTTCTGGCCCTTGGAAGGGCCTATATTTGTCTTCAAGCCCACGAGTGCCCACGCATCTTCCAGCCCAGGACAGACAAATGGTCCTTCTGGCCAGGAGAGCAATCAAATCTTCATGCCTAATAGGGCCAATGCGTCGTTAATCCTAGCAGGGTCAACCCATGCTCGTATAGAGCACTAGATGGGGACTAACTAAACCATTCGCACTTATCAATACATCTCTAGTTGAGCCATCTTAGAATACGGAAAGTGAACACAGGAATAAAGTCCTCTAGAAGAAAGGGGGGGGCTCCTTACGGTGTTGGGAATGTAAGCAGAGCAAATGCTATGGGTGTGGAATGTGAATAGAGAACAATAGAAGAAAATGTAAGGCAAGTAGTACGGTGGTTGCTGTTAGGGTGAGGACAGAGGGAGTTGTTACCGCATAAAGATGAACTAAAAAGAATTGAAGTCACACATAGTGGCTGTGTCCTGGTTCACTTCCTTGGCTGGTGATGAGTTGCAGCAATGACAAAGTGCCTGCACTTGCCATTGATTGTGGTTACCCTGGTTGAGCAGGTACAGGGTTAGTTGTGCACTGAAATGGTGGCTCATTGGGACTCTGCAGGCCTGTATTGGGGAGTATCTGGTCTGTGCATGAGCCTATGAGGACACAGAAAGCCCCCAAGCAGCATAGCCTTGCAATAATGATCTTGCTTTAAATAGGGGTAAGATGGAGCTAATGATTGACCGCTCCCACATGCTTTGAAGGCTCTAAATCATTCCTATAGCTCTTTCAAGCTGGGGGATGACATCATAAGCCCACTTCCAAAAACGAAATTATTGGAAGTTATCCTTGATCAGTCTCTTAATATGAAAGCGCATGTGACCTCTGTTGTGTCCTCTTCAGTTTATTATGTTAAACTATTGTCACACCTGAGGCCATTCATATCACAGAAAAGCGCAGAAACCATCGCGAGAGTGATAATGGGGGCCAAGCTGGGCTATTGTTGAAGCCTACTGCTAGGTACCGGCAAGTTGGTCTTACAGAAACTACAATTGGTTCAGAATTGGGCTGTGAGAGTTGTAGTGGGGCTATCAAGGTGCGAACATGTATCGGAAGCCAGACGAGGGCTTCATTGGCTTCCATTGGAGTCTAGAATTAAGTTCAGAACCCTGGTTATAACCTTTAAGTGTAGAATGCAATTGATGCCTCTGTATCTTCAGTGTTACATGAATGATAAAGTAAATACCAGATCGTTAAGGTCTGGCTCTCATCTTCTGGAGCAACTCAGACCAATAACCTCTAAGGCCGAGAACGGGGCCTTTGCGTTTAAAGCGCCTATTTTGTGGAACCAACAGATTATCTGCGTAAACATAAACTGCTTGCAATATTCAAGAAAGATCTCAAAACCTTTCTTTTCACATGAGTTTAGCCCTAGTGGGTAGCACTTCTGTAAGCATGCTTCCATCCGGCCTGATCTTTTGTCCATTCCTAAATCGGGCTTTAGAAAAGTATGCTGTTTTTACAGGTGGCCACAGCTGTTGTATGTCTTGTCCTTCTGTTAGCGCTTTCATGCCTACGAGCCCATAGTGCGCTATATAAATATTATGTAATGTAATGCACACAACAGAACACATGATCCAAGGATGCATTGTCCGGTGTTGCCAGTTGTTTCCTGGCAATTTGAGACATGATAAGGAATTGACATGTCTGTTTCTTACGTATGAAACAAGCTGAAGGTCTTCACTGCGGGGACTGCGCTCTGTGTCGTGCCCGTTGTTCATGCAGTGTAGTGACCAAAATAAACACTTGCACGCATAAAGAAGGGAGCAGGCTGTAGCACAATTGGCTGTTACTCTGAGAGATTTATTTTTCATTAGACCTTAAAAGGGAGATTACAGACAAGGTGACAAATAGCAAGGGCACGATAATAGGGTAGCAACAGAAACACATTCAAATATTATGGCAAATATACCAGCCACTGGGTTATTCCTAGGATATTAAATTGAAAGAAAGATTCCAGAAGTATATGGGCCTAATTATTTGAGTAAAAAGAAAGAGGCACTTTTTCGTTGTCGAGGTCGGAGTGGATAATGTTTTCTTAAAACTACCTGAATGTATCGAGATGGGCAACCGACTCAGTTTCATATATCCATAGCCAAGATGGACAAACATTACGAGGTGAAGGGGAATAACATTTTGGCTGGTTATAAATTTGTCATCAGACAACAGAAATATTGTGAGACCATTTAGGAGTTTGTTACAGCACTGTGAGGGTTGACTATAAAGTGTTGTTTTGAACATTATCAGAAGAGTACATTTGGGACAAGTTGATGATCAAAATGAGTGCAAGAGGTCCCCTCGGCGAATGGGAACTAGCCTGCTCACACTGAAGCATCTATTTCCCATTAGAGAAACGGCCCTCCAAACTAGAGAGGCAGAAAGGTCCTCTCATCTAATGAGAATGAGCCTACTCACAAGGAAGCATCTATTTCCCCATTAGAGAAACGACCCTCCAACCTGGACAGGCAGAAAGGTCCTCTCGTCTAATGGGAATGAGTCTACTCGCACTGAAGCTTCTATTTCCCATTAGAGAAACGGCCCTCCAACCTGGAGAGGCAGACAGGTCCTCTCGTCTACTAGGAACAAGCCTACTTGCACTGAAGCGTCTGTTTCCCATTAGAGAAATGTCCCTCCGACCTGGAGAGGCAGACAGGTCCCCTCGTCTAATGGGAACTAGCCTAGGTCCCCTCATCTAATGGGAACTAGCCTACTTGTACTGAAGCGTCTGTTTCCCATTAGAGAAACGGCCCTCCAACCTGGAGAGGCAGACGGGTCCTCTCGTCTACTAGGAACAAGCCTACTGATGCTGAAGCATCTATTTCCTATTAGAGAAACAGCCCTCCAATCTGGAGAGGCAGACAGGTCCTCTCGTCTAATAGGGAACTAGCCTACTTGCACTGAAGCGTCTGTTTCCCATGATAGAAATGGCCCTCCGAACTGGAGAGGCAGACAGATCCCCTCGTCTAGTGGGAACTAGCCTACTCGCACTGAAGTGGCTCGGCCCTCCAACCTGGAGATGCAGAAAGGTCCTCTCGTCTAATCGGAACTAGCCTACTCACACTGAAGCATCTATTTCCCAATTGGAGAAACGGCCCTCCAACCTGGAGAGGCAGAAAGCTCCTCTTGTCTAAAGGGAACAAGTGTACTCGCAATGAAGCATCTATTTCCCATCAGAGAAACTGCCCTCCAATCTGGAGAGGCAGAAAGGTCCCGTTGTCTAATGGGAACTAGCCTACTCACACTGAAGCATCTATTTCCCATTAGAGAAACGGCCCTACACCCTGGAGAAACATGAAGGCCCTCTCGTCTAATGGGAATTAGCCTACTCGCACTGAAGCATCTATTTCCCATAAGAGAAACGGCCCGCCAAACTGGAGAGGCAGAAAGTTCCCCACGTCTAATGGGAACTAGCCTACTCGCACTGAAGCATCTATTTCTCATCAGAGAAACGGCCCTCCAACCTGGAGAGGCTTAAAGGTCCCCTCGTCTAATGGGAACGAGCCTACTCGCACTGAAGCATCTATTTCCTATTAGTGGAACAGCCCTCCAATCTGGAGAGGCAAGAGGCAGAATGGTCCTCTTGTCTAATGGCAACTAGCCTTCTCAGTGAGGGTAATCTAAAACCATTATTATGCAGGACCTGGCCATTAGAGGCAAAAATGGCCAATTCTCTAATGGGAACTAGCCTACGCACAAAGAAGCAGCTATTTCCCATCTGAGAAATGGCCCTAGCAACCAAAAGTCAGTTTCTCAGAATGGAACTCGTATCGATCCGTGCTATAAGTGGGGAACTAAATTGAGGGGGGCCCTCATTCAGGGGTGTTGCTTGCATGACGGGCGTGGTCTAAGACTGGATGGGCGTGGCCACTAAGTGCATATCAACACAGTCTGCTTAATACAAACTAAATAGATAAATCACCCATCACACACTAAATAAATAAACGGGGTTGTGTATGCAGGTGAGGCCCTGTGACCCAAGAACTGTTCCCACTCAGCACAGGGCCAGGTTAATGTATTTATGCATTGTTTAGATACACCTGCAAATGCCTCTACCAGGGCTTCCTTATGTTTTTTTTCATCAATCTGCTCTTTTCTCTTCTATCGGTTTCCTTTTCTCTTTTATCTCCCTCTCTCTGTTGTTCCCCTCTTTGCATCACTTCTTTTCAACACTTTTCGTTTCGCTCCTTGAGCAAACCTGGTTTATTTATTTATGCATTGTTTGTCAGATATGTGCATCCAAAAAACAATGCATAAATAAATAAATGCACCACGTCGTGGGCAGAGCGGGAACAGAACACGACCCAGTTTATTTATTTAGGCATTGTTTGTCGAATACGTATATCCAACAAACAATGCATGCATAAATAAATAAACCGGGTCTGTTTAATAGTGGGCTCCGTGATCGAATTGGCAGCGCACAGCCCCCAGGTGACCTGGGGAGGGGGCGCAGGCATGATTCTGCCCACAAGCAACAAAGGGGCTGTAACTTTGTCTCCTGACCCCTCTTGAGGGGTCAGGAGAGGAAGTTAGTTTGGAGCAGCTGCAGTGTTTCGTGTAGACAGCTGTGACTGACAGAAGTGCCAGCCGGCCACAGCGTCGCTCAAACAGTTTGGGCAACGCTGTGACTGCCTGTTTCAATTATGGTTGTGGGCTCATTTCCTGTCATGTGGCAGGATAATGACCCGCATCATGGTGCGACCGGGGGCCCCGGTAGGGCCCTGGCTCACCCTCACCTTATGGAGACTGCCGGGGCTTGCCCCCAGCCCACTTAAAGCACTGGCTAAAGGGTAGGGTAAGTTAGTAGGACAGAGAGGGAGATAGAGCAAGAGAGCTGTGTTGTGCTGTTGGCATCTTCAGTTCCGTTTACATTGTACACTTAGCTTATCCTAGGTGTATTTTTCTTGTGCTGTTGTGCGAGGCTATGTGTGGCTTTGGTTTGTGTTGATAGTTCAAACTCATTTTTACATACAAATGTTGCATTTTTAAGCACACTTTGTTCCCTAAAAAAACGTGTGAAACAATCCAATAGACACCAAGTCACCAACAGTACACAGGAGCGTATTAAAAATGTTTGTGCAATATATGCCAGTACTGCCATTGTAAAACAATGTCATGATGTCTGTGCTTGCACTACAACAAGTATTATGCCACTCTAAGAAGACATGTTAATGCTAGCTGTGACCTGTGCCAATGTATGTCAGTATTGCCACTGACAGAAGATGTTTTTATGCTGGCTGTGCCAATATATGCTAACATTGCCATGTCTTGCAGACAGTGAGCAAAGGGTGACAGGACAGCCTTTGACACACACATTACCTCCACATCCACTCTTCCTCGGCCCAGTACTTACTTCATGGGGCCCCTGCTTCCGATACAGGACCTTCTTCTATTTCTTTTGTTTTGTATAACTTCTCCCCTTAACTCTCGGCATCCAGTTTAATTTTTCCTGGCTGTCGTGTGAGGCGTCGTTGCCCGGGGTGCTACTGACCTGGGCTAAGGGAAGGTGCTGCAGTGGGGCTCTGCCCTGGTATTGTGTGGGGGTTGGAGCCCTGTGTATACCCATGCAGCTGTTCTACGCATGGGACAGGAGATGATTGTGGCTTCCGGGGGTGGGTTGGCCCTGCCTCTGGGGGTTTATTAATGATTGGGACGGGCGCTGCAGTAGTGGCCCGTTGCCATGGGGAATAAGTGGTTTTTCTCCCCCCATTGGTGAATTTCTCCCGGTACTGGTGTTAAGAGTCATGGCTCAACAGGCGTTTTCTGCTGTTCCTGTTTTGTTGTGATTGTACTTCTGACTACACCATGGGAAAGTGCACTGCAAAGCTCTGGCACCTTGCCCTTTTGTCTTCCTCTTACCCTGGGCATCGCAGGAGGAAGGAGAAGTCAAGGCGTTTGTCCTTGCCCAGGAAGGACATTCAAAAGTTGGTCCTGGATTCCAAAATGACAACCGTGATGCCACCACCATAAGGAGCACGCTCCTCCCAGCGGTCCCACAACAAGGAGCAATAAGCAGGGTCTAAGACCACAGAATCAGGGCGCTGAAGAAGTGGGAAAGACTCCCAATTGGTGCGCTACCCCTGACATCCGAAACCGGAGCGATTAAGGCAGAAATCGATGGTGGAGAGAGGTGCGCAAAACAAGCATGCCGGAGTGAGGGACAGAGCCCGGTCGCAGGCACGGTGGTCCCCAAGGGGCAAGCCAACCCACTGCACAGCATTAAGGAGGATGTGGGAGGTGCCCCCCTTTCCAGGAGGAAAAAAACCCTTGCGGCTGCCCCCATCTCGGGTGGAGCAATGATACGGGACAATTGCTAAGGGGATACCTGCAACACAAGACTTACAACCAGCTCCCGGATGCGGAGGCCCAGAGGCAAGGCCCCATCAACAGCCAGATAATCCCCCTGGCTATATATTGAGGAGGAAGTGGGGCACCTGACAACAGGGCCAGTCCACGGGAAGAGGGCAATCCCTGGGCTTATAAAAAGAAGGCCCCCAATGACTGCCACCCGCCTGAGGGGCTCTGGGTGACCCCCAAGGCCTGAGAGGGTACCCATGAGGGGGGGGAGCAGCAATCCCTAGGGCACAGAATACCGGTCTCCTGAAACAGGCTGCCCCCCACCCATAATAGCCAAGGGCCACAGCTTGCACCTGAATACGGACCACCAGTTGTGACTGACCCCCCCCCCTGGTACCTCTTCTGAGAGGTCCGGAGAGTTGTCAACCAGTCCCACCAGGGAATTCAGTAACCAGCAGTCCTCCCAGACCACCACCAGAGCCGGCACCTAACTACAACCCACATAGGTGACATGAGAGGCCGCACCATAATTGCTGTTCGATCACAGACCCCAAGGATTGGGGGGGCCGCGAGCCGAGGCTATGAGGAGCTGGCCAACATGGCAGAGTGACCGGGCATGGCAGCCTAGGCACACCCACAGCACAGTTGCGCCAAGAGACTCAGACACAGAGGCACAACTGAAGGCAGTCACTCGGGGTCCCCTTGATCAATCAGGTTACAACAGAAACCGGGAAGGTGAAGCGGACACCCCCCACTCTGAGCTAGCAGTCAGCCTCTCCAGGGAAAGGACAATCCAATTCCGGCAGCAGAGGGGGCCACAGGCCGGGGGCATACCAGTCCCACCAAGACAGTGGAAATGTCACGGAATAAACCCAAAGAGGGGATCCCAACAGCCAGGTTCTCCAAGAAACAAGAAGGTACTCTGCAAAAGCTGTGGCGGAAGGAAGGGGAGACCACGATGAGCAAGGACCAGACTCTCACAGACCCACCAGGATTGGAAGAACCCCCAGGATTAACTCAAAGGCAGGAAGTTACAAGCAACCTGCTCCAACATTGCTTTAAGGCGTTTAGCGATGGAATGACAGATACTTTGCAAACTCAACTGAGCCTAATATGTATGGAACTAGCCAAATCCCTCCAGGAGATCAATAGTGAAATAGCAGAACTGGGAGGCCGACTAGACACTAATGAAAACGCTATTCAAGAACTCACAGAAGATACCCGCAAGATCAACGCCCTAGCCGAACAGCTTGCAATCATCACACGCAATCTTGAACTCAAAACTGAAGACCTTGAGAATCACTCCAGAAGGTCAAACATCGGGGTGAAGGGGCTGCCTGAAAGCGTGAGCGACCACGATCTATGCAAGACTATGCAGCAAGTTTTCAAGGACTTACTGGATATCGAAACCGGGGTTGAGATCCTCATCAATAGGATCCATCGTGTGGGCCCAGTCAGGGCAGAACCAGGTGCAAGGCCCAGGGAAGTAGTAATGGCTCTGCAACGGTATGATCAAAAAGAAGCGATTCTGCTAGCAGCAAGGATTGCGACTCCAGTGAAAATGAACTGCATCAAAATCCAGCTTTTCCAGGACCTGGCCAAGACCACGCTAGCAATAAGGAGACAAATGGGCCTGGTAACAAAGGTCCTATGCCAGGCGCAGATCCGTTACAGATGGACCTTTCCATTTGGCATAGTCTTCACGTGGCAGGGCTGCCAGCATTGCGTAACCACGCTGGAGGAAGGGTTTAAGATTCTGAATATCGAAGAGGAAGGGGGGAAAACACAAGAAGCGCGGGCCAGGAGGCTGACGCGTGAAAGGCTCCAAGAGAAGCCCTGGGAATGGAGGAGAGTAGGAGAGCCAAAGTCAGAATGCAAACCCCCACAGGGTCCAGAGGGTCTCCGGCCAGGGTCCCCGGACTGATTGGAAAGGCCCATACAACGATAGCCCGGGGGCTAGTGAGACTCAAGAGGGTGACAAGCGAGGTGATGTGGGATGTTTCAACCCACTAGTCCAGTCCCTGGAACATTCCTGTGCATTGCTTGCATCAGGAACATCAGAATGGCTGCCGGAAAGCATGCTGCTCGCTAAAAGTCACCCATAAGTGCACAGTAAAAATCAGAAAAATAGGCCGCCATCCACTTTTGCCTATCTCGGTGTTAACACAAGAGACCACTGCCAAAACCCATCATTTGGCTGCCTACAAAGCAAGGCTGATTGCAAAAGAAACACAGAGCAGTGTGAAAATCCGTTTTTCTTGGTTGTCAAATTTGCAGAAATCATGGCTAACAAACCACCCAAAAGACCCAACCTCCTTGTTGGGTGTTAAACATCATTCTACTTCAAGAATCCACATAAATACAATGTCCACAGAAGTACACTTATCAGAAGAAAATCCACATTGAAGATTGCTTACTTGGAGAGATATGTCAAAAATGGGTGCATTTTCGTTACTCACCTCTTTCAGAAGCTGGCAATTTCTAAAACCTGTCATGTGTAAAGTTGGACATTGAATTCAAAGTATGCCAAAGAAAGACTTGCTATCAGAAGCCTAAGAGGTGGAGACAATTCAAAACTATATTTTAAAAAGGCTTGAATTAAGAAATTGGTTGATGTATTTGTTAAAAATGTGATTTATATTTTAGGACAAGACAATTTCAGCCATTGTGTTTAAAAGTTAAAGTTAGCCACACTGAGCTTCAAAGGCATTCCACCTTCGCCCAAACAAAGGAATCTTCCCCCTGCTCTCTGCTCAGAAACTGGAAGGCTGGTGTGAAAGGAACTGGGAGGGGCACTCTGGCAGGTTGCTCTGAGTGTAGACAAAGGACTCCCTTGAGCTGAATGAAAATGCTAATTTGGGTGTGACTGACATCAACTGCCCTGGCGGGAAGAAGCTCAAGTGACTCTCTGATTCAGTCAAGCTTGGAGGCGGGCCAGACTGGAAATGTGGATTGGAAACTAAAGTAACTGTATGTTTTGGGAAAAGACTTATAAAATATTGTGCCAAACTGACAAAAATATGAAACTTAGAGATTATTAAAATGAAAAATTCACACAGTTTAAAACTAATCTGGAATCTGTGCGATATTCAGAGACTGAACCACGAACATTTTAATATTGTAGCTATTGTGATTACGCTAGGAACATGAAAAATTACAGGAATATCCCCAGACGGTATGTGCATGTATGTATAAAAAATTGTACAGATCCGAAAATGTGTAACCAACCAAAAGCGTGAAAAATTGTCATTTATGAACCAAAACTCGTAGGAAGATAAGATTTCGACTGAAACGTACCTTAGTCAATCTGTCATGTAATTATGTATTATTAACGACGGGCGTGGCTACGAGGGCCATGTAGGAGGACGTGATCTGGAGGAGATCCTGTAATGATCCAGGCAAAAAAGTGCGTGATGATGGGCCGACGACCGCTGAAAATACACATGTCGGTGTGTGAATGATTGGGCCACGCGTGGTGAACTTCTGGATGGTGCAGGAGGAACGGCGGCAGAGATCGGTGCGGAAAAGATAGGGAGCGCCAGAGACGAAAGACGACACAAAATGGCCGACCAATGTCCGGAACAAAGGAAGAAGCTGTCACTCGCAGTCGCGGCCATCGCCGTGACTGGCGATTTCTTCCGCTGTGGAGTTTGAGGAGACGCAGTGGAAGGGTACTTAGTCCCTTTTCTGTGTTCGCAGCCGCCTCTCCAAACGCGGGACGCAACTCTGCCGGGAGTATTTAAATCCCCGCCTCCCGGCAGGTCGTTGCGTTGCAACCCCCCTCTGTTGTTTACCTTTCGACTCTGGGTCCTTCGCTCTTCCTCTGCACCCCGCTTTGGAATTACTGAGGAGTTTTCTCCGTGGTTACTTCCTCCGGTGTTCCTGTCCCCGGAACACCGCACTTTCGTTTTCCCGTTTCTCTCCGCCGCCATCCCTGGGCGGCACTAGCTGTGCCTTTTTCTCCGGCGGTCGGTCTCTCTCTCTCTCTCTCTCACCCTCTTTCTTTCCCTTGCTCTTTTGGGTCCAGACAGCGTGGGGTTTTCTCCCGTGCTTCCCCGCAGTGCTTTCTTGGAAGATTTGCTACCTCCACCTCAGCCGTCAGTTGCTGCCTTCTCCGCCTGCTCTTATGGCCTAGTGCTACCATTGGACTTGGACGTTTTGAGGGCCACTACCTCAGTGTTGGAGATCCCCCGCTTACTTCTTCATCTGTGAACAAATGGCCTTCTGAGACAAGTCTGGACACCTCTTATCAGGGTTTTTTTCCCTTGCGGGTTTTTCCCTGTATTTTCTGGCTTGATTCCGGAAAGGAGGTCACTGTGCCGCTGTTCTTACCCAGCGGCCACTGTGGCTTCTCTCTGTGACAAGCCCACGCACCAGAAAAAGGAGAGAGACTACCTGGCACGTCGAGGCCTGCAAGATACCATCGACTCTGAAAGCTCAGGTGAGGAGAGCGTGTGCACAGGGGAGACTCAGCCAAGGGTACCGTTCAAGTCACAGATTGCAACGCCAAAGAGTATCACAATGTCAGCTGAGGAACAGTTCCAAAAGCTGTGGAAGGCTTTCCAGGCCATGTCCCAGGAGCTACAAGGTGTCAAGACTGAGAACGCTTTGCTTAAACAAATGGTTGCGGCTAGGGAACCGACTCCCTCGGAATTGCCACCCATGGCGCTGTCCTCTGGGAAATTCGATGGCTCCCCCAAGAAGGTGAAGGAGTTTCTTGAAGCATGCTTGGTTCATTTCACATCCAGACCCCGTACCTTTGCTACAGATCAGGCCCGGGTGGGTTTCCTAATATCCAACATGACTGGATACGCTCTGTCCTAGGCCACCCCATTGGTGACTAGTGGAAACGCCATTCTGCAGGACTATTCGGGGTTTCAGAATCTTCTCAAGCAGACCTTCGAACGACCAGAGCTCTCTTTTACAGCCTGCGAAGACCTGTTGGATGTCAGACAAGGCTCGCTAGACGTTTTGTCATACATCTCCTCTTTCAAAACATTAGCAGCCAGAGCAGGATGGCCCGAAACAGCACAGTATGCCATTTTCAGAAGAGGACTGAAGGAGGAAATTAAAGACGAGTTGGCCAGATCCCCTCGTTCTCCAACTTTCTCAGATCTGCTTTCTGCTGCCCTTCATATTGAGTATCGCCTTCAAGAGAGACAAGTTGAACATCGCAAGCAAAAGACTCCTGGCTATACCTCAGACCCCTCTGTACACGTTCTCCCTGGTCGCTCTACTAACTTTATTACAGAAGCAGGCCGCACAGTGACCTAGCGAAAGGGGCGTACTAAGTGCACATTTTTCACTTGTGCAAAATACAGGTCCTCTGGGTCATGTCGAATAGAACGGTGAGGCCGAAGGCGAAACAGCCCACCTTAGACGACTTCGCCAAGACGTCCCCGGGTCAAGACAATACCAAGAGCAGGGACAAGCCGTCTGCAAGCGGCATGACGACTTCGGGCGCTAACCAATAAGTCCTATTTGGATTGCGGACCTAAGGGCGGCCTTGGAATCTAAACTCGAACTAGCCGTCACTGAACTGAAAACGGCACTAGACCTCAAGGTCGGAGAGGTGCAGGAGGACGTTAATCTACTCCGACAGGATGTCAGAGCCCTGGCGGAGCGCACGGAGTCCCTTGAGAAGGAAGTTAGCCCGAATACCACGGATTGCGCCTCCCATAAGGCTGAATTGCATGCCCTGATACAAAGAGTGGGCAACTTGGAGAGCAGAGTGGAGGAGGCGGAAGGACGAGCCCGACGGAACAACATCCGTATCGTGGGCCTGCCGGAGGGATTGGAGGGCCACGGTCCCACGGAATTCATTGAATCCATGCTTCTGCAAGAGATACCCGCAGGAGCCCTATCCCAAGGATTTGCAGTGGAAAGGGCACATAGAGCTCTAACAAGGAGGCCGCCGCCGGGGAACCCGCCTAGGCCGGTGATAGCCAAAATTCTTAACTACCGAGATCGGGAGAGGATATTGGAACACTTTCGTAAGGGAGGAACGATCACACGAGGAGCGGCAAACATCACGGCCTACCCGGACTACACCCTGTCTGTGCAGCGTAGCCGCATGAACTTTGGGACGGTAAAGCGGAGATTGAGAGAGGCGAGCCACAAATATATGTTACTGTATCCGGCAAAATTGAAAGTCATTCATAAACACAAAACTCTGTTTTTTGAGACCCCGGAGGATGCCATGGGATGGCTCGACGCGCAAGGATGTCCCCAGGAGTCAGAAGTTCGGACGGAGAAAGAGCACGGAAGAGACAAGTGATGCACGAAGATGATGGCGCGGAACGTGGGACTTGAATATAGTCGCTTGCGCAACCTTCAGTAGAGAAGGTCGGACTAGTGCACTAGATATGTTATAAGCACTGTAGTTAATGTTGAATTAACGGGAGCCTTACAGAGCGGTTCTCTCTACCCCACAACAGTTTTAGTTAAGTGGCCATTAGGGCGACTTCACCCTACTGAGCTCTGTGCATTGTTTGGTGCTTGCAGGGCTAGATGTGGGGGTGCCTGATTTCCGAGAATGGAGCTGGGCAGCAGTTGGGGTGTGTGATGTTGGGAAAGGGACGGGTGGGGGGAGGGGAGATAAGTTGGGGATTTGCCGTGTACATAGTTATGGGGAGTTTGAGCTGGTACGAGAAGCTACAAGCAAAGATGGAGGGCTGTATCTGTATCACGTGGGCAAAGGGAAGTCGCTACGTGGGAGGCAAGAAGACACGCATGAGCCGTGGGAGACCTTAAGATCGTAACATGGAATGTCAGGGGACTTAACAGTTACTTAAAAAGAAACAAAGTCATGATGTACTTAAAAAGACAGAAGATTGATATTGCGTTGTTGCAGGAAACACATTTGACCCAGCAAAAATTGGAACTGGTGGGGAAGAAGTGGAGAGGTACTGTAGTGGGCTCTCCGTACTCTGCCTACGCTAGGGGAGTGCTGGTCTGGGTGGCACCGCACGTTCCGTTCCAACTTACACAAGAGGTGGTGGACACGGAGGGGAGGTTGGTCATATTAAAGGCTTTGGTAGAGAATAGAGAGGTGTGCATTATAAATACGTATGCCCCCAACCAAAACACTGCGACATATTTTAGAACCCTATGTACTCCTCTGGGCGCGTGTATGGGAGGAGCGGTTATCTGGGGAGGGGATTTCAACTGTGTGCTCAACCCAAAGGCTGACAGATTTGATGGGAAGATTGATAGGCCCACCCCAGCGGCCAGGGTTTTGCAGACATTACTAGATGACTTTGGGCTGGCGGATGTTTGGAGACTGAAACACCCTAATGAAACACAGTACTCGCACAACTCAGCTCCGCGGCACCTGCACACGAGGCTGGATTACTTTTTTGCCACGCCAGGTGTGATGATAGAGACCACCCAAATAGAATATAGAGCGAGGGTCCTGTCGGACCACTCGCCTCTGGTGCTGACCTGGCAGCACTGCCACCCTAGGGTGTGGATACCGACATGGCGCCTCCGGGCGGAGGCGCTCCGAGACCCAGTCTTCAGGGAAGATATCAGGGATGCGATCTCACAGTACTTTGAGTTAAACACAGGCAGCATAGATTCAGCGTGCACACTCTGGGAAGCCTTTAAGGTGGTATTGCGGGGTGCTGCTATTGCTAAGTCAAAAGGCCTACAGGGTGGGGTCCTAACGGAACTAGAGGAAGCGGAAGAGAAACTGGAGCGCGAAAGCAAAAGGGCGGGAGGGGATGCGGAACATTTACTCGAGTTGCGGCAGAGGTGCGCAGAGCTTTGGGAAAGGCTCTGCAACCTTAACTACAAGAAGTATGTCGAGAGGCAACATGCAGGTGGGGATAAAACTGCCCGCTTGTTGGCGTGGTTATATAAGAACGAAACCTCCAGGCCCCCGATTAGGACAATAACTAGAGAAAACGGGGAGGTGGTTGACACCCAGGAAGGAGTCAACGAGGCATTTTTGAACTATTATAGAACATTATATGAGGACAGAGGAGGGGGCAATCGGGAGGAGATTAAAGAAACAATAAAAGACATGGAATTACCTAAGATTAGTGATGAAGAAAGGGAGGAGCTGGACGCACCGATTACCTTAGAGGAATTAGAGGAGGTGGTGAAGCAGCTGCCCACCTGCAAGACCCCGGGCACAGACGGATTCCCTGGTGAGTTTTACAAAATATATAAAGTGGAAGTACTCCCCCCCCCCCCCCCCCCCCCCCACCCCTATGCTGGAGATGCTCAATGAGTCCTTTGAGAAGGGTCGGCTACCGGAATCGCTCAGAGAAGCGCTAATTGTGCCGCTTCCTAAGCCCAACAAGCCAGGGCATAGCTGTGGCTCCTGTAGACCGTTGTCAATGTTGAACCAGGATAGCAAGATCTTGACGGCAGTCCTGGCCAATAGGCTGCGAAGGGTCATCAGCAAACTGATACACCCGGATCAGACAGGTTATGTCCCCAACAGAAATATAACCCACAACCACAGGCGACTCCACCGGGTGAATGAAGAGGGAAACAGGAGCGATGGGGAAATGGCTGTGGTGTCCCTAGATGCAGTCAAAGCTTTTGATTCAGTGAGGTGGCCATGGTTGCTGGCGGCCCTGGAAGAATACGGGATGGGGCCGGGTTATGTTAGGTGGGCAAAATTATTGTACAGTGAACCACTGGCCAGAGTACGCACAGGATCGGTGATATCTGAGAGGTGGCAACTCAGTAGAGGCACCAGACAAGGGTGCCCCTGGTCCCCGATGTTATACATTCTTGCCCTAGAGCCCCTGGCAGTGTACCTCAGACAACAATATGACATGGTCGGTATTGAGGCGGGGGGAGAGAAACACCTAATATCATTGTATGCTGACGATTTACTACTGTATTTGAAATATCCGGAGGAAAATCTTCAGTATATTCTAGAGGTCATGGAAAAGTATGCAGAACTGTCCGGCATAGCGGTAAACCCCCAAAAATCGAGCATGTTCCCATTGGGGAGCTACATAGGAGCCCCTCTGGAACGGTTGCCAGTGTTGTCCGTACCGTGGGCGGCTGTCAAGCTCCGGTTCCACCTCCCCTATCTCCTCACCTGATTCTTCAGAGGATAGATCCTTGAGAGGATTCTTCTTCTTTGGAAGCTTCTTCTTCTTGTTAGACGACTTATCCTTATAAATCCGGACCTTCTTTTCGCGGAGATAAGGTCTATCCCCTCCAGAGGCCACCGTGACAGTAGTGGGAACCTGTCCCGGGTGCCTCTAGTGGGGCCAGCCTCACTTACAGGGAAAAAGCCAAAGCAGAAAAAACCCTGTAGATCTTGATGGTAGGAGATGAGGTGGACAGTCCTTGACCAACCAGGCCGTTGAAAGAATTAACCTCTCCTAGCGGAAACCGCTGTGGGCAGACACTGCCGGTGGATAGCGAGGGCTGACTCAAAGTAACAGCTATCAGCGACCAGTTTACCAGACAGAGCTCGGAATAAGACTTGCAGGTAGAACCTTTCAATAGCAACAAGGAAAAAACGTAAGTAAGTAGCGGGATACAGACGAAAAAGAGGAAAGAAAAGGAGAATAAATGGTATAAACAGGAAACCCGAAATGTATACCCAGAATAGATGGCAAGATACCGCCGAGTAGAAACTAAATCAGATAAAGGAAGAGTGTACCGCCCTCCGAGCGGAGCCGAACAAAAGTTGGAAGTATCAAGGCAAATGTAAGTGGCAAACAGTGCAAAATAGTGCCGCGCACAGAGAAGGCTGCAGGCAGCAGGGAAGGAACGGCAAGAAGCCGAGCAGGAAAGTAGGAGGAGCCTTGTACCCAGGTAAGCAAAACCGCAAGGCACCGAAAATGGTGAAACCGCAGAGTACACACCGTGTACCCAAAGACTCGATGGTAGGGTTGTAGCGCAGCTGAATAGGAAAGAAGGAAATGCAGCTAGAACAAAGGATGTACAAGATTAGGATAACGTTGAAAGGTAAGGCGGCTAAGAAAGCCCAATGGAAGATAAAAGCTAGAGGGTAACGGAGCGTTAGCGTGCGAGAAGTAAACACAGATACAACGCACTGCACAAGGGGGCGGAGTCAGAACTTATAGAGTCCGCCGCCATATTGGATGAGGACTAGAGCGAGGTAACTCCCAGCTAGTGCCGCCAGCGGTTCCATAGCTTCCACCCCTGATTCCTGACAGCGGCTGATTCCTTCCGCTACCTCGGAATAGATGTATATCATACGGTGGAGAGGGAACACTTGCATAACACCGAGGTGGCTGTGAAAAAAATTCGAACAAATATGAAGTTTTGGGAGAAGCTGACGCTGGCGATGATGGGACGGGGGGCGATGCTCAAAATGGTGGTCCTGCCTAGGCTGCTACATTTCTTCAGTAATATACCATACTTGATACCCAAAAAGTTTTTTGTCAAACTCAACAGCATGTGCAGGGACTTCCTATGGCACGGCACTCGCAACAGAGTGGCGCTATGGAAGCTACAGAACTTCCATGATAGAGGGGGCATTAAGCTGCCGACTTTTGAGGCCTATTATGTAGCTAGTCAGTTGCAATATGTAACCAAATGGCTCTCTGATGAAGAAACTCCTGAATCTAGGCTGTTTGGGCAGGACTGCACCCCGTTTTACCTAAAGGAGATTATCTGGGTGGCTAGACTCAAAATGAAAGAACGCCCGGGTATGCTGTTGCTTGGGTGGAAGATGTGGCACAGAGTATGCCAACTGATGGAGAACCTGTGCCCGTGTTCCCCACAGGTGCCACTAGTCGCCTTAGCTAAGGGAGACAACCAATTCAGGATGATAATCAGGACCTATTGGGAATCGGTTGGGCTGGTCACATTGGGAGTCATATGGCAAGAAGGGATTATTAAAGATTTCAAAGAACTGGGAGAAGAGACAGGTTTGCATGGAGGCCAATATGTCACGTATCTTAGGCTAGTGCAGACTATTCGCAAAACCTGGCCAGAGACTGTACTGGCGGAAGAGCCAGAGGTCCTAATGGGAACAATATATGATATATTAGAAGGAGGGCACGAGATCTCTAGACTGTATGAGATGGTGATGACCCGGGTAGAGAAGGATTTGACTCATTTGAGGCTGGACAGGGAAGCGGAGGTGGGGGCACAGATGACCGATGGAATGTGGGAACGTGCTATAGGATACCACAAGAAGGTGTCCAGAAATGCTAGATTGCATCAGATACAGTTATACATAACGCATAGAGCCTATATGACCCCGAAGAGAATATCTAAGTTTGCAAACGCAGGAAGACAAGCATGCCCAAAATGTGATGAAGAAGATGCAGATATGACACACATGTTCTGGTCTTGCCCAGTGATTGAAGCTTTTTGGTGGGAAGTTGCACGGAAACTAGCGGATAAAGGGGTCACGCTCAACATAGATACGGCCTGGGCCTGCCTGTTGGGAGGGTTTCCCAGACCACGGAATACTAAACACCTTGGGAAACTGAGGGACCTGGCATATGAGCTTGCTAAAAGGAGGATTGCCATGGGCTGGAAGCAATGCCACAAGCCACGGGTAGAGGTATGGTGGCGGGACTTGCAAAAATGGGCGGAGGCTGAAACGGTGGTGTGGCAGGAGGCATGTAGCAAGTGCGGGGAAGAAGATGTGGGTAACCTGATGGCTTGGAGAATGTTAATAACAGGACTGTTTGGCACAGTAGTGGATTCTGCAGCTTCGGACGGAAGCGATACCCAGCAACACGCAGCGGATACAGAACGAGAAATGCAAATAACGTCCGTAAGGGGGGGGGGGATTTGGGGAGCAGTAATGAGCGTTAATTGATGTTCACGAGTCTGTTGTAAATAATGCTGCAAGTTTGGTTTGTATTGTTTATTTGTTTTCAAAATAACATTTTTTTAAAAAATAAAATAAAATTATGTATTATTAACAAGTTGTGCATATTGAAAATATGTTTTTGGGGAAAAATAGATTTTCTGGGTAAAAGCAAAGGGGAGGTTCTTCCCTAGTTTGTAAATGGCAGCATCACTCTGACACACTGTTCCTTTCTCAAATCAGGGGACAGGGAATTCTCTGACCTATCAGATCCTTAGAGGGTTGGGCACAGAGAATCAGCCTCCCCACCCACTTTGGAAGATGGATAAATAGGGACGGTTGAGGACCCAGAAGAGACACACATTCACTCATCAACTGATCCACTGGCGAAGCACCCTGCAGGAAGATCCAGACTCCAGAACCTAGAACCAGACTCCAGAACCCTGAAGCAGAGACCCAACCCAAAAAGCTGAACCCTTTTGAGCAGGCCTTTAAAATCTAGCAACCTGATTTTAACCCCTAAACTTCCAAAGGGCACCACAAAATCCACCAGCCTGGCTGAGCTGTTTTGCGGCTTCTAGCTAAGAGCCCCATGCTAGAACCAAGATCCAGACCCATAGAGCAGAGCTGTACCCAGAACTGACCCATCAGATCCAGTCCAAGAGGCCGTGCAGACCAGAGTGCCTTGTAGAGAAGCAGAGTCCAGGTGCCCTGAATCCTGTCCGGTGGCGAGCGAATCCCAGCCAAACCCTTGACCAGATCTTTGATGGGCCCATTCCATTCCAAAGCCATAGTTGTAAGTATTTAGCATAGAACTGTCCATAGTCATCTCTTGGTATTAAGTAATCCCATCCAACTCGTTCCAATATATCCATAACTGCATTATTGAATCTCTTTTGTCTATCCTAAATCTTTCTCTCCTCCACATAATCCTGTGATAATTGTAGTGATAAGCATCTTGGCGCTAATATATAATTTCTGGAGAAAGGCAATCGTCTCAGGCAGATAAAAAGAATCCGGAGACGCCTCTGGATAGGTGGCTGTGCTGTCCGTGTAATTTGCGGCTCCATAGACTCCCTAGTGTTAAGAAATCTTTGTAAGTGCATCTTTCATTTTGAAATCTTGACTCTGTTTCTGAAAAATCTACCTTTACAAAAACCTCTAACTTTTGAACCGTACGTCCTAGACATTTAAATGTCATTTTGAAGCTAACATCCTCAGCTTTCAAACAAACCCAAAACGACATTCCTTATAGTTTTTCCGTAATCGCGTTTCTCGCATGCGGAAACATTGCCGCGATTTCGTATTTGGCTCAATTTCACTCCATGTAAAAACAGCAATTTCTTGCTTCCAACTTCTGAATTTCGTTTTCCATCTGCTAACCATTCAATAATCATTGCTGTTATTGACCTGACCCAATCCAAAACAGCTCTCACTAGTTCTGAATCCCATTTAGCGAATTAAAATCATTTTTAGCATTTTCCCATCCAATTCAAACCACATCTGAAAGCAATTGACCGGTTTTAAAATCAGCCCTGTTTCTCTCTGCTTGCAGGGGGGAAGTGGGATTGAAACTGCAATTGTTGATTGTTATTCCTGATACCTGTGTGCCCTCATTCCCTCTCTTCATATTGCATATTGGGGGAGTGAGTAGTAACAGGGGGAGAGAGTGATCACATTGTCTTTGACTGAATTCATATCAAGTATGATTTCTGTGTTGCATTCTTTCCTATCCTTGCATTTCCTTGAACCCATACAAAGTTATTCTCTGCTACATTATTCTTCCTATTCCTACTCCTAATTGATTAGAGATTGTTGATATTGTAATATTACCCATTGCTGATCATTGTTCATATTCATAAGTGTGATATTCAGATATTATTCATAAAAGTGTAATCTATATATTGTTCCGTTCATCAAATAAATCTTTTAATTTGCAAAACAAACCTACTTCTTGGCTCAGTGAGATCGGGGGGATTCAAAGAGAGGGGCGTTATATAAGGGAACATCATCCAGAATTAAAAGAACTTTTGACATAAAAATATATAAATAAGGGTTTCCATTGGGCATCCCATACTAGGCATTGACTTAGTTGGAGTGCTGGATTGAAATCGCTTACGGATTGGGGGCTCGTAGCAGGATTTCTGGATTAGAGCTACCACTTGTGCAGCTTAATACAGTGTGCTAACTGGCAGGATACATAACTCCTGTTGGGCTACCACGCTGTGTTACACTGTAAAAGCACCCCTCAAAAGGGAACGCTCTAAGGAAACGGTCTGTTTTGCAAAAATAAAATAATAAACTTCTGTAAGTTAGGAAGGAAATTAATATTTCCGAAATTGCGACATTGGTAGACATCAAGATAGCTAGAGAACACCTTTTACATAAGTTATTTGTGAGAGGTGAGTGGACTGAGCAGGACCAGAATGTGTGGTTGCAGGCAATCACACAACTGATCACTGCAACAGGGTTAGATATCTGGACAGACCAGGGTCCCTTACATGTGGCCCTGAGTAAACTATATATGGCTCCTAAGGCCAAGAATGAGCAAAATAAGATTGCCAAGATAGCAGCATATCTATATTTATCTATGAGAGCCATACAGGACAAATAGGCTGAAGGCCAAGATCTGGCAAGTAGGCAACGGATGGCATTAGAAAAGGCCCAATCTGATCTGGACTCTTCTGAGCAGGGGCTGCAGAGAAGCCAGGAGTCAGAAAATGAAAGCAGGCAGTATATAGATAAAATAAAAGAGGACATGGGTATCCTACAGCAGGAAAAGGCAGACCAGGAAACCAGAACTCTGGCCTTGCAGAAGGAGCACCAAGAAAGTTTGGACTCCCTACTGCAGAGCCAGAAAAAGCTGGAGCAACACATAGATTTCAACAGGGCATGCACAAAGCAGGTAGCCACCCTGCAAAACCAATTAGATAGAGGAAAAGAGGAGACCAATAAATTGATTTTGAAAGACCTGGATACCCAGGCAGAGTTTGATGAAGAGCGCCAGAAAGCTGGTGCCCTTCAAAGGCAGAGGGACGACCTGGCGGCACAGAGGCAGGCTCTTGCTCTGGAAAGGGACACCTTAGGCCAGGAAGTCTGTCACTTAAAAGGGAAACTGGAAGAAAATCACCTGGCTCTCTAGGGACTGGGCGACCTCCAAAAAGAGCATGATAGATTGTTAGAGCACACCAGGAGGGTGGAAGATGCTCTGGCAAGGAAGGAGCAGGCCAGTATGGATAGGACTCAGGAGGTAACCCTCCTGCAGCAAAGACTGGCCCAGTACTCAAAGACAAACCAGGACGCACAGAGAGAAAATGAGCCTCTCTGTCAGAACAATGATAGGCTCCACAGGCAGGTAGCCATGCAAGAGAGACTGATAGAGACTAGTAAGGCCTTGATTGAGGAACAGAAAGCTCAGGTTCTTGCATGGCAACAGGGAGCAGGGGCTGATAGAGATGAGGCTCGCTGGGAAAGGGAAACACCTGAGCATAACCTCAGGAACCCTAGTACCAGAGGCCTTCATCTCTCCCAGTCCCTGGACTCTGCCACCCCCATGTCAACTGGCGTACATGAGCCCAGGGCCACGGGGATGGCAGATTACTATCCAGTCAGAAGTTTGGGGCTCATAGACCAGCACCTGCCAGGAATGGATGGGTGGGTATGGGTACCTAAGCACTGTGAAGTCTAGTGGGGACCCCCATGAGAGTAGGCCCACTAAGGGCATCTTGAAAACCTCTGCCCAGCTAGGACAGTGGGGGGTGGGGGGTATCCATCAAATCCTGGGAGCAAGGAGGAATCAGAAGACTCCTCTGAGCGCCCCAGGAGACTAGGTCCCCACATTCTGCCAGCCATTCCCAGGCTCGCAGAATCCAGGAAACCTAGAAGACCAGACGGGCACCTCTGGGAGCAGTGCCTCTGCGTCAGAGGATGAATGGACCAGGGCTACCTGAACCAAGAAGGCCAATAAGGCAAAAAGGGCCTTGCTTAAGGACTCCTTAAAACAAATCAAGGCAATAAGGAGCGTCATCACGCCTTATCATAAGAACGCTAAGTATTATGTTTGGGAGCACTTAGAGCTCTTTGAGCAGATGATGGAAACTTTCCATTTGAAAGACAGTAGCAGCTGCATTCAGTATGTGAAATGGACATTCTCACCAGAATACTCCAGTTTCTTTGCGGGACTGGAGGACCAAAATCATTCTAGATGGTCCACCTATTGGGCGGCCATCTTGAAGCATTTTTCTGTACACAGAAATCCCCAAGAGGCTCGCAAGGCAGCCTACAACTTGCAATGTGGGGAGGATCAGGCCCCACAAGAATTTTTGCAGGAACTAAAGCGTGTCTTTGCGCAGACTACCAGAAGGGTGCGCCCGGACAGCAAAGAATTTGTTAATACTTTTTTCCATGCCCTACCAAAGTACATCATGACCCAGCTAGTGAGAGATGTTCATAAGAAAAGATCACTAGACTGGGTCATTGAACAGGCCACCCGGATCTATGAGGTACAAAAGCCCATAGAAAGCAAGAATGCTAAAAAAAACAAAAGAAAACCAACACCCCTGATGCTGCTAAGGTGGCAGAGGTAAAGGTTGCCCCCATTTTGGATTGGGAGATGGGGTGGCCTAAAATCCCACCTGCACAGCAGAATAATCCCAAGCCCAGAAGGCCCTCGGGCCAGTCACAGACAGGGAGCCAAGGAGGTAGTCCCACAAATGGGGTCCCTCACTCCCCTGACTATGTAAATCCCAGCTACAAGGGGAACCGACCCATCCTGAGTTATGTGTGGGCTCCTCCAGCCCGAGGCGGGGATCCAACCAAACAGCACCTAACCCAGGGAACTTCCCTCCTCACTTCCCACAGGAGGGTAGGAATTCCCCAAATCCAGGGCAGAACTTTTTCCCCAGGTATCCACAAAATGTCCAACCCCAGAACAATCCATCCTTCTTTCCCCACTTTCCTGAGCTCAGACAGCCTAATCTGGGAGAGGGGAGGCCAAGGATGGAGGGGTACCCAAATCTTCCCAACCCGGGGTATTACCAGAGAAGGGATAGCTACCCTTCCCGGGATCAGCCCAGGGGAGAAATGAGAACCCTGTATCAGCCTGAGCGGGTTTCACAGCTAGAGCGCCAGGTCCAAAATATGGCACAGGATCTGGGTCGCATGCTGCGGGCTCAACAGAACCCTCAGATGGGCATGCCGGCACAGAATGCCACAACCTCTGGACCTGGTGCTCCAGAACAAAGACGGGGGCAGCACCCCAACAACCCACCTGTTCCCAGGGAAGAGGCGCAAGGGGAAGGGGGTATAAAGCCCTGGAGGAAGCTTCCTTCCCCACTTGTAAAAAGCCCCTGGAAACCCAGGAACCGGAACCAAAATCCCCTGCCCCTGAAAGTCTGCCACCCAAGGAGCAGAGGGGGGGGAGGGTAGGAGAAACAAAGGACCCAAACAGACCCATTTTGTGGAGGAGGTACGAGTCTTCCAATTTGAAGGAGAGGGATCCTCCGAAGATCATGGGAAAAGGATCTTCTCCTTCAGAGATGGGGGAACTCCTCCCAAAGAAAAATGGGTCCCAAAGGATTCAAATCCCGACTGGGTAGATGTGGGGACCGAGCTAGCGCCGCCCATCATCCTATCCCAGAACCAACAGCATGAAAATCCCCTGGTTCAAACCCATCCTGGTGACTGCCTCCAAAAAGGGGGAGGAGGGGCAGCCCAGAATCAGGGGATCCCAAAACATCTCCCATCTCTAGTTGTCACCTTTTCTTTGCAGATTGCAGATTCCCAAGGCTCCCCACAGAAGTCTGCCGGAATCTCTTCTCTCTTAATGTTCAAAACTAAAAAACTAACCCACCAGTTGTCCAAAAATGTGCATTATCTGTGCCCCCTTGCGGAGAAGGAGGGAAGATACTATGCCCCGGTTCAAGTACAGGGGCAGGGTACAATTTTGGCACTGGTGGACACTGGATCCCAAGCTACCCTTCTGTCTAAAAAGGCCTTTGATGAACTGAATTCAGGAAGGGGGGAGAAATACCAAATTCCTCTCACCCCTCTTCCGGGACAACTTCAGAACTTCGAAGGGGACTGCGGAATTGGACATTAAAATTGGGCGACACAAGGTGAAGTCATAGTTGTGACTCCAGAGGGCACCCCTTGTTTACTAGGGAATGACCTCCTGCGAAGGTTGTCACCCCTAATAGACTGTGTAAACAAGGCCTTCTGGACCCAGACTAGCCGACCAATAAAGTTAAAAGAGAGTGTCAACCATGTTAGTTTAAATGGCATATGCCACATGGTTGAACAAAAATCTGACTAAGTAGAATTTCACTTCCAGAACAACCAAATCCCAGACGTGACAGTAATAGCAGTAGGACAACAGATTGGTGATGGGGGGGTCCTCTCTATTTCTGAACATCAACCTTCCTTCCACTCTAAGGTGGCATTCCACACTGGAAGGTAACACTCTGAAATTCTTTACCAATCCACAATCAGACATTCCCACTCGATAGTCCAGAAAGATGAAAAATCAGCTCAGAGCCTGGCTGATATTCAGCAAATTGGAGAGCAGTTGTTCATCCCTGCTCAGTTAAATGAAGGGAAGGACTCTGTTCCTGCCCGAGTGTGTGTGAACAGCGGTAAGAGCTTCATCAGCGAAGCCATGGTCCACCAACTCCCAAAAGATCCAGCCATTCCCACATTTAGACTCACAGACAAATGGGAACTGGATCTGGAAACACCCAATTCCAAACATCTGGTGTATGCTCAAAATCTCCATAGGCAACAAGAGCATAGTCCGTAATTGTTGGGTTGTGCGAGACTTCACTGCCAACTTTTACTTAGGCAGTGACATTCTCAATCGCTTTGCCATTAGTTTGGACCTAATAAACTTCAAAGCTTGGTCCCGATTAGCGGATAATCCCATGAGCTTTGATGACCCAGAGAAAGCATTTAGGTCAGCTCAACTGCTGCCTTATGCAGTTGAAATTCAGATTGGAGAGAAAGTCACCATCCCAGCAAGGACCCGACAATTCTCACTGGAAGTGAATGTTAAGAGGACAGAAATTGAAAAACCCTGGTGTCTATATTCATCTAAATGCTTCTCTTCAACAGCAAGGGTTGGGGGTAAACCCAACACCACTAGTCAACATAGCACACGACACCATTCCAATAGAGGTGGATAACAGCGATTTAAAGACTATCACTCTAGCCGCAGGCACCATTATTGGAATGGTGGTTGATGACCAACATTTTTCCATTGATGTAGGAAATTAACTGTTAGGACCAATCCCCAAGGACTGTTTTGACAGTGACAGTGATGACAATACAACACCAGATAGGATCTTTACCCGGCATGGGGGGAACTTCCTGGTGTACACCGCCTGCCCTTATGGTAAGGAAGATGTGACCTGTGACTTCAGGAGGGATGAGGTAATTTTCCAAGTCCGTGAGGACTGCCTTTCCCCCTTGAAGCCACCAGTCCAAATCAGCACTCTGACCAGGGACTTCTCCACCCAGCTGGAGGAGGCCACTGAGATAGCGAAACCAGAAGTCTTTCCAGGTTTCAGGCAGATGGTTGAAGAGAGAGTCAACCTAGCTGATGCCTGTGAGACTCTAGAGCAGAAGCAAAAGTTGAAACAAGTTTTCTTGGATTTTCAAGATCTCTTTGCGGTGGACTCATATGACTGTGGTCGCACCGACATCCACACAACAACAATTCCCACGGACCCTGGCATGACTCCAGTGTTTGTGAAGCAATATCGCTTGCCTCTCGCATCAATGGAGTCCCTTTCTGAAATAATTAAGAACCTTGAGTCCCGTGGGATAATCCGTCCAGTCCACAGCACCTTCTATAATCCGGTGCTGGGGATATTGAAGCCAAACGGCCAGTGGAGACTCTGCGCCGACCTTGGGGAGCTCAACAAACGGGTCCATACTTCCCGATGGCTTCTTCCCTACATTGACCAAGGGCTGGCCCAGATCCAGGGGGTCACAGGTATTCACTGCAATAGACCTGACCAATGGATACTGGACTGTACCTGTCAGTAGGGAGGACCAATACAGGCTGGCCTTTACCTTTGGGGGACAGCAGTACACATGGACCCGTACTTCCTTTGGATACATCAACTCCGGCAATGAATTCAACATTTTCCTACATAAGGCCATGCCCGACCTGGGTGAAAGGGGTAACCTGGCTTATGAAGATGATGTCCTCATCAAAGGCTCAACTGTGGAGGAACACATAGCGGAGATCCGTTATGTTCTGACACAGTTGAGGGCTGCCGGAGCAAAGCTTTCCTTTCAAAAGGCACAGTGGTGTAGAACCTGTTAATTTCTTGGGGCATGAGATTACTCCTCAGGGTCTCTGTCCCCAGGAAAAAAAAGTGGAAGCACTCCAGAAATTAAAAGACCCCACAACTCTGCAGGAACTAAGGAGCCTCCTTGGACTGACTACAGTAGAAAGTTAATGGAGGGCTACGCAGAGATCACAAGACCCCTGATTCATCTTTTGAAGGGGGGGTTCAAGTGGGAGTGGGGTCCAGAACAAGCCGAGGCAGTAAGACAACTCAAAAGAAGCCTCTCACAAGCACCTTGCCTAGTTTACCCTGTCAGAAACAAGGAGTTCTTCTTGGAGACAGGGTTCTCTAATACATGCTTGACTGCAGTATTATACCAAAAGCATGACAAGGTCAATAAAGTAATCTCCTATGCGAGCAAAACTTTATCCTCTGTGGAGGAAAAATTAAACTATTGCTAGAAAGCACTCCTGGCAACGGTGTGGGCATTGAAGAATTACCACCCGTTTATCCAGGGGGGAACACATCATAGTGGAGACTCCACACCAGCCTCTGCAATATCTCCAAAGTGACAGAATCCGGGCCAGAAATGTAAGTAATTCCCGAATTACTTCCTGGATTCTGTCAATGCAAGGCTTTCTTGTGGAGGTCAGATATGGCCAAAACAAGAAGAGTCCCCTCGCGCAAGGTCTGGCTGACTTGCATGATTGTGCCAGAGAAAACTTTCTTGAGGATGAGAGACTAAAAATCAGGGACAACATGGAGGCATACCTCAATTCCCCACACAAAGTCTTTGAGCAAGACAAGTGTGAGGGAATGCCCACTGTATATGTGGATGGATGCTCTTACCATGTTGACAACAACGAGGAAAAAGAACTTGTGGCCGACGTAGGGAATGCATGGGTGAATGAGATCCCAGAACCCTCCGCTGGGTACAAGATTGGTCCCCGAAGTAGTCAAGTGGCAGAGTTGATGGCTGTGCATCAAGCCATCCTCACTGCTGTCCAACATCAACTCCACGAACTGGTCGTCATCACTGATTCGGATTATGTACGGAACGGGTTCGTGGAGCACCTGGTTAACTGGAAAACCAGAGGCATGTTATGTGCTAATAATACACTCTTGAAGCATGGGAAATTAATTCAAAATATTGATGATCTGGTCACCTCGAATGGGATGACCATCTACTGGAAAAAGATCAAGGGTCATTCCAAAGTAGTGGGACCAGACAAAACTGGAAATGACTTAGCTGATCAGCTTGCCAAAACCGGGGCCATCCAAGGTGATCTAATAGAGATCGAGTCCCTGTTGGGGGAAATCCTGGTCACTGCTATTACTAGGTCCCAGACAAATGCTCACAATGACCTCTCAACTGCACAATGGAGTAAGGAGACCCCAGATGCTGATTTGATTACAGCTCAAAAAGGGGATCCTATATTTGGTAAGTTTTATCAACACATTGAGGACCCTGAGAACTTTCCCCTGACGGATATCGATTACATAGGGAAAGAGGACCTCAGAGTGTTGATGAAATGTCCAAAAATGTTCCGAATCCAAGACGGTTTGTTGGTGCGGAAATCCCCAGCTGGCTATGATCAGTGGGTGGTTCCTACCTCATTCCGAAGCCTGATGTTAAGTTACGCCCATGATGCGGCCACAGCCGGTCATACAGGTTTCATACAACACTTGAAATCTTAAGAGAGGTTGCATTCTGGCCACACATGAGGCAGGACCTCGACCAATACTTGAAGGGGTGTCTTGTGTGTGCACAATTTCAGCCAACATCTCTCACACACCGTGCGCCTCTCCAAAAGAGGGGGATGACACTGCCATGGTCAGATTTGCAAGTCGACTTTATCGGGCCTGTGATTCACTCCTCTAGGGGGAACAAGTACATGTTGACCGTGACATGCTTGTTTACTAAATGGGTGGAATGTCTCCCGGCCCCAAACTGCAAGGCAGAAACAGCAGCTGCCCTGATGATCAACCACATCTTTTTGCGTTTTGGACTACCCCAAAGGATCGAGTCAGACAGAGGTAGCCATTTCACCAGCAAATTAATGACAAAGATGTGGGAAATACCTGGGGTTAAAAGGAAGCTACACATTGCTTACCGGCTTTCCTCTAGTGGTGCAGTAGAGAGAAATAACAGAACAATTGTGAGCATATTAAAAAAGTTTGTGGCAGATTCTGGGCCAAGTTGGGATATTCGAATACCTCTTGTCCTAATGGCCATGAGATCTATCCCTTCATCTGCAACTAAAATGTCACAGTTTGAGCTGATGACTGGACGCAGGATGGTGCTTCCCCAGCATCTGCTCTACAGAACCCAAGAGCAGACATTGATCAATGCCTCCACAACTCATGAGTATGTTGAAAATCTAAGAAAACACCTTCAACATGCTTTTGCCTATGCTCAGCGAAATCTAGAAAGATCAGCCGACAGTATGAAGACCCACTATGACTTAAAGGCTACTAGAAAAGAATACAATGTAGGAGACCGGGTCTACTTATACACTTTCCAAAGGAACCAAGCCAAACAGCGCATATTTTTGCCCACCTGGAGGGGTCCTTTTGAAATTGTAGACAAAATCTCACCAGTCGCCTACAAAATCTGCATCCCCAAAGGCAGTTTGGCAGAAGGGGAAGATAAGTGGGTCCATATTAATCAACTAAAGTGCTGCCATCCTAGGCACACTCTACAGCAACTGGAGAAGTCTTCTGGAACCCCTTCCATAAAATTCCAACTCTAAAATGTTCCACAAATAGCCTATAAAATACAATAATACAAATGTGTCCTGATTTATCAAATGTATGTGTCCGCCCCACTACATTAATAGTGGTGGGGAAATATCTACAAATATGTTTTTACTTTGTCATCCTAGATAACCTATAGTTGATTGGAACCCATAGACACCGACCAAGGAGGACTACCCGGGTAGTGAAAGATCCGAAGGGCCCGGAGTATCGCTAAATACTCAAATCAGGACTGGCGAGGAGAACCGATTGATTCATCCCTGATGGAGGAAAAGATGAAGAACTTTGACATTGGTGGAATCAGAAGAGATGAGGCTGACATCCCAGTCTTGCGAATTTCCATTGATGGGAGATCAATGCCAAATCGCAAGAGGGGGCCTTGTGGGATGTTTCAACCCACTAGCCCAGGCCCTGCAACATTCCTGTGCATTGCTTGTATCAGGAACATCAGAATGGCCGCCGGAAAGCATGCTGCTCGCTAAAAATCACCCAAAGTGCACAGTAGAAATCCGAAAAATAGGCCGCCATCCACTTTTGCCTATCTCAGTGTTAACAAAGGAGACCACTGCCAAAACCCATCATTTGGCTGCCTACAAAGCAAGGCTGATTGCAAAAGAAACACAGAGCTGTGTGAAAATCCGTTTTTCTTGGTTGTCAAATTTGCAAAAACCATGGCTAACAAACCACCCAAAAGACCCAACCTCCTTGTTGGGTGTTAAACATCATTCTACTTCAAGAATCCACATAAATACAATGTCCACAGAAGTACACCTATCAGAAGAAAATCGACATTGAAGATTGCTTGCTTGGAGAAATATGTCAAAAATGGGTGCAATACCGTTACTCACCTCTGTCAGAAGCTGGCGATTTCTAAAACCTGTCATGTGTAAAGTTGGACATTGAACGCAAAGTATGCTAAAGAAAGACTTGCTATCAGAAGCCTAAGAGGTGGAGACAATTCAAAACTATATTTTAAAAAGGCTTGAATTAAGAAATTGTTTGATGTATTTGTTAAAAATGTGATTTATACTATAGGACAAGACAATTTCAGACATTGGGGGTCATTACGACCCAGGCGCTAATTGCGCCATCATTACCACCATGGTGTAAACTACGTTTACACCATGGTGGATGGCGGATTTACCGCCCCATTCCAAGGTGAGTGGGGCGGTAAATCCCCATTTCCCATTTTCCCTTCCCCATTCCCATTTTTGCCCCATAGGGCATATTGGGAGTGGGGAAGGCGCTAATTACGCCACCGTAAATTACGGTGGCGTAATTAGCATCATGGCAGGTTAGCGCCATGGATTTTAACGGCTGCCTAAAGCAGCCGTTAAAATCAGAATCAGGCGTTAAGGGTTAACGACGGCGTTAACCCTTAACGCCTGGGTCGTAATGAGGCCCATTGTGTTTAAAAGTTAAAGTTAGCCACACTGAGCTTCAAAGACATTCCACACCTTCTCCCAAACAAACGAATCTTCCTCCTGCTCTCTGCTAAGAAAATGGCAGGCTGGTGTGAAAAGAACTGGGAGGGGCACTCTGGCAGGTTGCTCTGAGTGTAGACAGAGGACTCCTTTGAGCTGAATGAAAATGCGAATTCGGGTGTGACTGACATCAACTGCCTTGGCAGGAAGAAGCTCAGGTGACTCTCTGACTCAGCCAAGCTTGGAGGCGGGCCTGACTGGAAATGTGGATTGGAAACTAAAGTAACTGTATGTTTTGGGAAAAGACTTATAAAATATTGTGCCGAACTGACAAAAATATGAAACCTAGAGATTATTAAAATGAAAAAAATCACTCACAGTTTAAAACTAATCTGGAATCTGCGCGACATTCAGAGACTGAACCACGAAATGTTTTATATTGTAGCTATTGTGATTATGCTAGGAACATGAAAAATGACAGGAATATCCCCAGACGGTATGTGCATGTATGTATAAAAAGGAATTCCGATCTGAAAATGTGTAACCAACCAAAAGCGCAAAGAATTGTCATTTATGAACCAAAACTCGTAGGAAGATAAGATTTTGACAGAAACGTACCTTAGTCACTCTGTCATGAAATTATGTATTATTAACAAGTTGTGCATATTGAAAATATGTTTTTTGGAAAAATAGATTTTCTGGGTAAAAGCAAAGCGGCGGTTCTTCCCTAGATTGTAAATGGCAGCATCACTCTCATACATCAGGACACATCATGACACACTGTTCCTTTCTCAAATCAGGGGACAGGGAATTCTCTGACCTATCAGATACTTAGAGGGTTGGGCATAGACAATCAGCCTCCCCACCCACTTTGGAAGATGGATAAATAGGGACTGTTGAGGACCCAGAAGACGCACACATTCACTCATCAACGGATCCACTTGCGAAGCACCCTGCAGGAAGATCCAGACTCCAGAACCTAGAACCAGATTCCAGAACCAGACTCCAGGACCCTGAAGCAGAGGCCTAACCCAAAAAGCTGAACCCTTTTCAGCAGGCCTTTAAAATCTAGCAACCTGATTTTAACCCCTAAACTTCCAAGGGGCACCACAAAATCCAACAGCTTGGCTGAGCTGTTTTGCTGCTTCTAGCTAAGAACCCCGTGCTAGAACCATGATCCAGACCCATAGAGCAGAGCTGTACCCAGAACTGACCCGTCCGATCCAGTCCAAGAGGCTGTGCAGACCAGAGTGCCTTGCTGAGCGCAGAGTCCAGGTGCCCTGAATCCTGTCCGGTGGTGAGCGAATCCCAACCAAACCCTTGATGAGATCTTTCACGGGCCCATTCCATTCCAAAGCCATAGTTGTAAGTATTTAGCATAGAACTGTCCATAGTCATCTCTTAGTATTAAGTAATCCCATCCAACTTGTTCCAATATATCCATAACTGCATTATTGAATCTCTTTTGTCTATCCTAAATCTTTCTCTCCTCCACATAATCCTGTGATAATTTTAGTGATAAGCATCTTGGCGCTAATATATAATTTCTGGAGAAAGGCAATCGTCTCAGGCAGATAGAAACCATCCGGAGGCGCCACTGGATAGGTGACTGTGCTATCCGTGTAGTTTGCGGCTCCATAGACTCCCTAGTGTTAAGAACGTTTTGTTCTAAATCTTCAACAGCGCACCTTTCATTTTGAAATCTTGACTCTGTTTCTAAAAAATCTACCTTCACAAAAATCTCTGTAACTTTTGAACCGTACGTCCTAGAAACGATTCCTTATAGTAATTGCCGCAATTTCATATTTGGCTCTATTTCACTCCATGTAAAAACAGCTATTTCTTGCTTCCAACTTCTGAATTTTGTTTTTCATCTGCTAACCATTCAATAATCATTGCTAGTATTGACCTGACCCAATCCAAAACAGCTCTCACTAGCTCTGAATCCCATTTAACGAATTAAAATAATTTTAGCATTTTCCCATCCAATTCAAACCACATCTAAAAGCAATTGACCTGTTTTAAAATCAGCACTGTTTCTCTCTGCTTGCTGGGGGGAAGTGGGATTGAAACTGCAAATGTTGATTGTTATTCCTGATACTTGGGTGTCCTCATTCCCTCTCTTCATATTGCAAATTGGGGGGAATGAGTAGTAACGGGGGGAGAGAGTGATCACCTGGTCTTTGACTAAATTCATATCAAGTCTGATTTCTGTGTTGCATTCTTTCCTATCCTTGCATTTCTTTGAACCCATACAAAGTTATTCTCTGCTACATTATTCTTCCTATTCCTACTCCTAATTGATTAAAGAGATTGTTGATATTGTAATATTAACCATTGCTGATCATTGTTCATATTCATAAGTGTGATATTCAGACATTATTCATATTCATGAAAGTGTAATCTATATATTGTTCAATTCTTCAAAAAATCTATTAATTTGCAAAACAAACCTACTTCTTGGCTCAGTGAGGTCGGGGCGTTTCAAAGAGAGGGGCGTTATATAAGGGTACATGATCCAGAATTAAAAGAACTTATGACATAAAAATATATAAATAAGGGTTTCCATTGGGCATCCCATACTAGGCATTGACTTTGTTGGAGTGCTGGATTGAAATTGCTTACAGTGAGACCCACACATCTCGGAGGTGGGGTGGATCCCGTCCATAGCGGTACTGCACAGGGAGGTGGGAGGGATGGGCACAGCACTTGGAATCGGGGAAGGGCAAGGGAACTGCACTTCCCGTAGTCATGGTTTCCGGGTGTTTAACGAAACTTGGCTACCATTGTGGAGTCCATGGGGGGAGGAGAACCTAGTTTACTTGGAGGGGAGGGGAGGCGAACGAGGGGAGGGGGATCACAGCGAGGGGAAAATCCACCGGTAACCAAGAGGGAATGGGTAAAGATCAAGGGATACATCTACTCTCCTTGAACGTTAGGGGGTTGAATACTCCAGCGAAGAGACAGAAATTAGAGAACGTCCTGGCAGAGGTGAAACCTGAAATAGTGACACTGCAAGAGGCCCATATCCACCAGAAAGACAAGGGTAAATTGAGTTTAAGGGGCTATCCTCATCATCTCCAAGCGAATGACAAGGGAAAGACGCAAAGGGTTCTGATAGCGATTAGAAAAATACCTGATCTAAAAATAGAAGGGACGAAGGTAGATAAAGAAGGGAGATCCCTGTTTGTCCAGCTTCAACGGGGAGGAAAACTACTTACGATAGCAACGGTGTATTCTGTCAAGCTCTGAAGTAACTCCCTTCCCCTCCTCCTCACCGGAAAGATCTGTGGAACCGTCTTGGTACCCTGTCTTCTTCTTCAGTCTCTCTTGCCTCTCTGTGTTTATCTTCTTCCTGGTCTTTTTATCATGCAAAAAGGGACGAGCTCCCTGGGATGCCACGCTGTCGGTATATGAGATAACCGGACAGGGGGGACTCCCAGGAGCCGGTTCCAGAGCATGGAAAAAGCCACATGGCAGAAAAAACCCTGCTAGTTGGTTCCACTGTGTGCAGGCAGGACAGGTTGGAGACGTGTGTAGTTGAGTAGAGTCCGGATGAAAAGAAACTTGGCGTGAAGGAGATACTGGAGCTGATAATGGAGCAGATCCAAGGGAGATTCCAACAAGAGGATTGCGAGGTAAGTATGCCCAGAGTGGAGGGAACCCAGACCGGGAAGCAAAGAAGAGAATGTAAAGCAGCAGGGATACACAGGAGGGTAAATCAAGATATCCGGGAAGGATAACAGGTCTGAATGGCAGGGACGCGAGCAGCGTCGGGAGCAAGAGAGAGAGAGAGAGAGACTCGAGGGAGAAAAATAGCAGTAGGGAAGCGAAAACTAAGAACGAAACACACTCGGTAGCGTTACCTTCGCGAAGCGTAGAAGGTGCACCGTGAGGAGGAAAGGACCGGACCGGCATTACTAGATGCGGCGGCCATCTTGGGGAACAACTAGATCGTTGGATCCAAATGGCCGCCGACGTAACGGAACCGCTAATGGCGCTTCCAGATGTCCCACAAACGCCGCCATGCGGAATGCATGACATATGCCCCCAACTCAGGCCAGAATGGGTTCCTGTCGGGACTATGGAGGACCTAGACCGGTTTACAAGGGGGCAGCTCATTGTAACTGGGGACTTTGATATGGCCGGACACTCAAGTGAAGATAGAAGTGCGGGCAAGACCCCCCCATCAAAGGGCCCATCCCAGAATCTGCCGACCAGGATAGATAGGTTAACCCTGGTTGATACCTGGCACGAACTACATGGGGGAGCCAAGGGGTACACATTTTTCTCCCATGTTCATAGAACATTCTCAAGAATCGATTACATCTGGATATCCGTTATTCTGCTAGGCGAAGTCAGGAGTTTGGAACTGGGGTCCATAGCCCTCTCGGACCATGCTCCCTTGCTGATGGGACTACAATGGGAAAGGAATGGCTTGGGCTGTGGCAGTTCCCCAGACATTTACTGAGAGACGGGATGATCAGCAACGACATCCGGTCTTTCATTTGCACATTATTCGAAAGGAACAAGTTACTGACCCTACAGGAACAGGTTGTATGGGACGCCTTTAAGGCGACCATGTGGGGGGGAGCCCTCCAAACCAAACTGGAGAAGCCCTACAAACCAACCTAGAAAGACACCTGACAGAGGTGATGACAAGAATGGAAACGGACCAGGGGGCAACCATTAGGAAGGAATACAGACACCTTAATGGGCAACTTAGTACTGTGCAGGACAAGCAGGCAGAAACATCATTGCTGTATCTGAGACAGTGTTATTACGTCCAGGCGAATAAGGCCGATCGCCTCTTGGCTAGGCAGGCGAAGAAAAAGAGGCGGCAGGAACAATTTGTTGCATTCGGCTACAGGGGGTCAACGAAACCACATTGCCAGAGGAATTTCTCCAGGCCTTCACAGAATTTTACTCGATTCTATACACCTCGGAGTCCACCAACTGGGAACAACAGGAGTCCTTCCTAAGATCTTGCCCACTGCAAAGAATCGAACAAAGCCAGAGAGACGCCCTGGAGAGCGAGATCACAGAAGGCAAAGTTTGTGCGGCGATAAGATCTTTGCCCCTGAGCAAAGCCTGCAGCCCTGATGGCTTCCCTGCATTGTTTTATAAAAAGTTCCTAGTCCCCATTTTGACATCCCTTTTTAACTCGTTCTCCAATTCGGGCCAAATCTCACGCTCCATGGAAGAGGCGAAAGTGATCCTCTTTCCCAAACCTAATAAGGACAAATCCCAATGTAGTTCGTACTGCCCCATTGCATTGATGAATTTAGATTCTAAGATGTTTACTAAAATCTTGACCGCTAGAATGGATAAAATAATTCCTGAGCTGATCCATCCCGACCAATCGGGCTTAATCAGGGGGAGACAAACATTTGACAACGTACGGCGGCTATGCCACCACATTGAGAAAACAAATAAAGGAGGCTACACCACAGGGTTATTGGCCCTGGACGCGGAGAAGGCCTTCGACTGCGTAGAATGGTAATATTTGTTCTGCACCATGGAGGAAATGGGGTTCGGTCTGGGCTTTCTCTGCCTGATCAGGGCCAACTAAAGATTGCCGCACATCAGGCTGGCCATTAATGGGTACATCTCCCAGGCGATTCCGGTAACCAGGGGCATCAAACAGGGATGCCCTATGTCCCCAATATTATATGCGATATATCTCGAACCCCTCCTAGCCAGGATCAGATACAAGGCAAGCATAAAATGGATCGTGTTCGGGGAGGAGGAGCACAAAGTGATGGCCTTTCCCGACGATCTAATAGTGGCAATGATGGCTATGGGCTCCTCGCTCCCGAGACTCATCTCACTTCTGGGGGACTTCGGTAGAGTAGCAGGGTGGAAGATTAATAACCAAAAATTCGAACTAATGATTTTACTATGAGACGAGCCCCCCAGACCCATCAACCATAGGGCAATTTGCGCAAGCAAAGGGAAACCTGCGGTACCTGGGGGTTGCGATTACAAATACCATAGGCAACATGTATCAAGCCAACTATCCTCATCTACTGGAGATGATAAAGGCTTGGCTGGGAGACAGGGGGTTTGTTTGCTTGTTTATTTTATTTCTATAGCGCTCCGGACCTGGGAGTAAAAGGGCACTTAGTACAAGTTACAAGGCACAGTACATGGTAATTAGCAGTGATACTTTAACACCAGTTATTAGACAATATACAGACAGTGGAGGTATTAGCAACCAATAACGACATAAATGAGGCATGTGCAATATACACAATTTGTGGCTGAGTCTAACTTAAAGGTTGACTTTTTGTCAGTAGCCACCCAGTAGGATCCCCTCAACATTTCCTGAATGGGCCGAATTAACGTTATAAAAATGATGGTACTGCCCAGAGTGCTCTACTACTTTCAGGTTCTCGCCCTGGCAGTTCCCCATAAATTCTTCAAAACCCTGATTAAACTGGTTAGCAACTTTATTTGGCAGGTCGGGGGGCACTAGAGAGCCCGGCAAAGATGGCCGCAGGCCCTTGAAACTCTCTTGCACCATATAAATCCGTTCTGCTATCCGGAGGTCTCCCTGCTGCAATTTAAGATCACGATGTATGCGCTGTTGTCTGCTGGTGCCGGGCCCTTGGAGACTTGTTTTCGGGCCGTTTCGGTGCTGTAGTCTCGCTGGACCGGTGTGTTGGAGCTGCTGCCGAGAGCCGGGCTGGAGAGGTGAGGGGGAGGTGCGGCCTCGGTATGGGCTTGGCAGGGAGCAGAGCCCTGCACATTTTACCCGGAATGGTCCACTGATGGGCTGGTAGGGGAAGGCGGCTGTCACCCCGGCGGAGGCGGGTGCGGGCTGGGGACCTGTGAAGGTACCACTGCTGGTGTCTGGTGGACTTGCTTCTCCTGGGCAGGCTTGCAGCTCCCGGCGGGCCGTGTGCACAGGCTGCTGTGGAGGGCGAGCTGCAGTGAGCGTGTGGTAGCCAGAGCCTCCGTCTACCTGGCTGCTGTGCTTGAGTACCTGATTGCTGAGATCTGCGAGCTGGCCGATAATGCCGCCCGGGACAGCAAGAAGACCCGCATCATCCCCAGATGCCTGCAGCTGGCCATCAGCAGCGACAAGGAGCTCAACAAGCTGCTGGGCAAGGCCACCACTGCCCAGGGCGGTGTTCTGCCCAACATCCAGGCCGTGCTGTTGCCCGAGAGGATTGAGGGCCGCAGGGCAAGGGGCATAACCAGCAAGTAACAAACCCAAGTTACGCACTCTCCCAAAAAAAAATATATTTTTTAAAAAGCCTCTGGTCAGGGGTGCTTGGGGACGGCGGTGCTGGGCTGCGGGGAGTGAGGCAGAAAGTGCGGCGGATATCTAAGGCGGTGAGAGTGCGCCCGAAACTCTAGCGGTGTTGCGGGGACCGGACGCCCCCCGTCGCTGGATGACTGTGGTGGTAGGTGCCCTGCATTCATGGAAGCGCGCCGAGAAGCGGACTGTTGCTTTGCCCTGCGCTGCGCCTCATGAGACACTTGGTCTTGCGACAGAGTCCATATGTATGTGGCTGGCGAGGACCCTGAGGAGAAGGCTGCTGTGAGGGCGCATGCTGGATGGGGGAGAACAGCCACCCTACAAGGTGTACGGCGAAGGCAGGCATTGTGTAGAGAGAGGAGGGGGATGCCGCGTCTTGTCTAGGGGGGCCCTCGGCCGAGGCCAGCTGCTCCAGTGAACCTAGGACGAGTCTCTGCCGTGAAGGCCATCACCAAATCTTCTTAGGACCTGCACGCAGGTTGGATCAGTCTCTTGGGTGGCCACCTGGAGCTCTGTGGTGAATGTGGACTCTACCTGGGGGTGGTGTGGAAGGTCCCAGGGTGTCTGGAATCACGGACAATTGGCCCCTGGGGGCATAAAGGAGTCTGGGTAAGAACCCATTGTGGATTGGGGGGCCACCTTTCCTTTCCTTTGCGGACGTCAATAGCGGCTATAATTGGTCTCGGCCTGGGGGAAAGGGGTGGATGTGAGAGGCCCGGCAGCCCTGGACGCTACGCATTGCAGACTGTTCCGGTGGCCTGTCTGTTCCACGCGTCATGTCAAAATCAAATAAGGGAGGCAAGCAGCAGTCGAAGCTGCATTTTGAGATGGCCACTCTGGCCACGAACAGTGGAATAATGGACAACGTGGCGGTGGCTGGGCTGGATCCCGCGGCTGCTTTTCAGGATATTAAAGCTATGTTTTTGCAGCTGCAGTCCGGTATACAATCCTTAGACGGCAAACTTGATACGTTGACTTGTAAAGTGGACCACATGCAGGTCCGTCTGGATAAACATGGGGAAAGATTGGACGAAGTGGAAGGGTGCATATCTGGAGTGGAGGATGTGGCATCTTCAGTCTCGGGAGAAATGTCTGCGGTCAGGAAGGCTTTGCGGAAACTCAAGGAGAAACAGGATGACCTTGAATCGAGATCCCGCAGGAATAACATTAGGATTGTTGGTTTGTCCGTGTCAGAGGACTTCCCTGGTGATGCGATGAAATCCCCACTTCCCTCCTCTACCTCCTCACCTGTTGGGCTCGAATCCTCCTCCACTGGGGTGAGAGGTCGGTGGGCTCGGTAATCCTTTTCTTTTTTTCTTTGATGCTTGAGTCTCCCGCAAGAGGAAGCCACAGTGAGGGCTGTTTAAATTGCCCTGGCCGTGACCCCCTCCCCAGAGGGACAGAGAGGGGAAAAAAAGCCTGGTAAGCCAAAAAAAAAACACTGATGATAAAGGCCCGGCAGGTCTCCTGATGGTAAGTGAACCCGAAGGATGTCTTGGCGAATGACCCAAACTGGAAGAGGCAATCCAGTGGACAGAAGGGGAAAAACTCCAAAAATAGAGCTGAGGAAAAGGACTGCAGAGACAGGCAGAGGGAGGGAGAGGTTACTGAGAGCTTCCAAGAAAGCTGGCTGGGGAAACAGAAAGGCAGAAAATAGGAAAGGAGGGAAAAAGGACCAAAACAACAAGAAAAATAAGGAGGAGAGAAACAAGAGATTGCTCAGCGGAGCAGACACACAGCGTATCGCAAGCCAGCGGCAGCAACGGAGCACAGCTGACCGAGATGGAGAAGACTAGACCGCCGAGTGCACGTAGTATTTAGACGTGACAGGAATCAGGAACTGCACAAACGCACTCGGGGCCACAGACGCCAGCCAGAAACACATTGCGTGACAGTATGCCCCCCTCCAAGGCGCAACCCCCCTGGCTTACCCGGATGTAACCGATGAAACTTCCTAAGGAGGACTGGGGCATGGATGTACGAGATGGGTTCCCAGGAATCCTCCGGATGGGAGAATCCTTTCCAATGCACCAGGTATTCCAGGCGCCCCTTTGTGGTACCTAGAATCCAGTAACTGGGAATCCTCATATTCTGGAATGTCAGGGGAGTGAGAGAGAATTGGTAAAGGTTGAGCCCTGCGAGATGGTTCAGCGCTTTTTAGAAGCGAGGCATGAAACACTGGGTGAATTCGTCTTAGAATGTGAGGTAACGTCAACCGAAAAGTCACCGGATTGATTTTAGCAGTGATAGAATAGGGTCCGATGTACCTAGATGATAACTTAGAAGGGTGAGACCATCTCGGAAGGTATTTAGTAGAGAGCCATACCTTTGAGCCCACCTGCCAATCAGGGACTGCCTGCCGATGTCGGTCGGCCTGCCTTTTATAGGCCTTCTTTATGGCTAAGAGTTCTTTTTCAATAGCAGAATAGTTTTGTTAACTTGAAGTAAGAGTCTTTGACAAATAGGCCAACGGGTGTTCTTTATGCTCATGTTCTTGCAGTAATACAGCTCCAATAGCTGCTGCTGAGGCGTCTGTTTCTAGGATAAAAGGCTTGTCTGTATCTGGCTGGCGTAAGATAGGAGCACTACAAAAACATTCCTTTAAGAAGCGAAAGCTTTCTGCAGCCTGGGAGCTCCAAGAGAAGGGAATCGTTGATTTCTTTAAGAAACTGGTGATGCGCAAAACGATGTTGGAAAAGCCCGGTATAAATCGCCTATAGAAATTTGCCAGTCCTAAAAATCGTTGCACTTCTTTGATAGAGGTAGGAGCTGGCCATTGAAGAATGGCGTCTACCTTCCTTTGATCCATTTGAATGCCTTGAGAAGACAAAACGAACCCTAAGTAGGGAACTGAAGAAACACCGAAAAAGCACTTTTCCCGTTTGGCTAGTAATTTATGCTCTCTAAGGCGCTGTAGTACTTCAGTAAGATGAAGCAGATGTTCTGACATGGTCCAAAAAAAACCCAGTATATCGTCAAGATACACGACCACTGACACGAATAACAGATCAGAAAATATTCGGTCGATGAATCGTTGGAAGATGGCAGGAGCATTCACCAGGCCGAATGGCATCACATGATACTCATATAATCCAAAAGGTGTCCTAAATGCGGGCTTCCATTCGTCTCCAGAACGTATTCTGAGCAAATGATAAGCATTACGGAGATCCAGTTTGGAAAAAACTGATGCGCCCTGGACGGTTTCCAAAATGTCGGGGATAAGTGGCATAGGATACCTATCATTTAGAGTGACCTTGTTTAATCCCCAGTAGTTGATGCAAGGCCTGAGGTCTTTGGAATCTCGTTTGGGGATAAAGAATAATGGGGCCCCTGCAGGAGACTTTGAAGGCCTAATGAGACCATTGCATAAGTTGTCATCCAAATATTTACGTAGTGCTTCTTTTTCCGTCTTGGACAAGGCAAACATCCTGCCAAATGGTACTAGGGCATTGGGAACCAATTCTATGGCACAGTCCTCAGGTCTGTGAGGTGGCAATGCCATCGGAACAGCTTCTGCAAATACTGTAGAGTACTCGTCCAATACTTTGTCAAGAGAATGAACTCCAATGGCCGTTTTGAGAGAGGTGGATGTGATCTTAACCTCCTGGTAATGTGCTTCTTGGAAACAATGGGCTTGGCAGTAGTTAGAATTGAAATGTAGACTATTAGACTTCCAATCCACACTGGGATTGTGTTGACGCAACCAGGTGATTCCTAATATCAGCGGGAAGTGGGCCGCTCGAATTATGTCAAAAGTTATAACTTCTGAATGTTGGAGAATAGTGAGCGGCAAAGGTTCAGTAGTCTGGAGAATGGGTCCTGAACACAGGGGCTTACCGTCCACTCCCTCTACCTTTTGGCCGTGTGTTCGGTTGATACGTTTTGCTCCGACCTTGTCAACCCAGAGGGTATCAGCAAAGTTTCCTGCAGCCCCACAGTCCAGGAGGGCCAAGGTCTCTACCTGGTTGCCCTGAATGGTAACTTTTACTGAAAGGACCATAAGACGAGAGTCTTCGGAAGGATCCAAGGAGTCGATTGACATGGTAACATAGGGACTAGGTAACTGCCCTCGATAGCCCGTCCCTTCTAGGATCGAGGGTTCACGTTTTCCGCCGGCTTTTGGGGTAGTTCAGTGCAATTCCGAATTGTGTGTCGATCCGAGGCACAATAAGCGCATAAACCTTGTTCCCTTCTTCTTCTTCTTTCGTCAGGGGTCAATGATCGCCGAGTGGTGCTGATCTGCATGGGTTCATCGTGTTGTTTGAATGTAGGCAAGGGAGGAGAGGAGGTTCTTGCAAGCGGGGTACGTGTCTTACGTCTCTCCTGACGCCTTTCTAGCATCCTAAATTCCATCTGAAGAGCGGCAGTCATTAGTTCCTGCAAGGAAGCAGGGCGAGGGAAATGAGCCAATTCATCTTTTAGTTCCTCTCGGAGGCCGCGACGAAACAGAATAAACTGTGATTGCTCGGACCAACCAGTCTCCATTGCCAGTCTTTTGAATGAAGAGATGTAAGTCAATACATTGGCTTGCCCTTGACGGATGTCCAGCAGGTCTTCTCCTGCTGCCATGGATAACTCGGGTCTCTCAAAAGTATGTTTCACTAGATCCACAAATGCATCAAAATCTTGGAGCACTGGATCAGCTCCTGTGACGAGAGGGGTGGCCCAAGCAAGGGCATTCCCAGTCATGTTTGAGATTAGGAAACCAACTTTGGCGTGATCAGAAGCATAAGTGCGCGTTCTAAAGGAAAAATACACCCTACAAGCATCAAGGAATTCCTTTAGGGCTTTGGGAGACCCATCGTACTTCCCTGATGACAATGACATTGGGGGTAAATCTGTAGTAGGGGGCTCACATGCCGCCACCATCTGTTTTAGGAGAGTATTCTCAGCCTTCATGTTTTGCATCTCAAGAGAAAGATTCTGTACCGCGGCAATCAGCTCCTTCACTTGCTCAGGAGTAGCCATCTTGGAGGTGTGGCGTTGCAATCTGTCAGCGGACTTCCCTGGTGATGCGATGAAATCCCCACTTCCCTCCTCTACCTCCTCACCTGTTGGGCTCGAATCCTCCTCCACTGGGGTGAGAGGTCGGTGGGCTCGGTAATCCTTTTCTTTGATTCTTGAGTCTCCCGCAAGAGGAAGCCACAGTGAGGGCTGTTTAAATTGCCCCGGCCGTGACCCCCTCCCTAGAGGGACAGAGAGGGGAAAAAAGCCAGTTAAGGCAACAAAAAAAAACACTGATGATAAAGGCCCGGCAGGTCTCCTGATGGTAAGTGAGCCCGAAGGATGTCTTGGCGAATGACCCAAACTGGAAGAGGCAATCCGGTGGACAGAAGGGGAAAAACTCCAAAAATAGAGCTGAGGAAAAGGACTGCAGAGACAGGCAGAGGGAGGGAGAGATTACTGAGAGCTTCCGAGAAAGCTGGCTGGGAAAACAGAAAGGCAGAAAATAGGAAGGAGGGAAAAAGGACCAAAACAACAAGAAAAATAAGGAGGAGAGAAACAAGAGATTGCTCAGCGGAGCAAACACACAGCGTATCGCAAGACAGCGGCAGCAACGGAGCACAGCTGACCGAGAGCGGTTGCAATGTGTAGAGCCGGAAGAGGGGCGTGGCTAAATAACGCTACGTGACTCGGATAGAGAAGACTGAATCCTTAAGTTTTGGTGACCTGATAACCCGAACATTTCCGTAAAGGAACTAGCGTGAGGTGAACGCTCGCTTCCCTGGTCATTTCATTTTTTTTCCTTGTCCGCTCCTGTTACTTTGAACACTCTTGGAACGCTTTGCTTTGCTGCTTTATTTCGAACACCTTTTGGAACGCTTTGCTGCCTTGCACGGAACACTTTTGGAACACTTTGCTGCCTTAACACAGGATTGCTTTGAACACTTTTTGGGACGCTCTGCTGCTTTAACTCTGGATTGCTTTGAACACCTTTTGGACGCCTTGCTGCTTTCACCGTGGTGTTCCTAGGATACGGGCACACCTTTCCTTCACCATACATCCTCCTTGTCTCTGCATTTCGATACTAGTAGGTTACTGGTATATTGTTTCTACGGAGCAGGTAAGAGTGGGTAATTGTGGGCGGTGTTGGCTGTTTGTTTTCCAGCACTACTTGGCTGCATTTCCTGAACAATTGTTTTGTTCTTTGTCCCTCTAGCTCTGACGATTCTGCTCCTGCCTTTTCACTCAAGCCCCTGGCCTGCCAGGTGTATTGATCCCTGTAGGCTGAGCGCTTGGGGGGGGGACGTCTTTGGCACATCACCATAAAGATTTCATATTCCCTGAGTGAAGGTAACTTCCCCAAAAGAGTGGGGAGGTATTATCTGCAACGACCAGAAAACAATCCCTGAGTTGTGACAGATTTAGGGGCCTTATAAAAACGCCTATTGGCTATGGAGTCTGCATCAGATCCAATGGCAGCTCTCATGCAGGCTTTTTCTGCCTTACGTACCGATATGGCATCCGCGCATGTGACCTTACATCAACGCATGGATGTATTACAGAGCTTCGTGCAGCCATTACCCCATGATGAGAAATTTGGTGATGCCGCTGCGGCGGTACCTCCTCCTGTACCCCCTCCGGCTCCAGCTCCAGTTGTCCTTCCTGGGCCCTTTCCTTTGGCCCCACCCGAACGCTTTTTGGGGGATCCCAAGGCGTATCGGACTTTTGTGAACCAATGTCGCCTTCACTTTCTTTGTCGTCCCTTGGCGTTTGCAGACGCTACCACTAAGGCGGCCTTCGTTCTCTCCCATCTAGGTGGCACTGCCGCAGCATGGGCTAATCCTTTGCTGGAAGCTAATGATCCGGCTCTATATGACTTTGATAGGTTAATCCAAGCCATGAATAGCGTTTTTGATATGCGATACAAAGCACAGACTTTGGATTTGGAGTTCTTTGCTATTAGTCAAGGCAAGACAGATCTCTTGACTTACCTGGCTCGTTTCAACCAATTAGCGGCTGAGACCACGTGGCCAGAACAGAAGAAAGCGGCTGTTTTCTATAAAGGTTTGTCGGATGACCTAAAAGACGCCCCATCAGTGGTACCCGCCCTTCCGCCTGGTTTTCCCGAATTGCTCGACCTAGTCCTGCAAGTCGATGCTCGGCTTCGGCAAAGGCGTGGCGAACATCGGTACCCCGATATTCGCACCTCTTCTCGACCAGATGCAACTACTTCTGTTTCCCATGGCGAGGCTGAACCCATGCAAATCGGGGCCATCAGGGGTCCGTTATCCAAAACTGAACGAGAAAGACGGGTGGTGAATAACCTGTGTTTCTATTGTGGCCAGTCAGGTCATTATATTCGTTTGTGTCCTAAAAGACCTGCCAAGTTGGCGGGAAACGCCAAGACTCGTCCTTAAACCAGGCCTTCCGGACGAGTCGAATGAACCCGGGCTCGGATAACTGTTTTCCGTCTTCACATGTTTACCTTGCTATGCGCTTCAAGGCTCCTGGCATTAAAACCTTTTCCAATCCTGTAATGATAGACTCAGGGACTAGTGGGAATTATATGGATCTCAAGTTGGCCGAACATTACGGACTACCCGTATTTCCCAAAACGCGACCTGAGGACATTCATGTAGTAGATGGTTCCTGCTTGGTATCTGGACAAGTAACGGAGCAAACTGCTTCACTACAAATGTCCACCGCACAAGGTCATTTGGAATCCATTACCTTTGACCTTATTACGGCCCCTCAGTTCGGCATAATTCTGGGTCTTTCTTGGCTACAAACTCACAATCCTGTAATTGATTGGGTTGAACAAACAGTGCGGTTCTCCTCCTCTTTTTGCATACAGAAATGCCTTGGATCCCATGATGTAGCAGCATTTTCTCCTTGCCTAGCGATGGTGACTAGCGTCCCTTCCGTCAACGCCATGTCATCTAATCCAGTCCCTGCACTTCCATTGGAATACCGGGAGTTCCCGGATATGTTTGATAAAGGACTGTCAGAAAAACTGCCCCCACACAGATGTTATGACTGCCCCATTGACCTGATACCTGGGGCAGTAATTCCACATGGTCGTATTTACTCGCTCACTCAGAAGGAAGAGGAACATCTATGGGATTATGTGGACAATGCTGTGCGCTTAGGACACATACGTCCGTCCCGTTCACCGGCGGCCTCCCCAATCTTTTTCGTGCCGAAGAAGGAAGGGGACTTACGCCCCTGTGTGGATTATCGTGCCCTCAACAAAGTCACAATTAAAAACCAATATCCACTGCCGCTCATCACGGAACTCCTCGATAAAATGACCTCCTCTACTATCTTCACCAAGTTGGACTTGCGGGGAGCATACAACTTGGTGAGGATACGAAAAGGGGACGAATGGAAAACTGCATTTAAGACGAAATTTGGGCTCTATGAATATTGTGTAATGCCCTTTGGGCTTTGCAATTACCCTGCAACATTCCAACATTTTGTAAATGATATCTTCAGAGACTTGCTGGATTGCTACGTCCTAATATATTTGGACGACATCCTGATATATTCAGAATCCTTGTCTCAACATGTACAACATGTGCGCTCTGTCCTACTTCGTCTAAGGGAGCATTCCCTCTTTGCAAAACTAGAGAAATGTGTGTTCCATGCATCCTCTGTGGAGTTCCTGGGGTTTCAAATTTCCCAAAAGGGAGTACTCATGTGCACCTCCAAGGTCCAGGCAGTATTGGATTGGCCTGTCCCGACCTCAGTAAAAGCTCTCCAATCCTTCTTGGGCTTTTCTAATTTCTATAGGCGTTTCATCGCCTCCTTTTCCGAGATAGTAGCCCCACTAACCCGGTTAACCAGTCCGAACGTCCCTTTCCTTTGGGATGACAAAGCGCAATCTGCATTTCAGACATTGAAAGAAGCTTTTTTACCACCTCTCCGGTATTGCAGCACCCTGATCCATCTCTCCCGTTTATTGTGGAAGCTGATGCCTCCGCTGTTGCAGTAGGGGCCATCCTATCACAGATCTGCCCCGCTACTCAACGCTTACATCCAGTGGCCTTCCATTCTCGGAAACTTACGTCGGCCGAACGAAATTATACGATCATGGAAAGAGAACTGCTGGCAATAAAGGTGGCATTTAAGGAGTGGAGACACCATCTCTTAGGTGCCAGGCACACGATTACTGTGTACATGGACCATCGAAATCTCCAGGCCTTGTCCCATGCGAAATGTACCAATGCCAGGCCAGGCAGATACATTGGCATTTGTTTTTCACCATGTTTGATTTCATAGTGACGTATCGCCCTGGTCCATTACATGGAAAGGCAGACGCTTTATCCCGCATTGGTACAGATATGGATACTGTGAAGCAGACTACCCCGGTATTACCCTCAGGGGCTGCTGTATGTGTTTGTTCGGTCTTTTCCATCCATCCTAGACGGATTAAGGAGGTGGGCTAAGGATAATGTTCCTGTTCTTGAGGAGATGGGCGTCGAACTTATCACTGGCCTTCCGTATATTAAGGGTCTACTGTACCTGCCTGACAACCAAACCAGACGGAAGGCTCTCGAATGGTCCCACGATCTCCCGTTAACCGCTCATTCTGGCCAGGCCAAAACCTATGATCTTCTACACCGATGGTGCTGGTGGCCGGGTATGAAGAAGGACGCCGAACAATACGTCTCTAAGTGTGCCATATGTACACAATGCAAGAGACAGCCGGGTAAACCCGTAGGTCTTCTAATGAGCATGCCATTACCACCGCATCCCTTGATTTTGTGGTGGAACTCCCTTGTGTCGATGGAATGTCCACCATTCTGGTGGTAGTGGACGTCTTTACCAAGATGGCTCGGTTTATACCATGCTCAGGATTACCTACTGCTTCTACATTAGCCAGCTTGTTTTTTGACCATGTGATACGCTTTTTTGGATTGCCTACGGTCCTGATTTCCGACCGAGGGTCTCAGTTTACCTCACGTTTCTGGCGTTCTCTCACTTCCTCCTTGGGTATTGATGTCCGCTTGTCTTCGGCCTACCATCCTCAGACAGGCGGCCAGACCGAACGTACCAATGGCACCATGGAACAGTTTCTTCGCTGTCTGTGTCTACAGCATCAGTCAAACTGGCTCTCGCTTCTAGGTGCAGCCGAATTTGCCTACAACAATTCCAGGCACTCGTCTATTGGTTGTTCTCCGTTTTATGCCCTATATGGACTACATCCTAGAATTCTGCCGCCTGTCTTGCCTTCCTTAAAACAATTCCCCGCAGCTGATGCTGTGAGGGATTCTCTGCTCGCCATCCGTAAATCGGTCTTAATGCATCTGCAAGCTGCGCAACGTCGCACCAAAATGCAAGCTGACAGGCGGCGCTCGCCAGCTCCTTCGTATTCTTGTGGCGACCGTGTATGGCTCTCTACAAAGCACCTAGCCATTCGGGGCAAAAGGAAACTTTTGTCATGTTTTGTGGGACCTTATACCATCCTACGGTGCCTCAACCCTGTCACTGTTTGTCTAAACATTCCATCTCATTGGCGGGTGCACCCTGTGTTTCATGTCTCCTTGCTTCGCCCTTTTGTTCCCGGCACACGGTTGCCTGCTGTCCCAGCCCAAGTCAATGTCAAAGGAGAGGATGAGTATGAGGTACGTGCGATTTTGGACACTCGCCTCTGTCAAGGGGTTTGAACTTACCTGATTGACTGGGTGGGGTACGGTCCAGAGGACAGGTCCTGGGAACCGGCCTCTAATTTGAATGCACCCCGTTTGTTGCGTGCCTTTTGGTTGCAACGCTTACAGAAGCACAGAAGATGTTGTCCTTTGTGGAGGGGTACTGTCACATCCCGGTTAAATTGGAGACTACCATGGCGTTTGTCCGAGCGCTAACCGACACGCAGAACCCTTTGAGACTACAATTCCCACAACTCCCGCTACTTGTAGTCACGTGACACGTGCACTACGTTGTTGTGTTTCCTTCATTGTGGACCGTATTTAAATGCCGGCTATTCGGAGATCGGGTGCTCCTTAACTGTTGTTAGTTACGAGCTTCTGTTCCCGGACTCCTGTTTAATCCTTGACTACCCGGCGCTCGAATCAAGTTGTTGTCTCTGCCTTGTCCTTGTCTGCCTCCCGACGCCTGCCTCCCTCGATTGTCCCCCTTGGATTATATGAACCCGACTTACTCATTATTGACCTCCCATTTCTGAATCCTTAAGTTTTGGTGACCTGATAACCCGAACATTTCCGTAAGGGAACTAGCGTGAGGTGAACGCTCGCTTCCCTGGTCATTTCATTTCTTTTCCTTGTCCGCTCCTGTCACTTTGAACACTCTTGGAACGCTTTGCTGCTTTATTTCGAACACCTTTTGGAACGCTTTGCTGCCTTGCACAGAACACTTTTGGAACACTTTGCTGCCTTAACACAGGATTGCTTTGAACACTTTTTGGGACGCTCTGCTGCTTTAACTCTGGATTGCTTTGAACACTTTTTGGGACGCTCTGCTGCTTTAACTCTGGATTGGTTTGAACACCTTTTGGACGCTTTGCTGCTTTCACCGTGGTGTTCCTAGGATACGGGTACACCTTTCCTTCACCATACATCCTCCTTGTCTCTGCATTTCGATACTAGTAGGTTACTGGTATATTGTTTCTACGGAGCAGGTAAGAGTGGGTAATTATGGGCGGTGTTGGCTGTTTGTTTTCCGGCACTACTTGGCTGCATTTCCTGAACAATTGTTTTGTTCTTTGTCCCTCTAGCTCTGACGATTCTGCTCCTGCCTTTTCACTCAAGCCCCCGGCCTGCCAGGTGTATTGATCCCTGTAGGCTGAGCTCTTGGGGGGGAAGTCTTTGGCACATCACCATAAAGATTTCATATTCCCTGAGTGAAGGTAACTTCCCCAAAAGAGTGGGGAGGTATTATCTGCAACGACCAGAAAACAATCCCTGAGTTGTGACAGCATGGGGGAAAGGTTTTGTTTTTCCAGACCCCGGAGGAAGCCACCTCTTTCCTCGATATGTTACCAAATTCCCCCGGATCAAGCGGTAATAACGAGTAAGGCTGTTTCTCTGAGGATGTAACACTGGCAGTGTGATATTTTTGAACTTTTGGTGTTTAACATTTTTGGGAGACTAAGCTCCTGAACTGGTGCGCGGGAGGGTCGGGCTCATAGTTGCCCCTTGAGCGAAAGCTGTTTGAGTGCATGTTTGGGGCGTCAATGTTGCTGGAAGGTTCGGGTATCCAGTGGGGAGAGGTGGGGGTATGGGTTGGGACTCAGCAGGGGTGTGGGACAGCGTGCGGGGGAAGGTCACCGACAAGTTGGGGGGTTGTTGGTGGGGGAGTAGGGGTTGCGGGGGGATGGCAGGGTCATGGTTCACTGCCAAGTTGGGGTTGTTGGTGGGAGGGGTGGGTGGGCTTGGCACACTTGACTTGGGCCCCTTTAGGGTCGCTCTGTTGCTTAGACTCGGGAAGGCGAGCCGAATTGTGGGCTGTATGATTTCCAGCCATAGGCATGGCGTCACTTAACTTCTGTATGTGGAATGTCCGAGGATTGAAGTGCCCCATAAAACGGTGTAAGATATTGCTGTATATGCAGAGGCATAAGGTCGAAATAGCATTTCTGCAGGAGACACACTTAACGAAGGACAATGAATCTGCCTTCGGGAAAACATGGCGTTGCCATAGGTATTTCTCGTCCTACTCCACATATGCCCGGGGGGTTCGCATATTGATCCACCATGGGGTCGGGTTCCATCTGATTAAGGTAATAAAGGATGAAGGGGGCAGAGGCCTTATAATGCAGGGTACCATACAAGGGAAGCTATACACATTAATAAACTAATATGGGCCCAATAATGACACGGTGGAGATCCTTGACTGGATAGATCGGCATCTTGGTGGTCTATCAACTGGGGAGGTGGTTTGGGCGGGAGATTTTAATACTGTGTTGCACCATGAATTAGATAGCTCTAGGGGCTTGCGGGGAGGTGGGAACAGAGGGATGATCTTTTTGCGGGAGTTGACATTCATATGGGAAGTTGCTGACGTGCGGAGAGTGAGACATCCGGGGGTAAGGAAATACTCATGTCACTCCGATACTCATGGGTCAGCCTCGAGGCTGGACTTTTTTCTCATCTCGCAGTCATTGCTGGGTAGGGTTAGGGGGGGTTGAGATCCTTGCTCGCACTCTCTCGGATCATGCGCCTGTGCTTCTTGACTTGGGAGTAGTGGGGCGCGCTAGCAGGGAGTTCACTTGGCGATTCAAGAGTGATGGCTTCTCAGATACGGTTTGTAGAGGCGGGCTGCAAGCGGCAATTACCTCCTTCCTCGAGTTAAATGTGGGCTCGGTGCAGTCTCCGGGGATGCTCTGGGAGAGCTTGAAGTTTGTGATAAGGTGAGTGTATATCCAGGGAGGCTGGTATTCTAAAATGGATTTGGAAAGAAATAGCGGCTAAGGAAGCTATCCTACAAGAGCTGCAGGCGGCCAATCTGGTGCCCTCAGACCAAATTCGAGCTGAGATCCTTATGCACCGACAGGAGTTCTAAACGCTGTCGCTAAGGGAAGTAAAACTTTGGGACACGTGACAAATCTGCTGCAATATGGGGAAGGCAATAAGCCTGGCCGCACTCTTGCAAAAGCGACAATGATAGATAGTTTCTCTGGCAGAATCCAGGTGATTGAACAGGAGATGGGGAATAATAAATTTGAAGACGCTGAGATAGTCCAGCGGTTCTTCCGGTCCCTGAGGGGTGCTTGCAGACTCGTCGAGTCTGCAAGCAACCCTCAGGGACATTGAGGATTATTCAGATAGGGTTGCGCTATATTGATGCACGGAGGCTCAGAGGGAACTCTTGAATCGCCCATTATCGCTAGAGAAGGTATTAAGTGCAAGTAAATCTCTACCGTCTGGGAAGTCGCCGGGGCCCGATGGGTTTACGGCGGAATTTTATAAATGTTTTGCAGCCTCTCTGGCACCTCACCTGTTGGAGATGTACCGACACAGTTTGGAAACGGGAATACTACCGGACTCGTTACGGGAGGCAATGGTGGTGGTTTTGTTGAAACCTGATAAACCAGGTAGCGAATGCTCGTCATATCGCCCTATTTCGTAAATTAATATGGACAATAAGATTCTAGCAAAGATTTTGCCCTCAAGGTTGGCGCCTTTTATGCCAGAGATGGTATTAGCGGATCAGGCGGGATTTATCCCGGGCCGCTCTACTTCATATGGCCTCAGGAGAATGTTCGGGTTGATGGCAGCGGTGCCCCCCTAGGGACTCGATAGTGGCGGCCCTGTTCGATGCCACTAAGGCGTTTGATTCTGGTGAATGGCCGTTTATGTTCTCTGTCCTTCGTCGAATGGGAATGGGGGCCCACTATATAAACATGGTGAAATTATTGTACACACACCTGACAGCGAGAGTGCGAGTGAATGGTCAACTAACGTCTCCCATCCCTCTAGAGAGGGGGACAAAACAGGGATGTCCCTTGTTGGCCCTACTCTTTGCTTTGGTGATCGAGGCATTGGCGGAAAGGATTAGGGATGAGCATTTGCATAGGGGGATCCAATTGTATAACCACAAATTAATAATTTCACTGTATGCCGATGACATGGTATTGTTCATTAAGGACCCGGGGGTGAATCTCGATCCGGTGATGAAGGAGGCTCAGAGATTTGGGGAGGTGTCTGGGCTGCAGGTGAACGCATCCAAATCGGTTTTGTTCCCACTGACCGAAGCTACGTCCCACTTCCAGGACACACAGGGTTTTCAATGGCACATGTCCTCCACAAATTACCCGGGCATCTCCATTGCGAGGGACCCGCGGGTTGTGTACCATAATAACTATCTTAAAACTTTGGTCAGGGCTAAGGAAGCTTTGGACAGATGGAATCTATATGGGCGGGTGTCCGTGGTAAAAATTACGCTTCTTCCGAGGTTCCTTTATGTCTTTCTGAATGCCCCAGTAGTGGTCCCAGGGGAGTACGTTCGTAACTTGAAAGCTGCAATAATTAAATTTCTATGGGCAGATAAACTGGCCAGAGTCTCGTGGGATAAGTTGGTGGCCCCAGTGTCAAAAGGTGGTCTGGCGCTCCCAGAGTTTGAGACGTACTACCAGGTAGCTCAAGCAGGGTTTTTGGTATATTGGCATAGGTTACAACATGATAGGCCCCTTAAAGAGGTGGAAAGAGCGGTAGCCGTGCCTAATTTGCTTAGGTCGGTTATCCTGCTAGCTCCGAGTCGGGTACAGTCTCCAAGGGACCTGGTGGAAGTAACGTGTAAGGCCTGGACTAAGTTGGAAAGGAAAAGGAAAGGTGAGGTTCTGTATTCGCCCCAGCTCCCGGTTATATATACGCCAGGAATATCCCTGACCAGTGAAAAAAGTTTTGTAGATATGATGAAAAAACTAGGAATTACATGCTTTGGTGATCTGTTTCCTGGGGGAAGGTTTGTGTCCCTGGAGGGATTGAAGGGGAGTGGATCGCTCTCAGCCCTGGATCTATTCCTATTCTTTAGGCTTAAGGTGAGTCTCTGGCTAGTGTTCAGTACCTTTCCGGACCAGCCGCCGATATCCCCCATTTTGGATAAGACGCTTGAGGGCCTGATGGGCAGGCGTTTAACCACGGGGTTGTACTCGATGTTCATTCAGATTAGAGGTACGGGAGCATCGCACCCTCCGGGAAAATGGGAGAGGTCATTGGGTAGGGAGATCTCGGAGGATGCATGGCAGTACTGCTGCGAAGGAATCAGGAAGGGAGCCATCAATGCTGGGTACAAACTAATTCATTTCAAATATCTCCATCAATTTTATTATACACCTGCTAGGCTAAAGGAGCTTTTTCCGGGTGCTACGGGGAGATGTATTAGATGTCGCTGGGAGATGGCGGATTTCCTTCACGTTGCTTGGGGTTGTCCTAACATACGACAGTTCTGGGAGGGAGTATTTGAAACGATTGGTGGGATTGTTGGGCTATACTAAAGAGGTTCCTAGAGGAACGTGGAGACTGGTGACCCTGCTCCTCATATTGGCTAAGCGGAGAGTGGCCATGCTGTGGGGGAAAGGGAGTGCCCCAAAACTTTCACAATGGAAGGATGACATCATGTATTGCAATGATATGGAAAATGGATGGGGCTCGATGAATAGGCAACGGTGTTGTGATATGAACATGTGGGAGGCGTATACACATTATTTGCTCCAACAACCTGCAATTGATACTGTTAAAACCTGGGTGGGCGGCACTGGATAAGAGACTGAGGCGGGGAGGCCTGAGTTAAGTGCTGGTTGCCGTTCCATGGTTGTGCGCTCATGGAAGACTGTGCAGTCTGATCAGAGATATTGAGGTATTAAGGACAATAATTAGCTATGCAAACTATAACCACAGAATCGGCGGACAATGTCAAGTCATGGTGTGTCAAGGGAGGGTGGGGGAATCGGGGAGGTTGATTAGTATAATGTGATGGTTGTATGTCGTTCATTTAAGAAAATTAATAAAAATAAAGTAAAAAAAAAACTTTATTTGGCAAGCGAAAAGGCCTCGGGTGTCATGGAAAATCATGACAGCACCGATGGGGGGGGGGGGGATGGGTGCACTGAACTTCCTGATGTGTTACCGAAAATCTCAACTGAGAGTTACCTGCGTATGGTTTAACGGGAACCCCGAAAAGATTTGGCCGAGGATGGATAGGGCAGTGGTGGCCAGACCCCTAGAGGAAGTCCTGTGGAGCCCCAGGGAGGACAGACCTCCTAACATGTATAGAAGCCAGATAACAGCCCTGGTTGGGGACATTTGGGACACTATGGTTAAAAAAGCAGGCATCACATACTACCTGCCCCCTTTTACACCCTTACTAAGAAACCTGCAATTCACTCTAGGGCTGGAGAAGGGGGCATTCACCAGATGGGAGGAGGCAGGCTGCTTTAAGGCAAGGGACATTATGGAGAATCAGGAGGTAAGACCATTCCACCAATGCAAACAGACCATTGGGCTCAAGAAGGAGGATAGGTTTCGATACGCCCACCTGAGACACTGGTGACTGTGCCCGGGTATGAAACCCTCCATAACCAGGGACTTCACCCCTCTGGAAAAATACCTGCTGACAAACTCAGAGGGCCGCCAAATGATAGGCAAACTGTACAAAATGTGAAAAAATGAAGCAGGGCGAGGCACGCACTCCAGGTCCTGGTCCATTAAACCTGTTGCAAAAAGTATATATCTGGGTTAAATCCCAAAATGGACAAGTATTCACCAGGGTTAAATCCCATCTGCTGCAAATCCCAAAGATGAACAAGTATTAACAGGGTTAGATCCCTTCTGCTGCAATTCAGTTGCTCAGTATTAGCAGGGTTAGATCCCGTCAGCTGCAGTTCTGTTTTCTGTAGTTGTTCTCCTCCAAGCGCTTTCTTATCTCAAATAATCATCAGGGAGGCTGCGTTTCATTAACAGGTGTTACTGATTAGACTCAAAGGATTCTGGTAGCTGTAGTGAAAACGTTTTTTCAGTTCAGGTGACCAGGGACCGACACCCCTCCAAAAGCACAAGTCCTTCCCAAGTTTGGGAAGGAGAGAACCATCTTTATGATTCTCTAAAGTGGGGCACAATAACCCAGGTGCCGCTGCCTCTGGAGCCCGGGACTCCCATAGCATTAAGGGAAAAAATGAAGGAGGGCGAGGCGCGCAAGGTCCTGGTCAATTAAATCTGTTGCAAAAAATATATATCTGGGTTAAATCCCAAAATGGACAAAACTTTTTCACTACAGCTACCAGAATCCTTTGAGTCTAATCAGTAACACCTGTTAATGAAACACAGCCTCACTGATGATTATTTCCTGAGTGGCCTGATCCAGCGAAGACTGCCATGCCCTGTTTTGTGGCCAAGCTCTACCCGTTGAAGGGGGGTGAGAAGTTGCTCTCGGACATTGTTGAAGTTGATATCCTTGCTAGTCTGGTGGGTCGCTCCTCTATGTCAGCTGAAGAGGTGGCTGTCCAGAACCCTGTGGACCGTAGGGTGAATTCCGGCCTGAAGAAGGTTTATGCTAGTGCACATCTGGCCCTCAGGGCGAATGTCTACTGCTCCTAAACTGCGGAGACCGTGCTGGGTGGTTTCAGGAAGTTGCGAAAGGCCGTGGAAGCTCTGACTGTGCCCCGCTACTGCCAGACATGCAACCGCAGGTTGAGCTCTTGTCTGATCTGGCATTTGATGGAGTGCGTGGCTCGGCCATGGCTATGGGTGCTGGTGTGTCGGACTGAAGGCATGTTCACCTGCAAGATTGGAAAAAGGAGGGTTCGAAGAAAGTGGCTGCCCTTAAGCTTCCTTTTGACGGTTCCAAACAGTTTGTTGATTTGCTTGAAGATAAAGTGCATAAAGTGTTTCGTGCTGACAAACACGCTGATAAGTTATGACAGAAGTCTTCCTCGACATTCAAGACATCCTCTTCTAGTGTGAGTGCAAGGACCGGACAGTCGTTCCCTGGTTCCTCCTCCCGCTACTTCCGGAGGCCCAGAGGGGGCTGTGGTCCACCGCGCTCTTCTCATCCAGGCCCAGCTCAGAAGTCCTGACTGTTTGGGTGGCCGGATGTCTCCAGCAGTTGTTTCCGTTATGGGACAGGTGGTGCTCAGATTCTTGGGCTCTGAACACTGTCCGGAGGGGTTATCGTGTGAATTTCCTGTCTACCCCGGTCCAAGGTTTCATGGTTCAGACTGTTATTCCCCGATCCCTGCCCAAGAGATTGACTATGTCGACGGTTCTGTCCGAGTTATTGCAGAAGACAGCTATCATGCCAGTTCCTCTTCCACAGCTGGATCTGGGATTTTACTTGAAGGTGTCTCTGGTCCCCAAACCTTCAGGAAAGTTTTGCCTCAGTTTGGACCTCAAGGATCTTAACTGCTTCGTCTGTTTCCAGAAGGAACGGTTCCAGATGGATACTTTGCAGAACATTCTCCCGATGTTGCGCAGGGGGGACTGGCTGGCGTCCCTGGATCTCCAAGATGCATATAACCACGTGTCTCTCCGCCCCGGCCAGATAAAGTTCTTTCGTTTTGCTGTGAGGTCTTGGCATTTTCAGTTCTGAGTGCTCCCGTTTGGGTTACGGTCATGGCACATCTCCGACTGCTTTGCCATGCGTTGCAGGACTGTGTGTTTCTGGTAAACTGGCAGAATTCTCATCTGGAGCCCTCTCAGGATCTGGTATTCATCGGGGCTCAGATTTGCACCAGGATGTGGAGGGTTTTTCTGTTCCGGTAGAGAGTCCAGCGCCTGCTATCTGTCCTTGGCAGGGTTCTCAGGCAGCAGAGTGTCACGGCTCGCCTGTTGCTCATGCTTCAGGGACACATGGCCTTTTGTGTCTTCCTGGTCCTTTGGGCCTGTCTTCATCTACGTCCTCTGGTCTCTTATCCGCTCGCCCACTGGCTCCCGGCTTCTCAGGCTTACGAGGCCTTGATCCTGGTGTTGCATGCTCTGAGGGTCGATTTGCTGTGGTGGTTGCAGGTTCTTTTTTTAAAAAGAAACAAATGGAGACCACCAGGGGGCGCAGGGAATATGGCAGCCTGAGCGTCCGTGTCCTCAAGAACCTTCAGAAGATGGCAAATAACTGAAGAGATGCCCAGCCCGCAGACAAAATAGTGGCACCACCGAAGAGGGGAAAGAGTTCACTACTGCCTTACCGAGCCGGAGCAAAATCGGTGAAGGGTTCGTTGTTAACGGGCCCTTTGAGGCCGCACCACCAGTCCCTGCAGCCCTGCCTGGTGTGCCGGCTCGACGCACGCCAGGCACTCCAGACATTACGCAGGCTGGCGTAGCCCAAGCAAAGTGCGGCGCCGCTGGAATGCAGCGGTTTTTCCAGGATGTCCCGGGGTGTGAGGAGCTGTGAAGCCCCGGCCAGTTCAAGCGCCCCGGACACGGTGGTGCTGGAGGTGCCTGCCCCGTGGCTCTGGCGAAGGAAAGGGAGGTGCTTGTGGCGCCGCGACTCCAGGGGAACGCCCGGGCGTATTTCGGCAGTTTCTACTTCGATGGACCCCTCCAAGGCCTGGCTACGTGCGGGGTGGTGGCGCCGCTGACCGGAGGACCGGTGTGGCTGCTGGTTGCTCGGAGGCGGCGCAGATCCTTCAGTTTGGATTGCCTGCAGCAACTCCGGGGGAGTGCAGGCAGGTGGAGGAAGAAGGCCGCCCTGCATGACCAGTGCCCTCACAGGATCCCCAGACTCCAGGACTAAGAAGGCCTTTGAAACTAATTGCCTCCAGACCAACGTTTATGCCGGTAAGAAGTTGGGGGTGAGGGGTCACGTGGCTGAGGGGGCAGTCGGCCTTTCGGACTTGTAGTGCTCGACCTGCCCCAGGCTTGGCGCGGACGCGTGTCCACTTAACAATTGGACACACCTTGAGGGGTGAGGCCTGCTTGTCTGTGCTGGCCTGGTAACCCCGGGCTTTGTGTGGAAAGAGCTGGGCCACCGGGACGGGCTCGAAAGAAACTGGCAAACGCAGGGGGAGTTCAGAGATACGAGAGAAACACCTGTTGATCCCTGGGTGTTGCCGGCACTATTAGCGGCCTTCAGTGCTGGGAACTTGGGACGATAGTTTAACAAGTTGGACCCCTCTGCTTTTTTCTTTCTTATTATTGCTCCTCAGGAGGTCTGCAAGAGCAGTAACCACAGAATGAAGCCTGGCGCAGACTGATCCTAAGTGCACCTTTGGCCCTCTCATCTTCGCCCAACTAGCACAAACATTTTGGTGCACACAGTAACGCCCTGTGTGTTAAACAGTGTATGACGGCAACTAACGGGAGACACTGGAGTGACCGGAACTGTCCACGCGCATGCATCCCAATACAGCGGTCTCTTTAGTGGGTAGACTACAAAAATACAGGCGAGAATATTTGCAAATGGCTACCCCGGCGCCTCAGGATGCCCCGCCGATCTCGGGGGAGGATCAACACATGTCCACTAAGGCAGACATTCGCCTCGTTTTTGAGGAGATACGTGCTTTTAGAACGAGCATGACCTCAACGATCAGCGTCCTGCAGGACAGAGTGCACAAGATCGAAGATAAGGTGGAGGCACTCGAAAGTTACCAGCAGTCAGCAGACATAGTTGAACTAAGAACTGAGGGCCGTTTCCAAGAGTTGGAGCAAAAGAATCGTGACTTGGAAGCAAAGTTCAATGACCTAGAAAACAGAGAACGCAGGTCAAATGTGAGAATTCAAGGACTGAAGGAGTCTCCCGGTGAGACGCCAGCTTCCCTAGAAAGTAAAGTTAAGGATCTTATTGCTACTATTCTTCCCAGCCCGCTTACACCTCCAGTAGAGTTTTAAAAGATCCACAGAGCGGGTAGCCCACCTGGGGGTCCCAAGTCGGTCCTGGCAAGATGCCATCATTATAGGCACAAAGTGTTGATCCTCCAAAAGGCAAGGGAACTGGAGACCATTGAGTTTGGAGACTCCAAGGCTAACATTTTTCAAGATCTGTCGGTGACCACCCTAGCACATAGAAGAGCATGTTGCCCCCTTAATGCTTGGCTGCGCCATGAAGGGATTAGGTGCAGATGGAACCATCCGTTTGCGCTGGTCTTTACATACGAGAACGAAGAGTTCAGAGTCACCTCGGGGGACAAAGCGGAAGGGGTTTTTAAAGGTCTGCAAGCAGTCCCCAACCGAGATGATAGGGAGGAAACGCTGTTGTCATCTCAATCAAGCCGTGCACCAACTGGGCCAAGGAAGCAAAAGAGCAGGTCCAGAGGCGGGAGGAAATTTAAGAGGCTCAATACCCCATGACCTAGAAGCAAATGGGATGGAACAATCTACTAAACGCTCAAGATTGCCTACAGTAATTGTCAGGCTGGGCACATTAATGTAGTTGTTTTGCATTTGCTAACAGCTACCAATATAGTTAATGTAATTAGATAGAAGGTTCTGAGGGTGTCACTCGTTGGTGGCCCTATGTTCACACTTCGGGCGTCTCCAGTGTCGAGACGTTGGTGTTTCAGTCTTTCATCATTCTTCTCTTTTTCTTCTTTTCTTTTTTTCTGCTCTCTAGGGGGTAGGGCGAGGGTGGGTTTTAGAGTACCTTCTCACTCGATAAACGGGTTGGACATTGACAGTGCGCACATGGACACTGCAAGAAGGCGGAACCCGAGGGAGTTCATCGAGGCCCTAACAAGGACTTGTATCGTTAATGCTGATGGAGAGTTAAATGATTAGAGTGGGATCGCTAAATGTTAAAGGACTGAACTCTCCCCAGAAAAGATCAATGCTGAAGCGGTCTTTCCACCAATTGAGATTAGATATTTTGTTTGTCCAGGAGACTATATATAAACAATCTGGGGAATTTGACATAAAGCGGAGGGGTATGGGGGGATCTCTGTGGGCCTCGGTCTGGAAAAGAAGGGGGGAGTGGGTATACTACACCGCTCCACTCTAGGTCTTCTCATCACACGCGTTCGTAGGGATCAGAATGGAGCTTTCTTAATTGTACAAGGAATGTTAGAATCAACCACAGTCACTTTATGCTCGGTTTACGCCCCAAATGTCCAACAGCTGGCTTTAAGTAAGAATCTACTGGCCGCCCTGGAAGGAGAGAGAGTTGGGCCACTCATTTGCGGAGGCGACTTCAACCAAATAATAACCCCCTCCTTAGATTGGCGGTCGCTCCGCTGGGAGCCGCCCCCCCCGGACAACACTTCTTTCCAATCACTATTTTTAGAGAATCATGTTGTAGATGCTTGGCGTGTCACACACGCAACTAGGAAAGCATATACGTTCTTTTCACACCCCCATCAGACCTACACACGCATTGACTATGTCTTATTGGATTCTAGCCTGGAACACTTGATCTTCATAGAAATAATAGGTTGGTCTGACCACGACATGGTCACGGTAGATCTTGGTTTGGGAGGCCTTAGGCCAGCAGTGACCCAATGGATATGTAACGACACGCTGTTCAGTGACAAACTCTTTCGGGAGAGCTTAGACGAGGAGATACAGGAATTTTTTAAAAGGGGTGACACCTATAGTTGCACGGTCCGGGAGGCAGCCAAAGCAACCATACGGGGCCTCATAATAGCATGAGGAGCCTCGGTCAAAAAACAGAAATTATGGAACGAATCACGGGTCAAGCAGCTCATACTCGAAAAAGAGCGACTTCTAACAGAAGGGAAAGGGGACCCACTAGGGGTTAGTGCAGACATCAAAGCCCTTAGACAGGAGTTGAAGAGTATCTGGCTGGGTAAAGCCCTGTCCGGCCTTAGATTTATCAAACAGAAATATTTTGAATGGGGCGATAAGGCTCATACACTGCTTGCAGCGAAACTTGGGAAAGGGCTGAAAGAGCAGTTTTTAGGGTCAGGTCATCCTCTGATCTCATTTTGACGAACCTGTTAGATATCACAGAACGGTTCGCGCAATTTTATGAGCATCTCTACACTGCGGAGGTCCCACCATCCCCTGAAAGCTCTGCTGACTTTATGTTGTGTGTTGACTTTCCGCCGATCACTGAAGCAGACCGGGCCTTACTAAATGACCCTATCACCATGGAAGAGGTCGGATCCGCCATCGGATCTCTCGAAGCGGGTTCAGCTCTGGGCGCCGATGGCTTCACCCCAGCATTCTATAAGAGGTTCTAGGGTGCTCTAACCCCATTTCTCATGCGGCTCTTCAATGGCATTATAGACAGCGGTGTGGCCCTCCCCCTGTCATTCACAGAAGCCAGAATAATTGTCCTCCCTAAAGAAGGAAAAGACAAGTTGGAGTGCGGCTCTTACCGGCCGATTTCGCTGCTGAATGTTGATGCTAAGGTTTATGCTAGCATTTTGGCAAAATGGCTTAGCACTGTTCTACCTCGACTGATTCATAGTGATCAATCGGGTTACGTAATAAACCGCCAGGGGGCGGATAACGTTCGGAAAACCCTTGATCTCATGGCCTCTATTCCCACCTCCGAAATAGGACCCACGTTAGTCTCGATTGACGCTGAAAAGGCCTTTGATCGGGTGGAGTGGAGATTCATGAGGGACATTCTAGAATCAGCGGGCTTGGGCCCAGTCTGGACCCGAGGTGCTAGTGCTTTATACCAGAACACTCGAGATAAGGTTATAGTGAATGGAATAGCATCTCGAGAATTCAAGCTCACTAGAGGGACAAGACAGGGGTGCCCCCTCTCCCCCTTGGTGTACATTCTTGTCATGGAGCCATTGACTCAAAATATCAGGCAAAACCCCAACATCAAGGGCTTCCAGAGATGTGGGACTGAATATAAACATGCTTTATTTGCGGATGATAAACTGGCATTTTTCACCTCCCCCAATCAGTCAATTCCAGCTTTATTATCCGAAATGTATGATTACGGGGCACAATCTGGGTTCCATATAGATAGACATAAAACAGTTATTCTCCCACTCACTGGATCAAATATACCTCCCGGGTCCGCCCCGCATACAAGGGGTTTCCAAGTGTCTCACTCCAATTTGAGATATTTGGGAATAACATTATCTAAAAACCTTCAAGACCTGTTTCAGGTAAATTACAAACCACTTTGGGCCACTATACTAAAAGACTTAGAAAACTGGAGCAGGACTAAACTGTCATGGGCGGGCAGACTGACTGCGATTAAAATGAATGTCCTTCCACGACTTTTGTTTCTCTTTCAGTCATTGCCGATTCCCCTCTCCCAATTTGATTAGGACCACCTTGCTGTCATTCCTCTGGACAAAGGTAGACCCGGCATAGCGTACAACATGCATATTTTACCAAAGGATAAAGCGGTCCTCGCCTACCCGGAAATACATTCTTATTACACAGCAGCAATACTCCGTGTCCCGGTAGATCACATACGGGAATCGAAGAGCAAGCAATGGGTTGCTTTGGAGAATGGCATTTTTTCTCCTGTAACTATGGGCAAATGGCTTTGGGCACCTGTGAAAGCCATTCCTCGCAAAGCAAGAGAGCACCCTGTTCTCTCGTCTGTCTGGTCCCTTTGGAACTAAAGAAATCCCAGTATGAGGGGAGTGACCACATGGCCATTACCAGTCAGTTGCATATGGGCCCCGCCAAACAGACGCCTTCATAGATCCCCTTTGCTTCCAACCGCAATGTGAACAGGGCCTAGTGAGAGTGGGTCAGATGTGGAGGGAGGGCTCCTTTTTGACCAAGGGGGAACTGGAGGAAACACAGGCTTTGACCATTGGGACTCTCCCATACCTTCAACTTAAAGGTGTCCTCATGGATTGTAAATGGAAAGACCAACTAGAGCACCCATGACCGCATTTGAGAATATTTTGAATCAACACATGGGCACCAGCGGTGTCATATCAAAAATGTACATAGCACTCTTAGATAGGGGTCATCTCGCTGAGCCCAAAACCAAAGCTAATTGGGATGAGATGCTGGGATGGGAGGGTGACCCGGCGGGATGGGATGCTGTCTATAGAGCAGTCTGGAAATCCTCAATAGCAATGCAATATAAGATGCACAATTGCAGGATTTTAGTACAATGGCACCTAATCCCCCAGCGACTAGCCAAAATGTATCCCGGCATCTCCCCTTACTGCTGGCGCGGGTGCACACAAATTTGTACGTATTGGCATCGATGGTGGGCCTGTTCCCAGATCCAGTTGTTCTGGAAAGAAATTCTGGGGTGGATACGTGACATTGAGACATTGAGGGCATTCACAGAGCCCTTTCTCCTCTCCTGGTTCTTTTTGGTGTGGAACACATGGAAGACAGATATATGCTTCTTCCGCATAGGCTGAGGAAACTTTTATTAGCTGCCCTTGTCTGTGTAACGATAAAATGGAAGGCTGCCTCCCTCCCAACAAAGGCAGACTGGCTGAACAAGGCAAAGGAAATCTATGATATGGAAAGCCTCACAGCTATTGTAAAGGAGACAAACACTCTCGTAGACCAACAGTGGCTTCCGTTTCTCCAATACTGCAGAGAAAACTGTGTGGACCACTGAACATGCTTGCTCTTGACCCACGTTCAGTTCTCTGCCCACGCTATGGCCTTGATTGAGTGGCCCCCCCAAATACTGATGTGAGTATAAGTAAAAAAAAAAAAGGGGGAAAAAAAAAGAGAAGAACAGGGACAATGGACCTGAAGAGTAAGAAAATACAACCCAACAGAACCTAGATCCCGGGGTCTAACTCTCAAGCCCCTTTCCAATACATGTGATTATACGCCATCCTGGAAGGCTGGGCCCCCGCTATGCACTCCAACACAACATGCCGATGCTCTCCTCCGTTGAGGTGGCCATATGATTTTGATGCGCACCCGATTCCATCATATTCCATACCTTGTCTATTGACTTTTTCATGTGAGCACGAGAAGGCTGGGGGGGGTAAGGGAAATAGGCTTTCTGTCCTCTTTCTCTGTTTTCTCTTTGCCTCTTAATTTCTTGACTTTCACTTATTCTCTTTGGAAAAAAGAAAATGTTCTTCATGTGACCGCATTGGTCAATATGCATGGTGTTACTGTAGATTTTTTGGTTTAGGCCAGTTGGCAGATGTAATTCTTGGTCACAATAAAAATATATTAAAACAAAAAAAGAAACAAATTACTTTTTACACATTACAGTGGTTGCAGGTTCAAACTCTCTGGGCGGGGATGTCCCATGTCCAGCCCCCTTTGACCACTCTTACTACAGGCGCCAGCGGAAAGGGTTTGGGTACCACGTTGGGCGACCTTTCGGCCCAGGTGTTATGGGCTCTGCAGGAGATTCATCGCTCGTCCAAATGGAGAGAGTTGTGTGCCCTTCTCCGCACCCTGTTGTACCTCAGTATGTCTCTGGAAAGCTTGGTGGTGTTGGTCCAGACGGACAATACCACAGCTTTGGCATTTGTCAACCGCCAGGGGGGTCCGGCCGCTCCTTGAATGCTTTGGCATGTCAGTTAGGTTCCTGAGGGGAGTCACACCTGTTGTCCCTGGTGGCCTCTCATGTCAGGGGGTGGACAATGCTCGGGCGGATCCACTCGGCCGCCGGTTCCCCTCCTCTTCGGAACTGATTCTGTCGGATAGGGTGTTTGCAGAGATCTGTGTCAGGTTCGGGTTGCCGGTTCTGGATCTCTTTGCCTGTCTGGCCTCTGTGAAGATTCCTCTATTCTGCTCCAAGTTCCCGGCCGAAGGGGTTTGGGGGGTGGATGCCCTCGCTGTGTAGTGGCCTTGGGGTCTCCTTTATGCGTTCCTTCCTTCCTCCCCCCTTATTCTCCGGGTGGTTCGGCGTATCAGAGAAAGCAGGGTGACTGTGCTGTTGATTGCTCTATTCTGGCCCTGTCAGAGCTGGTTTCTCTCCCTGTTGGAACTTCGGTCCCAGGAGCCTTGGTTGATTCCGAGGTGGCCTTGTCCCCTGCAGGCGGGTCTGGAGTTTGGGGTCAGACAGATTCAATGGGCGGTTTGGCTATTGCACGGTCTCACTTAGTCTCCCAGGGTTTTTGGGTCCTGTGATCGCGTCTATCCTAAATGCGCATACACCTTCTACTCTGAAGGCGTATGACAGGCACTTGGGCCACTTTTGGGCTTGGTGTGGGCCGTCTGGGATCCCCCTTAGGTACTGGTTGGCCCGCTATTCTCCAGTTCCTCCAGGAGGTTTTTGACAAGGGCCTGGCAATCTCCACGCTTCGCTCCCAATGGACCTCCATTAAAATCCTCTTGAGAGACTCTGATGGCCACCTGGAGGGGCAGATCTTAGTGTGGAGGTTTCATCAGGGGTCTCTCTACTTCCCGTCCCTGTACCTATAAGGGCCTTCCCCCTTGGTATCTCCCTCCTGTCTTTAGGTTCCTTCAGGGGCCTCCCTTTGAGCCCCTGTGTGAGATTAATATCAAACACCTTACTCTGAAGACTGCTTTCCTGATTGCTATCACGTCTGCCCATAGGCTGGGGGATGTTGGGGCTCTGTTGTGTCGACCCCCTTTCTTGAGAGTTCTGCCGGACTCTGTGGTTTTGCGGTGTGATCCAAAGTTTCTGCCTAAGGTTGTGTCTCGGTTTCACACTTCTCTGGACCTGGTTCTCCCTGCATTTTTCCAGTATCCCCAGATGGCGGACTAGTTGTCTTGGCATGCCATTGATGTGCGGCAGGCGGTTCTGGAATATTTGGCTCAGACTGCCCCTTTACGGCAGTTTGATAGTCTCTTGGTTACTTTTGGGGCCGCTGGTGCAGGCGGAAGGCTTCCTTAGCTGGTGGATCCATACTTTTGTCTCTGTGGCTTATGTGGCTTCTGGCCTTCCTGTTCCTGACCTTGTTCACGGTCGCTCTACAGGGGGTTTGGCTGGTTCCTGGGGGAATGCTCGGTGGGCGTTCCTCTCCAAGAGATTTGTAGGGCTGCCTGGGCACATCAGAGCACTTTTGTCAACCACTATCGGTTAAATGTCTCCCACTCCGGGGATGGTTCCTTTGGGGTTGGTTTTTTGTCTGTTGGGATGTAATTTTGGAGTCATTAAAGGTGTGCTTTTTTGTTGCTGGACTTTGTCTCTGTCTCATTGGGACCTCTCCCCGTTGCTGCTATGGTATGCCTCATGAGTACTGTGATGAGGAAGAGTGGACGTAGAGGTAATGCTATGATTACTTACCAGTAATCTTCATTGCTTCTAGACCTGTGGGGGGTGGGGGTGTCCCGTGCTCCGGCTTGGATATGTTAAACTGGATGCTGAGGGTTGAGGGGAGGAGTTATACAAAACAAAAGAAATAGTAGAAGGTCCTGTGCTAGAGGCAGGGGCCTCATGAAGTAAGTACTGTGACGAGGAAGAGTATAACTAGGAGTAATGAAGATTATTGTTAAGTAATCAGAGCATTACTGGTGCCTTCCCAATGCCCCCTACTCCCTTTAGCCCCACAAGCACTTGCCTCACCCCTAGACACACACACATAAAAATATTGCACTTATATGCATGCGCACACAGATAAGCAATTCCACACACGCACACCTTTGTTCTCGACTCCTGGTCCCGCACTCTGCAATAGGTAGTGATCTTGTAGTCGCTGCAAACCTGCGAGCAACATGAAGCATGGAGGATATTTGATTGACACTTCCTCCCTGACCCCCTACTCTGGCCAGCCCATAAGAAGCATCTAAATAGACAAATTCATGTCATCCTGTGGCCATGCTCCCTTACTCATCCAAGTGCCTTCAGGCCCCGACCAGAGACTGTTTCCCATGTGAAGCAACGTGGGGCCTGAAACAGAACGCTGTACATAAAATAGAAAAAGTATGTTCAACTTGCACTTGGTTTCCACTTAAAATGAATAAACCGCACTGCAGTCAGTTTTTAAGATGGTGTTACTTTGCAGAGTTTCCAAAAAATACATTACTTGTATGAGATTGAAAATGTGTGGGAATGGGGAGCAGGCAAAATGGCTGCCTGCTAGGGAAGGTCTGTTTACTCCCCACGCCTCTAGTACCCCCATCCCGTATCGGTGATGGTTTGCAGCTCTTTCAACCGCCTGAGGGGAAATCCAACACCCCTGGCAAGGTCAAAGAGGGGAGCACCACCAGCCCAACTTTGGAAGCAGATTGAGCCTGGGTGAAGGCAGGGGAGGCTCGAGTTTGGAGGGCCTCCAGGCGGAGCAGAGACCACAAGATGTGTGTGCAGAGAGGCCCACTACTGGTGGGCCACAGTGCAGCACCAGGTTGATTGCGCCAGGGGGGCACCCTTGCAGGTATCTGGAGTCGAGGACCACCCAGCTGTGAAAGGGGCCCTGCAGGAGAGGCTTGAAGCCGGAGGGCCCCCTGGTGTTAAGGAGACTCTGGGGCTGTGCGGCCCGATGCCTGTGGTCCTCGACAGAGGGAGAAAACTAAACCTACTCTACCAGGGAGTTCCCTACCTTGTCTAGGTTCTAAGGGAAAATCTCCTAGCATTCACAAAACTGGCCCTCAAACTAAACCTTGGTGTCCTCTTCAACTCCACTCTTTCCTTCTCGCCTCATAACTCGGACATTGCCAAAAAGGCCCACTTCCAGCTGCATCTCCTCGGACGTATTCTACCTTTTCCCAATTTCCCCCAGACGCTCACTGTCTCCAGAGCCCTGGTTCTCTCCAGGCTGGACTACTGCAACAGCCTCTTTCTAACGGATTGTGTTCTCCCACGTATTCCTCATTTTATGATAACTATGCCTCCAGCTTCAGCGGTTCTGAATTTATTTTCGACAGGGTGCGCTGTGTGCCGTCTCATCGAGTCGATGTCCCTCGAGGGCCTCTGGTCGACTGTCGACGTCATCATTAGTATAAAATGCGCCTGTTGCCTTCAGTTCAATTTTTCCGAGCAATCGCTCCAAAGATTTGCAGCACGCTTCGGTTCTTTACTGAACTTCGTCATTAATTTTCTGGATGAAAATGTCTTCACTGTCGGCTCCATCAACACCTAAAACAGACTTCAAAGAAATGTCAAGACTGCGGTTCGAAGATGTCGATCACCGACCCCCACCGCATATGCCTGTGGTGTCTCAGAACCGATCATAGAACAAAAGTGATACCAGGAGAGCAAGATAGACAAGTGAGAACAAGACAGATGATATATATTAAATCATTATTTTTATTTTGTTCTGATTTACGTATAAAAAATATAGAAATAGCTAAACATTTTAATTATTTAAATCCATAAAAAGCATCCTAATATCATGCATTCATACAATCATTCATACAGTTTTAACACCCTAAAACAATTCATAATTTTGTAATTTTAAGATTTTGGACAAATTCCAATTAATTTCTACTGTATTTAATAACAGTTGTTCACTCTGACAAAGTATCGACTATCGGTGCCCAAACATATAGATCTTCTTTACAAAAAGTGCTTCCAGGTTGACAAATAGTTTCGACTTGACAGATTATGTGTGTCTTCTTCAGGATAGGTGAACCGATCACCAGACCTCCAAGTGTAACTCCTGTCAGGCGATGACTGAAAAGGCTCTGAGGGAGCGTAAAGGTAAATTGGTGGTGGGTAGTGTAAGGAAGGCATGGTTATCAGAAGTACGACAGGCACAAGGAGTACAATCCAAAGGTGTTTATTGAACTGTATATGGGTGAGAAAAACACCTAATCTAAACTTAAATCTAAGATGGGAGTAAGCTACAACCAGCAAAGTAAATAAAACACTGTCCTAGTGGTGTTGTGTCAAAACAAAATGGCCTATACTAATAAACCTATTGCCAAATCCTTACTCTATGTAACAAAAGTGTGTGGGACAATGGTATGTATAACAAACGAGTGTAGTGCAAACTGAAATAGCCAAAAGGGTTTTGGTGGTAGTTCAGGACTGCAGAACTAATGCACTCCCTTCCCCACGTTACATCATTGGACAAGGCGGAACAGTGGCATAAGTGTGAGCACCCCTTGAGTCTACAGGCTTCAGGAAGCAGGTTCTTCAGAAAAGGTAGGATCCCTCGAATCAATGTCTTTGGCTTGGCCTCACAAGACTTTTCCCAAGCTCTCACCATGCGGGATTCCCCTCTTCCCCGGCTTTCTCTATATGCCACTTCGTTGGGTTCACCTTTGTCTTTACACCACTGTTCAGTCACTTTATCAAATGCAGGATTCACTTTCCCTTGCTTTCACTTGCCATCCCTCCGTCGGGTTCACTGTAACATTTTAATAACAATTTTGTTAACTTTATAAATTCTACGAGCTTATAACACTCAGGAGCTCTTAATGTCTTTTAAAACAAATATTTGGTTAAGTTTCACTGATTCAATCGGGTTCCCCTCCTCCGGGCTCAGACCTTCCTCTGTAGGCAGTTCTGGCTTCCCTCGATCGGGCGCATGCCTTCAAACCACTAGCATCACACTTGTTACTTTGCAATCTTTCACGCTTTCACTTCAAAGTACTTGCCAGTTCAATACAGGGACTTCCGATAGGCGACGGCGTCTCGCCGGGTCACTCTGTTATATTGTAGCAAGTGCGTTTACCTTCAACAACTAGGCTTCTCTTTCTCACGGCTGCCGTCCTATGCGCAGCCCACAAAACTGGCTATAGTTCAAAAGTTTGTACCGGCCTCCTCTCCCGAGGCCTTCTGGTATCTGCAGTTCTTAGTTAGCATCACAGGGCTAATAGTTCCTTAGGTTAGCTTTTTTTTAATTTAAAATGTATTTTATTTTATAACGACCACACAGTGCAACAGAACATAAATAGAACACATCAAGCCACAACAAAGGCCAAACAACAGATATGAAAAAGAAAAGAAAGAAAAAACAGAACAGAATTAATTTAACAATCCCCTTCCCTCCCCCCTATGAGCCTGTAGGGTGTCCACCATCATTGTCCGTTCCGTGTGGTGGGGTTCCGTCGCTCTCAGATCCAGCCGAGGTCGACCCCGTACTAAACAGTTCAGCCAGTAGCACCTTCCATGCCGTGAGGGAGCTCACCTCTTCCTCCCCTCCCGCCCTGCTGGCCTCCCACCATGCTGTCGTCTCGGCGGCAGCCCATTTCTGGAGGTCACGCCACCATACCTCCACCCGTGGCCTCTGACAATTCTTCCATCCCATGGCTATTCTGCGTTTGGCGAGTACATAAGCCAAATCTTTAAGCTTCTCCACGTGCCGAAGCTTGCGCGCCCTGGGGCACCCTCCAAGCAAACAGGCCCAGGCCGAATCTATCTTAAGTACAATGCCCCTCCCTGCCAGCTTCTGCGCTACTTCACTCCAGTAGGTTGCAATCACAGGGCAGGCCCAGAACATGTGAATCATATCAGCGTTCTCTGTGTTACACTTGGGACACGCCTGGCGCCCAGTGTCTCGAAATCTGGAAATTCTCAGGGGGGTCATGTATGCCCTATGCGTGATATATAGTTGTATCTGTTTAAACCTGGCATTCCTCGATACTTTTTTGTGGTACCCCAGGGCGCGCTCCCACTGCCCATCCGCCATCGGGGCCCCCATCTCTGTTTCCCATTCCAACCTCAGGTACCCCAAATCCTTCCCAACCTTTGCCATCAGCATATCGTACAGCCTGGAGACCTCATGCCCGCCCTCGGATGCGTCATACATAATCTCCAGCGTCGCATCCGGCTCGTCAGCCAATACGGTCTCGGGCCAAGTGCTCCGGACCTCCCTGATCACTCTGTGGAACGTCATGTATTGCCCCGTGTGCAGCCCCGCCCCCGCCTCTAGATCTGCGAACTCCGCCAAGGCCCCATCCTGCCAAATGTCACCCAAAGTGACCAGCCCCACTGACTCCCAGTATGTTCGCAGGATGGCCCCAAGCTGTCCGTCTTCCCTTGCCAAGGCCACCAGCGGCAGCTGCGGCATGCACGGCAGGGGATCCCCCATCATCCGGCAGGCTCTTCGCCACATGTTCCTGCCCAACGCTAGCATCTTAGGACGCCCCCTCATCCATGTGCTGGATACCCAAATAATCTCTCGCAGGTAGAAGGGGGAGCAGTCCTTTCCCAACAGTCTGTGTTCCGGGGTTTCGTCGTCCGAAAGCCACTTGGCCACGTACTGCAGCTGCGCTGCCACGTAGTAGGCCTCAAAGTTCGGCAGCCTCACGCCGCCTTTCTCATAAGCATTCTGCAATTTCCACAATGCGACCCTGTTACGCGTGCCCTCCCATAAGAAATCTCTACATACCCTATGTAGTCTAGCAAAAAACCCCTTGGGTATCATGTATGGAATGTTATTGAAATAATGCAGCAGCCTAGGTAGCACGACCATCTTAAGCATAGCACCCCGGCCCATCATCGCTAAGGGTAGTTTCTCCCAAAACCTCATGCACTTCTCAATCCTCCCCACTGCCAATTCAGTATTGTGCCTGTGTTCCTCCCCGGTCGTGTGGTATACATCTATGCCAAGGTACCGAAAGGTGCTTGTCGCCCATGGGATCCGCAATACTGGCAACCTCTCAGCCGGTATCCCCACATAGCCGCCCAGCGGGAACAGAGTGGATTTCCGAGGGTTGACCGCTATGCCAGAAAGCCAAGCAAACCTCTCCATCACCTCCAAGACATATTGCAAGTTCTCTTCAGGGTATTGGAGGTACAACAGAATATCGTCGGCATACAGGGATATCAGATGGCTCTCCCCCCCCACCTCTATGCCCACCGGGTCATACTGTTGCCGGAGGTAAATTGCCAAGGGCTCAAGGGCCAGGATGTACAACATTGGGGACCAAGGACATCCCTGCCTGGTGCCTCTACCTAACTGCCACCTGTCCGACACTACTGCCCCCGTACGAACTCTGGCTAGAGGCGCGCTGTATAATAATTCGGCCCACCTCCTGTACCCTGGCCCCATTCCGAAGTGATCCAGTGCCGCCAACAGCCACGGCCAACGAACAGAGTCGAACGCCTTGACCGCATCCAGCGCCACTATCGCCATTTTGCCGTCCTTGCTACATCCCCATTCGACCACTCTGTGTAGGCGTCTATGGTTGTGGGTAATGTTCCTGTCCGGGACATAGCCCGTCTGGTCAGGGTGAATCAGCTTGCCTATCACTCTCCTCATTCTAGCCGCCAAGACAGCTGTTAGGATCTTGCTGTCCTGGTTCAGCATCGACAAGGGTCGATAGGAGCCGCAACCGTGTCCCGGTGTATTGTGCTTGGGGAGTGGCACTATGACCGCTTCCCTGAGTGATTCTGGTAGCTGTCCCAGCTCAAACGCCTCATTAAACATGTCCAGCATGGGTGGGAGTACCTCCTCCCCATACGCCTTATAAAACTCACTGGGGAACCCGTCCGCCCCCGGGGCCTTGCAAGTGGGCAGCTGTCGCACTATCTCTCTGAGCTCTTCCAGAGTGATCGGAGCATCCATCTCCTCTCGCTCTTCATCGCTGATTCTGGGCAGGCCTATATCCCCGAGTACTTCATCTATCTCCTCTCGGCTCCCCCCTTCCCGATCTTCATACAATGTTTGGTAGTATTCTGCGAATGCCCCATTTACCCCTTCTTGCGTGTCGATCTCCGCACCCCCTTCGGTGATGACCGATCGGATCGGAGCCCTAGGGGTTTCGCTCTTATATAGCCAAGCGAGGAGCCTGCCTGTCTTGTCCCCACCCGCATGCAACCTCTCAATGTACTTCGTATAATTCAGGTTACAAAGTCTGTCCCAATGCCCAGAGCACCGCTGCTGCAGCTCAGTAACTACTTCCATATCCGTCCCACCCTTCTCCAATTCTTTTTCCAGCTCGATCTCGGCCTCTCGCAGGTCGGTCAGGATTCCGCCCATTAATCCCTTGGACTTCGCGATAGCAACTCCCCTCATCACCACCTTAAAAGCCTCCCACAAAGTACCAGCCGACTTGACACTCCCTGTGTTCGACTCAAAGTACGCGACTATCTCCTCCCTCATGTCCTCCTTGAATACCGGATCCCGTAGCGCTTCCGCCCGAAGGCGCCATGTTGGAATCCGTGCACGTGGGGGGCGCAGCCGCCATTGCATGATTAGGGGCGAGTGGTCCGAGAGGACCCTCGCCCTGTAGTCAATCTGTTCACACTCCGTAAGAATGTCTGGAGTGGCAAAAAAGTAGTCGAGCCTCGTGTGCAGTTGGTGCGGAGCCGAATAGTGCGAATACTGCCTCCCACCCGGGTGTCTCGCTCTCCACACGTCTACCAGGCCTAGATCCGATAGCAGCGACTGCAATACCTTGGCCGCTGGGCTGGGCCTAACCATTTTGTCATCCGACCTGTCCTCCCTGGGGTTAAGCACACAATTAAAGTCTCCACCCCAGATTACTGTGCTCCCCATCCCTTCACCGAGCCTCGCGCACAGTGTCTTAAAGTAAGTCGCTGTGTCCTGGTTGGGCGCATAAGTGTTTATGATACAGACAACTCTACCTTCCACAATCCCCCGAACCATGGCCAGCCGCCCGTCCGACTCCACAACCTCCCCCAAGAGCTTGAACGGGACATGTGGTGCAACCCAAACCAGCACACCCCTGGCATACGCAGAGAATGTGGATCCAACCACTGTCCCCCTCCATTTTCTCCGCACCATTTCAAGTTTATCCCGTGTCAAATGCGTCTCCTGTAACAAGGCCACGTCTATCCTCTGCCTCTTCAAATACAACATGACCTTATTACGCTTCAGGTAGCTATTCAACCCTCTAACATTCCATGTCAATACCTTAAGGTCTCCCATGATTTATCCGTAGCTCCCACTTCCCCCTCTGGTCTGATCGCCTCCCCCCAGTCCCGACTACTTCCCTTCTCAGTTTCTTCCCCAGGCTCACATAACAACTAACACCCCCCACCCCCCTAACCCAACCAACTGCCCAGCTCCATCCCTGGATCTCAGGCATCCCCGTGTCCGGTTCTCTCCGGAAGCCCGTGTAGAGAACCCGACACAGTGACTAATCTAAACACACACTGGGGTACGAATAAAACGGCCCTCGGATGCCCCCTACACATCTATATCCGCGCTCGCGGACCATGTTCGAAACAGTTAAAAAGTGCATCCCCATCACAAAGTGGCAAAGACTATATTCCAGTCCAAATGTTCAAAGTCAGCCGGGCCCACTGTTTCACTTAACTCTCCCTGCTCCGTCCGCCATCTGCTCATCGGGCTCCTGAGGGCAGTTCTGCGCATCGAGCCATTCCATGGCCTCCTCAGGGGTGTCGAAAAACAGCGTCTTAGCCTTGAAGAAGACCTTAAGTTTGGCTGGGTAGAGTAACATATACTTGAAACCGGCCGTCCGCAGGCGCCTTTTGACCGCCCCAAAGTTCATCCGACTGCGCTGCACTTGTAGAGTGTAGTCGGGGTAAGCAGTGATGGTTGCCTCCCCTCGCCGTATGGTGCCCCCTTTACGAAAATGTTCCAGAATCTTCTCCCGGTCTTTGTAGTTGAGGATCTTGGCGATCACGGGCCTGGGCGGATTACCCGGCGGTGGCCTTCTGATCAGGGCCCTATGTGCCCTCTCCACTGCAAATCCCTGCGTTAGGGCACCTCCGGTGATCTCCTGCAGCAGCAAGGTCTCAATAAAATCTGTGGGATTCTGGCCCTCAGCTCCCTCCGGTAGGCCCACAATCCGGATGTTGTTTCTGCGGGCCCGACCTTCTGCCTCTTCAGCCCTGCTTTCCAGGTTGCCTACCCTCTGCACCAGGGCATGGATCTCTCGTTTGTGCGCGGTGCATTCCGCCACAGTCGGGCCCATCTCCTTCTCCAGGGTCTCTGTGCGCTCGGCCAGGGTTCGCACATCTTGCCTCAGGAGGTTCACGTCCTCCTGTACCGCCCCGACCTGTAGTTCCATCGCAGTTTTCAGTTCGGCCACCGCAAGTTGGAGTTTGGTCTCCCATGTCGCCTTCAGATCTGCGATCGCTGCCAGGACCTCCTGGTTCGTTCCTCCTGTGGCCATCTCCTTGGGCTGGGCCTTCTCTTTGCTCCTGGTCCCCTCGGTGCCAGGCGACGTCTTGGCAAATTCGTCGAGCGTGGGCTGTTTATTCTTCGCCCTCAGGAGCTTGCTCGACATATCTTCGATCAGGAGCGTCCCTTCGATCTCGCTTAGGCCCCAGGCCTGGGGGCACTATGTCCCCCCGTCGCCACACAGTTTCGGCTACCTCCAGTCAGGCTTGCTCTCGCTGGATCGCGCTGAACGTGAACTGAGGGAATCGCCTCCAGAATCCCGGTCCCCGATCCTTTGTCCCAACATCAGGCGACGGCAGCCATTTTGTCTGCCGGCGAAGCTCCGGCACCAAAACTTTTCGCGGCTCCTGAGTACACAAGCGCTGCACAATCCCGTGTGAGAATGCATCCACATGTGCAGCCGAGCTTCGCATTTACAGTCATCACCGTCTATGCCACATCGTGGCGGCCGTTGCGCGGATTCAGCCGGATAATGTTCGGATCAGCGGGAGCTCCCGTTCAGGCACGTCCTTTCACATGGCGTCCAAGCCACGCCCCCCCGTTCCTTAGGTTAGCTTTATGCTTCATTTCATCTTTCTGTCAAAGACTTTCGACTGTACGAGTGGGGGCTTGTACCCTTGACTTCCCCTCGTATGACCACTTTGACTATTCACCTACTTTCTCGGTTTCTTTTGCGGCTTCTCTCACATGCACAATCTTGGCATTCTTCATTCTTGCTACAATGTGCTTTCACTCGTGGTTTCTCGACAACCCAACAAGCACGTCAAACGTTAATGTTCTTTTCATTTATCAACACAAGCAGGTCTCCAATTTCACGCAGTGGCTGATACAGTTTATCAAGACCCTTGTAGTCAAGGCTTTTGGCCCAGCACGGCTGGCCTCCTTTCAAGTCCTTGCACCGTACATGAAGAAGGCACCGCTCTGACCTTCTGCAGTAGTAGGAAGTTGCCCTTTGGGATTCTGCAGCAAACATCACCCCGCAGCTGGTAGAACCACAGCCTTTCATTCGCCTCCTGGCTCTGCTTCCATGGTCGTGTCATCTTCCCGGGATATAGAAAGTAATCCCCTGAACGCTCATACCAGACAGAATACAACCCACTAGGTGTTACGCTCACCTGGCTCCCACAGGGGCATCGATCGAACCCGGACAGCTGCGACCTCCTCCAACGTGAAGAGTAGTGCAGAGATGACAGACTGGACTGGACCGCCTAACCTCGTCTGCTTGATCCGTAGAAGTATTCTTCTCAAGTGGAGAAAGGGATTTAGCCACCCGTGGATTCTAGTAATGGCACCCCACTGTTCTCCCCACTAATCACCACCGATATTCACTTTCAGTAAGCTCACCTTATGTTTGTAAATGATGAGCTCTCCATCCTGCGTGGAATGCAGGGGCGTGTAGATACCAGTTACTTCACTGGTTTGAAGGCGTTGGAAGAGTTCTGGATGAATATTGACTCCGAGGTTCCAGCCGAGAACCCGTAAGTATAAAGTACAAAGAGTTCAATATGTCCGATGTTCACTCTTGTACATTCCTTTCTTGTGTTGCAGCTGGGTCCAAGGGAAGATTGTCTTGTGGCAGCTGATGGTGTTCAGGTAAGAGTCTGTGTTACCCAACACTATCCGGCAAAAGATGCGTGTGTTTAAATTGCTGGTTTCTCTCTCCTTACAGGTGGGGCATAGGAAGTTGCGGTTTGTTACACAATAATGCCTCCGGTTGTTAATCAGGTAAGTCTATGGTGGAGAGGTTGTATTTGTTGGCTTTTTCGGCTCACCTTATGTTTCTTTTGTCCCCTAGATGGTGGAATTCGGCAGAGAAAATGATGTAGGCTCCGCTGGATCGAAAAATGCTGTGAGGACTGGTGAGTATGGCGCGGCGCTGCAGCTAGCGATGCGACGCATGTAGAATAATGTCCTTTTCAAGTTCGAAGACGTGATGGATCCGGAATTCAGGTAAGGATTGAAATAATATCTGTTTTCTAACCTTTCCTTCTTCTTTCTTCTATTGCTAGGAGCTCTGGATTCGAGACGGGCGTGGCTGAAGACTGGATGCTGACTGCAGGCACAGTGAGCGTTACGCTGCTGGATGCAGAATAACGCGAAGCATGTGCTGCTGTTCGGGCATGGTTTAAATAGCCTCCAAAGTAGTTCCAGGTAAGAAGTCCCTAGAACCACACCCGAGGAAAAAATAGTCCCTGTAGTAAAATAGTCCCATCCAGGCCTCACGTTGGCTTAGATTCATTTGCAGCATGGTCTGCATGAGGTAAGTAAAGACTATGAGCCTGGCGCCTATGGCACCAGGACTGATTTCTATTATGAGCCTGGCACCTAAGGCGCCAGGACTGAAACCAGACAACCCTGAGCCGGGGCTGCTGGGGTTTTATTAAATATCTGGATGCCTGCTCCCAGGCTGATGGGCTTGATCCGGATGCCCGGGGGTAGGCATCATGACAGCACTCCCCCCCAAGGCCCCTCCTAAAGTTGATCTTCTCCTTGGTCCTGGTTTGTCTGGGAAGTTCCAATGGAATTTCTTCACCAACCGAGGTGCATGAACGGGGTCACTAGGCTCCCCTGACCTTTCTTGTGGTCCGTAACCCTTCCAGTCGATTAAATAAAAAAGTCTTGATTTAACCATCTTAGAGTCCAGAATATTCTTTACCTCAAATTCAGGTTCTCCATCTATTAGGATGGGGTTAGGTGGTTTGGTTAATCCTGTCCCAGGTTGAACTGGTTTTAGAAGTGAAACATGAAAGACAAGATGAATCCGCATATTAGAGGGTAATTCCAATTTGACGGCCACCGGGTTGATAATGGCCTTAATGGTGTAATGTCCCAAATATCTAGGATTGAAAGTTCGAGTCCCTTTTAGAGGTATGTGTTTTGTAGCCAGCCAAACTTGATCTCCAATCTGGTATTGTGGAGTTTCACTTCTATGTCGATCAGCATTTTTCTTGTATTTCTCCTTTGCTTGTTTTAAGTGTTCTATTGCTTCCTTAAAGGCTTGTGTAATAGTAGAGTGCAGATGAGTCACTGCAGGCATTTCTAAGTGTTGAGGCGAATCGAGTTCTGAGTTTCGAGGATGATGTCCATATATGGTATAAAAGGGGCTTTGTCCGGTTCCTGAATGTACGGAGTTATTGTATGCGTATTCGGAAATCCATAAAATATCTTTCCAATTGCTTTCGGTTTGGTGTAGCATACAACGTAGGTATTGTTCAAGAGTCTGGTTGGTCCTCTCCGTCTGACCATCAGTTTGGGGGTGGTGACTGGTTGATAGCCTTATGTCGATTTGCGCCAATTGACAGCATTTCTTCGAAAATTGCAAAATGATTTGACTACCTCGGTCAGAGACCAATACGGAAGGAAATCCATGGATTCGACAATGTTTTCGAGAAATTCTTGGCCAAAATCGAAGCGGAAGGTAATCCTTTTAAAGGAATAAAGTGGGACATTTTGGAAAAAAGATCCACAATAACTAGAATGGTGTTAAATCCATTACACGGAGGTAGATCTGTAATGAAGTCTAAAGACAAGGTATGCCATGGTGTAGGTGGAATATCCAAAGGTTGTAAAAGGCCAGCTGTTTTTTTCTTGTGACTTTTGTTTTGGGCGCAGATAGCACAAGACATCACAAATGACTTTATGTCCTTTCGCCAGGTGGGCCACCAGAATTGTCTTTTAATTTTAGCTTCAGTTTTTGCGATACCTGGGTGTCCTTCCATAAGGGCGTCATGATAATTGGAGATGACTAGTTCTTGTAGTTCCTTGTGTGGTAGAAATAGACGTCCTTGATAGTAAGGCAGGTCATTGATGACTGAATAATCTTGGCCTTTCTTTACCCAGTCCTGCAGCGCTGCTGGATCGAAAAGTTGTTGGATTTTTAAGTGAATGTCTTCTAGAGTCTGTAGAGTAGTTATGCCAGGAATTCTTTGTTCTGAAATTATAGGCACCGGTTCCGAGTTCGAATATACTTCTCCCATCCCTATTCGGGATAGGGCATCTGCCTTGCCATTTTTACACCCTGGTCGATAAGTGATCACGAAATCGAATTCGGCAAAGAATAATGCCCACCGAAGTTGATGCGATGATTGGGTCTTGGCTGTTTTCAAATACTGCAGATTCCTGTGATCGGTGATTACAGTGATGGTATGCCTGGCACCGAGAAGATCATGCCGCCAATCCTTGAAGGCAGACTTGATGGCTAATAACTCCTTATCAGTAACCGCATAGTTTAATTTGGGTGCTGAGAACTTACTTGACCAGAATGCTATGGATGAAGTTGACCGGTTTCTGGATCCTTCCGGGACAGGACAGCCCCCATGGCTAAACTGGATACATCGGTTTCAACTATGTATGGAAGCTCAGGGCGTGGATGCTTTAAGACAGGTGCAGACGTGAATTTCGATTTTAGCTCTTGGAAGGCTCTTTCAGCCTCTTCAGTCCACAAAAAACGTGTGTTTTATCGCAAAAGTGCTGTGCTGGGGTGTACAATATGTGAGAATTCAGGAATAAATCTGCGATAGAAATTAGCAAATCCAAGCATGCTTTGTACTCCTTTAACTGAACTGGGTGATGGCCACTTGAGGATTGCATCCACTTTTCGAGAGTCCATTCAAACTCCTTTTGGACTCAGGATAAATCCCAGGAATTCAACTTCTGCAGAATGAAAAACACATTTCTCCAATTTTGCGTATAACTTGTGCTGGCATAGTTTCTCAAGGACTGCACAAACGTGCTTCACATGGTCTGATTCTGAGGAGGAGTACACTAGAATATCGTCTATGTATACGACAACACAGACGTCAATGAGTTCACGAAGGACATCGTTCATAAAATACTGGAAGGCTGCTGGTGCATTGCACAACCCGAAGGGCATCACCTGGTATTCGAACAACAAGTACTTGGTGCGAAAGGCAGTCTTCCATTCATCGCCTTTCTTTACACGTACCAGATGATATGCCCCTCGGAGGTCTAACTTAGTGTAGATACAAGCATCCTTTACTTGGTCTAGTAATTCGGGGATCAGAGGCAATGGGTATCGGTTTTTTACCGTAATCTGATTTAATGCGCGGTAGTCTATGCACGTTCTAAGGTCACCTTCCTTTTTAAGCACGAAGAATAGAGCTGAGGATGCAGTAGATTTGGATGGACGAATGAAGCCATTAGCAAGGTATTGGTCCAAATATTGTCGTAAGTGAAGATTTTCGGGTTGCGTAAGGGTGTAGATTCTACTGCATGGAGGTTGTGCACCGGGTACTAGGTCGATTTGGCAATCGTATGATCTGTGAGGTGGTAAGGTATTTGCCTGTTCTTTTTGAAAACATCCTGAAATACTTGATATTCCTGAGGTAACTGCACAACTGGATTAGTAACGGTGGCCAGGCTTTTGCGTATAATTTGTTCAAGGTTTTTTCCGGGTAACAGGTGTGTGCACAGTCTGGGAAGGTCACTCTCTTCTCTCGCCAATCAATACAAGGATTATGTGTTTCCAACCATGGCATTCCCAGAATTATTTGGAATTGCGGGGCCTTGATTAAATCAAACACAATAGTTTCTCAATACCCATCTTGACCCAACAGTGTCAGCTCAGTAGTGGAATGAGTTACAGGCCCAGAGGCAATTTCAGTTCCATCGACTGTGGTGATGACATCCGAAGCGGTCTTTTTGCAAAGGGGTAGATTCATCCTTGAGGCCAATTTGTGGTCCATGTAGTTTCCTACGGCCCCGCTATCAATGTATGCCCTTACTGCGTGCATATGTGATGGCTGCCTTGGATCAATTAGGACCATTGGTATAATTAAGTGGGAGGTCTGAGTGTCCTTCTTTAAGCTCGGCAAGCGGACCTCTACGCTTGTCGAGCGTGGTCGTTTCCCGAATCAGGCTCTATTTGACTTTTGTCAGCAACTCCTACTACTTTCTTGGGTGGTTTTATAGGGCAATCCCGTAGAAAATGTCCTGCGGTTCCACAGTACAGACACAATTGCATCTGCCGTCTCTTTTCTCTTTCCTTTTGAGTCAAGGGTCCTTTAACCCCCCCGATCTGCATAGGTTCTGATGCATCTGTTCCTTTGGGGGTAACATTAGGTTTAACCCATACCCGACTCTCGAATTTAGCTCGATCAGTCTTTCTATTCTGAAGTCGGTGGTTTAACTGGACCACTTAGTCTATATATTCTGCGCAATCCTGAGGTGGGTTCACAACTTGAGCCAAAACATCTTTGAGTTCTCTCCGAAGCCCACGATGAAATAATGTAATTCGTTTCTCCTCAGGCCATCCGCTTTCCACCACCAACCTATTGAAGGTTGCAATATAGGTTAGCAGATCCTGATTACCCTGTCGTAGGGATAAAAGTTTGTTATCCAGGGCCTGTCCCTGTGAATGTCTGGCGAACAGTCTTTCCATGCTTCTTTGAAAACCCTGAAAATCCCGAAGAAGAGGGTCATCCTGGTTGACTAGTGGAATTGACCAGTCAGCTGCGCTGCCACTAGGATATGATAGTACAAAGGCTACTTTGGCTTGGTCATTTGGAAAAGCTCCAGGTCTGCATAAAAAGTGCAAGCGGCATTGATTCATAAATACTGCAAACCTTTTTGGGTCCCCAGCAAAGCGTTTGGGTGGAGCTAAAGGAATAGCCCCTGGTAGGATTACTTGCACAGGATTGCTTGAAGAAACAGGAGCTGGGTTTCCCCTGAGTCCTGGTAGGGGTGTTTGCCCAGGTTGATTTTGCAGCAGTTGTCTAGCAAGATCATCTGTGCGTTCCTTTGACACAATCAGTTCTCTCCTGAGGGCATTAGTCTCTTGGCACGCAGAGTGCACTTCTGCCCTAAGTTTCCCTAATAATTGGGCTAGTTGGTCTGTTTCGGAGGTTTCCATAACGCCCGGGTGGGAATTTGTAGATAGGCTTTGCGTTCTGTTACGCTCACCTGGCTCCCACAGGGGCATCGATCGGACCCGGACAGCTGCGACCTCCTCCAACGTGAAGCATAGTGCAGAGATGACAGACTGGACTGGACCGCCTAACCTCGTCTCCTTGACCCATAGAAGTTTTCTCCTGCAAGTGGAGAAAGGGATTTAGCCACCAGTGGATTCTAGTAATGGCACCCCACTGTTCTCCCACTAATCACCACCGATATTCACTTTCAGTAAGCTCACCTTATGTTTGTAAACGATGAGCTCTCCATCCTGCGTGGAATGCAGGGGCACGTAGATACCCGTTACTTCACTGGTTTGAAGGCGTTGGAAGAGTTCCGGATGAATATTGACTCCGATGTTCCAGCCGAGAACCCGTAAGTATAAAATTCAAAGAGTTCAATATGTCCGATGTTCACTCTTGTACATTCCTTTCTTGTGTTGCAGCTGGGTCCAAGGGAAGATTGTCTTGTGGCAGCTGATGGTGTTCAGGTAAGAGTCTGTATTACCCAACACTGTCCGGCAAAGATGCATGTGTTTAAATTGCTGGTTTCTCTCTCCTTACAGGTGCGGCGTAAGAAGTTGCGGTTTGTTACAGAATAATGCCTCTGGTTGTTAATCAGGTAAGTCTATGGTGGAGAGGTTGTATTTGTTGGCTTTTTCGGCTCACCTTATGTTTCTTTTGTCCCCTAGATGGTGGAATTCGGCAGAGAAAATGATGGAGGCTGCGCCGGATCGAAAAATGCTGTGAGGACTGGTGAGTATGGCGCGGCGCTGCAGCTGGCGATGCGACGCGTGTAGAATAATGTCCTTTTCAAGTTCGAAGACGTGATGGATCCGGAATTCAGGTAAGGATTGAAATAATATCTGGTTTCTAACCTTTGCCTCTTCTTTCTTCTATTGCTAGGAGCTCTGGATTCGAGACGGGCGTGGCTGAAGACTGGATGCTGACTGCAGGCACAGTGAGCGTTACGGTGCTGGATGCAGAATAATGCGAAGCATGTGCTGCTGTTCGGGCGTGGTTTAAATAGCCTCCAAAGTAGTTCCAGGTAAGAAGTCCCTAGAACCACACCCGAGGAAAAAATAGTCCCTGTAGTAAAATAGTGCCATCCAGGCCTCACGTTGGCTTGGATTAATTTGCAGCATGGTCTGCATGAGGTAAGTAAAGACTATGACGCCAGGACTGATTTCTATTATGAGCCTGGTGCCTAATGCGCCAGGACTGAACCCAGACAGCCCCCAGCCAGGGCTGCTGGGGTTTTATTAAATATCTGGATGCCTGCTCCCGGGGCTGATGGGCGTGATCCGGATGCCCGGGGGTAGGCATCATGACACTAGGGAAGAAAGGCCCAAGTCGTCTTGTAAGGATAACAAGTTTAATCTCATGCGCAGATGAGAGCAACAGCAAAGAACTCTGCTGCCAAGAACGTTCTGCCAAAAAGAGGTACAAGCAGAAATATTTAAAGCAAAACAATGTCCTAAATGATGCAAATCATATGTTGACAACCCACGTGGCTGATTGGATGGACCCTATACAGGTGCAGCCTTTACCCATATGGGATGGCAGTTTATTGGTCCCAGTTCGACCATCTTCCATCAGGTGGTCGCTGCAGGGCTCATCTTCTCCCATTGAAGGTCAGAAAACAAATGAAATATACTGATACTATACAGCTTGTTTATCACTCATAGCGTGCACTTGGCAGTCTTCAAAACAAACACACAGGAGGTTCCAGGGCCCTCTAAACTTCACCCACACATTTCACTCACTCCCTCCGCGCCATCCAGCTCCAAGGTCTCCACCCTCGTTTTCCTATATATATATATATATATATATATATATATATATATATATATATATATATATATATATATATATATATATAGTTATAACTATAATGAATCCTTTCCAGCACCTTGCAGTACAAATCACACGATTGTCGCTACATCCTGTGCATCTTCTTTGAACATTTCAGAACTTGTTACTTTGGGGTTGATGGTCAAAGGGCACCTGGTGTCATAGAATTCGGGGAGCTTAGGGTTTAGTCAGTTATATGGACTATAACTCGTGGTCACTCAGGAATGGGCCGGGTCATGCTTTGGCCAAAGTGAGATAACATGCCCACCAGGTGCCGGCCCTTGATCGCGACCTTGTAGGGCACATTCCTCTTGGGTGAAAGACACATCTTTGCAACACTTTCAAAACCAATGGACAAACAGTGTGGCGGGTAGGGGTGTGAACTGTCCTCATGGGAACTCGGGGATGACTGGAGATTTCCGTTGCCTTGTGGATTTGGGCCTAATGCATGCAATGCTGCCTTTAGCATGCTTACCGCGCAAGCCTTCGCTTCTACCTAGGAATATTAATATCTACGCAAAATAGCGATGCCGCCCGCTCCTTGGGCCACACCATATGAAGACGCTATAATTGATGATGTTAGCATGGGGTCCTGCTGGATGGGAAAGCGCCCCTTCCACTGAGCCCCCTCCCCCTGGTTCATTACAGTGCCTCAAATTAATCTCACCTTACTTTAAAATGCCTGAGGGGTGGCTGCCCCCTTCCCAACATTCCCCCCTTTCGTTACTTCTACAGTAACTAATTCTAGAATAGCTCTGCGCTCCCACTCCCCAGTTTCTACATCCTCATATGGCTTATTCCTTTTTACTGGCACCCACGCTCTACACACTGATCGCAAACTTTCCCCCCTACGTGCATACTCTTCAGGTGAACAAGTCATGGAAATACAACCCCCCCTTTCCCCGCCAGGTTCACCCAAACCTCTGTGTAATTTTCTGGATCAGGGCATTGAGAAATGACAGTGTGGTACAAAGGATCAACTTCATCCCCATATGGGATGGGGCACATTTCATACTTTGGGTCACCCTGTGGGACATCGGTCTGCACTTCAATGTTTTTTGTTTCGCGAGGTGCTTTTGAACCCCCAATTGATACCATCATAATTGCGCTATCAGGTGCCACAGTGGCACAGCATCGAAGAACCAGCTGGCACATACAGAAAATGACCAGGATGAATACAATGATGGGCATTGACATCTTCACGATTGCTCCTAGCCACGATGGGGCCCAGTTGAAAGTCATGCTTAGCCAATCATTGTCCTGAATTCCTCCCTCCTTCTTCATATGAACACTTAGGGGTGTCCAGTCAACTCGTCGAAAAAAAACTGGTCGACTGCAATTTGGTCGACGCAATTTGGTCGAAAATTTTTTTTTATTTATATATTTATTTTTTGGGTTTTCGTTTTGTTAAAAAATGGGTTTTTAGAGAAAAAAAGGGGGTTGGGGGGGGGCCCCCCAAAAAAAAAAAAAAAAACGGGTTAAAATAGAAAAAAAAAATTTCGACGAAATGGTTTTCGACCAATTTGATTCGACCATTTGTCTGGTCGACCAATTTTTTTCGACGAATTGACTGGCAACCCACTTAGGCCATGGACAGCTGCAATGCTGTGGGATAACGATGCATTTTCCCTGTCTTCTGGAGATACGAACGTACAACAGGAATCGCCAAACATTTCGCAAACCCCATCCTCCATTGCTGTCAACATATCGAGCATGTTTCTATTTTGCATTGTCATAAGTGTTAGTACTCATAACTCAACCTTGATCACGTTGAACCCAATTTCTGTGTCGTTTGTGAGCTGGACCAGTTCCCACTGCACTATCTGCAGCCATTTAGCATTGGATTATGGAAGTGTTAGGCGATCCTCTGCACACCGATCCACTGATCACCAGAACACTGCTCACATTTCCCCAACCTCTTCCTCGGGTTCCCACACGACTCCCTCCAGGGTTCGAGGCTCATGTGATTCGGTTTACCCAAAGGACCGAAAGCTCCGTACCAGGTACGATTTACGGGCTCGATTGCAGCCCTTCCTGCACTGGCAGTTGCCATGGAGAACATACAGCAGAAGGGGCGGCGGAACACCTCCACGCCGATCGTTCAATTGCTCACGTGATTCAGAGCGGTGTTTCCCACGTGACCTTGGTGGACGTCACATGACCCCGAAACGCACAGTATATAAGCCCTGATGCACGGAACACTCATTGCTTCTCAGCTGTCTTCAGACCCTGTTTGGCGCTACGTTAGATTTGGTTACCTTGATCTTGGAACTCTCACTTGGACTCCTTCGGATTACCCTTTTTGTACCTTTGCTTGGAACTGTTTACCTATTGCTGGATTTTGGCACGACCCTCACTTGTCTTCGGATCATCCTTTGGTACTTTGTTGAACTTCTACGCTATTTCCCTTTTGGGATTCAAGTTATGCCTTCAGTTATACAGGTGGCTTTTCCTGTATCCACGCTTGCCTGCGTTCCTCTTGTTCCAGGGACCGCATCATCTGAGTCTGGAACCTCCCTACTAGGTTTCCTGGGTTTTCTAAACACCGGATAGGTAAGACTATTCAGATCCTTTGATTCTTGTGATATATTGTGATTGCCTGGTACTTAACCTCGTTCTTTTTGAAGCAGCATCGGTGTTCCAGAGGTTCCATGGATCCGGGAAGTAACATCTCCCACCTGTTGCCCCACAGGTCGCACAGCGGGATTCTTTTGGTTTCCCTGTGCGTCACTTGGGGACGGAGGTCTCAACGGTCTACACGACACTCAAGTCAGAACAGACTGAGAAGCCATATAGTCGTGTTAGATAATGCAGGGGTCCACGGAAGAACCCATAGCTGCTTTAGTTCAGGCAATTACAGTGTTAAGGGCAGATATGGCCGCCGCTAATACGGTGATACACCAAAGACTAGATTCCATACAGAGTGTTCAGCATTCCCTTCCGGCAGACCCTGAATTCGGGGATGCTGCCACTTCAACCACACCTACTCCGTTGGCAAGTACCCCAGCTCCAACTCTGGTGGTCCTCCCAACCCCTTCCCCTTTGGCCGCTCCTGAACGTTATCAAGGTGACCCCAAGAAGTTCAGGACTTTCATCAATCAATGCAAATTACACTTCCTGTGTAGACCTCTGGCCTTTCCTAATTCCACTGCTAAAACTGCCTTTGCCCTTTCTCACCTGGCCGGGACAGCTGCCGCTTGGGCTAACCCTTTACTGGAGAACAATAGCCCGGTTCTCTATGATTTTGATTTGTTAGTTCTAGAGATGTCTCGAGTCTCCGATACCCGACACAAGGCACAGTCTAGGGATTTGGAGTTGTTAGAGCTAACCCAGGGTAGAGGGACCTTGCTAGATTACATCACCCGTTTCAACCAATTGGTCGCCGAGACTTCATGGCCAGAAAGCAAGCGGGCGGTCATATTCTATAGGGGGTTGAATAATGCAATGAAAGATGCCTTAGCAGTGATTCCTTCCGTGCATACTCAGTATCAGGAACTAGTGGATCTTGCCCTGCAGGTCGATGCGCGTCGATCAGAGCGCAGAGCCGAGTTGGGTCTTTCTTCCCATCCTACAGGTGTCAGTACCCCTGCTTCTAGTCCTGAGGAACCTATGCAAGTGGGAGGTTTACGTAGTCCTATCACGTCATCTGAGAGAGAACGTAGGAGAGTGGATAATGCATGCTTTTATTGTGGCACCACGGGACATTATGTGAAAGAATGCCCTCGACGCCCCAAGAAGTCTCAGGTTTTTCGGACAGCTCGACCTTAGATCCGGAGACCAGGTCGAGTTCCCAATCTTCATCTCCGGGAACCACTCTTGCTTTTGCTCGTGTCCAGCCCATCTTTGTACAGGCCACTCTTTGTCCTTCTACGGGTATCTCTCATGCAGTCACGATCATCATTGACTCTGGTACCACTGGGAACTACATAGATATTGCTTTAGTGCATTCTCTCAATCTACCTTTAGTGGTAAAGACCCGACCTGAACCGGTTCAAGCTGTAGATGGCACTGCACTAGTCTCTGGTCCCGTCAGACACCAAACTGCTCCTCTATTATTGACCATACAAGATATTCACACAGAGACGATAAGTTTTGACTTGATCACCACACCTCAATTTGGTATCATATTAGGAATACCATGGTTGCGTGAACACAATCCTCTGATCAATTGGCAAACAGGCACGGTGCTCTTTGAGTCTGATATCTGTCAGAACTATTGTCTCCCAACCCATCAAGAAACAGATACTCCATCAGGGACCTTGGGAGCTCTTGCTCAACTCACCTTGAATGATGATGGATCAGAGGTTGTGAATTCACACACCGTTGGAGGGGTAGTTACCGGGATTCCATCTGAATACAAAGCATTTGAATCAGTTTTCGATCGCGGTTCTTCCGAGGTGCTTCCTCCACACAGACCATATGACTGCCCGATTGAACTAATCCCGGACTCTACCATTCCTTCGGGTAGGATTTATTCTCTGTCCCCCTCGGAAGAACAAGCATTGAAACAGTATGTACAGAATGCCTTACGACTAGGACATATCCGCCCCTCTACTTCACCAGCTGCAAGTCCCATTTTCTTTGTACCTAAGAAAGAGGGGGACTTACGTCCTTGTGTGGATTACCGGCGTCTTAACGCCATCACGAAAAAAGATAGGTATCCAATTCCTTTGATTACACCTCTTTTGGACCACTTATCCCATGCCTCCGTTTTCACCAAGCTGGATCTTCGCGGCGCATATAATCTAGTGCGCGTTCGCGAGGGCGATGAGTGGAAAACTGCCTTTTGCACCCGTTACGGCTTGTATGAATATCTAGTCATGCCTTTCGGTCTATGCAATGCCCCGGCAACATTCCAGCGTTTTATGAATGACATATTCAGGGACATTCTGGACATATACATGGTTGTTTATTTGGACGACATCTTGATCTTTTCACGGAATCTTGATGACCATGTAAAACATGTTCGGGAGGTCTTATCCCATTTGAGGGAACATTCCCTATTTGCCAAACCCGAGAAATTTCAGTTTCATAAAACGTCTGTTGAGTTTCTGGGCTTCCACATTACCCCTGGGGCACTATCTATGAACGAATCCAAGGTTAAGGCAGTCCTAGATTTGCCAGTTCCTCAGACACTCAAGTCCTTACAGGCCTTTTTGGGCTTCGCCAACTTTTACAGGCGCTTTATTTCGTCCTTTTCCACAATTGTGGCCCCACTTACGGCCCTGACCAGCCCTCAGGTACCCTATCGGTGGCAGAAGGAACATCAGGAATCTTTTGAGGCTTTCAAAACCGCTTTCACCACTGCACCGGTTCTCCAGCACCCCAATCCCGATCTTCCATTCATAGTTGAGGCGGATGCCTCTTCTTTTGCCCTCGGTGCGGTGTTGTCTCAGACATGTCCTACAGAGGGCAAGTTGCACCCGGTGGCATACCACTCCCGTAAGTTTTCCAATACTGAGACCCATTATACTGTAACGGAGAAGGAACTTCTGGCTGTCATGGACGCCTTTCGTGTCTGGCGCCATCACCTTCTGGGGGCTAAGCATCCAATCACTGTATACTCATATCATCGAAATCTACAGGATCTGGCCTCCTTAAAGTGCATCAATAGCAGACAGGTCCGGTGGCATCTCTTCTTTTCCGCTTTTGATTTCCACATTACTCATCGTCCTGGAAGCTCTCATGGAAAAGCGGACGCCTTGTCACGTTCTCCTGGTGGGGTCGAGTTGCCAACCTTCCCCGATACTGTTCTTGGTAAGAGTCACGTGATTTGTCTCTGCACTCCCTCTCTGTCATTGTTGGATTCTGTACGAGCCTGGACGAGCAATCATTCCGACCAACTGCGGGATTGGGATCCCGTATATTGTGATGGTTTGCCTTTTCGTGCATGAACGTCTGTTCCTTCCCACGCCTGATGTAACGCTCACCTGATTCCCGCAGAGGCGCCGGCCTTGACTGGGTGAATGCCGTATCTTCAAAGGTGATGTGTAACACACGGTTGGCTCTTTGGGCTGGACCTCTGTGCACTGTATGTCTGACTCGAAGAGTAAGATGTCTGCAGATAGAAAATATGGGATTAAAGAACTGGGGTTATTGGGTGCCTCTCTCCTATTCCCTTTCTCTTCTCCTGTAGAACCCCAAAGGTTAACACCCTCACCTTAGGTAAGTGAACGCCGGGCTCTCCATCTGCCTCGGGGCAGGGTGCTGTAACCAGTTTCTTCACTGGATAAGGGTGCAGGCCTCTTGACCTCAGAGGACTGCTGTCCGTCGTTAACTGCACGAACGGTAAGTTCTGGGCACTTCAAATGTCTTAACAGTTTTTTGTAATGATATCTCTTGTTTTGCAGGGTTCCGGCGATGGCGGATGGCGGGCTGATGAGAGTTGAGGATCGAACCCGCGTGAGGAATAGAAGCGCCTGGAAGCACGTAAGTAAGCGCTTGTAGCCTGCTTCACGATGCGCACTAACTGTCCCTTTTATCTTGCAGGTACAAGTTCGGAGCTTTAGAGAAGCTGAAGGGTGCTGGAATACCCACTGGATTCGGCGTGGGAAGTAGTAATGGCACGTGAGTAATAAAGTTGCCCAATGTCTTTAAACGCACCTTCTTTTGTCTTTCAGATGCGGGATGCAGCGCCGAAGGCCTCCGGAGCGTGCGAAGAGCTGGTAAGCTTTTGTCTTTCAGATGCCGGAATGCAGTGCGAAGACCTCCGGAGCATGCGAAGAGTAGGTAAGCCTTTGTCTTTCAGATGCCGGAATGCAGCGCGAGGCGTTGGTGACAGCCGATGGACCAGGTAAGAGATGCGCTGCCACTGAAGACCCTAGTGCTAACCTGTTCTTTCTTTGTCTTTACAGGTGCTGCTGAAGACTGGATTCCAGGATGGTAAGCCTTTGTTCCCTTAGGCCCAGGATCAGAAGCAGAAGACACGATGAGCGTTCTGCTGCAGAGAATGCAGAATAACGCAAAGCAAGATTCATCCATCGGGTGTGGTTTAAATAGCCTCCTGTAGTGCTTAGGTCTCTCCTTCCACAGCCACGCCTAGGTAAGAAAGGAGTTCCTGCTTTCCAGAAGAGTTCCAGTGTTCTGAACCTAGGGAGTGGCACCTGCCCCCACCCAACAGGAAAAGTAGTCCCAAACAGAAGAGGATCAGGGGTTCAACTGGCAGGTAAGTAAGGAGCATGGTCTGCTGCAGGTAAGTCCACCCAAGCATTATGAGCCCAGTGCTTCCAGCGCTGGGACTGGGCATCTTTATGAGCCTGGTGCCACTGGCGCCAGGACAGGGTCCAAAAGGTCCCAATTGGGACTGGCTGGCACTCGGAACCGGGGTTATGGGTCTGCTTCCAAGGGAGTCGGGCAAGTCCTGATCTTTTGGAAGCAGAGATCATGACACCTGACACTCGTAACCTGGCCCTTGAGTGGTCTCATGATGCTCCCTTTAATGCCCATCCCGGCCAGGAGCGCACTATGGATCTCCTAAAGCGCTGGTGCTGGTGGCCCTCTATGAAGCGCGATGTGGAATGCTATGTCAATTCATGCGCTGTTTGTGCTCAGGCCAAACATCGAAGAGGACGTGCCGTTGGGCTGCTGCTTCCGCTTCTGGTACCTCCAAGACCTTGGCATACACTGACGATGGATGTCGTGACGGATCTCCCCAAGGTACGAGGTTTTGACACCATCTGGGTGGTGGTAGACACGTTCACAAAAATGGCTCGCTTTGTTCCTTGTAAGGGGATCTCTTCGGCTCCAGTCTTGGCGGAGTTGTTTTTCGAATATGTGTTCATGCTGTTTGGGCTTCCTTCGGTCATTATTTCCGATCGTGGGTCACAGATCACCTCTCGTTTTTGGAGATCATTGACTAAATTACTTGGCATCGATACCAGGTATTCTTCGGCCTATCACCCTGAGACTGATGGGCAGACTGAAAGGACGAATCAATCTATGGAGCAGTATCTTCGGTGTCTTATCTTGCAGCAGCAGGCCTCCTGGTTGAGTGCTTTACGGCTTGCAGAGTTTGCATACAATAACGCAGCTCATTCTGCTACAGGTTTTTCTCCTTTCTACGCCCTCTATGGCCAACACCCCAAGGTCTTGCCTGTCCCTGATGCCTCTGTCTCTTGTAATCCTGCGGCCACGGCTTGTTTTAGGGATCTGTCTGCTGTATATGCTAGTACTTTGGTCCGTCTTACCGAAGCAAAGGCCTCTATGAAGTCCCATGTTGACGGCAAGCGTCTGGCTGCTCCTCCCCTTGTGGTGGGTTCTAGGTTGTGGTTGTCTTCCCGTCACCTTCGCCTGGTGGGTTGTCGGAAACTTCTGCCTCGTTTCGTTGGCCCGTATGTCATCTCTCAGGTTGTTAATCCAGTGGCTTTTCGTCTGGTTCTCCCGAGTTCTTGGCGAATCCATCCTGTTTTTCATATCTCTCTCCTCAAGCCTTGTCCTGATACTTCCCGCCTTCGGGCCCCAGCAGCCCCGGTGTCCCTGGCCTCCCCTGATGTTTTTGAGGTGTCAGCCATTTTGGGTTCCCGTTGGATTAGGGGTAGGCTCCAGTATTTAGTGGATTGGAAGGGTTATGGACCGGAGGAGCGTTCTTGGGTTTCCGCTTTGGATCTTGACGCTCCTCGGTTGGTAGCCCGGTTCCATAGGGATCACCCGTCCTGCCCACGGGGTCGTGGGCCGTTGGGGGGGGGCTATGTTAGGCGATCCTCTGCACACCGATCCACTGCACACCAGAACACTGCTCACATTTCCCCAACATCTTCCTCAGGTTCCCACACGACTCCCTCCAGGGTTCGAGGCTCATGTGATTCGGTTTACCCAAAGGACCGAAAGCTCCGTACCAGGTACGATTTACGGGCTCGATTGCAGCCCTTCCTGCACTGGCAGTTGCCATGGAGAACATACAGCAGAAGGGGCGGCGGAACACCTCCACGCCGATCGTTCAATTGCTCACGTGATTCAGAGTGGCGTTTCCCACGTGACCTTGGTGGAGGTCACATGACCCCGAAACGCACAGTATATAAGCCCTGAAGCATGGAACACTCATTGCTTCTCAGCTGTCTTCAGACCCTGTTTGCCGCTACGTTAGATTTGGTTACCTTGATCTTGGAACCCTCACTTGGACTCCTTCGGATTACCCTTTTTGTACCTTTGCTTGGAACTGTTTACCTATTGCTGGATTTTGGCACGACCCTCACTTGTCTTCGGATCATCCTTTGGTACTTTGTTGAACTTCTACGCTATTTCCCTTTTGGGATTCAAGTTACGCCTTCAGCTATACAGGTGGCTTATCCTGTATCCACGCTTGCCTGCGTTCCTCTTGTTCCAGGGACCGCATCATCTGAGTCTCGAACCTCCCTACTAGGTTTCCTGGGTTTTCTAAACACCGGATAGGTAAGACTATTCAGATCCTTTGATTCTTGTGATACATTGTGATTGCCTGGTACTTAACCTCGTTCTTTTAGCAGCAGCATCGGTGTTCCAGAGGTTCCGTGGATCCGGGAAGTAACATCTCCCACCTGTGGCCCCAAAGGTCGCACAGCGGGATTCTTTTGGTTTCCCTGTGCGTCACTTGGGGACAGAGGTCTCAACGGTCTACACGACACTCAAGTCAGAACAGGAAGCGAAGAAGGATTCTGCTGAGTTTAAAAACTATACTCTTCTGGTATTTCAGCGAGCAAAGTGTGTCATGATCCGCCAAGCCTGCCCTTTTTGGACTTCATGGCTCCATGATGCACTGCGGTGTTAACTCCGCGGTTCTACCAACATGGCCGGTGCTTCCGAAGCGCTGCACTCCAGCCTTCTCTTACTATGTTCAGCTTCCTAGAAAAAGTCCACGCCTCCGTGGCACAGCGCGTCTCAACGCTACTGCTTGGTGTAGCTAGACGTGCATTCCGAAGTTTGCTTCGTGTTCTCCTTGTTACCCTATTTTCTTCCTTCCTTCCTGGTATTCATTTAACCCTTTCCCCTTACCTGTTTTTGTGGACTACTCCTGGAAATTCCTCGTGCTCGGAGTCGGAGCCCGACTCCTTCGAGCCAACTCGTCGGCATCCTGGTTCCTCGCCCGGATACTGAACGCTTCCGTTTGGAAGGCTGCAACCTCACGCTGGACTCCGAAGACCCGCGTCCAGGTTTATACAAGTCCCGGACAGTAAGGAAGAAGGAAGCTACGTCCAAGAGCGTCACAAGAAAGGAAAAACAGGTGAGAAGGGGAGAAACTTGTGACAGATTGAGACGCCTCAAACCTGATACAAAGACAGATATGGAAGCCGCAGTCCAGGACCTGAGAGGCATTCAAGAATTACCCACTGAAGTTCAGAACCTTAAGGCTGAGAATTCTGCATTAAAGCAGCTGGTCTTGTCCAGAGATTCTGCTGCCAAGGAAAGTGTCCTGTTAGGGGGAGGAGTAGACAAATACGACAGATCATCTAAGAATCTACGTGCCTTCCTAGATTCCTGTTTGGTACACTTCACTTTCAAACCATACTATTTTTCCACCCCACGAGCTAAGGTTGGCTTCATGATATCTCATCTCACGGGCAATGCCTTAACCTGGGCTACTCCCTTAGTCAATGCTGGTGATGCTCTCCTGGATGACTACGATGGGTTTGTGGAAGCCCTTAAGGCCATGTTTGATCGCCCTGAGCTTGTATACAGTGCTCAGGAAAGATTGCTTGAATTCCAACAAGGGACCCAAGACATGCTCACGTATGTGACACGCTTCAAACAGCTAGTTAAAGAGGCTGATTGGTCCCCGGAAGCCAGCTTTACCCTCTTTCGAAGAGGTTTAAGTGAGGAGATAAAGGACGAATTAGCCAGAGTAGCTCGCCCCAGCTCCTTTCAAGCCCTCATGGATCTCTCTCTACAGAATGATTTCCAGATCCAGGAAAGGAAGGCGGAGAAGAGGAAATCTAAATCAACGTCTCCTAAACCAGCCACAAACTATCCTGGTCCTAAAGAGCAACCATTACTCAAGCCTCTGAACCTGAACCAATGCAATTAGGAGCCTTCCGAGAACCTATTTCCCCCCAGGAAAGGACCCATAGGATAAACACTGGGCTATGCATGTATTGCGCCTCTGACAAACACCTTGTGAGAGAATGTCCTATAGCGCCACCTCGGCATTCGGGAAACGCCACTCCCGATCTTAGGCGGAGCACAGCTTCGGGAGAAAGACGTTTGCTCCTCGTCTATTCCCTCCTTGAAATCTCCTGGACAGAACCTGCAAACAATCCTATCCTTTTCCAAAGAGGCTTCCTACCCCACCCTGGCTTTAGTGGACTGTGGTACCATGGGCATTTTCATAGACCATGATTGGGTTGTCAAACATCACATCCCATGAGAAACTAAATAAGTATTCCAACCGGTCGAAGCCGTTGACGTAAGACCCTTGTCTTCTGGACCCATAACCCACCAAACCAATGACTTACTGTTGTCAATAAACAATCATCATGAAATTCTCAAATTTGACATCATTAAATCGGCTCATTATCCCTTGGTTTTGGGCATGCCGTGGTTACAGAAGCATAAACCCTACATCAATTGGGCAGCAGGTTCCTTGTTTCTCGGTTCAGAACATTGCATGTCCCATTGATTATCTCTTACCACCTTGTCAAGCCCTTCAGGAGACCTCCATGAACCTCAGCAATCCTCAGTAACTGTCCCCAACATCATCCAGATTCCCCAAGCTTACCAAACCTACTCAGGTGTGTTTTCAACAGCCGTTGTTCAATCTCTCCCACCTCACAGGCCTGAGGATTGTGCCATTGATACAGAGCCTTCAGCAGTGATTCCCTTTGGAAGAATGTTCATTTTGTCTGAACCGGAAAAAAGGGCCCTCTGAGAATATTTGGACACCAATTTAACAAACGGAACTATTCGACCTTCCAAGTCCCCAGCTGGTGCTTTTCTCTTATTCGTCCCTAAAAAAGACTCCAAGGAGCTTAGACCATGTTTGGATTACCGTGGCCTCAACCAGTGCACCCTCAAGGACCGCTACCCATTACCTCTTATTTAGGACATCTTGGAGGCAGTGAGGGGTGCTGTCATCTTCACTAAGCTCGATCTCAGGGGTGCCTACCATCTCATTCGTATAAAAGAAGGCGATGAGTGGAAAACAGCATTCAGAACTCCCTTTGGCCACTTTGAGTATCTGGTAATGCCCTTTGGTCTTGCTAATGCCCCCTCTGTATTCCAACGCTTCATGGATCAGGTTTTTTCTGACATGTTGTTCCTTTTCGTCATTGTATACCTAGACAACATACTGATTTATTCCAAGGAACCTCGGAAACACCAAGAACACGTTAAGGCAGTTTTACAACGTTTACGTGAAAATAAGCTCCTAGCCAAACCTGAAAAATATCTTTTCCATGTATCAACCGTTCACTACCTTGGGTTTGTTCTTAGCTCCAAAGGTATCGGAATGGATCCTTCCAAGGTTGATTCCATCCTGTCTTGGCCTGTTCCTACTACTGTGAAACACATTCAATACTTCCTGGGGCTTGCTAACTTTTACAGGAAATTCATACCCGGGTTTTCTGACATTGTACACCCTATTGTAACACTTTTAAAGAAAGGCACTCCGTTTCAGTGGTCCTCAGCTCAGGAGTCGGCGTTTCAACGATTGAAATTGGAATTCACTCGAGCTCCCATTTTAGCTCAACTTTATACAGACAGACCCTTCCTAGTTGAGACTGATGCATTCACCTACGCCATCGGAGCAGTCTTGAAACAAGAACTTGATGACAAGATGGAACATCCCATTGCCTATTTATCCCGTACTTTGACTCCTAGCGAAACTCATTATTCCGTCCTGGAGAAGGATTTGCTTGCCATCCGAAAAGCCTTCACTGACTGGCGTCATCTCCTTCTGGGAGCCAAACACCCAGTACAAGTTCGTACCGACCATTGGAACTTACCAGTCTTACAATCCCTGGAGTGCAGAAACAGATGTCAGGCCCACTGGGCCTTATTTTTTCCCCAATACCAGTTTCAAATTCTTCACGTTCCTGGAACACATAACATCATAACTGATGCCTTGTCCAGACGTCCTGACTACGAGCCTCTCGAAGCATGCTCCTTTCCCAAGATGTTTCCTGACTCAGTAATTGTAGCCAAAACTATTTCTCTCCTGGAGGAAATTCGTGCCAACACCTTCTTCCGAACTCTGGAAGGAATACGAAAGGAACGATCTTAGGAACCTCCAGCAGAAAGACGGGTATCTTTTCAAGGAAAACTGGCTGGCAATACCCACACAGGAACTCAGACAAAAAATCACAAGACTATGTCACGATACCCTCCATTCAGGAAATCGAGGCATCACCACCACCCTCCATCTTTTACAAAGACAGTTCTGGTGGCCACGGATGAAAGATGATGTAAGAACCGATGTCCAATCCTGTGCAGTCTGTAACCAGAACAAACATGATAACAGAAGACCAGCAGGTCTCTTACACCAACCAGTAATGCCAACACAACCTTTGGAAATTATCGCCACAGATTTTATCGTAGAATTACCCCCATCCAGAGGATACACGACCATAATGGTTACAATTGATCTGTTTACACACATGGCTCACTTTACACCCTTGCTCAAGCTACCATTTTCATCAGAATTGGCTGGTATTTTCCTGGAACACATATTCAGACTTCATGGACTGCCTTCCAAAATCATCTCTGATAGAGGCCTCCAATCCATATCCCAATTTTGGAAACAACTATGTCAAATATTGGAAATTCAGCGTTCGTTCTCATCAGGATATCACCACCAAACCAATGGAGCAACAGAACGAGTCAACCAGACCCTAGAGCAGTATCTTCGCTGTTTTTCCACCAAAGTCCAGGATGATTGGTCACTTCTGATTCCTGTAGCTGAGTTCGCTTACAACAATTTGGATCATTCAGCCATCAAAACCAACCCATTCTTCTGTAGCCAGGGATTTCATCCTTCAGTTCTACCGTCTATCCTGCCTCATCCAACCCCCGTCCCTGCGGTCGATTCCTGAATCGAAATGTTAATCAATGTCCACTAAGACGCCAAAGAACGACTGGAAAAGGCCAGGAAAGATTATGCAGACACCCAAAGAAGACCAAGCCCTCCTTACGCGGTCGGAGACAAAGTTAGGTTGTCCTCGAAACTTCTTCCTTGACATCTACAACCAAATAAATTAGCCCCTAAGTATTATGAACCCTTCTCCATAAAAGAAATCATTAATCCAATAGCCTACCAACTCCAGCTTCCTGATTCATGGAAAAGGATTCATCCAGTCTTCCACACTTCCTTGCTGAAACCATTTGTGCATTCTATCCGAACTGCTCCTAGACCCCCTCCAGTACTCGTCAATAATATACTTGAGTTTGAGGTCTCCAGGATATGTGATTCCAGATACAGACGCAGTCAACTCCAGTATCTGGTTGAATGGAAGGGATACCCTCCCAGTGAGCGCACCTGGGAACCAGTCTCAAACATGAATGCCCCTCGTCTGTTACAAAGATAACATCGGATCCACCCAGGCAAACCCGGTGGTACCGGGCTTAGGAGGAGGCATGCTGTCATGATCCACCAAGCCCACCCTTTTTGGACTTCATGGTCCATGATGCACCGCTGTGTTAACTCTGTGGTTCTACCAACTTGCCCTGCGCTTCCAAAGCGCTGCACTCCAGTCTTCTCTTAGTACGTTCAGCTTCCTAGAAAAAGGCTACGCCTCTGCGGCGCCGCGCGTCTCAACGCTACTGCTTGGTGTAGCTAGATGTGCGTTCCGAAGTTCGCTTCGCGTTCTCCTTGTTACCCTATTTTCTTCCTTCCTGCCTGGTATTCATTTAACCCTTTCCCCTTACCTGTTTTTGTGGACTACTCGTCAGCATCCTGGTTCCTCGCCCGGATACTGAACGCTTCCGTTTGGAAGGCTTCAACCTCACGCTGGACTCCGAAGACCCGCGTCCAAGTTTATACAAATCCCGGACAGTAAGGAAGAAGGAAGCTACGTCCAAGAGCGTCACAAGAAAGGAAAAACAGGTGAGAAGGGGAGAAACTTGTGACAAAGTGGAAGAGTCTTTAGAAAAGTAATTCGATCTTTTCATTCTCTGTGGTTGCTGGAATTGTCCTTTTCCTAGTCAGATGTGAGGCTCTTGTGTGGGCACCAGACTCTTATCTTCTGGTTGTACTGTGGGGAAACTCATTGGACCCTCTGCAGGCAGTACTCCCCCCTTCAGGTGCTCTTCTGGGATTACCAATAGCGCTGAATGCAATGTGGCCAGTGAACAACAGCACCTCCATGAAGTTGGGAGGTGCAAGTAAGCTTGTCGACCACAGATACAATAGTAATCCATCAGTCCCGCCGTTCCTTTCTTCATGTCTGTGATCAAGAGAGTTTTATTACAATGTTCGTTTGTGCCATCAAAGACTGTAACCTTGCTGCAGAAATAGAGCTTATATTCTTCTTCCTTGTGCACTTGCACCACATTTTCCATTGTTGCAATCCGGAGTCAGGGCCCTGAGACCACCCCTCCACACCATTTAGTTCATGACAAGACAAAAAGCCAGAAATGCTCACAGCCACCCAGCCTATTTCGGACAAATGCCAAACGCACCAATGATTGATAGATACACTGAGCGGTACCCTCTCAGCTAGCCATACAGACCAAATACTATGCAATTCTTTCCATGAGTGGGAGAAGAGACCACGATCGTGAACAAAGACACCTATATGGACAGCCTGGACTAAGCACCAAGAAGCCGTGTTACTGACATCATTAGTGACACCACGACATGACAGTGTTAGACATGAAGCACACATGCAGTCCGTACTGCACCACACAAACACACACTCAAATACATGAAGAACATGAATGCAGAGTTCTATAGTTGGAGGACAGCTACATATGCATACTGGCAATGCTTTTATTATTTTGTCATTAGATAAATGCAGTAACGCAGAACCACAAGGCACAAGAGATCCTGAGCAAGCTTGCTGATGCTTAAAGCCAATATTCACGTGGACATACAGGAGTGTATATGGAAACTGATTGAATCACGTATAGCTAACCCATAGAAAATGTAGAATAACATGGGCAATGTGGAAACCGCATTATAAGGTTTAGGAAAATTACAGCACATCTCAAATCACTGAGCAGGAGACGAACAGAGCAGACTAAGGCTGGACAGAGAGCAAGACGCGTGAGCCAGGGCCCACAGCCAAGGTCAGAGATTTGAAGAGACATTCTAATGCCCAAACGACAAAGGGACCAGCTGCAAAAAAAAACAGAATAAATCCTCATAATTAGGAGCTGCAGAGCTCGATTTTGTGGTCTCTAAACACGTGGTACAGCTGAATGAAACAATGGATAGTCTTCCATGGTGGGAAAGAGAAGCCAGTCCCAGCAACCAGATGTGGATTGAAACAAGTGTTCCTACGATTAGGAGAATATTCTCATAAGGCAAGGTGGTGTACACAAGTTACAATACAGACACATAATTGTTCACATCACCTTGAAAAGGTACACAGTGAGCTGAGAACACGTTTGAGTTCCAGGCCTTGGGGGATCAGCTCTAACCAATCACAGTTTAGTATTCCAGAGTGGATAGCAATGACATGCACCAATGGTAAGCCCACTACTCTGCAACAATGTAATAGATGGTGAATTGGGGACGGGACAGGCCAGCCACCTGACATGCGAAGCCAGTAGAATAACTTCTATGGGTAGCCATATAGGTAATAGAGGTCTCAATAGCCAATCTCTCAAAATGATAGGTTTTTTGGAGAAGGGCCCAAGTGATGATAGAGCAATGACGCAAGTTTGCAGTAAAACTGGCCTGCAAGCCAAGAGACGTTGAGAAGTACTGAAATCCACCTGTGTTCTTGTATTGATTGCTGTTGGTTTTATTGCAATAAACAACAGTTTGAACTTACTGTTGACTGACTCTGTGTATACTGGGGGAGGGAGTTGGGCTCTCCAAGTCCACAGAGTTCCAGCATCGCTCTGGCATACCTGGGAGTTCCACCCAACAAGTGGGCAGCAGAGCTGATGGCTCCTCGTAAGGTTTAGCAAGGAAGCTGGCCTAGATTGTGGAAGGTAAATTGACTGGTTAAGTTTCCTGCAGTGAGACATTTTGCACGCGAGGCGACGCCTCAGGCACATTTCGATCACAAGAGAATATTGGTATACTCTGCCTGGAGGCAGGAAGACAGCTTTTCGGTTTTATGTGTATTTTGAGGCTATCGGCCTATAACAGTGGGCGTGCGGTATTTGATTTCTCAGCACTAGCTTGTTTAGTAAATTGGTGACATCACCCATAGGTTTATACATAGGACACAGAGAGCATGAGAAGGTGAGGAGCTAGCATTGGAAACTTGGGATTGGCAGACGAGGTGAACCAGTGGTGGTGCGCGGAAGGCGCATGCGCAAGCTTCTGGGTGTGCGTAAAGAGGAAGTGACAGCAAATTTTGTAAATTTGATAAGTTGTGGAGCCAGAGAGGCTCATAGTAAATTCAAGAACTATTGTTATTACATTGTACCTTTCTCCCTAAACAGCGGATTGTCAAAACCCTCGACTTGCGGTCAGGAAAAAGATGGAAAATGTATCGGGAAGTGCGGGGGTGACACCTGTGTAAGACACTCCCACCCTACAGAGAGAAAATATATAAATATAGCATACAATGGTCTAAAGGCACTGAGGGAAAGTTAACTAAACCAAAGACCTGCAGCAATCACTACTGGCAAACATACAGGGTGCCTATAAGGGGAAGAAGCTGGCAAGCTGCATAGCCATATTTGAATTGGGTAAGGGGATACAGCGAGGCATCAGTGCATGCTGAGCCAGCTGCAGATGCCGGAGTCCCCAACCTTGGCTTCCGCTTGTCAAATTCACCAGGTGAGTAACCTCCTTTCCCAACCTCCTCCTCACCTGACCCTTCTGAGATGTTGTCCTTGGTTTCTGTGGTGGGTCTTCTCCTAGCTTTCTTGTCTTCGGCAGGCAACTGTCTTTGGGATGTCTTCTTCTTCTTATCGCGTAAATAAGGCCTGGCTCCCTCAGAGGCCACCTTGACAGGGAAGGAACACCTGCCCAAGGGGAACCCCGAGGAGCCAAACCTCCAATGGCAGGGAAAAAGCCAAAAAGGCACAAAAAAACCCTGGTAGGATGTATTTCTTCCTTGAGATGGATAGTCAAAGACTGTAGAGATTTCGGAGTCTTTTCTGAGCTACTTCCGGTGTAGATGCGGAATAACAGTATAAGGAAGCTTGGACTTCGATGGGAGAATGAAGAAGGGAATAATATATATAGAACAGTTCCCACTTACCGAGAGCTCTGGCAGCACCCAGAGAGTGAAGGTACCCAAGTCGTGATCGCGGACGCCAAAATAAACAGCTCCGCGACCGCAAACAAAACGGGAGTGCCGCGGCGCTGCGAAATGAAAAGGGAAAAACAGTACCGCGGTCAAGGAAGGAAAACAGAAACAATACCGCTGCAAACACCGGGTAAGTGCGAAACTAGCGGACAGGACAGGAAGAAAATAACAGGGGAAGGCAGAAACAGGAACACAGGCGAGAAGGGAAAGAATACAAGATATGAAGGACCGAGTGAACGGAAGTCAAGGGTTTAGCGGGGAACTCTAAGAAGAACTGTGGAAGGACGATCCGTAGCTCGCAGCGTTGAAGAGTCTGAAGGAAACACAGATACAACGCGCCGGAAAGGGGGCGTGGTTGCATCTTATAGCCCAGCGACGCCATGTTGGGTGAGGACTAGACCGAAGTATACTATTATTGGAGACGCCATGAGCTCCACAGCTTCCATGGACGAATCCTGACAGTATACCCCTTTCCCTTCGGGGGCCCTCCGGGTTTCCCCGGGTGGAGGCGGTGGAAACGTTGAATGAGCCTAGGAGCATGGAGATGACCTCTAGGTTCCCACGTTCTCTCTTCCGGAGGATAACCCCTCCAGTGTACCAGATATTGAAGTCTTCCCTTACGGTATCGTGAGTCCACCAGATAAGTCACCTCATACTCCTCTTGAACAGGTGGGTGTAAAGATTTCTTGTTAGACAGTCTTCGTGCATACGGGTCCTTCTGGTATTCTTTGAGCAAAGAGGTATGGAAGACTGGATGCACCCTTCGGAGTCTGTCCGGTAGTTTAAGTCTGTAAGCCACCGGGTTAATCTGAGCGAGAATGGAGAAAGGCCCTATGTATCGTGGTGCAAATTTGCCAGCATGGACCCATTTTGGCAAAAACCTTGTGGACAACCAGACTAACTGGTTGGGCTTCCAGGCCGGATTACTACCTCTCCTCCGGTCTGCCCATTTCTTGTGCATCTGTCTGCTGGACTCCAGGGCCCTTTTGGCCGTCTTCTGAACTTCTAGGAGTTCCACCAACAAGCTATCAATAGCAGGTGTCCTGGTGGAAGGTAAACCTAACCATGGCAAGGGGTTAGGATGGTACCCGTAAGTACAGAGGAATGGGCTCATTTTGATGGATGTATGAAGAGCATTGTTATAGGCGAATTCCGCCTGAGGGAGAAAGGAAACCCAATCTTCTTGCTTATTAGAGCAAAAACATCGAAGGTACTGTTCAAGAGTAGAATTCAGCCTCTCAGTCTGACCATTGCTCTGCGGATGGTAACCTGATGACAACGCTCTGTCGATGCCTAGCTGTTGGCATAAGGTGGTCTAGAATCTTGAGGTGTATTGGGATCCTCTGTCCGAGACTATAGTCCTAGGCAGGCCATGTAGTCTGACAATGTCCCTTAGGAATACTGCTGCCATCTCTGGAGCCGATGGTAGATGGGATAAGGCTGAAAAATGTGCCAGTTTGCTGAAGGAATCGATAGTTACCATGATGGTATTCATTCCCTTTGAGAAGGGTAGCTCCACGATAAAGTCTGTGGAGATATGTTCCCAAGCCCTTCCTGGTACTTTTGACTGTTGTAGCAAGCCCATCGGCCTCCCTGTAGGACTCTTGCTACTGGCACACACCGGGCACGAAGAGACGTATTTGTCTACGTCCTTGCGGAGAGTGGGCCACCAAAATTGTCGACATATGAGATCCCGTGTCTTGCGTATGCCAGGATGACCCGACAACTGAGAGTCATGGCACCACTTGAGTATCTGGCTCTGCAGGGTCTTAGAAGGGATATAGAGAGCTTTCCTAGGTAGTACAAACCGTTTGGGTCTTGAATGACTGACCGAGGCAGTGCTTCTTCCTCCTTATATTGCTCCATGAGTTCATGCAAGAAAGGGATCACGGTGGACACTCTCAGTGCCTTAGAAAGCAGTAATTCATGACCCTGGATCTTGGTGGGTTCTTCTCCTTGGCTTCGGGATAGGGCATCGGCAACATGATTTTCGGTACCAGGTATGTAGGTAAGAATAAAATCGAACTGTAAGAAATAATATGCCCAGCGGGCATGGCGGGAATTGGTGCATTCCATTTGTTGGAGTACCTTTAAATTCCTGTGGTCAGTGCGAATAAGGAACTTATGGTTTGCCCCTTGCAGCAGATGGCGCCATTCTTGACATGCTAGCTTCATGGCCAACAGTTCCTTTTCGAGGACTGAGTAGTTCTGCTCACTGCTAGACAACGTCTTTGAATAGTAGGCAACTGGATGTTCCAGTCCGTCCTCTGCCTCTTGTAACAGCACTGCTCCTACTGCTCCAGCTGAGGCATCGGTCTCAAGGACAAAGGGTCGGTTCTGATCTGGCTGGACTAGAATAGGGGCTGTAGAGAAATGTTCCTTTAAACACCTGAAGGCCTCCCTCTGGTCTTGATCAAATGAAAACTTGACGCCCTTCTTAAGCAAATGAGTGATGGGTTGTACTAGCTGGGAAAAATTCGGAATGAATTGTCTATAAAAGTTCGCCAACCCTAGGAATCTCTGTATCTCCTTGACATTTTGGGGTTCTTTCCAGTCTTGGATAGCATGTATCTTACTTGAGTCCATCTGTACTCCTGCTGCAGAGAGAATAAAGCCCAGATAAGATACTGACCTGGCTTCAAAAGTACACTTCTCGGGCTTGACTAATAGGTGGTTGGCCTGTAAACGGAATAATACCTCCTTGACCTGATCCCTGTGTTCTGGAAGGCTGCGTGAGTACACCAAAATATCATCCAAGTAAACCACTACTGACACAAACAATAAGTCTGAAAACATTCTGTCCATAAACCGCTGGAATATGGCGTGAGCGTTTACAAGCCCGAACGGCATCACCCTATATTCGAAGAGACCTAAAGGTGTCCGAAAGGCAGTCTTCCACTCATCACCCTTACGGATCCTCAAGAGATGATAGGCTCCTCTGAGATCCAATTTGGTATAGAATTGGGCTCCTTGAACTGCTTCCAGCACGTCCCTTATCAAGGGCATGGGGTAGCGGTCTCTAACCATTACCTGATTAAGCCCCCGGTAATCTATGCAGGGTCTGAGTTCTGCTGAGTCCTTTTTTGGTATAAAGAACAGTGAAGCTCCGCAAGATGACCTGGATTCTTGGATAAGGCCGTTCTGGAGGTGAGCGTCTAAGTAATCTCTTAAAGCCTTCTTTTCAGGCAAAGACAAAGGGTACATCCGACCAAACGGTACTTGAGAGGAAGGCTCGATGTTGATGGCGCAATCTTCCGACCTGTGGGGAGGAAGTACTCTTGGCAGTATATCCTTGAAGACTTCAGAGTATTCCTGGTACTGGAGTGGGATAGAAGATACTGTCTTCTTTATTGGATTGCTTAACTCTTCTACTCCAATCTGGAGGTTAGGGACCTCCATGCAATGTACCTGACAATAATCCGAATCAAAACATACCTTGTTAGTGTACCAGTCAATTGAAGGGTTGTGCCTTCGAAGCCAGGGAATTCCAATGACCAACGGAAAGTGTGCCGCCTTAATCATATCAAATACCATGTCTTCGGTATGCTGTTCCATCTTCATCCGTAAGGGAACGGACTCCTTGACTATGGGCCCTGAGGACAGAGGAGTACCGTCCACTCCTTCCACTGGAATAGGTTTGTTCTTGAGGCGCTCGGGCACCTTGTTCTTCCTGGCCCAGTCTATGTCAATAAAATTCCCTGCGGCCCCGCAGTCCAGCATGGCCAACACCTCGATGGGCTCAGGACTCGTTATCCAGAGTTGGACCTTGAATACCATGAGTCTATTGTCTTTGTCCCCTGTTATTAGTCTTGTAATGAAGCAAGGGCTGTAGCTGGTATCCCCGACACCTCCCTTGCATAGGTTCGGGGGCTGGAGTTTTCCTTTCGACGAGGTGGTACTTCTGGACAGTTGCGAAGTAGATGTTTAGAAGAGCCACAGTACATACACAGTCCTGCTTCGCGACGTCTTCTTCGTTCTTCTGGAGTTAAAGGCCCCCTGGTTGTTCCGATCTGCATGGGTTCATCCCTTTCGGTGTTTTCTCGGGAAGGTTGGAAAAGAGGGGGGTAGTCAGTTGACGAGGTCTTCTCCTTTCCTTTCGTCGTTCGTTAAGACGGAATTCAATCTGTAAGGCTATAGTAGTGAGTTCCTGGAAAGACGAAGGGCGAGCAATCCGAGCCAGCTCGTCCTTAATATCCTCATGAAGACCTCTTCGGAATATCGTCTGTTTGGCAGAGTCCGGCCAGTCTGCCTTTGTGGCAAGCCGGATAAAACGGGATAAGTAGGTTTGGACATCTGTAGTGCCCTGTATCACATCCAAAATGGCCTCAAAAGAAGTGTACAGGACCTCCGGGCGATCAAATCTCTCCTTGAACAGTTGTATGAAGCGGTCGTAATCCTGTAGCGCAAGGTCATTATTTGTGACCAACGGAGTGGCCCAAGCCAGGGCGTTACCAGTTAGGTTAGCTATGATGAATCCCACTCTGGTCCGGGCTGTCTGGTAGGCATAGGGACGGAATGCGAAATACACCAGGCAGGCATCCAAGAACTCCTTAAGACCTCCAGGATGCCCATCATACTTCCCAAACGACAGGGCCATAGGGGGTAGATCTCCCCGGTCATCTCTGTGCAGGACTACCTGCTGTCTTAAAGCTACATTCTCTGCTTTCAATGCCTGTACTTCAACCGTAAGGTTCTGCATCGCCACCACCAACTCCTGATACTGCTCCAAGGACGCCATGGGGGACTTTGGGCGTTGTATTCTTTCACATTCACCAGGTGAGTAACCTCCTTTCCCAACCTCCTCCTCACCTGACCCTTCTGAGATGTTGTCCTTGGTTTCTGTGGTGGGTCTTCTCCTAGCTTTCTTGTCTTCGGCAGGCAACTGTCTTTGGGATGTCTTCTTCTTCTTATCGCGTAAATAAGGCCTGGCTCCCTCAGAGGCCACCTTGACAGGGAAGGAACACCTGCCCAAGGGGAACCCCGAGGAGCCAAACCTCCAATGGCAGGGAAAAAGCCAAAAAGGCACAAAAAAACCCTGGTAGGATGTATTTCTTCCTTGAGATGGATAGTCAAAGACTGTAGAGATTTCGGAGTCTTTTCTGAGCTACTTCCGGTGTAGATGCGGAATAACAGTATAAGGAAGCTTGGACTTCGATGGGAGAATGAAGAAGGGAATAATATATATAGAACAGTTCCCACTTACCGAGAGCTCTGGCAGCACCCAGAGAGTGAAGGTACCCAAGTCGTGATCGCGGACGCCAAAATAAACAGCTCCGCGACCGCAAACAAAACGGGAGTGCCGCGGCGCTGCGAAATGAAAAGGGAAAAACAGTACCGCGGTCAAGGAAGGAAAACAGAAACAATACCGCTGCAAACACCGGGTAAGTGCGAAACTAGCGGACAGAACAGGAAGAAAATAACAGGGGAAGGCAGAAACAGGAACACAGGCGAGAAGGGAAAGAATACAAGATATGAAGGACCGAGTGAACGGAAGTCAAGGGTTTAGCGGGGAACTCTAAGAAGAACTGTGGAAGGACGATCCGTAGCTCGCAGCGTTGAAGAGTCTGAAGGAAACACAGATACAACGCGCCGGAAAGGGGGCGTGGTTGCGTCTTATAGCCCAGCGACGCCATGTTGGGTGAGGACTAGACCGAAGTATACTATTATTGGAGACGCCATGAGCTCCACAGCTTCCATGGACGAATCCTGACACCGCTCCCCCCACATGTCCATCTGAGTGTGGTATCTGATGACACAGACGATGAGCAAGGGATGTACCCACTGCAGGAAGTAAGAGCATTACTGGAATTAGGAGCAGCAGAGGGGTATTCAAAACTGACATATATGCCAAAACCATATACAACATAACGTGGGAAGTGTAGATGAGTGGGGTACTATTTGGAAAACCTTGAAGATAGTGACCAGAGGAGAAATGATAGCTAAGGCTGGGGGCATTTTCCAGAAATTGAGGGAGGAGCTGGCAGCTATGGAGGAGGAGATCTGAACACTGGAAGCCCAGCACAGAGGCCTGCGGTCGGAAGAGGAGACACTAGCTGCAACCCGGTCCTTTTGCCTTGAAGCGTGGGAGAGGTTGTCTAAATTTGACTATGTAACGCTCACCACTAGGGCACACACCAATGGGGACAAACCTGGGAGGCTTTTGTCATGGCTTTGTAAACAAAAACAGCCAAGACCCCTAACTACCCTGCTACATGATGAATGTGGGGCCACATGGAGGTCGCAGCTTGAGATCGATGATATTTTCACCACTTACTACTCCCACTTGTATAGTCACAATGAACAAGTACCCCACAGGGACATGATGGACGCTCTTTCCCTTATTACACTCCTAAGACTTACTGACATACAAAAGGCACTCTTAGATCAACCAATCACAGTGGAGGAGTTGAGCAAAGTGATTGCCTCACTTTCTACAAGTAAAACGGCCAGAAGTGATGGACTCCCCGTGAATTCTATAGAACATACAGCCCTACGTTAGCTCCATGCTGCTAAAGGTTTTTGAAGAGGTGTGCTCCCGGATAGCATGAGAGAAACCTGGTGGTACCCATACCCAAACCTGGGAAACCAATGGACAGATGTGACTCGTACCGCCTCCTAGCTATGTTAAATTATGATGTTAAAATACCACAGTACTAGCGGGGAGGCTTCACAAAGTCATTAAGGACCTGATACATATCGACCAAACTGGGGTTGTCCCAGGCCGCAGCACTTCCCTGAACCTCCGTACTCTACAGCATGTTATTGAACAGACCAATTCCTGCGAGGAGTATTCTGTAGTGGCGTCATTAGACACAATCAAAGCTTTTGATTCCCTCTATTGATAATGGCTGTTTGCTGTGTTGCAGAGCTTCAGGATAGGAGAGTGTTTTATTTGCTGGCAGACATATATAAAAAATGTGGAATATTCAACGGGGGACACGCCAAGGTTTGTCCGTTATCTCCTATGTTAGACATATTGGCTCTGGAGCCCCTGGCAGTCTACCTGCGCCAAGAATACTTAACTGCGGGCATTATGGTTGATGGTTCTAGACACCTTGGGCCGCATTACGTGTTTGGCGGTAACCCTGCCGGTGCTACCGGCTGGTTGCTGCCGGACCTGTAATATTTTACCGGCACCTGACCTCCTGGTCCCATAGGACTCTATAGGAGTGGGGACACGGAAGCGCCATCATTTTGCTAACGGTGCCAGCGCTTCCTGAGGTGTTTGCCTACCATGGCCGCTGTGCCCAGCAGGGTCTGACGGCAGGCAAACACAGAGTCTGCTTGTCCGGAAACAAGGGTGCCGGCAAACTTATAATGAGTCCCCTTGTGTTGTTATATGCTGATGATGTCTTGCTCTATTTGTGTGAACCACAACACAACCTGCCAATAGTTCTGGACATATTGGATACTTCGCAACACTTTCTGAGATTTTCTTCAATAGAAAGAAGTCCTGCCTCTTTCCTCTGGCTGGTCTTCGCGAGGTGAGTGAAACCACCTTATCAGACCTGGGGCTCCCTTGGGAGGTGTGCCCCTTTAAGTATTGGGTGTTCAGATCATGCATACAACGGAAGACCAGTACACCTGCAACACCCTTGGGTTAGTGAAGGGACTTAAAAAATCGATGTCCTTTTGGTCCGATTACCGCTTTCAATCATGGGTAGAATAGCAATTATTTAAATGATTGTTCTCCCTAGATTTCTGTATTACTTCACAAATGTTCATTACTATATCAAAGCTCCCTTTTTTCATTTATTAGACATATTGATTAGAGTGTTCCAATGGAGCCCTGACCGACACAAGCTTGCTCTGACAGTATTATGCCTGCTTTAGAAAGAAGGCGGGGTGCAACTACCCAAGTTAGAATTTTATTACCTGGCGGCCCAGCTAAGCTTTGTAATGAAATGATTATCTGATGGCATCACTTCTGAAACACTGTTACTTAAACACTTGGTGGCCTTGCCCACCTTAATGACGCGCTGTGGCGTCTGGTTAACTGCATGAATTCCTTACCACTACTAGTGGAGCTGGGCAGGAAGATATGGTCCCGGGTGTTGAAACTACTTTGTATAACCCGCTCCTACTCGTCCAATGTCCCAATAGTGGCTGATGTGTGCAAATACAGGGATGATCTTAGGGTTGCAAGGCACTGGGAGGAGTGAGGTATTTCCACATGGGGAGATATGTACGAGAATGGTAGATTTAGCGACTTGGATAGCCTCGCCCAATGAACTGGCCTGCCCAAGGGACAATTCCTACGGTACATGAAAGTGGTGGGTGTGGCTAGACGCAGGTGGAGCGGGTGACCTGCTAAACCAGAAGAGACTGAGTTACTGGCACTAATGTATGCCATAGAGGACGGTTGGAGGCCAGTGTCCAGATTGTATGGTTGCTTGCTGAACCGACCTAATCCTCTGGGTCTAACATTGAAATCATGCTGGGAATCAGCTCTGGGAACTGTAATTGCGGAGCAGGCCTCGGTAACGGATGCTTAGTTTCCCTAAAAATGTGTCCCGCAATGCCTGCTTCAAATTGATTCAAATTGATTCAAATAAATGTGCTCCACTGCTTATACATGACCCCTAGTAGAGTCGCTAAATTTCACAAACACAAACACTCGATTTGCCCCTGGTGTCATCAAGATGATGCAGACCTACTCCACATGTTTTGGAAATGTGTAAAAATGCAAAAGTTTTTGCTCTCGCATTGAACAGGCTTGCAAAATGGCTGGGGTTATTAGATATAATTGGGACCCGACAGAATGCCTCCTTGGCACATATCCCAGGAACAGCAAATATAAGCATATCATGAAATGTATGGATCTAGCTTGCATTCTTGCTAAATACTGCATTGCCATGTTCTGGAAGTCTGCGGGGGGCCCCACAATACAAACAGTGGTACAACGAATTTGAAATTTGGAGTGAGGCTGAGACAAGAATGTGGGCTAGATCATTGCATTGCCTGGACGAAACCCTTTGGGACGCCTATGAATCTTGGAAGATGCTTGTTTTCAGTGTGTTCCACCCATCGATGATAAGCCACTGTGAACCTCTTGGTACCTGCCCATTGCATTCACTGTGTGTAAATGTGAGTTTTCTGTGCACCCACCCCCTAACCGCCGAGCCTGATTTCAACCAATTCCACTGTCACCTAATTTACACCCTACAGTGCCTAGGTTGATGCACTTCCGTCACTGTACTCACTAAATCCCTTTATTTTGTATTTGAGCCTAGTTAACATGCCAGGAAAGTTACCTTCTTTTGTTGTTATGTTCTTTCTTTCTTTCCTTTCCTTTATTGTTAATTTGTTTGCATTCAGTCACAAGTTAACCCATGTGTTGTACTTTCATTGTTTTCTTGCTGACTGTTGTAATCACCTGCTGTTTGCTAATAATAATAAACACATTTTAAAATAAAAATAAGCCACTACCATATACTCTGGAGGAGGGGCAGAGAGGTGCAGGACAGCCGATCGATGAGAAGGAAACTAACAGTGAGGTGCAGAAGGGCGCGAAGGAGGGGCTTGGGAGCATAGCCACGTACAAGTGGATAGGGGGACAGATGCTCCTTAAGCTGGAAGGGAAGACAGACGGGGAAATAAAGGGGCCGGCTAAGGCAATGGATGGTCTGAAGGGAAGCAGTGAAGCATCAGACTGGGCTGAGATAATGGACAGACAGTAAAAGGAAAGGGAGGAGAGGGTAGAGAGCGAAGTCAGGGAGAGGAGAAGAGATGAAAGGCTAGCGAGAGAAGATAGGGAGAGGAGAAGGGAGGAAGAGAAGGAGCAGGTGCAGAGAGAAAGAGAAGAAAGGATAGAGAGAGATCGTAGAGAAAGAAAGCGAGAGGAATGGGAACAACGGGACAGATGCATTAGAGAATTACAAGAGGTCAAGAGGCGGAAGGAAGTAGCAGAACAGGAAAAACGCAAGTTGTGTGAGAGGGACCAGAGGAAGTTGCAGGTGGGTAGATTGTCAAGGGAATGCGCGTGCAAAGAGGAGGACGAGCGAGCAATAAGGGCGGTAAAGATACAATGGACAGCGGACAGGAGAAACCATAGCCTTGAGGAGGGCAGATGAGCAGAGCCAGATAGCACAAGCTCACGGGACAGGAGCACAATGCAAAGGGACAGAACAGGCCTAGGGACCAGGGGGGAAGGCAGCAGATATGACTTGAGGGATATCGACCTCAGTCTGAAACCCAAAACTGACACGACAACTAGGAGACTGAGCTTTGCAGATTACTTTTTTAGTAACATGTGCTCAGGGTCCGACAATGAAGGACAGAACAGTGGGGACGAGAGGAGGGAGCTACGTCAGCTCCAGTCCACAGGTACGGGTGCAGACAAGTGCATGACATGGGAACAAGGGACACATACAGAGGGAGCAGGAGGAGGCAGCATGGACGAGCGGGCACGGCTGGCAAAGGACTTGTGCACCCTCAATGACATAACTACATACGTAGACAGGCTTAGCGATTTCCCAGGATGAAGGGGGAAACAGTTATAGTTTGCTCACAGGGAAGTTTAACAGGGGAACATGATGACAGTGTCCAGAAACCCACCATGGAAACACACTGACAAGGACAACGTGAGGTGTAGGCTGCCATCGTTAAGTGCGGTTGCTGGGAAAGGGATTTATGAAATGTAGAGAATGACAGCGGGACAGAGGTTAGCAGTGGGAGATGTAAAGGGGCTACTAGTGGCAATCCTCTGGGACACTGCTGATGATGTATGGAAGAGGGTGGGGTTCCCCAGAGTGACAACCCAAAACACGGGCGCACAATGGTTTGCCGTTTGCCAACTGCAGAGCAGCAGTATGGCGAACACTAAGGACACAATACCCGGACACATCAGACATTGGGGCAATTATGTCCCGGAAAATGAAGGAAGATGAAGACCCCTTGCAGTACATTCAGGAAATTCAAAAGCTTTGGCGCCTTGAAACTCGAGAACCGTGGGATAAAACCATAGCAATATTTTATCACGTACTATGCCAGGGGCTGCCAGAGCCCATTCAGAAACTTTTTAGGAAGTTGGTAGGCATGGAAGCAAAAGGTTGGCCAGAAATACAACTCACAATCATTCACCATTTTAGGCTATGGTAAGAGAAGCTTAAGAAAAAGGCAGAAGAAGAAGGGGGAGGATTCATGGGGGGGGAACACACATCAGGGTTTCAAGGAAAAAGGGGGCAATCGAGAGGACGCGGTTTTGGACCACAGATACATCACAACCAAGGGGGCTTTCGAGGAGGGTTTCGGGATATGGGCAGCAGGTGCAGCAGGGCACAGGGGATTTTACAGGAGGTTTCCAAGGGCAAGGGAGGCAGCCACCACAATTTTGGATGTGTGGGCAGATAGGACACATCCCAAGAGTGTGTAGGAGCAGGGGGATGCAGCAGAATTGGGGAGTACAGGGCCAGCAGCCAAATCAAGGGGATCAAGAGGACTACTACACACAGGGCCAGCAGCAGCAATGACAGACGCAGAACACACACCAACAAGCACCAAAGATGCAAGCACAAGCACCACAGATGCAAGCCCCTGTTCCACAGTATTTGCAAGCACAGCAGGTTCGTGGGAACACACAGCAATTGCCACAGATACAGAAATATGATGCAGTGGCACATGTGAACTCCATGGCAATGGCTGCCGTCAGATAGCTGGGAGGAGTTAACATGGTGGGGAACAACCCCTTTACAGGGAATGGGATTTCCTTATACCCTCAATAGGACAGCCCACAGATGGACTTGATGTTTTCCATTCTATAAATCATACCCAACCGTGCGGGGGAACCTCATATAGGGGTGGCAATAGGTGACAAGACTTTTTCCTTTCTTGTAGATACAGGGGCGACTAGGCCCTCCTTCATTCGAGAAGGAGCATTTAAATTGTCAGGTGATGCCCCAAATACTCAAGGATTCTCTGGGGCTCTGGAAGTGGTTCCTTTCACAGACGATATCTCTCTTTCTATAGGAGAACACAATCTATCTCTGCCATTACTCTACTCTCAACAGATACCTTTAAATATACTGGGACGAGACATTATGAGCGGACTGAAGGTGACAATGTTATTCACATGCAAGGGAATAGTGTGCTCCACACCAGGAATACACATGCTCAATGTAAGAGACATCATTCAAGCATATTGTGGACAGAGGGGGGTGCCAGTGGACAAGGAGATGTTGCAGTACGGGACTGACATTGCTATTGCATAGCTTGCAGGGATTGCAGGAAAGCTGTGGCATATGCCAAACGAGTATCTATTTAGACCTGCGATAGCATTAGACGAGGAGGAGGAAATAATAGTGCCAATAGAAATTGAGGCAGTGGTTGCAAGAGACGATTGGATAGCGCCACATGGTATGGACGACACAGGGCAACCATGGCGAGCAGTGATCGCAGTGGCAGAAGGGTGCAGATTGACCACAGTGACAGACGAAGAGCTATTCAGGGACAGGAGATCAGAGACAAAGATGGTGTTCGAGATGAGTGTGACTTACTGGTTGAGGATACACTACAGAGAGGTTCCACAGAGGATGGCAATGGCGCTGGAAGCGCCACCACCATTCTATGAGGAGGATCTGGCCAAGGTGCCCAGCATATTATGAACGACAAGTCCCTATGATGTGGGTCTTTTAAAGAGCATAGGGGGAGTAAAGATAAAACTGAAACTAGGAGGAATTTTACCAAGAGTAAAACAATACCTACTCACGGAAGAGGCAGATGAGGGCATGTATGAGACCATTGCAGCACTGGTAGAGAGAGGCATTGCATTCTTGTGCCATCAGAGTACCCATGCAACACGGCGGTGTAGCCAGTGAAAAAGGTGAAAGGGGATCATGGCACTTTATCCAGGACTTGAGGCCTCGTAACCACATAGTAGAAAAAGAGTATCCGTTGGTTGCAAACCCAGCAACCGTTTTGTGCAGCATCCCGGCAGTAGCTGCCTGCTTTCATGGTCATAGACTTGAAAAATGCATTCTTCTCACTACCATTACACCCAGCCTCACAAGTCCTGACTTCCTTTATGTATAGGAACTGGAAGTGGAAACATAAAAGACTTCCTCAAGGGCACTGCGAGTCACCCTCCATATGTAACAGAGTGATACAGATGGACTTGTGCAATATACAGATGAGAGCACAGTCCCACAGTATGTAGATGACATTTTGATCTGCATCAAGACAGAAGCTCAGTGTAGAAACAACTCAGTACACATGTTGACTGTGTTAGCTGACAAGGGATACAAGGTGGACAAGGGCAAGCTACAGTACTGTCAGAAGGAAATGCTATACATTGGGCAGACAATCTCTCAAAAGTTCCGACAGATTACACCAGAAAGGGCGGAGACAATACGCAAGACAGCTAAGCCCACGACAGTGAGAGAAATGCAGCAGTTCTTAGGGGTGTGCAACTACTGCAGACCATGGGTTTTTGACTACAGTACATACACAAGGCCTCTACTAGACGCTCTGAAGGAAGCACAGAAGGGACACAAGACACTGACATGGACAACAGAGATTACCGAGGCATTTGAAGAATTGAAAGAGGAAATATGCACAGCTCTAGTGTTAGGGACCCCAGACTACAAAAAGGATTTTTTTCTGTTCTCCCACACTGATGGTGTGGTGATGAAAGCAGTACTGACGCAGAAGACAAGCTTGTGACACAAATCCATAGCCTACTACAGTGGGAAGCTTGACCCAGTAATGAGAGGACATTATTAGTGCGAAGAAGCTTTGGCTGCTTTTGCATTCGCAGTGGAGATCTCAGCAACAATCACCATGGGGTGCACTACCACTCTTTATGTGGAGCACGCCCTTTTTGTAATACTGCAGAAGCCAAAAAGCACACTTACGACACAAAGAGCATCAGGGTACAAGGTGAAACTATCAAACGCGTTACTGAAGGTAGTGAGGTGTAGAGTGGTTAACCTCGCGATTTTCCTAGCAGACGTCCTACAAGGAGGTAACTATGCGCACGACTGTGCAGAAAACATACAGGAATTCAGTGACACTCGCAAAGTACATGAGGACGCACTTGAGGTGGGAGACGTACTGTACATTGACGGGTCATTGACAATTGACCAGACAGATGGGGTCAGGCATACAGGGACTGCAGTGGTGAGGCTGAGAGAAGATGGAACGAGTGAGGTGGTAGCCAGTGCCTGATTGCCACCTCATTATTCAGCACAAGCACCAGAGTTAGTAGCCTTGATACTAGCATTAGAACACAGCAAAGGAAAGGAAGTGACAGCGTATTCTGACTCTGCCTATGTGACGTCAACAGTACACTGAGGGTTGGCACGATGGGCGAGGAGAGGGTACAGGAGGGCAGATGTTACACCAGTATAACACGCACTTCTATTGGGCCGATTGATTGTCACTCACAGGGTTAATGACTGCTAGAAGCAAGAGAAGACAGGACTTGGAACCTGGAGTCTGATTTTGATTGCAGATCTCAGGCTAAATAACGCCCAAGCCTCCTCTCTGTGAGGGGAGGAACTCTTTTCTGTGATATGACCCTTTGCTGAACCTATTAGGTAGACAAACAGGCTGATCACTTAAAAGAATGGGAGAGCACACCGTCACGGAACCAGCTGAAAAGGAAAAGTAACAGGTTGGTAAGGTGGTAGATGTCAAAAGACCATATATCAAGGTGAGCGTTATAGATCTACCTGGGTCAATGATTCCCTTCCTTCCTAGCAGACAATTCCCTTCCTTCCTAGCAGATGGTGTCAAGGATTCCCCCTACAGGAACAAGGATATTGCTAACCTAGTACAGGTGAACCACTAGACAACAAAGCAATAGCAGGGATTTCCTTACTTGTTAGCAGAACCTTGGCCGTGTCAAAAGAAGAGTCCGGTAGAAGGGCAACGACAGAAGCAGTCCGAGTGCACATATGGGAAGGTTCAGTAGACAGGAGTTCGTAGCAATAGAACGATGAGCAGGAGCAGTACTAGTACACAAAAGGGAAGGTTCGGTACATGGGAGTTCGTATCAATGGAATGTTGAGCAGGAGCTGTCCGAGTACACAAAAGGGAAGGTTCGGTACACAGGAGTTTGTAGCAATAATGAAAGTCACAAGCAAAGGAAGACAGAACTCCGGTTTGCCAAGCAACTTTAAACAGAAGCAGCGTTTGGCGGGCTGAGGACGCTTAAATCCCTTTGACGATAGTGAGGCTCTGAGTGCTCATTTGTGGGACGAGTCATGTGCTTGTTCCGAGACTGATGGGAATCGTGGGAAGCCTCCGGGCAGTATGCGGCTGCTGAAGTCCGTCTCCATGGTAATCTCCAACGTCAGAGAAATGAAGCAGAGAAGCGCTGTATGCCTTTCTGAACAGCCGGGAACAACGGAGTTGAGTGCTGTGGTGTGACATTGACGTTATCCGTTACCCTACACAGGTAGCAATAATAAAGTGCCACCCACACACGCAAGGGGAGGATCCCATCTCAAGGGGAAATGAAGCAGAAGAATCAGAAGCAAAATGCACACCAAACATTGGGAAGCTATTGGAAATGGTGACAGCATCCAATGCCCGAGATTATGCCAGCAACATGGTGCTGAAGGAAAGGTACTTTAAATACAGGGGGAATCTGGAACTACACTAGCTATGAGCTAGTGTTGTCCCTATCTCTTCGCAGGTAAGAACATATTTTATCAAATAAAGAGATAGATCGAATCTGACAGATAAAATATACAAGCATTCTGAAGGGTACCTGGTTACTGCCTTGTTCTGCCCAGGTTGGTACAATAGTATCAAAAAACGAATGAGCAAGTTCAGGTCAATCTCTGCTGAAGAGTAGCCACTGCTACACCCTGAGTAAGTGACCCCTTGTGTGGGTGGTCACAGAATTCTCATGAAACTGTTCTTCTGCACAAAAGGGTTTTATTTTGAAGTGCAGTGGTGTAGTAATACACTGGTATTTTTAAAAAAACATAGGACATTCACATTTGAGGACATACAAAGTGTAGTACCTAAGTACGAATGATCAAGTAGTCAATATTTGAGACATCTACTTGTACAGTTTGTTCATTCTTTATAGGTTCCTTGGGAAGGAAGCTTAGAGAATTCAGTGGAATCATAAAGAGGTGGGGGGCCCATAGAGTGTGGGCACAATCAAGAGTTGAACAACAACATATAATACATGTCAACACAACAGTGTTTCGGCCATTTTGCGTGGAGCTAGGTGAGCTCTAATGGTGTAGGCATTCATCAGGACAAGAGTGTCTTTACCAGTGGAGGGTCCTATGTGGTCTGTAGGAGTGAAACAGACAAAGAACGTGTCAGGATGTACATGGGCAGCAAAGATCTAGCAGAGAAAAGTTATGAATACTATGTAGGGCGGATGCCGGTGCTTACCGAATCCGAGGAGCTTGGTGGCTCAGATTAAGAGGTGGAAGGATCCACTTCTTTAGGAGGCAGTCGTCATCCTGTCAACAGGCGCGGTCACGCCTGTAAGGGGATGAGGAAGTAGGATTACTAAATGGCGCCCCAGGGGTGCGGTGCCTCTCTAGCCCATAGTTAGTGTGTGACTAGGGAGGTGGTGGTGTAGGTCTTAGCAGATTTGGTGAGAGTAGACCTAGTGGTGGTCCAACTAAACCTGGAGTGCGCTTAAATGGGATAAAAAGGGCTTCTGTGGAATAACAAAATGCCATTTATCAAATGCACGGAAAACTTAGTGCAAATCTGTATTTAATACAATGTGATTAAAAAGAGTGCCCCTTCTCATCGGTCCTGGGGGAAGGGTGGACTGTGATCTATGTGGGCTGCGCAAGTTCTGGATTATGGTGCCACAACACGTGTCATGCAGCCTATGGTGTAGGTGGCATGAAGGGCTATGGGTGTTTAAATGTGCAGAGTCATGCTGTTTAGAGATTCCTTGCAGTGAGGGTAGGCCTACCAGTTTCTGTGCATGAAGCCGCGTGCAGTAAAGCTTACCTATTGTCAGTGCATTCAGCTGCCAAGATCGTTGAAGCAGCAGTGTGACATCTCGGATGTCGAGGATGCAAGTGTGTTAAGTGCAGGCCAGGGCCATGTTAAAGAACAGGGGCCCTGTGGTGGGGTGACTACCTAAATGCCTGTTTGAAGTTGATGCAGACAGTCAGTAGGGCCAAAATGCAAGTCATGCAAGGTGACTACCTAAATGCCTGTTTAGAGTTGAGGCAGGCAGTCAGTTGGGCCAAAATGCAAGTCATGCAAGGTGACTACCTAAATGCCTGTTTAGAGTTGAGGCAGGCAGTCAGTTGGGCCAAAATGCAAGTCATGCAAGGTGTGGCGCATGATGATGATGTCAGCCACTGTCAATCCCATTGGGTGTCAGCTGTCATGTAGTATAGAATCAGGCATGTGTTACTTCATTCCCATATGTTGTTCATGACAGGTATATGACATCAATGGTTTATATCAATTTACAGATGTAATTACTTTAAATAAAGATTTGACAGAAAATCAAAAAACAAATTGTTACACTGTGCAAATTCTTGTTTTTAGAAAATGGAAAGGATCTGTATGAAAGTCTGGCCAGATACAAGGTGGATGTGGTTTCTCAGAGAGCATCTGCAGCCATATTGTATAAAACACATTGCTGTAGACGGGTGTTCTGTCATAGGACATACAAAGTGTCGCCATATTTAACAGGAAATGCTTCCACTCTACAGTTATGTTCAAACCTTCTTTGACAGTTCGTAGTTTGTGGACCCATTTCTGTTCTAGTCTGGTCATGGTTTTGTCAATGTCTCCACCTCTACGCGTGATGTTCACTTTCTGTAAGACACCCCACTTTATATCCATGTTGGTGTGTTTCTTCTTAACATAGTATTCCACTAGTGGTTTGTCCAGTACCTTATTTTTTATACAAGACCGGTGCTCGCCAATTCGAGTCTTCACAGCTCTCATGGTTTTCCCAACGTATAGAAGTCCACATGGGCATTCAATGGTTTAAATAACTTGTTTGGTATTACAGTTTGTGTGATCCTGTAAGGTCCACGAGATCTCTTTGTGTGTGAATACTTTGGTTGTCTCGGTGAACTGGCAGGCCATGCATTTGCCACATCGGTAGTGTCCTTGGACAGGTGGTAAGTTCCATAGAGTATTGGGTTGTTTTGGAGTTTCAAGAAACGTATGGACAAGTGACTCTTTGATGTTGCGGTTTTTCTTGAAGGCAAAAAGGGGCACTTTTTGGAGAGATCCAGTGTTCTTGTTCAGTGGCCAGTGCTGCTTGATTGTCTTTTTTATCAAATTGCTGAGGGGACTGTAGGTTGTCACGCATACCAGTCTGTCCAGTTCTTTTTTGGTGGTTTTGGTGAGGCAGATAGTACGGTCCGTGTTTGCTGCTCCTTTGCTTGCGTGTTTCACGGATTTCCTCGGGTAGCCTCTGTTGAGAAGGCGGTTTTGCAGATCTGTGGCGTGTTTCTCATATGTGTCACGGTTGGTGCAATTCCTCCTAATTCTCAAGAACTGTCCGTAGGGCAGGTTATATGTCAGACCTTGAGGGAGATAGCTTCCAAAGTGTAGTAAGGTGTTCCGGTCTATAGGTTTCCGAAATAGTTCTGTGTGTAGATGGTCTCCTGACCTGTAGATGTGGAGGTCTAGGAAGTCAATCCCGTGGAAGTCCCTGTGCATCGTGAAGTTGATGTGAGGATTGCATAGATTGAGCCATTCCTGGAATGCAGTTAGGTCTTGTTGGTTCCCCTGCCAGATGAGGAGCACATCGTCGATGTACCTTTTCCACAGCTTGATGTTGTTTCTGTAGGGATTAGTGTCTGCCATGACGTTTTCTGTTTCGTAATGTGCCATGTACAAGTTGGCAATGTCTGGTGCAAAGGTGGCCCCCATGCTGACCCCTTTGATTTGTTTGTACAATTGGTCTTTGAATAGAAAGACATTTTCGGTCATTGCAAGTCTCACACATTCTAGTATGAAGTCTGTAGGGACTGTTTCGGTGTCATTTCTTTTATCCAGAAAGAGTTTCAGTACCTTTAATGCCTCTTGTTGTGGGATTGAAGTGTAGAGGGCCTCTACACCTAGGGTGGCTAAGATGTAATCTTGTTCCATGTTGATGGTCCCCAGCATGAGGATGGTGTCCGTGCTGTCTTTGAGGTAAGAATTAATTTGGTTCACAAAAGGTTTCAAGAAGAAGTCCGTGTAGACTGATAGGGGTTCGAAAATTGAGTCACAAGCCGATATGATCGGTCTTCCAGGAGGTTTTTGTAAGTTTTTGTGTATCTTTGGCAGTATGTAGAACGCCGGGATTCGCAGGTGAGCTTCATTGAGGAAAAGATGCTCTTCTTTGCAGATCCAAGTTTCTCAAAGTGCGTGGTCTGTTAGGCTGCGAATCTCATTCTGTAGACTCTTGGTGGGGTCCACTTGTAAAGGGCGGTAGGCGTTGATGTCACTCAGTAGGCGCAGGCATTCCAGGTCGTAGTCCTTGGTGTTTTGGATGACGATGCCACCGCCTTTATCCGCGGGTTTGATGGTGATGTCATGGTTGTCTTTAAGGGAACGTAACGCTGTTCTTTCATCTGTTTGTAAGTTGTCTGCGTAGAAGTTGTGCTGTGTGAGTCCCTTCTGGACAGCTTTGGTGACAATTTTCTCATATGCTTCGAATTCAAAAGGGATAGTGTGGGGAGGAGGCATAAATGTTAATTTCATTTTGAGGCCTGTGGTGTTGTCTGTACCTCTTTCGGGTCGTTCCATGATAGTGTTTGAGTGTTCTGGTAGGTAAACCTCGAAGAAGTATTTCAAGCGAATGTTCCGGAAAAAGCGTTTCAGTTCGACTTCAGTGTTGAAAGCATGAGCTTTTGCTGCCGGTACGAAGGACAACCCTTTTTCCAACAGGTTTTGTTTGGCGGCGGAAATTATATGGTCGGATAGGTTGAAGATTGGTATCCTCTCTGTTGTGGTTGGTTTTGGTACCACTGCCTGGTCCTCATTTGCTGTCCCTGGGCTGGTGGTCTTCTTCTGGGTCGCCCTCGTTGCATGCCCCTGGGAAGAAAAGGTTGTTGTTGAGGCTGTTGTTGGTTGCCTGGACCTCCCGATGCACTACCACTGCTGCTTGACGAGGTGCCTGAGAAGGTTACTCCTCTGTTTCTTCTGTTGTAGTTTCCTTGTTGCTGTAGTTCAGTATAGTAGTTATCATGTAGGTAAGGATATGTCTTTTCTTCTGCGTAATTTTGGAGGTCCTTCTTGAATTTTTGGGCCTTTCTCTCAATGGTTATTGTTTTGAATTTCTCGACCTCGGCTTCTAGTTTTTCTAGCTTGGCCTTTGCGTCTTGTATTGTGGCATCGTCTTGGAATTTCCTCTCTATTTCTAGAAGTTTGACTACTTGATCATTCGTACTTAGGTACTACACTTTGTATGTCCTCAAATGTGAATGTCCTATGCAACAGTCTTCAGGCCGGTACACGGGAGGCTAGAAGTGGAGGTAGCAAAACGGTAAGCAAAGGCAGTCCGGGGAAAACAAGCAGGAGACTGGTACACGGGAAGGACACAGCAAACTTATCCGAGTGGTAGGCGAGAGCAAATCCAATGGACAAAGCAGGGAACTGGTACACGGAGGAGACGGAGCAGAGCGATACAGTCAAGAGGAAGAAGGGCGGTAAGTGAAGATGGGAAGGACAGAGGGTAAGCAAGTTGGAAGGAGGGCAGAGGAGGCGGGCGAGAGAAGCAAAGCAAAGGGAGCGGAAGAAGGGCAGGCAGATACAGCGTAGGAACGAAGGATGAGCATAAAGGGGGCCGGACTGGGCACGAGGACCCAACCGGCGGAAAACGAGTAACCAAGGTAGAGAGTAACAGCGAGCAAGCAACTCAGGGCTAACGGAACGAAACCGGAAGCGTTGCGACGTGTCCGTGACCCGGAAGTGGCGGGTTAAAACACCGGGCCGCAGAGCGCTTAACCAATGAGAACAGAAGGAAAGTGAAACCAGGAAATAGGGGGCGTGGCAGAAAACTGCTGGCGGACAGGACTAAGTTCCGCGTCGCCAGCGGCTCCATAGATGCCAGGAACTCGGTGGCATGACAGTATGCCCCCTCCTATAAGATCCTCCCCCTGGTTTCCCTGGATGAAAGAAGTGGTACTTGCGAAGTAAGACAGGAGCATTTTTGTGTGTGATGGGTTCCCAAGAGTTTTCTGATGAAGGGTAGCCCTTCCATTTAACCAAATATTCCAGCCTGCCTCTATGATACCTGGAGTCACAGAGTTGGGCGACCTCATATTCCGCCCGAGTAGAACCCTGAGGAATCGGGGCCTGTCTAACCTGACGTGCCCAAGTGTCAGCATGAAAGGACTTGAGTTGAGAGGCATGGAAAACAGGGTGGACCCTTTTAAGGTTGTTGGGTAATTTCAAGCGAAAAGCCACAGGGTTGATCTTCTGTATGATCTCGTATGGCCCTAGGTACTTGGGGGATAGCTTGGAGGGATGGACCCAACGAGGTAAGTACCTAGTGGAGAGCATGACCCTGGTACCCACATCCCATCCTGGTACAGGTCTTCGGTGTTTGTTGGCTTGAATGCAATACTGAGCTTGGGCTGACTTAAGGCCTTCCTCTACCTTCTTGTGTGTCTCTCTAAGGAGGGAGAGGGAAGAATCTACCGATGGTAAACTAGTAGAGAGGCCCGAGACAGGAAGAATGGAGCGGGGGTGAAAACCATAAGTACAGAAAAAAGGACTAAACCCTAGAGCAGTATGTGTGGAGTTATTGTAGGAGAATTCTGCTAGAGGGAGTAGCGTGCACCAGTTGTCCTGTTGGGAGTTGATGAAGCACCTTCAGTACTGTTCCAGGGTTCCATTCAGGCGTTCGGTTTGCGGATGGAATCCAGAGGTGAGAGCTCTTTCGATACCTAGTCTGGCACACAGTGCCTACCAGAACCGGGAGGTGTACTGGCTACCCCGGTCTGAAATGATTTTGTTAGGCATACCGTGCAACCGGAATATGTCTTGGAGAAACACTTCAGCCATCTTGGCTGCAGTGGGAACACCAGGCAATGGGGAGAAGTGAGCCAATTTTGTAAATGAATCCACTACCACCATGACACAGGTGCATCCTTGAGACGGGGGCAAATCCACTATAAAATCAGTAGAAATCGTGCTCCAAGGACTCTTTGGAACAGCACTTGGTTCCAGTAGACCGATTGATCGTTGACGGGATGACTTACTCCGCAGACAAACGATACATGACTGAACATACCGATCTACATCCCTCCTCATCGTAGGCCAGTAGAAATGTCTTTGAAGGTATTCGAGAGTGCTGGCCACACCCCTGTGTTCTGCAAGTTTGGAGTCATGACACCAGGTAAGTGCCGTCTTGCGGAAAGCCGGCGTGGGTAGATAGAGTTTTCCTCCGACAAGGTAAAGGCCGTTCCTGATTTCATAGGCCAGATCCTTAGAATGTCTTTCCACCTCAAAACGACCTCCAGAGTCCTCCTGTACCTGTTTAAGGAACTTAGAAAAAACTCCGATCGACCTGGATTGGGGAAACATCCGTTCAAGAGGCGTATCTGTCTCTGGCATGTAATCACACTGGCGGGAGAGAGAATCGGCTGCAACATTCATCTTGCCGGGGATGTAGGTTATGTGGAATTCGAATTGAGCGAAGAAGTGAGCCCATCGGGCCTGTCGAGTGTTATAGCACTCGAACTGTTTGAGAACCTGCAGGTTCTTGTGATAGGTCCGAATGGTGAACGGGAACCGTCCTCCTTGAAGCAGATGGCACCATTCTACACAAGCTGCCTTCATGGCTAACAGCTCTCGCTCAATGACCGAGTAGTTCCTTTGACTGGTGTTTAGGGTCTTTGAGAAGTAAGCCACCGGATGTTCTGTACCCTCGATCTCTTGTAGAAGCACAGCCCCTATTGCGGCTGATGAAGCGTCCGTCTCTAGAATGAAGGGCAGATTGTGGTTTAGTTGTTGTAGGATGGGTGCAGAACAGAAGGCTTCCTTAAAATTCCTAAAACTGTCTTCCGCCTCTGTTGACCATTTGAATGGAGTTGCCGACTTCTTTAAAAGAGAGGTGATGGGTAGTATCTTTTGAGAGAAATTAGGGATAAATCTCCGGTAGAAGTTTGCTAACCCCAGGAATTTCTGTATCTCTTTGACTGAGGTAGGTGAAGGCCATTCAATGATGGAAGACACCTTGTGTGGATCCATGGAGATACCGTGGTCGGACAGTATGTATCCTAGATAAGGAATGGAGGAGGCTGAAAACACACATTTGGCGAGTTTAACAGACAAATGATTTCTCCGGAGCCTTAGGAATACTTCCCTGACGTGTTCCACGTGGTCTTCAGGAGTGCGGGAGTAGATCAGAATATCATCTAAGTATACCAATGTGGTTTGGCACATGAGATCAGAGAATAGTCTGTCCATAAACGGTTGGAATACCGACGGGGCGTTTACCAACCCAAACGGCATTACCTGCTACTCGAAAAGTCCGAAAGGAGTCCGGAATGCGGTCTTCCATTCGTCTCCTTTCTGCACCCGGAGTAGGTGATAAGCATTCCTCAGGTCGAGTTTGGTGAACATTGTGGCACCATGTACAGCTTGTAGGATATCAGTGATCAACGGCATAGGATACCGGTCTTTTATGGTGACTTTGTTTAGACCGCGATAATCTATACACGGCCTCAATTCCTTTGAATCTTTTTTAGAGATGAAGAACAAGGATGCCCCTGCGGGGGACTTTGAGGGCCTTATGAGCCCGTTTTCCATGTTGCTGTCCAAATATTTTCAGAGGTATTGTTTCTCTTCCAAAGACAGTGAAAACATCCTGCCGAAGGGTACCAGTGCTCCTGGGATAAGATCTATGCAACAGTCTTCAGGCCAGTGTGGGGGGAGTTCGACGGGTATCTTTTCAGTAGCTACCTCGTTGAACTCCTTCAGGTAGTGTGGGAGACAGTGTACAGTTCTGACCTCGCAGCTATTTGTGGTCTTGATGGTCTCGAATCTTGGTTCTGGCAAGCATTCCGATTTGCATAGTGAGGACTGAAAACTAAGTAAGTTTCTAGACCAGTCAATACTGGGGTTGTGTCTGCGTAGCCAACAGATACCCAGGATTATGGGGAAGTGAGCAGCCCTGATGATATCGAATGTGATGCTTTCGATATGTTGTTGGATGGACAAAGTGAGTGCTTCTGTGGTATGAGTGATCAAACCCGAGCTCAAAGGTTCGCCATCAACCCCTTCCACCTTTTGATCTTCTAGTTTGGCTATCCTTTTCACTCCCTGTCGTTCTGCCCAATGAGTATCCATAAAGTTCCCTGCTGCTCCACAGTCGAGCAGAGCTCGAGTGGTTACTTCCTTGGTGCCCACTCTGAGAGAAACGGTGAGCACCATCAACCGGGAGTCTTCAGATGTTTCTGTGGAGGATACAGAAAGAGGAGCGTAGGGACTAAGAGCAGCCCCTCGGTAATGCGTCTGTCACGCCACTTTTGGGGAGACCGAGGTCCGTTGCGATCGCTCTCCCTTCTCCCACCTGGCGGATCTACCCGCGCTTTCGCGCCTGGGGAGCCGCCAGGAGGAGAGCTTCTGGAACCGCTGCTGGAGGGTTGCGGCGCATGCGCGGGAAACCGCTGTCTCGGTTCCGCGCATGCGCCGTAGATTGGGCCTGCGCGTTGGGAAGGGCTTGCCTTCCAAGCCTCGTTTCGGGTCCGCCGGCACCCGGAGACGAAACGGCTTGCGTTTCAGGCCTCGCGGGTGCCGGCGGCCCATAAAAGGTAACCGCTAGCAGAAGCCAACCGCGTCTCAACGCGGAAGCTTCGTTCGTGTTGCTCGCTCCTGGTTTCCTGTGTTACCTGCTTTCGCCTTGCCTTGCCTCCAGCCTGCCTGGGTGTCCAGCTCAGCCCTGGGTCCTCTTGGGCCCATTTACCCTACCTTGCCTCCAGCCTGCCTGGGTGCCCTGCTCAACCCTGGGTCCTCTTGGGCCCATTTGCCTTGCCTTGCCTCCAGCCTGCCTGGGTGCCCTGCTCAGCCCTGGGTCCTCTTGGGCCCATTTACCCTGCCTTGCCTCCAGCCTGCCTGGGTGCCCTGCTCAACCCTGGGTCCACTTGGGCCCATTTGCCTTGCCTTGCCTCCAGCCTGCCTGGGTGCCCTGCTCAACCCTGGTTCCTCCTGGGCCCTTTTGCCTTGCCTTGCCTCCAACCTGCCTGGGTGCCCTGCTCAACCCTGGGTCCTTTTTGTCTTGCTTGCCTTCTGCCTGCCTGGGTGCGCAGTTTTGCCCAAGGGTCTCTTTGGTCCCACTTGCCCTACTTGACCTCCAGTCGCCTGGGTTCCTTGTTCTCGCCCTGGGTTCCCTTGGCTCCAGTTTCCCCTCTGACTCTCCTGGGACCAATTGGGCCTTTATCTTTTTCCTTATTCTTTGGGCTCCCCCTTTGTTGGTTTCCCTTCCCTATCTGGTTCCCCTTTTCCTGTCTGGTCCTGCCTGGTGCCTCGTCCTTTTTGGATCTACAGACCATCGGGCTAGTGAGCCATCTCCAAACCAGCTACCTGAAGTTCGCCTGAAAGTGCCTTCCTGCGGATTGGTGCCCCGACTTAGTCTTTGTTTGGGGTGATCCCGCGTTCACCTTGGACTTCACCTTGTTCCGAAATCTTCAACCTGATTGCTGCCTCTCCTGTCTGTGCTTGCACAGTCCCACCGTCACGTAAATCAGGAGAGTGCCTTCCGTGACACTGGGAGTCTGTCCATCCTCCACCCTGTACCATTTGGGTGGTGGAGAGGCGGGTTCCCCGAGTCACACACTCGTCATTCAGCTGGCTGCAGCCTGGCGGCCCCAACAAGATCCACATCAAAGAAAACAGGTACGCAGTCTTCACGTACATCCCAGCTTGACAGAGTCCCAATGTTTACCGAGGGCAAGCGTTTCCCGACCTTCTGGGTGGCACTTCCGGACAATCTCTTAGCAGATGTTAGGAGTACCCGCAGTACATACACAGGGAGCTCTCCCTGCGCCGTTTCCTTTCTTCAGTTGTGAGTGGGGCTCTGGTGGTTCCGATCTGCATAGGTTCTTCCTTAACGGTCCCCTGGAAGGGCACTGACGCGGGTGAGTGAGTCTCCAAGAGAGGGGGTACACTTAACCTGGTCTTCTTCTTTTCTTGACGTCTTTCTGTCATCCTGAAGTCAATTCGGAGGGCAGCTGTCAGGAGTTTGGCAAAAGACACCGGTCTTTCTATCCGGGCTAGTTCGTCCTTCAATTCCTCCCTTAAACCTCGCCGAAATATGGCATACTGGGCCTGTTCCTGCCAACCTGCCTCAGCCGCCACCTGTTTGAAAGTGGTGATGTATGTCAGGAGATCAGAATTCCCCTGACGGATATCAAGGAGGTCCTCCGAGGCCGCAGAAAGGTTTGTTGAATCAGAGCCTTAAAGGCATTGTAGTCCTGCAAAACCGGGTCTGGTTGGTTTACTAGAGGGGTAGCCCAAGCCAGGGCATTCCCGGTCATGTGGGTGATCATGAACCCCACCTTGGCGTGGTCTGAGGCAAAGGTCTGAGGGCGAAAGGAAAAATGAAGATTTCAGGCGTCCAGGAACTCCTTAACCTTTTTAGGGGAACCATAGAACTTCCCTGATACTAGGGGAAGTGGAGGTAAATCGATTGAAGGTCTTTCCCTGTCCGTCAGACGCTGTTTTTGGGTGGCGTTAGCTGTCTTAAGGTTCTGCATCTCCAAATTTAGACTTTGTACAGCAGCTACGGGTTCTTGTACCTGCTGTGCGGTGGCCATCTCCTCTTGGCGTCGCAAACTGTCACTGGGGTCGGTGATATCTTCGTCCGACAGTGTAGATTCCGAGATCTCCCCCGACTCCTCACCTTCTTCTTCCTTCCAAGAACCCTTCTTTTCCTTTCTTCGTGATTGCACCTTTTTTTAATGTAGATAGGGACGACCCCGGGAGGAAGCCACCGTGCCCCCCAAGAAGGGAGACCAAGGGGCCCCTCCCCCGGGAACGACCAGGAGGGGAAAAAGCCCTTAGGCACAAAAAACCCCTGTGCAATCGCCGGGTACTTAGGAGGAGTGGAACCAGGAATCCTTGTAGGGTGAGTGCTGGTATGAAGTGTCTGGAGGCAACACGTGGGAGAGAACCCCCAAGGACACAGGCAGTCCAGTAAGCAGTCCGAGGAACTGGTACACGGGAGGCTAGAAGTGGAGGTAGCAAAACGGTAAGCAAAGGAAGTCCGGGGAAAACAAGCAGGAGACTGGTACACGGGAAGGACACAGCAAACTTATCCGAGTGGTAGGCGAGAGCAAATCCAATGGACAAAGCAGGGAACTGGTACACAGAAGAGACGGAGCAGAGCAATACAGTCAAGAGGAAGAAGGGCGGTAAGTGAAGATGGGAAGGACGGAGGGTAAGCAAGTTGGAAGGAGGGCAGAGGAGGCGGGCGAGAGAAGCAAAGCAAAGGGAGCGGAAGAAGGGCAGGCAGATACAGCGTAGGAACGAAGGATGAGCAGAAAGGTGGCCGGACTGGGCACGAGGACCCAACCGGCGGAAAACAAGTAACCAAGGTAGAGAGTAACAGCGAGCAAGCAACTCAGGGCTAACGGAACGAAACCAGAAGCGTTGCAACGCGTCCGTGACCCGGAAGTGGCGGGTTAAAACACTGGGCCGCGGAGCGCTCAACAAATGAGAACAGAAGGAAAGTGAAACCAGGAAATAGGGGGCGTGGCAGAAAGCTGCTGGTGGACGGGACTAAGTTCCGCGTCGCCAGCGGCTCCATAGACGCCAGGAACTCAGTGGCATGACACTTACAGAAAGTGAACATCATGCGTAGAGCTGGAGACGTTGACAAAACCCTGACCAGACTAGAACAGAAATGGGTCCACAAACTACGAACTGTCAAAGAAGGTTTGAACATAACTGTAGAGTGGAAGCATTTCCTGTAAAATATGGTGACAGTTTGTATGTCCTATGACAGAACACCCGTCTACAGCAATGTGTTTTATACAATATGGCTGCAGATGCTCTCTGAGAAACCACATCCACCTTGCATCTGGCCAGACTTTCATACAGATCCTTTCCATTTTCAAAAAACAAGAATTTGCACTGTGTAACAATTTGTTTTTTGATTTTCTGTCAAATCTTTATTTAAAGTAATTACATCTGTAAATTGATATAAACCATTGATGTCATATACCTGTCATGAACAACATGTGGGAATGAAGTAACACATGCCTGATTCTATACTACATGACAGCTGACACCCAATGGGATTGACAGTGGCTGACATCATCATCATGCGCCACACCTTGCATGACTTGCATTTTGGCCCAACTAACTGCCTGCCTCAACTCTAAACAGGCATTTAGGTAGTCACCTTGCATGACTTGCATTTTGGCCCAACTGACTGCCTGCCTCAACTCTAAACAGGCATTTAGGTAGTCACCTTGCATGATTTGCATTTTGGCCCTACTGACTGCCTGCATCAACTCCAAACAGGCATTTAGGTAGTCACCCCACCACAGGGCCCCTGTTCTTTAACATGGCCCTGGCCTGCACTTAACACACTTGCATCCTCGAAATCCGAGACGTCACACTGCTGCTTCAACGATCTTGGCAGCTGAATGCACTGACAATAGGTAAGCTTTACTGCACGCGGCTTCATGCGCAGAAACTGGTAGGCCTACCCTCACTGTAAGGAATCTCTAAACAGCATGACTCTGCACATTTAAACACCCATAGCCCTTCATGCCACCTACACCATAGGCTGCATGACACATGTTGTGGCACCGTAATCCAGAACTTGCACAGCCCACATAGATCACGGTCCACCCTTCCCCCAGGACCGATGAGAAGGGGCACTCTTTTTAATCACATTGTATTAAATACAGATTTGCACTATGTTTTACGTGCATTTGATAAATGGCATTTTGTTATTCCACAGAAGCCCTTTTTATCCCATTTAAGCGCACTCCAGGTTTAGTGGGACCACCACTAGGTCTACTCTCACCAAATCTGCTAAGACCTACACCACCACCTCCCTAGTCACACTAACTATGGGCTAGAGAGGAACCGCACCCCTGGGGCGCCATTTAATAATCCTACTTCATCATCCCCTTACAGACGTGACCACGCCTGTTGACAAGATGACGACTGCATCCTAAAGAAGTGGATCCTTCCACCTCTTAATCTGAGCCACTAAGCTCCTCGGATTCGGTAAGCACCGGCATCCGCCCTACATAGTATTCATAACTTTTCTCTGCTAGATCTTTGCTGACCACGTACATCCTGACACGTTCTTTGTCTGTTTCACTCCTACAGACCGCATAGGACCCTCCACTCGTAAAGACACTCCTGTCCTGATGAATGCCTACACCATTAGAGCTCACCTAGCTCCACGCAAAATGGCCGAAACACTGCTGTGTTGACATGTATTATATGTTGTTCAACTCTTGATTGTGCCCACACTCTATGGGCCCCCCACCTGTTCATCATTCCACTGAATTCTCTAAGCGTCCTTCCCATGGAACCTATAAAGAATGAACAAACTGTACAAGTAGATGTCTCAAATATTGACTACTTGATCATTCGTACTTAGGTACTACACTTTGTATGTCCTCAAATGTGAATGTCCTAGGTTTTTTGAAAAATACCATTGTATTACTACATCACTGCACCACTGAACCTCAAAATAAAACCCTTTTGTGCAGAAGAACAGTTTCATGAGAATTCTGTGACCACCCACACAAGGGGTCACCCACTCAGGGTGTAGCAGTGGTTACTCTTCAGCAGAGATTGACCTGACCTTGCTCATTCGTTTTTTGATAGATAAAATATACATACAGTATTTAGAAAAAATACATTGTTCTTTATTTAATAAGACAAAGGTGCTCATTACAATACCGGCGGTAGCTGTGCCGGTATCATTTATTTTCTGGCCCCCGCGAATGGGCAATTACCGGGTCATTACAGCCCCGCCAGACCCGGTAATTGGCCATTCACGGGCGCCGGAAAAAAAGGCACACCATTCACATTTGAGCCCCATAGGGCTCAATGAGAATGGGGAGGTCGGCACCCGCGATGCTCTGCTCGTGGGTGCCGGTATGCCGAAGGCACGCATGAGCAGAACTCGTAGTTTGCTGGTCCGGTAACAACGGTACCGGCAAGCTTACCGGTACCGTTGTTACCGGACTGGCAAACTTATAGTGAGGCCCATAGTGTAAAAACACAGTATAAAACAATCATTAATACATCCAATTTGTCATGCTATATATATAAAGAAAACTATTTTAAAAATAGTGTATGACCAATTTATTTCCTCTGTGGTAATCCTTTTACAATAGAGTTTGTTAGTTGAGGGATAGGGATCTATCTCGAATTCCTTTCAAGATTTTATGCCTTTAGCGCCTTTCCCTTTGTCATGTTCCGCGCCCTCCGCTGGTCCCTATGGCGGTGGTGGAGGAAGATCGGGTTGGTATTTCGGGATTCCCTTACGATGGTGTCCTGGAGCCTGTGCTGTGTTCCAGCCTTTCATGGAACTTCATGAGGGTTGTCTCTGCCCCTGTTGCCTGTAAACCATTGTCAAGCTACTCACTCCGAGCCACGTCATGTTGCTACTCCACTCATAACCGCAGCTAGCATTCTCTGTGTTTACATTCCCTTACTAATCTTATCCTTGCTGTTCTTACCTCTCTGTCTTTCTATAAACAGGATACACTCCCGCCGGTGATGATCTCATCTTCCGTGACAACTCAGAGATATTTAAGCCGTTTCGATCAGCTGCTTCTTCTCTAGTACGAAGGATTATTCTGAGGCTCCCGCAGGATTCGTTAGATTGCTATTCTTCCCTTTATCTGAAGTAAATGCTGCCTTTCCTTTTCTGTGCTTAACCACCGCCAGCAAACACCTCACGGTCTCCATGACAACATAGCCCCGGAAGTCAGCACTCATTCTACCAGACCCGTCAGCACCACTTGCAGCTACGGTTTCTAGCATCGACATACTTGCCAACTCTACAGATTTAAGCAGTAGGCTACTGCTTTTGAAGCAGCCCTACCGCCTACAGGTTTCAGTGACAGATCCTACAGCTTTTTACAGTGGCAAGTAATTTGTGATTCTAAGGAAGACTGCTTGAGACCAGCCCAGGACAAAGCATGCAACGCATTAATTAGTCTGTCTGTACAGTGGACTGGTAGGTGCTTACTTTGATTGGGCTCAGACCAATCCACTGAGATGTCAGCTACCTGGCTCTCTCCTGCACTCTTGCCAGTACAACCCTTAGGTGACCGAGCAGTGAAAGCAAGTGGCAGAGTGTAACACCATCACACAGCATCTGCCGACAATTTGGTATTAGCATTCAGAATTTAAAATTTTTAACATTTCAACATCTTTCCATGTTCTGCTATTTGTCTGTTTTGTATTTTCCTGTGATGTCATAGTTATGGGAATTATTATTTTTCAAACTTGAAAAATCCTACATCTTTTTGGTCACAGAATGTTGGCAAGTATGCATTGAGTAGGAAGGAATTCAGTCTAGCACCCGTAATAAACAGCTAATCTATAACAGTTTCATCCCTATGCTCATGTCTTATTTGTCTCGCTACAGAATTCCATTGTTTCTCCGTGGGCTCTTCGCCACGTCAGAACAAACCTCTCTTCCTGCAGATAACCTCACACACAAACATTACTGGTGAGCATAGTTTCTTCCAATTCAGCGCTCCTACAGAGTTGCCCTTTCTAATCTTGTGTCTCCATTTATAGATCCGGGAAACCTGATCAGGACGTACCCACACCATCAGAAAGGCTGCAATCCTCCAGCTCAACATTCCTCTGAACGGGTGCGTGGCCAACTATAGAACGATGCAGACGTGAGCCTCTGGAGTTCCCGTGACCGCTGCACATATCCTGAACAAAAAGCCTGCCATCCATGCCGGATTCAGCTATAAAACAGCACTATCACAAGTTAAACGCCTGGGACACAAACTGCAGAAGTTTCGGCACTGAAATCAAACGTTGAAACAAGAACGGACCTGCGAAGCAAACCCAGCACACACAAAATGGCCGCGGGTGGCATCCTGAAACTAGAAAACCAATGGTGAAGACAAAGCCCTGGCAGGGTCCTCCAGCGTGGCTGCGACTAGGTGTGGTCCAATGGTGCAAAGAAGGAGAGCTAAAATCAGAGTCCCAGAGATTACTGTCTAGCGGTAGGGCCGGAGCATGTTCGGAAAGAGGCAGAGCTCTGAAAGCGAGCGCCGATACCCGGGAGCCGGGGGTAACCGGGAGCACTGGTCCTGTGCTGGTCCGACACCAGGAACCGGGGACACTGACGCAGAGCAAGATGTACACAATCAGGGAACCCCCCACGGCGACATACAAAGGCAAGCTGAAAGAAAACCTGCTCGCCATTGGAACACGCTTTGCCCAGACACGAAAGGAAACAAATGAGACCTTTCACTGGTGCGACTTGGGTGCGCGGGCCAGCTCCAATGACCAGAGCTAACACGGAGCGAGATGCAGAGACTACACGGAGCACCCCAGCATTCTGAATCACACGCCTTCGGCCTTCCGAGAGGCGTTGTACCACAACACTGCAGGCCTCTGGTATATCTTCCTGATCGCTGTGGAACTGTCTGTCTGACAATGACAAGAGCTACGGTACAGGCCGCGAGAGAGACTCTGAGTCCCTGCCCCCCATAACGGGTAATCGAGGTGGAATGCCTTGCGCATCGGAGGAGCTGAACCGAGGGGCAGGTTCGCACAACCTGTCAACCAGGCTTGGCAGCCATACTGGAAAACACAGAAGTGCCAGCCAAGATTAGTGGAGGACCTGCTGATAGAGGGAGACGGATGACACCGGTGAGTGCTGCGGGTGGGGTTTGGTGACTGCGGGTGCCGACAGTTGCTATTCGTATATACGCCCGGGCGAGAGCTTCCCTGTAGCCACGGCTGGGCTGTGATCACACCCGAGAGACGAACGTGACCCTAAAGTACTGTGGGGTGGTGTGCTACTGAATGCCTAGATAGGGTGCGAAGATGCAGCAGCAACCAGGCACAAACAGCAGTCTGACTGGTGGGGGATCGGCCTACATACCCGATAGATGTAGACACATCGAAAGAAGGTCTCAGCTGATCACCTGAATCGTGCCAGGGCCCGGAAAACACAGATACACTGCGGACCATTTGTGAGCCTTGCAGGATAGCGCATGAGATTGTTATTTTATCCCTAAAGGGACCAAGATTGTATGTATAAAACACAGACTACCTATTAGCAGAAGCTACCAGCGGAAGACCCTCCTCATCCTGTTCGCCGGGGTGCTCGCAATTGCCCTGCGTTGGCATCCCAACCAATTAACATTCTGCAGTCAGGGGACCACACCCCATAGGTAGGAAAGACAGTAATAACCATGGTCCCAAATCCATGGGCTGCCTTACAAACATAAGCAGGTGACGGTCTGCCACGACATAACTGGGACCGAGAAAACAGATTGTGGTGCCAAGCGCTGTTGCAAAGGTGGAGTGAGAGGTGACAAGCACCGGTTAATAGCATTAAGTTTGCCTCGCCAAACGAACTAGTGAACTATTGAGCTTCAATCCACAAATCAGAAGACACAGAAAGGAAAGCGAGAATAGAAAACACATTGATCTTTTACGCCCCTCTAGGCTGGGTAATACTGTCCCCCCCGCCTCTGCTTGGGGCGTTCACGCTCTGCACTTCCACAACACCAGCAGTACTAGCGCTGCTGACCCTGCGACCCACAAAAAAACACCACGGAAGTGGCCTACAACCTGGCAACGCCTTAACACCCAGGGAATCGACCTTCATACTACCTGCTAAGAATAAAGCCTCATATTACAGCCTGTCACTGCACGAGACTAACATGGGCAAAGACAAATCTAAGAAGCTGGGCACCCAAAGCAAGATCGACCAGTTCACCACACCCTCAACATCCATTTCAACTGAACATTCCTCCGGACGACCAGCCAACAGGAGAGGACTTCAACACCTGCAACCAGAACAGGGTTTTATTCCCCAGAGGGTTTCCCTGGAAACCCAATCTCTACCTGATAGTATCCCATCAGGTGGACTTAGGGCAACCAAGTAGATTCCCAGCTCATCAGCCATCGTTGTTTCTGATCCAGGTGGGCGCTTTCTGTTTGACACTTCAATCTGGAAGTAGAGTCTAATGTTGAAAAGAACTTAAGTCTTACACCCTTCTATGATATTATAGAGGGTATGCTCTCAACATGTTTCTGTTCAAAATTTGTGAATAGTGAACATTCTTCAGGAGATATCAATTTATAGTCACTGTTCTATTGCGGGGTTACAATTGATCCTCCTCTTCTTTATCTACGATTAGGCCGGTAATCTTTGAGCTGTCAATAAAAACAAACATCAGTGTCAGCTATGTATGCTTGTATTCTGAATAGGTCAATAAACACCAAAAACCTATAACTCCTGGTTATTTTACCTGAGTCGGTCTGACTATGCGGTATCTATGTGTTGGGGTGTACTTTTAAATATTCATTTTCTCCATATGCATCAGTCTGAAAGCAAAATAAATATGCTTTAACCGCTGTTGCTTGGTGTTTCTCTTTTCTCTCACATCCTGATATTTATAATTTTAGTTGTAATATTGGGTTAACAGTGGATAGTTACTTACAACCCACCTGCATATGCAGGTTATCTGGAACTCAATCCTGATCTTTTCTGTTGTGATGTTCTTTATTTCTTGGCTCAGTAGACTATCTGTAAACTGCAAACCTCTGTGCATTAGAGGTATATTAAACCTGTTTATTCCTCATAAAGGCCTGCTGATACAAAAATGAAAATGCACTTTGGTTATTTCATTTTCTCTTAGTTACTTAGGAGCTATCTAGATATCAATGCTCACTCTAAATGATTCTAACTTTCTCATTGTGACTACGATGGGTTTTAGAAAACTATCGGCTGTGTAAATGGTTCAGCTCACTGGTATATCTCATTACACCTAGTTGGAAACCACTATAAGGTGTCATTTACATCTCTTCATAACTCTGGTGCATAACTTGGATGCCGGCTGAGTGGTGGATAATGTAACGCTGTTGCTTACCTTATTTACCAGACTGTAGAAGTGTGGTATATATTTACTCACTCAGCAGTACTTCCCCACATCACCAAGCTGCATTTCAGGAGAAACAGCAAAATGGCTGTGCTGGCTCTTGCGAGCACCATTGCCTCACACCAAAATTACGTTTTGCAGTGTTTTGCCAAGCGCCATTGGGCAAGATGGAACAGGAAGCACCCCGAGAAAGACTACTATGGTGTGTTCTTGTTTGTCTTAAAGAAATGGAGTGCAAAAGCAGCACTGCTTTGCTGCAAGCCCAAAGTTCCTATTGAAAAAGGGAATATGTCACCTTTAAAATGGTGCAGCTCTGATGCTATTTTCCCTTGTTCTTCATCACACTACCTTTATCAAAAAGACCCTGTCATGCCCAGCCATATTCACATTGTGCTCCATCAGAAAAGAGCCTTATTCCTGAATGGAAGGCTGTGCCAGCCAAATCTGAGAAAATCAACAAAAGCTTTACTTCAGCTGCATGGAGAAACATTTAAACATTAGCTACAAAATGTCAAAAATCACCGCTTGAAAAGGAATTCTAGTTTTCTGTGCCTCTGCCAATTTCAAGAGACCTTTGCCTGGTACAGACTGTTGTGTAAAATAAGCTCGATACAGCTACAGAACAATATTGGGAAGTAGATGGAAGAGAAATCCCAGGAACATTTACCATGTGTCAAATTGGGCTTGTGCAAACCAGAAAAAAAATGCCAGTTTTAAAAAGTACCATGTTGAACAAAAACGTGTCAGTGCCTAGCAATGTAAAGGGGTTTGTTGCTGGGGAAGCATATAGGGGATGTTTTATCCAACAGGTTTGTTTTGATTCAGGACAAAATAAAAGAAAAATAAAACCGTTAAACTGCCTGGGCTGGATTTTGCAAGCTCCCAAAACATGTCATTCCAGTTGGCTAAGCTAAGGCTTCCCCCAAATAGAGCCACCATAAACTTCCAGGACACAAAAGTGATAATTGCTAGGTTGGAAAACTTTGACTGACCAGGAGAAAGAAACTTCACATATTAATCAGACTTGGGTCTGGGCTGAGCCATTTTACAATGGAACTTCTAGGACACGGATGGGCGAAAAAGAAAACCACACCTCCCTGTGACTTCTACAAGAATCTTCAAAGAAAAACTCCATGACAAACCCTGTATTTAGGGGGTTGCTTGGAAGCCATACCCATATATGGGGAAGAATAATGACATTTGCCTCCAAGGACTATTTATGAATAAAAATGTTTAAGAAGTTTATCTTTGCCACATGACTTTGCAAAAATGTGAAAAGTTAACAGTTTAAATGTGATTTTATGGGCTTTCATTTAAGAGGTCATAGACTTCACTGACACATGGGGAATAGAAATGGCAGAGAATTGGATATTATAAGGAAAGTATCCATGATTCCATTGCTAATTTTAATACTTACATCTCTCATGATAATCCACACCCATGTATAAAGTTATAGAATTTTAGGGCAAAGATTCCTCACTAAAAACAACAAAAACTGTTAAATGAATGAAACAGTCTCACAAACTGTAGGGTTGGACTATCATGAACTGCACAAAATATGCAATCTGCTCATGTAATTTGTTAAAATGCTACGACTGTACAAAGGTGCCATTTATGGCAAAACTGGGTTGTTGCAAAATTAACTGTGGCTGGTTTTGAACATTGTAAAACTCACAGCATAAATCTGACATCAAGCCCTTGAAACCCAACCAGCTGAAAGCAAGGCATCAACCATTACCCCTGATCAATCCGGTAGTTGAGAGGCGTGCTTAGCCTGCCCTACCATATACTTCTATGATGTCACCATGCCGAATAAATAAGAGGTGTTGACAGAGACTCTCTCGAGAATTTCTTGCGGCTGCGTTCCTGATCTGCTCCATTCATCTTGCTGGCTCCAGATTTCACTACAAGGTCAAAGCATTGCTGACCCTACTCCAGCAAGGCCAAAGAATTGCTGATCCTGTCCCAGCAAGGCCATCGATCAGGAAAAACCCAGTAAAAATCACATTAAAAAAGGGAAAAGCTGTGCTATCTTTGCATCCTGAAATTAGACCAGCTTGCTGCCCACTACCTGCATGCCTGTTGCAACCCTGCCATCCAGCTGTCCTTGCCATCCGGTGACCAGAATTGCCCAGCTGTTTGCTGTAAGGCGCGTCTGCCATGTGGTGGCCAGACGCAGTTGGCTGTTCCATAATTCCAAACCTAAGCGTGGAATGTGAGTATCTCCCCATCACAGAGAAACACATAGTCTCCCCACCTTGACCCTTTTGTCTGTATTACACTCTCTAAGCAATCCTATTCATACCCTGGTAACTTGTTAAAACTGTTAGAATTTTCTGTGCACCCTGTCCTCAATTTCTAAGTGCTAGCGCATTCTCTCTTTTCATTTCAGTCTAGTGTAAATCCTAAGCCCTTAGTTATATTTTGAGTAATCAAACACATTTCCAGTTAAAGTTGAGCAGAGCACTGGTGTGATAAGGTTGACCTCGTGAATCAACCTTGGAGCTTACCGTGTTCCTCTTTAACAATATAATCTAGATAATTTAGTTTAAGTAACATTTGCCTTTCTTTCAAGACCGAAGTTTTCATTTTAACTGCTCTATTTTTCCTAAAAATGAACCCAATTCCACCCCGGAAATCTCATCCAAATCTTCAGCTACCACAATTTTTTCACTTTGATATTGTCCCTGTGATATACATCTATTCCCCAGACCAAACACTGCATTGCGATTTTCAGTATTTCACCCGTTTTAACAAAAAAACGCTTGGGTCATTTTAAACGGGAATTGAGAAAATTGCAACTTTCCAACGTGTCATTTGGCTGCAGCATGTTCTAACTTTCCACTCATTTTCGAATTGTATGCTTCTTGTTGATCATTTGCATTGTGATTGCTAGTGTTTCTGCATTCCTGTTGTTGGGAGAAATCATATTTGCCTCACCCATTTAACTGTACATTTATTATTTATTTGTCCATTTCCGAGTGTCCTTTCATGCCTTTGCAAAGGGTTTATGTAATTTTCACCCCATTGGTGATTGCTGCCCCATATTAAAATTGTATGATTTCATTTGAATCTTAAAGTAAAAAAATATTGCATTTTCACCAACCAGCATGGTTCATGGTCCATTGTGACCCAGAGTATTTTAAAAAGGGGGTGTGAGACGTGTTGTGTACCATCTCAAATTGAATCCGCATAAAATAAAGAGAAACGCATCTCAGTTGCGTGCTACATACTAGGCTGAGACCAAGGTGGGTGTCGCCCGATTGAAATCCTTAACAGCAGTGTAGGGTTCCCTTAACTGATCATCCCATTGTATTCACTGCAAACCGTTCGTGTTAGTTTATATCATCCGCTCGACACCGGGCGCCATCAACATTTGGTTTTAAGTTTTGTGATAGGCGCGCTATCGCCCTAATCGGTCTCTGTAGTTTTCTAAGAGACCACTTCCATTTCTAGAGTGAAGGTGGTTACTATCCCTATTTGGATGAATCACACCATTTTGGAATGGTGTTTCAATGGTAGTCAATAGTGTTACTGCCTATACATGACAAGTTTAAAAGACACCTCTAGCTGTATAGTGTGTGCCTTTGCTTAAATGGAGCTACATAACTATATAGTACTCTTTGATCCTTGTTATACATTTTAGATCCTCTTCGTTCTTATTGATTATCCCGGTCTCCAAATATGTTTAGGAGACATCATCTATTTCTAAAGTAATAATGGTTACTAATCCGGATGGGATACACAGCGCCATTATAGAGTGGTGTACCCATAATGGTCATTTGTGTCAGGCTCCATTAGACACCTCTAGTTGTATAGTATGTGTCTTTAGGTAAATATAGCTAGACAACTATATATGGTCCTGTGAGTCATATTATAGATTTTAATTCCTCTTCACTCTTTTAAATGATCATGGATCTCCATGTGTAATAACACCATAGGATCCTGAGTTTTATCTCTGCTATAGACAGTTATATCTCTATAGTACAGGACTACTTAATATGGTTAATGCAACCTTCACTTCAATGTATGATCTATTTTTAACATTATGGTGTCTAAATGTGTTATAGAGCTCTATGTGGTATTTTGGGGCCAATTTGTAGGGTTATCCTTATGTATATGTTAATTTTGATTACCTCCACATTTCCCTCTCCTGAATTTTACCTGGGTCTACATGGCTATGTTACCTGGAGTGGGTTACCTATTTTTAGGTATAGGGCAATAAGGTAGATTTTTTTTTGAAAATCTGATTTTATTAGCATTTTAGTTATAACAACACAGAACAACAATATTGCAATTCTTGGTAACCCCAACCATGAAACAACCTTCCCCCACACCCCCCCCTGCTATGGGTTCTCACACTAAACTCAACCAAAAAGTTGGACAGCTAATAACATCTCTTCTGCGAGTCCGGGATGTCCTTCTGAGTATGCCCAAGCACAGTGAGAATGAACTTCTCCCCTAGCCCTCGCCTTGAATCCCACTTACATCAATGTCGCTTACCCTTGGGGGGGATCATCCTCTCCCGCCCCCAGCTCAGCCGCTTCTTCAAGTCCACCGGTGTTACCACCCATATTTCTCAAAAAAGTGGAGCCAAACACACTCGATATTCGACCTAGACTCCGCCAACAGATGGGCTAGATACTCCATATCATATATAGCACGGATCCTAGAGACCCAGTCCTTCTCTCCCTGCATTCACGGGTTCTTCCAGCACTGGGCCAGACAGCATCTTGCTGCTATCAACACAATTTGAAACATGTGGCCCTGTTCCGTTTCAGGTTCCACCTCTGTGTTCACCCCAAAGAGAACAAGCCATGGGGAGAGGTCCTTCTGTATCCCATCAACCCCTTTCATCCAAGACAGGACCTCACTCCAATATGCCTGCACAATCGGTCAACCCCACCACATGTGAATATATTCTTCCTTTTTGCAGCGACACTTCCAGCAGTGCGGGTCGTAATCATCCCTCATCCGGGCTATCCTTACAGGGGGATATGGTCACTGATGCAACAGTTTCAGGGCTTGGTGCCTATATTGAAGTGATGCAGTGGAGGGGTGAGCCCGTCTGCACATTTGAGCCCACAATGGGTCCTCAATATCTCTGCCCAGGTCCTGTCCCCATTTGGTTCTTGAAGGAGGGGATCCCTCGGGCTTGCCAAAAGAAGTATTTTATATAACCCAACTATCATCACTCTGGACCCCCCCTGTACAAACAAGAATCTTTCGAAACCCGTCAACTCCCTCCTAAGTTCCCCCCCCACCTTTCCTCAGACAGGGCCTGCTTTAATTGTAGGAAACGAAAAGGGGATAATTTACTCAAACCCAGAGCCTCCTCCAATCCCCTCAAAGATAGGAAAGCCTCTCCTATCCATAGTTGTCCTGCCCTGCTAAGCCCATCCTCGTACCAAGACTGGAACTCAGCTCGTTCCTCGATCCCGCTCCTAGGTGGGGGTGCCCAGATGCAGCTCAAAGGTGACAGCCATGTTGTAAGCCACCTATTATCCCCTCCCTCTTTCCAAACAAATCACAGACCCTCCAGGACCGGATGGCACAAAACTATTGGGCTCTGGGAACACATAGACACTCGTCTAATGTGACTGGGGCCAATACCTTATTGTCCATTGCCACCCATTGCTTCCGTGACCCCGGAGTGAAATGGTCCACCAAGACTCGCAGCTGGGCTGCTTTGTAGTACATTGCTAAGTCTGGGAATCCCACTCCCCCTCCTCCCTTGGCCGAGGTAACGTCCCATAAGCAATCCTCTGCTTCTTCCCCACGCAGAGATACTGCAGCATGACTTGTTTCACTTCAGACAAGAAGGACACAGGCATGGGAACCGGCAACATTTGGAAAAAATTAAGAATTTGGGGAGAACCACCATCTTTATGGAATTTAGCCACGCCATCCAAGACAGCCCCATCCCAGCCCACCTCCCCATGTCCCGTTTCACGGCTGACCAAAGGGGGAGGAAGTTACTCGGGGAAAAGATCTCCAGGGTGCCGCTTGACCTCTGTCATGATCTCTGCTTCCAAAAGGCCAGGACTTACCCAACTCCCTTGGAAGCAGACCCATAACCCAGGTTTCCGAGTGCCAGCCAGTCCCAATTGGGACCTTTTGGACCCTGTCCTGGCGCCAGGCTCATAAATATGCCCAGTCCCAGCGCTGCAAGCGCCGGGCTCATAATGCTTGGGTCGACTTACCTGCAGCAGACCATGCTGCTTACTTACCTGCCAGTTGAACCCCTGATCCTCTTCTGTTTGGGACTACTTTTCCTGTTGGGTGGGGCAGGAGCCACTCCCTAGGTTCAGAACACTAGAACTCTTCTGGAAAGCAGGAACTCTTTTCTTACCTAGGCGTGGCTGTGGAAGGAGACACCTAAGCACTACAGGAGGCTATTTAAACCACACCCGATGGATGAATCTTGCTTTGCGTTATTCTGCATCCTCTGCAGCAGAACGCTCATCGTGTCTTCTGCATCTGATCCTGGGCCTAAAGGAAAAAGGCTTACCATCCTGAATCCAGTCTTCAGCAACATCTATAAAGACAAGAAAGAACAGGTTAGCACTACGGTCTTCAGTGACAGCGCATCTCTTACCTGGTCCATCGGCTGTCATCAACGCCTCGCGCAGCATTCCTGCATCTGAAAGACAAAGGCTTACCTACTCTTCACGGGCTCCGGAGGTCATCGCACTGCATTCCGGCATCTGAAAGACAAAAGCTTACCAACTCTTCGCACGCTCCGGAGGCCTTCGGCGCTGCATCCCGCATCTATAAGACAAAAGAAGGTGCGTTTAAAGACATTGGGTAATGTTAAATACTCACGTGCCATTACTCCATCCACGCCGAACTCAGTGGGCATTCCGGCATCCTTCAGCAGCTCCGAACTGGTACCTGCAAAATAAAAGGACAGTTAGTGCGCATCGTGAAGCAAGCAACAAGCGCTTACTTACGCGCTTCCAGGCGCTTCTATTCCGCATACGGGTCCATCCTCAACTCACTTCAGCCAGTCAACCGCCATCGCCGGAACCCTGCAAAATAAGAGACAGCATTACAAAAGACTTTTAAAGACATTTGAAATATTCGGAACTCACCGTTCTTGAAGTAAACGACGGACAGCAGTCCTCTGAAGTCAAGAGGCCTGCGCTACCTATCCAGTGAAGAAACTGGTTACAGCACCCTGCCCCGAGGCAGATGGAGAGCTCGGCGTTCACTTACCTAAGACATCTTACTCTTCGAGTCAGGCATACAGTGCACAGAGGTCCAGCCCAAAGAGCCAACCGGGTGGTGCACATCACTTTTGAAGATACGGTAGTCGCCCAGTCAAGACCGGCGCCTCTGCGAGAATCAGGTGAGCGTCACAACCTCAACCCCTAGGTAGCGGAAACTTTCCCTCTGCACCCTGAATGGTAGCCCGGCCACGTATTGCCTTTCTTCCTCTGACAGCCCCCCAGTTGTGAAGACCACCGATTTTCCCAGGTTCACCTTAAATTCCGACAACCTCCCATATTGCTCCAGACTCTCCAACAGATGTAGGACTGATCGGGATGGCCTGGTGATATAGAGTAATCATTGTCACAAAAAGGCTTATCTTACAATGTACCCCACCCACTATATTGGGGTACTGATTCCTCGATTATCCCTGACTGACACCGTCCAAGGCTCCATCACTAACGGGTAAATCAGCGGGGAAAGAGGACACCCCTGACGTGTGCCCCGCTACAGTGGGAAGGACCCCGACTCATTCCCATTAACCACAACCCTAGCAGTGGGATCCGAGTACAGGGCCAAAATCCAGCCCATCCATCTTGGGCCCATTCCCAAAGACACAAGAACCTCTCCCATGATGGCCCAGCTCACCGGGTCAAACTCCTTCTCAGCGTCCAGGGACAGCAGGAGCGCCCCTTCCTCCCTTACCACCAGCAAACTAATGACGTGGAGTGTTTTTTTCGCATGCTGTCTGCTCCCTGCCTATTTAACACAAACCTTACCTGGTTGCTTTACCATGATTCTGGCAAACATCTTGGCGTCCACATTGAGGAGGGAGATAGGCCTATATGAGGCACACTCCGCTAGGTCTTTCCCTGGTTTTGGTATGACAGCTATCAGGGCCTGAGGAAATGTCAGGGGTAACGTATCCCATCCCCTTATTCGGTTAAACAGCTTAGCCAAAGGCCCCACCAGCAAAGTTTGATACTGTTTATAGAAGTCAGCCATGAAGCCGTCCCCTCCCGGGGTCTTCCCTACCTTCAACCTCTTGATAGCCTCCAGCATCTCCTCCCCAGTTATTTCTCCGTCCAAAGCATCCCTCTCCTCCTCCCCATAAGCTTGGGGAGGTTTTTCTCTGCAAGGTACTGTCGAATATCCTCCACCGCTCCCTCCACCGGTCTGGTTTACAACTCCTTGTAGAAATCTGCGAAGCATCCAGCTACATACTTCCCCTGCTTTTGGACTCATCCCTCTGTGTCCCAAACTCCCTCTACCCTTCTCTCCACCCTACAACCTCTAGCCCTATTTTCCATGAGAGTCCCCACCATATCCCTCCTCTCGTAGTATCGCTGTCTGGTATATCTCATTTTTTAACAACCTCCCCCAGTATAACCATGTGAAGTTTTTGTCCCTTGACCCTCATGTCCCCCAGTAGAGCCTCCTCATCTGCACCACGTTGATTCAGCTGCGAGCGTAGGACTTTCAGTTCCTCTCAAAGCCTACTTTCAATCAACGCCCTTTCCCGCTTCTTACGGTCTCCTTCTGCAATGAGTAGTCCCCTGAAAGTGGCCTTGGCCGCCTCCCACACCATTCCCATCGTCGGCTCCCTGTTGTCATTAGTTTCAAAATATGCCTGTAACTCTTCCCTAAGAAAATCCCTGAACACCTGTCCCTCAACAGGTTATCATTACATCTCCATCTGTAACTCCGCAGGGCCTCTTGTAGCCTCCAGTTGACCACTACAAGTTCGTGGTATGACCATGTAATTGCTTCCATCCTCGGGACCACAACCTCACCCTCATGCTCCCTTGGTACCAGCAGTAAATCAATCCTAGTATATGTCTGATGCCCTGGCCAGGATCTACTCCACACATCCACCCAGAAGTGATCCTGCAGAAGATCTCTCAGGGCGAGGTTATCTCTCATCACACCTCCTGTCCCCAGCCCCCTCGCTGACCACCAGTACAACTTTGGGTCCAATATCAAGTTGAAATCCCTGTCAAGGAACATTGCTCCCTCTGTCCAGCCATCCATCACCCGGAACACCTGACGTAGGAACCCCATCTGTCCCACGTTGGGCGCATAGAGAGTTGCAAGTGTGATCCGTGTTCCCTCGTGTATCCCTTTTATCCCCAGGAACCTCCTCCCGAAACCCCTTTTAGTCTCGATCTCCTTGAGACGGAATGACTTGGCAAGCAGTATACCCACACCCTCCTTCTTGTATGTTCTATGAGAGGCCCAAACATTTCCACTTATCTCTTTGCCCTTTATCTGTGATTCCACCCCTTGACGATAGTGCGTTTCTTGTATTTGTATTTATTTTAATTTATATAGCGCTTTAATCCAAGGCGCTTTACATGAGGAACAGGAAAATACAACAAGCAATGCATGACATTAAATCTAAACCAGAAAACAGTACAAGGAACAACTTACATTATTTATGAGGTTAATTGCAAATGGAGAGGGACCAGGGCGAGAGAGGGGGGTAGGAGGTGAAGGTTGGGGTGGCTTCATTGGAGAAAAGGAAGAAAAAGAAGCTAATGGGGCGAGTGGAAGAGATATGATTTTAGGGAAGTGCGAAATGAAGGGTAGGAGGTAATAGAGTGGATGGGAAGAGGAAGGCAGTTCCAATGGAAAGGAGCGAGAAGTTGGAAGGAGCGAAAGCGGGAAGGGGCACAGGGTGAAGGAGAAGAAGAGAGAACCAAGTGGTCTGCAGAGCGGAGAGAACGAGAAGGAGTGTAGGAATTAAGAAGGGAGAGACAGGCAATAACACAACCCTGATTACGCAACTACTAAACGCAGCAAAAATAACTCTGGCCCAAGGATGGAAAAACCCTGAAAGCCCAATCGTCGCGTGCTGGTGGGTTAAAATATGGCACATACTGGCAATGGAAAAGATAGGGGCCATAAAAGACAATAAATACCTGAAATTCAGGGAAGTGTGGGACCTATTTATAGACTATGTTGCAGACATGGAAGCTTACTTCCACAGACCAAACCTGTTGAGAACGATCCTGAACTAAAGCCCCCTCGCAAGACGGAAGCTCGAAAGGACTTACGACAACCGCTAACACAGGCAGACAACACCCAAACTGCATTCACATTGACTAAGGGGGTGGAAAAGCGGAACCAGCCCAGTTGGGGGGGAGGGGAGGTTGAAAGGGGATAAATGTTATTTGCTTTACTGTAGACAAAAGAGGGGGGGTGTTATGAATGTTAAAACTCATGGGGCCTCATTACGACCCTGGCGGTACGTGGTTAACGGCGCCGTAAAAGGTGCCGGCGCCGTTAACCCCATACGGCCTCATTACGAGGTCCCATCGCGGGTCACGGTAAGCACGCCTGGCAAAACCAGGCGTGCTTATCGGGTCCCGCGAGGGGAAGAGGGAGCAAACAACGGGCCAACTCGTAAGGGCCCGTTGTTTGCTCCCTCTCCCATTCCTATTCAGCCCTATGGGGGCTGAAATGTGAATGGGGAAGGACCAGGTCCGGGTCCTTGGAGGGAGGAATTACCGGGCCTTCCGAACTCGGAATGGCTCGGTAATTCCTCATTCTGTGGACCCGGACCCGGACGCGATTTCGGCGGCAGTCATGCCGCCAATAGTGGCATGGCTACTGCTGAGGTCGTAATGAGGGCCACGGACTTTCTGTAGATTTGAAAAGAGAACTGAAAAGAAGAGCAATGATAAGTTCCTGTATACTGTGTCTCACATGTGTGCCTGTAACTTGAACCCATGAGAAGAAAATAAAGTTGGTAAAAAAAAAAAATACAAAAAAAGAAATTAAGAAGGGAGGATAGGTAGGGAGGGGCAAGACAATAGAGGGCTTTGAAAACTAGGCAGAGGAAGTTGAATTTGAGCAGGGAGTGAAATGGGAGTCATCCTTAAGAGGTAAGAGAAGAGGAGATGGAGTCGTGGGGTGAGAGAAGGCAGAGGGAGCGGATGGCAGAGTGGTAGATGGATTTGAGGGGGGGGAGGTGAGAGGAGGGGAGTCTGAGTAAAAGAGTGGAGCAGTAGAAGAGTCTGGAGAAGATGAGGGAGGAGATTAGGAGTTTAGTGGCATGAAAGGTTAGGAAAGGGTGAATTTTACGGATGTTGTAGAGGTGGAAGCGGCAAGATCTGGCAGTGAGAGAAATGTGGTTAGATAAAGCAACCAGGTCATAATCACTCCTATTTTAGATCGCCTCCACTGAGGCTTCCAGGCGTGGCTGTGGTGCGCATATAGGGTATGGACGTTCAATGTGGTTGTGCGCTGTCCCTCCTCAGGCACCCTCATTCCGCTGAAAAGGAGTGTTCAACTTCTGATATTTTCGACCTCCTTTCGCAATGCGCTTTCCTCTCGCTGATTCTGGGCCTCTAGGCCCCTGGGTGGGATTCAGTCCCTGTCCATCGTGCCCCAAAACAGGACCCTCCCAGCTGCCCACCAAGTCTTCTGTGACCATTTGTATGTCCTCTTCTGCCACCAGGTGATGCCTCTCCCTCTCCCATTCGTACACCAGTGAGAAGGGGGTAGCACTAGCAGTATTTCACCCCCCTCTCCTGCAGCCATCTGGTGAGGGCTCCACATTTCTTTCACCTCAACTATGTGTGAGCCAAGAGGTCCTGAAAAATTTCCACCTTCGAGTCACTGTAGTTTATTTCCCTTAGATGTTTGGCTTTCTCGATGATCCGCGCCATATCTCCATAATACGGCATACGTGCTAGAACCGACCTTGGGCCCTGGGCTTCTCCACCTGCCCAATGCACTATGTCTATTGTGACCCTTTCTCCTTCCCCTGCGTCCAAGAGCAGGCTTATTATGTCTTGCACCTTATCTTCCAGGGCTGCCGGGGTCTCACCCTTGACTTCCAACAGCCCAATGATCCTGAGATTGTTCTGTCCATCACGATTTTCGATGTCATCCACCTTGAGGCGGAGCACCTGTTCCTGCCTCTCCATCTCCATGAAGCGTGCCTCCATCTGGGTTTCCAAGAGCCCCGTGGATGCCTGGTTAGACTCAATCCCATCTATTCTGTCCTCAAGTGTGGTCACCTTAGCCGTTAGGTCTGCCAGATTTGCCCCCATATCTCTTCTCATCCCCCTGATCGCCTCCAAAATGGTCTGTATGTCCATCTTAATGGAGGCCAATTCAGCCGGTGGGGACGGTGCACCTCCAGCCTCCATCATGTTATCTTCAGTGTGGAACTGGAATTTCGCCAGGTCCTCCTTCCAGCTCATAGGGTTTCCACTACTCCCCTATTTTGCTCTTAAAGGGTCCCGCTTGTGGTTCCACCTGTCGACAGGCACCCCTCACTGTGTAGGATCACTCTGTGGGGCAGACCCGACCCCAGACGCCACCACTGCCCCTGGCGATACACCTAGCTATAAAGGGGGGGGCCTGATACGACCAAGATTGAGTCGTAGATAGCAGCGTCACTGGTGTGAGTATCCTTCTTCAGAAATTCTTTCCCCCTCAGTTTTCTAGCACCCAGATTGGGTTCCTGTGCCAGTCCCAGGGAAGGGAGAGAGTTACAGACCTTCCACATGGTATGAGTTACAGGAAAGGGGGTCCCCACTGCTTCTTTCCTTCATTTTGTGTCTCCTCTAGTATAAAGGGGTATCCGCGGGGGGAAAGCCTGCTCGCCGACCTCCAGGGCCCTTTCACCCCCTCCTCAATGCAGCCGTCCTCAGCTACTGGGAGCCCAAATCTTCTGAGAGGCGTCACACCCCCCTGTCCCAATGTGGAGTGCAGCAAAGCATTGTGGTCGTCTCTGTGTGGGTGTAACGCTCACCTGATTCCCGCAGAGGCGCCAGTCTTGACTGGGTGAATGCCGTATCTTCAAAGGTGATGTGTAACACACGGTTGGCTCTTTGGGCTGGACCTCTGTGCACTGTATGTCTGACTCGAAGAGTAAGATGTCTGCAGATAGAAAATATGGGATTAATGAACTGGGGTTATTGGGTGCCTCTCTCCTCTTCCCTTTCTCTTCTCCTGTAGAACCCCAAAGGTTAACACCCTCACCTTAGGTAAGTGAACGCCGAGCTCTCCATCTGCCTCGGGGCAGGGTGCCGTAACCAGTTTCTTCACTGGATAAGGGTGCAGGCCTCTTGACCTCAGAGGACTGCTGTCCGTCGTTAACTGCACGAACGGTAAGTTCTGGGCACTTTAAATGTCTTAAAAGTCTTTTGTAATGATATCTCTTGTTTTGCAGGGTTCCGGCAATGGCGGATGGCGGGCTGATGAGAGTTGAGGATCGAACCCGCGTGAGGAATAGAAGCGCCTGGAAGCACGTAAGTAAGCGCTTGTAGCTTGCTTCACGATGCGCACTAACTGTCCCTTTTATCTTGCAGGTACAAGTTCGGAGCTTTAGAGAAGCTGAAGGGTGCTGGAATACCCACTGGATTCGGCGTGGGAAGGAGTAATGGCACGTGAGTAATAAAGTTGCCCAATGTCTTTAAACGCACCTTCTTTTGTCTTTCAGATGCGGGATGCAGCGCCGAAGGCCTACGGAGCGTGCGAAGAGCTGGTAAGCTTTTGTCTTTCAGATGCCGGAATGCAGTGCGAAGACCTCCGGAGCATGCGAAGAGTAGGTAAGCCTTTGTCTTTCAGATGCCGGAATGCAGCGCGAGGCGTTGGTGACAGCCGATGGACCAGGTAAGAGATGCGCTGCCACTGAAGACCGTAGTGCTAACCTGTTCTTTCTTTGTCTTTACAGGTGCTGCTGAAGACTGGATTCCAGGATGGTAAGCCTTTGTTCCCTTAGGCCCAGGATCAGAAGCAGAAGACACGATGAGCGTTCTGCTGCAGAGAATGCAGAATAACGCAAAGCAAGATTCATCCATCGGGTGTGGTTTAAATAGCCTCCTGTAGTGCTTAGGTGTCTCCTTCCACAGCCACGCCTAAGAAAAGAGTTCCTGCTTTCCAGAAGAGTTCCAGTGTTCTGAACCTAGGGAGTGGCTCCTGCCCCACCCAACAGGAAAAGTAGTCCCAAACAGAAGAGGATCAGGGGTTCAACTGGCAGGTAAGTAAGCAGCATGGTCTGCTGCAGGTAAGTCCACCCAAGCATTATGAGCCCGGCGCTTCTAGCGCTGACACTGGGCATCTTTATGAGCCTGGTGCCACTGGCGCCAGGACAGGGTCCAAAAGGTCCCAATTGGGACTGGCTGGCACTCGGAACCGGGGTTATGGGTCTGCTTCCAAGGGAGTCGGGCAAGTCCTGATCTTTTGGAAGCAGAGATCATGACAGCACCCCCCCTCAAGGCCCCTCCCAAACCGGGCTTCTCCGGGGGTTTGGGCTTGTTAGGAAATGTTCGATGAAATCTTTTGATTAGACGAGGCGCGTGGACATATTCTGCAGGTTCCCAGGATCTTTCTTGGGGACCGTAGCCTTTCCAGTCAATCAGGTAAAATAGTTTAGATTTGGAGATCTTGGAATCCAGGATGCTTTTGACTTCAAACTCGAGTTCTCCATCAACTAGAATAGGTTTTGGAGATGTAGTTAGTCGGGTTTGAGGTTGCACGGGTTTTAATAGAGAGACGTGGAAGACCGGATGTATCTTCATGTGAGGGAGCAAGTCCAACTTGACCGCTACTGGATTTACTATGGTAGTGATGGAATAGGGACCAAGGTATCTTGGGTTGAATGTGCGTGGTCCTTTTAGAGGTAGATATTTGGTGGATAACCAGACTTGATCTCCTACTTGATATTGGGGGGCTTCCTTCCGATGTTGGTCTGCTCCTTTCTTGTATTGTTCTTTAGCCCTTTGAAGGTGAGAAAGGGCTTCCTTAAAGGCTTGGGTGATTGTAGAATGCAGGTGGTCTACTGCTGGTGTTCCAAGATCTTGGAGTGGATCCAACTCCGAGATTCGAGGGTGACTACCGTATAAAAGAAAAAACGGGGTCTTCCCAGTTCCTGAGTGGACAGAGTTATTGTAGGCATATTCGGCTATCCAAAGCATATCTTTCCAAGTTTTTTCAGTTTGTTGTAGCATGCAGCGCAAATACTGTTCCAGAGTTTGATTGGTCCTCTCGGTTTGTCTGTCGGTTTGAGGGTGGTGGCTGGTCGAAAGTCTCACATCGATTTGAGCCGACCGACAGCAACTTCGCCAAAAATGAGAAATAAATTGACTACCTCGATCCGAAATTAGAACTGAAGGAAAACCGTGCAGTCGGACGATGTTTTCGAGAAATTCTCGGGCCAGAGTTGCTGCTGTTGGTAAGCCTTTGAGTGGAATGAAATGCGCCATCTTGGAGAATAGGTCCACGATTACTAGGATCGTATTGTATCCAGAGCATGGAGGTAGATCGGTGATGAAGTCCATAGAAAGCGTATGCCAAGGGCGAGGCGGGATGTCAATAGGGCGTAAGAGGCCGGCTGGTTTTTCCTTTTGACTCTTGTTTTGGGCGCATACTCCACAGGACATTATAAAGTCTCTGATATCTTTTTTCCAAGACGGCCACCAGAAGTAGCGCTTGATCTTTTCCGAGGTCTTGGTCATACCGGGATGTCCTTCCATTAAAGAATCGTGATAACAAGAGATTACCTTTTTCTGTAAATCTGTGCTGGGCAGGTATAACCGTTCTTGGAAATATAATAGGTTGTCCTTCACCGTAAAGTCCTTTCCCTGCAGATGCCAATTCTGTATGTCTGCTGGAGTTACCAGTAGCCTGGCTTTATCCTTAACTTCCTCTATGGATTGTGTGGCGATTACACCTAGAATTCTTTGTTCAGGAATGATAGGTACAGGTTTAGGATTGATCAAATGTTCTTCCACTCCCATCCGAGAAAGGGCATCAGCTTTACCGTTTTTTGTACCAGGTCGATAGGTAATTATGAAGTCAAACTCGGCAAAGAATAGTGCCCAACGGAGTTGCCTAGAGGATTGAGCTTTTGCGGTTTTCAAATATTGCAGGTTTCGGTGATCTGTAATCACAGTAACGGTGTGTCGGGCCCCCAGAAGATAATGCCGCCAAGCCTTAAAGGCGGACTTGATAGCTAGAAGTTCCTTATCAGTAATAGTGTAATTGATATCAGGAGGCGAGAATTTGCGGGACCAAAATGCCACGGGATGCAACTGATTGGTTACTGGGTCCTTTTGTGATAGAACTGCCGCCATGGCAAGGCTCGAAGCATCAGTTTCAACGATGTAGGGGAGTTCTGGGCGAGGATGTTTTAAGATCGGTGCAGAGATAAATCTAGTCTTCAAATTCTGGAAAGCTTGTTCCGCCTCGGTAGACCATTCAAAACGTTTGTTTTTCTTTAACAAGGCGGTGATGGGCTGGACTATTCAAGAGAATTCGGGGATAAACCTGCGGTAAAAGTTAGCGAAGCCTAACATGCTTTGAACACCTTTTACGGAGGATGGCGATGGCCATTTGAGAATTGCATCGACCTTCTTTGAATCCATACGCACTCCGCTAGGTGATAATATGAATCCCAAGAATTCAACTTTAGTCACGTTGAAAACACATTTTTCCAACTTAGCGAAAAGTTTGTGTTGACGCAATCTCTCGAGGACCATTTTCACGTGTTTCCGATGTTCAGTTTCCGATGAAGAATAAACGAGGATGTCGTCAATGTAAACAACAACACACACATCTATGAGCTCTCTGAGGACATTGTTCATAAAATATTGAAAGGCGGCCGGGGCATTGCAAAGTCCGAAGGGCATGACCTGATATTCAAATAGCCCATACTTGGTGCGGAAGGCCGTCTTCCATTCATCGCCCTCTTTTACTCGTACCAAGTGGTAGGCTCCTCTAAGATCCAGCTTTGTATATATGCTTGCTTTTCTGACTTGGTCCAGGAGTTCAGGGATCAAAGGTAACGGATATCTATTCTTAACGGTGATCTGGTTCAGGGCGCGATAATCTATACAAGTTCTAAGGTCCCCTTCTTTTTTTGGAACGAAGAACAAAACTGAGGAAGCAGGGGACTTGGAAGGACGAATAAACCCATTCGCTAGGTATTGATCCAGGTATTGTCGGAGGTGAAGATTCTCAGGCTCGGTGAGGGCATAAATTCTACTACAAGGAGGAGTAGATCCAGGTATCAGGTCTATCTGGCAGTCATAAGACCTATGAGGAGGTAGAGAGTTAGCCTGATCCTTCCGGAAAACATCTTGGAATTCTAGGTATTCAGGCGGTAACTGAGGAGCCTCCGAGGAAATTGCTGCAAGTGCAACACCAGGTCGAGGGTGACAAGTAGAGACACATTCTGGAAACTGAACCGTTCTTGCTCGCCAATCGATCTGAGGATTGTGCTTCTCTAACCAAGGAATTCCTAGAATAATCTGGAACTGGGGGGCCTTGATCACATCGAACACGATCTTCTCATGGTGTCCATCTTGACTTACTAGCGTCACTTCTTGGGTGGTATGCGTTACTGGTCCGGAGGCTATCTCCGTACCATCCACCGTAGTAATGACGTCCTTTACAGCCTTTGGACAAAGAGTCAGATTCATCCCCAAAACCATTTCATGATCCACATAATTGCCGATGGCACCGCTGTCGACGTAAGCTTCAATCGCATGTAATCGATCCGGATGTTCAGGGCTAATGAGGACCATAGGTATCACAAAATGCGAGGTCACGGAACTGGTTTTAACGCTCGGCAAGAGGACCTCTATTCTTGTCGGGCGAGGTCATTTCCCTGCTCAGAGTTTGTGACCCTGGTAACTGCAGCTCTGTCTTGATATTGGGCAAAATCTTCCTCGGGGCCAGCCCTTTGAGAGCAAAAATACCCAATTCAGCCCAAAATACAGGTTCTATTGTGCTGAGCAGTGATCTCATGCTAGTGACAAATGACACCCTCAAAGCTTTAGCATATTTATTCTAAGCAGTGAATTTCATATACATTTGGGATTCAAGTTAGAGAATATTACAAAGCATAAAACAAAGAGCAATGCAAAATATAGTGAAACATGGAACTTAGATAAACATAGAGAAACATAGAGAAATATAGAGAAACATAGAGAAACACAGTCTTACGTCCCTTAATCAGCCCTGGGAGACCTGGGTTTTTCATAAGCTAGCTGTAAAACAAGCCCCGCTCATAGAAAAACAAGGCTGGAGGACACCGTGAGAGCCAATTCCGGGCACCTGACTGTACACGAATCAAGTCCACAGGCGATCTCCCCCTGATCCATGTGTGCATGGATATTTTATAATCTCTTGCTGTCAGTCACCATGACGCACAGTTCCAGAACTTTCCCTGTGCAACTGGCTCATGGAAAAAACCCAGCTCTCTCTGAGATGCTCCCTGCTCGCTCCTACCCCCTCCCTTGGTTCCCATCTGCGCTGGCTGAGGAATGTCTTATCAGTACCTTCCCAGAGAAAAGGAAGATTAGCTTGGAGACAGGGCTACCGTTAGTGAGGCTGAATATTCTAAGGGAAGCAGGGATGTATTAACCCCATCTGCAAGCTCTAAAAGGCTTGCACTCATAGCTTAGTGTTTATAGCGCTTAAGACTGGCTATCTAAGCGCTATATAGGTGCCATGATGTTCCAAACACTCCAAAAACCTATTAGCTACATAGCTGGGGGCCCTCCCTGCCTGTCTATCAACAATGCTTAATTTGACCTATTTCATACTAGGCCTGCATATCCCTTGTAGCTCACTACTGCATAATGGAAGTGCTACAACAGACTACTGTCAGCATTTTTAGCACATACTTTGAATACACTATTGGCTTTCAGCGGCTAATGCTGTCATCTAAAGCCCTGATTGGCAAGGTTGCAATTTCGTGTATCACTACATTCCACCCCTATTCAACGTTTGTGCGACAAATGCTGACTAATACCTATCAATATAGTATTTAGTGCAGTGATAAAGACCTTGGGGCTTTGCAAGAGGTTTAAGCAAACTATCTTATAGCGGTTAGTTAGCGTGGCATGCAAGGTAAAACACTACCTAAACAAAAATGTACACAAAGTGAACAGTGACATATACCCTTGCCAAAACCTGGCCTACACAAAAAAATACCTACACCAAGTGAACATGGACATTTACTCTAGCCAAAACATGGCCTACACAAAAATACCTACTCCAAGTGAACATGGACATTTACTCTAGCCAAAACCTGGCCTACACAAAAATACCTAAATCAATTTTGTATAACTGATTGTCAGTTAAAAAGCAGCATGCAGTTAAAATGTCAAGGCAATCCAGTGTAGTCTAATCTACAATGCACTATTGCATTTATGTATGGTTACCAATTCTAAAACCTGGCAGCCTTTCACCCTAAGGGCCTACCCTCCCCCTGATCCCAGGGCATTCAAGCGTGACTATGGGCTGTGTGACTAGACACTTCCCCCAGGTAGGTGGAACCCAACCAGAAACCATCTAATTTCGTGAACAAGGTGAACCCATGAGCACCAGGTTGTCTAAATAAAAACAATTCTACTAATTTACATCAAAGCATGGCATGTGTTATTCATGCAATCAAAAGCAAGCAATTCAATCCATATGTATGCTGGTAACTGTAGCTCTGCGTGCCAGTGTGTGGAGGATGGTCGCCCCCACCCAGTAAAAAGCCAACACCTGCTGATTTAACAATGTTTGCCATACAATGCATTGTGTGTATTTAGCAGTCTTGTTGACCTGCCCTATGGCAGACAAAAATGTCTTCATGTCTAAAATTCTGTCATCTTCAATTGGCTGTCAATACTTGTAGCAGTGCTGGGCATATCAATGGGCCCCACTAGGCCAGAAGTTCTATAGCAGAGCTGGCATCAGAACCCATAGTGGCTAGCTTATAGTGCACAGTTTCTATGTCACAAGCATATAAAGCTCCTGCAATTAATGAATCTAGCTCCCTAGCTACGCGCACTCTAGTGATGGGCCATAGAAATGGACTCCATTTGTAGCAGCTTGGTAGTACTAAGGAAACATTGCCTCATGGTAAATCTATGTCTAAGTGTATCACTGTAATAATAAAGGTGTGCATTACCAGCCTACAATTTACATGTTGTCTTACTACTGGAAAATCTAACAGGTTCACAGTGTCTACCTTCTGTGACTTGGAGAATACCCTTCTTCAAGTGGGATAGCTACCATATACAATATTAACTTTAGCCACAAACACCATACTACTATCCGGCAGTGGCTGTTTCATCACACCATGGAAAAAATTCATTTAGTCAAGTTATAGTTCATAGAATCTTGGCGAGAACACTCGCTGCAGTTCTTGGTCAGAAAAACATCACATTAGACAAATTAAACAAATGGTATCCATTCAGTGACAAAAGATGCCTGACAATGTGCCAGGCCAGTACACTAGCAATTCCATGTGGATACTCATTTGTAGCGCTTTTCCAAAGAATTATTCCAAATGTGTACAATCAAACGGTGACTCTTTGCATTAGTGTGCTGGAGACAGCTGCCCCCACAAAAACATGAAACTGGTTGGTTTAACAAAAAACCGTGTCACACTCTGTGTCATAAAATCAAACATCAAGTCAGTCATGGTTTCATTTACCTGCCTTAAGCTGGCTGTAAAAGTATCCAGTGTTTCAAAGATTACCATTTCAAATTATAGCTCATACACTTGGCAGCATTACTTCAATTAAGAATCTTAACCTACGCACAGGTGACTTTGATGTGCGCACTCATCTTATCTCAAAATAAATTACGCTCCTGCTTGCATAATTCTGCTGCCCCAACAGTTCATAAATCATTCTCCTGCCTACGTGCAATGTAGAATATTTTTTTTTTCAAAAACAAAACATCTCTGGTTAAAGCCATTCAGTTGGAAGAGTAAAACCATTTGGTTTTTTCAGATTCATCTCAACAGTGCATTTAACAACCATTTTTCAATGTGTTAGCATTCAATTGCTGTGTCACACAGCTGTATGTGGTGCCTGATGTTACAGTCCACAATTCATTGTCCATAGTCCTTTAAACAAGAAAGGGCAAAACATGTCATTTAAATGTGTAGCATCAAATACTTGATAATTAGCCAAGTCTGCATCGTGCCAGTTCAGCAAAAGTTATTACTCTGTTGGACACTATTCGCAGGTTATTGCATTGAGTGCGGTGCAGGGCACGTTAAAGTTGAAATAGCATGTCGCAGTGGCTCGCTTTCTCTGAGAATGCGTCTGACCCTTCTTTGATCAGTGTCACCCACAAACTGCATATTAACTTCCTGATATTGTAAAATGTCTTGCTTTGTCTAGGCAAAATACAAACAGAAATGTTAGGATTTCATCAAAAGTTCAATATCAGCGTTATCCACCCCTTCCCATAATACCACCCCCATCTTCAAAAAGTCTCATCAGGTAACTACACACTTTGTCATTGCTACTGCAATTATTTATCACCTTTCTGCATGTTTCTGGGGGCTTATTTACACTCAACCATACGGGGTGTAACTGCCTAATCACAAACTCATTTGTGCAATGCAATCATAGCTGGTCAATGGTACCTCAGACTGATCTGTGCTTTTACAAAACCATATAGTAAGTACCCAGGTCGCACAATGCTTTTCTTTTTTCACCAAAGCGATCACCAATGCCAGGCGCCAACTTGCTTCCAGTGTCCCATGATCTTGGTTTAGGTTGCCCTGCTGGCATCACTCCATTTTTCAAAGGTAAAGTCTTTCAGTCCAATACCGCTTGCAGTTGTACAGGCAGCTTTGTTTATTTATCTTTCTTTTCTTAGCAGTGTCTTTTCAAGCCTCTGGTTTTTTCACTTGTCATTTTTTCAAAGGGCGTTTGCTGTTTTTGAACCACCCCTTTGAGTGCGATAGTCTAAGCTAGTTTCTTTTGTTGCTTCAACAAATCATTCATTCTTGCACTAAGCCGTGTGGCTTCTGGATCATGGCTAATGTGCAGTGTTCATGTTGTACTTCAAAGCCCCGCTCTGCATGTTGTCTCTTGCAAAACGGCTAAGCACTTTTGTCAGTTTTGCTTCCATCTGGAATGCCATAATGTCTTTGTCAGTTACTCCATCCCCTGGCAATGTAGCTTGCAGTTTGCCAGATGTGTATTTTCTCTTCTCAAAGCGCCTAGAGGTTTCTTCTCCAGTGCACAGCGCTTTACTTCAGTTCACATCACATGGAGCATTGGAATGCAGCTTGCACAGCAATAGCGCTTTACTTCACTTCACATCACATCACATGGGAATGCGGTTTGCACAGTAATGTCTGTTGGAATGGGCAGCTGTCTTTTCTTGGCCCATTCACAGATGCATAGGTAAATGTTCAGATGTGATGTGCCCGTCTGCCATCCTGCATGAAGCCTTTGCTCCGTACCACAGTTTACTGGGCAAATTCTTTACTTTTTGAACAGCTCTCTGTTTTTGCTCCCCCTTCCTCAGGAATGCAGGCATGTTTATCTTTCGTGTGCACCTGGCAGCCCCATGAGCACGCAGCTTATCTCTTTTGCCTATAACTCTTATACTGTGGCGGCTTCACTCGTTTCAGACAATTCATCCAGATTAACTCTTTCTTGTACTGTTTCTGCTTTTGTTTGCCTTCACGCACCTCGCCCAAGACAGCTTCAAGGCACAAGCTCTGCACACACAGCAAGACTCTTGTTTTTCAAAAGCGGCACTTTTCTTGTCATTTTTCTACTCCATGTAATTTTGCAAAATGTCAAAGCGTCTTTTTTTTCTTGTAATGTGCGATCTTTCAAGAGAACTCACAACCCATTAAATCTTTGTGCTATCTTATCACACACAGATGTTTCATTCTGTTGTACCATTGCCAAACTATAACCACTCAGTTCAGTGCATTTAAAAAATAAAAATGCCAATGTTTAGTGCAGCTCCCTGCACGTTTTTTTTTCTGCAAGAACAACCCACACTCTATTGCTTGTGGGCTGTTTAATGTGTCAACAACATTTTTTCCCCATGTATCACAGTCAACAGGACACTATTTCCAAATCATACATCACTTATAAGGCAACAGCACAAATCCATGGCATAGCATGGGGACAAAAATACTCCAGGGGCAATTTAGAAAAATATAAATTGTTTTTCCCCCCAACCATTGCAAACTGATTCTGCAATTTCAAATCAATACACAAAAATCGAAAATCCAAATAACATTCACTCACTTTCCTTTTTAAGTGAGTCTCTCACCCAATATAAGCATGGCACAGCCTAAAATGCAATATAACCATTTTAGTGTGTTTCCTTTAAACAGAATTTGCCACCATTAGCACATGGAATTTTACAGTTGCCAAAAGAAAGAAAAAACTCTTTAGGCTCTCAGCACAGATGTTACTCATTCTCCTAAGCATGGCTCATTCCCCTTCCTCATTATTCAGGAATGCCAACCCTTCAAAAGCATATATCAAAAAAGACGAACCTTCGCCTCCGAACATTACAGCCCCCACTCGCTAGCACACTGGGGCTGAGTCAATGGTTAAATCACTATTCACAATTTGCATGTCAAATCCCTGCAATTATTTTTTTTTTCCTGCCCTCATGACAGAATAGAGATGAGAACTCCGTCTCATTATGCATTCCAAATTACAACTTTAAACTTGGGAAACCACATGATAAAATTCTTTTTCTAATTGAGCATACATCTTTCTTAACCATTCATCGGAGTGCTTTAAACAAAGCCATTTCCCGCTCGTTTATTGCCTTGTACTCCCTGGCACCAATCCCATGCAATAAGTCAGTCACGACTGATTTACTGAAGGGAGTCTTAACCACACAAGCTATCGGCCACGGCAAGCCGACACAACATTGCTGCCTTTTGAAGTCTCAGAGCTGCAGTGAGACCATCAAGGAAATGCGACAGCCTGCTCCCCACTCTACACTGTGTTCTCTCACACCATTTGTCATGTCAGCATGGCACTGCTCTTCACAAATCCCACCGCTGCCACCAAATGTCTTGATATTGGGCAAAATCTTCCTCGGGGCCAGCCCTTTGAGAGCAAAAATACCCAATTCAGCCCAAAATACAGGTTCTATTGTGCTGAGCAGTGATCTCATGCTAGTGACAAATGACACCCTCAAAGCTTTAGCATATTTATTCTAAGCAGTGAATTTCATATACATTTGGGATTCAAGTTAGAGAATATTACAAAGCATAAAACAAAGAGCAATGCAAAATATAGTGAAACATGGAACTTAGATAAACATAGAGAAACATAGAGAAATATAGAGAAACATAGAGAAACACAGTCTTACGTCCCTTAATCAGCCCTGGGAGACCTGGGTTTTTCATAAGCTAGCTGTAAAACAAGCCCCGCTCATAGAAAAACAAGGCTGGAGGACACCGTGAGAGCCAATTCCGGGCACCTGACTGTACACGAATCAAGTCCACAGGCGATCTCCCCCTGATCCATGTGTGCATGGATATTTTATAATCTCTTGCTGTCAGTCACCATGACGCACAGTTCCAGAACTTTCCCTGTGCAACTGGCTCATGGAAAAAACCCAGCTCTCTCTGAGATGCTCCCTGCTCGCTCCTACCCCCTCCCTTGGTTCCCATCTGCGCTGGCTGAGGAATGTCTTATCAGTACCTTCCCAGAGAAAAGGAAGATTAGCTTGGAGACAGGGCTACCGTTAGTGAGGCTGAATATTCTAAGGGAAGCAGGGATGTATTAACCCCATCTGCAAGCTCTAAAAGGCTTGCACTCATAGCTTAGTGTTTATAGCGCTTAAGACTGGCTATCTAAGCGCTATATAGGTGCCATGATGTTCCAAACACTCCAAAAACCTATTAGCTACATAGCTGGGGGCCCTCCCTGCCTGTCTATCAACAATGCTTAATTTGACCTATTTCATACTAGGCCTGCATATCCCTTGTAGCTCACTACTGCATAATGGAAGTGCTACAACAGACTACTGTCAGCATTTTTAGCACATACTTTGAATACACTATTGGCTTTCAGCGGCTAATGCTGTCATCTAAAGCCCTGATTGGCAAGGTTGCAATTTCGTGTATCACTACAAGCTCCTACTGCCTTCTTGGCTGGTTTCACCGGACAGTCTCGAAGAAAGTGCCCCGAGTTTCCGCAATAGAGGCATAATTGCAGCTGTTTTCTCCTTTCCCGCTCCTTTTGTGTTAGTGGTCCTTTCAGGCCCCCTATTTGCATGGGTTCCCCGGAGTCTACTCCTTTGGTAGGAGTTGGTGGTTTGGCAAATACTCGAGCATCAAACTTGGAACGATCGGCCTTCCTGTTCTGCAGTCTGTGGTCAATTTGAACGACTAAGTCAATATAGTCCGAACAGTCTTGCGGGGGATTCACTACTTGGGCTAACACATCTTTGAGCTCTCCACGTAGACCTCTATAAAACAGCGTAATCCTTTTGTCCTCAGGCCATCGAGTTTCCACTATCAGTCTGTTGAAAGACGCAATATAAGCCAAAAGGTCTTGATTACCCTGTCGCAATGAAAGGAGCTCATTGTCCAAGGCCTGCCCCTGTGAATGTCTTGCAAACAGTTTTTCCATACTGAGCTGAAAAGCTCGAAAATCATGGAGAACCGGATCATCTTGATTAACTAGAGGGATCGACCAGTCTGCCGCATTGCCACTAAGGTACGAAAACACGAAAGCTACCTTAGCTTGATCAGTTGGAAAGGCTGCTGGCCGGCATAAGAAGTGCAACCGGCACTGATTAATAAATACTGCAAACCTCTTTGGGTCACCAGAAAATCGTTCGGGCGGAGCCAGAGGTACATTCGCAGGTAGGTTGATCTGCACTGGGTTCGTAGAGGATGTCGAAGGAAGATTTGCCCCTGATGCGGGTAACGGAGTTTGTCCGGCTGTTGACTGTAGCAATTGTCTAGCGAGATCGTCTGTTCGCTCCTTGGAAATAATCAGTTCCCTTCTTAAAGCATTCGTTTCCTGACGGGCTGCATGCACTTCTGCTCTTAGTTCCCCAAGTAACTGGGCTAGCTGGTCGGTATCCGAGGTTTCCATAGCGCCTGGGTGGGAGTTTTGCGATAGGCTTTGCGTTCTGTAACGCTCACCTGATTCTCGCAGAGGCGCCGGTCTTGACTGGGTGAATGCCGTATCTTCAAAGGTGATGTGTAACACACGGTTGGCTCTTTGGGCTGGACCTCTGTGCACTGTATGTCTGACTCGAAGAGTAAGATGTCTGCAGATAGAAAATATGGGATTAATGAACTGGGGTTATTGGGTGCCTCTCTCCTTGGGCCCTGGGCTTCTCCACCTGCCCAATGCACTATGTCTATTGTGACCCTTTCTCCTTCCCCTGCGTCCAAGAGCAGGCTTATTATGTCCTGCACCTTATCTTCCAGGGCTGCCGGGGTCTCACCCTTGACTTCCAACAGCCCAATGATCCTGAGATTGTTCTGTCCATCACGATTTTCGATGTCATCCACCTTGAGGCGGAGCACCTGTTCCTGCCTCTCCATCTCCATGAAGCGTGCCTCCATCTGGGTTTCCAAGAGCCCCGTGGATGCCTGGTTAGACTCAATCCCATCTATTCTGTCCTCAAGTGTGGTCACCTTAGCCGTTAGGTCTGCCAGATTTGCCCCCATATCTCTTCTCATCCCCCTGATCGCCTCCAAAATGGTCTGTATGTCCATCTTAATGGAGGCCAATTCAGCCGGTGGGGACGGTGCACCTCCAGCCTCCATCATGTTATCTTCAGTGTGGAACTGGAATTTCGCCAGTTCCTCCTTCCAGCTCATAGGGTTTCCACTACTCCCCTATTTTGCTCTTAAAGGGTCCCGCTTGTGGTTCCACCTGTCGACAGGCACCCCTCACTGTGTAGGATCACTCTGTGGGGCAGACCCGACCCCAGACGCCACCACTGCCCCTGGCGACACACCTAGCTATAAAGGGGGGGGCCTGATATGACCAAGATTGAGTCGTAGATAGCAGCGTCACTGGTGTGAGTATCCTTCTTCAGAAATTCTTTCCCCCTCAGTTTTCTAGCACCCAGATTGGGTTCCTGTGCCAGTCCCAGGGAAGACAGAGAGTTACGGACCTTCCACATGGTATGAGTTACAGGAAAGGGGGTCCCCACTGCTTCTTTCCTTCATTTTGTGTCTCCTCTAGTATAAAGGGGTATCCGCGGGGGGAAAGCCTGCTCGCCGACCTCCAGGGCCCTTTCACCCCCTCCTCAATGCAGCCGTCCTCAGCTACTGGGAGCCCAAATCTTCTGAGAGGCGTCACACCCCCCTGTCCCAATGTGGAGTGCAGCAAAGCATTGTGGTCATCTCTGTGTGGGTGTAATGCTCACCTGATTCCTGCAGAGGCGCCGGTCTTGACTGGGTGAATGCCGTATCTTCAAAGGTGATGTGTAACACACGGTTGGCTCTTTGGGCTGGACCTCTGTGCACTGTATGTCTGACTCGAAGAGTAAGATGTCTGCAGATAGAAAATATGGGATTAATGAACTGGGGTTATTGGGTGCCTCTCTCCTCTTCCCTTTCTCGTCTCCTGTAGAACCCCAAAGGTTAACACCCTCACCTTAGGTAAGTGAACGCCGAGCTCTCCATCTGCCTCGGGGCAGGGTGCCGTAACCAGTTTCTTCACTGGATAAGGGTGCAGGCCTCTTGACCTCAGAGGACTGCTGTCCGTCGTTAACTGCACGAACGGTAAGTTCTGGGCACTTTAAATGTCTTAAAAGTCTTTTGTAATGATATCTCTTGTTTTGCAGGGTTCCGGCGATGGCGGATGGTGGGCTGATGAGAGTTGAGGATCGAACCCGCGTGAGGAATAGAAGCGCCTGGAAGCACGTAAGTAAGCGCTTGTAGCTTGCTTCACGATGCGCACTAACTGTCCCTTTTATCTTGCAGGTACAAGTTCGGAGCTTTAGAGAAGCTGAAGGGTGCTGGTATACCCACTGGATTCGGCGTGGGAAGGAGTAATGGCACGTGAGTAATAAAGTTGCCCAATGTCTTTAAACGCACCTTCTTTTGTCTTTCAGATGTGGGACGCAGCGCCGAAGGCCTCCGGAGCGTGCGAAGAGCTGGTAAGCTTTTGTCTTTCAGATGCCGGAATGCAGTGCGAAGACCTCCGGAGCATGCGAAGAGTAGGTAAGCCTTTGTCTTTCAGATGCCGGAATGCAGCGCGAGGCGTTGGTGACAGCCGATGGACCAGGTAAGAGATGCGCTGCCACTGAAGACCGTAGTGCTAACCTGTTCTTTCTTTGTCTTTACAGGTGCTGCTGAAGACTGGATTCCAGGATGGTAAGCCTTTGTTCCCTTAGGCCCAGGATCAGAAGCAGAAGATACGATGAGCGTTCTGCTGCAGAGAATGCAGAATAACGCAAAGCAAGATTCATCCATCGGGTGTGGTTTAAATAGCCTCCTGTAGTGCTTAGGTGTCTCCTTCCACAGCCATGCCTAAGAAAAGAGTTCCTGCTTTCCAGAAGAGTTCCAGTGTTCTGAACCTAGGGAGTGGCTCCTGCCCCACCCAACAGGAAAAGTAGTCCCAAACAGAAGAGGATCAGGGGTTCAACTGGCAGGTAAGTAAGCAGCATGGTCTGCTGCAGGTAAGTCCACCCAAGCATTATGAGCCCGGCGCTTCCAGCGCTGGGACTGGGCATCTTTATGAGCCTGGTGCCACTGGCGCCAGGACAGGGTCCAAAAGGTCCCAATTGGGACTGGCTGGCACTCGGAACCGGGGTTATGGGTCTGCTTCCAAGGGAGTCGGGCAAGTCCTGATCTTTTGGAAGCAGAGATCATGACAGCGGGTCATGGGCCCTTCTACACCACAATTCGCCTGTAATGTTGTCTCCCTCTCTTTGGCACAGCTGCCGGGTGCTGGCAGGCCTCTGGCACTTCTCAGGCGCTCCTCTCACTCCTATCTGGCAGTAGTGTGTGGCCACACACTGTGGTATTCTCCTTGTATGCACTGGCCTTTATCCCCAGTTATTTACTTGAGGTGTGCTCACCCTCCTTTCCCCCACCTCAGCGCTGAAGCCTGTTTTCACTTGGGGCCTTGCTCTGCCTCAAGAGGTCATGCGCTCCTCATCAGCCCCGGAGCTTGGTAGGGCAGTGTATAAGAGGCTGACTGGCCCCCGCAGGGGGCGCTAGATGGACAGCCTACATAGCGGGCTGTCCCCTCTGGCCACCCCCTTCTGGGCGTGGGTCATGCCTCTCTTCTTCCTCCCCCTTCCCCTTCAGGGAGGTGGAAGGGGCATCCCCGGGGACACCTGGCTTCCGGTCAGGTCTAGCGGGGACACTTATAAGGGCGGGAGCTGCTGGCCATCAGTCCTTGTCCCAGCAGCTCCCGCCTTGTGTGAAGCTCCCGCCTGGTGTGAATCGTCCGTGCCCAGCAGTCCTGTGGCGATCGTCGGATTCCGAGAGGAGTGGTAAGTATGGGGGGGGGGACAGGGGTCTGCTCGCTGGCATCCTCGCCAGCTTGAGCGGACCCGACTTGTGCAAGGGAACTGTGATGATATGCCCCCGGGGTCCCTGGTTCAGCGTCGGACCGCGGGATGGCAGGCCTCTGGTGCGCAGCGCGGGGAAGGGGCGCAGCAAAGAAACACGGACCACTTCCATCAGTGCGTAAAACCGGACTGGCGTTATGACGCCAGTTCCGGTGATTCCTTTATTTCCTGTGTGTCACGTGACCCTCGATTGGCTGGGCACGTGACACCACATTCCTCCCCAACTTGGAGGTGTTTGCGCAGTTGTCAACAAACATACATTTTAACTGGTCTTCTACATAACTTGGCATACATCTTGGATAAACAAAACTTATTGACTGGGCTTAGAGTTCACCTTAGCTAGGCTTCGGCCAGCTTACTCTGTCCACGACATATCCATGCAGGCAGGATGATGGTTTGGGCCTCTCCCTCAGAAGATACCGGGCGTTTCTTTTCTCCGGTGCGTCCGTCCTTGGAGTCTCGGCTTTATCTCTCTCTCTTTGCTGGCGTGGGCTGTCTGATATTCCGGGAATAGCTGGACTTCCAGGTGCCACTTGGCCGGGGGGTGAGGGTGGTGCCTCCGCTTCTTCCCTAGAAGGCATCGGTTGTTCTTCCCACAGTTCTGGGGGTACCTTCCTGAAGTGAGACACGTTCCTCGTCACTGTCTCCCCCCCTCGGGTGGCTGTGACCATACTGTGGTTTGTGGTACTAACTGTCCATGGCTGGAGCTCGAAGTTGAGGGATATTTTCTTAGGCGGGGCTTGATTCTTGACAATGACGGTGTCCCCTGGCGTCAGCTCTCTGTGGCTAGCTCGTCTGGCGATACTTTCTTGCTCATTTCGCCTCAGCCGCATAGCGTCTATGGCAGGGATGTCTGGTTCTGGAGCTATCCACTGGGGGTGTATGGGTAGTTCCGCCTGTATGGGTACGCCAAGCATGAGGGCTGCCGGGCTGATCCCCGTAGAGGAGTGCAGGGTTTGCCTGTGTGTTCTCAGGAACCGGTACACTGTTTTCAGCCACAGGCGTCCCTGTTCTTTGGCGATCCTGATGACTTTGTTGAGTGACCCCATGAATCTTTCAGCGTCGCCGTTCGCTTGGGGCCATCTTGGGGTGATTCGCTGGTGTTTGACATTTACTTCTTGGAAGTACTTGCGCAGCTCTTGACTAGTGAATGATGGTCCGTTGTCGCTTTTCACTTTCCTCGGTATTCCATGTGTGGCAAATATCTTCTCTAGTGTGAGGATTGTGGTCTCTGCGTTAGTAGATGCTACCTGTTCCACCTCTGGGTATCGGCTAAATTCGTCGATCACTACGAGAAGATACCCTTCGCCAGCAATTGTGCAGTGGTCCATGCTGACAGCGTCCCAGCGTTTGCAGCTTCTTGGGGTGCTGCTAATCGGTTTGGGGTGTTCTGGTCTTCTGGATGCTTGGCATGCTGCGCAGGATTCGACTAACTCTACTACCTTTTGTTGTATGTTGGGCATCCACATCCTGGACTTGAGGTATGCAGTGGTTTTGACGATGCCTTGATGCCCACTGTGTGCTAGGCGTAGAGCTCTATCTTCTAATGACTCGGGCAGCACGATTCTATGTCCTTTGAGTAAGATGCCTTCTGGGGCTACCGAGAGCTCATGTCGGATCCCAAACAGAGCTCTGAGTTTGACTTGGGCTGACGCAGTGCGCTGGGCCATCAACGTGAGATAGTTCTTCCAGTTGCCAGCTCGGACAGTGGCAGTGGTGTGTTGCAGGACAGTGTCTGTTTCTGTTTCACTGGCCACTTCCTGTAGGGTCAGGGCCCGCGGCCTCACGCAGGCGACTATGTGACTTTTTCCACTGCTCCTCTTAAGTGGAATGGAATCCGTCGATGTTTTACTGCTTTAGGTACAATGGTGGGGTCTATGTGGAGCTTGATGGTTCTTCCTTTTAGGCATCCGATGCCTTGGAACAGTTTCTTGTGTCGTTTTAGCAGGCTGTTGAGTTCGTCATGTTGAAGGTTGAAAGCGAAGTGGATCAACTCCAGTTTTTCTACTGTTCTGCAGCTCAGTAATGTCTCGCAGCCGGCATCTACTACATAGATGCATGCTCTATGGTTGGCGTTTTTGTAGGTGAAATCCGACTTGAAGGATCCTTGTACGGCAACGGCTTCTTGCTTCCGTAGGCATAGAGCCAGACTTTCCTCTTCTGGAGAGTAGGCTTCGGGCGGAGCTTGCTGTATGCCGTCACCGGCATGACGTTCACGGTTGCGCCGGTGTCGATGACTACTTTCAGCGGTGCCCCGTTGGAAAGAACGGTGCATGACGGTCTCTTTTTCTGTCGTGATCGGTGCGGCTCGACTGCCGAGATCAGGTGTACTCGATGTGTCCGCCTACTCCTCCTTTTCCGTCTGTTTTTGTCTCTCCCTTCTGGGGACGAGCTGTCGTCGCTGTCGTCGCTGCTGCTCATGTCTGGGGACTTTTGGGAGTCGTCCACGGCTCTAGCTTTTCCTCTTCGCTCTTGTTGGCGGGAGGATTCTCTGGGTGCAAACTTTTTTCTGCGATCCTGTGCAGGCTGCTGTGCTCCGTCATTTCTGTTCGGTGGGTTCAAACAGACTGCGGCATAGTGGTTAAGGCGGTTGCATTTTCTGCACGTGGATCCCCATGCCGTGCAAGACTCACTCTTGTGCCATGGGCCTCCGCACCATTTGCAGTTCCTGTCTCGTCCCTGTGCCGTGTTGGGCCTTTGGCCTTGTTTCGTGCGATTGCTCTGATATTTAGAGATGGCAGCGACGTCCTCGGTGGGTTTAGGGCTGTCTAGCGGCAATCTTTGAATCACGGCCTCCATGATCGCCACCTGGTCTTCTGTTTGTTCACGGAGGCGTGCCATTTCTAGGATGCGAGAGAGTCTTATGTTTCTCTCAGATAGGATGGCTCTTCTTAGCTTTTCTGAGGATATCCCGTTGATGATCTGGAGGCGTATAGCGAACTCTTCGTCCGGGAACTGTAACGCTCACCTGATTCCCACGGAGGCGCTGGTCCCGGCTGAACTGTTATAGTCTCTTCAATTGAGAAGCATAGAGCTCGGATGACTCTCTGGACTGGGCTTCCTCTTATTGACCGTCTGACTTGCAGGGTAAGGTTTCTGCAGGCGGAAGAAAAAAGGGTTAATGACCGTTTGGCTGGACTTCCTCCTCACTAATCGCCAACTCTCCGAAAGTCCAATGTCCTGGTGAGCTCTCACCTTAGGCGTATAAATGCTGGGCTCTCCATCCTGCGACTTATGCAGGGGTGCGTGGGTTCCAGTTACGTCACTGGAGGTCCTCAAAGTCTTTTGTGGCCTTAGAAGTGGCACAGGTGCTGAGATGCCAAAAGGTGATGCCGCTGTTACTGCACGAGCGGATGCCAGTAGGTATAAAGAGTTTATAGTCTTGATGGGCACCTTTAATGAAGTCTTTGCATTGTCTTTTTCAGGTGCCTGGATGCTGAGGGCGTGGTCACTGAGAGCGCGACACGTGCGGTTGTACGTAGGTATGGGAATTTCAATGACACCTCAATAAAGTCCCTTGTTTTCTGTTTTCAGGTCTTGAGATCTTGCGGGCGTTGTTCGTCCGTTGCCGTTGCACGTGCGAAGTACGTGAGTATAATGATCTGTGACCTTATTATAGCACCTCTAACAATGTTCTTTTCTTATTTGCAGGTTTCGGGACCTTGCGGGCGTTTTCCCAGTCGCGGATGCACGTGGGGAAACACGTAAGTGTTAGGCTTTCTTGCAGTCTTTAATGGCACTTAAATAATGTCTTTTCTTGTTTTCAGGCGCCGGGCTGCTGCGGTTGAAGAGATCGTAATACGCGCACAAAAGCAGGTAAGAAAAGTAAATGCGGCCGCCTTCACCCGATTCCTACTTAACAATGTTCTTTGTCTTTACAGGTGCCGTTAGGCTGCTGAAGAGAAGGCCGCGAAGAATCCGTGAAAGCACAGATGGATCAGGTAAGCGAGCGCGGCTGCGAACGTGTTGCAACTTGCTAACCTTATGTTTCTTTTGCTTGCAGGTTCTGCCGGTGTCTGGATTCCTGGATGGTAAGTATTGTTCTCATGTCTTTCTTCCACAGGTTGCTGAGCTGAAGCTGGAGATGTCACTGGAATGCTGGAGCTGACTCGGTGAGCGTCCTGCTGCAGATGCAGAATAACGCGAAGCACGTTTTCCCAATCGGGTGTGGTTTAAATAGTGTTGGAGTGATTGGGTGTCTTCTTCCTCAGCCTCGCCCAGGTAAAAGAGTTCCTGTGTTCCAGAGCTAAGGAGTGGCACCAGCCCCACCCAGGTAAGAAAGTAGTCCCAGTTCAGGGAATAGTTCCTCCCAGCAGAAGGCTGGGGACTTCATCCTGCCAGCATTTGCAAAGGTGAGTATGCAGCATGGTCTGCTACAGGTAGGTCCACCCAAGCACCTTTGCAAGAATTATGAGCCCGGCGCCCCTGGCGCCGGGACCGAGGTTCCTTATGAGCCTGGCGCCAGAGGCGCCAGGACATGGTCCAAAGGGCCCCAATAGGGGTTTGCTGGAGCCGGGGACGAGGGTCGTGAGCCTGCTTCCGGGGATGCTGGGCTTGACTTGGCTTCTTGGGAGCAGTGCTCATGACAGGAACTCGCAGCCTACCGCCATTTCTCGAAGGCGAGCGTGGAATGTGTCTACTGTCTCTTTCTCGCGTTGTCTCGCCATGCAGAAATGGAAACGTTCGTAATCTGGGTTGAGATCAGGCTTGAACATATTCGTCAGCGTAGCTTTGGCCGCGTCGTAGTTGTTGTCGTTACCACGATTTGGGGTCGCGTTGAATAGGCGCAGGGCGGCTGCTCCAATGTTGAGTAGGAGGAACGTGCGCTTCTTCTTCGCTATGGTAATGTCTCTCGCATCTAGATGCATTTCAAATTGCTGTAGCCAGATTTCCCACCTGATAGCGGCTCCGGTGGTAAAAGGTTCAAACGGCGGCATGAAGGTTGTCTGCGCTGGGTCTGGAGGGTCTAAGGTGAGGCTCCCCCTGGATGATGAATTTGTGCTGGCCCTCGTGGGGCTAGTATTTGGGCTGGACATGTTCTAGAAAGTTCACGATGCTGCCCTTCCTGGTTAGGTTGTTATTTGAATGAGCTCAATAGATTCGGTTTGAGGCGTAGTTTGTGGGGGTTTGTGATGGCTCCTGGGGTGAGGTGAGGGCTGTGTCTCCACCTTTCGAGGTGCAGGGTGTCTGCGTTGCTGCTACACTCCCCTTTTCTCATTTCTGGGTGATGTGAGAGGGGTGATGTGTGAGGAGGAGCTTGCTGCTTGCCAGTCTTGTAAAAAAATCTTTTTTTTTTTTCTTGTTTAGTGTACCACGTGTTGTAGCCGACTTGTGGCATGTGGGAGATGTTGTCCGTGTGATGCACGGCTCATTTGTCCGTGTGGCAGAGGCCCCGGCGTGTTGTAGTGCTGAGCGTGGATTCGCCGGGTAGATGCAGCAGCAGCTGGTCATCCGCGTTAGCAGTCGGAGGGATGATACGCGGCTTCACTTTGCACCGGCACGCGGAGTGATGATGAGCGGCTGTGCTTTTCAGAGGCGCGGGTTCTTACCGTCTTGTCGTCAGTGTGATGATATGCCCCGGGGGTCCGTGGTTCAGCGTCGGACCGCGGGATGGCAGGCCTCTGGTGCGCAGCGCGGGGAAGGGGCGCAGCAAAGAAACACACGGACCACTTCCATCAGTGCGTAAACCCGGACTGGCGTTATGACGCCAGTTCCGGTGATTCCTTTATTTCCTGTGTGTCACGTGACCCTCGATTGGCGGGGCACGTGACACCACAGGAACTATCCCTGAAATGTGGGTTTGTTTTATGCTTTTTTCCATGGTGGCCGTGGGGGCCAGCTACGAGACGTAATGGGCAGGGGTAATGCATTGGAGTAATGGTTGAACTTCTGACTACAGTACAAGAGGCTATGGGTTCAGGGAGCTATCAGAGTATAATTAATTTAATTTGAATGTTCCAATATGACTGCCCTTTATTCTTTCGCCAATAATATGGTTAACGGGTGCCTTTTGGTTAATAATGTGACGCTCGTGAGCAAGGGTCGCTTTGTGTATAAGACTCTCGCACTGTTATCACAAGTAGTAGAGGCTCGCTGGTGTGGCCGCCGTGCCGGAGGTTTCATTAAAAATGCATTGTTGCGGGAGTCCCCAAAGCGCGAACACCGTTTATGTATATGGGGTGTGTCTTCATGGCCACCGTGACATGCGTTTGTTTTGTTTATGATGCAATGTTCGTTTAAAGTGCCTTACAGCCGTGTAGGGGCTCGATCTTGCGGGTGATGTTATTGTGGCCCGAGAGCTAAGGCGCTGGAATTTGGCTCTAGTGGAGCCGGTCAAGTGGCACAGCGAGTAGAGCGCTTGCATGGACATTCACGCAGGTTCGAATCCCGGCGGGGTCGAAATAGGCCTTTCATCTTCCGAGGTCGATAAAGGAGCACCGCATACCGTGGGTAATAATAATCAGCGCTCTGATACATGGGGGTTTGTTGCCTTTACAAGTGCCAAATTATTATTTAAATAATTCTGGAGGCGTGGGTTCGGATCTCACCGCAGCCAATGTTTTTAATTATGGCAAGGGGGTACACGGTTTAGCGAGCGCCCGATCCCACACGCCCCTCCAATTCACCCCCCCACCCCCTCAGCTCTGCATAGCGACCAGTGGCTGAAGTGGTGAGGGCTTGGCCTTGTAATGCTGGAGACCTGAGTTCTAATCCAATGTCCGGAATGTAATGGGCATGTTCTTTCCCATTGCTTCGTTTTGTCTGCCGGCGGTGGCGTGGGGAGTTTTCGATTTGCAATATGGTATGAATGAAATGCTTAACTGTTTGATCTTTGAATACAGGTCAGGCGAAGGAGCGGCGGTAAGAGGAATTCTAAGGCTTTTATCGGAAAAGAAAGGAAGTGGGGTAAGGTAAAGGCCAGGAATATTGTCTTACAGCAAGAGGGGTAAAACAGTAGTTTTTATAGTGCACTTTATTCGGTAGAGCAATGTGTAGTGCAGTAAGGCCGGTTAGTAACGTGTACATTTTCCATCTTCAGTGCAGGATGTCGTCGGTGGAGGACTCACAGGATCTATTCCACTCCATTGAGGAAGTGCCCAACACCCCGGGTTCAAGTGAGGAAGAGGACGAAGGGGCCATCTGGGCGTTATTCCAAGAAAGGATGCACAGTGAGGGGAAGGGTTGGGCTAAGAAAGTGTTAGCCAAAAAGCAAGCACCGCAACCGCAGCCATTGGTGGTGGAGACCCAGATCTGTCCTCTCCCCGTGGTAGATACTCCCCCCCCCCCCGAGCGCAATCACACTGAAACCCCTACCTGCCAAGAGAAAACACCAATAAAAGGGTAAGAAAACAACTGAGATGTTGCAGGTTGCGCCTACGTTGCAAACTACCAGTGAGCTGGCGCAAATAGGGACAGGGGCTACAGCCCTGCCACCGGTAGCAGGTCCAGGTATTGCAAATGTGAATGTAGCTCAAATGAGTCCCATAGCACCCCCCTTTTACAGGTTTCGGGGAGAAGTCAGGTATGACGCCATCGGGCGGTGGCGCTGTAGGCAATGAGAGGTTCGGGATGATTTTAGAAGAATTGTTGTTGTTGGTCAGGGGTAATGGTCCCCCGGCTGCAGCAGCGGCGACCCTACCTGTGGCAAGGAGCGTGTGGGAGGGTACCAGTGTGGGCTCTACGACTAACAATCATCTCACCACTACCTCCCTCACTTCTCCCGCAACAGCCCCATGTCCCGCCAACAGCACACCCAGCCCTCCTCTTGCCTCGCCTTCAGCGCCGTTAAGAGCTGAACAACCTGTGACAGTTGCCCCCTTGTTATCGGGCAGGTCATCATTGGCCTGGCAGATACCCCAGGACATTAGGGAACAGATATGGGCCAGAAAGAGTATTGACATATTAAGCTTTTTGGCAATAGATGATGCCGGCCCCAATGTCACATTAAGTGCTGAAGAGAACAATAAGAGGCACCGGAAGTATCATCCTGAGGAGAACATCACTAACTGGGAGAAAGCGTTTGATATAATGTCAGTTGTAGTGATGGAAAAGAATCCCGAGCACGGGCCAGGTCTGGTTAAATACAGGGAAGCAATTGTAGAGGAAGCTAGGGAATACGGTTCAACAGGGTGGATAGACTATGACAGGAAGTTTAGAAAGATGATGGAACACTGCCCCGCTATGACATGGGACCAAAAAATGATGGACGGTTGGGTCACTTTTATGGGTGGTAAACAAAGGAAGAGTATTGCCTGGACAGATATTTACAAAAGCGGGAAGAAGAATTGGTATAATAAGCAAAACAATGGGGTTAAGGGGCAACCCTTTCTCAGTGCCCCTCAGGGACGGGGGGGGCAAGAAGCAGGAACTACAGGATCTGGTAGCAAAAATGGATCACAAGAGGATAAGAAAGCAGCGAATAGGACGTGCCGGTTTTTTAATAAAGGCAGCTGCAACTGGGGTCCTAAGTGTAGGTTCAGCCACGAGTGTGGGAAATGTGGGGGGAACCATCCCCTGGTCAAATGTTTCAAGCGGGAAGGTGCCTCAGGGGGCAGGGGACAGCGAAAATGATAGTAGGTCTCCCACCACCACCCTTCCACCCCCGGCAACAGGTGCAGCAACACGGAATTTGGATTTGTCTAAAAAGGGTCCCTCTCCAGACAATTTGCAGGTCTTAGTGGAACAGCTAAACTATTACCCCAGAAAGCGCGAGAGGGATTTGCTATTTCAGGGTTTCACGGAAGGATTTGTTATTCCTTACGATGGACCCCTTACCTGCCGCTTTGCTAGGAACTTACCTTCAGCGAGGGATCTCCCTAGGGAAGTCGATAAGAAAGTGAACAAAGAATTGGAACTAGACAGAATTTCTGGACCATTTGTTGCCCACCCCTCCCCAACTTCATTGTGTCACCATTAGGCATAGTTCCCAAAAAAGAGCCGGGTAAGTACAGGCTCATTCATCACCTTTCTTACCCGAAGGGTGAGTCGGTGAACGACTGGCTGAGCCCTGAACTATGCTCTGTTCATTACGCTTCTTTTGACCAGGCTATGCTGGTGGTTGCCAGTATGGGGAGAGGTGCCTTGATGGCCAAGGCCGACATTGAGTCTGCATTCCTCTTATTACCAGTGAATCCGGCCAGCTTCCATTTGCTGGGCTTCCAGTGGTATGAGAGTTTCTTTGTGGACAAATGCATGCCCATGGAGTGCTCAGTGTCCTGTTCCTTCTTCGAAACATTCAGCACGTTCCTCGAATGGGCGGCGTGCAGAAGAGAGCAACGGGGGTGTGGGATGTATTTACCCATGCTTCCGAGCCGTACCTCAAAACTGTGCAGTACTGACATGGAAAACCTCATGATGGCCAGAGCTTCCCAGAAAATGCACAGGGAAATGCATGAAGAATAGGCTGCCATTCATTTTTGCCGATGTTATGGGCACAGAAGGAAACTGCCTAAAACCACCATTGGACTACCCACACAGTAGTCTGAAACCATTGGGAATGGCAATGCTGATTGCCAAATGCAACCTAGAATTGTTGGGAATTCATTTTCTTAAATCCCAAAAATGGGTGCAGTACCAGTACTCACCACTATTCAAAAGCCGGCAGTTTAAAACCACCCTGTGTTTCTCTGAAGGCAAGCCAAAGTGCCTATTTCAAACATTGCAATATGTGCAAAATATTCACTGAACACCAGCAGACATTTGGTAGAATGGAGTTTTGTGTGCCTACAAAATCTGGGAAATGAAGAGCCCAGAACAATGCTTATAACAAAACTGCTATGGAGTCAGCAGTTTAAGTTGCACTGGATTTAAAGACACTAAAATCGAAAATGTTTAGATTAAATGAGTGACCTATGTTTGGTGTCACATGCCTTTGTAACTGTTTAAATGTCATAGTTTTAAACTTAGAATCAGCCTTCTAGCTGCATATGTAAAAAGGTTTAGTTTTATTTGAATGCAGGAACTGGGGAACAAAAAGTGACATTTTATCTGAAACCTGGCTTAAGGAACTGAATTCTGCCTGGCAACTAACCCCATCAGGAGTGAAACTTGAGTCACAACTGTGTTCCCAGGCCATCTGCCTTTTTGCTGGCCACACTAAGGATATGCCATCTATCTGATAATTGAATTACCTGTGCTCTGCAGGAAAGTGAACAAAGCCCTGTCCTGGCTCAGGCAAAGGTTTTATTGGCAGGAGTCGTAAATGGTCGTAAAAAGTGGCTTCCTCCTGAGGAAAGGGGAGGGGCACTGCCTGTGAGAGCAAGCTGGCTTGGCAGAACTGGAAAAACCAGTATTTCTACCTTGTGCTGAGAGGAAACCACACCCCTTTGGAGCCAGAACATAACTCTAAAAAGATGAATAACTCATAGAGCGGACATGTGAAAATTTTATAAATGATACCATAATTCTTGTGATTTTTCTGCCCACAGTTTAAGAGGTTTTTAGAACCGGTGGTATGTTCAGGGGGGTGTTAGCGGAAAAGTGGATATTACTCTAAATGTATGCATGTTAAAAATCTGAAACTTCATCAGTTAATGTCCATACTCCCTGCACACATGTATGTAAAGTTGGGTCAATGTCAGAAATTGAAAAATCAGTTAAAAAGTCAATTATGTGCCATTTCTGAATGCAAGCTCTTAGAAACAGCAGATTTGGACAGAGACATGGCTAAATTCAGCCACACCATGTATATGTAATTTCAAGCAACTGTGTAACTGTGAAATATGTCTTTTATTATCAAATATAGAATGTGTGCAATCTGACAGAGGAGTGTCCTATCTGCAAGCCATAAAATGACATCCCTCTGACTCACAGTTCATTCCCCAATCAAATGAGAAATGGAAGTTTGACCAATTAGAAGCTGAGAGAGAGGTAGGGTCAGTGATGCTAGAACACACCCACATTCTAAACACATAAAAGCAGACAGACAGGACAGATAGGGACCTTAAAATCCATCTGCCGCTGGAAGCTCTGCCGGAAAAATCCATACTTTACCTCCATCAAACCTCCAGAAAGCCAAACTAGAGACTTCAATCTATCCAGAACTAGAGACCCAGACCAGAGATCCAGAAAGAGAGAGACCCAGATCACTGTGAAGTGCAGAGACCAGAGGCGAGTCTAAAACCCTGACCAGATCCGTGATGAGGCCCATTTCACTCAAGAATATAGTGTGAGTACCTAGAAAACTGTGCAGGACCAATCTCTTGGTTAAAATAATATAATTCAATCTATTTAATCTAAGTAGAACTGCCTCCTAACTGTCACCTGTCATTTGTAAAGCTGTCACTTGTCATTTCCTAGTTGCAAGCTGCACTTGTCTTTTTGAACTTTAAAATTTCAAATCTGAAAAACGACCTTCACAAAATCGCTCATATCTCCGCAACCGTTCATCTGAAAGTTGAGAATCTAAGCTTTTAATCGCACTAAGAAGCGCATTCCTACCCCCTATAGTTTTGCCGCAATCGCGGAACACGCATTCGCGAATTTTACCGCGATTTGCAAATTTCTTCACATGTAAAAACTGCTGCTGCTTGCCTTCCATTTGCCAGAAATTCGTTTAACCTGCTAATCATTCCTGAATCATTGCTAGTGTGAGCCTGGACTAATATTAACTAGATACCACTCATCCTGAACCTCTGAAAGGGAATTAAAAGCATTTCCAGCATATTTCTCATCCATTGCTAGCACATATCAAAGCATTTTGCCTGTGTTTTCAAAACTCCTATCTGTTTTCTGTAGTGTAAGCTTGCTGGGGTGAACTGATTTACATTGATTGCATTTCTGAGAACTGTGTGTTTTCCTTCCATTTCCTTGCCTTGCATCAAGGGGGGGAGGGGATTGCCAGAGAAAAGTGATTACATTGTTTGGTTGAAATCATATTGAGTATTTTCTGTACTGCATTCATTGAATATTGCATCCACCTGAGCTTACATAAAGCATCCTCTACCACATTATACTTTTGTTCCTATTTACCAGTGTGCTACCTTATCCATTTCATGTCAACTCATTAGTGATTATAAGAAGTGTGCTAGTGCCAGATTCTCCGTTGTTGATCTTTATCATATCAGATTAAGTGTGCTATTCAATTATTAATTTATTATAAAGCGTGATATATATGTATTGTTTAAATTATTAAATAAACCTTTTAAACTTGCAAAACAGAACTACTTCTTGGCTCAGTGGGGTCAGGGGGATTCCAAGAGAGGGGTGTTATATAGGGGTAGTCATCCAGAACGCATGAACTGGACATAAAGATATATCAATAAGGGTTTTCATTCAGTATTATAGACTAGGCGTTGACTTAGCTGTAGTGTTGAATTGAATCCTCTTACAAATTGGGGGCTCGTGCCGAGACGTTTGTGTTAGAATACCACTTGTGCAGCTTAATACAGTGTGCTAACTGACGGGATACATACATCCAGTCGGATCACCATGCTGCATTACGCTGTGAAGCATTCCTCAAAAGGGACACTCCAAGAAAAGTTCTGTTCTGCAAAAATAAAATACAAACTTCTGTAAGTCAGGACAGAGACCAATCTCTAGAATGAGGACCTTAGTAGACATGAAAATAGCCAGAGAGCACCTCTTGCATAAGCTATTTGTGAGAGGTGAATGGACTGAACAGGGCCAGGATGCGTGGTTGCAGGCCATTACACAACAGGTCACTGAAACAGGGTCAGATATATATAGAGATCAGGGTCCCTTACATGTGGCCCTGAGTGAACTATATATGGCTCCTAAAGCCAAAGAGGAACACAATAAGATTGCCAGGATAGCAGCATACCTGTACCTATATATGGGAGACATGCAGGATAGATGTGCTGAAAGCCAAAATCTGGCAAATAGGCAACAGATGGCATTACAGAAGGCCCAATCTGACCTGGTCTCTTCTGAGCAGAGGCTGCAGAGGAGCCAGGAGTCAGAAGATGATAGTAGGCAGCACATCATTAAAATAAAGAAGGATATGGATGTGCTGCAACAGGAAAAGGTAGAACAGGATACCAGATTTCTGGCCTTGCAGAAGGAATACCAAGAAGGTTTGGACTCCCTACTGCAAAACCAGAAAAAGCTGGAGCAACAACTGGACTTCAACAGGGTATGTGCTGAGCAGGTAGTCACCCTGCAAGGCCACCTAGATAGAGTGAAGGCAGAGAGCAACAAACTAATTCTGAAAGACCTGGATACCCAGGCAGAGTTTGATCAGGAGCGCCAGAATGCTGGTGCCTTCCAAAGGCAAAGGGACGACCTGGCGGCACAGATGCAGGCTCTTAGTCAGGAAAGGGATACCTTAGGCCAGGAAGTCTGCCATTTAAAAAGAAAAATGGAAGAAAATCACCTGGCCCACCAGGGACTGGGTGACCTCCAAAAAGAACACCAGAACTTGCTAGAGCACACCAGGAGGGTGGAGGATGCTCTAGCAAGAAAGGAGCAGGCCAATAGGGACACAGCTCAGGAGGTAACCCTCCTGCAGCAAAGACTGGCCCAGTTCTCCAGGACCAACCAGGAAGTACAGAGGGAAAATGAGGCTCTCTGCCAGCACAATGAGAGGCTCCAGCAACAGGTAGCGATGCAGGAGAAACTGATAGAGTCGAGTAAGGCCTTAACAGAGGAACTGAAAGCACAAATGCAGGCTCTTGCATTGCAACAGGGAGCAGGGGCGGATAGAGATGAGGTCCGCTGGGAAAGAGAGACTCCTGACCATAACCGCAGGAGCCCTAACACCAGGGGCCTTCATCTCCCCCAGTCCCTGGACTCTACCACCCCCATGTCCCCTGGCGCACAGGAGCACAGGGCCACAGGGATGGCAGATTACTATCCAGCTAAGAGTATGGGGCTCATAGGCCAGTACTACTCAGGAATGGAGGGGTGGGCATCCGGGTATGGGCACCCAAGTACAGTACAGTTCAATGGGGAACCCCAGGAGAGTAGGCCCATTAAGGGCATCCTGAAAACCTCTGCCCAGTTAGGTCAGTGGAGGGGGTACCCATCAAATCCTGGCAGCAAGGAGGAATCTGAAGACTCCTCTGAACTGCGCAGGACACAGGAGACCAGGTCCCCACATTCTGCCAGCCATTCCCAGGCTCGCAGAATCCGGGAAAACCGGGAAGAACAGACGGGAACCTCCGGGAGCAGTGCCTCTGAGTCCGAGGACGAATGGACAAGGGTTACCCGAACTAAAAAGGCCAATAAGGCAAAAAGGGCCTTGCTAAAGGACCCCTTAAAACAGATTAAGGCAATCAGGAGCGTCATCACGCCTTACCATAAGAACGCTAAGTATTCTGTTTGGGAGCACTTAGAGCTGTTTGAGCAAATGATGGAGACTTTCCATTTGAAGGACAGCCAAAGCTGTATTCAATATGTAAAGTGGACCTTCTCCCCGGAATACTCCAGTTTCTTTGCGGGGCTGGAGGACCAAAATCATTTAAGATGGTCCACCTATAAGGCGGCCATCCTGAAACATTTTTCTGTTCACAGAAATCCTCAAGAGGCTCGCAAGGCAGCCTACAATTTGCAATGTGGGGAGGATCAGGCCCCACAAGAATTTGTGCAGGAGTTAAAGCGTGCTTTTGCACAGACCACAAGAAGGGTGCGCACGGATAGCAGGGAATTTATAAATACGTTTTTCCATGCCTTGCCCAAATATATCATGACCCAGCTCGTGAGGGATTTTCACGAGAAAAGATCTTTAGACTGGGTCATTGAACAGGCTACCCGGATCTATGAGGTGCAGAAACCGATAGATAGCAAAAGTAATGCCCAGAAAAACCCCAAAGCCAACAGCACCCCTGCTGCTGCCAAGGTGGCAGAGGTAAAGGTCACCCCCGTTTTGGATTTGGAGATGGGGGGGCCTAAAAACCTGCCTGCACCTAATAATGCTAGGCCCAGGAGGTCCTCGGGTCAGTCACAGACAGGGAGCCAAGGAGGCAGCCCCACAAATGGGGTCCCTCGCTCTCCTGATTATGTAAGTCCCCGTTACAAGGGAAATCGACCCATCCTGGGTTATGTGTGGACTCCTCCAGCCCAAGGGGGGGGATCCAGACAAGCACCTAACCCAGGGAACTTCCCTCCAAACTTCCCACAGGAGGGCAGAAATTTACCAAACCCTGGGCAGAACTTTTTCCCCAGATATCCACCCGACTTCCAGCCCCAAAACCATCCATCCTTCTTTCCCCAATTCCTGGAGCCCAGACCACTGAATCCGGGAGAGGGGAGGCCAAGGGTGGAGGGGTACCCAAATCTTCCCAACCCGGGGTATTACCAGAAGAGGGACAGCTACCCTTCCCGGGATCAGCCCAGGGGAGAAAACAGGGCCCCGTATCAGCCTGAGCGGGTTTCCCAGTTAGAGCGCCAGGTTCAAAACATGGCGCGGGATCTGGGTCACATACTGAGGGCTCAGCAGAACCCTCAGATGGGCGTGCCGGCGCAGAACACACCCAACTCTGGACCTGGTGCTCCAGAACAATGACGGGGGCAGCACCCCGATAACGCACCGGTTCCCAGGGAGGAGGCACAAAGGGAAGGGGGGTGTAAAGCCTTGGAGGAAGCTTCCTTCCTCACTTGTAAACAGCCCCTGGAAACCCAGGAACCGGAAACAAAATCTCTTGCCCCGGAAAGTCTGCCTCCTAAGGAGCAGAGGGGGGGTAGGAGAAACAAAAGACCCAAACAGACTCAGTTTGAGGAGGAGGTACAGATCTTCCAATTTGAGGGAGAGGGATCCTCAGAGGATCCTGGGGAAAGGATCTTCTCCTTCAGAGAGGGGGGAACTCCTCCCAAAGAAAAATGGGTTCCTAGGGATGCAAATCAAGACTGGGGAGATGTGGAGACTGAGCTACCGCCGCCCACCATCTCATCCCAGAACCAACAGCAAGAAAATCCCCTGGTTCAAACCCATCCTGGGGACTGCCTCCAAAAAGGGGGGGGCGGCCCAGAACCGGAACCAGGGGAACCCACAATGGCTCTGATCTCCAGTTGCCAACTTTTTCTTTCAGATTCCCAAGACTCTCCACAGAATTCTGCCCAAATCTCTTCGCTAGCGATGTACAAAACCAGGAAATTAGCCCACCAGTTGTCCAAAAATGTACATTATCTGTGCCCCCTTGAGGAGAAGGAGGGAAGATATTATGCCCCGGTACAAGTACAGGGGCAGGGTACAATCTCGGCACTGGTGGACACTGGATCTCAAGCTACCCTTCTGTCCAGAAGGGCCTTTGATGAACTGAATGCAGGAAGGGGAGAGAATTACCAAATTCCTCTCACCTCTCTTCCTGGACAACTCCAGAACTTTGACGGGAAGGAAATTCCTGTCGAGGGGACGGCAGATTTGGACATTAAAATTGGGCGACACAAGCTGAAACACCCGGTCATAGTTGTGACCCCAGAGGGCACCCCTTGTTTACTAGGGAATGACCTCCTGAGAAGGTTGTCACCCCTAATAGATTGCGTAAACAAGGTCCTCTGGACCCAGACTAGCCGACCAATAAAATTAAAACAGAGTGTCAACCATGTTAGTTTAAACGGCACCTGCCACATGGTTGAACAAAAATCTGACCAAGTAGAATTTCACTTCCAGAACAACCAGATTCCAGACGTGACAGTAATAGCAGTAGGACAACAGACTGGTGATGGGGGGTCCTCTCTATTTCTGAAAATCAACCTTCCTTCCAGTTTAAGGTGGTATTCCACACTGGAAGGAAACACTCTGAAATTCTATACTAATCCACAATCAGGAACTCCCACTCCTATAGTCCAGAAAGAAGTGAAATCAGCTCAAAGCCTGGCTGATATTCAGCAAATTGGAGAGCAGTTGTTCATCCCTGTTCAGTTAAATGACGGGAAGGACTCTGTTCTCGCTCGAGTGTGTGTGAACAACGGTAAGAGCTTCATTAGCGAAGCCATGTTTCGCCAACTCCCAAAAGATCCGGCCATTCCAACCTTCAAACTGATAGACAAATGGGAAATGGACCTGGAAGCACCTAATTCCAAACATCTCCTGCCAAGCAGGTGTATGCTCAAAATCTCCATTGGCAACAAGAGCATAGTCCACAATTGTTGGGTCGTGTGAGACGTCCCTGCCGCCTTTTACTTAGGCAGTGACATTCTCAATCGCTTTGCCATTAGTTTGGACCTAATAAACTTCAAAGCTTGGTCCCGATTAGCGGATAATCCCATGGGCTTTGATGATCCAGAAAAAGCATTTAGGTCAGCTCAATTGCTACCTTATGCAGTTGAAATTCAGGTTAAAGAGGAAGTCACCATCCCAGAAAGGACCCGACAATTCTCCCTGGAAGTGAAAGTTAAAAGGGGACAAGAGTTGAAAAACCCTGATGCTTACATACATCTAAATGCTTCTCTCCAACAGCAAGGGTTGGGGGTAAACCCAACTCCATTAGTCAACATAGAACATGACACCATTCCAATAGAGGTGGATAACAGCGACTTAAAGAGTATTACTCTAGCCGCAGGCACCATTATTGGAATGGCGGTTGATGACCGACATTTCTCCATTGATCTTGGTAACGAACTGTTAGGACCAATCCCCAAGGACTGTTTTGACAGTGACAGTGATGACAATACAACACCAGACAGGATTTTTACCCGGCATGGGGGGAACTTCCTGGTGTATACTTCCTGCCCCTATGGTAAGGAAGATGTGACTTGTGACTTCAGGAGGGATGAGGTGATTTTCCAGGTCCATGAGGGCTGCCTTTCCCACCTGAAGCCTCCGGTCCAAATCAGCACTCTGACCAGGGACTTCTCCACCCAGCTGGAGGAGGCCGCGGAGATAGCCAAACCAGAAGTCTTTCCAGGCTTCAGGCAGATGGTGGAAGAGAGAGTCAACCTAGCTGATGCCTGTGTGACTCTGGAACAAAAGCAAAAGTTGAAACAAGTTTTCTTGGATTTCCAAGATCTCTTTGCGGTAGACTCATATGACTGTGGTCGCACCGACATCCACACAACAACAATCCCCATGGACCCTGGCATGACTCCAGTGTTTGTGAAGCAATATCGTTTGCCTCTCGCATCCATGGAGTCCCTTACTGAAATAATTAAGAACCTTGAGTCCCGGGGAATAATCCGTCCCGTCCACAGCACCTTCAATAATCCGGTGCTGGGAATATTGAAGCCAAACGGCCAGTGGAGACTCTGCGCCGACCTTAGGGAGCTCAACAAACGGGTCCATACTTCCCGATGGCCTCTGCCCTACATTGACCAAGGGCTGGCCCAGATTCAGGGGTCACAGGTATTCACTGCAATAGACCTGACCAATGGATACTGGACCGTGCCTGTCAGTAGGGAGGACCAATACAAGCTGGCTTTTACCTTTGGGGGCCAGCAGTACACATGGACCCGGACTCCCTTCGGATACCTCAACTCCGGCAATTAATTCAACATTTTCCTACATAAGGCCATGCCCGACCTGGGTGCGAGGGGTAACCTGGCTTATGTAGATGATGTCCTCATCAAAAGTTCATCTGTGGAGGAACACATAGCGGAGATCCGTTATGTTCTGACACAGTTGAGGGCCGCCGGAGCAAAACTTTCCTTTCAGAAAGCACAGTGGTGTAGAACCCGTGTTAATTTCTTGGGGCATGAGATTACTCCTCAGGGCCTCTGTCCCCAGGAAAAGAAAGTGGAAGCACTTCAGAAACTGAAAGACCCCACAACTCTGCGGGAACTAAGGAGCCTCCTTGGACTGACTAATTACAGCAGAAAGTTCATTGAGGGCTACGCAGAGATCACCAGACCCCTGATTCATCTCCTGAAGGGGGGGTCAAGTGGGAATGGGGTCCAGAACAAGCCGAGGCAGTAAAACAACTCAAAAGAAGCCTCTCACAAGCGCCTTGCCTAGCTTACCCTGTCAGAAACAAGGAGTTCTTCCTGGAGACAGGGTTCTCTAATACGTGCTTGACGGCCGTATTATACCAAAAGCATGACAAGGTCAATAAAGTAATCTCCTATGCGAGCAAAACTTTATCCTCTGTGGAGGAAAAATTCAACGATTGTGAGAAGGCACACCTGGCAACAGTGTGGGCATTGAAGAATTACCGCCCGTTTATCCAGGGGGAACACATCATAGTGGAGACTCCACACCAGCCTCTGCAATATCTCCAAAGTGACAGAATCCGGGCCGGAAATGTGAGTAATTCCCGAATTACTTCCTGGATTCTGTCAATGCAAGGCTTTCCTGTGGAGGTCCGATATGGCCAAAACAAGAAGAGTCCCCTCGCGCAAGGTCTGGCTGACTTGCATGATTGTGCCAGAGAAAACTGTCTCGAGGACGAAAGTCTAAAAATAAAGGACAACATGGAGGCATACCTTAATTCCCCCCACAAAGTCTTTGAAGAGGACAAGTGTGAGGGAATGCCCACTGTCTATGTGGATGGATGCTCTTACCATGTTGACAACGACGGGGAGAAAGAACTGGTGGCCGGCGTAGGGAATGCATGGGTGAATGAGTCCCCAGAACCCTCCGCTGGATACAACATTGGTCCCCGAAGTAGTCATGTGGCAGAATTGATGGCTGTGCATCAGGCCATCCTCACTGCTGTCCAGCATCAACTCCACGAACTGGTCATAATCACAGATTCGGATTATGTACGGAACGGGTTCGTGGAGCACCTGGTTAATTGGAAAACCAGAGGCATGTTATGTGCTAACAACAAACCCTTGAAACATGGGAAGTTGATCCAAAACATTGATGATCTGGTCACATCGAATGGGATGACCATCTATTGGAAGAAGATTAAGGGTCATTCCAAAGTAGAGGGACCAGACAAAACTGGAAATGACTTAGCTGATCAGCTGGCCAAAACCGGGGCCATCCAAGGGGATCTAATTGAGATTGAGTCCCTGTTGGGGGAAATCCAGATCACTGCCATCACTAGGTCCCAGACAAATGCTCACAACGACCTTTCAATTGCACAATGGAGTAAGGAGACCCCTGATGCTGATTTGATTACTGCTCAGAAGGGGGATCCAATAATTGGTAAATTTTACCAGCACCTTGAGGACCCTGAGAACTTTCCCCTGACGGATACCGATTACATTGGGAAAGAGGACCTAAGAGTGTTGATGAAATGTCCAAAAATGTTCCGGATCCAAGACGGTTTGCTGGTAAGGAAATCCAAAGCTGGCCACGATCAGTGGGTGGTTCCTACCTCATTCCGAAGCCTGATGTTAAGTCACGCCCATGATGCGGCCACCGCCGGTCATAGGGGGTTTCACACAACACTGGAAATCTTAAGAGAGGTTGCATACTGGCCACACATGGGCCAGGACCTCAACCAATATTTGAAGGGTTGTCTTGTGTGTGCACAATTTCAGCCGACATCCCTCACACACCGGGCACCTTTACAAAAGCGGGGGATGACACTGCCATGGTCAGATTTACAAATCGACTTTGTAGGCCCTGTGATTCGCTCGGCTAGGGGGAATAAGTACATGTTGACTGTGACATGCTTGTTTACCAAGTGGGTGGAATGTCTCCCAGCCCCAAATTGCAAGGCAGAAACTGCAGCTGCCTTGATGATTAACCACATCTTTTCCCGTTTTGGTCTACCTCAAAGGATTGAGTCAGACAGAGGTAGCCACTTCACCAGTGAAGTAATGACAAAGATGTGGGAGATACTGGGGGTCAAAAGGAAGTTGCATATTGCTTATCGGCCAGCTTCTTCTGGGGCAGTAGAGAGATATAACCGGACAATTGTGAGCATATTAAAGAAGTTTGTGGCAGATTCTGGGCCAAGTTGGGATATCCGATTACCTCTGGTCCTAATGGCTATCAGATCTACCCCTTCATCTGCAACCAAAATGTCACCATTTGAGTTGATGACTGGGCGCAAGATGGTGCTTCCTCAGCATTTGCTCTACAGGACCCAAGAGCAGACACTGATAAATGCCTCCACTACTCATGAGTATGTAGAGAATTTAAGGAAACACCTCCAACATGCTTTTGCTTATGCTCAGCGGAATCTAGAAAGATCAGCTGATAGCATGAAGACCCACTATGACCTGAAAACTTCCAGGAAGGAATATCAGGTGGGGGACCGGGTCTATCTATACAACTTCCAAAGGAAACAGGCCAAGCAGCGCAAATTTTTGCCTACATGGAAGGGACCCTTTGAGATCATCGACAAGATCTCCCCTGTGGCCTACAAGATCCGCATCCCCAAAGGCGGTTCGGCAGAGGGGGAAGACAAGTGGGTCCACATAAACCAGTTGAAATGTTGCCATCCCAGGCACACTCTGCAACAACTGGAGGAATCCTCTGGAATCCTAGCGGGTACTGTCTCAGATTAATTCAGTTCCAACCATAAAACATACCACATCTAGTCTCTAAAATATTGTGATTTGCATGAAACTGTCTCTTAGTTATACTGTTTTTATTGTTTCAAAATAAGAATGTAATGTTTCGTTATGATGAAATGCATATGCAGCCCCACTATCTCAACAGTGGTGGAGAAACGTCTATGAGTAGGTATTGCCGCTCTTCCTTTGTCGTCCTAGGAGAAAGAAGACCTTGAGACTGGCCAAGGAGGATGATCCGGAGACCGGGAACGAAGATCCAATGGGCCCAGTGGACCGCTCAATACTCCCATCAGGACCGGCGAGGAGAACCGATCGATCCGACCGGATGGAGGAAAAGATGCTGAACTGTGCCATTTATCGGAAGAAGAGGAGAACTACAGCCCAGATCTTGCGGGTCCCATTCGTGAAATAGAATGGCCATCGCAAGAGGGGGGCTTGTGGGATGTATTTACCCATGCATCCGAGCCGTACCTCAAAACTGTGCAGTACTGACATGGAAAACCTCATGATGGCCAGAGCTTCCCAGAAAATGCACAGGGAAATGCATGAAGAATAGGCTGCCATTCATTTTTGCCGATGTTATGGGCACAGAAGGAAACTGCCTAAAACCACCATTGGACTACCCACACAGTAGTCTGAAACCATTGGGAATGGCAATGCTGATTGCCAAATGCAACCTAGAATTGTTGGGAATTCATTTTCTTAAATCCCAAAAATGGGTGCAGTACCAGTACTCACCACTATTCAAAAGCCGGCAGTTTAAAACCACCCTGTGTTTCTCTGAAGGCAAGCCAAAGTGCCTATTTCAAACATTGCAATATGTGCAAAATATTCACTGAACACCAGCAGACATTTGGTAGAATGGAGTTTTGTGTGCCTACAAAATCTGGGAAATGAAGAGCCCAGAACAATGCTTATAACAAAACTGCTATGGAGTCAGCAGTTTAAGTTGCACTGGATTTAAAGACACTAAAATCGAAAATGTTTAGATTAAATGAGTGACCTATGTTTGGTGTCACATGCCTTTGTAACTGTTTAAATGTCATAGTTTTAAACTTAGAATCAGCCTTCTAGCTGCATATGTAAAAATGTTTAGTTTTATTTGAATGCAGGAACTGGGGAACAAAAAGTGACATTTTATCTGAAACCTGGCTTAAGGAACTGAATTCTGCCTGGCAACTAACCCCATCAGGAGTGAAACTTGAGTCACAACTGTGTTCCCAGGCCATCTGCCTTTTTGCTGGCCACACTAAGGATATGCCATCTATCTGATAATTGAATTACCTGTGCTCTGCAGGAAAGTGAACAAAGCCCTGTCCTGGCTCAGGCAAAGGTTTTATTGGCAGGAGTCGTAAATGGTCGTAAAAAGTGGCTTCCTCCTGAGGAAAGGGGAGGGGCACTGCCTGTGAGAGCAAGCTGGCTTGGCAGAACTGGAAAAACCAGTATTTCTACCTTGTGCTGAGAGGAAACCACACCCCTTTGGAGCCAGAACATAACTCTAAAAAGATGAATAACTCATAGAGCGGACATGTGAAAATTTTATAAATGATACCATAATTCTTGTGATTTTTCTGCCCACAGTTTAAGAGGTTTTTAGAACCGGTGGTATGTTCAGGGGGGTGTTAGCGGAAAAGTGGATATTACTCTAAATGTATGCATGTTAAAAATCTGAAACTTCATCAGTTAATGTCCATACTCCCTGCACACATGTATGTAAAGTTGGGTCAATGTCAGAAATTGAAAAATCAGTTAAAAAGTCAATTATGTGCCATTTCTGAATGCAAGCTCTTAGAAACAGCAGATTTGGACAGAGACATGGCTAAATTCAGCCACACCATGTATATGTAATTTCAAGCAACTGTGTAACTGTGAAATATGTCTTTTATTATCAAATATAGAATGTGTGCAATCTGACAGAGGAGTGTCCTATCTGCAAGCCATAAAATGACATCCCTCTGACTCACAGTTCATTCCCCAATCAAATGAGAAATGGAAGTTTGACCAATTAGAAGCTGAGAGAGAGGTAGGGTCAGTGATGCTAGAACACACCCACATTCTAAACACATAAAAGCAGACAGACAGGACAGATAGGGACCTTAAAATCCATCTGCCGCTGGAAGCTCTGCCGGAAAAATCCATACTTTACCTCCATCAAACCTCCAGAAAGCCAAACTAGAGACTTCAATCTATCCAGAACTAGAGACCCAGACCAGAGATCCAGAAAGAGAGAGACCCAGATCACTGTGAAGTGCAGAGACCAGAGGCGAGTCTAAAACCCTGACCAGATCCGTGATGAGGCCCATTTCACTCAAGAATATAGTGTGAGTACCTAGAAAACTGTGCAGAACCAATCTCTTGGTTAAAATAATATAATTCAATCTATTTAATCTAAGTAGAACTGCCTCCTAACTGTCACCTGTCATTTGTAAAGCTGTCACTTGTCATTTCCTAGTTGCAAGCTGCACTTGTCTTTTTGAACTTTAAAATTTCAAATCTGAAAAACGACCTTCACAAAATCGCTCATATCTCCGCAACCGTTTGTGCTAGAGACTTGCAATAACTTTCATCTGAAAGTTGAGAATCTAAGCTTTTAATCGCACTAAGAACCGCATTCGCGAATTTTACCGCGATTTGCAAATTTCTTCACATGTAAAAACTGCTGCTGCTTGCCTTCCATTTGCCAGAAATTCGTTTAACCTGCTAATCATTCCTGAATCATTGCTAGTGTGAGCCTGGACTAATATTAACTAGATACCACTCATCCTGAACCTCTGAAAGGGAATTAAAAGCATTTCCAGCATATTTCTCATCCATTGCTAGCACATATCAAAGCATTTTGCCTGTGTTTTCAAAACTCCTATCTGTTTTCTGTAGTGTAAGCTTGCTGGGGTGAACTGATTTACATTGATTGCATTTCTGAGAACTGTGTGTTTTCCTTCCATTTCCTTGCCTTGCATCAAGGGGGGAGGGGATTGCCAGAGAAAAGTGATTACATTGTTTGGTTGAAATCATATTGAGTATTTTCTGTACTGCATTCATTGAATATTGCATCCATCTGAGCTTACATAAAGCATCCTCTACCACATTATACTTTTGTTCCTATTTACCAGTGTGCTACCTTATCCATTTCATGTCAACTCATTAGTGATTATAAGAAGTGTGCTAGTGCCAGATTCTCTGTTGTTGATCTTTATCATATCAGATTAAGTGTGCTATTCAATTATTAATTTATTATAAAGCGTGATATATATATATTGTTTAAATTATCAAATAAACCTTTTAAACTTGCAAAACAGAACTACTTCTTGGCTCAGTGGGGTCAGGGGGATTCCAAGAGAGGGGTGTTATATAGGGGTAGTCATCCAGAACGCATGAACTGGACATAAAGATATATCAATAAGGGTTTTCATTCAGTATTATAGACTAGGCGTTGACTTAGCTGTAGTGTTGAATTGAATCCTCTTACAGGGGGCAATGGTTCACTATCTAGACGACTTTCTATTTTCTGGCAAGGAAGGGTCAGAGGATTGAGCAATAGCAATGTCTGCTTTTCAACAACTGATGGGAGAGTTGGGTGTTCCCTTAGCTCCTGGGAAGACAGAGGGCCCTCGCAAGGTTCTGACATTCCTTGGCATTGAGATAGACACGGTTAAGGGCACTTGTAGGTTACCGGATGATAAGGTTGTTGGATTGAAGGCTGAGATTGAAAATAATTTGTCAAAGGATAGGACCACCCTAGAAAAAATGCAAAAACTCCTGGGAAAGCTGAATTTTGCGGCCAAAGTAATACCTGCAGGCAGGGTCTTTGCAAAAAGGCTGGCCAGGGCAACGGCTGGCATGGTTAAGAAGCAGCACCACATTAGATTAAGTACCGCCCTTAAAGAAGATTTAAGGATGTGGTACAGATTCTTAGACAGCTTCAATGGTGTACAAATCTGGCGAACCCCTTGGGAAACCAACACTGAATTACAGATGTTTTCAGACGCTGCAGGAAGTGAAGGTTTCGGGGTAATCCTAGGGCCTGAGTGGTGTGTGCAGAAGTGGCCACAGCAGTGGCACAAGAAAGGCAGAACAAAGAACATAATGGTTTTAGAGATGTTTCCCATTGTTGTCGCACTGTTGTTATGGCCTACTGTTCTGGCCAACAAGATGGTTCGTTTTTGGTCGGACAACAATGCTGTAGTTCAAGCCATTAACTTACAGTCCGCATCCTGCCCTGCAATGTTGAGCCTGTTGAGAAAACTGGTGGAACTATGGGCCTCATTACACGGATGGCGGTAAGGGTTTACCGGTACCGGTATTTTACCGGTACTGGTAAATCCTTACCGCCTTACTACGAGGTCCCTTTGCGGGTTGGGGAATTTAACACCTGCTTTTTGCAGGCGTTAAAAACCAACCTGCAAAGGGACCAGGGAGCTAATTACGGTACCGCAATTTGCGGTACCGTAATTAGCGCCTTCCCCATTTCCCATAGAGCCATATGGGGCAAAAATGGGAATGGGGAAGGGCAATGGTGGAAGGGGGAATTACCGCCCCACCAACCTTGGAATAGGGTGGTAATTCCCCTTTCCACCAAGGCGGTGCCGGTATTTTACCGGCATGAACCATGGCGCTAATAGCGCCATGGTTCACCGCCATCCGTGTAATGAGGCCCTATGTCTTTATCACAACATTGAATTTAGAGCTCGACATGTGCCGGGCACGTCAAATATTGCTGCTGACGCTCTTTCTCGCTTTCCGTGGTCCAAGTTCCGGAAGGCCCACCCGGAGGGCAGACTCGAGGAGGCGCAGTTCAAAAAGGAGTGGTGGCAGCTGGTGGTGTGGACAGGGCACTCGCTGAGTTGAGTGAGCGCTCACTCACGCCCGGAGTAAGATGTAGATACCAGCGAGGTTATGGTAAGTTCAAGAGCGTGATTTCTCAGCTGCAGGTTGAGGAACATACTGTGGAGGATCAGATACGTGCTTTTGTGGTCTGGGCACACACAGAAGGCATGTCAAAGAGTTGGGCGGCATCCCATTTGGCTGCAGTTGCCTTCCACTTCAAATTGGAGGGGAAGAGTGACCCCACAAAAAGTTTTTTGGTGCGCTCGGCATTGAAAGGCTGGGCCCGTTCGGAGCCAATGTCTAAGGATGTGCGCAAACCAATTGACCTTGGGTTATTGGTGAAGTTGTTGGCCACGTTACCTAGCATATGCTTCAGTGAGTACGAAATGGCACTATTCAGGTTGGCATTCGCTTGGGCCTTTTTTGGGGCATTTAGGATTAGCGAGCTAGTTTCTTCATCCAAGAAGGACACATCGGGGAGAGCCATTGCTTTGAGGGATGTATCTCTCTTCCACAAAGAAACCGGGGAAGGGGTCAGTATATTATTAAGGAAAAGCAAAACGGACCAGCAAGGGAAAGGTTATAACATAGTCTTGCATGGGGCACCCCTTGCAGAATGTTGCCCAGTGCTCCTTTTTTAAGGCCTTTGTACAGTTAAGAGCCACTGGTGCCGGCCCCCTGCTAACTCACGCAGATACTTCCCCACTTTCTGTATTCCAATTCCGCAAAGTGCTGCCAATAGCATTGAGAGCCTTGGGCATCCAGGGTGTAGGTTGGTCCACACATAGTTTTAGGATAGGCGCAGCCACCACAGCCTTTCAACAAGGCATGTCCCCCTGGGCGATCATGAAGGTGGGTAGGTGGGAGTCAGGCCGTTATCGACTTTATGTCCGCCCCCAGCACAGTGCATGCCCAGAAGAATACTAGATAGCAAGAGCACTCAGGGGCCAGGGCAAGGAAGGGGGGCGGTTTGGATACAGGTGAAGCACAAAACTTATGTTATGGTATGTTTTTCCCCACAGATGATGCGGTGTGGCTGATCGGCCACTCATTTGTGACACGTGCAGAAAAAAGGGCTAGGCAATGGACGATCGGACACAACTTGGGATTCAAGGGTACCGAGTGTGTGTGGCTGGGCACTCTTGGAATGAGGTGGCATTCCTTGCTGCCGGCCATTCAATGGCGGCTACAGTGGAAGAGTGCACCAAGGTGGTTGTTGATTCATTTGGGGGGCATTGGTCTGGCTAAGTTGGGCCGTGGACGCCTGCTCGCCCAAATACAGGTGACTTTGCGCATAGCGGCGCACGAGTTACCAGGCATGGAAATATTCTGGTCGGAAATGGTGCAAAGGCGGGTGTGGAGAGACGCCATCTCTCTGCCCGGCATGGAAAAATCCAGGAAGCGCCTCAACAGAAGTGTTGCGAAATTCACCAAGGCAGAGGGCCTGGGGTTTGTAGGGCATTCCTGCTTGAGCTCCTTGCCTTCTCATTTTGATGCGGATGGGGTCCACTTATCTGACAAAGGCAACAATGTTTTCCTGACGGCTATATTGGGTGAGCTAAAGAGGGCTGGTTGCATATGAACTAATGGTGAGTATGGTAACAAGATGGAGGCTAAGAGAGAAGTAAGGGCCTAAGGTTTGGGGGCATTGATGGCAGCGTGAACCACCATTAGAGCGTGGCTGAGTATCGGGGCAGTCGTAGCCAATGAGGGATTTCATGCTGCAGCTGCAGCGGCTCGGGATTGGCCGGGCTCGAGCCAATCCATCGACGGGCACTGACTCCCTTCCTTAGGGCGATAGGCCAACAATCTCCTGGTCAGTGCCCCTGAGTATCTCACTGGTGTACCAGTGTAGCTGGAAGTAAGCAGCAGTTTGCCAGTTTGGCCAGTGGCTAAAGAGGTGAGAGTGTCACCTGTATCTGACTGTTTGTAATGTGGCTGGGACCGTCCCAAGTTGTCTTGCTCCTCATAAACTGTGACCTTGTGTTTTCCAAACTTTAAAAGTTGTCTGTGTAGTCATTTCACTGTTTATTGTTCTGACCAAAGGAGGTGTGGGTGTCCAATGGGGATCTCCCCGCTAAGAGGCTGACCGGCCCCCGCAGGGGGCGCTAGAGGGACAGCCTACATAGCGAGCTGTCCCCTCTGGCCACCCCCTTCCGGGCGCGGGTCATGCCTCTCTTCTCCCCCCCCCCTTCAGGGAGGCGGAAGGGGCGTCCCCGGGGACACCTGGCTTCCGGAAGTATAGAATCATGGGCAAGCATGTAGAAGGTCGTTAAGGATTTTGGGTGTGCAGTAGAATACAAACAGACCGGTAGTAAAAGTAGGACCAGGATGAGGCAGTCGCATCATCAAGGGATTTTGAAGTGTACATAGTAAGAGTATTGAAGATAAGTTTAGTGTGTTGTATGATTTGTTTCTAATTCCTATTGTTTTTGTTACAGGCGGAGTATCGGGGCGGTCCTAGCCAATGAGGGATTTCACGCTACAGCTGCAGCGGCTCGGGATTGGCCGGGCTCGAGCCGATCCCTCGACGGGCACTGACTCCGTTCCTTAGGTCGATAGGCCAACAATCTCTTGATCAGTCCCCCTGAGTGTCTCACTGGTGTACCAGTGTAGCTGGAAGTAACCAGCAGTTTGTCAGTTTGGCCAGTGGTAAAAGAGGTGACAGTGTCACCCATATCTGACTGTTTGTAATGTGGCTGGGACCGTCCCAAGTTGTCTTGCTCCTAATAAACTGTGACCGTGTGTTTTCCAAACTTTAAAAGTTGTCTGTGTAGTCATTTCACTGTTTATTGTACTGACCAAAGGAGGTGGGGGTGTCCAATGGGGATCTCCCCGCTATGTCCACTCATGGGTCCTGGACACCTTCCACAGCTGCCCGCGATGGTATCTGCCCTCAGGGGCTCTCCTCCTTCCAGTATGTTACACGAGAGGCCCCGGTGAGGAGGTGCACTCCCTGGCGCAGTCATTCCCTGCCTCCCTGCACGGACTAGCAGTGTCGTTGGTCCGGGGGCCTCACGTGGCCCGGATCTCCCCGCAGCTGCGGCGTTGTGGGCGCGGGGGCCTCACGTTCGTGGTCCCCCTGGGGGGCTTAATATTCCTGCTGCCTCCTCACCTGTGGAAGGGCCTCGGGCGGCCCAGTCTTCAATTTAGGCTTCTGCCATCAGGCAAGGCGCGCTCCCGCACATGGCCTTACCGCAAGCCAACAATTTTGGGCGGTGGGTGTCCGCCCGCCACAGCACTGAAGCACCTCTGTGTCTGCACCGGACCGCCACCGGTTTTCAGCCCTCACAAGGTCTGGTAACTCCCCGCGCAAGCCCGGCGCACCGTCAGCAGTGACTCGTTCCTCTGGTGGGACAGAGCCGAGGGCAGGAAGCACTTCAGGGGACTCCATGTCAGTTTGACTCCAGGTTGGGTTCGGAGCGCAGGGGCAGTATCTCTTCGTTGTTGCTGAACCCCGTGGATGACTACACATTCCTGAACCCCGTGGATGACTACATGTTCCTGCTCACTTACTGCTGTTTCTCATATGATTATGAGACTGCCAGTCGCCATAATTCCACATTTACGCCATGGCTGGAGACGAGCTCAGCGTTCAGGCACCCATCTTGCCTGCGCCCCCTGGCGATGTTGATAGGAGAATGGAGGCAGAGGGGCCACTTATATCATGGGTCTCCTGGGGATTGCAGGCTGAGTAGGAGATGTGTAGTGGCGCTGGGGTTGCCTGTGCCGGCCTCTGAAACCGCTCCTGGGCATAGGTGTGTATCTTCGCAGCGGGAGCGGACCCTCTGCGTGGTGTAACCCGCTTTCCCTAGGTGAAGGAGTAGAGGGGGCAGAGGTGACCTGCATAGCTTCGTTTGCACAGCACACGCGATCCTACCTTCACACCGCTCATCAGCGGCACAGTGGGAGTGGGGCTGTCATCTCCGGGCACCAGGCAAACATGAGGTACACCTCTCGCGGTGTGTGGGGCGCTGCAGGGCTTCAGGTGGGACGCCGGAGCTCCCTGTGCGGCTCCGGTGTCACATGGAGGGGTCCCCTCAATGCGATCTGTTGGTCTGACGCAGCTCATCCTCTGTTCCAGCGAAGTCGCACATGCAGCTGCTGGATTCTAGATGGTGGATCCCATCACCTGGTTCTGTGCTTGCACCTCGAGGCATTGGGAAGGTGGATTCACGGCTGCCATTTTGCCTTTGGCTGGGTGCGCGGCGAAGTTCTCTTGACGTAGAGATCTCCCGATTCAAACCATCATACAGGTCGGGAGCATGTCAATGTGTGCTGCGTTTTGCTTCGCCGTTCCGCTTGATTTATTTTGAAAGATGAGATGTTTAACTGCCGTATTTCAGTTAGTTGCGTGGCTCGGGCTGGAAGCTCCTACGAAGCAGTCTGTTTTTTAAGATGGTGTTACTTTGAAGAGTTTACAAAAAATACATTATTTGTATGAGATTGAAAATGTGTGTGAATGGGGAGCAGGCAAGATGGCTGTCTGCTAGGGAAGCTCTGTGTACTCACCCACCCCCATCCTGTATCGGTAATGGTGTGCAACTATTTCGACCCCCTGAGGGGGAATCAGACACCCCTGGCAAGGTCAAAGGGGAGCATCAGTTACCCAACTTTGGAAGCAGATTGAACCTGGGTGAAGGAAGGGGAGGCTCAAGTTCGGAGGGCATACAGGGGAGATGAGACCATGAGACACGTGGTCAGAGCAGCCTGCTACTGGTGGGTGTTCTCCCGAGCCAGCCCTGGGAATCCCTTATTTAGGTGGCTTGGGAAGGACCAATGCTCTCAAACCCCAACCCCAGGAGTGGACGGAAGAAACAGAATGTCCTGATGCCTACCCCCGGGCATCCGGATCAAGCCCATCAGCCCCAGGAGCAGGCATCCAGATATTTAATGAAACCTCAGCAGCCCCGGCTGGGGGCTGTCTGGGTTTAGTCCTGGGGCCTTAGACACTAGGCTCATAATAGACATCAGTCCTGGCGCCATAGGCGCCAGGCTCATAGTCTTCACTTACCTCATGCAGACCATGCTGCAAATGAATCCAAGCCAACGTGAGGCCTGGATGGGACTATTTTACTACAGGGACTATTTTTTACTCAGGTGTGGTTCTAGGGACTTCTTACCTGGAACTGCTTTGGAGGCTATTTAAACCACACCCGAACAGCAGCACATGCTTCGCGTTATTCTGCATCCAGCAGCGTAACGCTCACCGTGCCTGCAGTCAGCATCCAGTCTTCAGCCACGCCCGTCTCGAATCCAGAGCTCCTAGCAATAGAAGAAAGAAGAAGGAAAGGTTAGAAAACAGATATTATTTCAATCCTTACCTGAATTCCGGATCCATCACGACTTCGAACTTAAAAAGGACATTATTCTACATGCGTCGCATCACCAGCGTCAGCGCCGCGCCATACTCACCAGTCCTCACAGCATTTTTCGATCCGGCGCAGCCTCCATCATTTTCTCCGCCAAGTTCCACCATCTAGGGGACAAAAGAAACATAAGGTGAGCCGAAAAAAAAACAAATACAACCTCTCCACCATAGACTTACCTGATTAACAACCGGAGGCATTATTCTGTAACAAACCGCAACTTCTTACGCCGCACCTGTAAGGAGAGAGAAACCAGCAATTTAAACATACGCATCTTTTGCCAGACAGTGTTGGGTAATACAGACTCTTACCTGAACACCATCAGCTGCCACAAGACAATCTTCACTTGGACCCAGCTGCAACACAAGAAAGGAATGTACAAGAGTGAACATCAGACATATTGAACTCTTTGAACTTTATACTTACGGGTTCTCGGCTGGAACCTCAGAGTCAATATTCATCCGAAACTCTTCCAACGCCTTCAAACCAGTGAAGTAACTGGTATCTACGCGCCCCTGCATTCCACGCAGGATGGAGAGCTCATCATTTACAAACATAAGGTGAGCTTACTGAAAGTGAATCAGTGGTAATTAGTTGGGAGAACAGTGGGGTGCCATTACTAGAATCCACGGGTGGCTAAATCCCTTTCTCCACTTGCAGGAGAAAACTTCTATGGGTCAAGGAGACGAGGTTAGGCGGTCCAGTCCAGTCTGTCATCTCTGCACTACGCTTCACGTTGGAGGAGGTGGCAGCTCTCCGGGTCCCATCGACCCCCCCTGTGGGAGCCAGGTGAGCATAACAGAACGCGAAGCCTATCTACAAATCCCCACCCGGGCGTTATTGAAACCTCCGAAACAGACCAACTAGCCCAATTATTAGGGGAACTTAGGGCGGAAGTGCACTCTGCGCACCAAGAGACTAATGCCCTCAGGAGAGAACCGATTGTGTCAAAGGAACGCACAGATGATCTTGCTAGACAACTGCTGCAAAATCAAGCTGGGCAAACACCCCTACCTGGACTCGGGGGGAAACCCAGCTCCTGTTTCTTCGAGCAATCCTGTGCAAGTAATCCTACCAGGGGCTATTCCTTTAGCTCCACCCGAACGCTTTGCTGGGGACCCAAAAAGGTTTGCAGTGTTTATGAATCAATGCCGCTTGCACTTTTTATGCAGACCTGGAGCTTTTCCAAATGACCAAGCCAAAGTAGCATTTGTACTATCAAATCTTAGTGGCAGCGCAGCTGACTGGTCAATTTCACTAGTCAACCCGGATGACCCTCTTCTTCGGGATTTTCAGGGTTTTCAAAGACGCATGGAAAGACTGTTCGCCAGACATTCACAGGGACAGGCCCTGGATAACGAACTTTTATCCCTACGACAGGGTAATCAGGATCTGCTAACCTATATCGCAACCTTCAATAGGTTGGTGATGGAAACCAGATGGCCTGAGGAGAAACTAATTACATTATTTCGTGGGCTTCGGGGAGAACTCAAAGATGTTTTGGCTCAAGTTGTGAACCCACCTCAGGATTGCGCAGAATATATAGACTTAGTGGTCCAGTTAGACCACCGACTTCAGAATAGAAAGGCTGATCGAGCTAAGTTCGAGAGTCGGGTATGGGTTAAACCCAATGTTACCCCCAAAGGAACAGATACATCAGAACCTATGCAGATCGGGGGGGGGGGTTAAAAGACCCTTAACTCAAAAGGAAAGAGAAAAGAGACGGCAGATGCTATTGTGTCTGTACTGTGGAACCGCAGGACATTTTCTACGGGATTGCCCTATAAAACCACCCAAGAAAGTAGTAGGAGTTGCTGACAAAAGTCAAATAGAGCCTGATTCGGGAAACAACCACGCCCGACAAGCGTAGAGGTCCGCTTGTCGAGCTTAAAGAAGGACACTCAGACCTCCCACCTAATTATACCAATGGCCCTAATTGATCCAAGGCAGCCATCACGTATGCACGCAGTAAGGGCATACATTGATAGCGGGGCCATTGGGAACTACATGGACCACGAATTGGCCTCAAGGATGAATCTACCCCTTTGCAAAAAGATCGCTTTGGATGTCATCACCACAGTCGATGGAACTGAAATTGCCTCTGGGCCTGTAACTCATTCCACTACTGAGCTGACACTGTTGGGTCAAGATGGGCATCGAGAAACTATTGTGTTTGATTTAATCAAGGCCCCGCAATTCCAAATAATTCTGGGAATGCCATGGTTGGAAACACATAATCCTTGTATTGATTGGCGAGAGAAGAGAGTGACCTTTCCAGATTGTGCACACACCTGTTACCCGGAAAAAACCTTGAACAAAAGCCTGGCCACCGTTACTAATCCAGTTGTGCAGTTACCTCAGGAATATCAAGAATTTCAGGATGTTTTTCAAAAAGAACAGGCAAATACCTTACCACCTCACAGATCATACGATTGTCAAATCGACCTAGTACCCGGTGCACAACCTCCATGCAGTAGAATCTACGCCCTTACAGAACCCGAAAATCTTCACTTACAACAATATCTGGACCAATACCTTCCTAATGGCTTCATTCGTCCATCCAAATCTCCTGCATCCTCAGCTCCATTCTTTGTGCCTAAAAAGGAAGGTGACCTTAGAACGTGCATAGACTACCGCGCATTAAATAAGGTTACGGTAAAAAACCGATACCCATTGCCTCTGATCCCCGAATGACTAGACCAAGTAAAGGATGCTTGTATCTACACTAAGTTAGACCTCCGAGGGGCATATCATCTGGTATGTGTAAAGAAAGGCGATGAATGGAAGACTGCCTTTCGCACCAAGTATGGGTTATTCGAATACCAGGTGATGCCCTTCGGGTTGTGCAATGCACCAGCAGCCTTCCAGTATTTTATGAACGATGTCCTTCGTGAACTCATTGACGTCTGTGTTGTCGTATACGTAGAAGATATTCTAGTGTACTCCGCCTCAGAATCAGACCATGTGAAGCACGTTTGTGCAGTCCTTGACAAACTACGCCAGCACAAGTTATACGCAAAATTGGAGAAATGTGTTTTTCATTCTACAGAAGTTGCATTCCTGGGATTTATCCTGACTCCAAAAGGAGTTTGAATGGACTCTCGAAAGGTGGACGCAATCCTCAAGTGGCCATCTCCCAGTTCAGTTAAAGGGGTACAAAGCATGCTTGGATTTGCTACTTTCTATCGCAGATTTATTCCTGAATTCTCACATATTGTACACCCCATCACAGCACTTTTGCGAAAAAAACAAACGTTTTTTGTGGACTGAAGAGGCTGAAAGAGCCTTCCAAGAGCTAAAATCGAAATACACGTCTGCACCTGTCTTAAAGCATCCACACCCTGAGCTTCCATACATAGTTGAAACCGATGCATCCAGTTTAGCCATGGGATCTGTCCTGTCCCAGAAGGATCCCGAAACCGGTCAACTTCATCCAGTAGCATTCTGGTCAAGAAAGTTCTCAGCACCCGAATTAAACTATGCGGTTACTGATAAGGAGTTATTAGCCATAAAGTCCGCCTTCAAGGCTTGGCTGCATTATCTTCTCGGTGCCAGGCATACCATCACTGTAATCACCGATCACAGGAATCTGCAGTATTTGTGAAAACAGCTAAGGCCCAATCATCGCGTCAACTTCGGTGGGCATTATTCTTTGCCGAATTTGATTTCGTGATCACTTATCGACCAGGTTGTAAAAATGGCAAGGCAGATGCCCTATCCCGAATAGGGATGGGAGAAGTATATCCGAACCCGGAACCAGTGCCTATAATTTCAGAACAAATAATTCTTGGCATAACTACTCTACAGACTCTAGAAGACATTCACTTAAAAATCCAACAACTTTTCGATCCAGCAGCCCTGCAGGACTGGGTAAAGAAAGGCCAAGATTATTCAGTCATCATTGACCTGCCTTACTAGCTGTCATGATCTCTGCTTCCAAAAGGTCAGGGTTTTCCCAACTCCCTTGGAAGCAGATGCATAACCCAGGTTCCGAGTGCCAACCAGTCCCAATTGGGACCTTTTGGGCCCAGTCCTGGCGCCAGTGGCACCAGGCTCATAAATATGCCCAGTCCCAGCGCTGGAAGCGCCGGGCTCATAATGCTTGGGTGGACTTACCTGCAGCAGACCATGCTGCTTACTTGCCTGCCAGTTGAGCCTCTGATCCTCTTCTGTTTGGAACTACTTTTCCTGTTGGGTGGGGCAGGGGCCACTCCCTAGATTCAGAACACTGGAACTCTTCTGGAAAGCAGGAACTCTTTTCTTACCTAGGCGTGGCTGTGGAAGGAGACACCTAAGCACTACAGGAGGCTATTTAAACCACACCCGATGGATGAATCTTGCTTTGCGTTATTCTGCATCCTCTGCAGCAGAACGCTCATCGTGTCTTCTGCATCTGATCCTGGGCCTAAGGAAAAAGGCTTACCATCCTGAATCCAGTCTTCAGCAACACCTATAAAGACAAGAAAGAACAGGTTAGCATTACGGTCTTCAGTGACAGCTCTTCACTTACCTGGTCCATCGGCTGTCACCAACGCCTCGCGGTGCATTCCGGCATCTGAAAGACAAAGGCTTACCTACTCTTCGTGCGCTCCGGAGGTCTTCACACTGCATTCCGGCATCTGAAAGACAAAAGCTTACCAACTCTTCGCACGCTCCGGAGGCCTTCGGCGCTGCATCCCGCATCTGAAAGACAAAACAAGGTGCGTTTAAAGACATTGGGGAACTTTAAAACTCACGTGCCATTACTCCTTTCCACATCTAACCCAGTGGGTATTCCGGCACCCTGCAGCCGCTCCGAACTTGTACCTGCAAAATAAAAAGACAGTTAGAGCGCATCGTGAAGCAGGCAACAAGCGCTTACTTACATGCTTCCAGGCACTTCTATTCATCACACGGGCTCCATCTTCAACTCACTTCAGCCCGTCATCCGCCATCGCCGGAACCCTGCAAAACAAGAAACATCATTACTAAAGACTTTAAAGACATTAGAGTTACTCGAAACTTACCGTTCGTGCAGTAAACGACGGACAGCAGTCCTCTGAAGTCAAGAGGCCTGCTCCCCTTATCCAGTGAAGAAACTGGTTACAGCACCCTGCCCCGAGGCAGATGGAGAGCACGGCGTTCACTTACCTAAGGTGAGAGCATTAACCTTTGGGGTTCTACAGGAGAAGAGAAAGGGAAGAAGAGAGAGACATTCAATAACCCAGTTCCTTAATCCCATATTTTCTATCTGCAGACATCTTACCCTTCAAGTCAGACATACAGTGCACAGAGGTCCAGCCCAAAGAGCCAGCCGTGTGTTGCACATCACCTTTGAAGATACGGTATACGCCCAGTCAAGACCGGCGCCTCTACGGGAATCAGGTGAGCGTTACAGAACGCAAAGCCTACCACAAAACTCCTGTCCAGGCGCTATGGAAACCTCGGATACCGACCAGCTAGCCCAGTTACTTGGGGAACTAAGGGCAGAAGTGCATGCAGCCCGTCAGGAAACGAATGCTCTAAGAAGGGAACTGATTATTTCCAAGGAGCGAACAGATGATCTCGCTAGACAATTGCTACAGTCACAAGCCGGACAGACCCCGTTACCCGCATCTGGGGGAAATCTTCCTTCTACATCCTCTATGAATCCAGTGCAGATCAACCTACCTGGGAATGTACCTCTGGCTCCGCCCGAACGATTTTCTGGTGACCCAAAGAGGTTTGCAGTATTTATCAATCAGTGCCGGTTGCATTTCTTTTGCCGGCCAGCAGCCTTTCCAACTGATCAAGCTAAAGTAGCTTTCGTGCTTTCGTACCTTAGTGGCAATGCGGCAGACTGGTCGATCCCTCTAGTAAATCAAGATGATCCGGTCCTCCATGATTTTCAAGCTTTTCAGCTCAGTATGGAAAAACTGTTCGCAAGACATTCACAGGGGCAGGCCTTGGACAATGAGCTTCTTTCGTTGCGACAAGGTAATCAAGACCTTTTGGCTTATATTGCGTCTTTCAACAGACTGATAGTGGAAACTTAATGGCCTGAGGACAAAAGGATTACGCTGTTTTATAGAGGTCTACGTGGAGAGCTCAAAGATGTGTTAGCCCAAGTAGTGAATCCCCCACAAGATTGTTCAGACTATATAGACTTAGTCGTTCAAATAGATCACAGACTGCAGAACAGGAAGGCAGATCGTTCCAAGTTTGATGCTCGAGTATTTTCCAAACCGCCAACTCCTTCCAAAGGAGTAGACTCCGGGGAACCCATGCAAATAGGGGGTCTGAAAGGTCCTCTAACACAAAAGGAGCGGGAAAGGAGAAAACAGTTGCAATTATGCCTCTATTGCGGAAACTCAGGGCACTTTCTTCGAGACTGTCCGGTGAAACCTGCCAAGAAGGCAGTAGGAGCTGCAGTTACCAAAGTTACAAACTCTGAGCAGGGAAACGACCTCGCCCGACAAGAATAGAGGTCCTCTTGCCGAGCGTGAAAACCAGTTCCGTGACCTCGCATTTCGTGATACCTATGGTCCTCATTAGCCCTGATAATCCGGATCGGTTACATGAAATTGAAGCTTATGTCGACAGCGGTGCCATCGGCAATTATGTGGATCATGAAATGGTTTTGAGGATGAATCTAACTCTTTGTCCCAAGGCTGTAAAGGACGTCATTACTACGGTGGATGGTACGGAGATAGCCTCCGGGCCAGTAACGCATACCACTCAAGAGGTGACGCTAGTAAGTCAAGATGGACACCATGAGAAGATCGTGTTCGATGTGATCAAGGCCCCTCAGTTTCAGATTATTCTAGGAATACCTTGGTTAGAGAAACACAATCCTCTGATCAATTGGCGAGCAAGAACGGTCCAGTTTCCAGAATGTGTCTCTACTTGTCACCCTCCACCTGGTGTTGCACTGGCAGCAATTTCTTCAGAGACTCCCCAGTTACCTCCCGAATACCTAGAATACCAAGATGTTTTCCGGAAGGATCAGGCTAACTCTCTACCTCCTCATAGGTCTTATGACTGCCAGATAGACCTGATACCTGGATCTACTCCTCCTTGTAGTAGAATTTATGCCCTCACCGAGCCTGAGAACCTTCACCTTCGACAATACCTGGATCAATACCTGGCAATTGGGTTTATTCGTCCTTCCAAGTCCCCTGCTTCTTCAGCTTTGTTCTTCGTTCCAAAAAAGGAAGGAGACCTTAGAACTTGTATAGATTATCGCTCCCTGAACCAGATCACCGTTAAGAATAGATATCCGTCACCTTTGATCCCTGAACTCCTGGACCAAGTCAGAAAAGCATGCATATATACAAAGCTGGGTCTTAGAGGAGCTTACCACTTGGTACGAGTAAAAGAGGGCGATGAATGGAAGACGGCCTTCCGCACCAAGTATGGGCAATTTGAATATCAGGTCATGCCCTTCGGACTTTGCAATGCCCCGGCCGCCTTTCAATATTTAATGAACGATGTCCTCAGAGAGCTCATAAATGTGTGTGTTGTTGTTTACATTGATGACATCCTCGTTTATTCTTCATCGGAATCTGAACATCGGAAACACGTGAAAATGGTCCTCGAAAGATTGCGTCAACACAAACTTTTCGCTAAGTTGGAAAAATGTGTTTTCAACGTGACTGAAGTTGAATTCTTGGGATTCATATTATCACCTGGCGGAGTGCTTATGGATTCAAAGAAGGTCGATGCAGTTCTCAAATGGCCATCACCATCCTTCGTAAAAGGTGTGCAAAGCATGTTAGGCTTCGCTAACTTTTACCGCAGGTTTATCCCCGAATTCTCTCGAATAGTCCAGCCCATCACTGCCTTGTTAAAGAAAAACAAACGGTTTGAATGGTCTACCGAGGCGGAACAAGCTTTCCAGGATTTGAAGACTAAATTTATCTCTGCACCAATCTTAAAACACCCTCGCCCCGAACTCCCCTACATCGTGGAAACTGATGCTTCAAGTCTTGCCATGGGGGCAGTTCTATCACAAAAGGACCCGGTAACCAATCAGTTGCATCCCGTGGCATTTTGGTCCCGCAAATTCTCGCCTCCTGAAATCAATTACACGATTACTGACAAGGAACTTCTGGCTATCAAGTCTGCCTTTAAGGCTTGGCGGCATTATCTGCTGGGGGCCCGACACACCGTTACTGTAATTACGGATCACCGAAACCTGCAATATTTGAAAACCGCAAAAGCCCAATCCTCTAGACAACTCCGTTGGGCATTATTCTTTGCCGAGTTTGACTTCATAATTACCTATCGACCTGGTACAAAGAACGGTAAAGCTGATGCCCTTTCTCGGATGGGAGTGGAAGAACACTTCATCAACCCTAAACCTGTACCAATCATTCCCGAACAAAGAATTCTGGGTGTAATCGCCACAGAATCCATAGAGGAAGTTAAGGATAAAGCCAGGCAACTTGTAACTCCAGCAGACATACAGAATTGGCATCTGCAGGGAAAGGACTTTGCAGTAAAGGACAACTTATTGTATTTCCAAGAACGATTATACCTACCCAGCACAGATTTACAGAAAAAAGTAATCGCTTGTTATCACGATTCTTTAATGGAAGGACATCCCGGTATGGCCAAGACCTCAGAAAAGATCAAGCGCTACTTCTGGTGGCCGTCTTGGAAAAAAGATATCAGAGACTTTATAATGTCCTGTGGAGTATGCGCCCAAAACAAGAGTCAAAAGGAAAGACCAGCAGGCCTCTTACGCCCTATTGACATCCCACCTCGCCCTTGGCATACGCTTTCTATGGACTTCATCACCGATCTACCTCCATGCTCCGGATACAATACGATTCTAGTAATCGTGGACTTATTCTCCAAGATGGCGCATTTCATTCCGCTCAAAGGCTTGCCAACAGCAGCAACTCTGGCCCGAGAATTTCTCGAAAACATCGTCCAACTGCACGGTTTTCCTTCGGTTCTAATTTCGGATCGAGGTAGTCAATTTATTTCTCATTTTTGGCGAAGTTGCTGTCGGTCGGCTCAAATTGATGTGAGACTATCGACCAGTCACCACCCTCAGACCGACGGACAAACCGAGAGGACCAATCAAACTCTGGAACAGTATTTACGCTGCATGCTGCAACAAACTGAAAAAACTTGGAAAGACATCCTTTGGATAGCCGAATATGCCTACAATAACTCTGTCCATTCGGGAACTGGGAAAACCCCATTTTTTCTTTTGTACGGCAGTCACCCTCGAACCTCGGAGTTGGATCCCCTCCAAGATCTTGAAACACCAGCAGTAGACTACCTGCATTCTACAATCACCCAAGCCTTTAAGGAAGCTGTTTCTCACCTTCAAAGGGCTAAAGAACAATACAAGAAAGGAGCAGATCAACATCGGAAGGAAGCCCCTCAATATCAAGTAGGGGATCAAGTCTGGTAATCCACCAAATATCTACCTCTAAAAGGGCCACGCACATTCAACCCAAGATACCTTGGTCCCTATTCCATCACTACCATAGTAAACCCAGTAGCGGTCAAGTTGGACTTGCCCCCGCACATGAAGATACATCCGGTCTTCCACGTCTCTCTATTAAAACCCGTGCAACCTCAAACCCGACTAACTAAATCTCCAAAACCTATCCTAGTTGATGGAGAACTCGAGTTTGAAGTCAAAAGCATTCTGGACTCCAAGATCTCCAAATCTAAACTATTTTACCTAATTGACTGGAAAGGCTACGGCCCCCAAGAGAGATCCTGGGAACCTGCTGAATATGTCCATGCTCCTCGCCTAATCAAAAGATTTCACCGAACATTTCCTGACAAGCCAAAACCCCCGGAGGAGCCCGGTTTGGGAGGGGCCTTGAGGGGGGTACTGTCATGATCTCTGCTTCCAAAAGGTCAGGGTTTTCCCAACTCCCTTGGAAGCAGATCCATAACCCAGGTTCCGAGTGCCAACCAGTCCCAATTGGGACCTTTTGGACCCAGTCCTGGCGCCAGTGGCACCAGGCTCATAAATATGCCCAGTCCCAGCGCTGGAAGCGCCGGGCTCATAATGCTTGGGTGGACTTACCTGCAGCAGACCATGCTGCTTACTTGCCTGCCAGTTGAGCCTCTGATCCTCTTCTGTTTGGAACTACTTTTCCTGTTGGATGGGGCAGGAGCCACTCCCTAGATTCAGAACACTGGAACTCTTCTGGAAAGCAGGAACTCTTTTCTTACCTAGGCGTGGCTGTGGAAGGAGACACCTAAGCACTACAGGAGGCTATTTAAACCACACCCGATGGATGAATCTTGCTTTGCGTTATTCTGCATCCTCTGCAGCAGAACGCTCATCGTGTCTTCTGCATCTGATCCTTGGCCTAAGGAAAAAGGCTTACCATCCTGAATCCAGTCTTCAGCAACACCTATAAAGACAAGAAAGAACAGGTTAGCATTACGGTCTTCAGTGACAGCTCTTCACTTACCTGGTCCATCGGCTGTCACCAACGCCTCGCGGTGCATTCCGGCATCTGAAAGACAAAGGCTTACCTACTCTTTGTGCGCTCCGGAGGTCTTCACACTGCATTCCGGCATCTGAAAGACAAAAGCTTACCAACTCTTCGCACGCTCCGGAGGCCTTCGGCGCTGCATCCCGCATCTGAAAGACAAAACAAGGTGCGTTTAAAGACATTGGGGAACTTTAAAACTCACGTGCCATTACTCCTTTCCACATCTAACCCAGTGGGTATTCCGGCACCCTGCAGCCGCTCCGAACTTGTACCTGCAAAATAAAAAGACAGTTAGAGCGCATCGTGAAGCAGGCAACAAGCGCTTACTTACGTGCTTCCAGGCGCTTCTATTCATCACACGGGCTCCATCTTCAACTCACTTCAGCCCGTCATCCGCCATCGCCGGAACCCTGCAAAACAAGAAACATCATTACTAAAGACTTTAAAGACATTAGAGTTACTCGAAACTTACCGTTCGTGCAGTAAACGACAGACAGCAGTCCTCTGAAGTCAAGAGGCCTGCTCCCCTTATCCAGTGAAGAAACTGGTTACAGCACCCTGCCCCGAGGCAGATGGAGAGCACGGCGTTCACTTACCTAAGGTGAGAGCATTAACCTTTGGGGTTCTACAGGAGAAGAGAAAGGGAAGAAGAGAGAGACATTCAATAACCCAGTTCCTTAATCCCATATTTTCTATCTGCAGACATCTTACCCTTCAAGTCAGACATACAGTGCACAGAGGTCCAGCCCAAAGAGCCAGCCGTGTGTTGCACATCACCTTTGAAGATACGGTATACGCCCAGTCAAGACCGGCGCCTCTACGGGAATCAGGTGAGCGTTACACTAGCAAGGACGTCTATTTCTACCACAGAAGGAACTACAAGAACTAGTCATCTCCAATTATCATGACGCCCTTATGGAAGGACACCCAGGCATTGCAAAAACTGAAGCTAAAATTAAAAAGCAATTCCGGTGGCCCACCTGCCGAAAGGACGTAAAGTCATTTGTGATGTCTTGTGATATCTGCGCCCAAAACAAAAGTCAGAAGAAAAAACCAGCTGGCCTTTTACAACCTTTGGATATTCCACCTACACCATGGCACAGCTTGTCTTTAGACTTAATCACAGATCTACCTCCGTGTAATGGATTTAACACCATTCTAGTTATTGTGGATCTTTTTTACAAAATGGTCCACTTTATTCCTTTAAAAGGATTACCTTCCGCTTCGATTTTGGCCAAGGAATTTCTAGAAAACATTGTTCGAATCCATGGATTTCCTTCCGTATTGGTCTCTGACCGAGGTAGTCAATTCATTTCGCAATTTTAGAAGAAATGGTGTCAATTGGCGCAAATCTACGTAAGGCTATCAACCAGTCACCAACCCCAAACTGATGGTCAGACGGAGAGGACCAACCAGACTCTTGAACAATACCTACGTTGCATGCTACACCAAACCGAAAGCAATTGGAAAGATGTTTTATGGATTTCCAAATACACATACAATAACTCCGGACATTCAGGAACCGGACAAAGCCCCTTTTATACCATATATGGACATCATCCTCGAACCTCAGAACTCGATCCGCCTCAACACTTAGAAATGCCTGCAGTGACTCATCTGCACTCTACTATTACACAAGCTTTTAAGGAAGCAATAGAAAACTTAAAACAAACAAAGGAGAAATACAAGAAAAATGCTGATCGACATAGAAGTGAAACTCAACAATACCAGATTGGAGATCAAGTTTGGCTGGCTACAAAACACATACCTCTAAAGGGAACTCAAACTTTCAATCCTAGATATTTGGGACCTTATACCATTAAGGCCATTATCAACCCGGTGGCCGTCAAATTGCAATTACCCTCTAATATGCGGATTCATCCTGGCTTTCATGTTTCACTTCTAAAACCAGTTCAACCTGGGACAAGATTAACCAAACCACCTGACCCCATCCTAATAGATGGAGAACCTGAATTCGAGGTAAAGAATATTCTGGACTCTAAGATGGTTAAATCAAGACTTTTTTTATTTAATCGACTGGAAGGGTTACAGACCACAAGAAAGGTCATGGGAGCCTATTGACCATGTTCATGCACCTCGGTTGGTGAGGAAATTCCATCAGAACTTGTGAGTGGGAGTGCTGTCATGATGCCTACCCCCGGGCATCCGGATCAAGCCTATCAGCCCCGGGAGCAGGCATCCAGATATTTAATGAAACCCCAGCAGCCCCGGCTGGGGGCTGTCTGGGTTTAGTCCTGGCGCCTTAGACACCAGGCTCATAATAGAAATCAGTCCTGGCGCCATAGGCGCCAGGCTCATAGTCTTCACTTACCTCATGCAGACCATTCTGCAAATGAATCCAAGCCAAAGTGAGGCCTGGATGGGACTATTTTACTACAGGGACTATTTTTTACTCAGGAGTGGTTCTAGGGACTTCTTACCTGGAACTTCTTTGGAGGCTATTTAAACCACACCCGAACAGCAGCACATGCTTCGCGTTATTCTGCATCCAGCAGCGTAACGCTCACCGTGCATGCAGTCAGCATCCAGTCTTCAGCCACGCCCATCTCGAATCCAGAGCTCCTAGCAATAGAAGAAAGAAGAAGGAAAGGTTAGAAAACAGATATTATTTCAATCCTTACCTGAATTCCGGATCCATCACGTCTTCGAACTTGAAAAGGACATTATTCTACACCCGTCGTATCGCCAGCTGCAGCGCCGCACCATACTCACCAGTCCTCACAGCATTTTTCGATCCGGCGCAGCCTCCATCATTTTCCCAGCCGAATTCCACCATCTAGGGGACAAAAGAAACATAAGGTGAGCCGAAAAAGCCAACAAATACAACCTCTCCACCATAGACTTACCTGATTAACAACCGGAGGCATTATTCTGTAACAAACCGCAACTTCTTACGCCGCACCTGTAAGGAGAGAGAAACCAGCAATTTAAACACACGCATCTTTTGCCGGACAGTGTTGGGTAATACAGACTCTTACCTGAACACCATCAGCTGCCACAAGACAATCTTCCCTTGGACCCAGCTGCAACACAAGAAAGGAATGTACAAGAGTGAACATCGGACATATTGAACTCTTTGAACTTTATACTTACAGGTTCTCGGCTGGAACCTCGGAGTCAATATTCATCCGAAACTCTTCCAACGCCTTCAAACCAGTGAAGTAACTGGTATCTACGCGCCCCTGCATTCCACGCAGGATGGAGAGCTCATCATTTACAAACATAAGGTGAGCTTACTGAAAGTGAATCGGTCACCGATTCACTTTCAGTAAGCTCACCTTATGTTTGTAAATGATGAGCTCTCCATCCTGCGTGGAATGCAGGGGCGCGTAGATACCAGTTACTTCACTGGTGCCAGTGGGGTGCCATTACTAGAATCCACGGGTGGCTAAATTCCTTTCTCCACTTGCAGGAGAATACTTCTATGGGTCAAGCAGACGAGGTTAGACTGTCCAGTCCAGTGTGTCATCTCTGCACTACGCTTCACATTGGAGGAGGGGGCGGCTGTCCGGGTCCGATCGACGCCCCTGTGGGAGCCAGGTGAGCGTAACACAGAATCCCTGGAAAAGGGGAATCTGAGGTTGTGCTCAGGGAAAGACCCCAGGTGAGGTGCTGTATTATACCGAGGGAGAGGAAGACGAGACCTCTGAAGCCTTTATAGGCTATACGACATCTACCTCCCTTCCTCCCAGGGAATCCCTCTGGCTGAGATCCAATGACCCTTTCATATCCAGGAAATCCAACCACCCCTTTGCACTCAAAAACCACAACCACTAGAATCCTTGTTTTTCTGTTTCCTCTCTGAATACTCCCAACCATTCTTCACCAGGTCCCTATGATTATTCTTTTCCAGACACCCTATCTACCTTGACAAAACCCTTCCAATCCCGTCCCTCTGATTGTCATTTTCCGAACTCTCAAACAGCAGTGACAAAACACTAACATTCTCCCTGTTTCTTTCACAATAATAATCCCGGTCAGTTCTGTATGTTTCACAGAACCTATCCATCTCATCCTTCTGAGTTAACCAACCAACCCCAGTCTTATGGTACTTTTTCCCATCCTACCACATAGGATGTTCCAAAACACTGCTCCCCTTTTTTCCACATGAACACTTAAGCACAACACGTAAGACTACGTACTAAAACCAGTGCCGTTTACCTGACATGTCCAAAACCATGGTCAGGCAAAGTCATGCAATTGACCAAAATCACACACACTGACGGCCTTTTCCCTTCCTCACAGGGATGAAAGATGGAGCACAACAGCAAAGGATGAGCAAGACAGACCTCACGACGGGAGAGCTAATGCAGCACAGCAGTTCAAAAGTAGGAGAAAGACGGCACAGGCAGAGAGGGTGACAAGGAGAGAAGCGACTTTGCCCTCTCCAACCAAGGCCTGTGAAACCTCAGCACCGTGAACAATAGCCAGTGTGTGTTGCATCTACGGTATGCGAGACCCTCCTCTGTTGATAATCAAGCTAGGGAAGGACGCTGGTCTCGGTGGTACCAACCTTGATTCCAAGGATAAGGAAAGACACACGGTTCATCACAGCCGCTGAGTCGAGGGGAGAATCAATAAGAATTTGAACCATTTTGAACAAAAAGTAGCAAGTGGCTATTTGAACTTTGAACAAACAAAGAACTGTTAATATCTTGAAAAACTGGGAAAACCAGCAGTAGAGGAGTCCGGCACGACATGGGTGCTCACTCAAGAATCTCTAGGCGATTACCCAATGGTAAAGAGTGAACCAGTGTATCAGGATGACACAAGTTATTCAATAATTACACATTTTAATCAATAATCACATAAACATATAACCGTAAGTATTCCTTAAAACCATTAACTCAATCCATCAACATATCTTTCGTATTTCAGGCATCTGTTCTCAATCCCTCAATTTCTCATTCACACATTCTTACATAAACCCAATTTGGCATATTATACATTGTGTATTCAAATTCTAGTACTGCACAAAGGTTTCCATAAGTTTTTACAAATGTTTATGGCCCAGTCCTTATTTTCAGGTGTCGTATCTCATCTGGTTCTATTTGCCAGATTGTTAATATAATCATCGACACGTGTTTCGGTCCACATATAACAGAAATTGCTGTCTCTCTTTTTTTCAAGACCTTCTTCAGGACGTAGGGCAAGCTATAGCTGTTCTGCCCTTCATGGAAATGCATATGCCATTCTTAAATCTAAAAAACATACAAAGAAATCCATCAGAGTCTAGTGTCATCCATATTTCTTCTTACCGGTGACTAATATTGTCATGTGTATTTCTCATCAGTAAACACATAGAGTCCTACTCACCCCCATGTTTCAACTGAAGGGATAGCAAGTAGGTAGTTGGATTTAACCCTCCACTGGCATCTATAACCTTGTTAAGATCCTGTGCACCAACAGGGAAAAAGTCTCAATTCTCAGTTTTTCTACTCATATGAGGCATCTTTAACTCAACTCTTATTCCAATTCAGTTTATAAAATTTAAAATGTCAAAATGACAGTGTCCACTGTAAAGACTGGAGGGGGGTGTCTGTATTTCTGCTCTCTATATGGTAGAGTGGAGGCACAGAGGACCCCAGCCAAGATTCTCTATTATTGGTAACGTAGTCGAGCAATCAAGGCCTAGCTTTTCAGGAGGTGATGCGGGCTGGTTCTTAAGGACAGTGTAGTCCCCAAGTACCCACAAAGGAATGTCCGCACACTGTATTGGCTAAAACACAGTCTTTATATAATTAATATTCAAGGTTATATACAATATCACGATAACACACTTTGTACTCGGTTATCTTTAATGGTAAACAAATACAATTCTACATGGCACCACAATTAATATTAGATCTCCTTAAAGTGCATCATATGTATGGTTAAATGGCACACAAATCAAGTCGTAAAGGAAACCAACAGTAGAGAAAAGAGGAAATCAATTGATAGGAACAATTGGCAGAAATACTGGTCACTACCGTTAAACACAGCTCTGTGTGGAGATCCCCCCACCTGGACAACCTGTAGAAGAAAGATACAAGCCCAGTCCATATATTGTTCACAATAGACTTCCCAATAGTTCTGCAGCCCCAAAGTACCTGGTGTTGTAACGTTCCTCGGCGGGGAATCGACGGCTCTTCTTGAGTACCCTCCCTTTAAGGCAGGCAGGAGTCACGGGTCGTCGAACGTCCGACGGAGAAGAACAGCGTGAGCTATGATGGTAAAGTGGCAGCTTCATTCCTAGCGGTGCTCGTTGACGGGGAAGCGTAAATATCCTGCAAGGAAGAGGCGTGCGGGGCACCTCGGTGTCGATAGTTCTGGACCGCAAAGAGTTTGAAGAACTGTGGCCCAGCAAGGACGTCGAGTCGTCGGCGTCTCTGTGGTCTTTGGGTGGTCTTTGAGACCCACCGGCGGATGCTCCTCTGCGCGTCGGCGATCAGGCCTTCTCCAGCAGGATACAGCAGTGACGATGCAGACGAGAGCGTCTTGGATTCGAAAGTTCTTAGGCAAAACGGGAGCACGGCGGCTACGGTCGGCGACGGCGGTCGGCGACAGTGGCAGACAACGGTCCGGGCGCTTGTCCTTGGGATTCCGCAGCAGTCGCCGTCTCAGGTCGGCAGCCAGTCAAAGGTCCGTCTACCAGGACGGACCTTGGTAAGGGAGCTTTAGCAAATATCAGCTGGTGCACGATGGTCCCTCGTAGCTCGGGAAGAGGGCGCCTTACCGGGTCCTCTCTGGGTCAGTCCTTGGAGACACAGCAGCTTTCAGATTGTGAAGGAGAGCAACAGCAATTCTTCTCGTCCAGCAGGGCTTCAAGGTCAAGCTTCAGTTACTGTAGTTACTCGTCGTAGTGGACTTCAGCTTCTGAACACGATTCCTAGCAGTGAGAGGTCCCCAGATATACTGTTGATCTCCCATTCATTCCGCTGGGTCATACTCAAGCATCCAATCACAGCGAAGGGCATTCATGCAGGCAGGCAGCCAATCAGGCACACACTGCATTCAGGCCATTCACTCCTCTCCAGACACTCACAACAAGTTATGTGTATTGGGACAAGTACCCAGCCATTCAACACTCCACACTGCATTCATACCAGTTTCAGGCAGGGCTGTCTCAGTCATTGTGTCAACCACCAGATACTAGACACCCACAACATAGAATGCGTATTAGTCACACACTCCATTCACCCAGGTCTCACCCACAGGCGTACCCACAACATACGGTCGTCGAGAAGGCTCCAGCCAGTCTGGTCAGCACTTCCCCACACTACCATATATGGAACCTCCACCCAACAGCCAATCAGGTGGAAGGGACAGAGTGTCATGATGCCTACCCCCAGGGACCCAGACCAAGTCCAGCAACCCTGGAAGCAGGCATCAAGTTATCCCAAGCAAGCCCAACAACCCCTCCTAGGGGCTATTTGGGTGCAGTCCTGGCGTCTATGGCGCCAGGCTCATATGGAGAGTCAGTCCTGGCGCCATAGGCGCCAGGCTCATAGATTAAAACTTAACTGATGCAGACCAGGCTGCAAACTTACCTGATGCAGACCATGCTGCAAGAGCTCCAAGCCAAAAGAGGCTTGGAAGGGACTACTTTACCTAGGGACTATTTTTTACTCGGGTGGGGCTGGGGAGGAATACTTACCTGGGACTACTTTGGGGGCTATTTAAACCACGCCCGAAGAGCAGCACACGCTTCGTGTTATTCTGCATCCAGCAGCGTAACGCTCACCGTGCCTGCAAGTCTGCATCCAGTCTTCTGCCACACCCGCCTCGAGTCTGGAGCTCCTAGAAAAAGGGAGAAAGAATGAGAAAAGGTTAGAACAAGAGCAATACCTTTGATCCTTACCTGAATTCCCGATCCATCGCGCCTTCGAGCTGGAAGAAAGAAGTTATTTTATGCGCGTCGCCTCGCCTGCTGCAGCCCCGCGCTGAACTCACCGGCCTTCGCAGCATCTTCACATTCCACCGCATCCTCCTGCATGTTCCCGCCGCACTCCGGCACCTAAGGGGAAGACAAGAACAGCAAGGTGAGCCAAGGGAATACACAGAGGTAATATTAGTTACCCCCCATAGACTTACCTGATTTTACCACCGGGGGTACCATTCCTCTTCACGGGTCGGCGCAGCTTCCACTGCATCTTCGCCGAACCCCGGCCCCTAAGGGGAAACAAAAGGACAGCAAGGTGAAACAAAGGGACAAACAAGGGGAAACCTCCTCACCACAATAGACTTACCTGATTTTACCGCCAGAGGCATTATTTCCCGAGACTTCATACTTTCTCTCAGCGCCTGAATAAGGGAGAAAGCAACTGGTTACATATTGACATTATTTTATTGAACTGTGTTGGATAATACAAATCCTTACCTGAATATTACCGGTTGCCACAAGGAACTCTTCGCTAGGGTCAAGCTGCAACCTGCAAGGAATCAGACAAGAGTGAAAGTCAGACATTTGAACTCTTACGAACTACATAATTACGGCGTCTTGCCAGGAATCTCGGAGTCAATATTGTTCTGGAACTCACCAATTCCTTCGAGCCAGTGAAGCAACTGGTTATCTACGCGCCCCTGCGCTCTATGCAGGATGGAGAGCTCATCTTTCTAAACCATGAGGTGAGACTATAAGAGGGGGCATCAAAGTTGATCAGTGGGGAGAACAGCTGGAGTGGGGGGGTCAACGCTCAACTCCATGGGTGGTTAATTCCCTTTCTCCATTTGCAGAAGAATATTCCTTCGGGCCAAGCAAACGAAGCTAGGTGGGTGTTACATTTCAGGCTTCCCCGCGGGCCTACTTGCAGACTACGACTTCTTTACAAGCTCCTCTATGGACCAGATACAGGCTACCATGGCGTCTGTACAAACTTTGACGAACCCCGGGTCAGCTGACACGTCTTGTACGTGGAAGACGTACGGCAAGACACTCCCCTCTTATGACTATAAAACCACTGTCTTCCCAGGGGCTCATTGCTGCTAATTAGCGTTACAAGCTACACGCGGTTTCGTCCGTTACTTCTTCGTGTCTTCCTACACGATTCCTCATCTGAACTCCTGGTTTTGACCTTTGCCTGACTACTGGATTGCCTCGTCTCCTCCTTTATTCCTGTCGTGATCGTCTGGTTGTTTGACTCGGAAAGTTACTGGATCCGGCTCCTTTCTGTCTCTTGCGGTACTTCTGTCCAGGTTGCCGCTTCTGCACTCGGAACCAAATTGCTGGCGACTATCCGGAACTTTTTCTACAGCTACTCGGGATACATTTGTGCTCAGGTACATACTTAAGTGGCTATCCCCATCTCTGCTACTATTTATCTCCACGACTTGTTTGGATTTGTCTTCTGTTGGATTCTGGGACATTGAGTGACTTTCCTGTGAGATTGTTCTTAAGTGCATATAAACGCTTTCCTGAAACTGCACCAACCCGGCACTAGTGCGACCCTCGTGCCGTCCGGGGCTACTTCCCTATACTAACATACCTGTTTGTTATTTTCTCCTGTCGTTGTCTTCTGTTTCCTGGATTCCTTTCCTCAATATATTCTTATTCAGGTTAGTTGTTATCAATTCTACATATAGTTGGGACCGATAGTGAATTAGACCATTTCCACTCCTTTTGTGTTATTCCTTGTAGATCCACCCCGGGAAGCTCCACTCCAATACCTATCTAGGTAGTTGCCCATTTAATTCAACTGTTCTAATCATTTGCATTTACCTCAACACTGTCTAATATCTTTGTATTCCTTTGCAGCATTGGTATTGGCGGTGTGTGTTCTCCCCGCTCTTTTATTCAATTGACACCTCTGTCTACACTAAAACAGCAGAGAGGTACATTGTGGAAAAGAGCCCCTCTTTGAGGAAGCCTGAGACTTGTAGTCAGGGGAGCTGGGATGGAAGGCTGAATATCTATTGTTGTATCACCATCATCTCCAAGGTCACTTCTCTGCATCTTCGGCCTATTTCGGAGTGGTGAGTAACAGTGGACCAGTCCAGTCCGTCATCTCGGCACTACGCGTCACATTGGTGGAGACCGCAGCTGTCCAGTTCAGATCGACGCCCCTGTGGGAGCCAGGTGAGCGTAACACAGAGTCAGGGCTTCCCGGGACTACGGGAAGATCAAGGTAACAGGCCATGGAAGGCAAGAGGTCATAGGGGCCATTTTGTCTCCATCAGGAATCTACTGATTCCAATGACAGGGCCTGGGCATCCCAAAATGGAGGACGCTCAGGGCACCAGTCAATTCAGCACAGAGCTTCCACCAGCCCGTACCCTGCTCTGTGGGTCACACACAGGTGCCCAAAAACATACACTAGAGGCACAGGGTTGTACCCCAACCCATGGGTGCCATAAGGGTATCCCATGGGTCTGTTTATCAAAACCAAAGGAGAGAGCTGCACAGGGGTGGACTGGGAAGCAAAAGAGGCCCTGGAAATATTTTTAAAAGTGGCCCCATGTTACAGTTTTTCAGTGAACACAACCCTTTTCCTATGAGAAAATTTGGAAATACCACACAAAAGAGGCCCAGGGTGCAGAGGCCCACCGGGAAATCTCCAGAGTTCCCTATGGGCCAGTCCACCTTTGGAGCTGCACCGCCAGGAGTCCCACATGAACTCCTGCGCGGAAAACACGACAGAACACACAATAAAAAGCAGTAAAGGACAAGGATACGGAGGCTCTGTCCTTCCGATGCATTTCCGGCATCACATCCACTTGTCTCTGCAGCAAGATATTTTCGTTAAATGTCCTCAGACATCAGCAAGCACCCTCTGACTCAGAACCCTATAGGAAAAGAACCATTCTAATGTACCTTTTCATTTCAAAATTTTGGTTTAACAGATTTATTCAGCGTGCAGATGCAATATGAGTAAACTCACCCACATACAGAATGTTACTATGTGGACGGGCCGAGTGCTGGTTAGTATCCCCCAGCCTTAATGGGATGCGCACACAATGATTGGTATTCAAATGTTAAGATTCCTGCAAAAATGGAGAAAAACTCCTTACTGATAGACCCATATTTCTCACTGTTCAGTGCCACATGTAACAAATTAAACACATTTTTTTTCCATGTTCTTATTCCCCAATATCAGATGTTATAAAAATTATATATCACGTTATTTATTTGTTTAGAACTTCTATTGCCCCATACTGACATGCCCTGCCATATTGACACGCCAAGGTTTGGTAGGTGTTGCACAACTTTATGCGAAGCATATCTAGCGGTTCGTCATATAACATTGGAATTCCTACAGAATGGAGAGCACCCTCCTAACCAGTGCGTTTAAATTACAAGCTGTATTATATCCCTTGTGACATATTTCATTCAATTATACAGTCCGTTGTTAAAGGCTATTAAGTTCGGACACTATCAGTGCTATGGGTTTTGTACCATTCTCGAATATCCGCACATTTTCATTCTCATGCCCGCTCAACCCATACTCATAAAATCCCCATCAGTGCCATGGAGTGCACTCGGATGCATATTTCAAGTAACTCACCAGTATTACTTTGCTCACTATGGCTGTCAAGTTGGACTTACCTGCTAATATGCGAATTCACCCCGTCTTCCATGTGTCACTTTTGAACCCAGTGCAACCAGGGACAAGACCAACCAAGCCACCAGACCCCATCCTTGTAGACGGGGAATCCAAATTTGAAGTTAAGAACATCCTGGACTCCAAGCTGATAAAGTCAAAACTTTTTTATTTAATCGACTGGAAATGTTACGGATCACAGGAAAGGTCATGGGAACCTAGTGACCATGTTCATGCACCCCGATTGGTGAAAAAATTCCACCGGAATTTTCCAGACAAACCGAAACCACAGGGAAGAACGACTTTAGGAGGGGCCTTGAGGGGGAGTGCTGTCAGGATGGGCGAAGAAATTTAACTAAAACATACCAATTACTTTTGTGTATATATCTGTTTCTATGGAATTGATTGTTCCCAAAATAAGAAAGTGAGTCAATTTAATGAATCGCCACATTAGATACGATTGTGATTGGCGAATTAAGTGCGGATTATTTTCAAGAGCGCATGGTATTCCACCATGACCTGTTAGGGTGTACTGTGCCATATTACACCATATTGGAACTTGAGGAAGAGTCAATACATATACGTCATCTGTGAATATAGAAATTATTTATTTCTACAACGTGAAATATGTTCTCTCATCTATGTGTGTCTCGATCTGCCCCAATATGTGGTTTCAGAGACTGGTATGGAGCAAAATATACATACTAGTTTGAGTCCTGTTTCTATGACCATGCAATGCAGGAAGTTCTGTGTTAGGCCCGGCATATGGTTGAAAGTAAAATATAGTCCAATTTTTATCTCTATTATGGACCGGGAATGAATATAAACAAAGTCCTTCATTTATTGTGATGCCACGAAGGAAACAGTGTGTCTGTGATCGGCTCGGCGTTGCACCGCGACTCAATGTTTTGATGATATTGAGCAAAGTAATTGTCAGAAATCAGGATTGGAGCAAGTCTCGGCAGCCGTATAGCAAGAAATGATGGAAAAACTACATTTCCCAGTAGGCTGAGGGGCGGGTGTAGTTTAAGACTCGGGCCATGAGCCAGCTGCAGGTAATTGAGGCATCTACTAAACCGTTGGCCACAGCGTTTCACAGTTGGAGCCAGCAGGAGAGTGAGCAGGCATGCAAGCGTGGACTTTTAATCCCGATCGGTGAACGGTGAGCCGACCTGAAGTCCGCTCTCGGAGATTCGTTGCCAGCTGCAGCGGGGAGCAGAGAGAGTCAAGCTGATACTCTGTGCTCCGGGTCCCGCTGCCTGCCACAGCTGTAAGCATCCAGTTCACGGCGGTGTTACGGCGTCACTACTTGAAGTCCGGGTGTGCTTACGAGTCACCCGGACATACAGATAAGTGTTTTTGGCTATATTGTTGTTTCTTTCATGAAGACACGAGGGTGTCAAATTTCTGTTGGAGCATTCCTGATTTGGAGCTAAACATTCTGTTACGAATTAAGTTACACGAGCTATGCGCTCGTCTCATATGGAAGAGGAAGTTAATTAGGTGGCAATAATTCCCTCCATATATGCAGGACTATTTTGAGTATGCTTGAATACTTACCTGGGAAGCCACACAATCTGCTATGAGTATGCTGATGATCATTTATCAATCCCGAACAATTAGGAATTTGGTACAAGAGTGAATGGTTACTTATCTGCGCCTATATAGAGGGGCAGAGTCTTGTCTCAATACACTGCTAAGTTTCATGTTGCTTATGTTGCTTTGCCAGCCCTTCGGGCCATGTGGCACATCTTTTTCATAATGGAAGCAGCTTCCTTGTTTGTGTTATCCTTACTGCTAGTGTGGGTTCATGTCATTGTTGGCTCTCTATGTTAGTTACTCATGTTCTATGTAATATGCATGGTCAGGTTTAGGTAGGATATTAGGGAGGTATTATGAAGAGTCTGAGATAGGTTGGTGATCAGGATCAGGAGTACAGACTCGTTAGTAGTATTAGGAGTTTGTGGTGTTAGTAATTTGTGAGTTGTATGTTGTCTCCCCACCTTTCCTTTGTCAGTCCACACCCTTTCCCTAACTCCGTCTTCCCCCCATTGGCTGCCACGTGGTTCTCTGTGATATTAATATTCAGACGCCCGTGCCAACCACGGTGGGAGGGTCGATCTATTCGGCTTCTGTGGTTCGGGAGAGGGAGTCGATACCCTATCCTCCCTTACAGTTTTGACAGTAATACGGGTGAGTTGCTTGAAATATGCATCCAAGTGCACTCCATAGCACTGATGGGGATTTTATGAGTACGGGTTGAGCGGGCATGAGAATGAAAATAATGTGCGGATATGCGAGAATGGTACAAAACTCCTAGCACTGATAGTGTGCGAATTAAATAGCCTTTAACAAAGGACTGTATAATTGAATGAAATACGTCACAAGGGATATAATACAGTTAGTAATTTAAACGCACCGGCTAGGAGGGTGCTCTCCATTCTGTAGGAATTTCAATGTTATATGATGAACCACTAGATATGCTTCGCATAAAGTTGTGCAACACCTATCAACACTTGGCGTGTCAGTATGGGGCTATAGAAGTTCTAAACAAATAAATTATGTGATATTTTTCATAACATCTGATAATGGGGAATAAGAACATGGAATACATTTGTTAAATTCGTTATATGTGGCACTGAACAGTGAGAAATATGGATCTATCAGTAAGGAGTTTTTCTCCATTTTTGCAGGAATCTTAACATTTGAATACCAATCATTGTGTGCGCATTCTATTAAGGCTGGGGGATACTAACCAGCACTCAGCCCGTCCACATAGTAACATTCTGTATGTGGGTGAGTTTACTAATATTGCATCTGCACGCTGAATAAATCTGTTAAACCAAAATTTTGAAATGAAAAGGTACATTAGAATGGTTCTTTTCCTATAGGGTTCTGAGTCAGAGGGTGCTTGCTAATGTCTGAGGACATTTAACGAAAATATCTCACCGCAGAGACAAGTGGACACTGTACGTTTTGACATTTGAAATTTTATAAACTGAATTGGAATAAGAGTTGAGTTAAAGAGGCCTCATATGAGTAAAAAAACAGGGAATTTAGACTTTTTCCCTGTTGGTTCACAGGATCTTAACAAGGTTATAGATGCCAGTGGAGGATTAAATCCAACTACCTACTTGCTATCCCTAGAGTTGAAACATGGGGGTGAGTAGGACTCTATGGGCCTCATTACACGGTAGGAGGTAACCATGCCGCAATTAGTGGCATGGCTACCCCCTTACCGCATACCGGGTCCAGGTAGGCGGTATGCGGACGTACCGGGTCATTAGTAAGTCCCCATTCCAAATACCATTCCCCATTCCCATTTGAGCCCCCATAGGGCTCAATGGGAATGGGGGAAAAGCTAATAACGGTACCGCAATTTGCGGTACCCTTATTAGCTCTGAAGTCCCTCAGCGGGTCCTGTCCTTAACGCCTGGTCAGACCAGGAGTTAAGGACCGGACCCGCTGAGGGACCTCGTAGTAGGGTGCTAAGGGATTACTGGCACCGGTGACCTTACCGGTGCCGGTAATCCCTTAGCGCCTACCGTGTAATGAGGCCCTATGTGTTTACTGATGAGAATTAAACATGTGACAATATTAGTCACCGCTAAGAAGAAATATGGATGACACTAGACTCAGAAGGGTTTCTCTGTAAGTTTTTTAGATTTAAGAATGGCATATGCAATTCCATGAAGGGCAGAACAGCTATACCTTGGCCTATGTCCTGAAGAAGGTCTTGAAAAAAGAGAGACAGCAATTTCTGTTATATGTGGACCGAAACACGTGTCAATGATTATATGAACAATCTGGCAAATAGAACCATATGAGATACGACACCTGAAAATAAGGACTGGGTCATAAACATTTATAACAACTTATCGAAACCTTTGTGTAGGACTAGAATATGAATACATAATGTATAATATGCCAAACTGGGTTTATGTAAGAATGTTTGAATGAGAAATTGAGGGATTGAGAACTGATGCCTGAAATACGAAAAATATGTTGATGGATTGAGTTAATTGTTTTAAGGAATACATACAGTTACATGTTTATGTGATTATTGATTAAAATTTGTAATTATTGAATAACTTGTGTCATCCTGATCCACTGATCCACTTCTTGCTTTAATATTATGTATCTTACCTGAAGGACCATGGATTTGATTGCAGGTACACCCCTTTATTAATAATCCAACGCTAAAGAGGCCTTAGTGGTCAAAGTGGTCATAAAGGGGTCTCGTAAAATCCTCTGTGCTGTCAAAAGTCTTTGAGCGACAGATAACTGTGACAGCTAAGGGAAGTGACTCCCGCAGGTTGAAAATTAGCACATGAATTGTGTTACAGAAAGATTAGCAAGAGTGAACCCGGCCGAGGGATGCTAATGAAAAAGGCAGAGTCTAGAAGTTCCATGAGGAATTGGTGGTAAAGTCGACGAGAGTGAACCCGGCAGAGGGAAGGCGACAACCAAAAGTCTGCGGGAGTGATCCCGGCAGAGGGAAGCCGACAACCAGGAGCAAAGGATGAAAACCTGGTTAAAAGGACATTGAAACTTGTGAAAGCGGAGAAACATTGTAAAACAAGGGGAAGGGAAGTATCCCCATGGGTTTTGTAGGGTCCGAGCCCGGCCGAGGGTGATCTTGGGGTGAAACCAACACTCAAAGTGTTCTGAAGAGTCAGCACCCAGAAGAGGGGGACCCGGGAGTGATGAATCCTGACCTCGAATGAAATGCGAAAGAAACTTTTGTTTGTCTTTTGTTTGTTGTTTTGATTTGTTTCTTTGACAACTATCAGAGCCTCAGAAGCAGGAGATTCAGCCACCGAAGGTTCGGATATCGATAGGGAACTGTCTTATGCATTTGTTGAATACAATTTCTGAGGGGTCTGCACCCAGAGGAGGGGGACACAGAGGTGAAGGCATCACCTAAAGTGTTCATAGAACAGAACTTTTGTGTTTGTTTGTTGAGAGCATCAGGCCTTGAAGGTGAGAGACTTTTATTGAAAAGTGACTTAACCACCGAAGAACCTGATAGCTGATATGGAACTGTCAGCTCGTGCTGAGAAAGCTCGAGTGTTTACTGTGCTAGCTGGAACAGAACTGTTAGGTCGTGCTAGGGAAAGCTCGAGCGTGCGCTGTGCTTCAAAGTCCCACCTTGTCCCGTGCTAAAAACGTGGGGAAGGGAGACATCAAGGCAATCGCATCCTGGCTTATTATTTGAACACTGTTTCCTTTGTGTTTTTTTTTCCAATACATTTTTATTAACAATTTTTGAGAAACAAGTAGACAAAATGAAACTCCCCTTCCCACAACAACCCCACCCTCTCCCTCCCTTTCTTCCCTCCCCCCCTCCAGATCCAAGTGGTCCGCTGATAGGATACCATCGACCATAGAGCTGACAACATACGGCACATTCATTTGGCCAGGGTGCCAGGGTGGGTCGTTGAATCAGGTTCTAAAACCGGCCTCCCCATAGGGTATCTGCGATTAACAGTCTCAAGGCTTCACAGGTCCGATTCGTCCTGAGGGCTAATAATGCCCAGTAGTTCCATAGCTTTGGGGCACCAGGCCCGTCGGGCTCCCGCTTTTAGGTATGCTAGCAACTGGTCCCAGTCCGACGTGAATCGCATGTGATGGCCCTGGATAGAATAGGTGAGCCATTCCATGGCCACCAGTGACCAGAGCTTAGCGACCCACTCGTGTTCCTGAGGGGGGACCTTCAACTTCCACTTCCGAGCAAGGACCAACGCTGCCGCCATCATCATTATTACGTAAAGTTTGCGGTCCGCTCTAGTGCCAAAAGTTGTCAGAAGCCCGTTAAGGCCTAATAAATCCAAACCTCTGTTTTGGCCCAGCTGAACTCCCAGCACCTGCGCGACCGCATCTTGGACCTGTGACCAAAAAGGGCCAATTTTGGGACATTCCCACCAGACATGAGCCCAGCAGCCCACTGCGCCACATTCCCTCCAACACAGCCCTGATACATTGGGATACATTTTATGTAACCTGGTTGGGGTTAGGTGCTACCTCAGCATCAGTTTCAGCCACATCACCCGAATTTGGATGGATCTTGCAAGTTTCAGGATCTGAGACCACAGCTTCACCCATTCCAGTTCCTCTATGGCCGTCCCTACATCTTGCACCCATTTAACCATATATTTCCTCGATTGCAAATTTTCCTGCCTCTTAATGAGTTTATAAATGGACGATACCACCCCTTTAACTCCCGTGTCAATATCTAAGTACTTTTCGAACTGAGTGAGGGTGCGTGAGCCCGCCTGCTTGAGCGGCTGTTGAGAGACCCAGTGCCGGATCTGAATATAGGAAAATCTCTGCTTCTTCCCAAAGTGAAAGTCCTTCTTGCACTGCTCAAATTGTTTCATCTCGCCCCCCTCCAGCATATCCCGCACCATCTGGGAGCCACCCTGGAACCAAGGAGCAAAAGTCAGCTGATTGGTAACTGCTGGCGTGAATTGTGGGTTGCCATGTAGGGGCATGTACGGGGATGAGAAAGTGGTAATGTTTGCTTGGTTAATGGCTTGATCCCATGCCTCTCCTGTAGTTGATGTTATATCACTGCAAAACATTAGTGAAGGCCTATCATGCCTCGGCAGCCATAATACTCCCTCAAGGTCCTTTCCCACCACCGCTCTATGCATCCGCCTCCATACCTTCCCTCTGTCATTTCTTTGCCAATATCTGATAACTCTAATCTGCACCGCAAGATAGTATACCCTAAAGTATACTATACCCCGACCCCACCCCTGTCATATAAAGCTTTCATGAGGGAAGCCGCCACTCTCGGGCGCTTTCGATTCAAGACAAAGCGACTGGTTATTCTTTGTAGGGTCCTAAAGAAAGTCGCCGGAATTCGCACAGGGAGTGCTGAAAAATGATATAGGAGCAAGGGCAAGATTGTCATCTTTAGAGCGTTGATTCTACCCAGCCACGAGATTTCGATTTCACCTTCTGAAGGAGCAGTGGGAAGTTTGCCGTGTATAAATTGCCCGTGGTCTTGGTCAGATGAACTCCCAAATACTTTAGTGAAGAGTCAACCCACCTGTAGGCATAAGCCTTCCTGAGGTCCTGGACCTCGCTATCCGACAAGGTGAGGGGGACCGCTTCAGATTTGTGGGCATTGATTTTTAGGCCTGCAACTTGGCCGAACCTGTTCAATTCCCTCGCTACTACTAGCAAGGAGGTGATCGTTTTGGTCAGTGACAATGGCCCTCATTACGACCCTGGCGGAAAGCGACTGACCGGAGCGCCACAGCGTAAATAGCGTTTCCGCCATTGCACGAAGGAGCAAAGTGCGGCCCATTCCGACCCATCGGGCACGAGCACCACGCCACGGCGGAAGTGCAAAGTCCGCGATGGCGGAAATGACCCCAAAACGGCCCACACCGCCGCCGTACGGCGCCCTAGGTGCAATACCGCCACCCCTCTTAGCGGTCACCGCAGTGTGCGCCTACCGGAAAGTACGGTGACCGGAAATATACGGAAACGGAAGTTAAAACATGGGCCCGGAACGGGAAACATCCCGGCGTACACCTAAAAAAACACTAAAACCACACAACCACTAAAATCACTACCCTGAAACACACCCCAACCCGTCAACCACCCTAGCGAAACCAAGAAAAATGGGAAAAGTAGCGAAGAAAGCGTGCGACCGCAAGCGGCAGGTCCACTTCTCCCGTGAGGAACTCACCGTGCTAACAGAGACCCTCCAGGAGAATGCTGCCGTCGTCTTCTGCACGCAAATGACCAGGACGGCACTTGCAAACAAGAAGGCCATATGGGCTCTGGTGGCACAGCGGGTAAGTGCGGTGGGGACCGCACCCCGCACCCCACAGCAATGCCGCAAGCGACGGGACGACCTGCGGATACGCGTCCGCAGCATACTCTCTGCCAACTACAACATTGCCACAGCCACCGGGGAAGGTCCTGAATCACCCATCAAGTTGACCCCCTGGGAAGAAATCTGTGCCTCCACCATCGGAATGGAAAGCATAGAGGGAGTCGGAGGGATGGAGAAAGGAGTGCAGACATCCGAAGATTCAGGTAGGTGGGCCAGATAAAACAATGCCAAATCCACACAGTCCATCCATGTGAAGTACCATGCGTCCACATAGTGCAACAGAAACACATGTCCAGGAGAACGTCCACACACATCGGCCTGATAGCGCACGTTAAAACCCACAATAAATACATAAATAATTAAAAACCCCTAATACACGCACTACACGTGCAGCAGGCACACCCTAACTGCAGGCTGCCAAACAACTGCACCCTCACTCCACACACAAATCAAAGCACCTCCAAGGCCCCGACCCAAATCACCCTCAGGTACCACCCCAAAGCATGTGATACAATGCCATTCCAATTCCCACAGACCCATCAATAACCCTCGCCCTCCTTTACTCCACCACAGGGTCCGATCCAAACGACGAGCTACAGGACACCCCTACCAGCACACCTGCAAAGAGGGCCAAGACCAACGGCCAGAGACCCTCCACCTCAGCTGCACGCATCAAGACACGGCAGCAGCACAAATCAGGTGGCAGCACAGAGGAGGGAACATCAACAGGCACCCCAGCAGCCAGCATGCCCACAACACCACCACCACAGGTCCCCCCAATGGATGCCACAGAAGGCACTGCCTCTGGTGGCAGCAGCACCATAGGTGACACCCCATTGATGGCAGCATGCTCCGACACAGAAAACGGGGATGCCGAAGTCAGATCCATCCATGACCTGTCCCAATCCCCCTGTCTGTCCCATCCCGTACAACATGAGGATACCACGCAGGGGCACCCACAAGACGACGACTGGCCATCCCCCACAAGCCCTGTGGCAAGGCAACATGAGGACAACAGCCCCTCTGTGACACCCCCGCAAATGGCCATGGCCCAGCAGAGGCAACAGTCCCTCGACCAGTTGATCGAACAACAGCAGCAACTGGCCACACTCCTCAAGGACCATGCCGATGAATGTGGGGGCACTAAGGCAGACATAGAAACATCAACTGAGACACTTAGGGCAGAAATGGAGAGAGGTACAGAGACGCTAAGGGCACAAATTGAGAGAAGCACCGAGAGCCTGAGGGGGGAACTGCATGCGACGTCCAAAGACGTATGTGCCGAACTTGCCGCAGTGCGCCGTGTGCTCACTGAGCTCTCGCAAACCCTTAGGGACATGCATGGACGTGAGCAGGCAGACACATCATCCGTTGCAAGTTCCGTCCAGGGCAGCCCCCAACGTAGATCTGGAAGGAACCTGCGCTCCACAGGCAGGGGTGCCCCTGATACCCGCAGAGGGGGCTTGCAATAGCGACAGCCCACTGACAATGAGCATCTTTGGACACTGGTGTTCGGGGGGGAGGTAGGAGGGTGGAGGGGGTGTGTTGGGCTCACTTGGGTGGCGGGTCGATAGGGTGTTCAACATGACATCACATATGCCATTAAAAGTGCACGATAAACCAATGAGATGTGTGGACATTGATCTTTGTGTACTAGGCCATCATAGGCGCAGAGTCCATATTGTGCATGTCCCAGACACACGCAGTGCCACGAGTCCCGTGTCCATGTATCAGCCACCAGGCGTGAGTGCTAGAAGCATACATCAATGAGATGCTGACGAATGTCACGGGCCTCCGGTGCCTCGCAGACTCCATGAGGTGCTGCCACAGCCCCACCCTCATCATGACCATCATCAGGTGCTTGCAGTTCTGCGTCAGGGGGCATGGGCACATTTCTACGTACGCACATGTTGTGGAGCATGACACATGCCATGACCATCTTTGCAACCTTCTCATGGCGGTACAGGAGTGCCCCGCCAGACCTGCTGAGGCAGCGGAAACGGCCCTTCAGTAGGCCGAATGCCTGTTCTATGACTACACGGGTACGTGAGTGGGCATGGTTGTAGTCCTCCTCATGCTGGTCCCGTGGGTTCCGGACTGGTGTGAGGAGCCATCTCTTCAGTGGATATCCAGCATCACCTGTATGTGGACGAGAAACGTATGATGTGGAATGCCATTGATACGTACGCACCCCACCCCTTCCTGCCAGGTCATTGCGAATTCACATACCCCACATCATCATGCATGTAATGAGACTCACCGAGTAGCCAGGATCTGTTCCCTGCGTGTCGCTCCATGTAGCGTGGTATTGTAGAGTTCCTCAAGACCATAGAATCATGGGTTGATCCAGGGAATCGGGCACAACAATGTGTAATGATCCTGTTGGAGTCACACACCATTTGTACATTCAGGGAATGAAATTGTTTTCGGTTGCGGTACTGGGCCTCCATGGCATGTGGGACGACCAATTCAACATGGGTGCAGTCGATGGCACCAATGCAACCCGGTATGCATGGAATCGCACTTTTGTGTTGGTAATTTCCTGCTCCGAGCGTGGTAGAGAGATGTAGTCGTCTGCGTGCTGCAGGAGGGCATCGAGCACTTGCAATAGTGTCCGTGAGAACAGTGGCTGAGAAATGCCATGCAACTGCCCGACTGTGTGCTGGTAGGTGCCTGTGGCCAGGAAGTGTAGTACAGACACCACCTTCAGTAGGGGTGGGATGGCGGTTGGGCTATCTATCATGCTGACAAGGTCAGCCTGTGTCATGTCCACAATGGCGGCTATGGTGTCCCGGTCCAGACGGTAGAGGGTGTGGATCTGCTCATCAGTGAGGTTGAACGGATTTGCTCGGAGGCGTGGTATTGCGGGCTGCCTGCGTGGTGGTAGTGGCTGTGCTGGTGGGCCTTGCTGGCCCTGCCTTGGCCTCCTCCTCCTCCTGCGTCTCCTCCGTGCGGCTGGTTGTAGTTGGTGTTCGTCTTCTTCTTGGAGTCGGAGCACTTGCAGTGCTATCAGGTCCCCCAGGGCCAACATCGCGAGTCCTGCCGGTAGCATTTCGGTGTGGTTGTGGGAGGAGACTGGCTGTGCAATTTATGTGTTTCCAGGCTGTATGGCCTCCACCTGTGGTGATTAATTCCACCTGTGCAAACTGCTCTCCCCTTTGGCCGAGCACGTCCCGCGCACAACGCTGCAATTCGGGGAATGGTATCTTGCTATTGCAATCATGTATTTGTACCCGATGGCCGTGTAAGATTGGTTGATATGTTCATTCTGCTGTGGTCCCATTGTTTCCCATACTATCTGTGCAGTCGCGAACAGACTTGTGAAGGGTCAGTGGAACGTAGTACTCGAGTAACGGTGGGCCCTCATGCATCACTGTACCGAGTTGCAACGACGGGCGGGGCGTCCCATTTGTGGGTGAAGGCAGTTGCCATTTTCACACACAGCCGCACTCGATGGAATAATTAGTGATTTCAAACGGCCACAGATGCCTTTTCGACGTGATGTTGCAAATGAGGAATTCGAAGGGCGGCGCTTTCGGTTTCCAGCTAGCGGCGAGGAGATGCCCACAGGTCTGACTGCAAATGTAACGTTCTATTGTTCAATGTCCTTGAGACAGGGCCCATGGCGAGGGAGCAATGATTGATATGAATAGTTTGGGATGCGCAATAGCTACGTGGGCGATGAGGCCGACCGTTCCCAAATACATGTTACTTCACAACACTGGAATTACGGGCTGGGGCACTGTGGATTTAGCAGGCTGCATAACGCACAGACTCAATGGATGTTTCTAATGTTATGTGAGTAATTATTCAGGCGTTTTGATCCCGGGATGAGGGAATGATGAATGGATGCATGGGCAGGTGATTTGATACAGAGTTTGCCATGTACAGGGCTTCTTGGGATCTATCCGCCTCCCCTACGCTATGTGATGCAGGGCTGCCATAGTGGGACCATCGTCTATCTGGCCTTGTTGAGCCCTCCCTGTCTCGAGGCGCCCTCAGACACTTTTGTCCATGCACGTTAACATTCCCATCTGATGGATTCTGTTTTGACAGACGCATGCACAGGTACACTCGTTTGTGATGGTGTGTTTGCACCTCGATATAGATGGTTATGAGTCGCAAGTGGTTTTGGGGTGGTGATGATCCTTTTGAGTGGGCTAGCATGCATATGGCTGTGGATTTCGTGTGATCATTGAAGTGAGTTGTTCGAATGTAGTTCTGATGGCCATTCTGTTCTTGTTCTTTTCTTTTGGTTGACAGGTATCTCCTCCCCTTTTGCCACTGCCATCTGTATGCCACTCCTGCAGATGGATTTTACTCCCGACACCTGCTGCTTCGTGTTAATCAGTGGAGCAGCATTACGATCTTATGGGACGATCGCCAATGGCCCACATGCCCTTACGCAGTACTGGTGGCTCGGAGCAACATTTCGGCCTTTCAGCTGGACTAGTGCCTCCCCATTGGGTCGGCCCTGCGGTTCTGTGCGCTTCCATGTTGCCTTTTCGTACGTGAATGTGGCTCTGTGTACCATGGGGGAACAGGGCGACACACAGGTAGTGGCTGGTCATTTCTTGCTGATGCAGCCCACAATGGTGATTAGTGTTTTGGAGTTCATGGCCTGATGGCTGTATGGGCTTGGTGACTTTGATGTGCATAAAATTTCTATTCTGATTTGGCCCGTGTAGCGTTTTTCTTTGCAAGTGATGTGGCATATGCCTATTTGGGGGGCGATGTGTTGTGAGGAGATCTGCATTGGGTTCCAGCTTCGGGGTTTAGTTGCGTGGTACTGTGCTGGGCGCGTTTGCCTACGAAGCCCAGTGAGGTCAGGGATGGGGGATGCCAATATGACTGTTTGAATGTTGTCATGCTCAGGGGCGGGGGATTGGGTTTTGTGTAACAGATGCCGGTCAGCCAGGTGGACTGGTGGAATGATGTGATTTTCGGAATATTGCTGGTCACAGGTGCCTGTGTTTGCGTGCGTTTCTTGGTGGGGGACTGTGGTCATGTCCATTGGGATGGCTTCTGTATTCGTGCCATCTGTGCCCTGCAGCTCCCATTGGCCCCTCTTGTGTTTCTTTTGTTCGTTGCCATGCATGGGTGACTTGTACATTTCAATGGTTGCATTGTGACTTCATTGCACCTACGGGGAGTTGTACTTTGTGGGCAGGGAGCGGTGTACAGGCACTCAGTGGGGCCGTTTACGGTTGATTCGCGATGCCGTACTTCTCACCATGGCGGTATGGTGCTTTCCGCCGTGCTTGATGGCGTTAGGTACATGTCCGCTAGGGTCGGAATTCGCGTACCCTTGCGCCATGGTGGTGTTTGCGGTTTGGCATGGCGCGCGCGCGCGTGCTTAGTGCAGTTAGCGTTGGCGTTCACTACGGTGTCGCTAATGGCTTCGTACTTTGCGGTGACGGGTCATAGTCGCACCGAGCGCTATTCGATGGCGGTATTGCATTTCCGCCATCGTTTTTGGATTTCCGCCAGGGTCGTAATGAGGCCCAATATCATGTCGTCTGCGAAGGCGGCGATCTTGTGAACCTCACCTCCAAACGGGACCCCCCTCTATATCCTTGGCCGCTCTCACCGTCTCCAGGAATGGTTCTAGGTGGAGGGCGTAGAGGAGTGGTGACATCGGGCAGCCTTGCTTAGTGCCCCTTCCCACCCGAACAGGTACTGATATTTGGCCGTTTATTGCTAGCCTGATTACTGGGTTATGGTAATTTGCCCTTACTCACGGGATGAAACCCAGGCCAAACCCCATTTTGCCCATAGCCGCAAACAGGAATCCCCATTCGACCCGACAAAAAGCCTTCTCGGCGTCGATCGCCAAGAGAAGGGCCGGGATATTCTTTTTCAGTGTCTTCTCGACCAGGTGGGCCAGTCTTCTGACATTATCCGATGTTTGCCTGCCTTTGATAAAACCCGACTGGTCACTGTGTATTAGTTTGGGGAGGACTGCTTCAAGACGGTTGGCCAGGACCTTGGTGTGAATTTTGGCATCTACGTTTATTAAAGCTATTGGGCGGTAGGATGCACAGTCGGTCGGGTCTTTACTCTTCTTGTGTATTAAAATGACTTTGGCTTCATTCATAGAGTTGGGAAGAATTCCTGTGGCCCCTATGCAGTTGAACAGTTTAGTGAGAATAGGGATTAAGACTTCTTTATGAGTCTTATAAAATTCGGATGCAAACCCATTTGGGCCTGGGGCTTTGCTGGGCGGTAGCTTATTAATCTCCCTCCTAACCTCGTCCGTAGTGATCTCGAGTTCCAGCGCCTCCCTATCCTCCTGAGAGATCCGGGGGCAGCCCGCTTGATGCAGATAAGCCTCCTGGTCTGCACTTGTAGGTTCTGCTCATCTATAGAGGTCGGGATTCTTGGTAAGGAGGGCCCCTGTCTGCCCCTTTATTTTCAAGATTGTTTTGTCACAAGCCTCCTTCCTTAGCTTTCTGGCCAGCAAGCGGTCTGCCTTGTTGCCTCTGATGTAGAACCTTTGACCGAGCCAGAGGAGATTTCGCTCAGCCGCCCGTGTTTGTAAAAGGTTCAACTGCCCTCTGACTGCCCTATATTCCCTTTGAGTGGCTGCTGACATCCTATCGCCCATACGAGTCATGACCTCCTTGAGTCTAACTTCTAGTTTTAGCTCCTCCAATCTCAGCTCCCGTTCCCTTCTGGCCTTGATTGCTATAATCCTACCTCTAATAGTGGCTTTGAGGGCGTCCCACCAGTTTTGGGGGTCAAGTCCTCCCAGTTGTTGTGATTGGTGAACTCAAGTACTCTGTCCTCAATTTCCCTGACCAGGACTGGATCCCTAAACAGCGCGACTGGGTATTTCCACTTCCAAATACCTGGGGGCCCCTTTGGTCTAGCTATTGAAAGGGTAATTGGAGCATGATGCCTAAGGGTAATTGCCCCTACTTCCAAGGCTATGGCTCTTCCCAACAATGGTTTTGAAATCCAAGCATAATCTATCCGAAAGTGTGACCTATGTGCAGGTGAATAGAAATTGTACCGCACCACATCCCCGTAAAGTTCTCGCCATGCATCCACCAGGGCCAGGTCGCGCATTTTCTTCACCAGGTCCCCTGATGGTCCCCCCTGTGCATCCCATTAGGTTAAGTTCCTGTCTTTGGCGGGGTCCCAGGCTAAATTAAAGTCTGCCAGTAGGAGGATATTCGCCTTGGCAAATTTCTCTAAGCGGGTGACAATGTTTTGTATATAGGAGTCTTGAGCTTGATTGGGTGCATAGAGAGATGCTACCGTGAAGGACTCTGCCTTTCCCTGAAGTATCACCGCTAAGTATCTGCCTTGGTTATCCTTCTGCATATCTCCAATACTCAGATCCAACCCATCTCTCAAGGCTATTAGAACTCCCCCCTTCTTGCTAGCTTGTGTAGCCTGTACCAATCGTGAGTATCCCCGAAATCATATCCTATGGGTGTCCCTGGTGTGCACATGGGTTTCCTGCATTGCCACTACATGGGGATGTTCCCGCCTGAGGAACCTCTCCACTTTCTTCCTCTTAACTAGGGAATTGAGGCCATTCACATTTAGTGAAAGCACCTTCAGTGCTTCAGAGTCAGCCTTATGAAAAGTTTATGAGAGATCTAGTTACCCCAATTGTGCCCTCTGATCCCCCCGCTGTATGCTCCCCGATGTGTGCACTCCATTCGCGGGCCGCTGGGTGGCCCCTCCAGACCTGGACCTTAGATCTTCTCCCCCCCAACCCCCACACCCCCTACTGGGCGAATCCGGCTGGCCCCAAGCCCCCCTCGTGATAATACTACGAGTGTAACGCTCACCTGATTCCCGTAGAGGCGCCGGTCTTGACTGGGCGTATACCGTATCTTCAAAGGTGATGTGTAACACACGGCTGGCTCTTTGGGCTGGACCTCTGTGCACTGTATGTCTGGTTTGAAGGGTAAGATGTCTGCAGATAGAAAATGTGGGATTAATGAACTGGGTTATTGAATGTCTCTCTCTTCTTCCCTTTCTCTTCTCCTGTAGAACCCCAAAGGTTAACGCTCTCACCTTAGGTAAGTGAACGCCGTGCTCTCCATCTGCCTCGAGGCAGGGTGCTGTAACCAGTTTCTTCACTGGATAAGGGGAGCAGGCCTCTTGACTTCAGAGGACTGCTGTCCGTCGTTTACTGCACGAATGGTAAGTTTCGAGTAATTCTAATGCCTTTAAAGTCTTTAGTAATGATGTCTCTTGTTTTGCAGGGTTCCGGCGATGGCGGATGGTGGGCTGAAGTGAGTTGAAGATGGAGCCCGTGTGATGAATAGAAGCGCCTGGAAGCACGTAAGTAAGCGCTTGTTGCCTGCTTCACAATGCGCTCTAACTGTCTTTTTATTTTGCAGGTACAAGTTCGGGGCGGCTGCAGGGTGCCGGAATACCCACTGGGTTAGATGTGGAAAGGAGTAATGGCACGTGAGTATTAAAGTTCCCCAATGTCTTTAAACGCACCTTGTTTTGTCTTTCAGATGCGGGATGCAGCGCCGAAGGCCTCCGGAGCGTGCAAAGAGTTGGTAAGCTTTTGTCTTTCAGATGCCGGAATGCAGCGCGAGTCGTTGGTGACAGCCGATGGACCAGGTAAGCGAAGAGCTGTCACTGAAGACCGTAATGCTAACCTGTTCTTTCTTGTCTTTATAGGTGTTGCTGAAGACTGGATTCAGAATGGTAAGCCTTTTTCCTTAGGCCCAGGATCAGATGCAGAAGACACGATGAACGTTCTGCTGCTGAGGATGCAGAATAACGCAAAGCAAGATTCATCCATCGGGTGTGGTTTAAATAGCCTCCTGTAGTGCTTAGGTCTCTCCTTCCACAGCCACGTCTAAGAAAAGAGTTCCTGCTTTCCAGAAGAGTTCCAGTGTTCTGAATCTAGGGAGTGGCTCCTGCCCCACCCAACAGGAAAAGTAGTTCCAAACAGAAGAGGATCAGAGACTCAACTGGCAGGCAAGTAAGCAGCATGGTCTGCTGCAGGTAAGTCCACCCAAGCATTATGAGCCCGGCGCTTCCAGCGCTGGGACTGGGCATATTTATGAGCCTGGTGCCACTGGCGCCAGGACTGGGTCCAAAAGGTCCCAATTTGGACTGGTTGGCACTCGGAACCTGGGTTATGGATCTGCTTCCAAGGGAGTTGGGAAAACCCTGACCTTTTGGAAGCAGAGATCATGACTGTACCCCCCCTCAAGGCCCCTCCCAAACCGGGCTTCTCCGGGGGTTTTGGCTTGTCAGGAAATGTTCGGTTAAATCTTTTGATTAGGCGAGGAGCGTGGACATATTCAGCAGGTTCCCAGGATCTCTCTTGGGGGCCGTAGCCTTTCCAGTCAATTAGGTAGAATAGTTTAGATTTGGAGATCTTGGAGTCCAGAATGCTTTTGACTTCAAACTCGAGTTCTCCATCAACTAGGATAGGTTTTGGAGATTTGGTTAGTCGGGTTTGAGGTTGCACGGGTTTTAATAGAGAGACGTGGAAGACCGGATGTATCTTCATGTGCGGGGGCAAGTCCAACTTGACCGCTACTGGGTTTACTATGGTAGTGATGGAATAGGGACCAAGGTATCTTGGGTTGAATGTGCGTGGCCCTTTTAGAGGTAGATATTTGGTGGATAACCAGACTTGATCCCCTACTTGATATTGAGGGGCTTCCTTCCGATGTTGATCTACTCCTTTCTTGTATTGTTCTTTAGCCCTTTGAAGGTGAGAAACAGCTTCCTTAAAGGCTTGGGTGATTGTAGAATGCAGGTAGTCTACTGCTGGTGTTTCAAGATCTTGGAGGGGATCCAACTCTGAGGTTCGAGGGTGACTGCCGTACAAAAGAAAAAACGGGGTTTTCCCAGTTCCCGAATGGACAGAGTTATTGTAGGCATATTCGGCTATCCAAAGGATGTCTTTCCAAGTTTTTTCAGTTTGTTGCAGCATGCAGCGTAAATACTGTTCCAGAGTTTGATTGGTCCTCTCGGTTTGTCCGTCGGTCTGAGGGTGGTGACTGGTCGATAGCCTCACATCAATTTGAGCCGACCGACAGCAACTTCGCCAAAAATGAGAAATAAATTGACTACCTCGATCCGAAATTAGAACTGAAGGAAAACCGTGCAGTCGGACGATGTTTTCGAGAAATTCTCGGGCCAGAGTTGCTGCTGTTGGCAAGCCTTTGAGCGGAATGAAATGCGCCATCTTGGAGAATAAGTCCACGATTACTAGAATCGTATTGTATCCGGAGCATGGAGGTAGATCGGTGATGAAGTCCATAGAAAGCGTATGCCAAGGGCGAGGTGGGATGTCAATAGGGCGTAAGAGGCCTGCTGGTCTTTCCTTTTGACTCTTGTTTTGGGCGCATACTCCACAGGACATTATAAAGTCTCTGATATCTTTTTTCCAAGACGGCCACCAGAAGTAGCGCTTGATCTTTTCTGAGGTCTTGGCTATACCGGGATGTCCTTCCATTAAAGAATCGTGATAACAAGAGATTACTTTTTTCTGTAAATCTGTGCTGGGTAGGTATAATCGTTCTTGGAAATACAATAAGTTGTCCTTTACTGCAAAGTCCTTTCCCTGCAGATGCCAATTCTGTATGTCTGCTGGAGTTACAAGTTGCCTGGCTTTATCCTTAACTTCCTCTATGGATTCTGTGGCGATTACACGCAGAATTCTTTGTTCGGGAATGATTGGTACAGGTTTAGGGTTGATCAAGTGTTCTTCCACTCCCATCCGAGAAAGGGCATCAGCTTTACCGTTTTTTGTACCGGGTCGATAGGTAATTATGAAGTCAAACTCGGCAAAGAATAATGCCCAACGGAGTTGTCTAGAGGATTGGGCTTTTGCGGTTTTCAAATATTGCAGGTTTCGGTGATCCGTAATCACAGTAACGGTGTGTCGGGCCCCCAGCAGATACTGCCGCCAAGCCTTAAAGGCAGACTTGATAGCCAGAAGTTCCTTGTTAGTAATCGTGTAATTGATTTCAGGAGGCGAGAATTTGCGGGACCAAAATGCCACGGGATGCAACTGATTGGTTACCGGGTCCTTTTGTGATAGAACTGCCCCCATGGCAAGGCTTGAAGCATCAGTTTCCACGATGTAGGGGAGTTCGGGGCGAGGGTGTTTTAAGATTGGTGCAGAGATAAATTTAGTCTTCAAATCCTGGAAAGCTTGTTCCGCCTCGGTAGACCATTCAAAACGTTTGTTTTTCTTTAACAAGGCAGTGATGGGCTGGACTATTCGAGAGAATTCGGGGATAAACCTGCGGTAAAAGTTAGCGAAGCCTAACATGCTTTGCACACCTTTTACGGAGGATGGTGATGGCCATTTGAGAACTGCATCGACCTTCTTTGAATCCATACGCACTCCGCCAGGTGATAATATGAATCCCAAGAATTCAACTTCAGTCACGTTGAAAACACATTTTTCCAACTTAGCGAAAAGTTTGTGTTGACGCAATCTTTCGAGGACCATTTTCACGTGTTTCCGATGTTCAGATTCCGATGAAGAATAAACGAGGATGTCGTCAATGTAAACAACAACACACACATCTATGAGCTCTCTGAGGACATCGTTCATAAAATATTGAAAGGCGGCCGGGGCATTACAAAGTCCGAAGGGCATGACCTGATATTCACATAGCCCATACTTGGTGCGGAAGGCCGTCTTCCATTCATCGCCCTCTTTTACTCGTACCAAGTGGTAAGCTCCTCTAAGATCCAGCTTTGTATATATGCATGCTTTTCTGACTTGGTCCAGGAGTTCAGGGATCAAAGGTAACGGATATCTATTCTTAACGGTGATCTGGTTCAGGGAGCGATAATCTATACAAGTTCTAAGGTCTCCTTCCTTTTTTGGAACGAAGAACAAAGCTGAAGAAGCAGGGGACTTGGAAGGACGAATGAACCCATTTGCCAGGTATTGATCCAGGTATTGTCGAAGGTGAAGGTTCTCAGGCTCGGTGAGGGCATAAATTCTACTACAAGGAGGAGTAGATCCAGGTATCAGGTCGATCTGGCAGTCATAAGACCTATGAGGAGGTAGAGAGTTAGCCTGATCCTTCCGGAAAACATCTTGGTATTCTAGGTATTCGGGAGGTAACTGGGGAGTCTCTGAAGAAATTGCTGCCAGTGCAACACCAGGTGGAGGGTGACAAGTAGAGACACATTCTGGAAACTGGACCGTTCTTGCTCGCCAATCGATCAGAGGATTGTGTTTCTCTAACTAAGGTATTCCTAGAATAATCTGAAACTGAGGGGCCTTGATCACATCGAACACGATCTTCTCATGGTGTCCATCTTGACTTACTAGCGTCACTTCTTGAGTGGTATGCGTTACTGGCCCGGAGGCTATCTCCGTACCATCCACCGTAGTAATGACATCCTTTACAGCCTTGGGACAAAGAGTTAGATTCATCCTCAAAACCATTTCATGATCCACATAATTGCCGATGGCACTGCTGTCGACGTAAGCTTCAATTGCATGTAATCGATCCGGATTATCAGGGCTAATGAGGACCATAGGTATCACGAAATGCGAGGTCACGGAACTGGTTTTCACGCTCGGCAAGAGGACCTCTATTCTTGTCGGGCGAGGTCGTTTCCCTGCTCAGAGTTTGTAACTTTGGTAACTGCAGCTCCTACTGCCTTCTTGGCAGGTTTCACCGGACAGTCTCGAAGAAAGTGCCCTGAGTTTCCGCAATAGAGGCATAATTGCAACTGTTTTCTCCTTTCCCGCTCCTTTTGTGTTAGAGGACCTTTCAGACCCCCTTTTTGCATGGGTTCCCCGGAGTCTACTCCTTTGGAAGGAGTTGGCGGTTTGGAAAATACTCGAGCATCAAACTTGGAACGATCGGCCTTCCTGTTCTGCAGTCTGTGATCTATTTGAACGACTAAGTCTATATAATCCGAACAATCTTGTGGGGGATTCACTACTTGGGCTAACACATCTTTGAGCTCTCCACGTAGACCTCTATAAAACAGCGTAATCCTTTTGTCCTCAGGCCAGTGAGTTTCCACTATCAGTCTGTTGAAAGACGCAATATAAGCCAAAAGGTCTTGATTACCTTGTCGCAACGAAAGAAGCTCATTGTCCAAGGCCTGCCCCTGTGAATGTCTTGCGAACAGTTTTTCCATACTGAGCTGAAAAGCTTGAAAATCATGGAGGACCGGATCATCTTGATTTACTAGAGGGATCGACCAGTCTGCCGCATTGCCACTAAGGTACGAAAGCAAGAAAGCTACTTTAGCTTGATCAGTTGGAAAGGCTGCTGGTCGGCATAAGAAATGCAACCGGCACTGATTGATAAATACTGCAAACCTCTTTGGGTCACCAGAAAATCGTTCGGGCGGAGCCAGAGGTACATTCCCAGGTAGGTTGATCTGCACTGGATTCATAGAGGATGTAGAAGGAAGATTTCCCCCAGATGCGGGTAACGGGGTCTGTCCGGCTTGTGACTGTAGCAATTGTCTAGCGAGATCATCTGTTCGCTCCTTGGAAATAATCAGTTCCCTTCTTAGAGCGTTCGTTTCCTGACGGGCTGCATGCACTTCTGCCCTTAGTTCCCCAAGTAACTGGGCTAGCTGGTCGGTATCCGAGGTTTCCATAGCGCCTGGACGGGAGTTTTGTGGTAGGCTTTGCGTTCTGTAACGCTCACCTGATTCCCGTAGAGGCGCCGGTCTTGACTGGTCGTATACCGTATCTTCAAAGGTGATGTGTAACACACGGCTGGCTCTTTGGGCTGGACCTCTGTGCACTGTATGTCTGGTTTGAAGGTTAAGATGTCTGCAGATAGAAAATGTGGGATTAATGAACTGGTTTATTGAATGTCTCTCTCTTCTTCCCTTTCTCTTCTCCTGTAGAACCCCAAAGGTTAACGCTCTCACCTTAGGTAAGTGAACGCCGTGCTCTCCATCTGCCTCGAGGCAGGGTGCTGTAACCAGTTTCTTCACTGGATAAGGGGAGCAGGCCTCTTGACTTCAGAGGACTGCTGTCCGTCGTTTACTGCACGAACGGTAAGTTTCGAGTAATTCTAATGTCTTTAAAGTCTTTAGTAATGATGTCTCTTGTTTTGCAGGGTTCCGGCGATGGCGGATGGTGGGCTGAAGTGAGTTGAAGATGGAGCCCGTGTGATGAATAGAAGCGCCTGGAAGCACGTAAGTAAGCGCTTGTTGCCTGCTTCACGATGCGCTCTAACTGTCTTTTTATTTTGCAGGTACAAGTTCGGGGCGGCTGCAGGGTGCCGGAATACCCACTGGGTTAGATGTGGAAAGGAGTAATGGCACGTGAGTATTAAAGTTCCCCAATGTCTTTAAACGCACCTTGTTTTGTCTTTCAGATGCGGGATGCAGCGCCGAAGGCCTCCGGAGCGTGCGAAGAGTTGGTAAGCTTTTGTCTTTCAGATGCCGGAATGCAGCGCGAGGCGTTGGTGACAGCCGATGGACCAGGTAAGCGAAGAGCTGTCACTGAAGACCGTAATGCTAACCTGTTCTTTCTTGTCTTTATAGGTGTTGCTGAAGACTGGATTCAGAATGGTAAGCCTTTTTCCTTAGGCCCAGGATCAGATGAAGAAGACACGATGAGCGTTTTGCTGCTGAGGATGCAGAATAACGCAAAGCAAGATTCATCCATCGGGTGTGGTTTAAATAGCCTCCTGTAGTGCTTAGGTGTCTCCTTCCACAGCCACGCCTAAGAAAAGAGTTCCTGCTTTCCAGAAGAGTTCCAGTGTTCTGAATCTAGGGAGTGGCTCCTGCCCCACCCAACAGGAAAAGTAGTTCCAAACAGAAGAGGATCAGAGACTCAACTGGCAGGCAAGTAAGCAGCATGGTCTGCTGCAGGTAAGTCCACTCAAGCATTATGAGCCCGGCGCTTCCAGCGCTGGGACTGGGCATATTTATGAGCCTGGTGCCACTGGCGCCAGGACTGGGTCCAAAAGGTCCCAATTGGGACTGGTTGGCACTCAGAACCTGGGTTATGGATCTGCTTCCAAGGGAGTTGGGAAAACCCTGACCTTTTGGAAGCAGAGATCATGACAACGAGAGCCAGACTCAATAACAAACCCAGAAACTCCCCACGCTAGATTTGCGGGAACTCACCTTCCCATTCCAAGATGTCAGATCCCTCCTCCTACCCGTTGCCTCCCGCTCTTGTGTAGGAGATAGCCTCTGATAGTTTTATAAGCACGTTAGTTTCAGCCTCTGAGTGCCCTCCCCAGGGTTAATAACAAGATATGATTCATGCTCCTTAGTTCTCTTGAAGGCCCTACTTCCCAGGTTGGTCCCCCTGTTCTGGGACCTGATCTTGGGTGTGAGAACTGCGCCGGGATTGCTTACGGTCCCTCCTTGATTACCTCGGGCCCGCTTCAAACCATTCCCAAGGCTTCCGTGGTACCGCTCGTCCAGATGGGGACACTCGTGGCGGAGGTGTGTTGTCTTCGAGGCCTAACAAAGCTATTCCTTGGTCACAGGTCATGATTTTATGGGTCTACCCCTGCCACAGAAAGCTGAGGGCAAATGGGTGGAGCCACCTGTACCGCACTTGATTCTCTCTTAGATGAGCCAAGATCGGGCACATGCGCTGCCTCCTATTCAAGGTAGTTTGAGATAGATCCTGATATAACTGAATTTCTATACAATTCTGGGTTATCTGGCTCGCCTTCCTGGCTGCTTGCAGGATCCTCTCCTCTCTTTCTGTGTGTAACTATGGAACGCCACCAGTATATCCCGTGGTCTCGCTCCCGGTTCCTGACGCTTCGGCCCCAACCTGCGGACCCTGGCGAAGTTCATGTCCTCAATCTGGTCAGCTTCCATAAGGTCTCAGAATATTGATTTCATTGTTTCAGACAGATCTTGATCCTGGACTGCTTCTGGCAAGGATTTAACTCGGATATTGGATCTTCTGGACTTGTTCTCCAAGTCCTCTGCCCTCAATTCGAGGTTATGTGTTGCTGTAGCTAGGGTTTCCAAGAGGGAGTCCGCTTTTCGTGCGTCTTCTCTCACGTCCTGTATGGCCCTCTCATTCGTGTCCACTCTCTCTCCCATTTTGTTGAGGTCCCTTTTTATATCTTGTAGGCCCTCAGCCAGGTCCTCCCTCAGCGTGTCCATCTGTTTCAGCCCTGCTTCCGTGATCTTTTCTACGATTTTCCCAAGAAGGGTCCTGAGTAGTGATTGGGTGACGGGCAGGTCTTGCGGTTCTTGGGTGGTGCCCGAGGTGGCCGGCGTGGACCCGTCTTTGGGAACCTGGAGTCTCTGCTCTCCCAGATCCTTGGCCCAGATTTGGGCTAGTGGCCCCTCCTGAAGCTTTTTCGCCATCCTGGATGAGGCTGGGGCGTCCTTAGACTTACTTCTGGACATCCTGCCTGGACGTGGGGACCTCCGGGTAGGTACCACTTTCCCCTGCTCTGCAATAAGGATTCTGACGTTAATTTTGAGTATGGACCCCCCCACCCTTTGATATGTCTGGGGAGATGCGTCTGCAGTGCTGGTTAGACGTGTGAAATCAGTTCGAGGCCTCCCCCCTCTTACTTGAGGCTGCCCTCCTCTTGGGGTCTCGTTCTGACTCCTTAAACCCAAGGGAGCCTGGGGGTGCTGAAATACGCTGTTGGGGGAGGGGCCTCCGTCAGGTCCCCACTTCTTGGGGAGGAGCACCTTCTCCCCCGCTAATCGGGCCCCAGCCCTTCACACTGTGGGGGAGGAGGCACGCAGGGGGCCCCACCTTCACTACTGCTCGTCCGTGGCCCCTGCAACTCCCCCACTTACTTGGATGTCCACTGAGGAGTGCACCGGCCTGGGGCCAGATCTCCACCCCCGGCCGGGGGGAGATGTCTTCCGCGCACGGGCTGCACACAGCCGCTGCTCCGGGACCCGGTCCTGCCCGGCGCCAATCCCGTCACTCTTAGGCCGTTACTCCGCTGCGGCGCCTCCACGTTGCCGGGCCTGCCACCAGGCCGCCGGCACGCTACCGCTGGCGCCCGCAGGCCGACTCACCCTCCCAGGTCTGGAGCGGCTCACGGCGCCCCTCCTCCGCTCACAGGAGGCTGCCGGTCGGCATCTCCCAGCGGTTCCGCTTCGGCTCACGTCCTTCCTCCGGAGCGGTGCCCGTCTCTTTCAGCGCGGGCTGCAGGCCCCAGGGCTCCTTGTCTCACGTCGTTATACGGCGGCCCCAGCCGAGCTATTGCGGCGGCTGCTCGTCTTCTGGGGCCTTCCGGGGCGGGCAGCTTCGGCGCCGTAGCTTCTTTTAGGTGCTGATTAATTAATGTGGTGCGGGAGCTCGGGGCGTTGCTTCCTCACACAACCGCCGCCATCTTGGAATGTTTCCTTTGTTTTGATGCCCTAACCCACACTATTTCTGTAATTAGTTGTAAGGAATCAGCAATAGGTTTTCCTTAGTTTATATTCTTTTATTTTGACACAATACCACTGGAACTGCCTTATTTTTCACTAGATGGTCGACGCCTGCTCCCATCTTAGACTTAGTGTTAGCTTAGGTGTTTTTGCATCCTGCATTCATTGTTCAATAAACACCCTTGAACTGTGATCACTTGTGTCTGTCTTCACTGTTGCCATCATGAGTTCTTTACATGGGCCACAGTGCGGCGCCAGGTTGATTGTGCAAGGGGGGGCACCCGGGCAGGTATCTGGAGTCGGGGACCACCCAGCTGTGAAAGGGGCGCTGCAGTAGAGGCTTGAAGCTGGAGGGCCCCCTGGTGTTGAGGAGACCGGGAGATGCATGGACTGTGCGGGCCGATGCCTGTGGTCCCTGACAGCGCATTGTGTGATTGCTGCCGGTAGTGGGCCCCGGCGGGCGATGTCTGGCCCAAGGAGAGCTATGGAGGACTGTGGAGACATTGCGCCCGTGACTGGTGGCGACTGCGCTTAACATGAGTCTGGGGCTGCAGGAGTGGGAGACAGCATTCCATGGCCTCTGCGAGGCAGCAGACGTGAGCGGAGTAGAAGAGGCAGATGCTACTTACACCCGAGGGGAAGGGGATTGCTCTGGGTATTACACCCAAGGAACTCTGGGTCTGACAGGTACTGCAGGCGCTGGAGAATCCTGCTGGATTGGGGCCCTCCCTATTGTAGGATGGAGCACTGCAGGGGGTGCCCTGCTAATGTCGAGGTCAGGTGCAAAGCACTGACGAGTTTTTACATCGTTACAACAAAATAGGGGAGACCCTTTGTGGGCAAACTTGGTTCGAGTTTTCACAGCGTGACATGGCAGTGGAGGTTGGGAGCCATGGAACAGCTTTCGGGGACCAGGGGAGGCCCGCTGGTTGTAGAAGGTGCCCAGCAACACTGTGAAGTGGAGAAGTATGTCACTGGGAGTGTGACGCCATACAGCCCGGTCCCGTCCCCTGAGGGAGGTGGGCCATGCCTTGAATGAGAAAAGCTACTGAGTTGTGTGAGGTGTCAGTAATGCTTGGTGGACAACTGCTTCTAGTTTTCTCAGTATTTGGCATTTTATTAATGAAAGAAAATGGAAATAAAACTAAGCCTACTCTACCAGGGAGTCCCCTACCCAGTCTAGGTTCTAAGTGAAAATCTCCTAGCAATCACAAAACTGGTCCTTATACTAAACCTCAGCGTCTTCTTCAACTCCACTCTTTCCTTCTCTACCCACATCTCGGACCTTGCCAAAAAATCCCAATTCCAGCTGCAATTGCTTGGAGGTATTCTACCTTTTCTCAATTTCCCCCCACAGGCTCACTGTCTCCAGCGCCCTGGTTCTCTCCAGGCGGGACTACTGCAACAGCCTCTTTCGAATGGATTGTGTCCTCCCACATATTCCTCATTTTATGATAACTATCCTTCCCTACCTCTCCTACCCGAACAGACTTGCCGAAGTTATGTCTATTGTGATGCCGAGACTGGACTATACCAACTCCCTATACCTAGGAGCTCCTGCATACCAACTCAACAAACTCCAAAGAGCCCGAAACACTGCCACAAAACTGCTCCTTGCCCTAGGTCATAGACACCACATCTCGCCTGCTCTCCAAACCCTCCACTGGCTCCCAGTCGGATGAAGGGCCACTTTCAAGACCCTATGCATCACCCACCGTGTAGTTCACAAGACCGGCCAAATGTACCTACAAGAAAAGATAAAACCCTACCTCCCATCTTGCACCCTAAGATCAAGCACAGCCCTCTTTCTTGTGATTCCAACCTCTAACTCTGTCAGGACCGGAGGATCCGCCTTTTCAACCTTGGCCCCTACTCTGTGGAACTCACTCCCCCCACACATTCGACACACCCAAGACTATATGACCTTCTGCAAAGCTCTAAAGATGTGGCTCTTTCCGTAATGCCGACCACAACCATCTAAGGCGACTGAGCCTAGCAACACGAAGACGCCACTGATTACACTTATTAAGTCACTAATAAGCAAACGATTGCTTGAAATCCGGAATAGCGAACTCCTTAGATCATAACTCCACCCAAACAAGATCATAACTCCACCCAAACACTCACGTCCCATATCACTATGATTACTCTCTACTCTACAACAACACATAATTAGAGTGCAGCGAGACACCTCGATCAATTTTGGCCTAGCTGCTCACATACGAATATTACCCCATGAACACCCCATCATTCTAATAAAACGCAGCTACATCCCATGACAAACTGGCCTAGCTGCACACATAAGTGTCGAACACAGGCCTAACGCCGCCAGAATCCAGTCTTGGTGTCCACCCTCCAGACTGCACACATCCAACTGATAATATCATCACACCTAATGCTAGGATGCAGCTCCATCAGGCAATTGCATCAGCTACACACATAACTGGTGCACCAAAGCACCCTATGACACCTTACTCTCTAAACTGACCTGGACTACGGTCCCCGAGGGTGTTCAAATTACCATTGCTTTGAGGTCATACCAATGATATATAGAGCACTATATCAATGGCAAATAACATAACATAACAGCTTCAGCTACTTCAGAATTATTTTTTGACATGGTGCGCTGTGTGCTGTCTCGTCCCTCGAGGGCCCCTGGTTGACTATCAAAGTCATCATTAGTATAAATAGCGCACGCAGCGCCCGTTGGTTTTTCCGAGCAATCGTTCCAAAGAATTGCGGCACGCTTCGGTTCTTTACTGAGCTTCGTAATTAATTTTCTGTACGAAAATGTGTTCACCGCCGGCTCCATCAACGCCTAAAATGGGCTTTAAGAAATGTCAAGACTGCGGTTCAAAGATATCGATCACTGGCCCCCCCACTGCATATGCCTGTGGTGTCTCGGAACCGATCACCGTACCTCCAAGTGTAACTGCTGTCAGGCGATGACCGAAAAGGCTCTGAGAGAGCGTAAAGGTAAATTGGCAGTGGGTAGTGTAAGGAAGGCATGGTTATCAGAAGTACAACAGACACAAGGAGTACAATCCAAGGGTGTTTATTGAACAGTATACGGGTGAGAAAAATGCCCAATCTAAATCTAAGATGGGAGCAAGCTACGACCATCAAAGCAAATAAAATGCTGTCCTAGTGGTGTTGTGTCAAAACAAAATGGCCTATACTAATAAACCTATTGCCAAATCCTTACTCTATATAAAAAAGGTTGTGGGACAATGATACGAAAAGTGTAAAGCAGACTGAAATGTCCAAAAGGGTTTCAGTAGGTCGGGATTGCTGGACTAATGCATTCCCTTCCCCATGTTACATCAAGGGACAAGGCGGAACAGTGGCATGACTGTGAGCACCCCTTGAGTCTACAGGCATTAGGAAGCAGGTTCTTCAGAAAAGGCAGAATCCCTCAAATCAATGTCTCTGACTTGACCTCACAAGACTTTTCCCAAGCTCTCACCATGCGGGATTCCCCTCTTCCCTGGCTTTCTCCATATACCCCTTTGTTGGGTTCACCTTCGTCTTTAAACCACTGTTCAGTTGCTATATCAAAATGCAGGATCCACTTTCCCTGGCTTTCAATTGGCATCCCTCTGTCAGGTTCAGTGTAGCCTTTAAATCACAGTTCAGTTAACTTTAGTGGTTCTACAAGCATATAACACTCAGGAGCTCTTAATGTCTTTTTAAACAAATATTTGGTTCACTTTCGCTGATTCACTCAGGTCCACCTCCTCTGGACTCCGACCTTCCTCTGTAGGCAGTTCTGGCTTCCCTCGATCGGGCGCGAGCCTTCAAACCGCTAGCATCACACTTGTTACTTTGCAATCTTTCACGCTTTCACTTCAAAGTACTTGCCAGTTCAATACAAAGACTTCCGATAGGCGATTGCGTCTCGCAAGCCACTCTGTTGTATTGTAGCAGAGTTGGCTGCTGTGTTGTGGTGCAGTCTGCAGCAGTCCCAGGAACTTTGCTGCTGTTACTAAGACTTTTCAGTCTTTCTACTATCTCCATTACTTGCACAGACCAGAGGAGGAGATTGCCTAAAAGCCTCATTCAGCAGCGGCCTGAAAGAGGAGCATTGAAGACGAATGGCGGTGACTCCGGTGTCAGCGCCCTGCTGCGAAGCCCGCTGAAAACATCTCTGTGGACAAAAAAGTCCTTATTGCCATTGACGGACTCAAGAACTTCCCTCGGATCAGGTAGGAATGTTTCAAACAAAGCTGTTACATCCCCACCCTCATCTCGATCTCAACAAACTACCTTCAGCCCTCCATTAGTTAATGTGTGGGCATACAGTAAACATCCTTCCTCGAGCCCCACCCTCAAGCCCCCCAAACGCAATCTTACAAGTGAAGATTCACCTGACTCTAATAACAGCAACAATGACGAGCAGGGGGCGGGTCGGGGTCCTGAGACCGCGATGAGCGCTGAAATGGGGGAGCAAACACTTTCGGACTCCTGAGGCAAGCCAGCTTCTAACAGAGAGAAACGAGGGAGCGGAGGGCCACTTGACGTACTGGCCCTGCCTGCCTCTCCTCACATCGAATCCAGCTCAGTGGAATCCAGCCCCCGGAAGGGAGGCAACGAAATCAAATCAAAGGACGAATATGTTCAGCAGTGTGCAGAGACTTGTGCGCAAGATCCTAAAGCGCTCAATTCAGCAAGAACTGGGGTGGACTGGGACGCAACTATGGCCCTAGAAGCTGCATTTCTCCTCCCTGAACCAGCAGGAGAAACGACAGAGGGTTGTATAAAATCAAAAATAAGCGTGTGTGATTCTACACGAACCCCCTCGGGGGAAATAGACTTGGAAGTTAATCAAATAAATATGGAAAACCAACTTGTCAAACCCATGGAGGTAAAATATAATGAAAAAGTTCCCCTATCGACAAAGATACAAATAGAAATTCATGCATTCCCGGCTGCTCAGTCTCCCTAACTGTCTGAGCCCCCGGAACACGTACTCTTCTGAAGACAGAATTACACCCCTTCAAGTTACTGGCAACCTCCCTAAAGACTGTATTGATGACATTGAAGGTACTGTCGAAGATAGTGAAGGTCCAAATAACTTCTCCAAGACTTTACATGATCCCCTGAACTCAACGGACCTGGGGAATGAAGCCACAAAAGGGGGTTCAAAAAGACCCCCACTGAGGGGCAATCTAATAAACTTGAGAGGAATCCTAAGGATTCCGCAAAAACATGTGAAATGCAAAAGTGTACCCAAGTCAAAATGCACCCAAAAAATCCATACAGATAAGGAATGGATGTAAGGACAGTAAACCTCAAGAAAAAAAGAGGATACACCAAAAGATTACTCCTCACAGATCGTTCATGACTGCCCCACGTGGTCCTTAGCCGATTTTTCTGAAAAAATGTGAACCAGGCAGCGCCAAACCCAGGCGAACTATCTGATGCTGAAATCCTGGAGGGAGCTCATCTCCCCAGAAACCAGGTGCAACAAGAAAACCATGGCTTCATTTGGTCAGGTTTGAAGACCACAGCTTTGCACGCTGCGGATCCAAAGAAGTTTCATAAATCTCCCCCGTCTCACCTGGGATCGCTTCTGGCTCTGTTCCGCGGGAGGATTCCTCTTGTGGATGGATCGGGTCTTGTATAGGCTCGCTCGAGTCTCGTCCGGCTGCAGAGCCCGTTCAGAGTTCCGGGAAGACTGCTGTTCCAGGATGTCCAGGAAAATAGGTAGCGGTCGCAAGAATGGGAATTCCAGGAGCAGAATAGAGGGAAGGGGTGAAGGAAGGAAGAAGGAACCAGGATCTAGGATTAGTGGATTCGCAGAACAGCACACACACGTCAAGTCACTACCTAATGATAGCGTTGAGACGCACTGGGCCGCGGGGGCGTGGCCATTTTATAGAACGTGCCGTGTGAGACGTGAAAGCTGGTGCGAGGCAAGTCGCTTGTTGCGGCCATGTTGGGAGCAACAAAGAATACAAGCCCCGGCGCGATAAGGACCAGGAAGTCCAGAAGGGGCAAGTTCTATGGGTCATGACAGCATGCCTCCTCCGAAGACCTGTTCCACCAGGTTTGCCCGGGTGTATGAGATGGAATCTTCTAAGCAGTCGAGGAGTATTTAAGTTAGAAACTGGTTCCCAGGTTCTCTCGCTAGGAGGGTATCCTTTCCATTCAACCAGGTATTGAAGTCGACCTCGTTTATACCTGGAATCGCATATTCTGGACACTTCATATTCCAGCTAATCGTCCACCACAACAGGAGTGGGTCTGCAGGATTTTCGGGAGGATTGGATGTAAGGTTTCAATAGGGGAGTGTGAAATACTGGGTGTATTTTCTTCCAGGAATCGGGTAGCTTGAGTCGGAATGAGACAGGATTCATGACTTCCTTTATGGAAAATGGTCCATAGTACCGAGGGGCCAATTTGTTTGGCTGTAGATGTCGCGGTAATAGTTTCGAGGACAACCAGACTTGATCACCAATAGAATAAGAGGGTGCTGATCTTCTCTTGGAATCCGCATAGAGCTTAGTGCGTGTTTGAGCCTCTTTCAATTGTTCCTTGGCTTCCTTGTGTATGTTGATGAGAGTCTGTATCCATGAGTCGAGAGTAGGTACTGGAGTGGGATGTGGAAGAACAGAAGGTAAAACGGACGGGTGAAAACCTTGACTGCAATAGAAAGGGCTGACCTTGAGTGCTGAGTGATCGGAATTGTTGTAGGCAAACTCGGCCAGGGGTATGAGGAGAGACCAGTCATCCTGAACCTTGGTGGCAAAACAACGAAGATATTGCTCCAGAGTTTGATTTACACGTTCCGTGGCTCTGTTGGTTTGTGGGTGATAACCTGATGAGAGAGCGTGTTGGATCCCTAGAATAAGACACAGATGTTTCCAGAATTGTGAGACGTATTGAGGTCCTCGGTCCGATATGATCTTGGAAGGAAGTCCATGAAGACGGAAAATATGTTCCAGGAAGATTCCAGCAAGTTCTTAGGAGGATGGTAGTTTATACAAAGGTGTAAAATGAGCAATATGGATGAACAAGACTATGGTTACCATGATGGTCGTGTACCCTCGGGAAGGTGGTAATTCTACAATGAAGTCTGTAGCAGTAAACTCCCATGGTCTTGTTGGCAGCGACGGTTGCAGTAGAAGACTCGCCGGTCTCTTGTTATCATGTTTGTTTTGACTGCAGACAGTACAAGCCTTGACGTACTGTTGTACGTCGGTCTTCATTCGAGGCCACCAAACCTGTCTTTGTGTAAAACAGAGGGTTTTAGTTATACCACGATGACCGGAGTGAAGGGTATCATGGCAGATGTTTGTTAGCCTGTGTTGTAATTTCTGCGTAGGAATGACAAGTGCATTGTCCTTGAATAGATATTCTTCCTTGACTGTTAGATTCCATGGATTCTTCCTTGAAATATCCTTCCAGAGGTCAGAGGACTGGGTTTGCACTCGGATTTCTTCCAGGAGGTTGATTGCTTGAGCTACAAAGATAGTTTGGGAAACATCTTAGGATAGGCCTTGTCCTCAGTGGCTGCGTAGTCAGGACGTCGAGATAAGGCGTCAGCAATCATGTTTTGTGATCTGGGAACTTCAGTGATTTGTAACTGGTACTAGGCAAAGAAGTAGGCCCAACGGGCCTGACGACTGTTCCTGCACTCCAACGACTGTAAGATTTGGAGATTCCGATGGTCTGTGCGGACCTAAACTGGATATCTAGCACCCAGAAGTAGGTGTCGCCATTCAGTGAAGGCTTGGCGGATGGCCAAGAGTTCCTTCTCCAGGACGGAATAGTGTGTCTCGCTGGGGGTCAGGGTTCGTAAAAGGTAAGCAATGGGGTGTTCCAGTTCATCCTCAAGTTCCTGTTTCAAGACCACCCCTATGGCGTAGTTAGAGGCATCCGTTTCCACTAGGAATGGGCGATTTATGTCGGGCTGGGTCAGGATGGGGGCTTGCGTGAACTCTGTCTTTAATCGTTGGAATGCTTTATCTTGCGGCGTAGACCAGATAAAGGGGGTGTCTTTCTTCAATAGAGCAACGATCGGCTGAACGATCTCGGAAAAGGTAGAAATAAACTTTAGGTAGAAGTTGGCGAGCCCCAGGAAGGATTGTAATTGTTTCACAGATGTGGGAGCGGGCCAAGCCAGTATGGCCTTTACCTTTGAAGGGTCCATACCAATTCCTTCTGGGCTAAGGATGAATCCTAGGTAGTGAACAGAAGTAACGTGAAACAAGCATTTTTCGGGTTTGGCTAACAGTTTGTGTTCACAAAGTCGTTGCAGTACTGCCTTTACATGTTCTTCATGTTTTAGAGGATCCTTGGAAAAAATCAATATGTCATCCAGTTAGACAATGACGAAGAGGAACAACATATGATATGATATGATATGATAAGGCATTTGTAACGCGCCTATACACAAGTGTTTCAAGGCGCGACGAGGCAGGGGGGGGGAACAAGGGGAGACAGACAACGATCTTACTAGGCCAGTTAATCAGAGAACACCCTGTCCATAAAACGCTGAAAGACTGCGGGAGCATTGGCTAGTCCAAAAGGCATGACTAGGTATTCATAGTGACCAAAGGGTGTTCTAAAGGCTGTTTTCCATTCGTCCCCTTCCCGGACACGGATTAAGTGGTAGGCACCCCGGAGATCCAACTTTGTGAATATTACGGCTCCTCTCACAGCTTCCAGGATATCCGAGATCAGGGGCAGTGGGTACCGATCTTTGAGGGTGCATTGGTTTAAGCCTCGATAGTCGAGGCAAGGTCCGAGTTCCTTGGTATCCTTCTTGGGAACGAAGAACAACGAAGCACCCGCTGGAGATTTCGAGGGTCTGATGGTGCCGTTTTCAAGATTGGTGTTAGGTATTCCTTTTTCTCAGGTTTGGAAAGAATGAACGAACATTCGGCCGAAGGGAATTACAGCTGAGGGATCTGTATCTATGGCACAGTCTTTGGGCCTGTGAGGGGGTAAGGCTTGGACTATGGCAATAGAAAATACATCAGCATATCCCTGATAGGCCTCTGGAACTTGTATGATATTGGAAACCATGAGTAGTGTTTCTTGGTCTTTTGGTGGTTCTTTAGGAGTTATCGAGGAGGGGTCCAGGGATAGACAGTGGGACATACAGAACTCTGAGCCCAGGAATAATGATCCTGCTGTCCAATTGATATACGGATTGTGCTTTTGTAACCAGGGCATACCCAAAACCATGGGGTAATGGGCTGACTTAATGATGTCGAATGTAATCCGCTCTTGATGATGGTTTATGGAAAGTTGGATCTCTTTAGTCTGCAGGCTCATGGGTCCTGAAGAGAGGGGTCTTCCGTCAATTGCTTCCACCGGCTGCATGGTGTTTCGTGTCTCGTACGGAATATGATGACTAATAACCCAGTCTTGATCAATGAAAATTCCCATAGCTCTGCAGTCCACCAAGGCCAGAATGGGATAGGTGTTGTCTTTGGAGGGTGACAGGAAGGCCTGTAGTATCCCCAAACTGTTTTGTCCAGGAGAGTTCAAGGATGGAATTGATGTGGAGCAAATATCTCTCTCCCGACACCTCGTTCCATCTAGGATCGGGAGCTGGCGTTTCCCGAACGCCGTGGATGGGCTAGAGGGCATTCTCTAACTAGGTGTTTATCCGATGCACAATACATGCACAGGCCTGTGTGGATCCTTCTCATCCTTTCTTGAGGGGAAATTGGCCCACGGAAGGCTCTGATTTGCATGGGTTCCGGATCTATGTCAGGGGTTAGGGCAGAATCAGTTTTAACAGAGGTCTCAAGGGGATTCTTTTGAAAGGGTGTCTTGGTCTTTCTTCTTTCAGCCTTTCTTTCCTGGATTCGGAAGTCTATTTGCATGGCTAGATCCATAAGAGCCTGGAATGAATTAGGACGAGCCACGCAGGCTAATTCATCCTTAATGTCCTCGTTTAGACCCCTGCGAAATAGAGTAAAACTTGCTTCTGAGGACCAATCCGCTTCCTTGGCCAGTTGTTTGAATCTAGTAACGTACGTTAACATATCCTGAGTACCTTGCCGGAATTCAAGTAAGCGTTCCTGAGCACTAAAAACCTGTTCTGGGCGGTCGAACATAGTCTTGAGTGCTTGAATGAATCCATCATAATCACCCAGGAGGGCATCCCCTGAGTTGACTAAGGGAGTGGCCCAGGTCAACGCGTTCCCGGTGAGGTGCGAGATTATGAAGCCCACCTTCACCCTAGAAGTTGAAAAATAATAGGGCTTAAAAGTAAAATGCACCAAGCAGGAATCCAGGAATTCACGTAAGGATTTTGCCGATCCATCATATTTGTCTACCACTCCACCCAGTAACACACTATCCTTGTTAGCGGGGTCGCGAGACAAAAGAAGCTGCCTTAACGCAGCATTCTCAGCCTTTAAGTTCTGTACTTCAGTTGTGAGCTCTTGCATGCCACGCATAAGGTCCTGGACTGATTTCTCCATAGCAGTATCAGTGTCAGTCGTTGGGCGTCTCAAACTGTCATAAATCTCCTCCCGTCTCACCTGGGATCGCTTCTGGCTCTGTTCCGCGGGAGGATTCCTCTTGTGGACGGATCGGGTCTTGTATAGGCTCGCTCGAGTCTCGTCCGGCTGCAGAGCGCGTTCAGAGTTCCGGGAAGACCGCTGTTCCAGGATGTCCAGGAAAATAGGTAGCAGTCGCAAGAATGGGAATTCCGGGAGCAGAATAGAGGGAAGGGGTGAAGGAAGGAAGAAGGAACCAGGATCTAGGATTAGTGGATTCGCCCAACAGCACACACACGTCAAGTCACTACCTAATGATAGCGTTGAGACGCGCGGGGCTGTGGGGGCGTGGCCAATTTATAGAACGTGCCGTGTGAGACGTGAAAGCTGGTGCGAGGCAAGTCGCTTGTTGCGGCCATGTTGGGAGCAACAAAGAATACGAGCCCCGGCGCGAAAAGGACCAGGAAGTCCAGAAGGGGCAAGTTCTATGGGTCATGACAAGAAGAGTCAAAACCCTCTGTATAATCCGGTTAACAATCACCAGGGTTACTTTAAGTTTGGAGAAACTAAAGCGATAACAAAGAAAGTAAACTATGCACGCCCGTTATCACCAACGGAACCCATTACGAAAACAACCTACTCCAAGCGACAGAATGACACTCGGGGTAGTCCAGAATGAAGTAAAGACCCTGGGTTAGATTCAAATTTGCTTGGGGAGGCCTAGGACAGAGTCTCCATTCCTATGGAAGAGTTTGGTTCAACCGTCGTGGGCTCCCCTGATCCTTTATCGATTCAAGATAGCAGACCTCGATGGATCGAAACAGGAAACAGCATAGACCCAGATGTGGGAAATCGAGAAGAAATATTAAATCACTCTACGCCGAGACCAAAGAAATTATTGAGTACTACGGAGCATCCCTTAGTTCAATCGCCACTGCAAAATAGAAGATCAACAGCACTACTTTCACAGAGTGGCACAGAGACTCCTACAAAAAAACGTATCTCTTTGCCATTATGTCTGCTGTATCCATTGCCCTGGCGCCCTCCAGTAAACTCTATGAATCTTTAAATGACACACTCAAGGACCACACAACATTTGCAGCAAGCAATGATGCATACGAAAATGATATAATTAAATGGGCATATCACATCTTTGGAATCAAAGAGAGGGCTGGAACCTAACACAGGAAACCTCCAACAACTTCCTTGTCTGACTCGACAAAACCTAGGAAAGACCTTAAGCAAAGTTCTAAAACAATCAAGTCTATAAGTATTGGAACTCACCCCAAACCTCCTGTAAGTAACTCACACAGGGTAGATTAATTGTTCCAACTGCCTAGAGCTAGAAAATCAGAAAATGGATGTATGGTCCTGAAATTGAACGGCCACTTATTGAACTCAGAAAACCCACCTACGGGGCGTGTAGGTGAGGAACTGAACGAGAAAAGGGCAAAAACAAATCATCAGCCCGCCACCTCAAAGCTCGAAGGAAACAATATTCATGAAGACTTTGAAAATTACCCCATATTTTCGCAGGGGAAAGAGAACAAACGAGCAGAAGGAAGACGTGTAATAATTATAGAAGACACTCCTAAGGACGTTCTAGCACTACAAAGGAGTAAAGATTTTAAAACTCCTAAACTTGTTCCTGTTCCCGCACCAAAGAAACAGGCAGCAGCAGGTTCCGGAAACATCTTGGATACCCAACTGAAAGGATGGGATATTGAGATGCCCAACCCCCCACAGATTCACATCGACAAATCTGAGGATAGTATAGATCTAATGGAGTTATCTCTATACTCAGTTGAAGAATCAGAGTCAGAATTGCAGATTCCAACATGGGCGAAAGTATTGCCAACAGCAAACCTAAGTACGCCACCCTCAACCCCCAGCATACATCAGATGAGAAATGCTCTACGAAGTTCATGACCTTGGCTGAAAGATGCAAAAAATTGACAAAAGACCAAAGACCCCCCGAATGGAGAGCTAATGCTCAATTTACCAGGAGGAAAGAGATAAATGTGATCTCCCCCACCAAGCCCCCAAAGCCTTTCGACAAAAACAACATCAGAATACGTGTCGGAACCAGAGTCGTGAAAGACGTTTGTCAGCAGAGCCATCAAGAACATCTAAGATTTTGACTTAGAAAAGGAGAATGAAGTCACCACACAAGCCTGATAGAGCAAAAATATCAAATTCAACGCAAAGAATAAATCAAAGAGAGGAATTGAAAAAGGGGCGACATATTCCTTATAGCCAAAAGATAAAGAGCCATTGCACTTTCAAGCTGGAGCAAATAGGAAATAAACAAGATGACACCATCCTTAACAGGAAAAACGTTATGATTCTTTTCCAGTGCATTCCCAACTTGCGATAGATTCGATCGGAAGACGTGAAAATAGTAGAATTCGGAATCAAAGGGAGACAGTATAGTGTATTTACACATACCCTTATTAGTAGTCTGTGGGATGTTAACGGCGGCTATGGAAAGCTTTCAAATGTTAGGCTTCAGCCTAACCGATTGCTCAAGTGTGAAGATTACCACTAGAGAACAAAAAGAAAACCAGTCTCTCTGTAAAAATAGAACATCCACGCAGACTACTGACCATCGAGTGAGACTGGTTGAAGACAATACCTGTGAAATTACATTAAGAAGAACAGAAATGAGAGAAGAGGCATCAAATTACATGTGTGGAAAACATCAAGCACAAGAAGATCAAGACTATGAGAATCGGTTAGGATCCCCAGGATTCCAAGAAGCTGACCCTGGGAACGGGAAGGGACGGGAGAAGATGACATTTCCCAGGATTTCAGTATGGAGAAGGCGATTTTGGCCGTGGCTGAACAATCAATATCCATGGGTTCTTGGAACACCAGAGGTTTTGGCCATCTCCTGAAACCCAGTGATGTTAATCTGGGTGCCTTCAACATCATGTGTCTCCGGGGGACATGGCTAACCAGAAAGCCTTATCTGGATGGCTTTGAAACTTACTTGTCACCGGCATCAAAGGGCCTAAAGGGTCAGCCATCCTCAGGACTTTTGACAGAAATACGTTCCGGAAGCAAATTTCACTACGTAAAGCCTCTAACCTCGAATCTCTTTTTCCAAGTGTCACTATTAAACTGGAGACAAGAAAAACATCAAAATAAGAACGATCAAGGGGACGATCTAGTACTAATCAATACGTATTGGAACCTACTAGCCATAACAAACGTGAAATTCATGAAAATGGTTGAGAATATTCTCGAGGAAGCCTGCATAGCCTGTCAACCAAAATGTATCATACTTTGTGGCGATTTAAAGGCTTCCCGCTTGAAATTGAAAGGAAACAATTTCAAAAAAACGTCTCTAACTATGGTGAGAGGATCATTGTGGTCATCTTTGATAGCTTCCCGCGATTTACATAACCTTCACACATTAACAGAAAAAGACACAGAACAGATACCAACTTGGGAGAGAAATCACCAGAGTGCTACTATAGATTACATATTTGTATCCAGAGAGCTTCTCCCATGAATGAGTAAGTTCAAAACAATTAGAACCACCAACAGTGATCACAATCTTTTGAGGGCTAGGTGGACAACAAGGCGGGAGGCTAGATCAAAGATGACGGCAAAAGTCGAGGCCTGTAGTGGTGGTACTCACCTCAGATTAAGTGCAAAAGCAATCAAAGAACTAACTGATACCTATGACCAGATCAGAATTGCAAATATAGATGAAACGACTACAGGTTCCATTGAATGCAAACCACTTCTCACTGCTTATCAAACTAAGAAGAAAAATTGGAGCAACCCCACATTAAGATCGCATCAACATGAATATGATAAACATCTGGTTGCTGAAAGGAAAATACTTAGAAAGGCTAAACGCCTGGCACAGAAAAAAAACACTCGAAAACATCAAGACCTGGCCATTGCGGCAGTTAAGCGATATAAAACCTGGCTGAGGTCTCAACGAGTAATTCTATTGCAGGCCGACGCGGCTGAAATGTTGAAAGTAGTTTGTTGCAGGAAATCTAGAGAATTCAAAAACAACAGCAAACGATAAAAACAACTCATTGTTAAACAATGTAGGAGAAAAGGCCTGAACAGATCATTTCACAGCACTTTTCCAAAAACCAGATGAAACCCTTGTTATGCGCCAGGAGAAGAGTGCCTCTGCATGGAGTGTTCCTTGCGATATGGAAGGGATCAAGAAGAAAATATTGAAATCGAACACCTCAAGGGCTCTGGGCCCAGACGGAATCACCAATGCAGATTTAAAAGAACATCCACGAGAATGGGCCTTTTTCATTCACACATTAGAAACTGCATGGAAACGAGATCTATTCCGTCATCTTGGACAACATCAGTTGTGGTTCCTATTTACAAAAGTGGACCTAGGGAAACAGCAAATAGTTATCGTCCCATAGCCTTACTGGACATTATTGGTAAGGTCTTCGGCTCTTTGATGTTGGACAGTTTTCAATCTTGGGCTAGAGCATCCGGTAATGAAGACCCTTTTCAATCACGGTTCGTAAAGGATGCGGGAACATCATCAAACATCCTACTCCTAAGTATGTTAAAGGGAAGAATTTTGGACGGCAGCCCAAGGATGTTTGTGGCTTTCGTTGACCTGGTCCAAGCCTTTGACAAGGTCAACCGTGAAATCCTGTGGGAAAAATTGTCCGAAAGAAAATGCCCCAACAACATCCTAGAGCCAATCCAATCCCTCCATCGAGAGGTAGCATTCAAACTGCAATAGGGGTTAAACAGGGGTGTCCCCTAGCACCTACCCTTTTCAATTCGTACCTATGGGACTTTAATGACCACAAATCCAACATTAGATCTTTTCCTCCAACAATAGGGGGGGGTAAAAGTCTCCCGTCTTCTCAATGCGGACAATCTAATTTTATTAGATCAAACAGCGATCGGACTCCAACGTCAGCTAAGCAATCTGGCAAACTACATCACCAAGAACAATTTATAAATAAATAAAAAGAAAACTAAGATCATGATTATGGAGAAGCCGACAAAGAAAAAAGAGGTTTTTCACTGGAAATTGGAAGCGCAGGAAATAGAACAAGTGAAAGAGTTTAAATACTTGGGAGTGATCTTGAGTAATAGCAAAAGAGAAACTCCAATGCAAGCTAACCTATTTGAAAAAGCAAAGAAAGTAACTGCACAAGCAAGAGCGAAGGACAGAAAATATGGCCGACTCTCAATGATCCAGGTCATACAATTTTACAAAGGAAAAGTTGTTCTATCCTTGATGTATGGTTCAGCCGCGTTGCCAATGATTCCAATGGAGACCTGGTTACGATTGGAAGGCCTTTTTTGGCGGCGAGTACTGAGTCTGCCAACATCGACTTCAATGGCATCATTACGTCATGAACTATGCCTAACATCGTTTGCAATCAATGTTAAAAAGAAACTTGCTGATGCTCTATAGGAAAACACTCATAAGCAATCGCATAACATTTTTTAAAAACTCTTATTATTGATTTTACAACATTTTAAACCATTCCCCAACTGTTCCCCCATTCCCCCACTCCCTCGCCACACCCCAGAGGCGACTTCTGCATTGTCCTTGGTCCATTCCTTTCATGAACGGACCGCCACACGAAAATGGTCTTTGAGGAAGGCCACAGTTTCTCCCCAGTCTTTTGCAAAGTTGACCAAATTGTTGTTCATGGCGTACATTGCTCACTCGAGAGCTATGCTCTCCCATATCTTCTGCAGCCAGTCCTACAACAGTGGTATCTCTGGGCTTTTCCACCTCTGTGCTATTGTTGTCATAGCTGCTAGCGTGAGGACTACCCTTGCTTTTTCACGGGATCTAGGTTCCTCCACCCCGGTATCCCCTTTGATTCCTAATAGTATCTGTGCCAGTGATCTGTTATCCCCTGCTCCGTAAGCCTGCTCCTATAGCGTTTGCACCTCCTGCCAGAACAGCACAATTTTCAGGCATACCCACCAGATATGCTCTGCCATGCCCTCCATTCCACAGCCCCTCCAACAGCCCCCTGCGGTCCCCGGGTATATCTTGTGGAGTCAGGCCAGTATATAGTGCCAACCAAGCAATATTTTGTACCATGCTTCTTGCAGCTGAGAAGCTCTAGCCAACTTGGGGATCCGCCTCCACAACCTCTCCCATTCCTCCCTTCCAATGTCCCTCCTCATAATTCCCTCCCCTCTCCGCATATATGGCCACTGCTGCCAAGAATTTGAGTTATCTAGTACCCTATACAGGTTGGATATGAGACTGTTAGACCCATCGTTGGATAGGAGGAATTTTTCAAACTGAGTTGTTTCCCTGGTCGCTGCTTGCCTGTTTGCAGGGTGCAGCACCCAGTGTCTGATCTGGGCATACCGAAGTCTTTCCCCCTCCCTTACCGCAAATTCCCTTTTACAATCTTCAAACGTGCATATTTCCCCCACCCCCTGGAACATATCCCACAACTTCCTACAACCTCCTTCCTGCCACTGCCTGAATGCCCCCTTCTCAAGCCCAGGTGAGGAATCCCTATTGTTAAATATATGCGTGAAGGGGAACGGGAAGGTCGTAATTCCCTTGGTTCCCACCAGTTTGTACCAATTGTCCGCCACCAGTTTAGTTATAGTGCTTTCGTATATGTGCTGTGGCCTATGTTGTTTCGGTAGCCACAATACTTCCGCCAGCCCATGGTGCGCCACTGCTCTGTCCATTTTCACCCATTGTTTATCTTGTGAGCTTTCCCCTTCCCGAAGCCATTCTCTAATTACCCATAACTGTGTAGCCTCGTAATACTGCTGGAAATTCGGTAGCGCCAGACCTCCCTCCCTTCTGGGTGCCATCAATAGGTTCCCACTGATTCTCGCTCTCTTTCGCTCCCATATGAACTCGTTGGTCAGGGCTTTTAGCTCCCTAAAGAAGCTTGTTGGTATTCCCTGTGGAATCAACTTAAAAAATACAACATTTGTGGGAGTGTAAGCATTTTGACTGCCGCTAGCCGTCCCAGCCACGAAACCCAGAGGTTCCTCCACCTGAAGAAATCCCTCTATATTTCCTTCAATAACGGGGGATAATTAGCCGCGTAAAAAGCCCATTAGGCTGTGATTCGCACTCCCAGAAATTTGATTCCTCCCGTTCTCCATACAAAGGGGGTAGCTGACCTCAACGCTTCCCGGTCCTCTGCCTTCAGGGTCAAATTCAAAATGTCAGATTTGCCTATGTTGACCTTCAAGCCTGAGGCTTCCCTGAATTCCTGCAACAGTGTTCTGCTTGCATGGATAGACTGTATTGGTGTTGTGAGGGTAAGCAGCATGTCTCAGCGAACGTTGCTACCTTTTGGATGTCCCTCCCGAACGGGATGCCCCTAATTCCCTCTGCCTCCCTTATAGCCTGTAGGAGGGGCTCCAAATAAATTGCATAAAGCATTGGGGATAGCGGGCATCCTTGTTTCGTGCCCCTGCTGAGCCTAAAGGGTCTTGACATGTCCCCAATGACCGCCACCCTTGTTGACGGTGATTGGTAATTGGCTTGAACCATTTTCAGGAATTCCCCTCCAATACCCATTTTCTGCATTAACCGAAATAGAAAGGACCACTCTACATGGTCAAACGCCTTTTCTACGTCGAGCACCAGTAGGGCCGCATGAGTGTTTGTCTTCTGTGCCTTTTCCACCAGGTGAGCCACCCGCCTTATGTTGTCCGCCGTCTGTCTACCTTTTATAAAACTCGCCTGGACAGGATGGATCAGACCCGGAAGATAGGGCTCGGGCCTATTTGCCAAGATCTTTGTGTAGATCTTTGCGTCGACGTTTGCAACGCGATGGGCCTGTAGGATGTTCTATCCTCTGGGTCTTTACATTGGGCTTAAGGATAAGGGTTAGTCTTGCTTCCTCCATGGACGGGGTTATTCTACTTGTTGTCCTGAAAGTATTAAAGAGAAATGTCAGGTGCGGGATTAGTTCTGTGGCAAACGTTTTATAGAAGGCTGCAGTGAAACCATATGGGCCAGGTGCCTTGTCTGTAGATAGGTTACCGATCACCCTCTGTACCTCTTCCTTCGTGATCTCCCGGTTAAGATTTTCCTCCGCCTCCCTCCCTATCTGTTTAATTTGCACCTTATCTAGAAATCCCATCTGTAGGTGGGGCTGGGGCCTCCTTGAAGTATATAAGGATTCGTAGAACTCTGCCAATGTTTCCTGAATGCGCCCGCTTTCATAACCCTTTCCCCTGCTTCTGTTCTCAGGGCTGTGATTGCGTTCTTTGACCTCGCCCCCCTCAGTAGACATGCCAAGAGAGCATCCACCTGTTTAGCCTTGGCATAATACTTTTGGCGAACAGAAAGTAACGCCCCTTCAGCTCTTTTTGATCTGAGGATTTCTAGTTGCCCTAATGCCTGTCCATATCTCCTCATAGATGCCCTTGTCGGGGTTGTGCCCGCCATCTGTCTTGCCGTCTCTACCTCTGCCTCCAGTTGAGTCTCTAGGGCCTTCAGTTGCTTCTCCCTCTGCGCCGCTGCTGCTATCAATTCCCCCCTGATCGTAGCCTTAAAGGCGTCCCACCTTGTGTCTTCTCTCGTATCCCCTCTCCTGTTGTCCACGAAGAAGGTCTTAATTTTCCCTTCTATTTCTTCTCTGATAACTGGGTCCCTGATTAAGAATTTTTGGTATTTCCAACCCCACACCCCGCTTTCCCGGCACCCTAGATTCAGTTGGATGGATACAATCTTGTGGTCCACTATTCCGATGGGGCCCGTCTTGACTTTCTGAACCCGACCCAGCAGACCCACCGAGACCCAAATATAGTCAATCCACGATAGTGACCCATGGACTCCCGAGAGGAAAGTGTAGCCCTCCTCGTCCCCCCTCAGTTCCCTCCACACATCCCGTAGTTCCACTCTCTCGACCCTGTCTCTTAATTCCGTTGACATCACCGCCCCCCCACCCCTCACCAGGCCCCCCGACCTGTCCTGTTCCCTCTCCCAAGCTATGTTAAGGTCCCCCATCAGGATTATGTGCCCCCTCGCTTTGTCCTCAAGAACCCACAGCACCCTCCACAGAAACTGCTCCTGTCCGGAATTTGGTGCGTACACCACGGCCATGGTGTATGGGAGTTCCTGATACGTCCCAATAGCTACGATATATCTACCCCCTTATCCCGTATGGTCTCATTGATCTTGAAGCCAACTGTATTTTTGATGGCCAATGCTACTCCCTCTGTTTTGGTCTTCCCGGAAGCATGCAAAATTTGGTTAAACCCCCTCAGTTTCAGTCGCCCTTGATCCTTGTGCATGAGATGCACTTCCTGGAGCCCCAGGACATCCGTCCCCTCCTTCTTCATGAATTGCTCTAGTTTTTTCCTCTTAAGGGGAGAATTTAACCCCCTAACATTATAAATTACCCACTTGAATGATCATCACCCTGCTCTCGCCCCTGCTTTACCTTTTATCCCCCTGACCGAGTCGCCCCTTTTCCCCTCCCCACCTCCCCAACTGGATTCCAATCCTCTCTGCTCCCTCCCTCCCTCGCCACCGGGTCTCATCGCCCTTTCTGATCCCAAGATGTTTTCGCCCCCTCCCCCCTGCTCTATATTCTTTCCCTTTTTGCCCACCATCCCTTTGTCTGATGTCTATTCATGGCTCCCCTCTGCCCGTTGCCCCCTTCTCCTCACCATTCAGCTTTTCACCTCCCTCCCTATATGGTGGGCCGCATAACGTAGTCCTTCTCCTCCTTTTCTCTCCAACCGTGGACCACTCCCATGGCTTTGGTCTCATTCCACTCACCCACTCCGGAGCCCTCCCAGACCTGCCCTCCCTCTGCTCCTGGTCCAAGTCGAGGTGAAGCAGGTTTGTGCCTTCTTGTAGAGTAGTTATGCGTTTTTGCCCCCCTGCCCACTCGAAGAGGAGACCAAAGGGAAATGTCCATTTGTATTTGATCCCCTTTTCCTTGAGTACTGTTAGGACCGGCCCCATCTGGCGCCATTTGATCAGCGTGCTGTTGGCCAGGTCCTGGAATAGTTCCACTCGCTGGTCTTGGCACAGGATCGGTTCCTGTTGTCTTGCTGCTCTCAGAACTGCCTCTTTTTGTGTGTATCTTGTGAACGCTGTAAGCACATCCCTTGGCCTGGATTTTGCATCTCTGTTGAGGCGTCCCACTCTATGGGCTCTATCCAATCCCACACTGTTTGGGTCTGTTTCCACTAAAATATCTCCACAGATGCGTTGTATGGTCCCCTTCAAGTCCTTGTCCTGTACAGATTCCGAAAGAAGTTTGAATCATATATTTACCCTCCGGGACCTTTTATCCATGTCTTCCATTTGGAGTTCAATATTCCGGGTAGCTACATCCAATCTATCAATGGCTTCACAATTCGCTCTTGCGTCTTCATCCACTGTCTGAAGACCCCTTTCCAAAATGTATGTTCTCTCGCCCAATTGACTAAATTCCTGTTTAACCTATCCCAAGACCGCGTTGAGGTCTAGTTGCAATTGATCTTGGAATGTTTTGACCAGGTTGGCCTGTAGGGTCAGCATTTCTCCATGGAAGTTCTGACACGTGATTGGTGCTCTTGGGTCAGTCTACTCTAACGTGTTGCTGCCCATTGCCCCTTCCTGGGTACCTCCGGGCCTCAGTGGCTTCCCTGACTGTCCACATTGTGGGTAGTGTACTGGGCGTGTCTCCTTGGGGGTTCACCCCTCTACTCGCTTTGCCTTTGTTTTTATGATGTAGTGTGCGCCAAATCCCTCTGTCGGCGAAAGCGACCTCTTGGTGCCAATCCCTCTCCCGGGTTCACTCCTGCTTCACCCACTACCACTCTGCCCTCTGGGGAGCTGCTCCACGGCCCCTTCCTTCTCTCTGAGATACTCTTTCTATGTACCACACCCTCTCCCACGCTTATGTTGCTGGGGAGTGCTTCTGTTCTCTTCTTGTCACTCCTGGCCTCGGGTGCTCCCTGTCCCCAGGGCCTGCCGACAGTGCACTCTGCCCCCCACTGCTTCTCACAGCTTGAGTTGGGACCCTTTCTATCCAACCGTCTATACACTGCCTATCCTGATAGGTGCTCTTCTCTTCTGTGCCAGATTTCGGGTCACCTTGGTGCGGGCCTCTCTGATCAATTCCTTTGTGCCCGGGGCCTGTGGCAAAGCAACTCTGGCATTAGTGTGCAGGGGGGGGGGGTCTACCTCGCACGGCTCCGTGATAAGCAGCCACCCTACCCCAGAGCCCCTGGTGATGCTTTGTGTGCGTTTGGGATCGGGCGGCTGAGGGAAGCTGCTTCCTCCCACCGAGCGGGTTGATTCCCACCCTTTGCCCGTTATATTGCGAATCTGGGGGCTAAACCCAACAGATGTGCAGGCAGGGCACCCGAGTCACGGCCATAGTGCTCCTTACCTTGGAGCTCTCTTCTGGACTCCACTCCTTGCCGCCGCGGCCTCCTTCCCTCCTCCGGAGGTCCCCTGGCGGGAAGCCGGTTCCTTCCTTTCCGCTCCCCTTCTTTTCTTCCGCTACATCCTACGAAGAGCTGCCGCCGCCTTAGCCCCTCCCAGGCCACCAGGTCTCCGGGCCCTCCTCTCGCACACCACCTCTGTCTCCCTCGCTGGAGAAAATTAATTCCTGATTTTTCTCAATTTATGCTGCCTATCACTCATCTCCTAGAGAAAGGAACACTGTTCGTTTGTTCAACTCATCACCCATTCTGTCGCAACCTGATAGCGCGAAACCTTTCATCATTGAAAATGACGCTTCGGAAGCAGCCTGTGGGGCAGTATTAAAGCAATAACACAATGATGGCCTTCAACATCCCCTGGCATACCTATCTAGGACACTAAACCCTAGCAAAAGGAATTATACCGTCCTTGAAAAAGAACTGTTAGCCATCCATTAGGCATTCTTGGAATGGTGTCATCTGCTGCTGGGTGCTCTGTTTCCTGTAACAATTAGAACTGATCACTGAAACCTACATGTGCTCCAATCCTTGGAATGCCGAAACAGCAGACAGGCCAGATGGGCATATTTCAAAACAGAAAAAAGGAGGCCCATTCTGCTGCTCAAAGGAGGCTGATGACGCTTTCAACAGCTAATACATTATTTATTTATTTATTCACATTTGTTGAGCGCACAGCAGCCCGAAGGCATCGTTGCGCTTGTTACAGTTGTGCTTATACTTAGTTACATACAGTTCAAGTCCGTATATGTTACATTGGACGAGGTAACATACATACATTGAAAGGTAGGTATCTGGGTGCGAGTACTTAATTGAAAAGAGCAGTTTTGAGTTTTTTGCGGAAGGTGTAGAGGGACTTTTCGGCTCTGAGATCAGTAGGGAGGGTATTCCATAGCTTATGGGCGAGGTAGGGGAAGCCTATTCCCCCTGCCTTGGTCCTGTTGATGCGAGGTATCGTTAGTTGATTGGTATATCGTAGTCTAGTCGGTCTGGTAGATTGTTTCACTCAGGCACCCATATTCTGTCAGCCTGATGTTACCAAGCCCTTTCTCGTGGAAACCGACGCCTCAGAATATGCGATAGGCACGGTACTAAAACAACTACAAACTAATGGCATTCAACATCCCCTGGCATATGTGTCTAGACCATTGAATGACAGTGAACAACACTATTCGGTATTGGAAAAAGAACTGCTGGCTATACGTCAAGCTTGTCTTGACTGGCAACATCTTTTACTAGGGGCAATGCATTCAGTTCAGATTCGTAAGGACCACAAAAATCTTCAAGTTCTACAATCACTGGAATGTAGAAACAACCGCCAAGCCCGCTGGGCCTTCTTTTTCACCCAATACCAGTTGGAACTATCATACATCCCTGGTTCTCACAAACAAACTTGCAGATGCTCTTTCACGCAGACCTACAGAAAAGAACGTACCAATCATGCCATATGTCACTGTCTTTCAGGGGAAAAAATACATTTATCATGTTGATGATTTTATGCAACTCCTTAAACAAGAAAACATACACTCCCCTTTATGGTCCACCATTTACACCGACAATCCTTGGAAATTAAGAAAAGAACAGGAACTACTTTATAAGGATCACCGCCTATTTGTCCCAACTGAACGGATTAGAAAGATCGTACTACGACTTTGCCATGATTCACTTCCTGCTGGACATAGAGGGATCAACGCTACTAGACACATTATACTTCGTCATTTCTGGTGGACAGCTATGGATCTCACCATTAAACAACACATCAAATCATGTGTTCTTTGCGCTCAAACCAAAGAACCCAAAGACACTCCCATTGGTCTCATTCTACAACCAAAATTACCATCACAAACCTGGCAAAGGATTGCCACAGGTTTTTTTGTGGAACTCCCAGAGTCCAAGGGATGTACCACAATCATGGTAACGATTGACTATTTTTTGAAATTAGCCAATTTTTCACCATTAGCTAAACTTCCCACTGCTGCCGAAATGGCTATCATATTCTATTCTGATATATTCAGACTACACGGTCTATCTGATGTCATAATCTCTGATCACAGACCTCAATACATTTCTCATTTTTGGTCTGATCTGTGTCGTCAAACAGGTGTATCACCCACAGAGCAACAGAGTCACGGAGAGAGTAAATCAGACTCTCGAACAATACCTCAGTTTTTTTGCCACAAAGGATGACGAAGACTGGGTCACTCCCCTTCTGGTGGCCACATTTTCATACAATGGGCCTCATTAGGATCCAGGCGTTAAGGGGTTAACGGTGCCGTAAAAGGTGTCGGTGCCGTTAAACCCTTAACGCCTTACTACGAGGTCCCTTTGCGTGACCCGACCTTAACGGCTGGTCTAGACCAGCCGTTAAAGTAGGGGCCCGCAAAGGGACTCTCGAGGTAAGTACGGTACCGCAATTTGCCCTATGGGGCAAAAATGGGAATGGGGAAGGGCCATGGTGGCATGAGGAATTACCGCCCCGCCAACCTTGGAATGGGGTGGTTATTCCCCATTCCGCCATGGCGGACTCCAGCATCGACCATGGTGCTAATAGCACCATGGTTTTCCGCCGGAGTCCTAATGAGGGCCAATAACTCCATTCATACTTCTACTAAATTTATCCCATTCTTTTGTACGTATGGATATCATCCATCAGTTTTTCCTGTACTCACTAGTGAATCCACTACACTCCCATCAGTGGAACAATGAGTCACCGACATTCAGAGTGTTCATACACTGACCTTGGAATAATTGGGGTCTGCTCGTCTAACTACCAAGTTCTATGCTGATCGCAAAAGGAAACAAGCCCTCTCGTTTAATATTGGTGAGAAGGTGTGGCTTTCTTCTAAATATCTACCCCAAAATCTATGTCTGTCTAAACTTTCTCCAAAATACTTTGGTCCTTTTCGGATAATCACAATCCTCAATCCAGTGGCATATACTCTACAGTTGCCTCCCTCCTGGTCTTGGATACATCCCACCTTTCATGTCTCCTTGTTTCAGCATTGCCATCATTCACCCTACCATCAATCCTCCCTACCACAGGGACCTCCTCCCTTACCAGTGCTGGTAGACCAGCAGCCGGAGTATGAGGTTAGCCGCATCTGTGATTCTCGATACCGACTTGGGAGACTTCAGTATCTTGTTGGCTGGAAAGAGTATCCCTCTAGCGAGAGGTCTTGAGAACCCATTACCAGCCTGCATGCCCCTGTTCTGGTACGTCGATAGCCAGGAAAACCCGATGGAGTGGCTCGTTTGAGGGGGCATACTGTCATTAATAGACCATACAGAAATTGCTCCCTTTGATCTAAGTGGAGATTTCCGTGTACTTCCTCGACCATTAGACTCTGTTGCAAGATGGCGCCCCTTTTGCCTGCATGTTTTTAGGCCTCTTCTGTCATGGCCACTAGTCATGGGGCCAGTCCTGGCGCCTCTGGCACCAGGCTCATGTTAAAGTGTGCTGTGCACACTCTAGGCCTAGGGCATGTGCAATTGGGCCGGGCGTGGCCCAAGGAACAGAACTGGAAGGCACGTGCTACAGGCCCAAAGAAGGGCAAGGTGGAGTTTGTAGGTGGAGCTAATGGGAGGGGCCTGGACCAGCCTATATAAGACCAGCCCATCCACGTGCCCTCGCTTCGCGTTATTCTGCTTCCAAGCAGCGTAACGCTCTCCGCTGTACCTACCCGTGCCTCACTGGATTACAGCCTCATCTTCGAGATTTCCTGGAAACGCTTCTTTCCTACAGTCTGCTGCCTCATCACTGCGAGCGGCTTCTCGCCAGCTACTCCATAGATGCGGACGCGTCTTACCTGCTGTCAGCCGCTCCATCTCTGGACGCGTTTCCCATCTGCTACCAGCCTCTACATCGCTGAGTGTGCATATTATCTGTTGCCAGCCACTACATCGCTGAGCGTGCATCTTACCTGTTGCCAGCCGCTACTTCGCTGAGCGCGCATTTTACCTGTTGCCAGCCGCCACATCGCTGAGCGCACATCTTACCTGTTGCCAGCCTCTACATCGCTGAGCCCTCCAGCTGCTACATCGTTGAGCGCGCCTCTTACCTGCAACTTGTTGCGGCCTGTGCCGGACTCTTCTTCTTACTTCCATTCCATTAGCGCCTGAGACAAGTCTTATTCCTGACTGACATTCCACCATGGCCGGAGCCGGAGACGCCCTCCTGCAACCGCGAATCTTCATCGAGGACCCGGACACCATTCTTCATTGTCGGCCTGCACCTACGAGGGAAAAGAACAAACAGGTTAGAACTCATATGCATTCAAACGGCCGCATATATACAGGAGACTAAAGTTCCCTTATAAAGACCAACTTACCTGTCACTGTGGACACTACATCAACCTCTAAGGTCTTCTGGACTGTCCTCAATCCAGACTCCCTTCCCGTACCTATGGAAATGGAATGAGACATTGCAAGAATTACCGCTAGACGGAATACAGTCATTCTGATCAAACTATAATCATACTAAAGACTTACCTCATATGTGGATTGGTCGCAGCTGGTCTGGATCAACCTTCCCACGGGCCAGTGAAGTAACTTGGTCCATTCTACGCACCCCTACTAGGAAAGGCAGGACGGATAGCTAAACATCACAAAACTACAGGTGAGCGTCTATGGGAAAGTGCTTGCCCACCGTATTCTGGCACGAAAGGGCTGGGGGAAGTCACGGTATCCCCACTCCATTCTCATTGCCTCTCCTCTTCACGCAGGGGCAACACCCATCTTCTGAGCCACAGGTCCAACCACTCTCTGAAGGGGAAGGTGATTTCGAGGAACCAGACCAAGGGAGGGCTCCAACCGTGCCCCAACACCCCCGCGTAAACCAGGTGAGCGTAACATCTACTCATCCAATATGGCGCTCTGCTACTTGTGCGCGACATGAACACTTTGCTGCTTTTGGATAAGAGGATGCTCCGGACCCAGCTCGGTGCGTCTCAACGCTATGGCTTCCTTAGCTCAGCGCTCCGGTAATTCAAATTACCCATGTTTTGCTGTTTTCTCCTGGCTCTCTCCTTTCCTGGTTCCTGGTTTTCCCTGCCTTGTCTTGCCTTCGTCTCCTCCTGCATCCGCTGCTCTGTGTCTTCTGCTTCCCGGAATCCTCCTTGCATCTTGCATATGAGGATATTTTCCTTCTGGCTTCTCCGCTTGCTGTCTGGTAGCCTCCACGCTCCTTGTACCTTTCTGGGGGAATTTCCATCGCCTGACCTGGAAACACGCTCCTATCACCATCCGCTCCAGCGCTCATCAGGTTTTTTGCCCTTTGGGGCTTTTTTCTGTTGAACTAGCGGTTGCTTCTGGCTGTCCTCCTGATCTGTAGTTTTCTCATTGGTCAGGGTGGTGTCTGGAGACGCTCTTCCATTTCTGCATGAGTCCCAGACAACTCAAAGAAAATGCCAAACTAAGAAAACTGCGTCGGATCCTGGCTCTAAGTCACAGGAGAGAGTTAAGACCTCCTTTTCTAAAAGCTCTACGTGTCCTTCTGACTCTGAACCTGACAGTACTACAACTAAATTGATCTACCCTAGCCATGGGTATTGAGACTGCCCAGAACAACTCAGATACAGCCAAACACTTCCACTCAGTACACCGAAGTGAGGAGTGGAATTATCACAAACGTACTCAACGGCCCCAACCACAGGTATTAGAAAGGGGGCAAGGATCCTATAAAACCAAGGAATGGATACTGAAAGAAAGAACGGACGTTAAAAGACCAGACCCTAGCGGTAGAGAGGAAAGTAAAAGATAAGAGCCTCCTCTTATCTGCTTTTCATGTAGAGAAACTGGCCACTTGGCCAGAAACTGTCCAAAAAATGTAAAGGAAGAACCCATGGAAATAGGCTGTTTAAAAGGGGAAGAGTGGGAGGATCCCGAAGAAGATCTGGAAACCTTTAGCATATGTTTATGTGAGTTCTCCGCTGACTTTACATATGAAACAGCCTTAATAAATGGGAAACAAGTAAAGGCCTTAATTGACTAAATTAGCAAACAAACCGCCATAAGGGACGATTTGGTTACAACAGACCTCGAGAATGCCACCCTAGCTAGAGTTACATGTGTACACAGGGATAACGAAATATACCTCAAGATACCCGTGTACATTAACATCAGGGGCGAGTCATACATGATATCATCGGCCATCATTCCTGGACTCCCCGAAGCAGTCATTGTAGGAAGGGAATTCCCTTCAGTCTCCACTCTTTTGCAGGAATCTCCAACTTCCAATAGGGAATTTACACCTCAAAACTACTGGCACTCTAACTGTTGCTCCCAAACCTCTCCAATGTGGGATTGGACTGAGGCAGAACACCATGAATCTACCATTTACCAAAAACCTTCTGCGAAACATAAGGAGCACATTATGCACATTTATGTGCATAAATCCAGGGTCACCCCCTCGAGGCCAGTTTATGGGATACATTTGAGACAAATAGAAGCACCTCGCCTCTGCCAGCACAGAGGACAAGCAACCTTTAGAATATGCAAGAGTCCTTGTATATATCTTGTTCTTGTTCTATCCAAGGTCTTCAAGGTGAAGATCCTCGACAAAGATCAAGTATATCCACCTGGCATAGGGGAATGGCATGTAAGAAACCTGAAAGTGTCTCATCCACTAGTCCTGGGGAATCTGCCATCCAGGTGGCCAGGACACAGCCATCGATTTTGGATCCAGTTCCTTGGGGTGGACCAGTGTGGGAGGATCACCTGGGTGAGGGGTCTTCAGGGAGTGGGAGGGGGACACCATATGGTGAGACGCGGTATGTAACGCCTTTAGCGCCTTTTTAACACCTTTAACCCATCCTACCCAGTAGGATATTTAGGAACTCCAACCTCACCCCTTTTACAACACAAACACTTTCTCACTGACAGCCCGAACTAAGTTAAAACAGACTAACACCCGAGCCGTATATCTGACGTGTCCCAATACAATGGTCAAGCAAGGTCAGGTAATTACTGACCATCACACACAGCTGACTTCCATTGGACTTCCCCACATGTATAAAAGGCGGCGCATGAGATCACACTTTGAGCAAGGCAAAACACACAAGGAAACAGCAGTTCCAATATGGCAGTTTAATTAGAGGAGAAAGACGGAGAAACAGAAAGGGCTCACGAGGAGGGAAGTACCTGGGATGCTGGAAATGCATTGGAGGGACAGGGCCTCCATGTCCTTGTCCTGTAGTTCTTTTATCATGTGTGTTCTGTGTTATTATCTGCACAGGAGTCCATGTGGGACTCCTGGCAGTGCAGCTCTTCCCCTTTTTGGTTTGGTGAACAGACCCTTGGGATACCCCTATGACACCCATGGGTGGGGGTACAACCCTGTACCCCTAGTGTATGTTTTGGGCACCTCTGAGTGGCCCACGGAGCAGGGTATGGGCTGGTGGTAGCTCCATGCTGAAATTGACAGGTGCTGTGAGTATCGTCCATTTTGGGATACCCAGGCCCTGCCATTGGAATCAGTTGATTCCTGATATGAGACAAGATGGCCCTGTGGCCTTTTGCTTTCTCTTGCCTGTTACCTTGTTTTCTTAAAGTCCTGGGAAGCCCTGACTCTGTCCCTTCCCCTGACTGGCTGTTGGGTGGAATTTCTATATATGGTATTGTGGGGAAGTCCAGGCCAGACTGGCTGGAGCCTTCCCACTGACTGTATGTTGTAGGTACACCCTTGGGGTGGGACCTGGGTGAATGGAGTGTGTGGCCAATATGCATGTTCTGTTATGGGTGTCTGGTTTCTGGTATGTGACACAAAGACTGAGACAGCCCTGCCCGAAACTGGTATGAATGCAGTGTTGAGTGCTGAATGGCTGGGTGCTTGTCCCAATCCACATTCCTTGTTGTGAGTGTCTGGATGGAGAAGAATGGCCTGAATGCACTGTGAGCCCAATTGGCTGCCTGGAAGCATGAATGCCCTTCTGAATGATTGGTTGCCTGAGTGTGACCCAGCAGAATGAATGAGAGACCAAACAGTATATCTGGGAACCTCTCACAGATGGAAATTGTTCAGAAGCTGAAGTCCAAACTTGAGGCTTTTTTTTTTTTAATTTATTTTTATTTTCATTAAAACCAAACAAATTAACACACATTACAACTGTTTAGGACATACATAATCAGCATCAAACCATCACATTATACAGTGTAATTCTCCGTCCTCCCCCCTCCCACCCCACAAACTAGAGCCGGCACACTCATGTCATCTACAGGAGCATTATCGGGTATCGCAGTGCTTGTGCACTCATCCGAGTCCTCTAATTCGTTATTGTCCTGGTGAGGGTTTGCCATAGAGTTCACAAATTGCCGCCAGGCCAACAAGGGCCCTACTTCCTCCTCTCCCCCCCTAGTAACCGCTTCAAACCAAACTATGGATTCCACCTCCGCCCATCTGAGGAGGTCCGCCCACCATAGCTCCACCTTGGGTCTGTGGGCCGCCTTCCAGCCCATTGCGATCCTGCGCTTGGCCAGGATGTAGGCTAAGTCCTTCATTTTGCTTATGTGCTTTAAATCCCATGGCCTGGGAAAAATCCCAAGCATGCATGGCCAAGCTGATCCCACGTCCAGCTCCACTCCCCCACCAGCCAGTTTAGTTTTAATCTCATCCCAAAATCTGTGCACCTCCGTGCAAGCCCAGAACATGTGTAGCAGCCCCGCTTCCACCTCCCCACACCTGGGACATTTCTGCGTAGCCGAGCCTCCAAACCTTGCAATTTTCCCGGGAGTGAGATAAGCCCTGTGAGTGACATACAATTGGAGTTGTTGGAGTCTCGCATTCCGGGATACTTTTTTATGGTACCTTTGGGCTCTCTCCCATTGCCCATCTGTCATGGGTCCTCCTACTTCCTCCTCCCAGTCCTGTCTCAATTGAAGCAGCTCCTTCCCTGCCTTTGCTCTTAGAAGCTCGTATATTCTAGATATTTCGTGCCCGCCATCCGAAACATCATACATCGTTTCCAGGGAGGCATCAGGGTCATCCGCTAGCACTGTCTCCGGCCATCTCTCCCTAACCCGTTTCATGAAACTAGCGTAGGTTATATACTGGCCTTTATGCACCCCTGTCTCTTCTTGCAACCTCTGAAATTCCAAGGCCTCCCCTTCCTGCCATATGTCCCCAAGGGTGGCCAGGCCTACTGGTTCCCAATATCTACAGACCGCTTCGAACTTATTGAGAGTCGTTCCCGCATAGTGCCAACAGTGGGGCCTGCTGAGAGAACGGCTCTATGTCACCCATCATTCTCCACGTTCTGCGCCAAACTTCCCAGCCCAGCCTCAATAGCCGCCCTCTTCCCACCAGTTTGTTCTTTTGTAACCACACCACTTCATTCAAAAAGTATGGGGCCGAGTCTTCCCGCAGAAGCCTGGCTTCCGCCGAGTCTTCAGTCGACAGCCACCTGGCTATGTACAGCAGCTGCTCCGCCAGATAATAAAGATCAAAATTTGGCAGGCCTATGCCCCCCTTGTCACATGGTTTCTGGAGTTTCCACAGGGCCACTCTGTTCCTGGAGTTACCCCATATGAAGCCCTTGCACAAGCTATGAAGTCTCACAAATAGGCTCCTGGGAATCAAAAACGGGACATTCACAAAGAAATGCAGGAGTCTAGGCAGGACCACCATCTTAAGCAAGGCCACTCTCCCCATCATAGTCAGGGGCAATCTAGACCAAAACACCATGCTGTTCTTAACTCCCTCTAATGCTTTCTCCGTAATGTGTTCGTGCTCCCCCTCGATCTTGTGGTAAATATTTACTCCCAAATACCTAAATGTCTCAGTCTGCCATGGTATCGGCAGCATAGGCAGCCTCTGTAATGGGACATTCTTAAATCTACCCAAGGGGAACAGACTAGACTTCCTAGGGTTCAACGATATGCCCGAGAGGGTGGCATATCGGTTCATCACCTCTAGCACATACTGCAGGTTCTCCTCCGGATAGCGCAGATAAAGGAGCATGTCATCTGCATACAGCGATACCAGGTGTCTACCACTTACTGTACTAAACCCCACCTCCCCGTATTGTTGCCTCAGACATATTGCCAACGGCTCTAATGCCAGAATGTATAGCATGGGTGACCAGGGGCATCCCTGTCTGGTCCCCCTTCTAAGTTGCCAAGTATCTGAGATTATGGATCCTGTTTTAACTCTCGCCACCGGGGTGCTGTATAACAAATGGACCCACCTGATATATCTAGGTCCCATTCCGTATCCGCTCAGGGCCACTTTCAACCAAGGCCATCGCACCGAGTCAAAGGCTTTGACCGCGTCTAGCGACACGATAGCCAGCTCACCCGTATCTTCCTCAGTGTGGTCAATGATGTGGTGTAGCCTCCTATGGTTATCTGTAATGCTCCTGCCGGGGACATATCCCGTCTGGTCTGGGTTTATCAGCTTACCGATCACCCTCTTCAGCCTATTGGCCAGAACTGCCGTAAGTATTTTGCTGTCCTGATTCAGCATGGACAAGGGTCTGTAAGACCCACACTCCACGGCTGGCTTGCCTGTTTTCAGGAGTGGGATGATCATCGCCTCACGAAGGGACAATGGCAGTTCCCCCTGCTCATAGGCCTCATTGAACATGGCAAGCAGTGGCTGAAGCAGTTCCTCTTTGTATGTCTTGTAAAACTCACTAGGCAACCCATCCGTCCCGGGTGCCTTACACGTGGGCAAATGTTGGATCACCACTTCCAGCTCTTCCGAGGTGATAGGGGCGTCCAATTCCGCGCGTTCTAGGTCATCCAGGGTGGGCAGCTCTATGTCCTCTAACGTGTCCAGTAGGTCTTGACCCCCATCCTCCCCTGCGTCCTCATATAAGTGTCTGTAAAACTTGAGGAACTCCTCGTTCACCCCCTCCTGGGTGTTACAGATACGACCTTCCTTATCCCTAATCTCACTGATCACTGTGCGGGGGGTCTCACTCTTATACAGCCAGGCCAGCAATCTGCCCGGCTTATCGCCCCCTGCGTGTAGCCTCGCCGTGTGTTTCTTGTAATTTAGTCTACATAGCCTATCCCAGAGTCTACTGTAGGTTAACTGTAGGTCCTTTATCTTATCGCTATTCTCCCGGGCGGTATCCTCATGTCGTGTGAGACCCTTCAGCTCCCTTTCCGTTTCCTGAAGTTCCCTTTCGATGCCCACCTGGAGCCCTTTAGATTTCAAAATGGCTACTCCACGCACCACCACCTTGAACGCCTCCCATACTGTTCCAACCGAGCGCACACTGCCCGTGTTTATATCAAAATATTCCTCGATGGCCTCCCTCAAATCCTCCCGGAACCCATCATCTTGTAATGCCTCAGTCCTAAGTCTCCATGTCGGGATCCGCGCTCTGGGGGGTTGGTGTCGCCACTCTACCACCAAAGGCGAGTGGTCGGATAGTACCTGGGCCTTGTATTCTGCTCCCACCATTTCTCCCGCTATCTCAGCCGCTACGAACACATAATCTAGCCTCGTGTGCAGGTCATGTGGCACTGCATAGTGCGAGTATTGCCTATCCATTGGATGCAACCTTCTCCACACGTCTTCTAGGCCTAGATCTTTTAACAATGTCCCCAGTGCTTTGGCCGCCGGCGCCGGCTTCCCCGCTTTGTCGACTGACCTATCCATTTTGGGATTCAGGGTGCAATTAAAGTCCCCTCCCCACACCACCGCACCCCCAGCCAGGGGGCTAATTTTGCTGTAAAGGGACCTGAAATAAGCCGCTGTATCATGGTTAGGGGCATACAGATTTATAATGTGCACTTCCCTGTTCTCCAGGAGTCCTGTCACCGCCACCATTCTGCCCTCTGGGTCTACCGTTGAGCTAAGCACCTGGAGCGGCACATGCGGCGCCACCCAAGTGATAACCCCTCTAGCGTACGCAGAATACGTAGCCCCCACAACATGTCCCCTCCATTTTCACCTGACAACCTCCAACTTCTCCCTTGTGAGATGAGTCTCCTGCAGCAGGGCTATATCAATGTGCATCCTTTTTAAATACAGCATCACTTTATTACGTTTCAGGTAGCTATTGAGGCCCCGTAAGTTCCAGGTCACAATTCTGAGATTACCCGATGCCATCTACTCGGTTTGTTCCCAACCCACCTCTCCCTTCAATGCTTCCCTTGATGGTTTGTTTTCCGACTCTCTCACTTCCCCCCTCAACAGTTTCCCCCCTCCCTGTTCCCCAACTCCCATCAACTTCACACCCAGCCCCTCCCCCCACCCTGCTCTACCCCAACAAATACCCAGCTCCATCCCTGGATCTCAGGCCCACCCGCGTCTGGTCCTGTTCCGTCGCCGAGGACTAGGACACCGCAGGGTGTCACCGATCTAACAGTGACCTAACTAAGTATATTACTATTGGGTACAAGGGATGCCTCCTAGGAGCTCCCAGTCATCTATTTTAGGATTGGTGCGTCCAGAGGGTCCAGCCAGTTGATACTACAACACACTCCCCACAAACTTAATACAACTCTATATTCAAGTCCCAATGTCTTGGCCATGTCACCCTAGGTGCCACAGCCATCTGCTACTTATCTCCTGCAGCTCCCATCTGGACATCCGGTTCTTGAGGTCGGCCCTGCATATCCAGCCAATCCATTGCGTCGGTTGGCGTCTCGAAGAAAAGGGATCTGTTATTATAAAACACTTTCAACTTGGCTGGGTAGAGCAACATGTAGCGATGGCCTGCGTCCTTCAGCCTCCTTTTCACCGATCCAAAGTTCATCCTACTACGCTGTACAAGTAGCGTATAGTCCGGGTAGGCCGTGATTTTTGCTGAACCCCTTTCAATCGTTCCTCCCCTCCGGAAAAATCTGAGGATCTTCTCCCGATCCCGATAGTTCAGGATCTTTGCGATCAGTGGTCGCGGGGGGGCTCCAGGGGGCCATCTCCTTGTGAGGGCCCTGTGCGCCCTTTCAACCGCAAACCCCTGGGTCAGCACCCCGCCTGTTATCTCCTGTAAAAGCATGGATTCCACGTATTCTGTGGGGTTTGACCTTTCCGTACCTTCCGGCAGGCCCACTATACGGATGTTATTACATCTGGCGCGCCCCTCTGCTTGCTCAGCTCTGTCCTCCAGATTGCCCACCCGTTGCACGAGGGCATGGAGCTCCTTTCCATGTGCGGCGCACGCCTCCGTGTTCGGGGCCATCTCCTTCTCCAAGGCCCCAGTGCGCTCCGCAATCGTTCGCACGTCCTGTCTCAGCAGGTTCACCTCCTCCTGGACCGTTCCGATCTTGAGGTCCAGGCCCTCCTGCAGCTCTTTCATTGCCTGGCCCAACTTAGTCTCCCAGGCCACCTTTAAGTCTGCGATCGCTGCCAGCACCTCCTGGATCGTGCCCGGTGTTTCCGCCGTTTCCATGGGGGTCTCCTTGCTCTTGCCCCCCTCCGCTTCTGGGGGCGACCTGGCGTAAGCCTCCATCGTGGGATGTCGGATCCTGGGTCTGACCACTTTAGAGGACATCCTGCTATGTTAACTGGGCGAGGGCCTGCCGTGCCTCCCTCCGCACAAAGGTCCGCGTGGTCACGGACCACTCTCAGCATGCCAAGTATGTACTTGTCTCTTCCCTGACGCCCAGAGTGGGCGGTGTCCTCCCAGGTGCTCCTACCCTCTCGGTGTCGTGGCCCGGTCTCTGTCGTGTTCCTTCCGTGGCCAGTGCTCGAGTGCGCTCACCTATTCGCCAGCACTCCCTTTGTTCCCCCTCTTCCGCGATCACAAGGCCATCCGGCCCACAATGCCCAGGCCCAGAGGGGCCGCTTTAAGTGTCAGGGGATCAGCAATTGTCTCGCATCGGCCTCCACAACTGGCCTGCGCCGATGTTTCGTCTGTCCCTATGGGATTTCTCCCATCTCCCTGTGTATACAGAGTTAATCCGCTGCACTGTGAAAACTGCAGCCACTCGTTCGCGTTGGCCCCAGGATCCGCGGCCACCTTATTGGTGCGCTGCCACAATGAATCTTCCTGGGTTCTGCCGGCGTTCGATCCGATTACGCCGCGGGCCCAGCGTCGGCTACCAGTTTGCTCGACAAGTCTCGGCAATGTACAGTCCGTAGGTTGTACCAGCTCCGGGTGCGTGTGCCTTCAGATGTGCGCTGCCTCAGTGAAGAAACAGCGCGTTCCGGGCAAACGCTGCGGTCTGCTTCTAATCGCTGGTCTTGGAGTTCGATGCAGGGGCTTTACAAGACCTACATCTCGTGACCCCTGTTGTCCTCTTTGTCTCTGCCGCCATTTTGTTCCACTCGCCGATTCGGGGCCCGCGGCAGGCAGACGAGTATAACTCAGTGTCCCGTCAAAGTTTCAGCGAGTGTAGCCGTCATCTTCACACGCACAGACATTATTTTTCGGCGCCGGCCGGTTCCCGTGCACGCACTTCCCCTCCAGGATCATTTCAGGATCAGCGGAGCTCCACGAGAGCACGTCCCTTTACATGGCCGTCCAAGCCATGCCCCGTCCAAACTTGAGGCTTATTCTCGAAGCCGAGCCTGAAGAAGGTTGACTGCTGTTACCTTCGACGCAATCTGAAAGTTGCTGTGCTGTCAGAGAATTGATCCGAGAGAGGACCTGGCTAGGAGACCTCTTCCTGAGCTACAGGGACCAGCTAACCTTCAACAAGGCTCCCTGGAAGTCAGTCCTCGAAAGGCTGCTGACTGGAGGCGGGGACTGCAGAGGAATCTCAAAGCGCAGCACCCGGACATTGATGTCATCAAAGTCCATCATCGTCGACCAGGGTTCGGAGGATCGCCGTAACCGCTGGAGGCTTGTCGAAGTCGTGTTGCCCAGAAGCGGGGACAGCTTGATGCCGTGCCACTGCCGACCAGAGCCGCAACGCTCCATTGCCTAAGAACACTTTGCATCAAGGACTCCCTTGCTCATCACTGTCGATGGCTTTGTCCCGCTGGAGAAAGTCAAGGTCGCCGGCGAACCAAGGAGAATCCACTGGTGGATTTCCTGCCACCCAAAGACCACAAAGACGCTGACGACCTGACACCCTTGCTGGACCAAAGTTCTTCATTGACTCTTTGCAGCAACAAACTATCGTTGTCGAGGTGCACCGCATGGCTCATCTTCGTAGGATGTCCACGACAGATCGTCGACGAGCACCACCAGGACCGAAGCGGCTGCCTCAATGCCATTGTTCACCTTTTTCTTAGAGGGATCTCGATGATCCGTGGCTCCTGCCTTAAAGGGAGTTCACTCAAGAAGGATTTGTCGATGATCCAATGTCGAACTGTACTAAAGCAGGTACATTGGGGTGGTAGAACAATTTTAGAAGGAGATAAGACTGTGAAAAGCAATATATGGACTGGGCTTGTTTATTATCTTATTTACAGGTTGCCCAGATGGGGGGATCCTTACACAGAACTGTGACTTAATAGCAATAGTACTTTTCTGCCAATTGCTTACCCAGTTTGTTTTCCTCCTCAAGTCTATTGTTGGTTTACTTTATTAATTGATTTGTATGCCATATTGAAACTGTCTATAGTTGATGCATTTTAATGGAATAAAAGGAGTAATAGTGGTACCACATAGATACTGTATATATTTATAATTTTAGAATTGCCAGAGCACAAAGTGTGTTATTGTATATGTACATAATAAAAGCCTTATTTATATAAAGAACTGTGTTTTCACTAACATAGTATGTGGACATTCCTTTGTGGGTGCTTGGGGACTACACTGTACTTAAGAACCAGCCCGCATCACCTCCTGAGAGCTAAGCCTTGATTGTTAGTCCATTGCTACAAACAATAGAGAATCTTGGCTAGTGTGCTCTGTGCTTCTACTCTGCCATATAGAGGGCAGGAGTACAGATAACCCCCCTCCAGGCTTTACAGTACCCTTGACCTTTTTGACAAGGAACCATTGCTTTCATGGGTCCTCGGGATTTGAAAGCATAAGACCAGGAAAACCGGTTGAAGAATCCTACATTGTCTGTCAGAGATACCCGCGGGCCCTCCCGCGTCAATAATCAAGGCATGGAGAATCACCAACCACCGTGGTACTATCCCTGGCTGCATGAACAAAGCCACTTCAGTGAAAACAACACAGTCAGTGAGTTGGGTAGACCGATACAAGACTGGTCTGTGTTGAAGCCAAGAATGCAAGGAGCAACATTGTATGGCGAGCACTGGAACGAACATCGTTAAAATGTGTGTGATAAGCAATGCCTGTGAAGTTAAACTGCTGCTAAGTGATTGAACTTTAAAACAAGCTACAATACCCTTGACAGAGTCGTCTGGCACCGGGTGGGTGCTCAATCGAAGTTCTCTTTAAGGTATCCAGCTGAGGAGAAACGAAAGTAGATACATTTGATCCAAGCCCTGCAGGATGAGATCATTTGAAAGTGAACAGATAAATGTGAATAGAAGTTGTCCTGCGATGGGTCAAGCAAAATCCCACACACAGTTGAACGTCTTTGATTTTGATCAAATAGAGAAAGTTTGGAAAAATACACAAATCTGGTCTGAGCCCAGCAGAGGGAGACTATTTGAAGATTTTGTGTTAAAGTTGGTCTGGGTCCGGCAGCAGGGGGATCCGGGGTGAACAGTGAATCACCCAAGAAGATTAAAGTGGGTCTGAACCCGGTGGAGGGGCACCCGGGGTGATTCAAAAATAACCCAAGAAGTTGTAAATGAGAATCCTGAGGAGAGAAAAACCTTTGAATGTTTGCTTGTCGCATCAGGCCCTCTGAAGTAAGAGACTTTGAATGGCAAAGAGACTTTGGTACAGAAGACCTTGACACTGAGATTTGAACTAAATCCTTGTTCTAGAGAAGCCGGAGACTGTGCTAAGCTCGAGTGTGCCGCCTTGTCCCGTGCTGAAAAAGTGGGGAAGGGAAGCCAACGGCTTGAATATCCTGACATATCATTTCTTGAACACTTTTCTTTTGCATAACATTGTTTCCCACACTATTTGTATTTGGAAGTAAGGATTGGCAATAGGTTTATTAGGCCCTTTTAGTTTGACAAGACACCACTAGGACTGCTTTATTATTATTTGATGGTCACAGCTTGCTCCCATCGTTAGATTTAGGATTAGATAGGTGTTCTTCAATCCCAGTTGAAGTTCCATAAACACCCTCAAACTGTCTTACTTTTGTCTGTCTTACTGTCTTGTTCAGAAGGGAATTGCCATAGCATTTTGGTGCTGGACTGCCCATGTGTCGGGACAAAGACTGATATGCAAATGGATATTTCCCATCTGTGAAATGTACAGTGAGCTCAAATGTGGCTGCAGACTCTAGAGTGGGTCCCATCCCATAGAACAGGCCATTTATGCCATGTTTGTTCTCATAGAGGAGTGCCCATGACTACATTTTAGATTTTTTCAAGGGCCTTAGGTTTAGTCACCCTAAGTGTCCTAGGGTCATCCAGACGTGGACCACTTGCTCACTGTGCTCAGAGAGACACAGCACCCCCTCGCTGATGATGCCCAACAAGGCTGAAACACGTGTATGGGGTTGATGTTGGTACTCTTGTTCAGAAGGGAATTACCATAGCATTTCGGTGCTGGACTGCCCATGTGGGCGGGACAATGACTGATATGCAAATGGATATTTTCCATCTGTGAAAGGTAAAGTGAGCTAAAGTGTGGCTGTGGACTCTTGAGTGGGTACCATCCCATAGAACAAGCACATTTTGCTTTGTTCGTTCTCATAGAGGGGCACCCATGACTAATTTTTTGACTTTTACAATTTATGTAGATCTCCCCCTTCAGTGGAATCAGACTCTGAGGAGTCAGACGACTTTGAAACTGTATCAGAAGGAGTAAAGACTTGTTTCTTTTCCAACTCAGAAAAAAACAACAGAAGGAACACTTACCCCACTGGAAGAAATTGTCAAGATCGGTAAACCCTGGACACTTTCGTCCAATTGGCGCTTGTCACTGCATCTGTGTTTTTCCTCTGTCCTTCCCAAGATGGTTTCCATTTGTTCCATTCAGCGGTATAGTCTTTTGGATAATGCCTGTCCTGTTGGTTTCACTTCTAGTGAACGCTCTCTAATGCCCGTGCAGGGAAACGCTTCTTTGCGTCTCAACGTTAGAATTAGATCCTAACTAAAAGCGAACCCTCCTTGTTTTTGCAAATTACTATTCCTTGTGATTGCTAGCCTTCCCTCATAATTCCCTGGTTGCCACCCTTCGGCGCTCCTTGTTTTTTCCTGCCTGGATTTCTGTTTCCTTGTCCTTCTGTGTTTGTTCTTCTCCTGTGTCTCCCTGCCAGTCCTACTAGCAGTCCTTTCCGTGTTTGCCTACGCCTTCTCATTTTTGGGATTCTCTGTCCTGTCCCTCCGCATCCTTGGACTACTTCTACCATCAAGCTCAGACGAACTTCGGAATTTCTGCAGACACTTTTGTACCAGTCTTTGCATCGCCACTGCATCTACAAGACCTCAGGTTTTTTCCCTCATCCAGAGGGTTTTTCCTGAACCTTTGGCAGGTTCTTCCAGGGTTGCCCTGCCAGTGTTTTGATTATGCAGGTAGGGTGGCTTCGGGTGAGGCTCGCCCCTATCTGCAGGACTCCAAGTCTAAGAGAAGATCCAAAAAGACCCCGCCTCCGGTTCCATCTCCACAGCAAAAATCAAAGGTGAGCTTATCTATTGATAAAACTGACAGAAATGGCCCACCTGCCAGCCATCATGGCCCAGCTGGCCACCCATCAGATTCAGGCTGAAGCTATGCCTCATGAGAATTTAACAAAATTGGTTGAGTTACGGCTAAGACCCCTGCTACTGCAAGGGATTCTCGAGCCGTACCAAGAGGGAGAAAATCTAGGACATTTCTTTCTGAATTTCAAGCAATTTCGAGCAATTAGCCGAGCAATTAGGATGGGAAGAAAATCTAAAAAAAATGATCTAGAACCTCCCTGAAAGATGAGCTACAGACCGCTTACCAGTTACTCAATCTTGCCCAGGGAGCTACCTTTATATTCATAAATGAGGGGCTTTTTAAAAGAGTAGTCCACACCTGTAACTTCTATATGCAAAAATTAAAGGACATTAGACTAAACCGTGGGAAAAACCCCCTTGAAATGGGAGAACGAATTAAGAACACAGTTGCTCTTTGGATTAACAACAAAATAATGGAAGAATTGGTAGAAAAAATTACTTTAGAGTAATTCACCAATTCATTACCACCCTTTTTGCAAAAAGCAGAACTACAACTAAATCGACCTACCCTAGCCATGGCTATTGAGACTGCACAAAACCACTCGGATGCAGCCAAACGCTTCCACTCGTTACACCGAAGTGAGGAGCGAAATTATCACAAACGTACTCACTGGCCCCAACGCCAGGCATTAGATAGGGGGGAGGATCCGATAAAACCAAGGAATGGATACCGAAAGAAAGAATGGACGTTAAAAGACCTGACCCTAGAGGTAGAGAGGAAAGTAAACAAGAAGAGCCTAAAGGAAGCAAACCATCTCCTCCTATCTGCTTTTCATGTAGAGAAACTGGCCACTTGGCCAGAAACTGTCCAAAAAATGTAAAGGAAGAACCCATGGAAATCGGCTGTTTAGAAGGGGACGAGTGGGAGGAACCCAAAGAAGATCTGGAATCCTTTAGCATATGTTTAGGTCAGTCCTCCGCTGACTTCACATATGAAAAGGTCTTAATAAATGGGAAACAAGTAAATGCCATAATTGACTCAGGTAACAAACAAACCGCCATAAGGGCCAATTTGTTACAACAACAGACCTTGGCAATGCCACCCTAGTTAGAGTTACATGTGTACACGGGGATAACAAAATATACCCCAAGATACCCATGTACATTAACATCAGGGGCAAGTCATACCTGATATCATCGGCCTTCATTCCTGGACTCCCCGAAAAAGTCATTGTGGGAAGGGACTTCCCTACATTTCCACTCTTTTGCAGGAAGCTCCAACTCCCCATAGGGAATTTACAACTCAAGATTACTGGCACTCTGTTACTCCTGAACCTCTTCAATGTGGGATTAGACAGAGACAGAACACCATGAGGCTACCATTCACCAAAGACCTGCAGCAAAATATAAGAAGCACATAAATACAGGGTCACCCCCTCAAGGCCAGTTTATGGTATACATTCGAGAGACAAATAGAAACACCTCACCTCTGCCAGCACAGAGGACAAGAAACCTGCGGAAGGGGATGCTGTTGAGCAGCGACTAGAATTGCTGCCTGACCCCTGAGCGCCATGACCACAGATATCCTGTTTCAATAATCCTACCCTGCAAGGTGCTAAATAGCTGATTCAATCGGATCGCAGAGTGTCGGAACTCCTGCTGCATTCCTGTCATGATCCGCAGACCATGGCGAGTATGGGACGAGTGGAGGAGAGGCTAATGCCGTCACGTCTGTGCATGTTACGTGAGCTGCAGTCTAGTTGTCTCCTTTGGTGGCCACGGACGTCTATTTCAGCCAGCTGGGGAAGGACATGCAGGTGAGTTGCAACCCTTTTCCACGTGTGATCTACGCTAGTGTGATTTTCCAGCCTTAGCTTTCCCACTTGTTATTCCTCCATTACGCATCGGTCTATTTCCTCCTTCTGAGTTTTCCGCGCTCCACGCGATGCTTACCTGTCTTCTGTGCCCGCGAGTTTACCCGCTCTCACCTGTATGCCCTTTCCATTGTTCGAGTGAACTTGCTCACTTGTTCCAGACTTCGCTACTCCGAGAAGTCTGTGTCACGCCTCGGGTTCCTGTGCTGCGGCCCCTGGGTATACCTAGTAACACCTGGAGGCTGCCCTGGCGTCTTTCCTAGTGCCAATCGGTCCATGGACATAATTGGACCACAACTCCCAGCAGACCCCGTCTACAGAAGTCACGTGACGTGCACGTAACATGCTTTTTCGCGTCCTTACACTAGGTAACTATTTGTATCCTTTCCAGCCGCGGCCTGGGTGCTCCTTAACTGAGTTGCTTGCTAGTTTGGTACAAGTGCATTTTCTTGTTGGTTTTTGTTTTTCTGGTTACCTGACTTCGGCTCGCTCTTACGGACTTGCATTTTGGATTACTCTTTGGTCTTCCGATGCTCGGCGCCCCTCGTCTGCTTTTCCCCCAGGTTGCCGGACCCTTGGCTTCACTCCTACACTATTCTTATTTGTCTTGCCCTACTGGATTGACGTGGCTTTGGTATTCCTGCTTCGTTCCACCTATCAACGCCTGATTGTGAGCATTGGACACTGATCTGAGAAGCACGCCTATCCCGTGATGTCTGTGCATCGCTCACTGCTTCCTTTTATTTATTTATATTCTTCTGAGAACGCTCTGCTACACTTCATAAGGGTACTCTGCTGCACTTCTCAAGGACGCTCTCCTGTGCTCACATAGAAACTCAACCCTTGAACACCAGTGACCTCCTGGACGCTCTCCTCTCTTCACCTTCATTGGTCACTTTCTGGATTGTTTTGTGTGGTTTTCTTTGGGACGCTCTACTGTTTACAACAGGATTTGTTCAAGACACTTGTTTAGTTTGCGCCCTCGTGCCGTTCGCGCTAAGTGGTTCCTACACAGACTTTCTTTTGGATACTGGGATTTCCTGCAAACATCAATTACAGCACTACCACTTCTCTGGACATCAAGTAGGTTTTCCAGACTTCTCACCTTACACAGCAGGTAAGAGTTGGAGAATTGAGGGTGGTTGTAGCTGAGATCCAGTAAAAGTGGGTGCCTATTCTGAAATTGTTGTGTTATTCTTTTGTTCCCTTAGCTCTGTTGCTGCTCCTGCCTTTTCATTCAAGCCCCTGGCCTGTCAGGTGACTTGTAGTCCTGCAGGCTGCGCTCTTGGGGGGAAGTCCTTGACTTTCTTCAAGTGTGTTGTCTCCTTGGGTCTGTGACGGCCTCACAGCACCCTAGGGTTGTGACAGTCTGTTCCGGCTTCTTCAGTCGGAATTCTTTCCGTACCGTACTCCCGAATGGGCTGCTGAACTCCCAGTACTTTCTGGGATTTGTAGTACCTCAGTTTCACTCATTCTGGATGCTACACAACCTTTGTTACCAGTCTGTATTTACAATGAAGACCTAGCCTCTAACCTCAAGGACTGCATATCCACCACCATCTCTTCCAGGGGTTTTCAGCATCTGCTTTTCCTTGGTTTGGGGTGGGCTCCCTGGAAACGCCAGCTGCCGGGAACATTGCTATTAGGCAAAGTGGCCTCTGGGGGAGTCCGTCCCTATCTCCACAAGAAGAAAGGAAAGAAGAACTTGGTCGAGCATGGAAAGAAAGGAAGGACACTTCATCTGACGAATTTTCTGAAGACCTCTCAGAGATTTCAAGTGTTGAGGAGGCTGGTGAAAAGGGTATTGTTAGTGGCAATCAACCAACAGTTCATGTGAGTTGCATGAGTGAGTTCTGGCAAGAGTCGCAACCCATTTGTGGATGAACGTCCCCTCAGAACCAGGTGCGGCCTCACTGGGTGAATCTGTGTGCCACGCAAACTGCTGGTGATATACGCAGGAGCCAGAGCCGATGCTGGAGGGATAACTGACGCTGTAATCACAGATGGCGGTGAGGCGGTCTTCTGAGCACCCGCCTGGTCTACTGTGGCATGCCAGGCACTCTCTGTCTGTACCAGCGCCGACCCCACCAGGGATACGGGTGTCAGAGCCAGCTTCAGGGGAACGTTCAACAGCAGAACTACAGACGGCGGTAAGGCGGTCCTTCCCACGCCCGCCCACCCATCCAGAGCACACTGGCCACCTACCGCTAGCGCTACCTGACCCCACCAGCGTCTCAGGCCACACCGGCCCCATCACACACAATGACCCGCCTGGAGCCCCGCTGACCCCACCAACCACAGGCGGACCACTGCCACAACACAAGGCTTGCAGCTCAGACACATCTAGGGATAGCAGTGACACTGTGAAGGTGGGTCTCCCCTGCATGTATGTTGCACACCAGCTACCCAGAGTGACAGGATATTAACCATATCACCACCACTGCCCCTGTGCACAGGCCCAACACCATCACCACCTGGCCCTGTGACCGCGTTACCTGTCCAGGGAGTGCACATTGACTACAGTTGTGAACAAAGCCACAACATAACTACGTATCGAATAACATATTAAGTGCTTGCTGTCTGGGAATGACCCGAGAAGGAGCCAAGAGCAGCAAGAAAAGCCCCATGGATCCATTTGCAGGCTCATCTCGGCCCAGCGCCAACCCTGTCAGCCCTCAAGATCAGGCCTCTGACACCTGCTCCTCCACGAATGCGACCGTGGACCCATATATGGCTGCAATGCAGGCTGGCTTCACGTCAGTGAATGCCAAGCTAGAGGACATTGGCTCAACAGTGAATTCACTTAAGGCAAAACCTGAAAAGTAGAGTAGCCGCATCACACAAGCAGAACCTAGAAGACACGGTCACCACACACAGAAAGGAAATTGATCAAATTAAGAAAGAGCTTTAAGCTCTCAGAGTGAAATGTGACGAATTAGAATCGCGGTTGCGCCGCAATAACATCAGGATAGTGGGCGTGTCAGAAATTCCACTGAATGTTCCCATGGAGACATTCACAGAAGACATGCTGCGCCCCTTTTTTCCAGAGGCACCATTTTCTACACATATCTATCTATCTATCTATCTATCTATCTATCTATCTATCTATCTATCTATCTATCTATCTATCTATATTCTTTTATTGCGCCACTAACCCAAAGGCCTCAGGGCGTGCACAAAAGAGAAGGAAAGAGGAGGAACATATGAACAGTTAAACAAACAAAACAAAATAGAAGAATAGAAAAACATATAGACATAATCGTAGTGGAAAAGGCACACCGCTCTCTGGCTCCACCCCCAAACCTGGGCCCCTCCCACGCACAATCATTGCTCGCCTCCTTAAAGATCATGACCGCAACCTGATACTCCAACTGTCACGAGAGAAGGGCTCTTTGCAGTTTGACTCGACCAGGATCCACATCTACCTTCATTTTTCATCTGGTGTCCAAATAGCCCGAGGCAACTTTGATGAAGTCAAGCATACTCTACACAACAGGAAAATACTGTACGCAATGATGTTCCCCGCCAAACTCTGGATACAACATGCGGGCAGATCGCACTTCTTCCACACTCTGGAAGAGGCCTCAACCTACATTGAATGAACCATTCCAATACCCCCTGACACTGATTGACTTAACCCGCATGGCGCTCTGCCACCTAGCCAAGTTCAACTGTTTATAATCGTAAGCTACTGTTAGTTCTGAAATTACTGCTGAGATAAAACACTCTGCTGTGGTTCTTATCTCATCACTATACCATAAGACATACCTTGGAATCACCCTTTTGGTGGTACGCAGAAGCACCAGACAAAGCTCCAAGGTTCTTGCTGATGTTCACAGGACTCCTCCCACTGTTTAAAGATGTTTTTTTTTATTATGGGACGACACTGTCAAGATTGAAGTACAGTGTGGGTGGGGGTGTGGGTTGGGTTGTTAATGGGGTGAAAACACAAAAATGGACAATTGCATGTGGGGATCATTTATTGGTCGGCTGTAGCATGGACATCAGGGAAATGGATTACTTACTGTTATATGATGGGGAGCGGTAGTCAGTCCATTAGGATGCTTACATGGAATATTTGTGGTCTGAATAATCCCATCAAATCTAGGAAAATTCAACTGTACTCCAAAAGACACAGAATACAAATCTTGATGCCACAAGAGACCCATGTGCACAGGCGGTTATCAGGTCACTAAAACCACAGTGGAACCGTTTGGCAGGTATGTGATTGTCTGTGGTGACTTGCATGGATGGCCCACTATACTCATTAACACGTATGGTCCGAATGTAGACAACCCAGAGTTTTACCTTAAGATCATAAGCTTGATATCCCCAATAGACGATGTTTGGGTATTATGGGGCGGGGACTTCAACAACATCATGGACCCCACATGTGATAGAACCTCCAGGAACCCCCGTACATTCACCAAATCAGCTATGGCTACAACCCAATCTATGGAATTGGCAGAAGTCTAGGTGGAGTGTACAGGGTAGAGGCTCTCTCTCACTGTATTCAAGTAGAATAAGGGAGATTCCGGAGGCAATGCTAGAATATAACAGATTAAAGGTACATACCAAGCTGTTAGTTGAAACAGGTATTCACAGGAACTGCAGGAGCAGGCTGTAAACAAAGAGACAGAGAAAAGGCAAAGACAAGCAAGTAAGCTGGGCAACTTGGATTGATCAGAAATAAGGGTGTACTGGAATATGATAAGGGGTCTCCAGGGATTAAGGAAAGCCCTTGGGATAGGTACCAGCTGATTACTCTTAACAGCAGTCATACAGCGACGTCATGACTTAGGCGTGCCAAGGAAACTGTTGTACTCAGTGCAAGGGTAAAACTGAAAGACCATATACTGAGGCCGGTACAACTTCAACGGACTACTTGAAGGCAACAGAAGTCTTCCCTTATCTGATCTGAACAGAGACCAACCCAGGGTCACACTGTAAAACGGATTCAAGTGGGGACACCACAGTGGACCAAGATGTATACAAGTAGAAAGCAGAGTTGAAAGAAATAACCAGGTACAGGTCAGGATAGGATATCAGAAGCTAGAACAGGCAGGTTGCAAGGCAAGGAGCCCAGAGGAACAGGGCAGAAGGCAGAGGAGAATCGCAAGGCTGCCAGGCAGGGAAGCCCAGAGGAGAAGGGCAGAAGGCAGCAGCGTGCGGCAGAGCCGTCAAGCGGGAGCCCAGAGGAGCAGGGCGGAAGGCAGCGGAGTGCGGCAGAGCCGTCAGGCTGGAGCCCAGAGGAGCAGGGCAGAAGGCAGCAGAGTGCAGCAGAGTGCAGCAGAGCCGGCAGGCTGGAGCCCAGAGGAGCAGGGCAGAAGGCAGCAGAGTGCGGCAGAGCCGTCAGGTGGGAGCCCAGAGGAGCAGGGCGGAAGGCAGCAGAGTGCGGCAGAGCCGTCAGGCTGGAGCCCAGAGGAGCAGGGCAGAAGGCAGCAGAGTGCGGCAGAGCTGCCAGGTGGGAGCCCAGAAGAGCAGGGCGGAAGGCAGCGGAGTGTGGCAGAGCCGCCAGGTGGGAGCCCAGAGGAGCAGGGCGGAAGGCAGCAGAGTGGGGCAGAGCCGTCAGTTGGGAGCCCAGAGGAGCAGGGCGGAAGGCAGCGGAATACGGCAGAACCACCAGGTGGAAGCCCAGAGGAGCAGGGCAGAAGGCAGCAGAGTGCGGCAGAGCCACCAGGTGGGAGCCCAGAGGAGATGGGCAGAAGGCTGATGTAGACTGGAGACTGAGCTGCAAGCATCAAAAGGCCAAAAGAGGATTTCCAGGAAAGGTCAAAAACTGGTAACAGGAGCACTAGAACGAACTCCCATTCTGTTCAAAGTGAGTTTATGAAGGCCCTCCTAGCCAGCAAGCCAGCAGGGTGGAGCTGATTGGAGACTTTGGCAGCTGTGTTCAATTAAGTCCAGCCCCGGCTTCAGTAGCCTGCAGCAGTGGTTTCTAATCAAGTGCTCTCCAGCTCTCTGCAGCCTAGCCTGCAGTAGCTTGGAACAGGTGAATGCAATCAAGCCCTCTGCAGCTCTTAGTAGCTTGCTGCAAACAAATGTATTTAGTATGCCTCCTCCAGCCCTCTGCCTTTTGGACAGCATACATCTGCTGGTTTAACCCAAAAGCCGTGAACACAAAAGTGATGGATGGAAGGTTTTGAATGAATCTGTACCACTGGCGTTGCTCTGGGCAACCTTCCACACCACTGTTTTTAGCCCATCTGCGCCATTGCAAAAGGGGTCCAGCCATATGCAAATCAGTCTGGTACTGCCACCAATGGTAGCAGGCCAGCCCGAACTGCTAGGCCAGGTCCCCTCTGCACGGAAACGCAAGCAACCCCAGACATGTTTCGGCCTTGTTGGGAAAACACCCAAAAGCCGTAATGGAACATGCAATTAGATCAGTCCAAAACTGCAGCGGTAAAACAAGGAAATACAGGCAGAGACGCATGTAGCGGTGTTGGGTGGCAGGCGAGTAGGATTGTGACAGGAATACCTACCTTTGGTGGACATATGGAGGGTACTACACCCCTAGGGAGAAGAATTCACCTTCCACTCATCCGTTCATAACTCGGGATCACGTATTGACCTCTGGTTAATCACACCTGAATGGTCCCCATGCACTACTGAATGCACCATTTGCCCTTGCACAATCTCAGATCACTCCCCATACTCCTTGACATTAAGCCAAACGCTTCCACTCGTTACACCGAAGTGAGGAGAGAAATTATCACAATACTATTGCGCCACTAACCCAAAGGCCTCAGGGCGTGCACAAAAGAGAAGGAAAGAGGAGGAACATATGAACAGTTAAACAAACAAAACAAAATAGAAGAATAGAAAAACATATAGACATAATCGTAGTGGAAAAGGCACACCGCTCGATGGCTCCACCCCCAAACCTGGGCCCCTCCCACGCACAATCATTGCTCGCCTCCTTAAAGGTCATGACCGCAACCTGATACTCCAACTGTCACGAGAGAAGGGCTCCTTGCAGTTTGACTTGACCAGGATCCACATCTACCTTCATTTTTCATCTGGTGTCCAAATAGCCCGAGGCAACTTTGATGAAGTCAAGCGTACTCTACACGACAGGAAAATACTGTACGCAATGATGTTCCCCGCCAAACTCCGGATACAACATGCGGGCAGATTGCACTTCTTCGAAACTCTGGAAGAGGCCTCAACCTACATTGAATGAACCATTCCAATACCCCCTGACACTGATTGACATAACCCGCATGGCGCTCTGCCACCTAGCCAAGTTCAACTGTTTATAATCGTAAGCTACTGCTAGTTCTGAAATTACTGCTGAGATAAAACACTCTGCTGTGGTTCTTATCTCATCACTATACCATAAGACATACCTTGGAATCACCCTTTTGGTGGTACGCAGAAGCACCAGACAAAGCTCCAAGGTTCTTGCTGATGTTCACAGGACTCCTCCCACTGTTTAAAGATGGGTTTTTTGATTATGGGACGACACTGTCAAGATTGAAGTACAGTGTGGGTGGGGGTGTGGGTTGGGTTGTTAATGGGGTGAAAACACAAAAATTGACAATTGCATGTGGGGATCATTTATTGGTCGGCTGTTGCATGGACATCAGGGAAATGGATTACTTACTGTTATATGATGGGGAGCGGTAGTCAGTCCATTAGGATGCTTACATGGAATATTTTTGGTCTGAATAATCCCATCAAATCTAGGAAAATTCAACTGTACTCCAAAAGACACAGAATACAAATCTTGATGCCACAAGAGACCCATGTGCTGAAAATAGTAATCGACTCTTTTGCACGTAGCTGGGGCCGACCAAAAATGTACAACTGATTACTCATCACAGTGTAGGGGCGTTCTAATTCTCATACATCACACATGGGGTTATCAGGTCACTAAAACCACAGTGGAACCGTTTGGCAGGTATGTGATTGTCTGTGGTGACTTGCATGGATGGCCCACTATACTCATTAACACGTATGGTCCGAATGTAGACAACCCAGAGTTTTACCTTAAGATCATAAGCTTGATATCCCCAATAGACGATGTTTGGGTACTATGGGGCGGGGACTTCAACAACATCATGGACCCCACATGCGATAGAACCTCCAGGAACCCCCGTACATTCACCAAATCAGCTATGGCTACAACCCAATCTATGGAATTGGCAGAAGTCTAGGCGGAGTGTACAGGGCAGAGGCTCTCTCTCACTGTATGCAAGTAGATTAAGGGAGATTCCGGAGACAATGCTAGAATATAACATATTAAAGGTGCATACCAAGCTGTTAGTTGAAACAGGTATTCACAGGAACTGCAGGAGCAGGCTGTAAACAAAGAGACAGAGAAAAGGCAAAGACAAGCAAGTAAGCTGGGAAACTTGGATTGATCAGAAATAAGGGTGTACTGGAATATGATAAGGGGTCTCCAGGGATTAAGGAAAGCCCTTGGGATAGGTACCAGCTGATTACTCTTAACAACAGTCATACAGCAACGTCATGACTTAGGCGTGCCGAGGAAACTGTTGTACTCAGTGCAAGGGTAAAACTGAAAGACCATATACTGAGGCCGGTACGACTTCAACGGACTACTTGAAGGCAACAGAAGTCTTCCCTTATCTGATCTGAACGGAGACCACCCAGGGTCACACTGTAAAATGGATTCAAGTGGGGACACCACAGTGGACCAAGATGTATACAAGTAGAAAGCAGAGTTGAAAGAAATAACCAGGTACAGGTCAGGATAGGATATCAGAAGCTACAACAGGCAGGTTGCAAGGCAAGGAGCCCAGAGGAACAGGGCAGAAGGCAGAGGAGAATCGCAAGGCTGCCAGGCAGGGAAGCCCAGAGGAGCAGGGCGGAAGGCAGTGGAGTGCGGCAGAGCCGTCAGGCTGGTGCCCAGAGGAGCAGGGCAGAAGGCAGCAGAGTGCAGCAGAGCCGGCAGGCTGGAGCCCAGGGGAGCAGGGCAGAAGGCAGCAGAGTGCGGCAGAGCCGTCAGGTGGGAGCCCAGAGGAGCAGGGCGGAAGGCAGCGGAGTGTGGCAGAGCCGCCAGGTGGGAGACCAGAGGAGCAGGGCGAAAGGCAGCAGAGTGTGGCAGAGCCACCAGATGGGAGCCCAGAGGAGCAGGGCGGAAGGCAGCGGAGTGCGGCAGAGCTGTCAGTTGGGAGCCCAGAGGAGCAGGGCGGAAGGCAGCGGAATACGGCAGAACCGCCAAGTGGAAGCCCAGAGGAGCAGGGCAGAAGGCAGCAGAGTGCGGCAGAGCCACCAGGTGGGAGCCCAGAGGAGATGGGCAGAAGGCTGAAGTAGACTGGCGAGTGAGCTGCAAGCATCAAAAGGCCAAAAGAGGATTTCCAGGAAAGGTCAAAAACTGGTAACAGGAGCACCAGAACGAACTCCCATTCTGTTCAAAGTGAGTTTATGAAGGCCCTCCCAGCCAGCAAGCCAGCAGGGTGGAGCTGATTGCAGACTTTGGCAGCTGTGTTCAATTAAGTCCAGCCCCGGCTTCAGTAGCCTGCAGCAGTGGTTTCTAATCAAGTGCTCTCCAGCTCTCTGCAGCCTAGCCTGCAGTAGCTTGGAACAGGTGAATGCAATCAAGCCCTCTGCAGCTCTTAGTAGCTTGCTGCAAACAAATGTATTTAGTATGCCTCCTCCAGCCCTCTGCCTTTTGGACAGGATACATCTGCTGGTTTAACCCAAAAGCCGTGAACACAAAAGTGATGGGTGGAAGGTTTTGAATGAATCTGTACCACTGGCGTTGCTCTGGGCAACCTTCCACACCACTGTTTTTTAGCCCATCTGCGCCATTGCAAAAGGGGTCCAGCCATATGCAAATCAGTCTGGTACTGCCACCAATGGTAGCAGCCCAGCCCGAGCTGCTAGGCCAGGTCCCCTCTGCACGGAAACGCAAGCAACCCCAGACATGTTTCGCCCTTGTTGGGAAAACACCCAAAAGCCGCAATGGAACATGCAATTAGATCAGTCCAAAACTGCAGCGGTAAAACAAGGAAATACAGGCAGAGACGCATGTAGCGGTGTTGGGTGGCAGGCGAGTAAGATTGTGACAGGAATACCTACCTTTGGTGGACTTATGGAGGGTACTACACCCCTAGGGAGAAGAATTCACCTTCCACTCATCCGTTCATAACTCGGGATCACGTATTGACCTCTGGTTAATCACACCTGAATGGTCCCCATGCACTACTGAATGCACCATTTGCCCTTGCACAATCTCAGATCACTCCCCATACTCCTTGACATTAAGCAGATACACCCAGATAAGAACCCCCAGATTTGGAGAATGTCCCCGTTTTCCTGCACAATGCTATGGTGGTGAGGCCACTGAGGGTGGAAAGGGCATTTTTTGGAGTGCAATGAGGGTATGGTGGATTCTCTATCCACAGTTTGGGAGACTTTCAAGATCTGGTTGCAGGGCCAGATTATTTCCAAAACCCATGGCTCCCTTCACACTCTCTGCCAGGACCTCCTGGTGACTTAATCTACATTACGCGCACTACAAAATAATTATGAATTGGCACCCAAGGAATCAATCCTGGCTGAAATTCATACACAACTGGATACATTGTACAAACTAGCCGACAGAGAGATTCTATATATCAACAAACCCACCAGAGAAAGAAAATATGGCGTGGGAGATAAGGCCAGTAAACCTTTAGCAAGACTGATCAAGGCTGACAACCTTACACAACCAGTCATTAGTATATGTGACCGACATGGGGAAATATGCATGGGAGAAACTGCAATTAACAAAGTGTTTGCTGAATACTATTCCTCACTATATACCAACATTGACAATGTGTCTGCTTGCAATCTGACCAACTACTTGGCCAGATCGCAAGATAGGTATAATAGCTATCGGTAAGATAGCTCAGCGGGCTGAGCGCTTGCTGCTGCAATCTGAGCATGAACTGCAGGTTCGAATCCCAGCAAGGCCAACTCAGCCTTTCATCTTTCCAAGGTCGATAAATGAGTACCAATTTTGGTTGGGTGATATTGTATGTAAATATGTGCTCTGTAAAGTGCTTTGGATTAAGGCGCTATATATATAACACATCATTATCATTACTTATGTACGATCCCGCTCCTCGCTTTGTCATCAGAAGCATACGAAACCCTCGAGGCCCCCTTCACCACTGATGAAATTACATCTGCAATCAAAGCTGCAATCAAAGGTCTAGCTACTGGGAAAACACCCGGACCGAATGGCCTAGGGATCGATTTATACAAATGCTACACACAGGAACTTGCCGCTAAACATCTAGCATTGTGGAATGAGGCTCTCATGACAGGGACCCTTCCCCCATCACTCTGAGAAGCGGTCATCTCTGTTTTACTCAAACCCCAAAGGCCCCCACATGATGTTGCTTCATATCGCCCACTCTCTCTAATTAATTTGGACGCCAAAATATTTGCCAAAGTCATTGCAACCGTCTGCTACCACTTTTGACCCACTTGGTGCACCCTGATCAATCATGATTTATAACCACCAGATCGACCTCCCTGAATCTACGTAGACTCTTTGCCATCATTGCCCAATTAGACCCCAAAGCTAAAGTCGTGGCAGAATCAGTAGACACAGAGAAAGCGTTTGACACAGAATCATGGCAATATATGTTTGCCATCCTTAAACGCTTTGGGTTTGGCCCCCAATTTTTGAGTTATGTTCAAATTCTTTACACCAATCCCAGTGCCGCGGTCCAGATTAATCACACCCTCAAAAGTAAATTCTCCCTAGGCAGAGGCATGCAACAGGGATGTCCTCTCTCCCCCTTATTATTTGCTCTCACAATTGAACTCCTAGCCACGCTGGTTCAGTCCAAGCACTCACATAGAGGAGTTTGTATCAATGGCCCCCCACAAGTAATCTCATTATATGCTGATGACACCCTACTATATATTCGGGACCCCAAGATCAATCTTACCCCCGTTTTGAGAGATGTCCATGAATGTTACACCTTTTCTGCGATGGCAAGTCCGGGGTCATTGGTCTCTGTGTGGAGATATGTTCCTAGGTAATTCCAATAGGGCAAAAGGGAACCATTTTAACAGTCTAGTTGTTCCACGTTACCGGCAGAAGCACGTGACTGATCACCTGACGTCTCTTAAGGGATGCGAACACCGCTTCGAGGCGGCGCTTCTGATGAATGTGATGCTCAGTAAATTCGAAAGAACCTATCCTGGCATTCTAAGTCTTTACTAGCTATCTGACTCACCTTTCTAATCCTCATTCTTTCCCCTATAGAATTGAGTCCCGTCTCGAGCTTCCCCTCTGTGATTCCCGTGATTTCTCCCGTTCGTTCGAGCCGGGGACGGAGTTTCACACCCGATCCGATTCAGAACCAGAGTCGGCTTTGCGGAAGTAAGTCCCGATCTTCGTTTCATTTCCCCGTTCCTTCCTTACTTTGGGCTATCACTAATCATTCTTCCCTTGGCAGTGAATTCGTCCCCCTTCGGATTCCAACACTCTCAGACACCCGGATTGCCCGAGGCGAAGGGTTTACTTCTAGTCACCTCAGTTAATAGTAAACGCTCTCCCTCTTCTAGATCATCATTCTCACACTCTCTCCTTCTCCCACTTACCTGTCATTTTCTCGTCCTGTAGGACTCCTCCCTCACCCTCCACCTTGAGAAGGGTCTGCCTTCCAAGAGGATCAGTTCAAGACCTCCCGAGTCACCCTTTCAAGAAGACCGTTCTCAGACGCCCAGGGTTTTTTTCCCCAGAGGGTTTACCTGGGGTTCGTGCTTCCCTTCCCTGGTTTCTATTTCCCAGTGTTAGAGGGGGCAGGGACTTCCGGGTGATCCTTTCTTTCTGCAGTTGATGCTTCCATCAAGTTAAGGCTCAAACAGGTTAGTGTCTATTCCAATTTGTTCTCTTGTTGGAAATCATACCGTGTTTAATTTTCATCAGTTATAACAATGAATTCTCTGTATACTCAGGCTACAGAATAAACAACATTAAATCGGAACTATTGCCATTCACATCCACCACAACAAAGCCCGCTGACTTGATGGGCTTTCGCTACTCCCCTACAACTACCCGATATCTAGGGACAGTGGTATCCATTGATCGCCGCTCACTGTATGCAAACAATCACAAACCATACATATACCAGCTGGAAGCCAAACTTAGGATATAGGACAACCTTCCAATATCAATTTATGGGTGGATGTCATTATTGAAAATGATTGTTGTGCCTAAACTATCTGTTTAGTTACATGCCTATATGGCCTTGGAGGGTTTTCTTTTCTAAACTACAATCCATGGTCTCCTCGTTTGTTTGGAATAAAGGGATGGCTAGAATGAGTTGGGCTAAAATTACTGAACAATATGATACTGGTGGCCTCTCTGCACCTGACTTTGAGGGGGTATTGGTTCTCTGACTCTGATGACCTTGCTCACATCATGGTGGAGAAATATGCTGCATTCCCCACTGATCTGCACTCAGTCTTATTCACTGGACGCTACTCAGAGAGTAGTTCTTTCGGCCCTGTCAAGACCACTGTAAATGCGGGGTCCAGAATATTCAAGAGGCTTCACATTAATTTACCCTATAACAGCACTTCTCCCCTGTGGTGTTTCCCTGGGATAGCCCCTACATATGACCCGACCATCAGGAACGCTTGGGATCCCCATGCTCAACTAAAACTGGGAGATATGTTCCCTTGTGGGAGGTTTTTGTCATTGACTGACTTTGTAGCTGAGTTAGGATACAGACCATTGCGGTCCCTTCAATACCACAGAATGAGGGCATCATTTTGCAGTCGCTGGCCCTCCTTTCCACTTGAACCGGCGACACACCCATTCATAACTGACATCATGACGCCCAACGGGGTCAGCTGTGGAACCTCCAAATTGTACAAAATGGTACAGACCCATACTATCTCTCGCAACAACATGAAGGGAGGGTGGGAGCGGGACCTGGTCGTCTTCATTGACGAAATGCAGTGGGCCAAATACTGTAAACAAATCAGTGTCAACCACGGCTAACTTTAGATTGATCCACTTCAAGATCCTGAGCCACCTGCACCTTACTCCACAAAACGTAGTGCAATTCTCCCCGAAGTATCACCCGGCTGCCCTAAATACCAGGCCAAGCAAGCAGAATCTTTTCATATGTATTGGGCATGCCATCGAATACTTGACTTTTGGTGGGCACTGGCCAAGGTAGTAGAAGATATCCTAGATATCCCCATTCCTCGCTCCTATTAAATACCTACTTGTGAAAACTTTGTTTTGTTTCCTTCGTCTTCTTCTTTTTGTAAAAATCATTAATTTGATTAAAACAAGTAAATACATTTAAAAATAAAATACCTACTTGGAGACATTGGTAGGGTCCCCATTAAGACACGCAGGTTATTCAATGTGGCAAGCGCGCTGGCAAAGAGGAATATACTTAAATGTTGGAAATCTAAAAATGCACCCACTTTGAAATGCTGGTTAAAGCACATGATGTCTGTAAATGAATGCAAAGAAGGATTTATTTAAAATGTGTCTCCCACAAGCTGACAGAAAGACATCTGGGCACCATTCAGATCTTTTCTTGCCGAAATGGAAACCTTATCCCCAATCAATTCTTAAGAACTCAGGAGTATTGCCAATGAATTTGAAACTCCCTTGTTTCTAAATGTAACATATTGACCAAACTGTATTGTACCTCATGTGCTGTCCGTCTTATAAAGTAAAAAAAAAAGAGAAACCTGTGGAATATGCAAGAGTCCTTTGATATATCTTGTTCTTGTTCTAGCCAAGGTCTTAAAGTTGAAGAACCTAGACAAAGATCAAGTATTTCCACCTCGCATAGCGGAAGGGCATATAAGAAACCAGACAAGCTGACGGAAGTCTTGGAAAAGGCGAATGGTCGCTGAACCCCACTGCAAGACCTTCTTCTCTCTAGCTGCTTGAATGAGAATATGCCTGTCTCTATAGTTGAAAACACGAGCTATAATAGCCCTCGCCGGTGCCCCTGGGGGACGGGGCTTGGAGGCTAACGAGCGGTGAGCTTGCTCTATCATAAACATGTTTGTAACCTGCGGATTCTCGAAGATCACCATTAGCAATTTTTCCACAAATCGCTCCATGTTGTCTATGGGTGTGGACTCAGCCACCCCGTTATCCGTATATATTGTTTCTTCTGGATCTCCCCTTGAGGTCATCATTCTTCACCACAACCTTCCTAATTGTCTGTTGTAGGGTGGCAACCTCACATTGCAGTATTGCAACCTTATCCTCCGCTTCTCCAATCCTCTGTTCGGCTTCTGTCATCCGACCACAGAACTTGTGGATCTGGATCGCTGATACATCCACCTTGCAGGTTAGCGCATCTATTTTAGCACCCAGATTGTCTGTGCTGTTCTGAAGCGCCAACAAAGTATGGTTCAAAGCGGAGACATCAAGGTGGGATGAACCTGGGATTTGCGCCGGGGCAGGGGGTTTCTGGTCGGCTCTGGCAAACTGATCCATCTTTGCCTGCTTGTTGGGGTTGACCATAATGTGGTGTTGAGATGCCGCTGCACCGGAGGTGCTCCGAGGACCCTCTTGCTTTCCACGTATCTCTGTGATTTACAGCACTGTGTTCCAAGTGATTTTTTCTGTACGGGTCTCTACGGACGTATGGGGGAGTTGATGGACTCCTGTCTTGTGTTAGGCAGCGCACTATAATTCGAGGATGTGTCCTTTAAGTCTAGGGGCACTCAGGGTGGCGACACGCCCTTAGGGTAGGTCACCAGCACTTGGAGACCATGGCCCCCAGAGATCCCTGCGGTACCAGCCTAACCTCCCTTATATGTACACCAGGACCGGGGACAGGGGGTGGTAGGCATATGACGCTAGAGTACGGGAGGGAGGATGGGATCTAGGTACCTCCGCAGTGCTTAAGTCAGGAATACAGAAAGAACTGGTTCCGCATAATCCTTTTGTATTTGTTCTGCCTCTCCCGTGAGTTGCCAGCTGCAGGATCTTAGACACCAAAGAGCTAGTCGGCCGCGGGGCGGGAGAAGTTGCTTGCGGTGCAGGTCGAGGCCTGAGTTGTTATTGGCTGCTTGTTCCCTCTGCTAAACTGGAGGGGCTGGAGATGGGGGCCGACAACGATGGAACCACCGGGGGAATCAGCCCCTCCGAGCACAGTGCCTCCCGGGGGAGAGGTAGGTAGAAGCCCCCTGGCCACGTAGCTGGTGGGTATCCAAGCACCAGCTGTGCAGGGGGGCGTTGGGCCCAGGAATTGTGTCCCTCCCATGCTGGATGTACAGGGCAGGGTCGGACTCCGGGTGGTGGGGCTCCATAAGCACCAAATTCTTGGTGGATAGCAGTGCTGGTGCACACAGAGCTTCAAGATGATCCGGGCCACGTGTAACAGTCAAATGCAGCGGACCCATGTAAGTTTGTCCCCGTTGATCGCTCTCTCAGTCTCACCTCCTCCCTTCCATAAAACGGCTCTGCTCCCCGTTACTTCATGTAGCCGCCCACCTGGGGGCAGGAAATCCGCCTCACCTGCAGGCTGTTCCTCGGCTGGGGGGCTCTCCGGGGCTCCGATGGACGGGACGTCCCTCAGCACCGCCGGGGTGATAGATGTGAGCTGTAGCTCTCTCAATCCGGGCCGTGGACGGCGTTTCCTCAGCCCCCGCAGGGGCCCGCGCTGCCCATGGTCCGTTCACCGCTTACGAGCAGATGGACTCGGAGCAGCTAACTATGTTCTTGCAGGCGGGGGTGGCGTCCATTTAGGTTATGAGCCCAGCCACAAGGCTTGGTAGAGAACCGCGCCAGCCCTTCAGTACTGCGGCACAGGCGGCCCCTGTGGATCCAGGGTGCCGTTCCCCCCAGAAAGGTCTTCTCAAGTCGGAATTAGCTGGTGGTGGCCTTGGGATGATCTGGAATACAGGGCACTGTTTCCTTCTTACTTTAGCACAACATAGGCAGGATTTTATCGACAGGATATTTCGGCCTCCGACTGAGCCTTCTCAGGCAGCGGCTATGTCTCAGCCGCACAACATAGGCCCCACACGTTTTGCCTTTAAGCATTCCTTATCAAACCATAGCGCATCTTGGCGTGATTTCATGAGGACCAAGGTTGTCATATGTGTCTTTGGGCAATACTCCCTGGAAATAAAATAAGCCAGCTCCTCAAAAGATCTAATCACTTGACCATATAAGCTTGTGCGGAGTGTGTATAGCGGTAGCAAGGTATTTATATCTTCCCCACCCATTGCTACCTCCAGTACTATTCTGGTCAGTTTTGCAGAGGACGTGTTCCCCCCTTTCATACGTTAATATCACAATTAGAATTTATAGTAACCCCCGCATTCCACACAAGCATAATAGGGTTATGATCACTTTCAGGTCTTATGCATACTTGGAAATTGTCAAGATAGGAATACGAAAAACAATCAACTAAGCAATAGTCCAACAATGACTCTCTGGAACCCAATCTAAAAGTCATAGGGGGCCTACCCCTTTGGGGACAACGAGCAAATACCTGCGATTTGTTACATGCTCTTCCACTTATGGTGGCAGCTTCCCCATCTTCACAGAGAAGAAATCGACAGAGAAAATCCACGTTCCCCTGTTCTTTCCCCTGTTGGTGTTCTATGGTGAAACAGAATGGCTGTATATCCATGAACCATCTCATTATTCTAGGATTAGTGTCTTTTTCTTGTACTCATCCAAGTCAAGGGTTAATGGTCCGCAAGCAATGTAAATTACCTTCCTATGAGGTAATACCTCAGGTGGACGACGACCCATTTCATTGCTAGTGTTTCAAATTCCACTGTAGCATAGAACTGTTCTCTGGGAAAGAGTTTTTTGGCTGGTATACAAGACCGTGTATTCCACCCCATCATGCTCTTGAGAGAGTACTGCCTCCAAACCCGTTTTTGATGCATCCATTTGTAGAACATATTATTTATTAAAGTCAGGCATCTTAAGGACAGGCTCTTGATAAAGAATGGTCTTCAGGCCCTCGAAACTCACTTGATTTTGCTTACTCCAAACCAACTTCTCGGGTTGGGAATTCTTTAGTTTATCCATGAACTTTGCCACCAAGGTGGAATAGTTGGGGATAAACCATCTGTAATATCCTCTTAGACCTGTTAGTCTAGAAAAACTCCCAACCATAGCATAGACGGTATATTATGTTGGCTGAAAACCAACCGCATCATATGCCCAGCACCACCAGAACAGACTTGTCTGCAAACCCATAGAGCGTCCATTTTAATTGCACAGAATCCGCCATTTTACCATTTTGCTTTCTCTTGCTTTTCTGTTTAAACGCTTTGCAAAAATGAATTTAATTCCGTTCTGCTCCAGCACAGAGCAAGGCCACAAGTTACACATGAGAGACCATCCGAGACAGAAATACATTGTTTTCCTCCCTCACAAGTCCTTGAAGGCGAGCAGAGAGGCATTTAATCACCAAGCCAGGTGCCAGCTGGTCTCGCTGAGACCGCAGAAACTATAGAAATAGACAGTTAGAGGCATGAATTATACTCTCTTTCACGACCCCCCTTACTGGGCCCCGTTAGATCGAGCTGACCTTTAGCTCACGAATAGAAACTAGAAGATATCAAGTCTTGGAATGTGTCTCTCCTACGAACACAGTTCGTCACTGAACAAGAGCATTATGTTCTCTGTAACAAAGAATAGTGTCTGTGCCTTTGCAAATTGCAACTGTTGCTAAATTAATGTCTGCAATGCTCACCTGGTATCCACGGGGACGTCACTCAGCCTGTTCTGACCTCTTACGACCTCGAACCCTTCCCTGGAGTCTACTCGACTGGAGACTGGACCTGAAACACAGGATTGGCAGAGTTTAACTCCCTATTGTCTCTGTGTGCTTGAACCCCTTCTTCCCCGGAGCCCAACCCCTCCCTTTGATCCACAGCTCACGTTGTTTTCTTGGAAAGTGTGCTCTCCATCCAGCTGTTACTTCACTGGCAAGAGTTCGACAGGTAAATATAATGAGTCTTTTGAACAGCTCTCTAACTTCGTTCCTTTCCTTCTTTAGATGATGGCCGGCATCCGGGATGGTGACGTGCTGCTGAGATGAGTAGCGCTGAAGGTGAGTGAAAGCGCGATGCGCGATGCAACCCTTTCGTATTTGTATTGAACTGAGTTCTTTTTCTGTATCTTTTAGGTGCCGCGACGTTTTCAGCGTGGATGCCGGTTATGAAGAAGAAATGCAGTGAGTAAGCGCGGTATGCGGCGCCTCTAGATGTTTCCACGCTAACCTGGAGTGTCTTTTCCCTCTTGCAGATGGATGAGAAGTTCCGGAGACAGAGTTCCCCCAGAGCGGCTGGGATTCAGGTAAGGGTTTGAAGCTTGCACAGTCTTTAAAAAATAAGCAAAGATTTGCTGAATGCTTACTAATGCCTTTTTTCTGTTCTTTTCCCTTTTCCTTAGGAAGCGGCGTGCCGAGATGGGAATGACACCGCCGAAGATGCCCGCAGAACAGAAGGAGCGATGAATGATGGGCAGAAGCGCCGCAAGGTAAGGCTGTTCCTAACGGTGTTCTGGTTCTTGCAAGAGCTGAGCGCAGAATAAAGATGCAGGCCTACTGGAGACCGATCCGAACACAGTGAGTGTCACGCTGCAGGTGCAGAAAACACAAAGCATGTTTCTCAGCCTGGGCGTGGCTTAAATATTCTCTGGGTATCCCAGGTGTCTCTGGGCTGAACTACACCCAAAAGACTAGACTGCACATGCAGTTCTAGGAACCAAAATATGTGGGGGCATCCATCTTGTCCCCATCAATGCACTACAAGTCCAATCCCCAATGTTATCCTATGGGAGTGAGTGAGTCTGGTGCCACAAGTGCCAAGTCTGACTCCAAGTGGGTCTTTGGAGGGATGGAGAGGCCCTTGAGGGCCATGTAGGTGATTGTGGCCTGGCTCCAGCCTGACATCTTGGAGGGCTGGGCACATGAGGGGCAGGAATCATGACAGCACTCCCCCCCAAGGCCCCTCTCAAGGTGGCTCTTCGGACTGGTCCTGGTTTGTTTGGATGGTTTTGATGAAATCGTCTAAGCAAGCGAGGTGCATGGATGTACTCACAAGGCTCCCATGTCCTGTATTGTGGACCATACCCCTTCCAGTCTACTAGGTAGTATAATTTGGATCTGACGTACTTTGAATCCAGGATGTCATTGACTTTGAATTCTGGCTCCCCGGCGACTACTACTGGCTGCGGTGGCATTGCTACCCGGGTCCCAGGTTGAATAGGTTTAAGGAGAGACACGTGGAACACAGGATGAATCTGCATGTTTGACGGCAAAGCTAGTCTGACCGCCACAGGATTTATCACAGAGGTGACAGTGAATGGACCCAGGTATCTTGGACGGAAAGTTCGGGTTCCTTTAATGGACATGTGTTTAGACGCCAGCCAGACTTTGTCTACCACTCGGTAGTTGGGGGCCTTTGCTCGGTGTTGATCAGCAAACTTCTTTTGGGGATTCTTAGCTTGAAGTAGGTGTTCAGCTGCCCTTTTAAAGGTTTGAGAAATGGTCGTGTGCAAGGTTTTGACTGCTGGCATTTCCAGGGTTGTAGGAACGTCCAACTCAGAAGTACATGGGTGCCTGCCATACATGGTATAAAAGTGTGTCTGCCCAGTGCTGGTGTGTAGGGAATTATTATAAGCATATTCAGCTAACCATAATAGGTCGAACCAGCTTCCTTCAGCTTGGTGTAACATGCAACGCAGATACTGCTCGAGCGTCTGATTTGTCCTCTCAGTTTGACCATCCATTTGGGGATGGTGACTGGTTGCTTGCCGGATGTCGTTCTGGGCCATAGAGCAGCATTTTCTCCAGAAGTTGGATACAAATTGAGTACCTCAGTCTGAGACTAAAACTGAAGGAAACCCATGGAGCCGCACGATGTCTTCAAGAAATACCTTTGCCAGAGTGGAAGCATTTGGGAGCCCCTTAAGAGGAATGAAATGTGCCATTTTTGAAAATAGGTCCACGACCTCAAGAATAGTGTTAAACCCTTGACTGGGTGGTAAGTCAGTAATAAAATCGAGGGAAAACGTGTACCAGGGTGCTGGTGGGATTTCCAATGGTTGTAATAGCCTAGCCGGTTTCTGCTTGGATGACTTGTTTTGAGCACACACTCCACAAGATAGGATGAATTGGATAATGTCTTTACGCCACATGGGCCACCAATAATTTTGTTTTACCTTGGCTAGGGTTTTAGCGATTCCGGGGTGGCCCTCGATCAAGGAATCATGATAACCGGACATGACTTGTTCTCGTAGTTCTTGGTTTCGTAAGAATAAACGATTCCTGAAGTAGGGCAACTGATCTTTTATCATGTAATGTTCTCCTTGTGCACTCCACGCTTGTAATTACTCCGGACTCATAAGGTTTTGGATTTCTTCATGTAATTCTTTCTGAGTTACGGTCCCCATGATTCCTAGGAGCTTGTCACTCGGGATGATTGCTATTGGGTCAGGGGTCTGATACCCTTGCTCTTCCACCCCCATAGGGGAAAGGGCATCGGCCGTCCCGTTTTTCACTCCTGGTCGAAATGTAATCACGTAGTCATATTCAGCAGAAAAAAGAGCCCAACATAGTTGTCGTAAGGATTGGGCCTTTGCCGTTTTAAAGTACTGGAGGTTCCGGAGGTCAGTTATTACGGTGATTGTGTTTCTGGAGCCCAAGAGGTAGTGCTGCCATGCCCTAAAGGCTGACTTAATGACCAGGAGTTTTTTGTCTGTGATAGCGTAATTGAGTTCAGGGGGTGTGAATTTACACGACCAGAAGGCAACAGGGTGTAACTGGCCCGTTTTGGGGTCCTTTTGTGAGAGGACGGCTCCCATAGCCATGCTTGAGGCATCCGTTTCCACCAGGTATGGGAGATCAGGGCGAGGGTGGCGTAAGATTGGGGCAAATGTGAATCTTGCTTTGAGATCCTGGAAAGCTTCCTCGGCTTCTGTTGTCCACTGGAACTTTTTGTTGCTTTTCCTTAGCAATGACGTGATGGGATGCACGATTTGCGAAAATCCTGGGATGAACCGGCGGTAGAAGTTTGCAAAACCCAGCATACTTTGAACCCCCTTGAATGAATTTGGGGATGGCCATTTCAGGATAGCATCTACCTTGTCTACATCCATTCGGATTCCATTCGGGCTGAGAATAAAGCCCAGGAATTCCACCTCCGAGATGTGGAATGAGCACTTTTTGAGCTTGACGTAGAGCTGGTGTTGACGAAGTTTCTCCAATACGGATCGGACGTGTTTAACGTGGTCCTGCTTTGATGCGGAATATACTAGAATATCGTCGATGTACACTAGAGCACAGATATCAATCAATTCTCGTAGGACATCGTTCATGAAGTATCGAAATGCTGCAGGCGCGTTGCAAAGGCCAAAGGGCACTACTTGATATTCGTACAAGCCGTATTTGGTGCGAAAAGCGGTTTTCCATTCGTCCCCCTGTTTTACGTGAACAAGGTGATATGCCCCCCTCAGGTCTAGTTTTGTGTAGATTTGGGCATCTTTCACGCAATTCAGGGATCAGTGCCAGGGTGTAGCAGTTTTTTACAGTAATCTGGTTCAGTGCACGATAGTCGATGCATGTTCTCAAGTCCCCCTCCTTTTTCGGTACGAAGAATAGAGGACTGGCTGCTGAAGACTTTGAGGGACGGATGAACCCGTTGGCCAGGTATTGGTCAAGATAGGCCTTCAGGTGCTGGTTTTCTGGTTCCGTGAGTGCGTAAATTCGCCCACAAGGGATTTGTGCGCCGGGTATCAGGTCGATTTGGCAATCGTATGGTCTATGCAGTGGCAGGGTATTAGCCTGTTCTTTCTGAAAGACACCTTGAAAGTCCTGGTATTCACTTGGTAGGGTGGCGATTGCCACAGTCGCAAGCGTGGAGGTTGTGGTGTCTATTGGTTGTTTCTCTTGGCGATAACATCTCGGCGCAAGTCTCGGCAAAGGCCAATTCTTTTGCTCGCCAATCGATTCGAGGATTGTGAGCTACCAACCATGGCATTCCCAAAATCAACTGGAACTGTGGTGCCTTAATGAGGTCGAAAATGATAGATTCTTGGTGTCCATCCTGGCATAGAAGGGTTAAAGCTGCAGTGCATTGGGATACTGGACCAGAAGCTATTTCCGTGCCGTCGACAGTGGTAACAGTGTCGGTGGTTGATTTAGGCAGTAACAGAAGCCCCATCTTTGCCGGAAGATCCTGGTCAATGTAATTCCCAACGGATCCACTGTCAATGTACGCTCTTACTCCGTGCACCCGAGATGGTTGTTGGTGATTGATCAAGACCACAGATAGTGCAAAATGGGAGGTCTGTAGTTCACTTTCTTCGCTCGACAAGTGGACCCCTACACTTGCCGGGCTGGGGAGTTTTCCGATTCCTTGATGGTATCTTCCTTGTCCGTGGCCCCTACCATCCTCATCGGTGGCTTCACAGGGCACTCTTTAAGGAAATTACCTGACCTTCCACAGTACAGACATAACTGCTGCTGTCTCCTTTTATCCCTTTCCACTTTAGTCAAGGGGAATCTGACCCCCCGATTTGCATTGGTTTTCCTGAACCTTCCGTTGTGCGGGCAATATTGTCCTTTGAACGCACATACATAGGGCAAGGGTCCGGTCTGGTTCGATCTGCTCTTCGGTCCTGCAACCTATGATCCAGTTGAACAACAAGGTCAATGAATTCTGAGCAGTCTTTCGGGGGTTCACTACTTGTGCGAGAACATCCTTGAGCTCCCCCTGCAACCCCCGATGAATTCTCCACTGCCCATTCTGCTTCAACTACGAGTCTATTGAACGTGGCTATGTATGTTAATAGGTCTTGATTCCCTTGGCGTAGGGACAGAAGTTCGTTGTCTAATGCCTGCCCATGAGTACGAAGGGCAAACAGCTTTTGCATCTCCTGCTGAAAGCCCCTGAAGTCATGCAGCAAAGGATCGTCTTGGGCCACTAAGGGTACAGACCAGTCTGCGGCGCTACCACTCAGGTAGGATAGCACAAAAGTGACCCGTGATTGGTCATTCGGAAAGGCCCCTGGTCTACAAAGGAAGTGCAGGTGGCACTGGTTCATGAACGTTACAAACCTCTTGGGATCCCCCATAAATCGTTCGGGCGGAGCCAAGGGAACTGCCCCAGGAAGGGTTATCTGAACTGGGTTGGCTGATGGTGCTGGCATCGAGGGCACGCTTCCTGGCAATGGTGCATGCCCTGCTTGTGACTGGAGAAGTTGCCAGCTTAAATCATCAGTGCGTTATTTGGCTACTATCAGCTCTCTCCTCAGGGTGTTGGTCTCCTGCCTGGCTGCATGTACTTCGGAACGTAGCTGCCCCAACATGTGGGCTAACTGGTCGGTTTCTGACGTTTCCATGACGCGCAGGTGGATTTTGATGTGAGGCTTTGTGTTCTGTAATGCTCACCTGGTATCCACGGGGACGTCACTCAGCCTGTTCTGACCTCTTACGACCTCAAACCCTTCCCTGCAGTCTACTCGACTGGAGACTGGACCTGAAACACAGGATTCGCAGAGTTTAACTGTCCTAACTTGCCGCGTAGTGAAGAATAAAGGGGCCTCTGTCCACAAATCACCCACAGGAAGAGAGTAAAGGAACTCCCTGTGCGAGCTTTGAGGCCACAGGTGGTTTGATGATTCACTGGATCTGATGAAGCCGAGGATCCCAGAGACTGTTAAAAGGAAGTTAGGGTTAGCACAGGCAAACACAGTACTTTGATATGAAAGACTGTGCAAAATCTTTCTTACCTAAATCTAGCGGGATGGAGCTAGGGTGCCCAAGGTCAGATGCGAGGGAGCGTCAAAGATCCGGACAGCCGTACCCTAGATGGTAGGTACCGGCTGGTGCCTGTAGCCCTTCCGTTGCTGAAGGGAACTTGAAACTGATCACAAAGTCTATGGTCGGAAGATCAAAAGCCAGAAAGGAATAATCCAAAATCAATCCGTTGAGCGTAGCAAAAGAGTACCAAAATCCGTACAAAGTTCCGAGTGACAGTATCCGTGGAGCAAGAAAGCAAATCCGTGGTTCGAAAGCCTCCTGAGTCCAAAATCCGATGAAGCAAACAACGTAAATCCTGAAAGCGCCAAACAGAGTTGTGAAACAGCTGTGAAGCGGTGAGCAACTCGAACTTCCCGGCTTTTACGTGCGTCGGCTCCCAGTCACGTGAGCGGAAACTTGACCACGTGATCGGGAAACCGTCGCGAAACCAGGAAGTAACCGTGATCGGGTTCTCAAGCCCGAACGCAGCCTCCACGGGAGTTGCCAATGAAAATGAGACAACAAACTGGGCCGGCCTCTGCGCACGGCCGAAACTGCCAGTGATGACGACTCCCTCGCACCATAGGTGAGGTGATGACTTGGGAGGCGGACTGTGACCCGGGTTTTCTAGCAGTGTGTGTCGGGGTGTCAATCAATATGGTGCGTGGTTGTGTACCTGACTTGTTGTGCATGACAGAGCCCCCCCTCAATGGCCCACGACCACGTGGGCAGGAAGGATGATCCCGGTGAAAACGTGAAACAAGCTTTGGGACATGGACATCACACGCGTGGACCCAACAACGCTCTTCGGGGCCAAAACCTGCCCAATCCACAAGGTACTGGAGACCACCCCAAACCATACGGGAACCCAATATACCCGAAACCTCATATTCCATCGAGTCACCCACTGAAACAGGACCAGGCGTAGACCGGAGACGGGTAGGGGCCGGGCAAGGTTTCAGCAAAGAGGTGTGAAAAACAGGGTGTATGCGCCAGGAGGCAGGGACCGAGAGGCGATAAGCCACAGGGTTTATTACAGCGGAAATCCTATATGGGCCCACAAAGCGAGGGAGCAATTTACGACAACCAGGAAGCCTGAGATGGTGAGAAGAGAGCCAAACCCTGTCTCCCACAACATAGGAAGGTGCCACTGTCCTCCTCCGATCCGCTGCAGCCTTCGTAGACTCCTGGGCCTCCCGAAGGTGAGTAAGGGTTTGAGCCTGAACGGCCGATAAGTCGCGGGCACATGCAGTAGCAGCAGGATTATCAGAAAGTGCAAGGTCTGGGATAGGCAAAGTGCGAGGGTGTTGACCATACAAAACATAAAAGTGAGAAGAACCAGTGGAGGAATGCGTTGCGTTGTTGTAGAAGAACTCAGCGAGGTGTAGTAAACTCAGCCAGGACTGCTGGTGTTGCAACACTAAACAACGCAAATACTGCTCCATGGCTTGGTTCACCCTCTCAGTCTGGCCGTCCGTCTCTGGATGATATGCGGAAGAGAAACGGGAATCAATGCCTAGAAGGACCGTGAGTGCTCGCCAGAAACGAGAAGTGAACTGGGGACCCCTATCTGAGATGATAACTGTGGGTAACCCAAAGAGACAAAAGACCGATTTGAAGAAAAGATCGGCCAAGGCCGGGGCTGAAGGGATGCCGGAACAGGGAATAAAACGAGCCATTTTGGAAAAGGAATCGACTACTACCCAAATGGTATCGAATCCCTTGGTTCATGGTAGATCTGTTACAAAATCCATGGATACCGTGTGCCAGGGCCTGGGGGGTATAGGTAAAGGAAGCAAGAGCCCCAGCGGGCGCCCTCTACGATGCTTACACTGGGCGCATATTGCACAGGTGTTAACGTAACCTTCTACGTCGTGTTTCATGGAGGGCCACCAACACCAACGTCTGAGGAGGTCCAACGTGCGTCTTTGTCCGGGATGACCATTGATGGCGCTATCGTGGGACCATTCCAAAGCAAGATTACGAGTGTCGGTAGTTGGTAAACACAATCTGTTTTGGATATACGGTAGCCCGTCATGAAACACCGGATCCCACTCGGTAACCTGATCAAGATGTAGTGAAACCCATTTGCGAATGGAATCCAACAAAGGCAAAGGAGGGGTGCAAATACAAATGACATGCTGGTCTAACAGATTTTCCGGGAAAACAGGCAAGGATACCCCACCCGGAGAGCGAGACAACGCGTCCGCCTTCCCATGGGACAACCCGGACCTATGTTTGATCTGAAAGTCAAAGGCCGCAAAGAACAAGTGCCACCGCACTTGCCGACTGTTAATACACATTAGTGAGGCCAAATCCTGGAGGTTACGGTGGTCAGTGAACACAGTGACAGCGTGCCTTGCCCCCAACAGATGATGCCGCCAAACCTGGAAGGCATCCTTGATGGCCAACAGCTCCTTCTCCGTGACGGTGTAGTGCAACTCCGTAGCAGAGAACTTCCGAGAATGAAACGCAACCGGGTGTAACTGACCCAAAGAAGGACAGCTTTGGGACAAGACTGCACCAAGGGCAAATGAGGAAGCATCAGCCTCCATGATGAACGGGAGTTCTGGGTCCGGGTGCTTCAGGACGGGGACCGTGGTAAACGCTAATTTCAGGACGTCAAAAGCAGCTTGGTGTTCATGTGACCAGACAAAAGGGGACTTAGGACTGGTCAGGGAAGTGAGAGGGGCTACAATGGATGAAAAATCCTGGATGAAGCACCTGTAGAAATTTGAGAACCCAAGGAATGATTGCAGGGCCTTAATGTTACAGGGCTTAGGCCAATCCAAGACCGCACAGACCTTGGACTGGTTCATTGTCAGACCCCCAGGGGTGATATGGAAACCCAGAAATTCCACACTTTCAGTGTGGAACTGACATTTCTCAGGTTTGGCATAAAGTGAGTGTTGGCGGAGACGGGACAGTACCTCGCGGACATGTGATATGTGGTCCTTCCTGTTATGTGAGTATATCAAGATGTCATCCAGGTATACTGCTACACACACATCCAACAAGTCGTGAAAGATCTCATTCATGAAACGTTGGAAGGTAGCAGGGGCGTTACAAAGCCCGAAGGGCATGACCACATATTCAAACAATCTGTAGCGAGTGCAGTAGGCCGTTTTCCACTCGTCTCCGGAACAAATTCTGACCAGATTATAGGCCCCGCGGAGGTCAAGTTTTGTGAAGATGGTGGCATGGCTTAACCTGTCCAATAATGGGGTAATCAAAGGAATCGGATATTGATTCTTGATGGTAATAGAATTTAGTCGACGGTAGTCCACACAAGGACGCAGATCGCCCTCTTTTTTGGGGACAAAAAAAATAGGACTAGCCGCCGGTGAGGTGGAAGGACGTATATGACCGACCTTCAAGGCTACCTGTATGTACTCCTTTAAAGCCTGTTCTTCCGAGGGAGACAAGGAATAGATACGACCTGAGGGAATCACAGAATCAGGAAGCAAGTCGATGGGGAGGTCGTAGGAACGATGTGGCGGGAGTACCTCCGAGGAACCCTTATCAGAGACTTCATGGAAATCCCCGTATTCTGTAGGAGAACCAGTGGCAACAGCCCCCACACATGAGGCTCTATGGCCATCGTAGCGTCTTCGTGTAGTGTGAGTTGCGCTATGGCCCCTAGGGCTCGTGGGGGTGATACAGTGTCGTCGGGTGCAGTGAGACAAAAGTTCTGACATGTTTCAGATTCGAAATGAACCTGCCCAGACTTCCAATCAATCAAAGGGTTGTGTAGATGCAACCAGGGGAGACCCAATATGATCCCAAACTGTGGCATAGTAATCAGGTAGAATGAGATAACTTCCTGATGAGTGTTCTGGATGGTTAGGGTGACCGGGGCAGTCTGTTGCTTGATTGGGCCTGAAATCAGTGCTGTGCCATCCACCGCCTGTACTGGCTCTGGACGCTCTTTGGTAATCAGAGGTAAATTTAAGGAGCCAGCCAGTTTAATGTCAATATAGTTGCCCGTGGCGCCTGAGTCTAAGTAAATTGAAACAGCGTGAACAATATCGGGTGTTGGTTTTATCGTGGCTTGCACTAACACTGGCCTAATCCTGCCAAAGTTTGGGTACCTGCCCGGGGGAAGGGAAGTATTGCTCGAGCCAGCCCCCGGATCTAGGGTCGAGCATTCAGAAAAACCGGATTCTTGAGCTTAGGGCGTCTAGGACATGACTTTACAAAATGGCCATTCAGGCCGCAATAGAAACAAGCATGGTCAGTTCTTCTGCGGTCTCTCTCTACTTGTGTGATAGGGCTGCGAATACCACCTATCTGCATAGGCTCGACGCCTGTGTCAGAGGAGGAGGAAGGCAAATTGGTATTGGGAACTCCTGTTTCAAAACGACGTTCAGAACGCCTTGCGTCGATCTGTAACGCGAGGTCCACTAACTCGGTATGGGTCGTGGGCAAGGAAGGGACGACAGCCATAGCGTCTTTCATGGTGTTGTTGAGCCCTCTATAGAAGACAACTGCCTTTTTTTGTTCAGGCCATGACGTTTCAGCAGTTAGCTCATTGAAACGAGCAATGTATTCTATGAGGGATCCCTTTCCTTGAGTCAGATCTAACAGCTCAAGGTCTCGGGACCGTGCTTTGTGGCGTGTATCAAACACACGAGACATTTCTGTGATCAGCAGCTCAAAGTCGTATAGAACAGGATTATCATTTTCCAACAAAGGGTTAGCCCATGCTGCCGCAGTGCCGGCCAAATGAGATAAAGTGAACGCCGCTTTTGTGGTGGCATCGGGGAAAGCCTGAGGTCTGCAAAGGAAGTGTAGTTTGCATTGGTTTATAAATGTACGAAACTTTCTAGGATCACCGTGGAACCTTTCTGGGGCGGCCAAAGGAAATGACGTGGGCATGAGTACTGGCAACTGAGGTGTTTTAGGGACAATAGGGGGCTGAGGAACAATAGGCTGAACAGGTGGGGTTTGAGCCGCGGCAGCGGCCTCTCGGAACTCAGCATCTGCAGGCAGAGGGTATTGTGTACTTTGGATTAAATCTAGCCTCTGGTGTATCGCAGCAGTGGCTGCACCCATATCCGCCCTTAGCAATGTGAGTGCCTGTACCAAGGCAGCCACGGGATCCTCATCTGCAGGCTCCATACTCATCACAACGCAACGGCTTCACAGTCTGTCCTGACTTGCCGCGTAGTGAAGAATAAAGGGGCCTCTGTCCACAAATCACCCACAAGAAGAGAGTAAAGGAACTCCCTGTGCGAGCTTTGAGGCCACAGGTGGTTTGATGATTCACTGGATCTGATGACGCCGAGGATCCCAGAGGCTGTTAAAAGGAAGTTAGGGTTAGCACAGGCAAACACAGTACTTTGATATGAAAGAGTGTGCAAAAACGTTCTTACCTAAATCTAGCGGGATGGAGCTAGGGTGCCCAGGGTCAGATGCGAGGGAGTGTCAAAGATCCGGACAGCCGTACCCTAGATGGTAGGTACCGGCTGGTGCCTGTAGCCCTTCCGTAGCCGAAGGGAACTTGAAACTGATCATGAAGTCTATGGTCGGAAGATCAAAAGCCAGAAAGGAATAATCCAGAATCAATCCATTTAGCGTAGCAAAAGAGTACCAAAATCCGTACAAAGTTCCGAGTGACAGTATCCGTGGAGCAAGAAAGCAAATCCGTGGTTCGAAAGCTTGAGTCCAAAATCTGATGAAGCAAACAACGTAAATCCTGAAAGCGCCAAACAGAGTTGTGAAACAGCTGTGAAGCGGTGAGCAACTCGAACTTCCCGGCTTTTACGTGCGTCGGCTCCCAGTCACGTGAGCGGAAACTTGACCATGTGATCGGGAAACCGTCGCGAAACCAGGAAGTAACCGTGATCGGGTTCTCAAGCCCGAACGCAGCCTCCACGGGAGTTGACAATGAAAATGAGACAACAAACTGGGCCGGCCTCTGCGCACGGCCCGAAACCGCCGGTGATGACGACTCCCTCGCACCATAGGTGAGGTGATGACTTGGGAGGCGGACTGTGACCCGGGGATTCTAGCTTTGTGTGTCGGGGTGTCAATCAATATGGTGCGTGGTTGTGTACCTGACTTGTTGTGCATGACATTAACTCCCTATTGTCTCTGTGTGCTTGAACCCCTTCTTCCCCGGGGTCCAACCCCTCCCTTTGATCCACAGCTCACGTTGTTTTCTTGGAAACTGTGCTCTCCATCCTGTTTTCAGCACAGGGGTGCATTGATTGATGCAGGCTCGTTGCTGCCTAGTTACTTCGCTGGCAAGAGTCCGACAGGTAAGTATAATGAGTCTTTTGAATAGTTCTCTAACTTCGTTCCTTTCCTTCTTTAGATGATGGCCAGCGTCCGGGGATGGCGATGTGCTGCTGAGATGAGTAGCGCTGAAGGTGAGTGAGAGCGCGATGCGCGATGCAACCCTTTCGTATTTGTATTGAACTGAGTTATTTTTCTGTGTCTTTTAGGTGCCGCAACGTTTTCAGCGTGGATGCCGGTTATGAAGAAGAAATGCAGTGAGTAAGCGCGGTATGCAGCGCCTCTAGATGTTTCCACGCTAACCTTGAGTGTCTTTTCCCTCTTGCAGATGGATGAGAAGTTCCGGAGACAGAGTTCCCCCAGAGCGGCTGGGATTCAGGTAAGCGTTTGAAGCTTGTACAGTCTTTAAAACATAAGTGAAGATTTGCTGAATGCTGGGCAGAAGCGCAGCAAGGTAAGGCTGTTCCTAACAGTATTCTTGTTCTTGCAGGAGCTGAGCGCAGAAGAAAGATGCAGGCCTACTGGAGACCGATCGGAACACGGTGAGTGTCACGCTGAAGGTGCAGAAAACACAAAGCATGTTTCTCAGCCTGGGCGTGGCTTAAATAGTCTCTGGGTATCCCAGGTGTCTCTGGGCTGAACCTCACCCAAAAGACTAGACTGCACATGCAGTTCTGGGAACCGAAATATGTGGGAGCATCCATCTTGTCCCCATCAATGCACTACAAGTCCAATCCCCAATGTTATCCTATGGGAGTGAGTGAGTCTGGCGCCACAAGCGCCAAGTCTGACTCCAAGTGGGTCTTTGGAGGGATGGAGAGGCCCTTGAGGGCCATGTAGGTGATTGTGGCCTGGCTCTAGCCTGACATCTTGGAGGGCTGGGGACATGAGGGGCAGGAATCATGACATGTCTTAGAAGGTGTCATACTCGTCACAATTGTCAATCACCGAACCCTTGCTCAGGAAGATACATTATGGGCGGTTTTCATGTGTCACAAACTGATAATATGATGGTCTTTTTATATATATGTCTCTGTTGTAGAATGCTCGCAGTCTTGCGTCTTGCGAGGTCTGGGTGACAAACGTTGCGAGACGTGAGATCCAGTCGGCCGACTGAGGCTTTTTGCTTTGCAATAAACCCTAGATTTTGGGAATTGAACCTCGTGTCTGGCATATCAATTCGTGTATGGTGATTGTGCCTTGTTTCCCTACGTAAGGATCTTCAGGGCCCGTCAGACCCAAAAAGGCTTGGAGATCTCCTTTGGTTTTCAGTGTGGGGTTTGGCATACTGCTTTCACCTTCTATGTTTGAAGGGGGATTAAGACATTCCCCACAAAGTGTCCAGAGATATTTCACTGCAGACTGAGCTAAGTGACACTTTCGAGGATTGGCTCAGATTTTCATTTTTAAAATTTGTTTATTGGCATTTGTGGTTATATGCATTACACATTTTCATTGGTCAGGCCTTTAGCTCAGGCTGACTGACTTACTTGCAGGTAACATGCCATTACATTCACAAAAGTTAACAACATTAATACAACATAAAAACATTAACTGTCTCCTTATGGGGGTTAGCTGGAGGTTAGTCCGACTTCGGAGGGGGGGGTGGGCGGTTGGCACGGCTTTGGGGGGGCCATCGGGAATCCTTCTGGGATGGCCTGGTTGACGGGGGGCCGTATTCCAATGTTTATTCGTTTCAGTGGGTCAGTAGGGTGTTCGAGTTCATTATTCAAGGGGGTTTATCATCGGAGGATCGAAATATTTTAGCCATAGTGTCTTTCCATGCCTCCAGTGCCGTGCTTGATTCTTCGGTGGATCTGGCTATGCTGTCCTCCCAGGCTTTGGTTTCAGCATTTGCCCACCTTTCCAGTTCAATGCGCCAGGCTTTACAGCTCGGACCCGCAGGTTTTTTCCATGCCATGGCGATGGTCCTCTTGGCTGTTATACACAACAGGTCCATCAATTTCACAGCATGTTTAAGTTTGGCTAGCCTGGGGTAGCTACCCAGGAGACATTCCGCTGGGGTCCATTTGTATCTCGTGACTTCAGCTACTTCGCAAGTCTGCTTCACTTTTGCCCAGAGAGTTTGTGTCTTAACGCAGTTCCATAGCATATGGATCAGATCTGCTCCTTCCGTCCCGCACCAGTTACACTGTGCTTGGTTGTTCTTATTAAACTTTGCTAGTTTTCTTGGAGTCAGGTAGGTGCGGTAGAGCACATTGATTTGTATTAATCGGAATCTCTGGTTCCTTGACACTTCCTTCGGGAACGACAGTGCCCTGAGCCATTCGTTGTCGGACATTTCCTGCCTCATGTCCATTTGCCAGCGGGCCCTCATTGCTTCGCTTCGAGGATTGGGGATGTTGCGTATGATGCTGTATAACTGCGATACTACCTTCCCGCCATCGTTCAGGTTGTATATCAATGTCAGAAAGGGATCTGCCTCCGGTTCCTCGGGCCAGGTGGCCCATCTAGATCGGGCTATGTTCCGGAGCTTTTGGTACCACAAGAATTGTCCGGCGTGGATATCCTCCATCTCCCGTATTTCGGCAAATTCTCTAAATGTGCCGTCCATGTAGAGGTCGCCCCAAGTGTATAGCCCTTTCCTTTCCCACGATCTGATGTTGTTCAGGTTAACGTGTGTTTCGCCCAGGCCAGCCAATATCGGCACTTCTTGGTAGTATGGTTGTTTCAGATGCTGGATCATCATAGCTCTGTGCCATATTCTCTTGCCTAGGTCTGCCAGGAATGGTGGTTTGCACATAAGGTTTTTAGGGGCCCAGATCAATTCTTTCAGCCGAAGCGGCTTTATCAGCCCTTGCAGCAGAGGGGACTCGGAAGTGACATCGTCTGCTAGCCATTTGGATACATGGCTCAGTTGGGCCGCCAGGTAGTATTTTTCTAAGTTTGGTAGTTGAATTCCGCCCTGCTCATACGGCAGGACCAGCGTAGATAAGGCCACCCGGTGTCTGCCGTTTCCCCACAGGAATTCCCTGATTATTGCGTCAAGGAGTTGGAAAAAGGGTTTTGTAATGTAGAAGTGCACGTTTTGAAATCCGTACAGGAATCTGGGGAGGATGATCATTTTAACTATTGAGGCCCTGCCTAGCATAGACAATGGAAGCTTTGCCCAGAATTTTATGGATTTCCTAAGTATGGGAACCGCTGCCTTCGTGTTATGCTCATGCATCAGCTCCGGGGTATGCATTACTTGGATCCCAAGGTAACGGAAAGCCGTCGTCCGCCACTCGACGCCCACCTTGGGGAGTTCATCAGTGCTTCTATTTCTTAATCCTGCTAGTGGGAACAAGCAGGATTTAGTTTTGCTAAACTTAATGCCAGAGTATTTGGCATAGTTGTCAAGGACGTCCAATATTGTCGGGACATTTTTATGGGGGTTATTTACGTATATCAGGACGTCGTCGGCATATAATGAGATGATGTGGTCTATTCCTGCCAGCCTGATCCCTGCATCAAAGAACTGGTTTCTAAGGTAAATTGCTATGGGTTCTAGTCCCAGAACGTAAAGCATGGGAGAGAGTGGGCAGCCCTGCCTAGTGCCCCTTTGGATGTCCCAGGCTTCCGACACGTATTTCCCAGTTTTGAGCCTAGCCCTCGGATTATTGTATAGGATCTTAACCCATCTGATGAACCTTTGGCCAATTCCAAATCCCTCCATAACCGCTATGAGCCACTCCCAGTATATGGAGTCAAACGCCTTAATGGCATCTAGAGACAGTAGTGCTAGTTGTTCGTCACATGCGTTGGTTTGGGCTATGATATGTTGGAGCCTTCGCAAGTTCAGGGACGTGCTTCGGCCGGGTATAAAACCATTCTGGTCTATGTGTATGACGTCTCCAATCACTTTGGAGAGTCGGTTTGCTAGGACCGTCGTCAATATTTTGACGTCATAATTCAGCATAGCGAGCGGTCGGTAGGAGTCGCATTTGTCGGGAGGTTTATCGGGCTTGAGCATTGGTATCACCAGGGTTTCTCTCATGCTGTCTGGTAGGATGCCTTCTTCGTAGGCTTCTAAGAAGACCTGGTGTAGTAGGGGGGTCAGGGAAGGTTCAAATGCTTTATAAAACTCGGGGGGGAGCCCATCTGTCCCCGGGGTTTTACATGTGGCTAGGGAGCGAATGGCTTCTGATATGTCCTCTTGTGTGATGTCAGAGTCTAGGGTCTCGGATCGTGTTGGCGATAGTCTGGGTAGCCCTATTTCTTCTATGGTGTCCAAGATTTGTTCTTGCGGAACTTTTTCTGTATGGGAATATAGTCTGGCATAGTAAGCTTTGAAGGCATCGTTGATGCCCTGTTGGGTACCATGCACTGCACCATGTTCATCCTGTAGTGCCGTGGTTATGTGTTTAGGGTGCTCTCTTTTACAAAGCCAGGCTAGTAGCCGGCCAGGTTTGTCCGCTTCTGAGTGTGTTCTGTTTGTTCTGGTTATGAAGTCAAATTTGGCTAGTCTGTCCCATGCCCCTGAGCAATCCTCCCTAAGAGTCCTGAGGTCATTCTCCCTCCCGGGGGTATCCACTGGCGTGGATTCAAGTGTTAATATCTCACATTCTTTCTGTTCAAGGGCGGTTTTCAGGGTTCTCCTGATTCCTCCGGCTTTCGCTATAACTTCCCCTCTCGTAACTACTTTTAGGGCGTCCCATAATGTCCTGGCGTGTTCGACGCTGCCTGAGTTTTCAGTTATGTAGTTCTCTATAACTTCATGTAGTTCCTCCCTGAAAGCTGGATCTATTAGGGCCTCGGTGGGCATTCTCCACATGGGGATGGGTGGTCTGGGGCTATTGTGTCGCCAGGAGGATTGGCTCAGATACCTGCTTTCCTCAGAGTACGTGTAATGAAGGATACGTGGTGAAAATGTTCTGGCCGGCTGTTGCTATGTACGATGGTATCGTCGATGTAGGCCCCACAGAAAGCTGAGTACGGTTTCAAAACTTTATCCATAAGTCACTTAAAGATGGCACATGCTCCGGTATTACCCTAATTGACCTTTTACAATTAACCATTTGCACAATTTACCTAATTATAGTGGCCCTAATTGACCTTCTGCACAATTGACCTTTCTATTATTTTAGTTATTTTATACAAGTATTGAGTTGGTGTCATTCGCCGTCCTGTTTGGCGTTTGTATCCGCGTTGGCGGTTACGCGCTGGAAGGGCATGCGGAGGTTCCACTACGTGATTTCTCTGTTACTCACCCTACGGTCTAGTGGTTTTCCAACATGGCGTCGCTGGTAGTATTTCTTTCCTCCTCTCCCAGCGATCGCGGCGTTGCAACCCCCTTCACTGCGCTAGCTCGCTGCTTTGGGTTTACACGCTAGTTTTCCAGCCTTGACCTCCTCGGTCACTTTCTGTACTTTCGGTCCGCCCTCTCCGGACTATCTCTCTCTCTCTTCCTTCCCTCAGCTCTACGGTGCGCTGTTCTCCACGCCCGCCTCCTCTGCCTTACCTTTCGGCTGCGCTGTCTTTCAGCCGCCCTGGTTCCTGTTGCTCCGGAGTTGTTTTCTCTGCTGGTACCCTTTCCGGCGGCTATCTTTCTCTCCGGAACCTTCTTTGCTTCGGATGTCCGGCTTTGCCTGCTCCCATCAGCTAACTGCCTCAAGAACTCCACTACAACTGCTTGCTCCAGATCCTCTCGAACCGCTGCACTCCTCGGAGGGTTTTTTCTGCCTGAACAGGCTTTTTCCCTTCGTACTGTCTCGCCTCGGGAAGGGGGCCCCAGGTTTGCTATACTTTAGCACTCACTGTGGCTTCCTCTCGAGACAGATACTTTCAACACAAAAAGGAGAAGGACTATCTCTCTCACAGGCAACTGCAACCGGAGGACTTTGAATCAGGTGAGGAGAGTGGGGAGGAACGGGAGTCAGCGGAATCGGCCAAACCGGACAGATTGCAACGCCAAAAAATGTCGGCAGAAGAGCAGATACAAGAATTATGGAAGGCCATTCAGGGAATCTCCCAAGAGTTACAAACTGTTAAGGCAGAGAATGTGGTCTTGAAACAGATGACTACTGCCCGCGAACCACAATCCCCAGAACTTCCTGTCATGGCTCTTTCAGCAGGGAAGTTCGATGGAACTCCTAAAAAGGTCAAAGAGTTTTTGGAGGCCTGCTTAGTATATTTTACTTTCAGGCCCCGGCTGTTTGCCACCGACCAGACAAAGATCGGGTTCATGGTTTCGAACATGACCGGCAATGCACTGGCATGGGTCACTCCGCTGGTTACCGGGGCTAATCCCATCTTACACGATTTTGCTGGTATTCAGAACCTGTTGAAGCAGACCTTTGAGAGACCCGAACTGACTTTCACCGCCTGCGAGGACCTGTTGGATATCCGACAAGGGTCATCGGATGTTCTATCGTACATATCAGAATTCAAGAGATTGGCTTCGGGTGCTGGGTGGTCTGAACAGGCAAAATTTGCCATATTTCGGCGAGGCCTTAAGGAGGAAATTAAGGACGAACTCGCCAGGGCTTCCAGGCCACCATCTTTTTCGGATCTGCTTTCCGCAGCTTTACAAATTGAATACAGACTGCAGGAACGAAGGTCAGAACGCCGAAAACAACGAACAACCGTTCATTTTTCCGATTCCACCGTCTCCTCCTCTCCTTCCCATACTACAGACGAACCCATGCAGATTGGAGCAACTAGAGGACCTCTTACCGCGACTGAAAGAAGAAGAAGGAAGGAGAAAGGTCTATGTGCCTATTGTGGATCGGATCAACATCTCCTCAAGGAATGTACTGAACTTCCTCAGAAACGTCAGGGAAACTGTTTCCCTCGGCGCCAGTAGGGACCTGGTTCCGAGGGGCTTCTGATTCATCCACCAGTCCCTATGTCTCTCTCTCTATTTCGGCTCCATACATTCCTGAGGACTCCAGGCTTATGGTTCTACCTGTTATAATAAAGGTCAACGGCAGAACAGTTGAGTGTCTCGCACTCCTGGACTGCGGAGCCGCCGGAAACTTTGTCGATGTCATCTGGACCAAAAGGATGGGTCTCCGTACCTTGCCTCGCAAAGAAGATCAAAAGGTAGAAGGGGTCGACGGTTCTCCTCTCTCTTCAGGGCCTATTACTCATACCACCGAGGATCTATCAGTTACCATATTTCAACATTCTGAGACAATCCGGTTTGACATTATTCGAGCTGCCCATTTTCCGGTTATTCTTGGTATCACATGGCTCAGAAAACATAACCCTCATGTCAATTGGGCGGACAATCAACTACAATTTACTTCCTCCTACTGCAAGCTCAACTGTTTTTCTGACGACGGTATTCCTCAGATTGTTACAGGGTCTACCACACAACTGGCTGGGATTCATGCTCTACCTCTGTACAGTTCCCCTTACTCAGAGGTTTTCGTCGAAAGAAAGCCAGCGACCTTACCTCCCCATAGGCCAGAAGATTGTAACATTGACTTAGAACCCAATGCTTTGGTTCCATTCTGTAGGATGTTCTCTTTAACTCAAGCGGAAAGAAAGGTTCTTAAAGATTATCTTGATGCCAATGTTCAGAATGGGCTCATTCAACCTTCCAAGTCTCCTGCCGGAGCTTCTTTGTTCTTTATCAAGAAGAGAGACTCAACTGAATTGCGCCCATGTATCGATTACCGAGGCCTCAACAAGGTGACTATCCGGGATCGGTATCCTATGCCCTTAATACATGAGATCATTGAAGCTGTTCAAGGTGCACGTTGGTTCACCAAATTAGACCTCAGAAATGCCTACCATTTGTTACGCATCGCCAAAGGAGATGAATGGAAGACCGCTTTTCGCACTCCTTTCGGTCTATTTGAGTACCGAGTAATGCCCTTTGGTTTGGTGAATGCTCCTGCGGTATTTCAACGGTTTATGGATCGGATGTTTTCAGACTTATTGTCTGTCTCCATGATCATATATCTGGACGACATCCTTATATATTCCAGCACCCTAGAGGACCACAAAACCCATGTCCAAAAAGTTTTGGAAAGACTTAAAAACAACCAACTTCTTGTCAAACCAGAGAAGTGTGTTTTTGCTGCTACTTCAGTGCCCTATCTAGGGTATCATCTTTCTGAAAGAGGCATCGCCATGGATCCCAGCAAAGTTTCTGCTATTCTGGACTGGCCTTCTCCGGCTTCGATCAAAGAGGTCCAAAGGTTTCTTGGGCTCTCTAATTTCTATCGCTCATTCATCCCAAACTTCTCTAAAGCAGTTCTCCCTATTACTTCTTTACTCAAGAAGGTCAACAATCCCTTTAGCTGGACTTCCGAAGCAGAACAGAGTTTTCACAATCTCAAGAATCTTTTTTGTACTGCTCCCATTTTGCGCCATCCTGACCAGAATAGACAGTTCATCGTCGAAACGGACGCCTCGGCCTTGGCCATTGGAGCTGTTCTGCTACAAGTGTTCGAGGAACGAGAACACCCCATTTGTTACCTTTCCAAGACGTTGTCTCCCAGCCAACTGAACTACTCCGTACTTGAAAAAGAATTGCTGGCTATAAAACACGCATGTGAGACCTGGCGACATCTATTGATGGGAGCAAGGCAGACCGTTATCATCAGAACGGACCATAAGAATCTCAAGGTCCTTCAGAATATGGAGTGTGTCAACTCCAGGCAGGCTCGCTGGGCATATTTCTTTGCCCAAAATGATTTGCGAATTACCTACTTGCCTGGTACCAACAATACTCTTGCGGATGCTCTCTCTCGGAAGGGTCCCATATGTGAGGAGAAAAGACATACCCCAGAGCCGATGTTCCACAGGAATAGGATCTTAACGGTTGCTAATACCTTTTTGGAAGAGGTTCGAGCTGGTGTTGCTTCGGATGGTACCGTTCCGCTACTCAGAGGAGAGACTTCCTACACCAACAAAGAGGGTTTGCTATTCCTCAACCATCGTCTATACATACCTTCCGGTCCACTACGTCTGAAGATCATAAATTGGTGTCATGATTCACTCACTGCAGGTCATCGTGGGAAGCTAAGTACCACAGAAACTATCACTCGTTCTTTTTTTTGGCCGGAACTCAAAAAGGATGTGGAGGAATACATACTCAGTTGCCCGGTTTGTGCCATGACTAAGTCCATTACCGGCAAGCCCTTGGGTCTTCTCACCCAACCTGAGGTACCCTCTCGCCCTTGGGGTTTGCTTTCTACGGATTTCATTGTAGAACTTCCTGTTTCTAACTCCTGCTCCTGTATTATGGTTACAGTTGACACCTTGACCAAACTGGCTCATTTTTCCCCATTGCATGGTCTTCCTACTGCTACCGAGATGGCTGAGGTTTTCGCCCAGGATATCTTCCGTCTTCATGGTCTCCCTGACAAGATCATCTCGGATCGTGGCAGCCAATTCGTTTCGAAGTTTTGGAAGGCTCTTTGTTCTCGCCTTGGTATGGAACGTGCTCTGTCGTCTGGCTTCCACCCTCAGACCAACGGTCAAACTGAGCGCCTTAACGCCACATTGGAACAGTACCTTAGATGCTACAGCAATCGTCTTCAGGACAATTGGGTTTCTTTGCTTCCTACGGCAGAGTTTACTTATAATAACTCATTTCATATAGCCATTGGACTCTCTCCTTTCTTTTGCACCTATGGGGTACACCCAAGATCTCTTCTTCCCTACATTCCGTCACCCACCAATTCCCCGACGGCTGAAGAAGTACTGCAGTCTATTTCTGATGCACACGTCACTGCCAGAAGGTGTTTGGAGAAGAGTCGTCAATACAACAAAACCCAAGCGGACAAACATCGTAGGCCTTGCCCTGAATGGAAGGAAGGGGACAAGGTCTGGTTGTCCACCAGGTTCTTGCCGCGATGGGTTCACCCTTCTAAACTCTCTCCTCGCTTTTTGGGTCCTTTTCCCATTCTTTCCAAAATAAATCCTGTTGCCTTTCGACTGAAACTACCTCCTTACCTCCGCCGCATTCATCCTGTCTTCCATGCCTCTCTTCTCAAACCTTTCATTCCGGACGTCCACCAGAGAGCTGTTCCCGACCAGCCTTTTCCTCAGGTGGATTCCTCTAGGGAATATGAGGTCTCTGCTTTACGTGACTCCCGCCACTACCGTGGTAGGTTGGAGTATTTGGTGTCTTGGAAGGGTTACCCTAGGTCGGAGGACTCGTGGGAACCGGTTTCCAACATTCATGCCCCTCGGTTGTTGGCTCAGTTTCATGCCCGCTTCCCCTTTAAGCCGGGGGTCCTACGCTCTAGGAGGGGGCATACTGTCATTCGCCGTCCTGTTTGGCGTTTGTATCCGCGTTGGCGGTTACGCGCTGGAAGGGCGTGCGGAGGTTCCACTACGTGATTTCTCTGTTACTCACCCTACGGTCTAGTGGTTTTCCAACATGGCGTCGCTGGTAGTATTTCTTTCCTCCTCTCCCAGCGATCGCGGCGTTGCAACCCCCTTCACTGCGCTAGCTCGCTGCTTTGGGTTTACACGCTAGTTTTCCAGCCTTGACCTCCTCGGTCACTTTCTGTACTTTCGGTCCGCCCTCTCCGGACTATCTCTCTCTCTCTTCCTTCCCTCAGCTCTACGGTGCGCTGTTCTCCACGCCCGCCTCCTCTGCCTTACCTTTCGGCTGCGCTGTCTTTCAGCCGCCCTGGTTCCTGTTGCTCCGGAGTTGTTTTCTCTGCTGGTACCCTTTCCGGCGGCTATCTTTCTCTCCGGAACCTTCTTTGCTTCGGATGTCCGGCTTTGCCTGCTCCCATCAGCTAACTGCCTCAAGAACTCCACTACAACTGCTTGCTCCAGATCCTCTCGAACCGCTGCACTCCTCGGAGGGTTTTTTCTGCCTGAACAGGCTTTTTCCCTTCGTACTGTCTCGCCTCGGGAAGGGGGCCCCAGGTTTGCTATACTTTAGCACTCACTGTGGCTTCCTCTCGAGACAGATACTTTCAACACAAAAAGGAGAAGGACTATCTCTCTCACAGGCAACTGCAACCGGAGGACTTTGAATCAGGTGAGGAGAGTGGGGAGGAACGGGAGTCAGCGGAATCGGCCAAACCGGACAGTTGGTTTTGGATTATAAATAATATAAGGGGATTGGGCGGGGTTGCAGGGGGTTCTGGATGGGTGAGGGTTTGCGGGGGGGTTTCCCCCTGCATATATGTCCTAATTGACCTTCTAAATTAGGTAAATTCTCCCGAGGTCAATTGTGAAAAGGTCAATTAGTATACAACCCGTGCTCCATGTAGTCCGAAAGGGTAAAATCTTAAATTGAAAATGGAAGTGGGATTTTGAAAAGGCTGTCTTTTCCCTATCTGCCTAATTTAGAGGAACCTGTCAATATCCTTTCTTTAATTTGAGAGTGGAAATATACTTGTCCTTTGCTAGCTTCTCGATGAAGTCATCAATGCAGGGCATTGGATAGTTGTGAAAGATGGATATGGAGTTCAGATTTCTAAAATCTATACAGAATAGCCTTGAGTTATCAGGTTTGGCTACTAGGGCAATAGGGGAGGACCAATGACTCTCAGAGGGTTCAATGATATCAGCCTTTATCTTTTCTTCTATTTCCTGTTCAATAATCTTCTTCCGAACCTCAGGGATCCTATATTGTTTCAGGTTAATAGTTTTTCCAGATGGGGTACGAATGTAAGCGAAAAATGTATTTGCTTGGTAGAAGGCCTAACTTGCCCTATGCTAAGGTGGGATTTCCGTAGCTGAAACAAAACTACGGTACGTCTGAGTCCAGGAGTTGAACTTAAGAATCTGTCTGTGTCCAAAGCCTACCCTTGCCCTCACAACTAAAGCTAAACAATGTGTAGAGATGTCAACAATCAACAAAATAGTGTTGAAAATAAAGTTCTGAGCTTCTTCCAGCTCTTAACCTCTTCTTCAGCTCCCCTTCCCCATGTTCAAAACAGTTCCCCAAAGGCTTGAAGACTGACTTTCTCCAGTTCAAGTCAATATAGTTCCACACAATCCTCGGGGTTCCCTTCCCCAAGTTCCAAGCAATACAGATAAAAAGAAACAGGTCTTGAGGCTTTGTCCTCAAGTCAATATGAGTAATTCCTCAAGTCTCAGGATCCCTTCCCCAAGATGTTAACTCAACCACTTGTTCACTGGCTTGTTTCACGATGTTCTTGGTTTTCACAATTTACGACTCACTGGTCTAGGCACAATTGTCGGATTATGCGGTCAACCCATTACAGTTCGTGCCACCAGGATTCCTGGACTCTGTAGTTCACACAGGTTCTTCTGAGCTGGACCCTGTGTACAGAATCAGATTCACTTAGTCTCTTTTTACTGCCCTTTTGCCGTCAGGTGTAGCCACATTGCATTTGTTCATACCCTTTTCTTAGGGTGGTCTTATTTCATGGCCCCACCTTCTTGTAGTACTCTTTCATAGTTACTTTCCTTTACTCAGGTTGCATTCAAATGGGCACTTTCCCTTTTCCTGTTAATCACTATTTGCCTGCCCCTTACAGTTTTATCCAATTCAGGATGCAATATACTTAATTTTGAGTTTTTACTCAGTTCAGCAAATTTTCAGTCTGCGATCTTGTCGGCTCTTGGTCTTTCCTTCTTTCAGCAGTGCGTGTGGAGCCCCTCCTACTCACGTGTGCTTTCTACAACTGCGGTTCCTCCAGCGAAGCGGGCATCAAAGTGTGCTACCAAGTGTTCCATCTGCAGTCTTGTCGGCTCTTGGTCTTTCCTTACTTGCAGCAGTTTGTGTGGAGCCCCTCATACTTACCTTTGTTTTCTACAACTGTGGTTCCTCCCGCAAAGCTGGCTGCGCAGTGTGCTGCCAAGTGTTCAGTCTGCGGTCCGTGGTCGGCAGGAGGCGGTTCCTTACACATCTGATTTGTGACTTTGGTGAGCACTTTACAGGCTTCCCGCTTATCATTTATCGGACGTTATTTCCTTTTTTTTGGTCCTATATGGTCCTATACCTTGTATGACATCCTAGAGGCTGTTGGGACTTTTCTTCTCCCTTTGATCTAGGCACCATTTTCACCGTTCAACAGGAGCTAACTTGCAGCTTTTTCATCTTCATATTCTGCGGTGCCCTAGAAACTGTGGGAGTTTTCCTTTGATCTAGGCTCTACTTTCAAATCTTTTTGCTGTGCCGGAAATTCAGAGTTTGAAGTTAAGCCAAATCACTCACTTTATTCCTTTTTTTTTAACCTTGAGTCAAGACCACAGAAGTCAACTAGTCAATGATGAAGAACTGGAACCAAAACCACAAGTCCCACAATGCTGCGACAATGCAGCTTCTTTTTCTGAGCCTTCCCAGTTAATGAAGATTATCCAACTCCCAAATCTTCAGTAAGTTTGGATCGTGGCATCTCTAATACAAAACCTGCGGGGTAATTGTTCAGACTCCTCAAACAACATTGCCCTATTTGTTCGAGGGATTCGCAGCAGCATAACACGGTCCTAATGGTTTTGATTTTGGGACTCCAAATGTGGTTTACGTAAAAAAGACAGGGGCGGAGGATAATATTTCAAAGTTCAACGCAATTCACTAACCTATTGCAGGCTACAGAATTACAGATTTCTTTTTTGCAAAATCAATGGGAACCAGTACCAAAACTAAATCAATTGCTCCGGTTAGAGGAGTTGCGATGTTAGACCACTCAATCATGAAGAACAATATGGTTGAGGTTAAAGAACTGAATGACCTGAGCAATATTGAATTTGCGGATTTAGCTCAGGGAAACAATACGGGTTTAGGTCACGATTGCAATCTTATAGGTGTGATTCAACAAACATGTGATGCATACAACCTGGGCTCACCTACTGAACTAACACATTTTATTGAAAATTTTACAAATAGTAACTAACGGTCCTGATGAAGTCATGAGAACTAGGTTAAATTCTTCTTCCGAGGGACCAGAACTTTCCAGTGATGCTGCTATGCACCACACCTTGAGAGAGGTGGATGAGAGCATTTGACTAACTCACCCGACTGAATCTGCCCTTAATATGGTTTTAAGCTTCTTTGTGAATTTATATGACAATATTTGGCATGAACTGAAGGCAAACACTTTAATTGTTAACTAGGTGAATGTTAAACTTGATGGCCTGAGACTGAGTTTGCAATTAAAACGGATCCCTGACCACCTCCCGTTTGTGGGGGATGAGCATCTGGTTACTCAGGTTGAGTGTCTACAAATTTCTAATCAGATTGCAATTAGTGATCACTCGGTGGAAATTGGGTCTGTAGTCTCCCCTGTTGTGCAACATAATAATCCTAAAGAAATTGTGTTGCCACAGTATTCTTTGCATCAACTACCTAATGAAGTCATCACAATGATACACTTTTATGTCATCCAATGGAGGAATCGAGTTTTATTTCCTCCCAGATCCCTTTACATGAGGTTAGTGAGGTAAGAAAACAGTTTGATATTAGCTGTTTACCCATGCCGCTGAGGAAGGCCAAAAACATGAAATGGGCCGGAAAAAATTACTTTCCTCTGGCACTTTTTTACAAAGTTCAATTATAGTTGAATCAATGAAGAAAGGGAGGGTTAATAAGAATCTATCATCATCTGTTATGTTCCCGTTGATTGAAGAGTGCCGAATTGAGGTTGTGGTAAAACCTAAACCCTCTGATAAGGAGTCTACTACTCAGACCACTCAGGGATGTTATTTGCCTGATTTTAACCCAGGGGCGGACTGGCCTATAGGGAACCCTGGAGATTTCCTAGTGGGCCTCTGCACCTTGGGCCTCTTTTGTGTGGTATTTCCAAATTTTCTAATTGGAAAAGCATTGGGCTTGCTGAAAATGTGTCACATGGGGCCACTTTGAAAATGATCTCCAGGGCCTCTTTTGGTCCCCAGTAATTATTTCCAGGGCCTCTTTTAGTTCCCAATCCACCCGTCATAACCTACCCTTGAAGGTAGTTGAATCATGCAAACTTACCTCTCTGTTTGATTTGGGGTGTCAGTCAGACTGTGCTGGGACTTATGCACCTGCTCGGGCTGAACAATCTGGCACTCACTTCATTAACCACACTAATAATAATAATCTTTTACATCACCAAGCTTTAATATCTAATACTAGTGATGGTGTATTTAACGGCCTAATTCTTTCAGTCACCCATGATATTGTGAATTCAGAGGCTTTTGTAACTAGGAGGGGATAGTTACTCGCCCCCCGACTCAGAGTGATATTGTTACTACAGTTTCTGGTTTCTCCTCTATTCCGGAGTATTTGCGAAATAAGTTATACTTTCCTGACGACAAGTTGCCCTTCCATTCATCTAACCTTGTTTTTAAGGATGCTGAGAATGTAGATTACCCGAATTTTAAATCAAAAGAAACTTGTGTGGCGAGTTTACCTCTGCCTCTGTATCCAATTGTGAGTCTGGGGGTTGAGCATCTTTTGAATAAATTGAATGGGCCCAATCTAAAGAAACCAAGGGACAATCTTGTGGCATGACAGGAACCGGCCAAGTCTAAACCATATAGTATACTGCGTCAAGCGAGCGAGCAGGATGCCCCCGTTGGCTAGTCATTCTTCTATGCAGAAAGGAACCAGGCATACTACTATCTCAAGTGACACTGATTCTCAAGTACCATGCCATTCTCACTCCAAATTGAAATTGGTTAGTCTCCTGGGCCCTGGACTTTTGGTATGTCTGAACAGGAGTAATGTTCTACTGAATGTTTCCAAAATCCCAGCTCTGGGACTATTAACCTCTGCGGATGTGGATCGTGTTGCATTCGCAGACCGGGGTACACTGATTGTTGTAGCCTATATTTTAGATCTAATCTGGTGAAGGAGCTTGTGTACTCCGAGAGATTAAACTTGCAAAGTTTGGGCTTTGAGATTTGTCATGTTATTGAACATTCAGAATGGGGCACTAAGCATTCTCCTGGTGGAGGTCTTAAAACTGTGGTAAACTCTGATGGTCCGGATGCTAGACAAATTACCAATTACAATGAATTCCCAGATTCTAATCATATCAACTGGGCCTCAGTCACATCAACTCTATGGAGAAAATTGGTCCCATACCAACCAGAGGGGAAACATCACTGAGAGCAGTGACTTATATTTGTACATTATATCCTGGAGCACCAGGGGGAGTCATCAACTGTTTAGACATCTTGATGTGACATGTGTACTAAAGGAGGCAAATCTCATACTGCTGCAAGAAACATGGCTGTTTGAGCCACCCGTATTGGTCGGATATCAGATTTTTACTCAATCTGCTAAACCGAGTATGGGGGAGAGCTTCTGTGGGCTTGTTGATTGCGGTCAACTCCGCAATGGGAATGGCAGCTGCCTCACTTACTGATCTCTCATTTGGGGTTATGGCAATGTCATTAACATCTTCTGATCTGAAATTTATTTTTTTTAAATTCACTTTTATTGGTTTTTAAAGACAACAGAGAGCTTATTCAGATCAACAACTTTGGGCACATGCCCTCAATAACTCCAAAAGGAAGCCATAATTCCCTGATGTATTCACCCACCCTCTCCCCTGCCCGCGAACCCATTGTCTCGGGACACAGGATCCGCTTGTCCATGGTAAACCTCTTTGGGCAGCTCCGACCGGGCTCAAGACCGTCGATGGCTGACCGACTCCCCTAAATCAAGGGCAATGTGTTCTGTACTAAGGCGGGTTTCCGGCCGGGTCGAGGGCCCATGTGGTCCTCAGGGCGAGTCCTCCATGTTGACAAATGCTTCCATTAACTGTAGCCAATCAGTCCCTATCTGTACACTTGAGCCCTGTATCGCTGCTGTAATTCTTTCCATAAAATAGATGTCCTTGGCCACTGCCACCCATTCACTCCTCGTAGTAAGGGCGGCCCTCTTCCATGTTCTGGCCCGAGCGGCTCTGACTGCCAAGAGTAATGAGTGTGTCAGGTCCAGGAGTTTTTCCCAGTGTTCATCCCTTTGCTGTAGCCCAAATATTAACAGGATTGGGTCTTGTGGGTAAAACCCCTCTCCCGCCTCCTTGAGCCAGCTGAGCACTTCTGACCAGTAAGCTTGGACCTTTTTGCATGACCACCACATGTGCCAGTAATTGGCTTTTTTCCCACATCCATGCCAACACACAGGGACGACATCCGGGAACATCCTTGAAAGTGTGATCGGGTCGTACTGCCACCTGTGGAGGAGTTTGATGGCATGCGTCTTATATTGGCAAGAGATCGATGTCTTAAGTGCCCTGCTGCATAATCTCCCCCAGAGAGTATCCCCGATTCCACAGCCCAGGTCGTTCTCCCTTTTCCTTCTAAGGCTTTTGGTTGTTCCCTCCCGGGGGTCATGAGCGCTCCATAAAGGAGGGAGATGAGTATGAGTCCTTTCATTTCTACATGGGTGTCTAGGATTTTTTCGACAGGGGTGAGCTTTCTTTGTATGCATGGCTTTAGTTTCAACTTCATTAGAACTCCCTTAAGCCGTAGATATAGGAGCGAGAGAGCCTGCCAATTTCCAATGCCTCCTCAAGCTCCTGGATACTTATGAAAGTGTCCTCCCTCACCAGCTGGCCGACCCTACAGAGACCAGCATCGAACCAGGACTGGTAATGTTCATGGCCTGGGATTTCTTTTAGCACTGGTGAGGACCAAATGTGGCTCAGTGGCGAGGGCCACGTGGTCACCTTTTCTCTATTTCCCTTTCCTGCTAACGCTTTCCACATTGTTCCTAGTATTGGGTGGTCCCTGATTCTTTTTGGGATCTTTTTCAACGGAACCCACAACCATTCACCTACTGTGACTGGGCGCAGGTGAAAGTTTTCGAGATAGACACATTGTTTGTTGGGGTCCTCTCTAAGGTGGGGGGCCAGTGCCCTTAGTTGGGCCGCTCTGTGATAGGTCTACAAGTCTGGGAGGGCGACCCCCCTCTTTCTTTTGGGAGGGTGAGGGTCTCGTATCGTATTCTAGGTCTTTGGCCTTGCCATATGAATTTCGTTATGCGCTGTTTGGCTTCTCTGAGGTATGTTTCTGGAGCCTCCAGTGAAGCATCTGAAAGACATATAGCACCCTGGGGAGGAGATTCATCTTTATGGCGTGTATCCTTCCCATCCACAATTTTGCCCCTTCTCCCAGCCCTCCATGTCCCTGAATAATTTATCGAACAGTGGGGGGTAGTTTGCCTGACTCAGATCCTCGTTGGGTTTGACAATATTGATCCCCAGGTACTTTATCCTCTCAGTGCAGATTTGGAGGCCCAAGGGAATCAGTTCAACCAGGTTTCTATCCATATCTGGTGCAAAGGGAAAGATCATTGACTTGCCTACGTTTACCCTGAAACCTGAGAAACGTCCAAACTGTTCAATAACCTGCAAGGCGGCTGGGACCGACCTAGAGGACTCCCTCAGATGTAACAAAATATCATCTGCATAAAGGCCGAGTTTAAAGGTACGGTCTCCCACGTCAATACCCCGTACCATCGGGGAGCCTCTGAGGTATTCTGCGAGTATCTCCATGGTCATGGCGAACAGGAGCGGGGAGAGGGGACAGCCCTGCCTATTCCCTCTTTGAAAGCTAAAGATGGGTGACAAGTGCCCATTCACCGTGACTCTAGCTGATGGGGCTGTGTATAGGGCCTTAATAGCTTGCCGGATCTCCTCTCCAAAACCCAGTTTCTCGAATACCCCATGTAGGGACCCCCAGTACACCCGGCCGAACGCCTTTTCAGCATCGATGGCCACCAGGACCGGGTTATCCCCCTCGGTGCTGCCTCCCTTATGAGATGCAATGTTTTACGAAGGGTGTCCGCCCCCTGCCTCCCCTGTATAAAGCCCACCTGGTCGGAGTGGATAAGCCCCGGCATATGGCCGTCCAGCCTGGTAGCAATGATCCTGGTGAATAGCTTTGCATCCACATTCAGGAGAGAGATTGGTCTGTAGGACCGGCAGTCTGCGGGTCCTTCCCCTCCTTCGGGATCACCGTGATTAATGCTTTGCCATAGTATGGGGGAGCCCTCCCTGTCGCCATTATGTTAGAAAATAGACTTGCTAGGAACCCCGCCAGTTGGCCCGAGAAGGCCTTGTAGAAGCCTGCAGTAAATCCATCCTCCCCTGGGGCCCTGCCCAGCTTCAGGCCCGATATTGCCTTAAGTACCTCCTCTTCTGTTATCAGGGCATCCAGGGCGGACGCCTCTGGGATTCCAAGGACGGGGAGGGGAACCCCATTGAGTTATGCCTCCAGTGCTTCCTTCTCTGCTTCCCCTTCCCTCCCGTATAAGGTCTCATAGAAACCGGCGAATTTCTCTGCTATGCCTTCCGGGTCCGATCTTTCTCCCTCTTCCCCACTCGCAATTCTTGCCATCCATCTGTCCGCACGCTGGCCTCGAAGATTAGCTGCCAGCATGGCGTCGGCCTTGTCGCCTCTTTCTTAATATCTTTGACGCAAGTGTTGGAGTCCAGCTACAATTTTGCCCATCTCCAATTCCCTCAGTTCTTGTCTCTTCCATCTTGCAATGCCCAGGTCCCTCTCCTTCTCTTCCTCCCCTTTTCCTTCTGACCTCACCAGTAAAAGTATCTCTGACCTCAATCTATGAGCCAGGAGGGTCCTAACCCTCTTTTTGGATGCCCCTTCACTAATCAATTTACCCCTCTAGATTGCCTTTGCCACCTCCCATACTATCTCCCGGTTCACTTCTCCAGTATCATTCAGCTCAAAATATTCTCTGATTGCCGTTATCATCTCCTCCTTAAAAACCGCATCCCTAAGTAGGGAGTCATTACATTTCTATAGGGATTCCCTGGGTTTCAGGCCTGATATGCTAATGTCTGACCAGACCAGGTCGTGGTCCGACCAGCTGACCGGGCGGACCTCTCAAGCGCCTACTCTGCTCATGTACTGGTGCTCCATGAAAACATAATCTATTCTCGTCCTAGTGCCATGGACTGCAGAGTAGAAAGTATATCCTTTTCTGATTGGGTGTAGCTCCCTCCATATGCCCACCAACCCATGCTCCCATATTAGGTCTTGGAACCCCCCATGCGGTCGTCCCCCTCTACTGCCTAGCGGGATGGTCTTCCCACTGTGGTCCAACTCCCGGTCAGCCCACATGTTGAAATCCCCACCCAGGAGAAGGAGCCCTTCCGCTTTGGCGATCACCTCTCTCAGGGCTTCTTGAATGAATTCCATCTGACCCACGTTGGGGCAGTATATGGCTGCCAAGGTGACTCTGGAGTTGTGCGAATTGCCCAACACCACCATGCCCCTCCCACCCGACCTTCCCCACCAAGTTACCTCAGTGAGCTCATGGTTCCTGTGTAGTATGATTCCGACTCTGCCTCTCTTTGTGTGGCCGGATGCCCAGAAGGTCTGGCCCACATGCGATCCTGGGATGGCCCTCTCCTCCCCCTTCACTGTTCTAGTTTCTTGCACAAAAAGAACATCTACTCCCGCATTCTTCATTTCCCTCCACAGAAGGGAGCGCTTTGCTGGGGAGTTAAGCCCCTTAACATTGAGAGAGCCCATCCTGAGTGTCTCAACCCGGCCCTTCCTCTCATTGTCTGCCATTGGGTCTTTGCCTTGTGTTTGTTGTCCTCCCGGTCCTGTGGGGGCTGCTCTGTTCCCTTTTGAAGCTGGATCCATGCTGAGCCCGAGAACCCCTACCCCTTAACTCCCTCCCCTGCCTCCTCCCTCCTCCCTCCCCTGTTCACAACGTCTGCCAACGGGCAAGCCACCAGGGTGAATGTACGTCCGTCCACCGCAGCTCCCCCGGTGAACTCTCTGTCCCCGGCCAGGATTGCTTAACTATTGTCCTTGCACGCCCTGATGGTGCCTCTTTGTTCTCCTAGTCCTCTCCTTCATTCATCGTCAGTGTGTTTGGTTTCTTACATTTTCTCCTGCCCTTTGTCTTCTTCTTTGTGGACCAGTGGCCCTCCGGTTCTCTCCTGGTTTCTGGTAATGCCTGTACACCCTCCTCGTTTCCTTCCTCTGGGGTGTCTCCCTTGAGCACCTGCAGCCCTTGTGAGGCCTCCTTGCCACTCATCACTCTGTAGTCTACGCCGGCTCATTCGAAGGAAAGGGCAAATGGGAACGACCACCTGTATCTTATGTCCTGGCTGGTGAGCCACTTGGTGAGCGGACAGCACTCTCTTCTGCGGGTGAGCATGAGGGTGGACAGGTCTTGGTAGATCCTGATTGTATCTCCTTCAAAGATAAAGCTCCCCAGCCTCTTTGCTATCTCCAGAACCTCCATTTCCTCTCTATAGCGAAGGAACCGCACCACAATTGTCCTTGGGCCTCCCCCTTCGCCACCTCCACCTCGTTGTGCTCTTTCCAGCTGGACTTCCTTGCCCCCTCTAACGTGAAGAGTTGGTTTATCAGACCTTGGACTTTCCTCCCCATGTCGGCCACTGTCTCCCCTCTTTGCTGGGTCACGCCCATAATGCGCAGATTATTTCGGCGTTCCCTATTTTCAAGGTCGTCCATCTTCAGGATTATGTCCTCCTCCCTTATTTCTAAGTCTGTTAGCCTTGCCTCGTATTTCATGTCCAGCAGGTCTGTCTGGAGGTGGTTGTTTTCCATTCCTTCCATTTTTTCTTCCCTGGTATCCACTCTCCCTCTGAGATCTACTATTGAGGTCTGTATATCAGTGCGGATTTCTTTGATCTCCTGGAGAATGTCCTTGAGGTCGTCCTTAGTGAGCGCTGCGGAGGGGGGGTCGTTTCCTGTGGGCACGGTGGCTCTGTGAGTCTCGCTCGGGGCTGTGTGCGACCTGCGAAAGCGTTGGAGTGAGAGGATTGCCCTGGTGGATGGAGCTTGCTCCAGGATCTTGCTCTTAAGATGCCCCTTGGTGTGGTGCCGCTATCGGGACTCTCCTGACCGAGTCCCAATGTTCCACTCAGCAGCCCCGGTCCCTCTTCATTTCAAGGGTAAAGTGTTCCTGTTTGTAGGCCTTAATGTTAGCCCGGGGCTCTGTGGGAGTTCCAAAACTTAGGACCGGGGCCTGCTTTTCGGGGTGGGCCTCTGCTGTCAGGTCCGGGGAAGCGTGGAGCTTTTCATGTGGATCGGACTGCATCGTCCCTCTTCTTAGGTAAGTGGTTTGCCATGGTATAGCCCTGTGGGGGTCGAGCAGAGGGGGGGTAGACTCTTGCCACAGCATCCTCTCTGTCCCGCTTCCCCCCGCAGTCTCCTCACCTCTTCTTGGATGCTTCCTCCGGGTCAGGCCCCGCTGGGTGACTGCCGGGGCCTGGTGTGCATCTTTCGTGCCCGCAGAGCCGACACTCTGGGCCCTGGCTCCTCCTCTGTGGACACTGCCGTGTGCGGGTCAACGCTCAGGCTTTCTAGTTCTAGAGGCAGGTTGGGGGGGCTCCTGTCACAGAACGGGTGGGGGGTTCTTGGGACCTGCAGGGTGCTCACCTCCACTCTTCTGCTCAGGTGTGCTGTTCATAGTGGGCAGCACTTCGTCTTGGCTGGGTCAGTGTAGCGGTGCCCTCTGCTCGGGATTGTGTGCGTTGGGACGCCACCGCCAATGCACGACTTCTGGATGTGCTCTGTTGGTGAGGGGGGGCCTCAGTATTTCGGGCTTCTCAGAGGTCCTCTGGGGGTGCGATGGCGCAGTGAAGGGAATTGCCTCCGGGGTCCTGGGCGCGTAATAAGCTCTGTTGCGGGTGACTTCCCGATAACCCTCTCAGGGAGCTTCGCTCTGAATTTGCGTAGGGGTGGGCCCCTGGGCCTGCTGACTTAGTGGGGCAGACTACGCGGGCACATGTCTTCTTCGGCTCTCTTTCATACTCCCGGCCGGGGATTGAAATGGCACACTAGACCCTGCGGTGCTGGCGGAGCGCGAGCTTCACACGTCTGTCATGCTCCGCGCCCCCTGGCGGTCTCCTCCTGATCTGCAATTTAATCTGTTAATATTCAATGTTTGTTGGCACAAGAGGGTGGCGGACCTCAATAGCTTTTTAATTTCTATTTCTGATTCGGTTCAATCCTGGTTAAGCACCAATTCCAATGGTAAGGTTGTTATTGCAGGTGACCTGAATTCAAACTGTTTTTTCCCAAATGTGAAATATGAACCTTGGGATATCACACCATATATGCTACCCCACTGTGCTTATAAATCAAGTTCTTAAGATTGATAGGAAATCTGGCCGATTCACTGTTAAACTGGCTTTGAATTTCTACAAGGGTAAAATCATACCTCATCTTATCTATGGCCTTGAATTATATAATGAGAGTATATTGAAATAATTGGATTAGATTGAGGCCAGGTTGTGGCGTCGAGTATGGAAGGTTCCCAATGCTATTCCGTTAGCTGCTCTTAGGTTTGAGCTAGGCACTACTTGTTTAGGTGCACGTGTTCAATGGCGTATACTATAATTATTTGTTAAATTGATCTCACCTGCTGCTAATTCTCTATACCTGGCTTTGGGAGCCGTGCTAAATAACGCTAACTCCACTTTGAAGAGTGCCCAGTTTTCAATGACATTAATCTGAATGTTGTTATAAAAAACACATCCACATGCATCTGGTCCGATCACTGCATAATCAATTTTAATGTCCATTTACAAGGAGTCTCAAGAAAAGTACCCAACACTTCCATAGTTTTATACAACCGCAAATTTCAAAAAGTAAAACCCCCACCATCTTCAGAATTGTCTCACATTTATGTCCTCCACTCACCCTCAGACTCACCTGAACAATTGGTGGAAACATACAACTACGCTGTGACTAATATGCTGGACGAAGCTGGTCCCATGACTAAGAAATTTGTACGAGAGTGTTCCAACCATAAGAAATGGTTTACACCTGACCTCTCAATCTTTTTTTTATTTTGTGTTTATTTTATACAGTTGGGATTAAACATACAGCATTTTTGGGTGTAGTATTGTTCAAGAACAAGATTGGGTCATTTATGCAAGATTGTTCCCTTTTTTCCCTCCCATGGGAATTCACTGCCCCCTTCCGCCTAGATTCTTTCGGCTTGTAGTTCTTATAGGTTGAGGAGAGTTCTGGGAGATATCTTCAGGTGACATCCCTCAGGATTAGTCTTGGTAGCCGGGGAATGAAAGTTAATGCTGGGTATGAACGGTCATAGTCCAACAGTGGGGCCCATATATCTGTGAATCTGTGTAGCAGTCCCTCTTTCGCCACTGTGTCCTTCTCCGCCACTAGGATGTCCCATATTTTGATCCACCATAATGCAATCAATGGGCCCTCTAGAGTTTTCCAGGTGCAATCCATTGTGATCCGTCCTGTAATTGGTTAATGAATTTGGCGGTCGCCCCCGTTTTCAGATAAACCGTCTGAATAGGGGTACCTAGGACACCTCTGGTACTTTCAGGAGTTTAGTGGACGTGATGGCTTCAATTGTAGAAAGGACTTTATCCCACAAGGCCTGGACGATGGGACAGTCCCACCACATATGTAGCAAGATGCCTTGCGCTCCACACTTTCGCCAGCAGTTCGGGTCCAATGAGTTCTGGAAGCGGTGGAGGCGCTCTGGGTGGGGGGGTAGTACCGTCAGAGGAGTAGTTTGCGGGCGCATTCTCCGTTTTTGACACCCATCGATGAGGAGTAACGTTTCGTCCAGATGTCCACCCAAGGGTTATCCTCGATTGAGTGTCCCAAGTCTGTTTCCCATTGTGTCATGTATGTGGGCGATGGGATAACATGTCATCTTGCAGCAATCTGTACAGTTTAGATGTATTCCCTCTGGTTGGATATCCCTGCAGGATAAGTTCGATAGGGCTAAGGTCTCGTTTTGATCGTTGTCTCACTATGGGATGGGTGTACCAGTGGCGCAGTTGGATGTAGGAGAATATGTCAGTCTCGGTCATTTTAAAGGTTACTTTGCAGCTCTCAAACGTGCGTGGTTGCCCATTTCCAAACAACTGTGTTAGGGTTTGCAGCCCGCACCTCAACCAATTCTTGAAATGTGTGGGGTGAATTCCAGGGGTGAAGGTTGGGTTGTGAAAGATAGATGTATTTGGGCCCAGGCCATTCGGGATGCCTTTGGATTTCATTGCCCAATCCCATGTTTTTAGTGTGCATTTTGTGGAGGAGAGATACCCGGCCAGAACTTTCATGTTGAGGGGGAGACATACGGGAGGAAACCAAGGGGTATTGGTAACCTAGATTGTTCGAATTCTACCCACTTTGGCAGGTCAGATGGGGAGAGCCAGGCAGGGAATCGCGCCAGCTGTGAGGCCACATCATATTTGCGTCTTTGCAGGACCACCAGTCCTCCCAAGGGAGCGTTGGCCATCATCACCTTTTTAGGAATCCTGGCCCTTTTACCTTTCCATATAAATGGAAGCATTTTATGTTAATTTATAGAACTACGACAGAAAAGTCGATACTGTTTCCCACAATAAGTAGCCAAAATGTGAATAATCTCACCTTGACAGATCGAGCAGACCATCAGGAAACAACCAAGTGCAGCCGTGAAGGCCACCCTAGGACAGCCCTGTCCTCTCCGACCCGGAGTGAGATTAACCAGGGGAGAGTACAGGGTAGCCAGGGAAACCCTCGATGGGGAAGAAAACCCTGGTAGAATCTGGAAGTGTTGTGGATCCGGATGGTTGATGAATGTCTTCTACGAGTGGCTGTGGGCAGGAAGGCTTCGTCTGGAGGAATGAGAGGACAATGGTCAGAGTAGTAGAGGAAAGAAGGGAATGGGAAGTGGAAATTAAAAGGCTCAATAAAAGAGGTCTCACCAGCAGAAGGAAGGAGAGGATGAATGAATTAGGGCTACGAAGGAGAAGAGATTGGGAGATGAGTGCTCTGGAAGAAATAAGACTTGGGTCAGAATCTGAATCGGGAGAGGCGGAACGGGATTCCGAGTTTATGTCACTTACAGCTAGTGGATGTTCCAGCAAAGAAGGAAGTAGAGTTGGCGTAACCGAGACGCCGATGGATATCTGGGCGTAATGAGAAATCCCGTGAGATAGCGAGACCGGAATGGGAGCGAGAGTCTGGAGATGAGAGCTTGAGGGACAAAAAGGTTACAGGGTAAGTCAAAAGTCAAATGTTTAGAAGTAGAGATATGAAATCCCTAGATGCGAACTCATGGAGCGTCTGTAGAAACAGAAGCGACGCGAGGAGTCGCCAGCTTCCGTGTTTGATAAAGGATCACGTGAGCAGGCCGGAACGTCTCGGAGAAACGTGAAGAGTCTGGACCGCTTCTTTCAGAACGGAAGTCATCTTGAGAAGGATTCTCGGGAGTAGCGTAGAGAATGGTACTACACAACCGATTGCAAAACAGCCGATTGCGAGCCCATAGTGACCACCTCCCACAATGTGTAACATTTTATGTTGCAAGTTAAGAAGAGGGGGTACTGGGATTGAGACGGGCAGAGTAGAGCAGAAATAGAGGAATCACGGTAGCAGATTCATTTTGAAGCCCGTAATTTGTCCCATTAGTGATATCTCCTGAGAGGCCCACCACACCAGATCTTTTTTCCAATTCCTTAAAAAGAGGCGTAAAGTTTGTCAGATATACTTCCCCTGGTATGGCTGGAATATGTACCCCAAGGTAGTCTATCGATTTCCTGTTCCATTGGATGGGGACAAGAGGTCTGAGAATATCTATCTCGTCCGAGTTTAAGCCCACCCCCAGTGCTGCAGATTTCCCATAGTTAATCGTGAACCATGCAACTCTCCAAAACCTGTGTAATTCCAGAAGGGAGTGTTCGAGTGAGGGCAGGATCTCCATTAAGGTAGGCAGCACATCGTCTACGTAGAGGGAAAGTTTGTGTTGTGTGGGGCCTACCCGTAATCCTTTGATGGTGGAATCATTTCGGATCTGCTGAGCTTGTGGTTCCATTAGCAAGGTACACAGCAGGGGAGAATGGGGGTACCCTTGTCTTCTCCCGCAGGTTAAAGGGAGGGGCGCTGTCAGTCCTTCGTTGACCCTGAGGGTGGTTTTTGGTTAGCAATAATTGCCCAGGACCATTTTGCGGAAGATTGGCCCGAAATGAAAAGCCTCGAGGGTCAAATACAGGAAGGCCCAGTCTATTTTGTTGAATGCTTTGGACGCGTCTAAGGCCAGTAGTGCCATTTTACACTGGTCAGAGACCGCTATCTCCACCAGGTTCAGGCCCGCCGAATTTTGTCCCCTGTTGATCTGCTCCATATGAAGCCAGTTTGGTTTGGGTCAATTATTTTGGGTAGAATTGTCGATAGGTGGTTGGCCAGGAACTTATCTCAGGTTTGGTCTCCTCACCTTCAGAATACGATGAATCTTCTGTAGTCTTCTTCTTTTTCTCCTTCCCCTTGGTAGTTTGTCTGCTGGAGTGGAGATAAGGTCTATCCCCGTTGGAGGCCACCGCGCTCGATTCTGAGTACGGACCGAGGAACCCCTGGGGGATAGCCCGAACCTGGGAAAACACGTTGTGGCAGAAAAAAACCCTGATGTCGAGCAGTATCAATCTAACAGTGTCCAAAGGCTTTCCGTAGTGAATGGGAAGTAATGAGTTGAATCAGAGCAGGATGAAGTGGCTTCCGTTATGATTGGGAAGTAATGAGCAGGTTCGGAGCAGGATGAAGAGGCCTTACGTAATGATCGGAAAGCAATAGGCAGGTTTGGAGCAGGATGAAGAGGCTTTCTGTAGTGATTGGGAAGCAATGAGTGGAACTGAGCAGGATAAGAAGAGCAGAGCACGAGAAGCAGAAGTGGGGACGTAACAGGAGCGGAAAGTCCAAGCGGGATGCAGCGAGTGAGAGAGAATGGGACAGCAAGGTCAGCAAAGGGAAGGAAAGACGGAAGGCAAAATAGAACAGCGTCTTACCCGCAAGAATGGTGAGGGTTGCAATGCGGAGCGGAGTCTGCTTGGAGGACTGATAGCTCCCGGGCGGCCATGTTGGAGGAAGACTAGACCACGAACGACACTTGTTCTGTTGGACGTAATGGAACGTTAGCCAATCAGCCAACGTTTCCAGACACACCAGCGTTGCGATGTGATTGTATGATCCCTTCTTAGTTTGGGGTTTCCTGGTTTCTAGGGGTGTCTGCAGTGGTATTGCTGTATCAATGCAGGTGCATGCATGTTGCGTTCTGGTTCCCATGTTCTTTCTAATGTACATCATATTGGAGTGTTCCTCAGTAATATCTGGAATCAATGATGCAAGATACCTCGCACTCATTGGAAACTGGATCTTCAACATTGAGTTTCCTTTTTTCCCATGGTTGATAAGGATCAGGATGAAAGTGAAAGGGCTTGATTAAAGAGGCATGAAACACAGGATGGAGTCTACTAAGACTCTTGGGCAGTTGTAGGCGGAATGCCACTGGATTGATTTTAGAGAGTACGTTGAAGGGTCCGATGTATCTAGGGGACAATTTGGATGGTCTAACCCACCTGGGCAAGTATCTGGTGGAAAGCCACACCCTAGATCCTGCTTCCCAGTCAGGGTTACTTCTTCTACTTCTGTCAGCATAGAACTTGTTCTTCCTTTTGCTCTGTTCAAGATTGATCAAGGCATCTTTATGAGCTTTAGAAAGTTCTTCTAACAAGGCATCAACAGACACAACCTTAGAGGGTGGAAGTACTGAAGAAGGTAGATGTTTAAGATGAAGCCCACACAAGCAAAAGAAGGGACTCATCTGTGTAGCGATATGGATTGTGTTGTTATACGTGAATTCTGCCATTGGTAATAGGTCAAACCAATTGTCCTGTTCCTTGTTAGTGAAGCATCTCAGATATTGTTTAAGAGTGTGGTTCAATCTTTCAGTTTGCCCAGTACTCTGTGGATGGTACCCTGAGGATAGAGCTCAATGGACTCCTAGGAGGTTGCACGGAGTAGCCCAGAAACCTGACATGAATTGAGGCCCCTATCCGAAGTCACCACTTGAGGTAATCCATGCAACCTGAAGACATCCCGCAGATACATCTTTGCAGTTTGGCGAGCAGTGGGAGTCCCTGGTAAGGGAGAGGAATGTGCCATTTTCGTGAAAGAATCTATGGTGACCATAATCGCTGTATGCCCTCTGGAAGGAGGAAGCTCCACAATGAAGTCTGTGGAGACTTGATACCAAGATCCTTTTGGGTGGGGGTTCTTGTTTGAGAAGGCCCATAGGTCGTGCTGTAGAATATTTGCTTTGGGCACAAATGGGACAAGAGAGGACATAACTTCGGACATCCTTTCTTAGAGACAGCCACCAAAAGGAGCAGGTAATCAGGTCAAGTGTGGCAGCGACCCCCTTATGACCAGCTGTCTTAAGGTCTTGGCACCATGATAATACCCTTCTTTGCAATTCTGTCATGGGGACATACAACTGTTTTTCCTGGAAGTAAAGCCCCTGTTCTTTCCTCAAAAGATAGGGTGGGTCCATCATATGTAAATGGATCTTATCTCCAGATGGTTTCCTTATGTCTTTCAAAAAAGTATTAACTTCATATACAAATCTCTTGCCAGGTAATAAAACGTCCTGATTGTCTGTCTTCTCTGGGATGCTTCCGATGTTTCTAGAGAGGGTGTACGCTAGTATGTTTTTCTTTCCCTGTATGTAGGTGACAAAAAAGTCAAATTGGGAGAAATAATACACTCATCTAACATGTCTGGAGTTTTGACAGGTCATCTGTTGGAGAACACTTAGGTTGCGATGGTCCATCTGGACTTCAAAGGGATACCCCTGGGGGATACCCCAAAATGGGGAAAGCGACTTGCGGTGGAAAAAAACCCTGATGTCAAACAGTATCAATCCAACAGTGTCCAAAGGCTTTCGGTAGTGAATGGGAAGGAATGAGTTGGATCGAAGCAGATGATATCAAAACTCTTGGTTGTTTTATTCCTTTACCATCTTACAATTAGAACCATCTTTACCATTAGAATTTCCAGGTATATAGGTCTTAATAAAATCATAAGCAGAAATAAGAGGTGCCAACAAGCCTGACGAGCATTGGTACATTTCACTGTTTTCAAGGCCTGCTGGTTTTTGTGATCGTTATATGCATGTACCTGGTATTTAGCCACTAAAAGATAATGGGCCTCATTACAAGAGTGCCGGTAAAAAAAATCGGAATTACCAGCATACCGGTACTACCGTGTCCGTGTGGCACTGCTGCCGGAATCAACTGTTGATTCCGAGTCTGCGTGCATGCGCATTCCGGCATGCCAGAAACACTAGCACCGGCATGCCGGTAACACCATCAAACGGCCCCAAAACTCCCCATACCGGCAGCCTTGCTGACGCTGACTCCGATTCCGGCTCCACGCACATGGACCTAACGACACCGCTGTTACCGGTACCGGTATTACTGTGACCAGAAATAACGTGATCGCCAGAACAGGAAATGTACCGGCGGCCATTAAAAAAACACTGAAAAAGCACTGAAAAAACGTACCCAGATATGTCCTCAAGGCAACTTGCTGCACGGCGGCGCAAGCTGCGATTCAGTGAAGTCGAACTGAACATGTTGGCGGACACTCTGGTGGAGAACTCTACGGAAGTCTTCTTTAGTGACCTACTGCACCAAATCCAATTGAGGAAGAAGGCCATCTGGGAGGAGATCGCCTGGAAGGTGTCAGCGGTGGGGACAACCCCCAGACCAGTTAGGGACTGCTACAAGAGGTGGGACGATCTATATCTCCGGGTGCGGAACCTCCTTGCCGCATAGCGCGCCCAGGGTACGGCCACAGGAGGAGGACCACCATCAACAATTAAACTCCAGGTATGGGAGGAAACCTGCAGCAGCATAATGCACCTGGTGGAGATCGAGGGAGTTGGAGATGCAGAGGCTGGAAATGTCACATCCGATGAGGCTGGTGAGTCTCCGTAAACCCAATGTCATATCACACACCTTGAAGCCCCAATAATAATGAGTAGGCCAACATGTCAAGTATGTTGTACCCGAGGCCAGTATAGCCCTGCTGGCAGTCCACCCACCGTCAACCTGGTTGCACACATCCGCATCAAATCTGCCTGCAACCTACACCACTCACACATCACACAGGTCCCCTGTATTGCCCCCACAAGTTGCACATGCAGGTACTCAGACACACATCCCCATGACACTGCACAACTGCTGTTTTCACTGCCGTGCTACCACATTCCCAAAGTCACAGTATCAAGGACCACCCCCACCAGCAGATGGCAAGATGCACACATCAATGATGCATGTGGCAGACTTGTCCCATCCACCATGTCCCATCCCGCTAAATCACCATCAACGCAGCAACTGCCATAGGCAGCAGACACATGTGTAACACATCCGTGTCACAATCAGACAACCCCATGTCATACAGCTTGTGTGGCACACCCATAACACCCAAAATGGAAAACACCAGTACCCCAGGCAACAGGCACTGCACACACAATATACGCACACCGCACATGCACCCAGACAGCATCCCCGTCACATGCATGTGTGCACCATGCCATGGCCATCACCATGGCCATGACAACGCACATACATCTGAAATCACTATTACTTATGTCTGTCTGATGAATCCACACCCATCACTGATGCCCTGCCTTTCTGGCCCACACAGGCACATCATCTGACAATGAGGCCGAACAGCCGACCACATTGAGGAACACCAGGGCACGCCGCCGCCAGCCAACCACTACCTCCACCCAGGATTCCAGTTCATCGGCCAGCAGGCGGCATCGGCCAGCTATTCCAGCCGCTCAGTCACCACCCGAACAGGAGAAATGAAATGAAATGATATTTTATTTACATCGCGCTTGTACACAAGTGTTTCAGAGTGCGAGCACCTGTTGCGCAGCCACCACCCCAACAGGAGGCACCTGTTGCCCAGCCATCACCCCAACAGGAGGCACCTCTTGCCCAGCCACAAACCCAACAGGAGGCACCTGTTGCCCAGCCACCACACCAACAGGAGGAACCTGCACCCCTTATGCAAGCGTGTCTATCTGACGACATTGGGGAAGACGGTGGGGCAGATAATGTATCCAGCGACCACAGCTATGCCGCTGCTGAGGGATTCAGACCCGTTGGCACAACGAGCCCCCAACCCAGACAACCACCACCCCTACACAATGTCAGGGATGTAGAGGGGCATCTGTCTAGGATGCAGGCAAGACAGGAAGCAATGGGCAGAATGTTGCAACAACCCCTGCATGAGGCGCAGCTCATGTGTGAGACACTCCAGGCCACCTCCAGGAGGTCCGCACGAGTGCAGGGCCGAGCCACAGAAGCCATATACCACCTGGCACGGCGCGTGAGAGAGGGCAATGGGGTTATATCGTCCCTTAAGGAATCCATTTCGGTATTGCTGCAGGCTCTTCCCAACCAACGTCACATGCTCTTGCCACTGGCACCATCCACCAGTACCACTCCCGCAAGTTCATTACCAAGCAACCCAAGGCGCAGATCTGAGCGGCTGACTCGCCCTGCAGAAGGGCGCACCCCTCAGCCTAAGAGGGGACGTAAATAGGAGACCTTTGGGTGTGGGTGTGGGGAGGGATAGTTGGGAAGGGGATGTAGGGAGGGATAGTTGGGGAGGCAGTGTGGGGAGGGATAGTTGGGTGGGATGGTAGAGGGAGTTCAGGCCCTTTTCACTTGTATATATTTGCAATCACAATATATTTGCTGTTAAAACAAAATCCATGACTGGACATTGATCTTTCAGTGTGAGTGCATTTATTCAAGTGCAGTGCCAGTGCCCAGTGTGCTCAATGTCCTGTGCCGTGTGTATAACAGGTGCTCAAAAGTAGAGATTGATAAGTTCCCCACGTGTGGCACGTCCATCTCAGCCCTTGCAACATTTAGCAATGGCCTCATCATCATCAGTGTCCTCATCATCATCTGGTGGCAGCATGTCCATGTCAGGTGAAGGGGGGGCATTGCGCCTGATGCACATGTTTTGCAACATGGCACATGCCAGCACAATCTTTCATACCTTTTTAGGGCTGTACATCACCATGCCACCAGATCTGCTGAGGCGGTGGAATCTGACCTTCAATATGCCGTAAGTCTGCTCAATGGTGCAGCGAGTACAGACATGGGCCCAGTTGTACGGCTGTTGTGTAGTTGTCTGATGGGGGTCAATAGCCATGGCTTCAGGGCATACCCAGCATCACCTGCACAGGAGCAACAGAAAGTGTACATGTCAATTTCCTGGTCATATCAAGTTGGCACAGGCTGTATAGTATACATTTGAGACAAATTACATGCTGAAGCACAATTGAGTTTAGCTCTCATTCGTTATCTTTCCTGTACCAGATAGGGCACTTGGTCAGTATGCATGTTGGGGATGTGTTGTGCAGTTGGATTCACATGGACTATTCATACACCACATGAGCTACATCACTTCTTGTGCAAGTGACATACATGGAATTTAAGTATGTCTGCTATGGGTCAAAAATTAAAGAGTATTATGTGTGCATGTTGCACAGTGCCCCTTTCATTACCATGATGTGCCGGTGTGATTCTGGGCTAGGTAGGGTATGCAGTCTTCAGGACAAAATCCCTATACAGACTTTCTGTCGTGACTCACACATATGGGTGTAATGTCTGAGTGTGGTGAGGACCAGTACGTACAAAATAGTGGGGGAGGGTATTTAGGGGTTGGGTGCGTTGGTTGGGGGTGACCACTCTAATCATCATGGATTTGATATGATATATCTTTCAGTGATGTAAAGTTCTACATGTTTCTGTATGAATGCATTGATTTGCACAGTGTCCATAATGGAGTAATTTATCCGGAACCTATGAGCTGACTATACCAGTCACATGTGTGTGCAGCAAGAAGATGTGTTGGGGGTGTTAGCCTATGCAGCCTGTAGCTATGTATCATGAGGTGTGCGTGTGATTGACTGCGTTTTTGCCTGTTGTAGTCACATTGGTGTGGTGCATTCTGGTACATGTAGGTCATAGGATGTAGTGGTATGGAATAGATGTACTTCTGTATACACTGTATATTCATCATACATGGTGGCATGCCTGTCATGGCCTTCCTTTGCCATGGTACAACGGTGTTGCCCCCTAACCTACGCCTACACACTTGCACATTTCATGCACTTACAACGCTGAGTACATTCCTGTGCACTTCAATGTTTGCGGTTTACTGGTCTGACAATTGTCAGTATGATTTGCACTTGCTATTATTATTTGTCTACCTTCCGCATTTTACGCCCTTTGCGTCCTCTGTGCACCTTCACAGGACTTTACTAATTGACTCAGAGAAGTGCGGGAGGCGTAATGATGGTCAAGAGCATGCAGTGGGCCTCATTAGGACCCTGGCGGATTTCGCGGTGCTAAATGCACCGCGAAGCACGGCGGAAAGCCGTCGATAGCGCCATGGGGGTTGGCGGATTTACCACCCCATGCCGACCTTGGCGGAGCGGTAAATCCCCAATCCCCATTCTGCCCTTCCCCATTCCCATTCTTGCCCCATAGGGTATAATGGGAGTGGGGAAGGAGTTAATTACGCCACCGTAAAATACGGTGGCGTAATTAACAACGAAGTCCCGTAGCGCCATGGTTTTCTCCGCCTGGTAAAACCAGGCGGAAAACGGCGCCATGGCGCTACGGGAACTCGTAGTGGGGCGGACGGGTCCGCCGCGAATACCGCTGGCGGAAACCCACTCCGCCAGGGTCCTAATGAGGCCCAGTGTGCGCATCCACTGGTGATGGGTTTGATACTGGAACATGAGTCAACGCAGCACATGCCCTTGGAGTTAGCCTCACCAAGCTGCCAGATATGCTATGCTGGTTACTGCTCCCCCGCCAATTCAACACTGCACATGCCCTTGGTGTTAGCCTCACTAAGCTGAAAGGTATGCTATGCTGGTTCCTTCCCCCCCCCCCATTCAACACTGCACATGCCCTTGGAGTTAGCCTCACTAAGTTGCCAGGCATGCTATGCTGGTTACTGCCCCTCCCAATTCTACACAGCACATGCCCTTGGAGAAGAACTCACCGAGCAGCCATGTACGATTTCCAGCGTGTCGTGCCATGTACCGAGGCAGCGTGGAGATCCGCAGCACCATGAAGTCATGTGTTGAGCTAGGAAATCTTGCACAGCAATGTGTGATGAGGTGCCGGGCATAACACACCATCTGGACTTTGAGTGAATGGTACATCTTCCTGTTGCGGTAAACTACCTCCACAGCATGCCTGGCCGCCAGCTGCACATATGTATAGTCCTCCCCACCAATTACATTAGACATGCCTGCAAGGGCATCAAATGCTATTTTTGTGGCACTCACCTCGTCAGCAGCCCGGGGTAAACTGATGTGGTCCCGTTCGTGACACAGGAGTACATCAAGCACCTGGAATAGCACTGGGAGAAACAGGGTTGGGAGATCACATTCAGCTGCCCAACTGTGTGCTGGTATGTGCCTGTGGCAAGAAAGTGTAGCACAGACACTACCTTCAGCAAGGGGGGGATGGCTGTACGGATGTTTATGAGGCTCACCGGGTTATCATGTATCAGGGCAACTATAGTGGTGATGGTGTCCCTGTCTAGCCGGTACAGGGTTTGAATCTGACTGGGGGTGAGGTTGGATGGGGTGGCCCTTAGCTGAGGGATTGGTGGCTGCCTGCAGGGTACATACAACCTGCTGCACATTGGGTATTTGCTGGGCCATGATGGCCCTCCTTCTCTTCAAGGGCCTCCGCTACATCCTCCGCCTCACTGCCTCTTGAATCAATAGATCAAAAGGCATGGCCTCCAGGTCCTGTACTGCAACAGCGACTGCTAGCATTGTGGTTTTGGGAGGGGTTTGGGGTGGGCGAGTGGTTCTTTTGTGTAGTGGCACAGCCCATAGGGAGCACCTGTGCTGATTTTGTGCACCTGTGGCGTGTTTCTACACACCAGATTGCACTTAACGCCTGGTCCGCGATGCCGGTGTTTCCGGCATCACTTTCACGTTTTTACCGGCATGACCATGCCTGTGATTGCATGCCTGTGCAGCTCAGGATGTGCACTTACTTATGCCATGCCGGGATCTCAGGCACGGCTGCTGCGTGTCTCCACAGATACTGGCAACAGTGTTGCCGGGTGCGGTGGGTCACTTTCGATGCCTGTGTTACCAGCATCACGACTCGGACTACGCCGGTCCGGAAAAAGATGCCGGTACGGATATACCGGCATCACTATTTCCAGAACAGCATACTTGTAAGGAGGCCCAATGCCTCCATTCCTGAAACGCATCTCTAACTGCTAATAACTCTTTTTGAGTGATTGTGTAATGCTGTTCTGCAAGATTAATTTTACATGAATAGTATGCAATAGGATGGAGATGACGAGTGGTGTCACACTGTTGAGATAATACTGCACTTAAAGCTCCATTTGACGCATCCGCCTGTACAACGAATGGTAAGTCTGGATTCGGGTACTGTAGAACTGGAGCTTTGGTGAACACATCTTTGAGTAAATCAAATGCTGTTAGGGCTTTTGGCCCCCAACAGACTTGAGGTTTTTTTTAAGTGCGACTGATTAATGGGGTGACTATAGCAGAAACATGTCTTGTGAATTTACGGTCGAAATTTGATAAGCCCAAAAAGGACTGCAACCTCTTCACTGAGGTAGGAACTGATGATAACAAGGCTTCCACCTTATTGTTGTCTATCACAACATCCCCAGTCCTAGTGTTAGCAGTGGCAGAGTCTGCCCGGTGATCGATCCTCACTGCATTCACCTCTGGACGAGAGGAGACTGCTTTTTCTGTCCTGACCCTGATGTTCCTGGCTGGTGTCCTGCTGGTGATTGCCAGTCCCAGCCTTTCTTGCTACACAACAGCAACCTATGAGTATTATAAACCTCCACCTATTAGCCAAGTTCTGGATCGCCAGAAGGTGGTGCCTGTCCTCATGGCCTGCTGTTGCACTTACTTGTTGGGATTGTGCTGGATGGGCCATCAAGTCTGCTTGGCTGCTGCTGCTTTATGACTGGTGATTTAAGGCATTATCCTTGTGGGTCCATCCCACCTGAGTTGCTCTCCTTCCTCCGCTGCTGCCGCTCAGTGACCTGTGTGACGTCACCTGTCTTGCTGCTAGGCCCCCTGCTGTTGCCTCCATCTTCTGTTGCTGGAGCTGCATGATTTCCCGCTACGACCTGGTTGATGCTGTGCACCTGATTCATCTGTGCCTGTCTTGCTTCTAGGCTGCCTGGTGAGGTCATTGTGCTTTGTGCAGTTGCCGCTCTCACTCCTCCCATCCACCCCGCCCTCTCCTTCCATGGTGCTCCCCATTTCTCCTATCTACTTTAACTGTTACTCTATCACCTAACCTACCCCGCTTTCAAAGTCTGTGAGGAAAACGTTGAAGAAAGATCTCCTGGTCTCTAACCCAGGCCTGCCCATCGCTGACACCTACGTCAATGCTTTTTCCAGGTACACGGTCACTGACATCCTCTTTGTCGCTCCCTCTCCATACCTATGGACTCCCCATATGGTCTCTGTCCTCTCCCCTTACTCTTTGTCACCCATTAATTGTGGAACCAGATGGGAAGTACTCTTGGCATGTTTCTCATCCTCTAGGTGCATCATTAATCTCTATCAGAATGGCACTGTCATGGCCCAGGCTCTTAGTCCAACCTCCTCCTTCTTGATAGGTGTCTTCCGTCTCTCATCAACTTACTCCCTTCCCTTGCCTCTCTGTCTGCCACCCACTGTGCCCCTTCCCCTTCACCGATGGACATACCACATCCCTGTACCCCTCCTCAGTAGACCTTCAAAGGTGACAACCAACTTCACCTAGCTATCCTCAACTCTCGCTATGCTGTTAAACACTCCTCTGATATCTTTCTCCTTCTTGAAGTCTTTGACCCTGACGCTCTCGCTCTTACTAAGACATGGTTCACTGCCAGCTCTGTCACTGCTTTTGACACACTCCTCCCAGAAGGCAACAAGATCCTCTCCAAGCCCAGGCCTAACCGGTCTGGAGGCAGAGTGGCCTTGATCTTCCCTGAATGGGTCCCTGCTACTATCATTCCCACTCAGATCTATTATTCCTTTGAATGCCTCGTCTGCAGGCTTGGAGTCTCTCCAACCCTCTCGTTGACTCTCGCCACCATTTATGGGACCCCTGGTCTGGTCTCCCTCTTCCTCTCAGAGTGGTCGGACCTCTCCTCTTTTCCTCTTGCCTCCACCTCCAAAGTTCTCCTCTGAGACTTCAATATTCACCTTGACTCTCCTGATTTGGCCCTGAACTCTTCTGCAGACTCTGTGACTTTCTTTCCCTCACCATTCATCCCTCTGGTCAGACATCCCCATCTCCAACCCTCTCACTACACCTCTCTCCTGGTCTGACCATGCTCTCCTGTCCTTTCACCTGGATCTCTTAAGTCTAAGCCACTGCCTGCACAGCCAGGCTCTTTCTCTGTCATTCGACTGATGAAGTGAGTGTCAGTTGCTGCTTTTGCCGTCACTCCGCCTACCCCCACACTCCCCACTTCTACCACGGACTCCCACACTGACTCTGCCCTTGCTAATCTCCATCTCTATATCACCAGCATCCTGGACATCCTTGCCCCTGTCATGAGGATCTGCATGAAGCCTGCCTCCAAGTGCAGTACCTGGTATGACTATGACCTAGCCTCTCTGAAACACAAGTGCAGAGCTGCTGAGCGGAAGTGGCGGGCATCAGGCCCATCCTCTGACACACTGGCCTGCTTCTTGCTCCATATCCAAGCCTGCATCTCTGGGGCCACTAACAATACAGGCGAATTGTTTAAAATCTACAAGGAACTCGTCAATCCTACTGTAGTCTTCACTTCTACCCTCCCTTCTCTGTCCCTCTGTACTTCATTGGCATCCAACTTCTTAACCAAAACTCAGCACATTATGTCCTCACTCTCCTCTCCTCCCACCTCCCTTCCCTGCTCGCAGGCCCCCCTTCGCCCCTTCCCTCTAACTCTCCTCATTCACGCCCATAGCACCCAATGAGATCTCTTGACAAGTCATCTCTATGAAAGTCTCCTTCAAACAAGTGCTCCCCTGTTCCTTCAGAACCATCAGGGTTAACATTGCCTCCCTTGTGCTAGCCTTGGCCGATTCCTGTAAGCACTCCTTTGTCACTGGCTCCTTCCCTCTACCCCTCAAGCACTCCCTTGTGCATCCTCTCCTCAAAAAGTCTTCTGCCAACCCCTCCTGCCCTGCTAAATACCGCCCTATCTCCATTACCCTCTTCTTGGGCAAACTCCTGGAGAAGCTGGTCATCTTCCAACTGATCCAACACACTGAATCTGTTGGTTGTCTCCTTGACGACTAGTCTGGCTGCTCTACTGAACACACATGAAGACTTGCTCTCAAATCTCAATGCCAACTCTCCACCCGTTCTTATCCTTGTGGATCCTTCCTCAGCCTTTGATGCGGTCAATCATGCCACCCTGACTAATTGGCTCTGTGACACTCTTGGTATCACAAACCTGGCACTTGACTGGCTGAACTCATTCCTCTCTGATCGTCCTTCCCAGGTTCTGCGGGGCCCTTTTCTCTCCCCTATCATACTCTCCACCTGCGGCATCCCTCAAAGCTCTATCCACTCGCTGTGGCTTTTCAACATTTACCTCGCACCTCTGGCCCATCTGATCTCCTCCTTCTCTCCTCAATTCCAGTTTTATGCAGACAACATGCAAATTACCCAGTGAAGAGTGCTGCGGTCTGTGGTCTGTAACCCTTTACATGTATGGCAGTGTTTTTTTGCAGGTGGGCTCGTCATAGTGCGCCTGCGGTCCAACGCATCAGGTGATTGACGTGGTGTTGTGCGTTGGCGTCTGCGCAAGTTCCACAAGGAAATGGAGTCCTGCCAGGTTCCAAACCTCCATGGGAGAGTGCCATGCTGCCAGAGGACAGAAAACCTGACAGATATCAATTGGATTTCCTGCGTGTGTCGCAGTGCCTGCGGAAGGGCCATGGTCCCGGACATTGCGTCTGCAGGGCAAGGTATCTCATACGTATCCTGTATTAATCCACTGTGGACCAACCAAGTCCTGGAGCCTATTGACTGCAATGGGACAGGGCGCCAGCAAGCATCCTACTTGAGTCTTATAGGGAATACAAACCAATGGTGAACGTAAAAAGAAAACTATGAAGTAAGCCACCTGTCAGAAATGGGGAAAAACAGGCACAATGCTGGGCCAGAATTCTGCCTACACAAGCAACCTCCTTCCCTGTTTTTCCTCTCTCTTACTTCACTCATACTCTTGGACAATGATGGCCGCTTTGAAACTACTATGGTGGTGACTCGGAGCAGTACAAAATCATTGCCACATAATATAAACTGGAGAAAAAAGCGAAGTTGCCTGTACCAAGAGGTGGATGCCTCATACTGTGAGAAATGGAATAAAAAAGGGGGACAAGAAGGTAATGAAGGTACACTACCCAAACACTACAGAGGGATTCAGCTGCCTAACGACGTAATGAAATGTGTTCAATATTTTTAGAAATGTAACGGAAAAAAAGGAACAAAGAAAACGATGTTCAAAAATAGAATACTTTTCAGCTTTATGTCACAGGAAGTGATATGGTATGAAATTATAAATGTCGAATCCTTAACCTTATGTATAGTTGAGTACCCTGCTGTGATAGCCAGCAGGGGATGTGCTCCAGTTAGCCTGTGCATTGGGGCCTGGTAATGCGCAGTGCCAGCAGCAAGTAAAAGATGCGACACACCCGTTGCTCGTCGGGTCCCAAACTGCCAGGCTTCCGGCAGGGCGAGTACTTTATTCAAAGCGCCTCATGACACCACACATCCGGGACGTGAGGCAGATTTAACATTCCTCCTTTATCTCAATTAATGAAAAACATAATGCAAACATTGTACCACTGTACATTTGTTCCCTGTGTTATTCAGTCTGGCACAGGTACCTGCCTCTCCCTTTACATGTAAAACACAAATAATCTTCTTCTCTTTCACCACTCATAGTGTCTCAGTTTCGCTGGATCTCTGAAGGCTTCCCGCAAGTGATATCTGCTAGGACGTGACTGAGGCATTATCTCTGATTCACCTCCCCCTTCCGGCTCACCTTCAATTTGTGGGTGCACCTCCTCTCTCTCCAATGGCTCACCAATGTCACTGCTTTGGGTCACGTCCTCCTCCGCTCTCTGCCTTGGGGCATTCCCTGTAGATCCACCGTCATCTCTATGCTGTCTTTCCCCATCTGTCCACATCTCCTCTGGGACTCTTTTGAACCAGGAGGCATTTCTGGCTATTGTTTCATGCCCTATGCTTGCTGTCACCATTATTCCTTCCATCCGGATGATTCTCCATGGTGTGTGGTCGTAGCAGGTTTCTAGCTTTGTCTTCATGGGGTTTTGTAGCACTAGCACTTGGTCACCCACCCTGTGCTTGGATTCTTTTGTGTTCCTTCTGTTGCTCATGTGCCTGTTTGCTGCTACCCTCTTGGCTTGTGTGCGCTCGCTGTCAAGGTCAATCACACTCCTGTCGGGGTGATGTGGTATCAATGAGTTTACCATTGTCCCGTACATGAGGTCTGAAGGGGGCACGTTTGTGGAGCTGTGAGGTGTCTGTAGTTCCGTAGGAACTGGTACAGGTCGACTCGCCACAAACTATTTTGAGCTCTGGAGATTCGTAATACTTTGTTGAGTGTCCTCATGAATCTCTCTACGTTTCCATTCGCTTGCGGCCACCTGGGTGTTATGTGGTTGCATTGGATGTGTACATCATCCAAATATTTCCTTATGATCGTCCCCTGGAATTGAGGTCCGTTGGCGCTCTTAATGTACTTGGGCAGTCTATGTGTGGCAAACATTTTCTCGAGTGCTAGGATTACAGTTACTGCCGCTGTTGAGGGCATTATCTCCACCTCTGGGTATCGCGAATAGTCATTGATAGCCACCAGCAGGTAGGTTCCCTCCTGTACTGTGCAAAAGTCAATGCTGATGGCTTCCCATCTTGATGATCCACCCGCCGCTGACCAGATTGGTTCTGGCTTTGGTGGTGCTCCCGTTATTTGGCATGGGTGGCAGAATCTGATTTCCTCCTCCACTTTGGCATCTATGTGGGGAAACCACACCTGGTGTCTTATTCTGGCCTTTGTTCGGACCATTCCTTGATGTCCCTTGCAGACAAGTGTTATGATCCTGTCTTGTAGGCCGATGGGAATTACTATGCGTGCCCCCCTCAAGATCAATCCCTCGCTCGTGATGGAAAGCTCCTGCAGTACTGGGAACATTCCAATGAGAAAGTCCTTGGCTGTAGGTGTGCAGTTGTGTACGTGCTGGAGGAATGACTTCCAATCGCCCGCCAATATTGTGTTTTTCGTGATGTCACAGCATGGGTCGCTCTGTGCAGCCTCCACGATATCGGCAATGCTGACTGCCCTGGGCTTCATGGTATTGAGGATCTGGCAGATGGGTTCCTCCGTTTCCTATGATTCATCCAGTTTGCAGAGGGTTGCGGCTCTTAAATGCCTGGACAGGAAGTCTGTCAGGCTGTCTTTCCCTGCCTGGTATGCCAGGTCAAACTCATATTGCTGGAGGTGTAATAGCCACTTCTCAATCCTGGCTGGAGGGTGTGCTGAAGACCCAATGAAGATTGGAATCAGGGTCTTGTGGTCGGTGTAGGTTTTGAATTTTCCACCGTAAGGATTATATGAAAATGTCTGCAACCCCACGGAACAGCTATGGCCTCTTTCTCGATGTGTGAGTACTGCTGTTCGGTCGGCGTGAGGACACGGGAGGCCTTTGCAATAGGTCTGTTATCACCTGTCCGTGATTGTTGGACTAGGATTGCCCCAAGTCCCACAAGGCTGCATCTACATAGAGTTCCGTTGATGGGCCCAGGTCAAAGTATGCCATGATTATGTCCGATGACATTGATGCCTTGATCTGTTCGAAGGCTTCCGCAAACTTGGGGCTCCAGTCCCATTTGACATTCGCTCTGGTGAGTTCTATGAGTGGGTCTGACATGGTTGCGAGGTTGGGGATGAACCTGCCATAGTAGGTGGCCATGCCTAAGAAGCTGGGTTCCTCTGTGGGGGTCGTTGGTGGTGAGTCTTCTTTTATGTCTGACACTTTCTGGGGGTCAGTGGAGACTCCTTCTTTGTTGAAGACGTATCCCAAAAAAAATATGTTGTCCCTTAGGAACTCACACTTTTCGTGGTGTATTGTGAGGCCTGCTGTGTCCAGTCTGTTAATGACCATCTTGAGGCGGTGCATGTGTTCCTCTCTGTTGCTGGCGTGAATGAGAATGTCATCACTGACGTTTAGTACCCCTGGGATACCCTGGATCACCTCTTGGATCGCTTGCTGAAAGACCTCAACTGCCGATGAAATTCAGAAACTGAGTCTCTTGTACCGCCTTATGCCCAGGTGAGTCGAGAAGGTTGTTATGTACCTCGAGTCTCGGTGCAGCATCAGTTGATGGTAGCCAGTGTTGAGGTCAAGTTTCGAGAATATTTTCGACCATGTGAGGTCTGTGATTATTTTGTCCAGGGTGGGGGTGATGTGTCTTTCCCTTTTTATAGCTGCATTGGGTAGGTGCATGCCTATACAGATTCGTACCTTTACTGGTTGTTTTTTTTTTTTTGTGACGACCATCAGGGACACCCATGGCGTTGGCCCCGACACGTCTTCGATTATGCCAGCATTTTGAAGTTCCTGTAGTTCCTTTGTGTCATGCATTTCACACATCAAGACACCTCCAGCCCCACTACACATCACAAGCCCACTAGTACACTAAGCTCACATGCTGGTCATGGTCAGCCCTCCAGACAACAACACGGCGGCCGAGGGTCACCAGCTTACTGCAAAATACTCTGTAATACAATCATTTTCTGCTTGGCAGCTTCGGCCGCGGCTTCGGCCGCGTTAGCAGTTACCTTGGAAACTGGGCTCCATTCACACCACGCGGCGACGCAATCACGTGCTACAGAGCAAGTAATGTGATCGCATTACCATGGTAACAGGATAAAAGCACAACAGAAACCCAAATTCAAAGCTTCTCGACTGTGTTCTTTCCCAGCGTGCAGCGTTCTGTACGGTACCTCGGACTATGGCTTTTTTGGACTTTGACCACGGTTCTGCTCCACATACTTCTCTTTGTCTATCCCATGGTTAGGTCGACAACTCTTGGCTTGCTTATCTCGAACTGCTACGAACTTGGAACGATTCAAGGACTGCTCTGAGTGTTATTCCCTGTACTAAGCGAATTGGTTTGCAAGCATTATTTGGACCCTGGCTTATGAACTATGGACTGCTCTTGGAATCACTTACCTGCTCCACACACGCATCCTCTCAGGGTTTTTCTCCGAGTTCTGTTTTCGCTCCACTCTAAGTGCTACCAAGCATCAGGTGATTCATCTGCTGGAACCCCACGGAAACATCTCATTACACTGCACAAGAGGGGGGAACCCAACCTGTACCTATTCTCACCTCCCTCTGCTAACATCCTCCCCAGCACACAACTGGTAGGTATTAGTTCTCCGCCTTTCCTTTTGATATATGTCTATTGTATACGTGATTGTGCTGTTAACATCCTGTTTCCCATTGCAGCTACCTGGGGACCCGGTGTTTTGTTCCAGCCACCTGTGGCCTCAATAACCGGTCAGCGAGTGTTTACAATAATCTCTGTGACTGGTATTGGGGACAGGGATATTCATAGTCTATGCAAACATTCTTATGCGACACTTTGCCACCAGGTCCCTCATATGAAACGGAGTCCTTCTGTGGCGTACTGCCCAGGGAGGAACTGTAGGGTCGATATGTAGCTTTATTAACTTTCCTTTGAGGCCTCCAGTGCCCTGGAGGATGCTTGGGTGCTTGGCGAGTAGGTTTGTGACATCTGTAGAGTCAGTGATATCGCAGATGCAGCTTATGAGGCCCAGTTCCTCAGCTGATTCCCAACTGAGTAGGCACTCGATGCCTGCATTGACTACGTAGATTTTCAAATTGATCGTCTTTTCGCCTCTATTCAGTACGGTTCTGAATCGCCCCACCACCAGAAGCAGCGTCTTGCTGCCATAAGCAAATAGTAGGGTCTCTGTGTGTTTGAGCTCTGGCTGTGGTTGTCATTTCCGGAACACATTTGCTGGCATGACGTTCACTGATGCTCCTGTATCGATTGTCATCATGGTTTCTTGGCCTTGTATGTTCACGGGACACTTGGGCCGTCTCTTCTTCTTCTTTTTTGGGTTTGTGCCTCCCTGGTCCAGTGCGGATATGAGGTGGATTTTACCTTTTCTCCTCGTGCGCCCTGCTTCCGCCGCCATTGCCGCTTCCTCACGTTTATCCCCGGATTCATCCATCGATGAGTTGTCTCTGGTTACCACCAGGCGCGTGTCTGCTTGCTTTTTCTTCCTGGCGAGGGGTTTTGGCAGCTGCTGTTGCATGCGTTGGGGCTGGGCTGAGGATCTGCACACGTGTGTGTGGTGGTCTTTTCTGCCACATGCTCTGCACGTGGTTCCTTGTGCTGGCCAGTCTCCTCTGCCAGGTTGCACGCCCCGACACCATCCTCACTCTGTCGGCCCTGGGATTCTGGGCCGCCGTCGTGGGGAGTTATATGCTTCGCCGCTGTCGTCCCATGGAGATTGGCGGTTTGTGATCTGCTTAATAGTGGCTGTCTTCTGTGTTAGTTGTAACTTCTGCAGGGTGGTGCCCATTTGTGCTGCTCTGGCGTGAGATAGCTCCCTTTGGCGACTGTATTCAAGTATTTTAGCTAGGGTGATTCCTTTCTCGTTCAATACTGTTCTACATAGCTTTTTGGAGCACGTTCCATTGATTATCTGGTGTCTAATCTCCTTTTCGACGTCGGATAGTGCCAGTCGTCTGAGCCTTGTGTGGTAGGGATCAAGCCCTTCCTCTTCTGTTTGCACTGTGGTGTAGAAGTTGAAGATTTCAAAATCAGGATTTAGTTGTGACATGAAGTACACTGTTAGGGCATCTTTTGCTAGTTAATATACGTCTGCGCCATCGCCCACGGCCAATGAATTAAAAATGTGTAGCACGTCATCACCAACACCAAGGTGTGATCTAGGTTTCCTTGGGGTTGTTATATCCTTGCAGTCGAAGGCCATCTCAAACTTTTGAAACCAGATGGTCCAGCAGGGCCCCACTGATAATGGGTCTGTGTATGGGTCAAAAGTCTGCGAAATAACGGTGCACACCAAAATTCAATAAACAAGTTTACAATTGTATTCAATGAGTTCAAGGAAGTTTTAGGTGGAGGGGAGGAACTGTGATCCTGTCACAGAACCACCACAAAGTACAGAGAAGAGAAGAAGATTCAAAAGTAGAATTCTCCTGTCCCATGCACACTTTAAATATGGTACAAAACAGTCAAGATTTCTTCTAACGAGCTTGCTATATCATTAGTTGAACTAATAATCAGAAAAAACATATCCAAAAGAATGTGTACAGAATTTTATTATCAAATAATGTTGAGCATAACGAAGCAAAAAGTACAAGTTCGCTGTTTATGGCTGATGCATTTCGAGGATTGGCCCTATTCTTCAACAACCTTACGGAATGTAAAGAAAATACCATAGAGAAAGGCATGTCATATTCTTGTTCATTTGAAAAAAAGAGTACATGAAGCATTTCAAAAGTGCAATCTGTCAAGAGAGACATTGTACATGCATTAGCCCGAAAATAGTGTCTAAATTATTCGGTTCAGAAGACCTAGCGCGGGGGGGCCCGACCAGCCGGTCGATTCCAACTGCATTTTGTCCAAGGGGTCGATGATTATATAATACAATCGCAATGTAAAAATTGACCAATCAAGGCTCTTGAAGAAGAGAGCCAATCCTCGAAACGCCTCAGCCATAAACAGCAGACTTGTACTTTTTGCTTCGTTATGCTCAACATTGTTTGATATTAAAATTCTGTACACATTCTTTTACTTAAACTGGTTGGATATGTTTTTTTCTGATTATTAGTTCAACTAATGATATAGCAAGCTTGTTAGAAGAAATCCTGACTGTTTTGTACAGTATTTAAAATGTGCAGGGCACAGGAGGATTCTACTTTTGAATCTTCTCTTCTCTATGGTTCACAAGGCCCCGGCGCTGCTGTGGCACCCCCTTGGTGTCGAGGTGATGACGCAGGTGGAGTTAGTGTGGCCGTCATTCTCCGCGGCGTGCCGGCCTTGGTCTGGAAAGTCTAGTAGCCATGTTGGGGCACTATGTGGAAAATGGCACCTGTGTGATGGTGGGCAATTTGTTTTTACTCCTCCTCACCTGCGAGTTTCTGTTGTGATGCTGTGCTTCCTGTAGAGTGTGGGCTGAGGAAACGTTTTCTGTCCCTCATCCACGTGTAGAGGAGCGTATCCTTCTGTGCTTCCAAACATTTTTCATGTACAATTTATGTGGCACCAATTGATCGCGTAATCAGCTGTGCACGTGTGTTCTAATACACATCTTCATTGCCAGTGTTGAGTCCCCTGCTGTGATAGCCAGGGGGGATGTGCTTTAGCTAGGCCATGCATTGGGGCCCGGTAATGGGCAGCGCCAGCAGCAAGTAAAAAATGCGACACACCCGTCGCTCATCGGGTCCCGAACTGTCGGCCTTCCGGCAGGGCAGGTGCTTTATTCAAAGAGCCTCATGTCACTGCGCATGCGGGACGTGAGGTGGATGTAAAATGCATCACAGTGTTGACATTTGTAACTGACATTTTAGAATTATAAAGAAGTACTTATGATAAAAGTGTCTGTCTCTTCGCTCCTTGAACCACCTCACTCTGGCTGTCCCTCGCTTCAAACTTGCCAGGGGTGGTGGCATGAGTTTCAGCATCACGGCCCTAACCCTTTGAACACACTTCGACTGCTCATCCCGCCGCTCATCAGAAAAATTAGCCCTCCTACCCAGCCTTCAAGAGACTTCTAAAAACCTGTCTGTTTGACAAATATGATTAACATTCTTTGAATTTGCTGCTTGTTCTATTTTATCTGACTGACTTACCACCCTATAGTGCCTATGGCCCTCATTACGACCCTGGCGGAGTGGGATACCGCCAGCGGTAATCGCGGCGGACCCGTCCGCCGTACTACGAGTTCCCTTAGCGCCATGGAGGTTTTCTCCGCCTGGTTTTACCGGGCGGAGAAAACCATGGCGCTAAGGGACCTCGTTGTTAATTACGCCGCCGTACTTTACGGCGGCGTAATTAACTCCTTCCCCACTCCCATTATACCCTATGGGGCAAGAATGGGAATGGGGAAGGGTAAAATGGGGATTGGGGATTTACCGCTCCGCCAAGGTCGGCATGGGGTGGTAAATCCGCCAACCCCCATGGCGCTATCGGCCGCTTTCCGCCATGCTCCGCGGTGCATTTTGCACCGCGAAATCCGCCAGGGTCGTAATGAGGGCCTATGTGCTTAGTACCACTCTTCTATTGTACAAACGTCATAACACCCGTGAGTTTGGGCGTTACACAAATGTAAAAATACATAAATAAATATGCATACATATTTACATACCTTCTATTTTTAAGGACAATATCCTACACATTTTATGGATCAAATGGTTTTCTAATCATTGTCTGGATATTAGATAAATTGTGAAAGTTTTAATTGCAAACCATAACACAAAAAATTACAAAATAACAATAAATAAAAGTGTACATTTTGCATAAATTCAATTAGTGAAATGCAATTGTATCTGAGAATGAGGGAATGGAAGAAATAATTTAATTACTGTTCTGTGCACCATGACATATTGCAGAAGTGCAATACTGTAATACAAACCGTAATTTACATATGAATAATGGTATTTGTAGAGCATAATTTGCGTTTATCGCTGTTTTATAAAGCTGGTAGCCGATTCTATGTCAATACTCAGAGGCTCTGATTATGCTCAATTCTTCTCTTTACTTCTCGAGCAGCAAATAACAAATAACATATGAAAAAACACAACTAACAATGAACTACATTTCCCACTAAAACGTAGTGAACTTGTAGTTTGTTTTTCATAGGTCCATCAAAACATGTGTCTTTTCTAGTCCAATCACATTACAGCTTCCCTCATAAACGCTGAAAACCTCTGTGCTTCTTCCTCTTTCCTTGCTGTTCGAGCAGCTGAGCTAAGTACTTTTATTGATTAGTGCTTTGGTGTGTGTGAATGACTGATATATGTTAAAAGTATGAATGCGTAAAGATATTATTTAATACAGAATGCTTAGTGCGTTAGGGGAAACTTGGCGCAGCGTATCCACATTAGTGCCAGGGAACGCAATGGGGCTTTAAGCTCCGGCGTTCCTAAGCCTCGATAGGAGGCACTCTCTGATGGAAGATTGCGCCGGGCGCGACAGGCCTCCTTGGGTTCGAACTTCCGTGAGAGAGAGACCAGGAGAGGATATTACGAGCCAAGCCCCTTTTTCATATATTTATTTATTTATTTATTTGTTTGTGGTTTGTTTAAACCTTTACAAAATAGTTCATCAGAAAAGGATACAACATTTAAAACAATTAAGTTCAATCACAATTCATTCAATCATATTAAGAACATAATTAAAATAACAGTTTGTGTGAAACGGTACAAAACAATACATCAAAAGGATACAACGATTAAGATAGTTAAGTTCGATAACAATTCATTCGAACATATTAAGAACATAGTTAAAATTCACAGTTTATGTTTTAAAACAGTAGAGCTATTATGCCTAATCTGATACCATAACAATTCACAGGCCGATTCATGGAATTAATGTGCGCCGAAAATTTCGGCGCAAGCGTGCGAAAACGTGCGATTCACAGTGAAAGAGCGAAAATCGCAGTGCAAGTGCGATTATCGCACAGAAAACAGCGTACAGCTATTCATGGAAGTCCGTGCACGCGCAAAATGTGGGTTGTGCGCTGAAAAAGTGCGCGGCGCACGCTGGCGCACGCAGGCGCACAGGTCATTGAACGCCGTGCGATAAGGCCACAGCGAATGCGCACATAGCGCGGCGCACATAACAAAAGTAGGCGTAACACGGGGCGTTACACGCAGAATGGGGAACAACTCGTGAAAATGTGGGCGTCACGGGGGAAGTACAGGAGGCAAGTGCGCGGAACGCCCACACGCTCACCTACAACACGTATTCATGGAATGGAATAGGGGAAAACAACGCACGGCCAAAGATGCGCACAGGCCCATACATGTCCGCCACACGAAAGCTGGCGGCAGCGTCTCTGCGCAGGCAAAAAATGTGTGCCAAAGTTCTACACGCGCGAGAAGTTCCACACGCGATCGGGCCTGGGGGAGCGTGTGCGTGTATTTCAGGGTTGCGCGAGAAGTTCCACACGCGATCAGGCCTGGGGGAGCGTGTGCGTGTATTTCAGAGGTGCGCGAGAAGTTTCACACGCGATTGGCCTGGGCGCGTGTATATCAGAGGTGCGCGAGAAGTCTCACATGTGATCGGGCCTGGGGGAGCGTGTGCGTGTATTTCAGGGGTGCGCGAGAAGTTCCACATGCGATTGGCCTGGGCGCGTGTATTTCAGGGGTGCGCGAGAAGTTCCACACACGATTGGCTTGGGCGCGTGTATTTCAGAGGTGCGCAAGAAGTTTCACACGCGATTGGCCTGTGCGCGTGTATTTCAGGGGTGCGCGAGAAGTTCCACACGCGATTGGCCTGGGCGCATGTATTTCAGGGGTGCGCGAGAAGTTCCACACGCGATCCGGCCTGGGGGAGCGTGTGCGTGTATTTCAGAGGTGCGCAAGAAGTTCCACACGCGATCGGGCCTGGGGGAGCGTGTGCGTGTATTTCAGAGGTGCGCAAGAAGTTCCACACGCGATCGGGCCTGAGGGAGCGTGTGCGTATATTTCAGGGGTGCGCGAGAAGTTCCACACGCGATCGGACCTGGGAGAGCGTGTGCGTGTATTTCAGAGGTGCGTGAGAAGTTTCACACGCGATTGGCCTGGGCGCGTGTATTTCAGAGGTGCGTGAGAAGTTTCACACGCGATTGGGCTTGGGGGAGCGTGTGCGTGTATTTCAGGGGTGCGCGAGAAGTTTCACACGCGATTGGCCTGTGCGCGTGTATTTCAGGGGTGCGCGAGAAGTTTCACACGTGATCGGGCCTGGGGGAGCGTGTGCGTGTATTTCAGGGGTGCGTGAGAAGTTCCACACGCGATCGGGCCTGGGGGAGCATGTGCGTGTATTTCAGAGGTGCGCGAGAAGTTCCACACGCGATTGGCTTGGGCGCGTGTATTTCAGAGGTGCGCAAGAAGTTTCACACACGATTGGCCTGTGCGCATGTATTTCAGGGGTGCGCGAGAAGTTTCACACGCGATTGGGCCTGGGGGAGCGTGTGCGTGTATTTCAGGGGTGCGCGAGAAGTTCCACACGCGATCGGGCCTGGGGGAGCGTGTGCGTGTATTTCAGAGGTGCGCGAGAAGTTCCACACGCGATTGGAATGGGCGCATGTATTTCAGGGGTGTGCGAGAAGTTCCACACGCGATTGGCTTGGGCGCGTGTATTTCAGAGGTGCGCGAGAAGTTTCACACGCGATTGGCCTGTGCGCGTGTATTTCAGGGGTGCGCGAGAAGTTTCACACGCACCTAGATGGAATTGAGAAATGTTAGCATGTCCACTCTTAGATGGAATTGTGAATGTTAGCATGTCCGCACCTAGATGGAATTGAGAAACGTTAGCATGTCCACTCTTAGATGGAATTGTGAAAGTTAGCATGTCCACTCTTAGATGGAATTGTGAAAGTTAGCATGTCCGCACCTAGATGGAATTGAGAAAGTTAGCATGTCCACTCCTAGATGGAATTGTGAATATTGGCCTGCGCCGCATCTAGATGGAATTGTGAATGTTAGCATGTGAAAGTTGCATTTAGAAAGTGTGCCCTATAGCCTCTCCTTGAATTTTAGAAATGTGCCCAATAGCCTCTCTGGTAAATGGAATTTAGAAGTGTGCCCAAGATCCTCTGTGAAAGTTGCATTTAGAAGTGTGCCCAATAGCCACTCTGTGAAAGTTGCATTTAGAAGTGTGCCCAATAGACACTCTGGAAAGTTGCATTTTGAAGTATGCCCAATAAGCTCGCTGTGAATTTAGTAGTGTCCCCAATAACCACTCTGTGAAAGTTGCACTTAGAAGGGTGCCCAATACCCCCTCTGTGAAATTTAGAAGTGTTCCCAATTACCCAATAACCTCTATGAGAGTTACATTTAGAAGTGTGCCCAATAGCCCCTCTGGTAAATTGAATTTAGAAATGTTCCCAATAGCCTCTGTGAGAGTTACCTTTAGAAGTGTGCCAAATAGCCTCTCTGATAAATTGAATTTAGAAGTGTACCCAATAGCCTCTGTGTGGAAAATTGTACTTAGAAGTTTCGCCCAGTAGCCTCTCTGGGAAAGTTGCATTTAGAAGTTTGCACATTGAAAAAGCATATAACCCATCATATCACACCACCACGCTTACTCTCTCCTTTACATCACCACTCAACTAGAACACAGAGATACTATGACACCATTCGGTATAACTGTTCTCATACGAACATCCGCCGCTTACTCCACATCATTCTATGTAAACACTGCTGGTCTCACACCCCCAGCCAGGCGTTTTCCTCAGGCCTAACGCAGCCACATCCGTTCCGGATAAATCCTGCCAGAACGAACACATTCTCCTGATCTCTCAACCACCACACCTACCGATAAGAAGCAGCTATTACACAAGTACCGCATGAGCTGCACACATATCCGGTGCTCACACGCACCTTTTTGACTCTCCCTACTCTCTCTACTGATCTGAACTGCGGTTCCCAAGGGCGTTCAACCTACCAGCGCCTTCAGACCATACCAATGGTATATAAGGCGCTATATAAGTGCAAAATAACATAACATAACATAACATAACACGCGATCGGGCCTGGGGGAGCGGGGTACGTGTATTTCAGGGGCTCGCGGGTGTTTTTACACGCGATCGGGCCTGGGGGAGTGGGGTACGTGTATTTCAGGGGCTCGCGGGTGGTTTTACACGCGATCGGGCCTGGGGGAGCGGGGTATGTGTATTTCAGGGGCTCGCAGGTGTTTTTACACGCGATCGGGCCTGGGGGAGCGGGGTATGTGTATTTCAGGGGCTCGCGGGTGTTTTTACACGCGATCGGGCCTGGGGGAGCGGGGTACGTGTATTTCAGGGGCTCGAGGGTGTTTTTACACGCGATCGGGCCTGGGGGAGCGGGGTACGTGTATTTCAGGGGCTCGCGGGTGTTTTTACACGCCATCGGGCCTGGGGGAGCGGGGTACGTGTATTTCAGGGGCTCGCGGGTGGTTTTACACGCGATCGGGCCTGGGGGAGCAGGGTACCACTCACCGTCTGCCTTGCGTGTAGAAGAACGCGTAGCCAACACCCACCCGCTGTGAAGTAATAGCGTGTGAACCCCAACGCCTGCAAAACACACGCACCGCACCCCACGAAAAGCAACGCCCGTGCACGATACGTCACAGACGCGCATACGCGCTAAGGGCCATTGGTCCAATGGAATCGCGTATGCGTGCTGACGTGCTTACGCGCTAAGGGCCTTTCCTTGATTTACACGCTGACGTGCAGAATTTTCATGTGCCAAATCACTCCGTATCAAGCTGGCCACGCGTAAGCACAAGGAAGACCACGCTCCTGCCCAAAAGGCCGAATTACTGCCCCCCAGAGCCCCGAGCAGCCTCCCACGAGCCATCTGCTGCTGCCTGCCTGCCTGCTGCCACCGTGCCCTGCCATTTGGTGCCTGCACATCAGCCACCTGCAGGGGTCCAGTTGCTGTGTCCACCCCTGCTGGAACAGAACACTCCCGACTGGGATACCATCGCTCCACAGCCCAGCCCCAGGACCCAGTTGGCCACCCACGCCTGCCTCGGGGGTCGCCATGTCGGGGCAAACACCATCCGAGACCACTGGCGACCCCCAGCCAGAGGGGCAGAGGGCCACTAGCTTCAGTCAGAAGGAAGTTGGTGTCCTGGTGGAGCTTGTCCTGGGGCATTATGATGCCCTCTTTGGATCACCACGTGCTGACAAGGAAGGACAGGACAGGATCTTGGACGACTTTGTGGTTGCCATCAACGCGGAGGGGGTGGCAACCCGCAACATCAAGCAAGTCAAGAAGCGCTGGGAGGACTTCAGGTCCAGGACCCTCATAAAGGCCCGGCACCTCGTGGAGGGGGGCCGGGGCAGCATGAGTACCATCCAGCTGAGGGTCCTGGAACACGTACGCCCAGCGTTTCATGCCCAGATCCTTGAGAGGCAGACCCGTCTGGAGTCGAGCGGTAAGTGGCCAAGCATTGCTGTGTGAGACAGGGCATGTTGCAGTGTGCTGGTTGTTTGATACTTGCCTGTATGTGTGACATAGGCCATGTACACGTGTGTGTGTGCAGGGATATCATGGTCATGCATGTGAGACCAGTAATGTGTGAAGCACACGGTTGGTGTATGTGTTTAAATGCAACATGGGGAGCCCTATGCGGAATGGCCACATGAGAGCATGCCAGTGTCTGTTCCTGGACATGGGTGGGGGTGGGGGATGGGTGCTGATGCCATGTACATGTATGGTGTCCATGTCTGGGTTTCTGACCTGCGTGTCTGTGACTTGTGAATGCCATGGATGCATGACACATGTCTGTGACAATGTTCAGAATCACTGATGCAGCCTAATTATCCTTGCATCCACTGTGTCTGGGTGTACGAGTCCAGATAGATGAAAGTACGTTGAAGTGTGTGCATGTGATAGGCATGACCCATGATGCATGTGAGTCCAAAAACAACATTGTATGCTTCAAGAGTCCCTTGGACATGTTTGCTTATGTCCATAGCATGTGCCATGCCTGTTACTGCATGTGTTTTGCCTGCACTGACCAATGTGTTGTGGAGGGACATGATGGAAGTGATCTTTGACAGTGCCACTCATCTGCTATTGTTTCCTGTCTAGGGGACCATTGTACAGTACCCTGATGCTTGTGTTCTATGTCTCCCTCTACACAGCGCAAAGTGAAGAAGAGGGCGGAGACGGCGCTGTGGAGCTAAGCGGCGGGGATGCCCCCACTGCTGCAGCGGAAGGGGTGGGTGAGCCCCCACAGGGGCTTGCAACGGCGGAAGACGGTGTGGAGCCATCCAGGTTGGTGGTTTCCACAGAGGAGGAGGAGGCCGCTACTGAGCCGCACATGGGGCCTGGTGGGGGCATCCCTGCTGGTGCAAGTGGTGCAGTCCAGGGGCAGGAGGCAGCACAGGTCGCCGTGGAGGTGCCTGTGCATGTCACTGTCCCTGACACTGTGACTGCACCACCATGCACCAGAAGGAATGCCCCATCCCAGGCCCGTCCGCAGGTAGGGGGATGTCCATGCCATCTGACTCCCCTCAACCTGCGGACAAGGCGACCCCTAGCCATATGGAGAAGGTCCTGATTGGTGTCGCGTTGCGCACGGCTGTCATTCGTGATGAGGTGCGTGCTTCCGGGGGAGCACGCACGTCATCACGAAGAGCACCATGGCACCGTGGCCCAGTTGGGAGCGGTCATGGTCGGGGGTCTCGTACATGTGTCGGGCACTCTGGCGACCCTCTCCTCCTCTGTGAAGGCTATGCGCCAGTCGTACTCCATGCCGTCTTCTGGCCCAGATGCCACCAGGGCCCCCTGTGGACCTGCCCCGACCAATGCAGCCACCTCGGTGGGGATCCCATCCCTGCCACAGTCGGGAGTCGGAGGTCCAGCAGGGGTGGACACACCAGCAACTGGACCCCAGCAGATGGAGGATGTGACGGCATCATCGGGCAGGGCACGGGCACGACGGCGTCGGTGGATTCCATCAGCCTGGATGCCGTCGTGCTGGCACAGGCAGTTGCGTCGGAGGCAGCGGCAGGCTCGACGTGGGAGGCATCATGGCTCGAGGCCATCAACATCAGGGGTGCAGGCATCGGCCGGAGGGCAGGAGAACCATGGAATGGGAGTGGCTTCCGTGTGGGAGCGGTTGGGCCAGCAGATAGGTGCGGAGCGGCAGCGGGCAGAGGAGGAACAGCTCACAATGGTCAGGGCAGAGAACTCCATGCGGAGGGCGCTGAGGCGGGCTGAGTGCCTCGAGGGTCTTCGCAGGGAGTTGGAGCTGGACACTGCATTATCCCTGCGGGACCTCGGGGCCAGGGAACATGCCCGCCTCCAAGCCATTGAACAGGAGTTCGATGATGCCCTGGCCCATGACAACAACCAGTGAGCCGTCGGACTAGCCCGCTGCCCTTGTAAATAGTTATGTAGTTAGTGTTAGGTTTCCTTTGCTTTTTTATTTATTTTGGACCTTTTGGACAATGGGCCACATTTTTGTATATAGTTTTTTTTTTATTAGGTAGTGTTGTTAGATAGGTTTCATTTCTTTTGTTGGGATCATGGACCCTGGCGTGTTCATCTGTACATAGTTCACTGTTGGATTTTCTTTTTATTTTACAATTTACCCATGGAGCAATGGCTTTCGATTATTATTTTCCATAGGATTTTCTTTTGTGGTCTGTGACTTTGGACACCATTCCTTTGGATTATGATTTTTGGTTTTGCATTTTTTCACGGACATGCTTCTTTTTATTTTTTTACATTCCCATTTCTGTTTGATTATTTTTGATTCAATTTATGTTTCCTTTAATACACATTTCTTGATCACACTTCAATGTGTAGTATCATCTCATTGGTTTCATGCATATCATGATATGGGTTTTGAGATTCACTGACACCCATTGGGTGTATGTGAGGGACATGTGTTCGTTTCCAAACTTGCAATTGGTGTTCTATCATGTTATTGCCATTTCTAAGTGGGTGGATGCAATACTCAGGTGGGTGTTTTGCATTTGGAGGCTGACCATAGGGACCAGGGATCTAGATTGTGATGACATGTTGGCTGGGGAACATTAGTTGGGGCCTGGTGGAGGGTGCACCACAGTGCTGGGGGGTGGGGGTGATGGGAGACATGAGTTGGACATGAGTGGGGGCCTGCTGGCAGGTGCCCCACAGTGCTGGGGGGTGGGGGTGCAGGGGAACATGAGTTGGGGCCTGGTGGAGGGTGCACCACAGTGCTAGGGGGTGGGGGTGCAAGGGAACATGAGTTGGGTGCCTGGTGGAGGGTGCCCCACAGTGCTGGGGGGTGGGGGTGCAGGGGAACATGAGTTGGGGCCTGATGGAGGGTGCCCCACAGTGCTGGGGGGTGGGGGTGCAGGGGAACATGAGTTGGGGCCTGGTGGAGGGTGCCCCACAGTGCTGGGGGGTGGGGGTGCAGGGGAACATGAGTTGGGGCCTGGTGGAGGGTGCCCCACAGTGCTGGGGGGTAGGGGTCCAGGGGGACGAGTGGGGGTGCAGGCTGGTCCCCCGTGGTGTGGACTGCCTGCAGGGGCCGTGGAGGTTGTGGAGCGAACACCTGGGAGGACCCACACGGCCAATTCACGTGTAGTACTCCACGGAACCCCTGAAATACAAGTACCCTGCTGATGTCGCGTGTGAAACTTCCCGCGCACCCCAAGATACACGTACCTAGCTCAATCGCATGTGAAACTTCTCGCGCACCCCTGAAATACCCGCACGCAGCCCATTCGCGTGTGAAACTTCCCACGTACCCCTGAAATACCCGCACCCAGCCCAATCACGTGTGGAACTTCACGCGCACCCCCGAAATACACGCGCCCAGCACGATCGCGTGTAGAACTCCACGCGCACCCCCGAAATACACGCGGCCAGCACGATTGCGTGTAGAACTTCTCGCGCACCCCTGAAATACACGCACCCAGGCCAATCGCGTGTGGAACTTCTCGCGCACCCCTGAAATACACGCACCCAGCCCGTTCGCGTGTGAAACTTCTCGCGCACCTCTGAAATACACGCACCCAGGCCATTCGCGTGTAAAACTTCTCGCGCACCCCTGAAATACACGCACACGCTCCCCCAGGCACGATCGCGTGTGAGACTTCTCGCGCACCCCTGAAATACACGCACACGCTCCCCCAGGCCAGATCGCGTGTGGAACTTCACGCGCACCCCCGAAATACACGCGCCCAGCACGATCGCGTGTGGAACTTCTCGCGCACCCCTGAAATACACGCACCCAGCCCGTTCGCGTGTGAGACTTCTCGCGCACCCCTGAAATACACGCACACGCTCCCCTAGGCCAGATCGCGTGTGGAACTTCACGCGCACCCCCGAAATACACGCGCCCAGCACGATCGTGTGTGGAACTTCTCGCGCACCCCTGAAATACACGCACCCAGGCCATTCGCGTGTAAAACTTCCAGCCCACCCAGAAATACACGTACCCAGCCCAATCGCGTGTGAAACTTCTCGCGCACCCCTGAAATACACGCACCCAGCCCGTTCGCGTGTGAAACTTCTCGCGCACCTCTGAAATACACGCACACACTCCCCCAGGCCAGATCGCGTGTGGAACTTCACGCGCACCTCCGAAATACACGCGCCCAGCACGATCGCGTGTGGAACTTCTCACGCACCCCTGAAATACACGCACCCAGCCCGTTCACTTGTGAAACTTCTCGCGCACCTCTGAAATACACGCACACGCTCCCACAGGCCAGATTGCGTGTGGAACTTCACGCGCACCCCCGAAATACACGCGCCCAGGCAAATCGCGTGTGGAACTTCTTGCGCACCCCTGAAATACACGCACCCAGGCCATTCGCGTGTAAAACTTCTCACGCACCCCTGAAATACACGCACCCAGCCCGTTCGCGTGTGAAACTTCTCGCGCACCTCTGAAATACACGCACCCAGGCCATTCGCGTGTAAAACTTCTCGCGCACCCCTGAAATACACGCACACGCTCCCCCAGGCACGATCGCGTGTGAGACTTCTCGCGCACCCCTGAAATACACGCACACGCTCCCCCAGGCCAGATCGCGTGTGGAACTTCACGCGCACCCCCGAAATACACGCGCCCAGCACGATCGCGTGTGGAACTTCTCGCGCACCCCTGAAATACACGCACCCAGCCCGTTCGCGTGTGAGACTTCTCGCGCACCCCTGAAATACACGCACACGCTCCCCTAGGCCAGATCGCGTGTGGAACTTCACGCGCACCCCCGAAATACACGCGCCCAGCACGATCGTGTGTGGAACTTCTCGCGCACCCCTGAAATACACGCACCCAGGCCATTCGCGTGTAAAACTTCCAGCCCACCCAGAAATACACGTACCCAGCCCAATCGCGTGTGAAACTTCTCGCGCACCCCTGAAATACACGCACCCAGCCCGTTCGCGTGTGAAACTTCTCGCGCACCTCTGAAATACACGCACACACTCCCCCAGGCCAGATCGCGTGTGGAACTTCACGCGCACCTCCGAAATACACGCGCCCAGCACGATCGCGTGTGGAACTTCTCACGCACCCCTGAAATACACGCACCCAGCCCGTTCACTTGTGAAACTTCTCGCGCACCTCTGAAATACACGCACACGCTCCCACAGGCCAGATTGCGTGTGGAACTTCACGCGCACCCCCGAAATACACGCGCCCAGGCAAATCGCGTGTGGAACTTCTTGCGCACCCCTGAAATACACGCACCCAGGCCATTCGCGTGTAAAACTTCTCACGCACCCCTGAAACACACGCACACGCTCCCCCAGGCCCGATCGCGTGTGGGACTTCTCGCGCACCCCTGAAATACACGCACACGCTCCCCCAGGCCAGATCGTGTGTGAAACTTCTCGCGCACGCGTGTTCCCGAAACCCGTAATACACGTTCCCCGCTTTGCGTTTGCTGTTTGCCAGTCCGGTAAACTGGTACAGGATTGGCGCAGCCCTTTGCGATGGTTTTGCGATCTTGATGGCTTTTCCTTGCCCGAGGGCGTTCTTGGGGGCGTAACTGGCGCTGCTGCATGGTCGCTGCGCCACTCTGCGCCACGTCTGCTTATCCACAGCACTGAAAAACTTACCCAGATATGTCCTCAAGGCAACTTGCTGCATGGAGGCGCAAGCTGCGATTCAGTGAAGTCGAACTGAACATGTTGGCGGACACGCTGGTGGAGAACTCTACGGAAGTCTTCTTTAGTGACCTACTGCACCAAATCCAATTGAGGAAGTAGGCCATCTGGGAGGAGGTCGCCTGGAAGGTGTCAGCGGTGGGGACAACCCCCAGACCATTTAGGGACTGCTACAAGAGGTGGGACGATCTATATCTCCGGGTACGGAACCTCCTTGCCGCATAGCGCGCCCAGGGTACGGCCACAGGAGGAGGAACACCATCAACAATTAAACTCCAGGTATGGGAGGAAACCTGCAGCAGCATAATGCACCTGGTGGAGATCGAGGGAGTTGGAGATGCAGAGGCTGGAAATGTCACATCCGATGAGGCTGGTGAGTCTCCGTAAACCCAATGTCATATCACACGCCTTGAAGCCCCAATGATAATGAGTAGGCCAACATGTCAACTATGTTGTACCTGAGGCCAGTATAGCCCTGCTGGCAGTCCACCCACCGTCAACCTGGTTGCACACATCCGCAACAAATCTGCCTGCAACCTACACCACTCACACATCAAAAAGGTCCCCTGTATTGCCCCCACAAGTTGCACATGCAGGTACTCAGACACACATCCCCATGACACTGCACAACTGCTGTTGTCACTGCCGTGCTACCACATTCCCAAAGTCACAGTATCAAGGACCACCCCCACCAGCAGGTGGCAAGATGCACACATCAATGATACATGTGGCAGACTTGTCCCATCCACCATGTCCCTTCCCGCTAAATCACCATCAACGCAGCAACTGCCATAGGCAGTAGACACATGTGTAACACATCCGTGTCACAATCAGACAACCCCATGTCATACAGCGTGTTTGGCACACCCATAACACCCAAAATGGAAAACACCAGTACCCCAGGCAACAGGCACTGCACACACAATATACACACACCGCACATGCACCCACACAGCATCCCCGACACATGCATGTGTGCACCATGCCATGGCCATCACCATGGCCATGACAACGCACATACATCTGAAATCACTATTACTTATGTCTGTCTGATGAATCCACACCCATCACTGATGCCCTGCCTTTCTGACCCACACAGGCACATCATCTGACAATGAGGCCGAACAGCCGACCACATTGAGGAACACCAGGGCACGCCGCCGCCAGCCAACCACTACCTCCACCCAGGATTCCAGTTCATCCGCCAGCAGGCGGCAGCGGCCAACTACTCCAGCCGCTCAGTCACCACCCGAACAGGAGAAATGAAATGAAATGATATTTTATTTATATCGCGCTTGTACACAAGTGTTTCAGAGTGCGAGCACCTGTTGTGCAGCCACCACCCCAACAGGAGGCACCTGTTGCCCAGCCATCACCCCAACAGGAGGCACCTCTTGCCCAGCCACCACCCCAACAGGAGGCACCTGTTGCCCAGCCACCACACCAACAGGAGGAACCTGCACCCCTTATGCAAGGGTGTCTATCTGACGACATTGGGGAAGACGGTGGGGCAGATAATGTATCCAGCGACCACAACTATGCCGCTGCTGAGGGATTCAGACCCGTTGACACAACGAGCCCCCAACCCAGACAACCACCACCCCTACACAATGTCAGGGATGTAGAGGGGCATCTGTCTAGGATGCAGGCAAGACAGGAAGCAATGGGCAGAATGTTGCAACAACCCCTGCATGAGGCGCAGCTCATGTGTGAGACACTCCAGGCCACCTCCAGGAGGTCCGCACGAGTGCAGGGCCGAGCCACAGAAGCCATATACCACCTGGAACGGCGCATGAGGGAGGGCAATGGGGTTATATCGTCCCTTATGGAATCCATTTCGGTATTGCTGCAGGCTCTTCCCAACCAACGTCACATGCCCTTGCCACTGGCACCATCCACCAGTACCACTCCCGCAAGTTCGCTACCAAGCAACCCAAGGCTCAGATCTGAGCGGCTGACTCGCCCTGCAGAAGGGCGCACCCCTCAGCCTAAGAGGGGACGTAGATAGGAGACCTTTGGGTGTGGGTGTGGGGAGGGATAGTTGGGAAGGGGATGTAGGGAGGGATAGTTGGGGAGGCAGTGTGGGGAGGGATAGTTGGGTGGGATGGTAGAGGGAGTTCAGGCCTTTTTCACTTGTATATATTTGCAATCACAATATATTTGCTGTTAAAAAAAAAATCCATGACTGGACATTGATCTTTCAGTGTGAGTGCATTTACTCAAGTACAGTGCCAGTGCCCAGTGTGCTCAAAGTCCTGTGCCGTGTGTATAACAGGTGCTCAAAAGTAGAGATTGATAGGTTCCCCACGTATGGCACGTCCATCTCAGCCCTTGCAGCATTTAGCAATGGCCTCATCATCATCAGTGTCCTGATCATCATCTGGTGGCAGCATGTCCATGTCAGGGGAAGGGGGGGCATTGCGCCTGATGCACATGTTGTGCAACATGGCACATGCCAGCACAATCTTTCCAACCTTTTTAGGGCTGTACATCAGCATGCCACCAGATCTGCTGAGGCAGTGGAATCTGACCTTCAACATGCCGTAAGTCTGCTCAATGGTGCAGCGAGTACAGACATGGGCCCAGTTGTACGGCTGTTGTGTAGTTGTCTGATGGGGGTCAATAGCCATGGCTTCAGGGCATACCCAGCATCACCTGCACAGGAGCAACAGAAAGTGTACATGTCAATTTCCTGGTCATATCAAGTTGGCACAGGCTGTATAGTATACATTTGAGACAAATTACAAGCTGAAGCACAATTGAGTTTAGCTCTCATTCGTTATCTTTCCTGTACCAGATAGGGCACTTGGTCAGTATGCATGTTGGGGATGTGTTGTGCAGTTGGATTCACATGGACTATTCATACACCACATGAGCTACATCACTTCTTGTGCAAGTGACATACATGGAATTTAAGTATGTCTGCTATGGGTCAAAAATTAAAGAGTATTATGTGTGCATGTTGCACAGTGCCCCTTTCATTACCATGATGTGCCGGTGTGATTCTGGGCTAGGTAGGGTATGCAGTCTTCAGGACAAAATCCCTGTACAGACTTTCTGTCGTGACTCACACATATGGGTGTAATGTCTGAGTGTGGTGAGGACCAGTACGTACAAAATAGTGGGGGAGGGTATTTAGGGGTTGGGTGCGTTGGTTGGGGGTGACCACTCTAATCATCATGGATTTGATATGATATATCTTTCAGTGATGTAAAGTTCTACATGTTTCTGTATGAATGCATTGATTTGCACAGTGTCCATAATGGAGTAATTTATCCGGAACCTATGAGCTGACTATACCAGTCACATGTGTGTGCAGCAAGAAGATGTGTTGGGGGTGTTAGCCTATGCAGCCTGTAGCTATGTATCATGAGGTGTGCGTGTGATTGACTGCGTTTTTGCCTGTTGTAGTCACATTGGTGTGGTGCATTCTGGTACATGTAGGTCATAGGATGTAGTGGTATGGAATAGATGTACTTCTGTATACACTGTATATTCATTATACATGGTGGCATGCCTGTCATGGCCTTCCTTTGCCATGGTACAACGGTGTTGCCCCCTAACCTACGCCTACACACTTGCACATTTCATGCACTTACAACGCTGAGTACATTCCTGTGCACTTCAATGTTTGCGGTTTACTGGTCTGACAATTGTCAGTATGATTTGCACTTGCTATTATTATTTGTCTACCTTCCGCATTTTACGCCCTTTGCGTCCTCTGTGCACCTTCACAGGACTTTACTAATTGACTCAGAGAAGTGCGGGAGGCGTAATGATGGTCAAGAGCATGCAGTGTGCGCATCCACTGGTGATGGGTTTGATACTGGAACATGAGTCAACGCAGCACATGCCCTTGGAGTTAGCCTCACCAAGCTGGCAGATATGCTATGCTGGTTACTGCTCCCCCGCCAATTCAACACTGCACATGCCCTTGGTGTTAGCCTCACTAAGCTGAAAGGTATGCTATGCTGGTTCCTTCCCCCCCCCCATTCAACACTGCACATGCCCTTGGAGTTAGCCTCACTAAGTTGCCAGGCATGCTATGCTGGTTACTGCCCCTCCCAATTCTACACAGCACATGCCCTTGGAGTAGGACTCACCGAGCAGCCATGTACGATTTCCAGCGTGTCGTGCCATGTACCGAGGCAGCGTGGAGATCCGCAGCACCATGAAGTCATGTGTTGAGCTAGGAAATCTTGCACAGCAATGTGTGATGAGGTGCCGGGCATAACACACCATCTGGACTTTGAGTGAATGGTACATCTTCCTGTTGCGGTAAACTACCTCCACAGCATGCCTGGCCGCCAGCTGCACATATGTATAATCCTCCCCACCAATTACATTAGGCATGCCTGCAAGGGCATCAAATGCTATTTTTGTGGCACTCACCTCGTCAGCAGTCCGGGGTAAACTGATGTGGTCCCGTTCGTGACACAGGAGTACATCAAGCACCTGGAATAGCACTGGGAGAAACAGGGTTGAGAGATCACATTCAGCTGCCCAACTGTGTGCTGGTATGTGCCTGTGGCAAGAAAGTGTAGCACAGACACTACCTTCAGCAAGGGGGGATGGCTGTACGGATGTTTATGAGGCTCACCGGGTTATCATGTATCAGGGCAACTATAGTGGTGATGGTGTCCCTGTCTAGCCGGTACAGGGTCTGAATCTGACTGGGGGTGAGGTTGGATGGGGTGGCCCTTAGCTGAGGGATTGGTGGCTGCCTGCAGGGTACATACAACCTGCTGCACATTGGGTATTTGCTGGGCCATGATGGCCCTCCTTCTCTTCATGGGCCTCCGCTGCATCCTCCGCCTCACTGCCTCTTGAATCAATAGATCAAAAGGCATGGCCTCCAGGTCCTGTACTGCAACAGCGACTGCTAGCATTGTGGTTTTGGGAGGGGTTTGGGGTGGGGGAGTGGTCCTTTTGTGCAGTGGCACAGCCCATAGGGAGCACCTGTGCTGATTTTGTGCACCTGTGGCGTGTTTCTACACACAGCCTGGTCCACGATGCCAGTGTTTCCGGCATCACTTTCACGTTTTTACCGGCATGACCATGCCTGTGATTGCATGCCTGTGCAGCTCAGGATGTGCACTTACTTATGCCATGCCGGGATCTCAGGCACGGCTGCTGCGTGTCTCCACAGATACTGGCAACAGTGTTGCCGGGTGCGGTGGGTCACTTTCGATGCCTGTGTTACCAGCATCACGACTCGGACTACGCCGGTCCGGAAAAAGATGCCGGTACGGATATACCGGCATCACTATTTCCAGAACAGCATACTTGTAATGAGGCCCAATGCCTCCATTCCTGAAACGCATCTCTAACTGCTAATAACTCTTTTTGAGTGATTGTGTAATGCTGTTCTGCAAGATTAATTTTACATGAATAGTATGCAATAGAATGGAGATGACGAGTGGTTTCACACTGTTGAGATAATACTGCACTTAAAGCTCCATTTGACGCATCTGCCTGTACAACGAACGGTAAGTCTGGATTCGGGTACTGTAGAACTGGAGCTTTGGTGAACACATCTTTGAGTAAATCAAATGCTGTTAGGGCTTTTGGCCTCCAACAGACTTGAGGTTTTTTTAAGTGCGACTGATTAATGGCGTGACTATAGCAGAAACATGTCTTATGAATTTACGGTCGAAATTTGATAAGCCCAAAAAGGACTGCAACCTCTTCACTGAGGTAGGAACTGATGATAACAAGGCTTCCACCTTATTGTTGTCTAACACAACATCCCCAGACCTAGTGTTAGCAGTGGCAGAGTCTGCCCGGTGATCGATCCTCACTGCATTCACCTCTGGACGAGAGGAGACTGCTTTTTCTGTCCTGACCCTGATGTTCCTGGCTGGTGTCCTGCTGGTGATTGCCAGTCCCAGCCTTTCTTGCTACACAACAGCAACCTATGAGTATTATAAACCTCCACCTATTAGCCATGTTCTGGATCGCCAGAAGGTGGTGTCTGTCCTCATTGCCTGCTGTTGCACTTACTTGTTGGGATTGTGCTGGATGGGCCATCAAGTCTGCTTGGCTGCTGCTGCTTTATGACTGGTGATTTAAGGCATTATCCTTGTGGGTCCATCCCACCTGAGTTGCTCTCCTTCCTCCGCTGCTGCCGCTCAGTGACCTGTGTGACGTCACCCGTCTTGCTGCTAGGCCCCCTGCTGTTGCCTCCATCTTCTGTTGCTGGAGCTGCATGATTTCCCGCTACGACCTGGTTGATGCTGTGCACCTGATTCATCTGTGCCTGTCTTGCTTCTAGGCTGCCTGGTGAGGTCATTGTGCTTTGTGCAGTTGCCGCTCTCTCTCCTCCCATCCACCCTGCCCTCTCCTTCCATGGTGCTCCCCATTTCTCCTATCTACTTTAACTGTTACTCTATCACCTAACCTACCCCGCTTTCAAAGTCTGTAAGGAAAACGTTGAAGAAAGATCTCCTGGTCTCTAACCCAGGCCTGCCCATCGCTGACACCTACGTCAATGATTTTTCCAGGTACACGGTCACTGACATCCTCTTTGTCGCTCCCTCTCCATACCTATGAACTCCCCACATGGTCTCTGTCCTCTCCCCTTACTCTTTGTCACCCATTAATTGTGGAACCAGATGGGACGTACTCTTGGCATGCTTCTCATCCTCTAGGTGCATCATTAATCTCTATCAGAATGGCACTGTCATGGCCCAGGCTCTCAGTCCAACCTCCTCCTTCTTGATAGGTGTCTTCCGTCTCTCATCAACTTACTCCCTTCCCTTGCCTCTCTGTCTGCCACTCACCTTGCCCCTTCCCCTTCACCGATGGACATACCACATCCCTGTACCCCTCCTCAGAAGACCTTCAAAGGTGACAACCAACTTCACCTAGCTATCCTCAACTCTCGCTATGCTGTTAAACACTCCTCTGATATCTTTCTCCTTCTTGAAGTCTTTGACCCTGACGCTCTCGCTCTTACTAAAACATGGTTCACTGCCAGCTCTGTCACTGCTTTTGACACACTCCTCTCAGAAGGCAACAAGATCCTCTCCAAGCCCAGGCCTAACCGGTCTGGAGGCAGAGTGGCCTTGATCTTCCCGGAATGGGTCCCTGCTACTATCATTCCCACTCAGACCTATTATTCCTTTGAATGCCTCGTCTGCAGGCTTGGTGTCTCTCCAACCCTCTCGTTGACTCTCGCCACCATTTATGGGACCCCTGGTCTGGTCTCCCTCTTCCTCTCAGAGTGGTCGGACCTCTCCTCTTTTCCTCTTGCCTCCACCTCCAAACTTCTCCTCTGAGACTTCAATATTCACCTTGACTCTCCTGATTCGGCCCTGAACTCTTCTGCAGACTCTGTGACTTTCTTTCCCTCACCATTCATCCCTCTGGTCAGACATCCCCATCTCCAACCCTCTCACTACACCTCTCTCCTGGTCTGACCATGCTCTCCTGTCCTTTCACCTGGATCTCTTAAGTCTAAGCCACTGCCTGCACAGCCAGGCTCTTTCTCTGTCATTCGACTGATGAAGTGAGTGTCAGTTGCTGCTTTTGCCGTCACTCCCCCTACCCCCACACTCCCCACTTCTACCACGGACTCCCACACTGACTCTACCCTTGCTAATCTCCATCTCTATATCACCAGCATCCTGGACATCCTTGCCCCTGTCATGAGAATCTGCATGAAGCCTGCCTCCAAGTGCAGTACCTGGTATGACTATGACCTAGCCTCTCTGAAACACAAGTGCAGAGCTGCTGAGCGGAAGTGGCGGGCATCAGGCCCATCCTCTGACACACTGGCCTGCTTCTTGCTCCATATCCAAGCCTGCATCTCTGGGGCCACTAACAATACAGGCGAATCGTTTACAATCTACAAGGAACTCGTCAATCCTACTGTAGTCTTCACTTCTACCCTCCCTTCTCTGTCCCTCTGTACTTCATTGACATCCAACTTCTTAACCAAAACTCAGGACATTATGTCCTCACTCTCCTCTCCTCCCACCTCCCTTCCCTGCTCGCAAGCAACAACTTCCCCCCTTCACACTAACTCTCCTCATTCACGCCCATAGCACCCAATGAGATCTCTCGACAAGTCTTCTCTATGAAAGTATCCTTCAGAGAAGTGCTCCCCTGTTCCTTCAGAACCATCAGGGTTAACATTGCCTCCCTTGTGCTAGCCTTGGCCGATTCCTGTAAGCACTCCTTTGTCACTGGCTCCTTCCCTCTACCCCTCAAGCACTCCCTTGCGCATCCTCTCCTCAAAAAGTCTTCTGCCAACCCCTCCTGCCCTGCTGTTAGAATTCTTCCTCTTGGACTTGGCCCTGTAGTGTAGAAGAAGAATTCTTCCTGCTAATATATCACTTTGAATGTGCAAATAAACATACAAAGCAATCTATTGACTGGAAGATTGTATTCCCATCGAGACCTCGTGGCTGTAGAAAATAAACAAGATTGATATGATTAGAACAACTGACAATGGGTACAAAAAATAATTTCTCTAGAGTTACTCCAAACTAACCTGACTAATGTTTAGAGACTTCACAAGGAAAAAAGGAAACCCAATAGATGTTCTGAAAGAAGGAAAAAACACTGTGAGCCTATAACCCTGGGATCAAAATGAAGAGTGACAATAAGCAACAAGAACCTATATCTTGCTTATAATAATGTAGAAAGTTTACCGAGTGAGACCTTCTTCCTAGGCAGAGCGGAGGTTGTCCCACGGTGCAGCGGCGGCTCTCCTACGGTGCAGCGGCGGCTCTCCCACGGTGCAGCGGCGGATGTCCCGCGGTGCAGCGGAGGCTCTCCCGCGGTGCAGCGGCGGCTGTCCCACGGTGCAGCGGAGGCTGTCCCACGGTGCAGCGGCGGCTGTCCCACAGTGTCCAATGGTTATGTTAGTCTCTAATACGCGGAGGTGAGATAAAGTCTTTACCGAGTGCAAAACAACAGAAGGAAAAACCAGAGAGTTGCCAAGTACAAACCGGGCCGTAAATCCACGCGGGCAAGCACAGGAACAGAAGGAAAAATGGTCAGACGTAGTCGAGGGACAAAAGCAAGAGTTCGTTACCAAGAAGACCAAAGTTTTCAAAGCAGGCAAGGATGATCCAAAAGAGTAGTCGAGTCAGAAAGCAGGGTCAGGAACGTGAATTAAATCAGAACAAGAAAAAAGGCCAAAAACCGAACGCCAAAGAAAGCTCGATCAGAAGCACTGAACAACGTGGAGGCGTGGTTTAAATAGTCCAGGTCACCTGATCAAAGCCGTGATCCCAAACGAACGTTGCGCTTCCTTAGCAACGTATCACGTAGTTTCCATGGCAATCTCCATTCACTGTGGCGAGAAGTGCTCCGATACGAATGTTCTCTTACTGTATTAGCGGGACCAAACTTGCGTGAACCAACGCGTAGCGGTCCATGCATGACAGTACCCTTCCCTAAAGAACGACCGCGTTTCCTTGAGGCCCAAAAATCGGAGATCAAACAGAGAGCATGAATGTTCTGGACAGGCTCCCAGGTCCTCTCTTCCGGACCATAACCCTCCCAATCCACATAATACATCCTGACCCCTTTCGAAACCTTTGTATCCAAAATCCTACGCACCACGTACTCCTCTTCCCCTTGTACCATGATTGGAGGAGGACGAGAAGGAAGGGCAGTATCCTGTAGAAAAGGTTTGACAAGGGAAACATGAAACACCGGATGCACTTTCCATTTTGCAGGTAAAGATAAACGCACTACCACAGGATTAATCACCGCCGTAACAACATATGGTCCTATAAAACGCGGAAGAAACTTCCTCCCTCCAGGTATCCGCAGATTCTTGGTAGATAACCATACCTTATTGCCTACTATGTAAGCGGGAGCCGGAGAACGATGGGCATCTGCGAACCTCTTAGTGTTAATCTGCGCCGTCTCCAAATGTTCTTTCACCCGTCGATGCACTAAACACATGTGTTGAATGCAAGACGAGGCCGCCGGATGGCGAGCGGGCAGGACAGGAGAAGCAGGTAACGATCTAGGATGCCTGCCGAACATAGCAAAAAATGGTGAGGAATGCGTCGATGTGTGCAAAGAGTTGTTATAGGCGAATTCCGCCATAGGGAGTAAAGACAACCAATTGTCTTGATACTGGTGCGTAAGGCAACGGAGATATTGTTCCATGGTGGAGTTGAGACGTTCCGTCTGTCCGTCTGTTTGAGGATGGTAAGCAGTGGAATATCTATCATCGATGCCAAAAGAGGCAGTGAGTGATTTCCAGAAATGAGAAGTGAATTGGGAACCTCTATCCGTGATGATAACAGACGGTAGCCCAAAACGACGAAAGACTTTCCTGAGAAATAGATCAGCCAACTGTGGGGCAGAAGGAACACCTCGACAAGGTACAAAAAGAGCCATCTTGGTGAAATAGTCGATGACCACCCATATGGTGTCATAACCACAGACCGGAGGCAATTCGACCACAAAATCCATTGAAATCATGTACCAAGGATAATCTGGAATCGGCATGGTCTGTAGAAGTCCAACAGGTTTGGAATTTGAGGTCTTGCACTGGGCGCATATATAACAATGAGCAATATGAACGGCCACATCCTTTAACATAGAGGGCCACCAGCACCAACGTTGTAAAAGATCAACGGTCTTTTTGTTACCCGGGTGAGCAGCCAACTTGGCATCATGACACCATTGGATAGCTTTCTTCCTGCTACCCTTATCCGGAAGGAACAATAAACCGTTGATATGGGGTAAACCCTCTACAATGTTGAGGTTAAGTTCTGTAATGTCTGTGGGGTGGGTCTTTACCCATTCACGTAACTCATTACAGAGAGAAGACTGGAGCGTACACCCACAAATCACCTGATGTGGTAAAAGAAGCGGACCGTCTGATCTAGGGGGAGGTGAATCCCCATGTATACGTGAGAGTGCATCCGCTTTAGTGTGCAAGGAACCGGGTCGATATGTAATGGTAAAATCAAACATGGAAAAGAATTCATGCCACCTAGCATGTCGGGCCGTGGAGCACTTTACGGATTGTAAGGCTACCAGATTTTTATGATCAGGGAATACCTGAATTGGAAAGGCTGACCCCAGTAAATGATGTCGCCAAGTCAAAAACGAGTCACGTACTGCTAGCAACTCCCTTTCTGTGATGGTATAATTCCTTTCATAAGGGGTGAGTTTTCTTGAATGGAAGGCCACTGGATGCAATCCTCCAGTTTCCGGACATACTTGAGACAGAATGACACCAAGAGCGATGTTAGATGCATCAGCTTCTACCACAAATGGTAATTCAGGATTTGGGTGTTGTAGTACCAGTGCACTGGTAAAAGCCGATTTAAGACTTTGAAAAGCTCGATCACAAACTCTATCCCAAAGGAATGCTACTTTGCTGCTAGTCAACGCGGTCAGTGGAGCAACCAAGGATGAGAAATCTTTGATGAATCTCCTGTAAAAATTAGCGAAGCCTAAAAATGACTGTAATGCCTTCAACGTCGTGGGTACTGGCCAGTCCAAAACTACCTTGACCTTAGAGGTACTCATTTGTACACCTTTACCGGATATCTCATACCCCAAGAACTCGACTTCTGTAGCATGAAAGTTACATTTCTCTAATTTCGCATACAGTTATCACGTAGCCTCGAAGGACACGAGTAACATGAACCACGTGGAGATCATAGGATGCAGAATAGATTAAGATATCATCCAGATAAACCACTACAAATTGGTCCATCATGTCATGGAAGACGTCGTTAATGAAGTATTGAAAAGTAGCGGGTGCATTAGAGAGCCCAAATGGCATGACTCTATATTCAAATAAGCCGTACTTGGTTTTGAAGGCTGTTTTCCATTCGTCTCCGCTACGGATTCTTACTAAATTGTAAGCCCCACGGAGATCCAATTTTGTAAAGATTACGGATGATCCCAACTGATCCAAGAGTACAGAAATAAGTGGTATGGGATACTGATTACGCACCGTGATGGCGTTAAGGGCCCTATAGTCTATACATGGGCGGAGGTCTCCCTCCTTCTTGGGTACAAAAAATAATGGGGAGGCTGCAGGTGAACGTGAAGGACAAATGAAACCTGATTTAAGAGCCTGATCAATATATTCTTTAAGAATGACATCTTCCTTGTGGGTTAGGGAGTAGATCCTTCCTGATGTGATCTTAGCCCCGGGAACCAAATCAATAGGGCAATCATATGGTCTGTGAGGGGGTAAAACAGTACCACCCCCTTCATCGAACACATCCTGAAAGCCGGAATATTCCATGGGCAATTCCCCTGATACTATGGCTCCGATAGTAGTGGCTGTATCCATCAATGGAAGGCAAGGATTATTTATAAGAGTCTTTCTATCATGACACTTAGTCTCACAGTATTCTGATAAGAACTCAATAGCGCCTGCGTGCCAGTCAATGGATGGATTATGCAGTCGAAGCCATGGTATTCCTAGAATAAGCCTGAACTGCGGAGCAGTGATTAGATCAAAATATATGTTTTCGGAATGTCCTTGAATAGTCTCCATTATCAGATCTTCGGTTTGCTGCACCACCATACCCGATATCAAGGTAGAACCATCAACAGCATTGACCATTACAGGGTTCTCTTTCTTAAGAACGGATAACCCCAAGCTTTCCGCATAAGAGGTATCGATATAGTTTCCGGTAGCACCAGAATCCAGAATGGCAGTGGCATGAACGATCTGCCCTTGAGGTAACCGGAATATCACCGGAGCGGCTACTGGTTGATTGATTGTAGAGTCCTTAGAAACATGAATGCTCGGCAATCGGACTCCTCTCATTGCCGAGCTCTCAAGTTTCCCTGTTTCTTGGTAGGTTTCTTGGTACATGCTTTTAGTAAGTGTTCTGGAGAACCACAATAAAAACACAAGTTGTTTTTCTTTCTATGTTCTCTCTCTTCTTGAGTAAGAGGACCTCGTGTAGCTGCTCCTATTTGCATTGGTTCAGGCGAAGTCGTAACTGGGGTAGGAACAGGTAGAAGATTAGAAGCAATACCCCTCTTCTCCCCTTTTCTAGCAGCTTTACGAGCATCAATCTGCAGAACTAGCTCAAGTAGTTCAGGAAAGGTTACTGGAACTACAGGTACCATAGCCAGTAGGTCTTTCAGAGAATCAGATAATCCCTTGTAGAAGAGTGATGCCTTTTTATCATCAGGCCACCCCGTCTCAGCAGCCAATTGATTAAATTTGGCTAAATAGGTCAGAAGCGTCAAATCACCTTGTTGTAGATTCAATAATTCTAATTCCACAACTTGAGTTTTGTATCGGGTGTCGAACACCTTACCCATGGCTTCCATCAATGCATCGCAATCAAACAATAAAGGACTGCCTGCCTCCAAAAGAGGATTAGCCCACGCTGCGGCAGTACCACCAAGGTGTGACAACAAAAACGCAGCTTTAGTGGCAGAATCAGGAAATGAACCGGGTCGACATAAATAATGGAGGCGACACTGGTTCAAGAAGGTCCTAAATTGTCTTGGATCTCCATGAAATCTTTCTAGCGGGGCCAGAGGGAACTGGGATGTAATATACACCGGGCCGGCTTCTGCCTGTGCAGGTTCAATGGCTGGAGCATTAGGCATAACTGGTGCTACTTGGGGTACAGGTTGTATGGCGGTTTGTAGTTCTAAGATCTGTTGTTGAGTGGTGGCATGCGCATTAGCCATGTCGGTTCTGAGATCTGCCACTAATTGAAGAAGATTAGCCAGGGTCTCGTTGGGATCCATTTAATAAGGCTTCTGATTATGTTAGAATTCTTCCTCTTGGACTTGGCCATGTAGTGTAGAAGAAGAATTCTTCCTGCTAATATATCACTTTGAATGTGCAAATAAACATACAAAGCAATCTATTGACTGGAAGATTGGATTCCCATCGAGACCTCGTGGCTGTAGAAAATAAACAAGATTGATATGATTAGAACAACTGACAATGGGTACAAAAAATAATTTCTCTAGAGTTACTCCAAACTAACCTGACTAATGTTTAGAGACTTCACAAGGAAAAAAGGAAACCCAATAGATGTTCTGAAAGAAGGAAAAAACACTGTGAGCCTATAACCCTGGGATCAAAATGAAGAGTGACAATAAGCAACAAGAACCTATATCTTGCTTATAATAATGTAGAAAGTTTACCGAGTGAGACCTTCTTCCTAGGCAGAGCGGAGGTTGTCCCACGGTGCAGCGGCGGCTCTCCTATGGTGCAGCGGCGGCTCTCCCACGGTGCAGCGGCGGCTGTCCCACGGTGCAGCGGAGGCTGTCCCACGGTGCAGCGGCGGCTCTCCCGCAGTGCAGCGGCGGCTGTCCCACGGTGCAGCGGAGGCTGTCCCACGGTGCAGCGGCGGCTGTCCCACGGTGTCCAATGGTTATGTTAGTCTCTAATACGCGGAGGTGAGATAAAGTCTTTACCGAGTGCAAAACAACAGAAGGAAAAACCAGAGAGTTGCCAAGTACAAACCGGGCCATAAATCCACGCGGGCAAGCACAGGAACAGAAGGAAAAATGGTCAGACGTAGTCGAGGGACAAAAGCAAGAGTTCGTTACCAAGAAGACCAAAGTTTTCAAAGCAGGCAAGGATGATCCAAAAGAGTAGTCGAGTCAGAAAGCCGGGTCAGGAACGTGAATTAAATCAGAACAAGAAAAAAGGCCAAAAACCGAACGCCAAAGAAAGCTCGATCAGAAGCACTGAACAACGTGGAGGCGTGGTTTAAATAGTCCAGGTCACCTGATCAAAGCCATGATCCCAAACGAACGTTGCGCTTCCTTAGCAACGTATCACGTAGTTTCCATGGCAATCTCCATTCACTGTGGCGAGTAGTGCTCCGATACGAATGTTCTCTTACTGCATTAGCGGGACCAAACTTGCGTGAACCAACGCGTAGCGGTCCACGCATGACACCTGCTAAATACCGCCCTATCTCCATTACCCCCTTCTTGGGCAAACTCCTGGAGAAGCTGGTCATCTTCCAACTGATCCAACACACTGAATCTGTTGGTTGTCTCCTTGACGACTAGTCTGGCTGCTCTACTGAACACACGTGAAGACTTGCTCTCAAATCTCAATGCCAACTCTCCACCCGTTCTTATCCTTGTGGATCCTTCCTCAGCCTTTGATGCGGTCAATCATGCCACCCTGACTAATTGGCTCTGTGACACTCTTGGTATCACGAGCCTGGCGCTTAACTGGCTGAACTCATTCCTCTCTGATCATCCTTCATAGGTTCTCCGGGGCCCTTTTCTCTCCCCTATCATACTCTCCACCTGCGGCATCCCTAAAAGGTCTATCCACTCGCTGTGGCTTTTCAACATTTACCTCGCCCCTCTGGCCCATCTGATCTCCTCCTTCTCTCCTCAATTCCAGTTTTATGCAGACAACACGCAAATTACCCAGTGAAGAGCGCTGCGGTCTGTGTTCTGTAACCTTTTACATGTATGGCAGTGTTTTTTTGCAGGCGGGCTCGTCATAGTGCGCCTGCGGTCTAACGCATCAGGTGATTGACGTGGTGTTGTGCGTTGGTGTCTGCGCAAGTTCCACAAGGAAATGGAGTCCTGCCAGGTTCCAAACCTCCATGGGAGAGTCCCATGCTGCCAGAGGACAGAAAACCTGACAGATATAGATTGGATTTCCTGCGTGTGTCGCAGTACCTGCGGAAGGGCCATGGTCCCGGACATTGCGTCTGCAGGGCAAGGTATCTCATACGTATCCTGTATTAATCCACTGTGGACCAACCAAGTCCTGGAGCCTATTGACTGCAATGGGACAGGGCGCCAGCAAGCATCCTACTTCAGTCTTATAGGGAATACAAACCAATGGTGAACGTAAAAAGAAAACTATGAAGTAAGCCACCTGTCAGAAATGGGGAAAAACAGGCACAATGCTGGGCCAGAATTCTGCCTACACCAGCAACCTCCTTCCCTGTTTTTCCTCTCTCTTACTTCACTCATACTCTTGGACAATGATGGCCGCTTTGAAACTACTATGGTGGTGACTCAGAGCAGTACAAAATCATTGCCACATAATATAAACTGGAGAAAAAAGCGAAGTTGCCTGTACCAAGAGGTGGATGCCTCATACTGTGAGAAATGAAATAAAAAAGGGGGACTAGAAGGTAATGAAGGTACACTACCCAAACACTACAGAGGGATTCAGCCGCCTAACGACGTAATGAAATATGTTCAATATTTTTAGAAATGTAACGGAAAAAAAGGAACAAAGAAAACGATGTTCAAAAATAGAATACTTTTCAGCTCTATGTCACAGGAAGTGATATGGTATGAAATTATAAATGTCGAATCCTTAACTTTATGTATAGTTGAGTACCCTGCTGTGATAGCCAGCAGGGGATGTGCTCCAGTTAGCCTGTGCATTGGGGCCTGGTAATGCGCAGTGCCAGCAGCAAGTAAAAGATGAGACACACCCGTTGCTCGTCGGGTCCCAAACTGCCAGGCTTCCGGCAGGGCGAGTACTTTATTCAAAGCGCCTCATGACACCACACATCCGGGACGTGAGGCAGATTTAACATTCCTCCTTTATCTCAATTAATGAAAAACGTAATGCAAACATTGTACCACTGTACATTTGTTCCCTGTGTTATTCAGTCTGGCACAGGTACCTGCCTCTCCCTTTACATGTAAAACACAAATAATCTTCTTCTCTTTCACCACTCATAGTGTCTCAGTTTCGCTGGATCTCTGAAGGCTTCCCGCAAGTGATATCTGCTAGGACGTGACTGAGGCATTATCTCTGATTCACCTCCCCCTTCCGGCTCACCTTCAATTTGTGGGTGCACCTCCTCTCTCTCCAATGGCTCACCAATGTCACTGCTTTGGGTCACGTCCTCCTCCGCTCTCTGCCTTGGGGCATTCCCTGTAGATCCACCGTCATCTCTATGCTGTCTTTCCCCATCTGTCCACATCTCCTCTGGGACTCTTTTGAACCAGGAGGCATTTCTGGCTATTGTTTCATGCCCTATGCTTGCTGTCACCATTATTCCTTCCATCCGGATGATTCTCCATGGTGTGTGGTCGTAGCGGGTTTCTAGCTTTGTCTTCATGGGGTTTTGTAGCACTAGCACTTGGTCACCCACCCTGTGCTTGGATTCTTTTGCGTTCCTTCTGTTGCTCATGTGCCTGTTTGCTGCTACCCTCTTGGCTTGTGTGCGCTCGCTGTCAAGGTCAATCACACTCCTGTCAGGGTGATGTGGTATCAATGAGTTTACCATTGTCCCGTACATGAGGTCTGAAGGGGGCACGTTTGTGGAGCTGTGAGGTGTCTGTAGTTCCGTAGGAACTGGTACAGGTCGACTCGCCACAAACTATTTTTAGCTCTGGAGATTCGTAATACTTTGTTGAGTGTCCTCATGAATCTCTCTACGTTTCCATTCGCTTGCGGCCACCTGGGTGTTATGTGGTGGCATTGGATGTGTACATCATCCAAATATTTCCTTATGATCGTCCCCTGGAATTGAGGTCCGTTGGCGCTCTTAATGTACTTGTGCAGTCTATGTGTGGCGACATTTTCTCGAGTGCTAGGATTACAGTTTCTGCCGCTGTTGAGGGCATTATCTCCACCTCTGGGTATCGCGAATAGTCATTGATAGCCACCAGCAGGTAGGTTCCCTCCTGTACTGTGCAAAAGTCAATGCTGATGGCTTCCCATCTTGATGATCCACCCGCCGCTGACCAGATTGGTTCTGGCTTTGGTGGTGCTCCCGTTATTTGGCATGGGTGGCAGAATTTGATTCCCTCCTCCACTTTGGCGTCTATGTGGGGAAACCACACCTGATGTCTTATTCTGGCCTTTGTTCGGACCATTCCTTGATGTCCCTTGCAGACAAGTGTTATGATCCTGTCTTGTAGGCCGATGGGAATTACTATGCGTGCCCCCCTCAAGATCAATCCCTCGCTCGTGATGGCCAGCTCCTGCAGTACTGGGAACATTCCAATGAGAAAGTCCTTGGCTGTAGGTGTGCAGTTGTGTACGTGCTGGAGGAATGACTTCCAATCGCCCGCCAATATTGTGTTTTTCGTGATGTCACAGCATGGGTCGCTCTGTGCAGCGTCCATGATATCGGCAATGCTGACTGCCCTGGGCTTCATGGTATTGAGGATCTGGCAGATGGGTTCCTCCGTTTCCTCTGATTCATCCAGTTTGCAGAGGGTTGCGGCTCTTGAATGCCTGGACAGGAAGTCTGCCAGGCTGTCTTTCCCTGCCTGGTATGCCAGGTCAAACCCATATTGCTGGAGGTGTAATAGCCACTTCTCAATCCTGGCTGGAGGGTGTGCTGAAGACCCAATGAAGATTGGAATCAGGGTCTTGTGGTCGGTGTAGGTTTTGAATTTTCCACCGTAAGGATTATATGAAAATGTCTGCAACCCCACGGAACAGCTATGGCCTCTTTCTCGATGTGTGAGTACTACTGTTCGGTCGGCGTGAGGACACGGGAGGCCTATGCAATAGGTCTGTTATCACCTGTCCGTGATTGTTGGACTAGGATTGCCCCAAGTCCCACAAGGCTGCATCTACATAGAGTTCCGTTGATGGGCCCAGGTCAAAGTATGCCATGATTATGTCCGATGACATTGATGCCTTGATCTGTTCGAAGGCTTCAGCACACTTGGGGCTCCAGTCCCATTTGACATTCGCTCTGGTGAGTTCTATGAGTGGGTCTGACATGGTTGCGAGGTTGGGGATGAACCTGCCATAGTAGGTGGCCATGCCTAAGAAGCTGGGTTCCTCTGTGGGGGTCGTTGATGGGGAGGCTTCTTTTATGTCTGACACTTTCTGGGGGTCAGTGGAGACTCCTTCTTTGTTGAAGACGTATCCCAAAAAAAATATTTTGTCCCTTAGGAACTCACACTTTTCGTGGTGTATTGTGAGGCCTGCTGTGTCCAGTCTGTTAATGACCATCTTGAGGCGGTGCATGTGTTCCTCTCTGTTGCTGGCGTGAATGAGAATGTCATCACTGACGTTTAGTACCCCTGGGATACCCTGGATCACCTCTTGGATCGCTTGCTGAAAGACCTCAACTGCCGATGAAATTCAGAAACTGAGTCTCTTGTACCGCCTTATGCCCAGGTGAGTCGAGAAGGTTGTTATGTAACTCGAGTCTCGGTGCAGCATCAGTTGATGGTAGCCAGTGTTGAGGTCAAGTTTCGAGAATATTTTCGACCCTGTGAGGTCTGTGATTATTTTGTCCAGGGTGGGGGTGATGTGTCTTTCCCTTTTTATAGCTGCTTTGGGTAGGTGCATGCCTATACAGATTCGTACCTTTACTGGTTGTTTTTTTTTTGTGACGACCATCAGGGACACCCATGGTGTTGGCCCCGACACGTCTTCGATTATGCCAGCATTTTGAAGTTCCTGTAGTTCCTTTGTGTCATGCATTTCACACATCAAGACACCTTCAGCCCCACTACACATCACAAGCCCACTAGTACACTAAGCTCACATGCTGGTCATGGTCAGCCCTCCAGACAACAACACGGCGGCCGAGGGTCACCAGTTTACTGCAAAATACTCTGTAATGCAATCAAGTTCTGCTTGGCAGCTTCGGCCGCGGCTTCGGCCGCGTTAGCAGTTACCTTGGAAACTGGGCTCCGTTCACACCACGCGGCGACGCAATCACGTGCTACAGAGCAAGTAACGTGATCGCATTACCATGGTAACAGGATAAAAGCACAACAGAAACCCACATTCAAAGCTTCTCGGCTGTGTTCTTTCCCAGCGTGCAGCGTTCTGTACGGTACCTCGGACTATGGCTTTTTTGGACTTTGACCACGGTTCTGCTCCACGGACTTCTCTTTGTCTATCCCACGGTTACGTCGACAACTCTTGGCTTGCTTATCTCGAACTGCTACGAACTTGGAACGATTCAAGGACTGCTCTGAGTGTTATTCCCTGTACTAAGCGAATTGGTTTGCAAGCATTATTTGGACCCTGGCTTATGAACTATGGACTGCTCTTGGAATCCCTTACCTGCTCCACACACGCATCCTCTCAGGGTTTTTCTCCGAGTTCTGTTTTCGCTCCACTCTAAGTGCTACCAAGCATCAGGTGATTCATCTGCTGGAACCGCACGGAAACATCTCATTACACTGCACAAGAGGGGGGAACCCAACCTGTACCTATTCTCACCTCCCTCTGCTAACATCCTCCCCAGCACACAACTGGTAGGTATTAGTTCTCCGCCTTTCCTTTTGATATATGTCTATTGTATACGTGATTGTGCTGTTAACATCCTGTTTCCCATTGTAGCTACCTGGGGACCCGGTGTTTTGTTCCAGCCACCTGTGGCCTCAATAACCGGTCAGTGAGTGTTTACAATAATCTCTGTGACTGGTATTGGGGACAGGGATATTCATAGTCTATAAAGACATTCTGATGCGACACTTTGCCACCAGGTCCCTCATATGAAACGGAGTCCTTCTGTGGCGTACTGCGCAGGGTGGAACTGTAGGGTCGATATGTAGCTTTATTAACTTTCCTTTGAGGCGCCCAGTGCCCTGGAGGATGCTTGGGTGCTTGGCGAGTAGGTTTGTGACATCTGTAGAGTCAGTGATATCGCAGATGCAGCTTATGAGGCCCAGTTCCTCAGCTGATTTCCAACTGAGTAGGCACTCGATGCCTGCATTGACTACGTAGATTTTCGAATTGATCGTCTTTTCGCCTCTATTCAGTACGGTTCTGAATCGCCCCACCACCAGAAGCACCGTCTTGCTGCCATAAGCAAATAGTAGGGTTGCTGTGTGTTTGAGCTCTGGCTGTGGTTGTCATTTCCGGAACACATTTGCTGGCATGACGTTCACTGATGCTCCTGTATCGATTGTCATCATGGTTTCTTGGCCTTGTATGTTCACGGGACACTTGGGCCGTCTCTTCTTCTTCTTTTTTGGGTTTGTGCCTCCCTGGTCCAGTGCGGATATGAGGTGGATTTTACCTTTTCTTCTCGTGCGCCCTGCTTCCGCCCCCATTTAAGCTTCCTCACGTTTATCCCCGGATTCAACCATCGATGAGTTGTCTCTGGTTACCACCAGGCGCGTGTCTGCTTGTTTTTTCTTCCTGGCGAGGGGTTTTGGCAGCTGCTGTTGCATGCGTTGGGGCTGGGCTGAGGATCTGCACACGTGTGTGTGGTGGTCTTTTCTGCCACATGCTCTGCACGTGGTTCCTTGTGCTGGCCAGTCTCCTCTGCCAGGTTGCGCGCCCCGACACCATCCTCACTCTGTCGGCCCTGGGATTCTGGGCCGCCGCCGTGGGGAGTTATATGCTCCGCCGCTGTCGTCCCATGGAGATTGGCGGTTTGTGATCTGCTTAATAGTGGCTGTCGTCTGTGTTAGTTGTAATGTCTGCAGGGTGGTGCCCATTTGTGCTGCTCTGGCGTGAGATAGCTCCCTTTGGTGACTGTATTCAAGTATTTTAGCTAGGGTGATTCCTTTCTCGTTCAATACTGTTCTACATAGCTTTTTGGAGCACGTTCCATTGATTATCTGGTGTCTAATCTCCTTTTCGACGTTGGATAGTGCCAGTCGTCTGAGCCTTGTGTGGTAGGCATCAAGCCCTTCCTCTTCTGTTTGCACTGTGGTGCAGAAGTTGAAGGTTTCAAAATCAGGATTTAGTTGTGACATGAAGTACACTGTTAGGGCATCTTTTGCTAGTTAATATACGTCTGTGCCATCGCCCACGGCCAATGAATTAAAAATGTGTAGCACGTCATCACCAACACCAAGGTGTGATCTAAGTTTCCTTGGGGTTGTTATATCCTTGCAGTCGAGGGCCATCTCAAACTTTTGAAGCCAGATGGTCCAGCAGGGCCCCACTGATAATGGGTCTGTGTATGGGTCAAATGTCTGCGAAATAACGGTGCACACCAAAATTCAATAAACAAGTTTACAATTGTATTCAATGAGTTCAAGGAAGTTTTAGGTGGAGGGGAGGAACTGTGATCCTGTCACAGAACCACCACAAAGTACAGAGAAGAGAAGAAGATTCAAAAGTAGAATTCTCCTGTCCCATGCACACTTTAAATATGGTACAAAACAGTCAAGATTTCTTCTAACGAGCTTGCTATATCATTAGTTGAACTAATAATCAGAAAAAACATATCCAAAAGAATGTGTACAGAATTTTATTATCAAATAATGTTGAGCATAACGAAGCAAAAAGTACAAGTTCGCTGTTTATGGCTGATGCATTTCGAGGATTGGCCCTCTTCAACAGCCTTACGGAATGTAAAGAAAATACCATAGAGAAAGGCATGTCATATTCTTGTTCATTTGAAAAAAAGAGTACATGAAGCATTTCAAAAGTGCAATCTGTCAAGAGAGACATTGTACATGCATTAGCCCGAAAATAGTGTCTAAATTATTCGGTTCAGAAGACCTAGCGCGGGGGGGGGCCCGACCAACCGGTCGATTCTGTTACCCTCTCAGAAGGGCCAGTAAGGAGGACGCGCACACGGAGTGGATGTAACAACTTCTTTATTCATCTAATCTCTAACAGGAACTGGCGCCTTCGCGCCTTACCCAGAACTCCCCGTTTCTCCTTCCCGCTCCCCACTACAATAACTCCGCCTCCCCAACGGCGGGGGCTGCACTCATTAACTCTCGAGTGCCTGGCAACACCACCCCCGAACAATATGTCCAAACATCAGAGTCAACACTCTTCAACTAGTCTCACCGGCTTCTTGACGACTCTCCGAGGCCTCTCGTCAAGGGCGCTTGGTCCCGGGGTTTCCGGGGCACCTTCTTCCTGACTCAGCTCGTCCGGGTCTCTTCCCGGGGGAATCCACGGGTCAACCCGCGGCTCTCGAGGTTCTGGAGAGGCAGACCTTTGGGGCCCTCCTGATCCCTCTCGTCTGTTGTAGTGTTTGAAGTGTTGACAGTTCCTGGTGACAGCTCGATGTTGGTCCTCCGCTGTCACCATAGTGCCGTTGACTGCGGTTACCCTCATGGGGCTTGGGGCAAACCGCGGATCTGTCTTCCTGAGGGTTCGTTGTTGTACGAGCACTTCGTCCCCTACATGGAAGTCTGGCAACGTCGCATGGCGGCGTGAGTCAGTGTCCCATCTCGCTTTTTCTTTTACCTCTGCATCCTTTTGGAGCACCTCTATGTCAGGCGGTTCTTCCGGTGACAAGTTGTGAGGTATGCGGGTTCTCACCTTGTATCGAAGCATTAGTTCAGCAGGCGTCTTGTTCGTGGCTTCGTGTGGGGTGTTTCTATAATCCCTTAAGAGTCGGCACAACGCCTGGTGAGGATCGACTGCCTCCAGCATGGCTCTTTGTCGTGTTTTTTTGATGGACGCCATGAAGCGTTCGGCCATGCCATTTGCTTGTGGGTGGCGAGGGGTCACCTTCATGTGTTTAAACCCTAGGTGTTCTGCTAGTGTCCTGAATTCGTGGCCACAGAATGGCGGTCCATTGTCAGATTTGACCATCTTCGGGATCCCCCACTCGCTGAATGCCTCTTCTATCACCGCCGCTACCTGTGGGAATGCAGTGGTGGTGACGGATTTGACTATCGGGAACCTTGAGTGCTCGTCTATGAGAAGCAGGAGGTAATCGCCAACTTCCGTCGGCCCGTAAAAATCCATTGCTACGCGCTCCCACGGGCGTTCTGGAATCTGTGTATATTGTAGCGGGGGAGGGTGTTCTGGAGGGGCAGTGCACTGACATGCATGGCAGTTTCTCACCCATTCTTCTACTGCCGTGTCCAGGAAGGGGAACCAGACATGGCACCTCAGCTGTTTCTTTGTGTTGTCCGCGCCCCTGTGGCCCTCGTGTGCTATGTGCACGACCTCGTTCCGTAGCGTGGCGGGGATGACGATCTTGCACCCTCTGAGGAGGATGTCGTTGTCCTTCACAGCCAGCTCCCTGTGTATCCTGGCCAGCCGCTCAATTTCCTGTTTGCATACCCCCGGGTGCGCCAGCGTCGCTCTGCGGTGGTCGTGCCACTTGTTGGCGGAGGTGAGGCTGATGGCGAGGGCCATGGTCGGGTCGGCCGCCGATGCGGCTGCAACTCTCTCGAGGGACATCGCGGGTGGCAGTGCGTTGGTGGAGATGAACTGTACGTAGGCGACGTCACCCTCCCGGGTCACTGGCGCCCCGACGGGGTGTCGTGATAAGTAGTCAGCGGGGTTGAGGTCACCCCCGGGGCGGTGTACTATGTCATAGTTGTATTCTTGCAGGCGGATGCCCCACCTCTCGATCCTAGGGGGCATCTTGGTGTGAGGGTTCCCAAACAGGGACAACAGGGCCTGGTGATCAGTGATGAGCGTAAACTTTTTGCCAATGACGAAGTTGTGGAAATGTTCGCAGGCCCAGACAGCTGCCAAACTCTCCTTTTCCGCCTGGGAGTAGGCAAGTTCCGGGGCGGACAGCGCCCTGCTCGCATATGCGATCACATGTCGTGGGTGAATGTCCTCCCCGCTGGTCTGGGCCAAGATGGCGCCGAGGCCCACCGGGCTAGCATCCACGACAATTTCGGTGTGCCATGACGGGTTGAAGTACGCCAATCGGTGTGCCTCCGCCAGGGCACGCTTGATGTCAGAGAATGCCGCACGACACGCGGGGGTCCACTCGAAGGCTGCTTCCTTTTGCAGGAGTTTACGTAGTGGGTCCGTGAGGGACGCGTAGTGGGGTATGTATCTGGCACAATACCCCGCCATGCCGAGGAACGAACGGACTTCGGCCACTTGCCGCGGCTCGCTCAGGTTGGTAATGGTGTCGACCTTGTCAGGGTCCGGGAGCATCCCTTCACGGGAGAAGATGTGACCGAAGAATTTCAGCTTCGATTTACTGAATCTGCATTTGGAGATGTTGAGGGTGAGACCCGCATCTTGGAGTGCCGTGCACGTGGCAAGGAGGGCTCGGTCGTGGGCCTCTTTCGTCGATCCGAACACGAGGATATCGTCGCTGTAATTTAGGGTGCCTTTGATGGGTCTGATTACCTGCCGGATGGCCTCCTGAAAAATTTCTGCGGCGGACGAGATCCCAAAGTTCAGCCGCCGGTATCTGTAGAGGCCATCGTGGGTGGCGAATGTGGTGATGGGTCTGGACTCCGGATGCAGCTCCAACTGATGGTAACCTTGATTGAGGTCGAGCTTGGAGAACATCTGGGCGTTGTTCAGTTGGACGATCATGTCCTCGATGCACGGTCCTGGATGTCTCTCCCGTTGGATGGCGGTGTTTGCCACCCTCATGTCAACGCACAGACGTATCTTGCCCCCTTCCTTGGGCACGATCACAAGTGGTGACACCCACGGCGTCGGCCCGGTGGCTGGTTCGATGATACCGTCGGAGAGCAGTTGGTGAAGTGCCTCCGACACTGCCGTCTGTAGGTGAAATCCAACTCTCCGAGGGTGTTGCGGGACGGGGGTCACCGAAGGGTCGATGTGTAGCCGGATGGGGGGGGCCTTGAGCTTGCCCAGGCCTTTGCACAGCTTCGGGAAACCACTCGCAACGTCGGCCTGTGTGATCACATTTTGCGGTTGATGGCACGTGACAGTGCCGACTGAGTCTCTCGAGCTCAGGCTGTCCGAGGTTGCGGCAATGACGTCTCCCGCTCTCACATGGATTTCGATTAGTCCCAGACGAGATGCCGTGTGGTAACTGAGGAGGCATCGGCTTTTGGTGAGCGACCGGATGACGTGGATAGTCGTGTCGATCTGCCGGCCGTTCAGGAGGAAGCGTTGTGTGAAACATCCCACAGCCTGTAGGGGCGTTGCGGCACCCCACTGGAAAATTCTGGAACGGGGGGCCTCCAGTGCTGGTGGGTTCAGAATTTTGGCGTAATCCTGTTCACCCATGATGTTGACGGTGGCGCCTGAGTCGATCATGAAAAGGAACTGTTGATTGCCCATCTTGACAGGGATTTTGGGGGCCTCTCTGGCTTCTTCGGTGTCCTGTATCAGGTTGACGAATTGTCGTATGGCGGATCGTATGCCGCATCTTGCACGTCATGGTAGGCAGACCCATATCTGAAGTCTATCGGGGGGTGGTCATATTCGTCGGTGAGAGCTTGTGGCTGATCCGGTTGTTCAGGTTGCATCGGGTAACCTTGGGTTTGATACTCATCGATGGCTCTGATGTACCGCCTCTGTCCCCCTCCTGGTTGGCCGAATCTGGGCTGGTGGTATTGTGGGGACGGCGGACGGAAAGGCATCCTGGCCTGTGTGAGGGGTCTCACCGGTGGGAATGGTATGTCCTCCCGGCATACGGACTGGAAGTGGCCCTCTCTCCCGCAATTCGAGCATCGTTGTGATAGCGCTGGACACGCTCCGGCATGGGGGAACGACATCCCACATCGATAACACTGCCGCTGTAGACGAGGAGCTTGCATGGGCTGCGTCCTGTACGGGTATGAGCCTCTATCTCCCGGGCGGGATGGCTGCAGCGCCGCAACGGTTTCAGCAGTGTCCAATTTGGAGTGGGCCGGATTGCACATGGATGTGGCCTGGGCATCCACCCTCTCGTGAATGCGGGCTAGTTCACTCACCTCTTGGATAGTGAGAGGTTTCTTCAGGAGCTGTTTCTTGAGGGCCGGAGACAGGCACCCTTCGATGACCCTCAGTCTAATGGCTTCTTCCAGTGAATACGCGTCAAATTGACAGTTCGCTCCTTTTACCCAAAGGCGGGTGATGAACTCATCTACCGTCTCTTGTGGCATTTGGGTGCACTTGTTGAATAAGTAGCGTTCATAGTCACGGTTGACTTCAATTATGAGGAGCTTGTCTAGCGCCTTAATCAAGTTCTTGAAGGTGTTTTGTTCTGCAGCGGGAATCGTTTTCACCACGGTTTTGATCTCTCCCCCCACCAGGTTGAGGAAAATGTCCTGATGTTGGGCGATTCGCCATCGCCGGACCCCCGTACGTAGTGTTGAAAATCCTCCATCCAGTCAGTCCATCGCGGCCCTTTTGTGGACTGTGGGGTCATGGTGAAAGGTGGGGGTAGGCGTAGTTGAATCGGTTGCGTCGCACGGGGCAGTTGAGGTGAACTGGGCCCGGACCCTGAGGTGGAGCCCCTTCTGCTCATGGCGATGTGCGACGGTAGCTCGTCGGTAGGAGATGAGTCAGGCCGTGCCGTACTTCAGTTGCCGGAGGGCACGTGGTAAAATCCCCGATGTAGCGGAAAGAGGAAGGTGGTGGCACGTGTGCGGCCACCGAAGGAGCAGGAGGAGGTGCATGCGGCGGAGGAGCCGGTAGGCCTGCCGAGCACGAGCGTGGCGGATTGCCAAGGAGGAGGAGGACTCCGCGGTGCGCACTGGAAGACCTCGTCGCCAGTGTTACCCTCTCAGAAGGGCCAGTAAGGAGGACGCGCACACGGAGTGGATGTAACAACTTCTTTATTCATCTAATCTCTAACAGGAACTGGCGCCTTCGCGCCTTACCCAGAACTCCCCGTTTCTCCTTCCCGCTCCCCACTACAATAACTCCGCCTCCCCAACGGCGGGGGCTGCACTCATTAACTCTCGAGTGCCTGGCAACAGATTCCAACTGCATTTTGTCCAAGGGGTCGATGATTATATAATACAATCGCAATGTAAAAATTGACCAATCAAGGCTCTTGAAGAAGAGGGCCAATCCTCGAAACGCCTCAGCCATAAACAGCAGGCTTGTACTTTTTGCTTCGTTATGCTCAACATTGTTTGATATTAAAATTCTGTACACATTCTTTTACTTAAACTGGTTGGATATGTTTTTTTCTGATTATTAGTTCAACTAATGATATAGCAAGCTCGTTAGAAGAAATCCTGACTGTTTTGTACAGTATTTAAAATGTGCAGGGCACAGGAGGATTCTACTTTTGAATCTTCTCTTCTCTATGGTTCACAAGGCCCCAGCGCTGCTGTGGCACCCACTTGGTGTCGAGGTGATGACGTAGGTGGAGTTAGTGAGGCCGTCATTCTCCCCGGCATGCCGGGCCTTGGTCTGGAAAGTCTAGTAGCCATGTTGGGGCACTATGTGGAAAATGGCACCTGTGTGATGGTGGGCAATTTGTTTTTACTCCTCCTCACCTGCGAGTTTCTGTTGTGATGCTGTGCTTCCTGTAGAGTGTGGGCTGAGGAAACGTTTTCTGTCCCTCATCCACGTGTAGAGGAGCGTATCCTTCTGTGCTTCCAAACATTTTTCATGTACAATTTATGTGGCACCAATTGATCGCGTAATCAGCTGTGCACGTGTGTTCTAATACACATCTTCGTTGCCAGTGTTGAGTCCCCTGCTGTGATAGCCAGGGGGGATGTGCTTTAGCTAGGCCATGCATTGGGGCCGGTAATGCGCAGCGCCAGCAGCAAGTAAAAAATGCGACACACCCGTCGCTCATCGGTCCCGAACTGGCGGCCTTCCAGCAGGGCAGGTGCTTTATTCAAAGAGCCTCATGTCACTGCGCATGCGGGACGTGAGGCGGATGTAAAATGCATCACAGCGTTGACATTTGTAAGTGACATTTTAGAATTATAAAGAAGTACTTATGATAAAAGTGTCTGTCTCTTCGCTCCTTGAACCACCTCACTCTGGCCGTCCCTCGCTTCAAACTTGCCAGGGGTGGTGGCATGAGTTTCAGCATCACGGCCCTAACCCTTTGAACACACTTCGACTGCTCATCCCGCCGCTCATCAGAAAAATTAGCCCTCCTACCCATCCTTCAAGAGACTTCTAAAAACCTGTCTGTTTGACAAATATGATTAACATTCTTTGAACTTGCTGCTTGTTCTATTTTATCTGACTGACTTACCACCCTATAGTGCCTATATGCTTACTACCACTCTCCGATTGTACAAACGTCATAACACCCGTGAGTTTGGACGTTACACAAATGTAAAAATACATAAATAAATACGCATACATATTTACATACCTTCTATTTTTAAGGACAATATCTTACACATTTTATGGATCAAATGGTTTTCTAATCATTGTCTGGATATTATATAAATTGTGAAAGGTTTAATTGCAAACCATAACACAAAAAATTACAAAATAACAATAAATAAAAGTGTACATTTTGCATAAATTCAATTAGTGAAATGCAATTGTATCTGAGAATGAGGGAATGGAAGAAATCATTATATTACTGTTCTGTGCACCATGACATATTGCAGAAGTGCAATACTGTAATACAAACCGTAATTTACATATGAATAATGTTATTTGTAGAGCATAATTTGCGTTTATCGCTGTTTTATAAAGCTGGTAGCCGATTCTATGTCAAGACTCGGAGGCTCTGATTATGCTCAATTCTTCTCTTTACTTCTCGAGCAGCAAATAACCAATAACATATGAACAAAACACAACTAACAATGAACTACATTTCCCACTAAACGTAGTGAACTTGTAGTTTGTTTTTCATAGGTCCATCAAAACATGTGTCTTTTCTAGTCCAATCACATTACAGCTTCCCTCATAAACGCTGAAAACCTCTGTGCTTCTTCCTCTTTCCTTGCTGTTCGAGCAGCTGAGCTAAGTACTTTTATTGATTAGTGCTTTGGTGTGTGTGAATGACTGATATATGTTAAAAGTATGAATGCGTAAAGATATTATTTAATACAGAACGCTTAGCGCGTTAGGGGAAACTTGGTGCAGCATATCCGCATTAGTGCTAGGGAACGCAATGGGGCTTTAAGCTCCGGCGTTCCTAAGCCTCTATAGGAGGCACTCTTCGATGGAAGATTGCGCCGGGTGCGACGGGCCTCCTGGGGTTCGAACTTCCGTGAGAGAGAGACCAGGAGAGGATATTACGAGCCGAGCCCCCTTTTCATATATTTATTTATTTATTTATTTGTTTGTGGTTTGTTTAAACCTTTACAAAATAGTTCTTCAGAAAAGGATACAACATTTAAAACAATTAAGTTCAATCACAATTCATTCAAGCATATTAAGAACATAATTAAAATAACAGTTTGTGTGAAACGGTACAAAACAATACATCAAAAGGATACAACGATTAAGATAGTTAAGTTCGATAACAATTCATTCGAACATATTAAGAACATAGTTAAAATTCACAGTTTATGTTTTAAAACAGTAGAGCTATTATGCCTAATCTGATACCATAACAATTCACAGGCCGATTCATGGAATTAATGTGCGCCGAAAATTTCGGCGCAAACGTGCGAAAACGTGCGATTCGTAGTGAAAGAGCGAAAATCGCAGTGCAAGTGCGATTATCGCACAGAAAACAGCGCACATCTATTCATGGAAGTCCGTGCACGCGCAAAATGTGGGATGTGCGCTGAAAAAGTGCGCGGCGCACGCTGGCGCACGCAGGCGCACAGGTCATTGAACGCCGTGCGATAAGGCCACAGCGAATTCGCACATAGCGCGGCGCACATAACAAAAGTAGGCGTAACACGGGGCGTTACACGCAGAATGGGGAACAACTTGTGAAAATGTGGGCGTCACGGGGGAAGTACAGGAGGCAAGTGCGCGGAACGCCCACACGCTCGTCTACAACACGTATTCATGGAATGGAATAGGGAAAAACAGCGCACGGCCAAAGACGCGCACAGGCCCATACATGCCCGCCACACGAAAGCAGGCGGCAGCCTCCCTGCGCAGGCAAAAAATGTGCGCCAAAGTTCTACACGCGCAAGAAGTTCCACACGCGATCGGGCCGGGGGGAGCGTGGGCGTGTATTTCAGGGGTGCGCGGGAAGTTCCACACGCGATCAGGCCTGGGGGAGCGTGTGCGTGTATTTCAGAGGTGCGCGAGAAGTTTCACACGCGATTGGCCTGGGCTTGTGTATATCACAGGTGCGCGAGAAGTCTCACACGCGATCGGGCCTGGGGGAGTGTGTGCGTGTATTTCAGGGGTGCGCGAGAAGTTCCACACGCGATCGGGCCTGGGCGCGTGTATATCACAGGTGCGCGAGAAGTCTCACACGCGATCGGGACTGGGGGAGCGTGTGCGTGTATTTCAGAGGTGCGCGAGAAGTTTCACACGCGATTGGCCTGGGCGCATGTATATCACAGGTGCGCGAGAAGTCTCACACGCGATCGGGCCTGGGGGAGTGTGTGCGTGTATTTCAGAGGTGCGCGAGAAGTTCCACATGCGATTGGCCTGGGCGCGTGTATTTCAGGGGTGCGCGAGAAGTTCCACACGCGATTGGCTTGGGCGCGTGTATTTCAGAGGTGCGCGAGAAGTTTCACACGCGATTGGCCTGTGCGCGTGTATTTCAGGGGTGCGGTAGAAGTTCCACACGCGATTGGCCTGGGCGCGTGTATTTCAGGGGTGCGCGAGAAGTTCCACACGCGATCGGGCCTGGGGGAGCGTGTGCGTGTATTTCAGAGGTGCGCGAGAAGTTCCACATGCGATCGGGCCTGGGGGAGCGTGTGCGTTTATTTCAGAGGTGCGCAAGAAGTTCCACACACGATCGGGCCTGGGGGAGCGTGTGCGTGTATTTCAGGGGTGCACGAGAAGTTTCACACGCGATCGGGCCTGGGGGAGCGTGTGCGTGTATTTCAGAGGTGCGCGAGAAGTTTCACACGCGATTGGCCTGGGCGCGTGTATTTCAGAGGTGCGCGAGAAGTTTCACACGCGATCGGGCCTGGGGGAGCGTGTGCATGTATTTCAGGGGTGCGCGAGAAGTTCCACACGCGATTGGCCTGTGCGCGTGTATTTCAGGGGTGCGCGAGAAGTTTCACACGCGATCGGGCCTGGGGGAGCGTGTGCGTGTATTTCAGGGGTGCACGAGAAGTTCCACACGCGATCGGGCCTGGGGGAGCGTGTGCGTGTATTTCAGAGGTGCGCGAGAAGTTTCACACGCGCTTGGCCTGGGCGCGTGTATTTCAGAGGTGCGCGAGAAGTTTCACACGCGATCGGGCCTGGGGGAGCGTGTGCGTGTATTTCAGGGGTGCGCGAGAAGTTCCACACGCGATTGGCCTGTGCGCGTGTATTTCAGGGGTGCGCGAGAAGTTTCACACGCGATCGGGCCTGGGGGAGCGTGTGCGTGTATTTCAGGGGTGCGTGAGAAGTTCCACATGCGATCGGGCCTGGGGGAGCGTGTGCGTGTATTTCAGAGGTGCGCGAGAAGTTCCACACGCGATTGGCTTGGGCGCGTGTATTTCAGAGGTGCGCGAGAAGTTTCACACAAGATTGGCCTGTGCGCGTGTATTTCAGGGGTGCGCGAGAAGTTTCACACGCGATTGAGCCTGGGGGAGCGTGTGCGTGTATTTCAGGGGTGCGCGAGAAGTTCCACACGCGATCGGGCCTGGGGGAGCGTGTGCGTGTATTTCAGAGGTGCGCGAGAAGTTCCACACGCGATTGGCCTGGGCACGTGTATTTCAGGGGTGCGCGAGAAGTTCCACAAGCGATTGGCTTGGGCGCGTGTATTTCAGAGGTGCGCGAGAAGTTTCACACGCGATTGGCCTGTGCGCGTGTATTTCAGGGGTGCGCGAGAAGTTTCATACGCGATCGGGCCTGGGGGAGCGGGGTACATGTATTTCAGGGGCTCACGGGTGTTTTTACACGCGATCGGGTTTGGGGGAGCGGGGTATGTGTATTTTCAGGGGCTCGCGGGTGGTTTTACACGCGATCGGGCCTGGTGGAGCAGGGTACCACTCACCGTCTGCCTTGCGTGTAGAAGAACGCGTAGCCAACACCCACCCGCTGTGAAGTAATAGCGTGTGAACCCCAACGCCTGCAAAACACATGCACCGCACCCCACGAAAAGCAACGCCCGTGCACGATACGTCACAGACACGCATACGCGCTAAGGGCCATTGGTCCAATGGAATCGCGTATGCGTGCTGACGTGCTTACGCGCTAAGGGCCTTTCCTCGATTTACACGCTGACGTGCAGAATTTTCATGTGCCAAATCACTCCGTATCAAGCTGGCCACGCGTAAGCACACGGAAGATCACGCTCCTGCCCAAAAGGCCGAATTACTGCCCCCCAGAGCACCGGGCAGCCTCCCACGAGCCATCTGCTGCTGCCTGCCTGCCTGCTGCCACCGTGCCCTGCCATTTGGTGCCTGCACATCAGCCATCTGCAGGGGTCCAGTTGCTGTGTCCACCCCTGCTGGAACAGAACACTCCCAACTGGGATACCATCGCTCCACAGCCCAGCCCCAGGACCCAGTTGCCCACCCACGCCTGCCTCGGGGGTCGCCATGTCGGGGCAAACACCATCCGAGACCACTGGCGACCTCCAGCCAGAGGGGCAGAGGGCCACCAGCTTCAGTCAGAAGGAAGTTGGTGTCCTGGTGGAGCTTGTCCTGGGGCATTATGATGCCCTCTTCGGATCACCACGCGCCGACAAGGAAGGACGGGACAGGATCTGGGACGACTTTGTGGTTGCCATCAACGCGGAGGGGGTGGCAACCCGCAACATCAAGCAAGTCAGGAAGCGCTGGGAGGACTTCAGGTCCAGGACCCTCATAAAGGCCCGGCGCCTCGTGGAGGGGGCCCGGGGCAGCATGAGTACCATCCAGCTGAGGGTCCTGGAACGCGTACGCCCAGCGCTCCATGCCCAGATCCTTGAGAGGCAGACCCGTCTGGTGTTGAGCGGTAAGTGGCCAAGCATTGCTCTGTGAGACAGGGCATGTTGCAGTGTGCTGGTTGTCTGATACTTGCCTGTATGTGTGACATAGGCCATGTACACATGTGTGTGTGCAGGGACATCATGGTCATGCATGTGAGACCAGTAATGTGTGAAGCACACGGTTGGTGTATGTGTTTAAATGCAACATGGGTAATGGACACATGAGAGCATGCCAGTGTCTGTTCCTGGACATGGGTGGGGGTGGGGGATGAGTGCTGATGCCATGTACATATATGGTGTCCATGTCTGTGTTTCTGACCTGCGTGTCTGTGACTTGTGAATGCCATGGATGCATGACACATGTCTGTGACAATGTTCAGAATCACTGATGCAGCCTAGTTATCCTTGCATCCACTGTGTCTGGGGTGTACGAGTCCAGGTGGATGAAAGTACGCTGAAGTGTGTGCATGTGATAGGCATGACCCATGATGCATGTGAGTCCAAAAACAACATTGTATGCTTCAAGAGTCCCTTGGACATGTTTGCTTATGTCCATAGCATGCGCCATGCCTGTTACTGCATGTGTTTTGCCTGCACTGACCAATGTGTTGTGGAGGGACATGATGGAAGTGATCTTTGACAGTGCCACTCATCTGCTATTGCTTCCTACTGTACCATTGTACAGTACCCTGATGCTTGTGTTCTATGTCTCCCTCAACACAGTGCAAAGTGAAGAAGAGGGCGGAGACGGCGCTGTGGAGCTAAGCGGCGGGGATGCCCCCACGGCTGCAGCGGAAGGGGTGGGTGAGCCCCCACAGGGGCTTGCAACGGCGGAAGACAGTGTGGAGCCATCCAGGTTGGTGGTTTCCACAGAGGCGGAGGAGGCCGCTACTGAGCCGCACATGGGGCCTGGTGGGGGCATCCCTGCTGGTGCAAGTGGTGCAGTCCAGGGGCAGGGGCAGGAGGCAGCACAGGTCGCCGTGGAGGTGCCTGTGCATGTCACTGTCCCTGACACTGTGACTGCACCACCATGCACCAGTAGGGATGCCCCAACCCAGGCCCGTCCGCAGGTAGGGGGATGTCCATGTCATCTGACTCCCCTCCACCTGCGGACGAGGGGACCCCTGGCCGTATGGAGAAGGTCCTGATTGATGTCGCGTTGCGCACGGCTGTTATTCATGATGAGGTGCGTGCTTCCCGGGGGGAGCACGCACGTCATCACGAAGAGCACCGTGGCAACGTGGCCCAGTTGGGAGCGGTCATGGTCGGGGATCTCGTACATGTGTCGGGCACTCTGGCGACCCTCTCCTCCTCTGTGGAGGCTATGCGCAAGTCGTACTCCATGCCGTCTTCCGGCCCAGATGCCACCAGGGCCTCCTGTGGACCTGCCCCGACCAATGCAGCCACCTCGGTGGGGATCCCATCCCTACCACAGTCAGGAGTCGGAGGTCCAGCAGGGGTGGACACATCAGCAACTGGACCCCAGCAGATGGAGGATGTGACGGAATCATCGGGCAGGGCACAACGGCGTCGGTGGATTCCATCAGCCTGGATGCCGTCGTGCTGGCACAGGCAGTTGCGTCGGAGGCAGCGGCAGGCTCGACGTGGGAGGCATCATGGCTCGGGGCCATCAACATCAGGGGTGCAGGCATCGGCCGGAGGGCAGGAGAACCCTGGAATGGGAGTGGCTTCCGTGTGGGAGCGGTTGGGCCAGCAGATAGGTGCGGAGCGGCAGCGGGCAGAGGAGGAACGGCTCAAAATGGTCAGGGCAGAGAACTCCATGCGGAGGGCGCTGAGGCGGGCTGAGTGCCTCGAGGGTCTTCGCAGGGAGTTGGAGCTGGACACTGCATTATCCCTGCGGGACCTCGGGGCCAGGGAACATGCCCGCCTCCAAGCCATTGAACAGGAGTTCGATGATGCCCTGGCCCATGACAACAACCAGTGAGCCGTCGGACTAGCCTGCTGCCCTTGTAAATAGTTATGTAGTTAGTGTTAGGTTTCCTTTGCTTTTTTATTTATTTTGGACCTTTTGGACAATGGGCCACATTTTTGTATATAGTTTTTTTTATTAGGTAGTGTTGTTAGATAGGTTTCATTTCTTTTGTTGGGATCATGGACCCTGGCTTGTTCATCTGTACATAGTTCACTGTTGGATTTTCTTTTTATTTTACAATTTACCCATGGAGCAATGGCTTTCGATTATTATTTTCCATAGGATTTTCTTTTGTGGACTGTGACTTTGGACACCATTCCTTTGGATTATGATTTTTGGTTTTGCATTTTTGTGTAGTATCATCTCATTGGTTTCATGCATATCATGATATGGGTTTGGAGATTCACTGACACCCATTAGGTGTATGTGAGGGACATGTGTTCATTTCCAAACTTGCAATTGGTGTTCTATCATGTTATTGCCATTTCTAAGTGGGTGGATGCAATACTCAGGTGGGTGTTTTGCATTTGGAGGCTGACCATAGGGACCAGGGATCTAGATTGTGATGACATGTTGGCTGGGGAACATGAGTTGGGGCCTGGTGGAGGGTGCACCACAGTGCTGGGGGGTGGGGTGATGGGAGACATGAGTTGGACATGAGTGGGGGCCTGCTGGCAGGTGCCCCACAGTGCTGGGGGGTGGGGGTGCAGGGGAACATGAGTTGGGGCCTGGTGGAGGGTGCACCACAGTGCTGGGTGGTGAGGGTGCAGGGGAACATGAGTTGGGTGCCTGGTGGAGGGTGCCCCACAGTGCTGGGGGGTGGGGGTGCAGGGGAACATGACTTGGGTCCTGGTGGAGGGTGTCCCACAGTGCTGGGGGGTGGGGGTGCAGGGGAACATGAGTTGGGGCCTGGTGGAGGGTGCCCCACAGTGCTGGGGGTGGGGGTGCAGGGGAACATGAGTTGGGGCCTGGTGGAGGGCGCCCCACAGTGCTGAGGGGTGGGGGTGCAGGGGGACGAGTGGGGGTGCAGGCTGGTCCCCCGTGGTGTGGACTGCCTGCAGGGGCCGTGGAGGTTGTGGAGCGAACACCTGGGAGGACCCACACGGCCAATTCACGTGTAGTACTCCACGGAACCCCTGAAATACACATACCCTGCTGATGTCGCGTGTGAAACTTCCCGCGCACCCCAAGATACACGTACCCAGCCCAATCGCGTGTGAAACTTCTCGTGCACCCCTGAAATACCCGCACGCAGCCCATTCGCGTGTGTAACTTCCCGCGCACCCCTGAAATACCCGCACGCAGCCCATTCGCGTGTGAAACTTCCCGCGCACCCCTGAAATACCCGCACCCAGCCCAATCACGTGTGGAACTTCACGCGCACCCTCGAAATACACGCGCCTAGCACGATCGCGTGTAGAACTTCACGCGCACCCCCGAAATACACGCGGCCAGCACGATTGCGTGTAGAACTTCTCGCGCACCCCTGAAATACACGCACCCACGCCAATCGCGTGTGGAACTTCTCGCGCACCCCTGAAATACACGCACCCAGCCCGTTCGCGTGTGAAACTTCTCGCGCACCTCTGAAATACACGCACCCAGGCCATTCGCGTGTAAAACTTCTCGCGCACCCCTGAAATACACGCACACGCTCCCCCAGGCACGATCGCGTGTGAGACTTCTCGCGCACCCCTGAAATACACGCACACGCTCCCCCAGGCCAGAACGCGTGTGGAACTTCACGCGCACCCCCAAAATACATGCGCCCAGCACGATCGCGTGTGGAACTTCTCGCGCACCCCTGAAATACATGCACCCAGGCCATTCGCGTGTAAAACTTCCCGCGCACCCCTGAAATACACGTACCCAGCCCAATCGCGTGTGAAACTTCTCGCACACCCCTGAAATACACGCACCCAGCCCGTTCGCGTGTGAGACTTCTCGCGCACCCCTGAAATACACGCACACGCTCCGCCAGGCCAGATCGCGTGTGGAACTTCACGCGCACCCCCGAAATACACGCGCCCAGCACGATCGCGTGTGGAACTTCTCGCGCACCCCTGAAATACATGCACCCAGGCCATTCGCGTGTAAAACTTCCCGCGCACCCCTGAAATACACGTACCCAGCCCAATTGCGTGTGAAACTTCTTGCGCACCCCTGAAATACACGCACCCAGCCCGTTCGCGTGTGAAACTTCTCGCGCACCTCTGAAATACACACACACACTCCCCCAGGCCAGATCGCGTGTGGAACTTCACGCGCACCTCCGAAATACACGCGCCCAGCACGATCACGTGTGGAACCTCTCGCGCACCCCTGAAATACACGCACCCAGCCCGTTCGCGTGTGAAACTTCTCGCGCACCTCTAAAATACACGCACACGCTCCCCCAGGCAAATCGCGTGTGGAACTTCTCGCGCACCCCTGAAATACACGCACCCAGGCCATTCGCGTGTAAAACTTCTCGCGCACCCCTGAAATACACGCACACGCTCCCCCAGGCACGATCGCGTGTGGGACTTCTCGCGCACCCCTGAAATACACGCACACGCTCCCCCAGGCCAGATCGCGTGTGAAACTTCTCACGCACACGTGTTCCCGAAACCCGTAATACACGTTCCCCGCTTTGCGTTTGCTGTTTGCCAGTCCGGTAAACTGGTACAGGGTTGGCGCAGCCCTTTGCGATGGTTTTGCGATCTTGATGGCTTTTCCTTGCGCGAGGGCGTTCTTGGGGCGTAACTGGTGCTGCTGCAGGGTCGCTGCGCCACTCTGCGCCACGTCTGCTTTTGGAGGCGAGAATCCATGAATACGCTGTGCGCGGAAATTGATTTTATCGCACACGGCTGGCGCAGACATTTGCACGGGCACGCTGTGCGCCAGCCGCGTGCGACCCTTTTGTGCGAATGTCCATGAATTACCCTGTCACTGTCAACAGAGTGCAAGTGTTCTACAAATTGTTCAAAGTATAGTATACGTTGCTTTAGTAGTGCTGGACATAGCAATAGTATATGTAACAGAGTTTCCTCAATGCCTTCTTTCTTACAATGTCTACACCAACCCCATTCATCATTCAGGAGATTCCATCTTTTCAAGATATAGTTTGTTTTCAAAGTATTGAAACGGAACCTCATGAATGTGTTTCTAAAATTCCGAGAAGGATATTTCTCCAGATAAGTCTCAAGAACAGGATAAAATTTCCAAAACGAATGTATCTGATTAACCATTTTGGATTGTTGGACAGAATCGAGAGTCAGTTGCTAATCATTACATTGGAGTATGTTCTTCACTTTCAAGGGATTCCTTACCAGCATCTCTATTGTGACGCCTGCCTTCAACAAAGTATCTTCAATAACCATTTTCAATTTCAAGCAAAAAAAAGTTAGATTGGTCTTTCGCTGCAATCGTGTAGAGTGATGTGGAATTATTTACCAAGCATTTCCTCCACAACAACATTTCTCTCCATAAAATAATTGATTCTAAAGACTGAAGGCCGAATTCATATCTAATTGCTTGAATTGGAATACACTTAGGAATAAAAAACAGAACACCTTTCCACATATCGCGTTCTAATTTTTTCATAAAATCTGTACTCATAAAATTCTAAGCCATATGTAAGTATGGGAATACCAGAAATAGTATAAAAACGTTTCAAGGGAGTAGCTGTAAATCTACCGTACTTAGCATCAATTTTCGATATTTGTCTCCGTATCATCTCAGCTTTCACTTCTAACTGCCTTTTTATCATTGCAATAGCACCATTAGCTGTAAAGTGGTATCCTAAATATTTCAGTGCAAACTGACTTTTTAAACGTTTACCTTCGCAGAACCAAGTTAGAGAAGATTGATTTTTCTTTGGCTTTCCCATTCTTATAATAATCGTTTTGGAAGCATTGATTTTCAAGTGTAAAGCAGCAGTAAATACAACACATGCGTTTATCAATCTCTGCAAACCAATTTTTGTGCAATCTAACAGTAAGAAGTCATCTGCGTATGCTAATCATTCAATAGCAGTTTCTCCCAATTTAGGCGATACCAATCCTTTACCCGAGATCGCATCAGCAGCTTTAGAAACTTATAAATTAAATAAAGTGGCAGCTAACTTACAACCTTGTCTTAGGCCATTAGAGATTGATATTTCTGAAGAGAGCCGCCCGACTGAGTTGAGTCTGACCTTGATCTTTGTGCCAGAGTATAGGTCAATGATCATTTCCAATAAATGTCTAGGAATCAATAGGTCTCTCAAAATCGACCATAAAGTATGTCTATCAACAAGGTCAAAATCTTTAGAGAGATCCATTGAAGCAACAAAGATAACATAGTCTGACTTCTTTAAGGTTTTGGATTGCAAGCTTTTCAGGATAAGTCCGCCACAATCCGTTCCTATCTTTTTTTAAAGCCTGTTTAGCATCTAATATGTCATTGCTGGGGAACCAACCTTCAAGTTCTTCAAGTATAATAGAGGTAAAAATCTTATATTCAGGGTCTGAGATCGCAATTGGCCTGTAACTTTCGGGTGAGGTTCCAGGACCGTGTTTATAAATTGGGATCACAATAGCCAGTCTCCATGAGTGCGGGATGAGCTTAGTTGTGAGGATGTCATTAAACAATACATGCAAGATATTTCCCCAAAACTGCTCATCAATTTTTAGAATTTGGTTAGATAGATTATTAGGTCCTGGTGTCTCTGATTATTTAGATTTAGCAATAATTCTACTAATATTAGTAGGAGAGATATCCAGAATCCATCTGGTGTTTTTCGCAGCGAGGAACATATCGTTATCACTATCATCACCATACATCTTAACAAAATGCTCTTTCCAAGTTCTTTCGCTGATCAGAGTAAGCAATATTTTTTTTGTGTAAGCTGAATCCCATTAATCATCAGCCAAAAGTTGGAGATATCTTTACCTTTTATCCCTTTCAGGTCCAATACATGTTGTGTTCAAGGCACCACGGATGTCTCGTCTTAACTGTTTTTTTCGATTTAGAATGTCCATATCGAAAGCCTGTACGTGGTTATGGGTTTGTTTCGTAACTTTCTTATCACAACATGTATTAATGGAAATTTTGTTAATGTAATTCGTAAAGGAGGTCGATGCGAGATGATATAGACTTTCTTCGTGCGTCATATTCATATAGTTTTTTAGTAAGACTGATGTAAATCTTTTTGTATTGGAGTAAGACCAACGTATGTGGGTGCCAGTCATATTCGCAATCAGACCTGGATTGTAGGTTACATTGTGTTCTGTTTCGTAAGTATGTGTTATGTAAATCGACAGGAGGTTATGGTCGCTGGTTGACATTTTCTGAACCAAAAGGTTGGATATATATTTATCCAAACCGTTAGTCACAAAGACGTAGTCAAGGATTGAGCTGCAACCTCTAGCATTCCATGTATGGGCAGAGTTGGGTACTTTCACTAGCCCCATAACTTCAAGAAAGTTCATCCAAATCGCTCCTCTTAACTTAGCATTACCATTCGGAGCTCTAGGTAACTTGCCAACTGAGTTTATGCCACACATTAGGTAGTCAATTTATGTACTGTCTATATCACAATCTGCATTTAAATCACCAGCTATCATAACCAACCTGTGGACCTTTATAGCACGCCAAGCATCAATTTTTGCAGTTACTTCAGCTAGTTCTTTAATCAGCTGCGTTTCATTATGTTTCAGAGGATTCCAATATACATTAATAATACATATATCAATGAGGTTACATCCAATTTTCAAAGTACATGTAACTGCCAAAAAGAATTTCAGGGTGGACCATACATCAGTGTTCCAGGCCTCCAAAGTATGTTTACATGCAATTAGCAAACCACCCATAGGCCTCCCTTTGGTTCCTTTGGTGGCAGGTAGTGGCCAAATATCATTGGTCTTCCCAAATTAGATAAATTGTAGCCCACGTTTCTTGCAACAAAAATCAAGTCAAAAGATAACAAGGTATCTGTAACGTCAGTATTACATAACAGATGCACATGGCCTCTGGAATTCCAACATGCGATAGAAGTTTTACCAGTGGTGCTAAAGAGGTTTGGCCAAAGCCTGGAGCGACGAGATAGCATCCCTAAGAGCAAGTGTCAGCCCTCTCCACGCCTGTTTTTCAGTGCCAAAACCTTCCGTATTGTTCAAATTTGCTTTAGTCGGATCATTAGTACTGATAACCCCTAGTTTCGTTGTTACACCGTTCCTGTCCTGTTTTAACTCAGTGTGTGTGTATGGGTAAATGTCAAAGCCTTTGCACTGCAGGGTCTCAGCTTCTTTCAACAGTAGGTTTCTGACAAGCGGTGAGGGAATTACTAAGCGCACATAATCTAGCCTTTGTTTGTGGAAAGAATCTACAAGAACAATGTCGGGTGATGAGACCAATGCCAGTGAAGGGATAGTGGCAAATAACGAAAGGATGTAAGGGCAATTCAACGAAATCTGTTTGCCTTCAGTAAATAGTGTGGTCATTATCAGACTAGGTAAATCACTCAATGCTGGTTTCTCTAAATCTTGTCTATCATCCACCAATTCCACATTTTCGTATACCTTTTGAATTTGCCTTACACCCTCATGAGGTGGTTCTTGTCCATAAATGGGGTTTTCCCTATTATTAAATTGATCATGTAAAAAAATGTTTTCACAATAGTTGCAATTTCATCTTGTTTAACAAAGAATTCAGCATCGACACCCATGACACTCCCATGCTTGCCAAGTTCTTCTTTATGCAACAAAGTATCAGTACCATGTTCGACTATAGCCGTCAAGTCGCGAGCCTGACCTTTAACAGAGTCAGCCTCGCACCTACGTTCATCTGATGGGACTGAAAGTACATTGCTACATGGCTGGCTGAGGTATAAGGTGACTAGAGTTGGGTATTTTATTGTTACCATTCCAAGCAGATTGCAAAGTGTCGCCCTGGGGAATATTGGGGGTTGGCTGAAATGCTTTTGTTTTTAAAGTGGAGACAAGGTTAGCCAGTGGTTTCACCATGTTGGTTTTAGAATTAGAATTATTACATAGAAAACCATCCCTACTTTCTTTAGATACAATTTCAGCAGTTTTTCCTTTTTTTTCATTACATATGCCTGCAGCATTCGCTTTAAAGATCTCAAAAATGTCAACCAAACCAGATTTTAAGGAAGACAGCTGCGAGGCAATATCAGTAATTTCCATTTTCTTTTTCATGGTGTCAGAAATCGAGTTTTCCACTTCGAGATAGCCATCCTGCAGAGCAGATTTTGCTGATTCCCAACCATCATTTGATCCTGCAGCTTCATTTGCTCTGCTGGATACCATCTCTTTGCTTGTCTCATTATTACCAACCAACCCATGTCGATCTTCATCAATCATATTTTTGAAGTTCACATCTCTTAGGTATTTCTGTGACGTTTTGCACACATTTTTCTTTTGGTTTTGATTTCTAAGTTGTGCTTGTTTTTTTTTTTTTTTTAGATATATTTGCGTTAAGCAGTGTACTTACAGAAGGGGTAAGGGGTTGATTTCCCATTACGATACCCGAAGTATCTATCCCATCAAGTTTAGGTTTAGGCACATCCACATGGCTCTGCGAGTCTTCTATCGTAACTGTCTCTGCAGAAGAGATCTTTACTACGTCCACAGAGATACTTAATTCAGAAACCTCTATACTAGACTTGTCAGTACCTTCATTGTTCATTACAGTTGAAGGTTTACTGGAATTATTACAAAATATAAGGGGAACCTGAAGAACAGACGCATTTATTTGCGTCAGCAGCTCAGTGTGCCTTCTTAGTTCATGCAAAATCAGTCTATTAAAGATTCCCATCAATGTACATAAATCAGTATTATTTGATTTATCAATCGTAATCCCATCAGCAGTATCATCAATCACCTTATCCGAGGAATCAGAATTGCTTTCAGGTTGGAAAGTATCTATATTAGCAGTTTTAAAGACAGTAGGAGTGTCATCAAAAGATTGATAGGCCAAACCCGATTCCACATGGGTCACAGATATTTCATTCCAGAGAGATTTCAGAATATCTTTTTGTGGGTAAATTACCAGGTCTTCAGCATAAAGAGATTGTGAGCTTTCATTAGGTTGCAAGTAGTTATTTTCAAGCTCATCATTTAGTTTTAGCTGGTTTGAGCACGCTTGCGCATATAGCAGCAACTCGTCCTCCTCTATACATGGGGGCGGGAGAGAGAGTGCAGCTGCACACGCTAGGCTTGCCCTGCACGTCGAGACTGCCGTAAAAAAGTCAGCACAGGGATCTTTCATCATGTTACCAGATTTCACTTTCTTGCCTTTCATATCAGTGCAAAGAAGTATCAGAACAAGTCTAACCAGCTATACAGAACGAACTAGAAGTGTACCAGTTATATTCAACAAAATATATGGTTAGCCAAAAAAAAAGAAAAAAACACAATAGCGTCAGAGAGCACACTATCTCAAAAATCAACCTTACCAAGCAAAGCCCCAACACTGCAGCCCGTTTCACTACGGGTAATCTGCGGGGGCATTTCGCTCAGTGAAACAAGTAGAAGAGAAAGAGTAATTGGCCAGCACCGTGCACTGTTCAAAGTGAACAGTAAACAGTGCTTGCAGGTGCTTCGAGGTGCGCGCGCAGGTGCGCTGCACCATGGGTAGTTGTAGGAGGTGATCGGGACAACCAGGGGGTGGAGCCAGTGACATTCACTTAGAATAAAAAAAAAATAAAGTGTAACTAAGGTTATTTAGTATCAATAAAGCAGACTAGAGAGTCCGTACATAACAATAGGCGTGAGTCTGTGAGTCCGACAAGTCCAGTAGTATCAACATGAGAGCCAATTCAGTGTGTATTCACCTCCAGGCAACAATGGTGTTGCATTCAAAGATGTCCTCTTGCTCGCGGTCTTGCTAATGGTAGCAGCAGCAGCATACGAGGAAGTTCGCACAGTCGGTCTGCACAGTAAACAGTGCTTGCAGGTGCTTCGAGGTGCACGCGCAGGTGCGCTGCACCATGGGTAGTTGTAGGAGGTGATCGGGACAGCCAGGGGGTGGAGCCAGTGACACTCACTCCAGGCAACAATGGTGTTGCATTCAAAGACGTCCTCTTGCTCGCGGTCTTGCTAACGGTAGCAGCATACGAGGAGGTTCGCCCAGTCGGTCTGCACAGTAAACAGTGCTTGCAGGTGCTTCGAGGTGCGCGCCATAATTAAAAATATAATGAGCCATCCACCACCCACGGCAGGCGCTGCGTGAGGTGAATTCTGTAAGTGAACACGACAGAAGGAGGAGAGCTAGACGTCACCTAGTGGGTGAAAAGCAGCACCGCAGGAAGAACGGTCACAGCTGCAAATCAGTAAGATGACGGGCACAGTCCCAAGAAAAACTGTTTTTCAGGCCCCATATCTACCAGAAAGAGGGATGAAGCTCATTATAGAGCAGGCATATCAGACAGATATATACAGAATCAGATAAAGATGGGCACAGTCCCAGGCAAAAATTGAAAAGGTATCAAGAAACCCGCCTAGCTACGAAGAAAAGTATATTTGACGCGGGCAGCCCAAGATAACTGCACTGATAAAATACATGGCACAACCGCATTAATAAGTGGATACTCAGAGGACTCAGAGGGACCCCACGTTAGTGTTCTACGAATGAGTCAGGCAGTACAGAGAATGGACAGTGCCGGCAGGCCACACAGGAGAGAGGAAAGGGGCATAATGGAGGACCTGGCAGCTTTATCTCGGAGCATCACAGATCTGAGTAAAGCGCGCAGGGATAGAGGGGGAAGAAAGAAGAAGACCCGCAGGGCATGTAGCGCCCAGACCCCCGGGTTGACCACAGAGGTACAAAACTGGCAAGAGGAAGGCGAGGTCGCGAAATAAATATGATTATAGCTCAGATGACACATCTGATGAAAACTGCAGGAGCAGTAGCAAATCAGACGACCACAGTTCGTCAGAAGACCAGACCTCCTCAACAAGTGAAGGGCGGGAGCCCAGAAACAAAAAAGGCAGAAAGGAGGATGAGGGACCACGAGGGGATGAATTCGACCCGGATGAGTTGGTGCACCCGAGGTCAAACGAATGGGAACACCCTGCGAATATAACAGAATACATAAGGAAAAGGCTTAGAGCGCCACTAAGCAAGCAAGTCAGAAATAAATTGAGGTCTGAATTATCCAGACCAGGGGTGCCGGATGGGGTGGCGGAAACACCCGAGATTGACCAAAGGATGCTAACTTTTCTGGAGAGATTGTTTGTTTGTTTGTTTGTTTATTTATGTAGCGCTCCAGACCCAGGAGTAAAAGGGTGCTTAAGGACAGGTTACAAAAGTATAATATATATAGAATTTGCAGTTATACATTTTGTAGAGGTAATATACAAAATATACAGTCAGAGGTAGTTAGAGCATACAATTAAACATTTGACTGGTATGTACAGTATATACAGTAGTCGTGGTTTTAGTTCGACTTGGGATTGGTTTTATCCAGTAGCCAACCAATGACTAGTTTCCTGAACAGTTGTAAGGATTCGGTTGATTTGATATTCAACGACAGGGTATTCCAAAGTTGAGGGGCGAGGACCGTGAAGCTTGAGCCGCCGGCTCTTTTAGAGGTGAATCTAGGCACAGTGAGGCAAAGAGGTTGGAGGATCTAGTGATTCTAGTGTTCGGCTTCAATGTGGGTTTGTTGGTGAGATAGGGGGGGCTAGGTGGTTTAAGGCTTTGTAGGAAAGGCAAAGAATTTTTAGGTCATTTTTTGTTGAATGGAGAGCCATTTGCAAGAAATTCTGATGGGGGAGATGTGCTCTCTCCTAGGAATGTTTAGTGCTGCTCGCAGCGCATTGTTTTGGAGAACCTGAAGTTTATTGATTATACCTTGGTTGGCACCTAGGTAAAGGCTATTGCAATAGTCAAGCTTAGATTGTATGAGAGCCCTGGCCAGTGTGAGGGAGGTGTTAGTGGATAAAAAAGGTCTGCAGGCTCTAATTAGTTTCCAAGTGTAGGCGGTAGTTGAGGCGGTCATGTTGACTTGTTTAGGTTGGTATTGGCGTCAAGATAGAAGCTTACGGTTTTCACATGTTTAACGACGGGGATAGTGTTACCATCGATGATGATGTTGGTATAGTCAGGGCTGAGTTTCTGTAAGTTATTGGGTGATCCGACTAGGAGGAGCTCCGTCTTCTCATCATTCAGGCAGAGACCGTGTGTGGCCATCCATGCCTGAATGATGGAGAAGATTTCGTTAATCCTAGTGACATCGACATTGTAGTTGCCAGAGATGGTGAGGAGTATCTGGGTGTCATCTGCGAAGTTGGTGTAGGTGACACCCAGATGGTCCAGTTTGTCAAAGAGAGGTTTTGTAAAAATGTTGTATAGGGTGGGGGAAACACAAGATCCTTGTGGGGCACCACAAGTAATGGGAATAGGGTCTGCTGCAGCCACATGTGAAAAGACCCTCATGGTTCTGTTGGCTAAGAAGGATTGTATCCACATGACAGCTGAAGAGGAGAAAAGGGCAGCAGATGAGAGGTGGTTGCAGAGTATTTTATGGTCGACCAGGTCAAAGGCTGCTGAGAGGTCTAGAAGGAGCAGGATGGCCGCTTTACCTTTGTCTTTGATGTCATCAATCTGACTTTTGAGGTCAACAAGGGCAGTTTCTGTTCCATGTTGGGGTCGAAAGCCAGATTGATGCAACCCTAACAATTGATTGGACTCTAAGTAATCCTGAATTTGCAAGTAGGCAACTCTATCAAGGATTTTTAGCAGGAAGGGGACAGTAGTGATAGGCCTGTAATTAGTGGGAATGGCTGGGTCTAGGGATTGTTTTTTTAGGAGAGGGAGAACCCATGCTTGTTTGAAGTTGTTAGGTATAGAGTTGGTGGAGAAGATACGGCAGAGATGTAAAAAAGGGCATAGACAGGTCTTGGAGAGCCTGCCAAGACAAATTATTGGACATGTTGGGCCCCATCACAAGGATATGGCAGCTTGAGGAGGCCAAGCAGAAGAAAGGAGCCATTGACCCAGAGATCATTGCAGGCTGTGCCCAGAGAACATTATGCCTGCTGGGTAATGCGAATACTGCAATAGCAACTGAAAGAAGAAGATCCATCTTGATGAAAATGGACTCGAGGTTAGGAGAATTGCCCACATCAGAACAAGCTACAGCGGCCAAAGGAAAATTATTTGGAGAATTGTTTATAAAGGACATGGCTAAGTTCGCCAATACCCACGCATCCATGGATAAGGCACAAGCCTCACTTAAAAAGATTTTTGGAAGGAGGTTTTTGGACAAGGCTGGTAGAGGAAAGGGGTGCTCGGCCAGCTGCTATCAGTACCACAGTCCTACAGTGACAGACATCACTGGAAAGAACAAGAGGACCGAAGGGCAAACCCTTTTTTCCCCTCCAGAGGAAGAGGCAGAGGTAGAGGCTGGAGAGGCAGCGGCAGACAGCAGCATCAAAATGCCACAGGTCAGAGGAAAAAGCGCGCTAGCAAAAGAGTTAGAAGTAGGCATTCGTCCAGTAGGAGGGAGAGTGAGGCTGCACGCGCAAAGATGGGTAGAAATATCTTCGGATGCTTGGGTAATTCAGACGGTTCAGGGTTTTCAGTTAGAGTTCTGGCAAGAACCAATCCAAGAGGTCATACCCAAACAGATAAGGTTCAGCAGGGAAGACAAAGCACTTCTAGACAGAGAAGTAGAGCTGCTGAAAATAAAAAAGGCAATCAGCCCGGCCAGAGAGAGACAGGAAGGTTTTATAAGCAACCTGTTTTTATTAAAAGGCAAGCACAAAGTAAGACCAGTGATAAACCTCAGGGGTCTGAATTAATTTCTCATATACAGACACTTCAAAATGGCGGGGATTCACCTACTAAGGGACATCCTACAGAGAGGGGATTGGTTAGCGAGGATAGACCTCAGGAACGCCTATAAGATAATACCAATTCATCAGAATCAGAGGAGACTACTACAGTTACTCTGGAAAGAAGAGAAATGGGAATTCACGAGCTTGCCGTTCGGTCCGGCATCAGCACCCTGGTGCTTCACCAAGCTATTGAAACCTGTGGTAGGACACCTCAGACAACAGGGAATCAGATTGATTATATACCTGGACGATGTCTGCATAATGTGCCAGGAAAGGGAAACTCTGATAGAACAGATACAGAGAACAACACATTTATTACAGTAGTTTGGATTCCTAATAAACTGGGAGAAGTCAGAACTAGAGCCAGCCCAGTCGATGGAATTTTTGGGATTCATGCTAGAGACAGTACAAGGCAGAACCCTTGACTGGGTAGCAACCCACAATTGCAACACAACCTGCAAAGACCCCCAACCTCTGGCATGGACCTATCACCACATGATCCCCCTTGAGGTTAACACCAATCAGGTACTGCCCAATAAGCACCCCATGGCACCAGCATGCCCCACCAGGAATAAACGCAACATCACTGCTGAAGCCCTACTACCACTGGTCTTACCTACTGTTAGGCGATCCCCTGCACACCGATCCACTGCACACCAGAACACTGCTCACATTTCCCCAACACCTTCCTCGGGTTCCCAAACGACTCCCTCCAGGGTTCGAGGCTCATGTGATTCGGTTTACCCAAAGGACCGAAAGCTCCGTACCAGGTACGATTTATGGGCTCGATTGCAGCCCTTCCTGCACTGGCAGTTGCCATGGAGAACATACAGCAGAAGGGGCGGCGGAACACCTCCACACCGATCGTTCAATTGCTCACGTGATTCAGAGCGGCGTTTCCAACGTGACCTTGGTGGACGTCACATGACCCCGAAACGCACAGTATATAAGCCCTGATGCACGGAACACTCATTGCTTCTCAGCTGTCTTCAGACCCTGTTTGGTGCTACGTTAGATAAACTCTATTTGGTTACCTTAATCTTGGAACTCTCACTTGGACTCCTTCGGATTACCCTTTTGTACCTTTGCTTGGAACGGTTTACCTATTGCTGGATTTTGGCTCGACCCTCACTTGTCTTCGTATCATCCTTTGGTACTTTGTTGAACTTCTACGCTATTTCCCTTTTGGGATTCAAGTTACGCCTTCAGCTATACAGGTGGCTTATCCTGTATCCACGCTTGCCTGCGTTCCTCTTGTTCCAGGGACCGCATCATCTGAGTCTAGAACCTCCCTACTAGGTTTCCTGGGTTTTCTAAACACCGGATAGGTAAGACTATTCAGATCCTTTGATTCTTGTGATATATTGTGATTGCCTGGTACTTAACCTCGTTCTTTTTGCAGCAGCATCAGTGTTCCAGAGGTTCCGTGGATCCGGGAAGTAACATCTCCCACCTGTGGCCCCAAAGGTCGCACAGCGGGATTCTTTTGGTTTCCCTGTGCGTCACTTGGGGACAGAGGTCTCAACGGTCTACACGACACTCAAGTCAGAACAGACTGAGAAGCCATATAGTCGTGTTAGATAATGCAGGGGTCCACGGAAGAACCCATAGCTGCTTTAGTTCAGGCAATTACAGTATTAAGGGCTGATATGACCGCTGCCTATACGGTGATACACCACCAAAGATTAGATTCCATACAGAGTGTTCAGCATTCCCTTCCGGCAGACTCTGAATTCGGGGATGCTGCCACTTCAACCACACCTCCTCCGTTGGCAAGTACCCCAGCTCCAACTCCGGTGGTCCTCCCAACTCCTTCCCCTTTGGCCGCTCCTGAACGTTATCAAGGTGACCCCAAGAAGTTCAGGACTTTCATCAATCAATGCAAATTACACTTCCTGTGTAGACCTCTGGCCTTTCCTAATTCCACTGCTAAAGCTGCCTTTGCCCTTTCTCACCTGGCCGGGACAGCTGCCGCTTGGGCTAACCCTTTACTGGACAACAATACCCCGGTTCTCTATGATTTTGATTTATTAGTCCTAGAGATGTCTCGAGTCTTCGATACCCGACACAAGGCACAGTCTAGGGATTTGGAGTTGTTAGAGCTAACCCAGGGTAGAGGGACCTTGATAGATTACATCACCCGTTTCAACCAATTGGTCGCCGAGACTTCATGGCCAGAAAGCAAGCGGGCGGTCATATTCTATAGGGGGTTGAACAATGCAATGAAAGATGCCTTAGCAGTGATTCCTTCCGTGCCTACTCAGTATCAGGAACTAGTGGATCTTGCCCTGCAGGTCGATGCGCGTCGGTCAGAGCGCAGAGGCGAGTTGGGTCTTTCTTCCCATCCTACAGGTGTCAGTACCCCTGCTTCTAGTCCTGAGGAACCTATGCAAGTGGGAGGTTTACGTAGTCATTCACGTCATCTGAGAGAGAACGTAGGAGAGTGGATAATGCATGCTTTTATTGTGGCACCACGGGACATTATGTGAAAGAATGCGCTCGACGCCCCAAGAAGTCTCAGGTTTTTCGGACAGCTCGACCTTAGATCCGGAGACCAGGTCGAGTTCCCAATCTTCATCTCCGGGAACCACTCTTGCTCGTGTCCAGCCCATCTTTGTACAGGCCACTCTTTGTCCTTCTACGGGTATCTCTCATGCAGTCACGATCATCATTGACTCTGGTGCCACTGGGAACTACATAGATATTGCTTTAGCCCATTCTCTCAATCTACCTTTAGTGGTAAAGACCCGACCTGAACCGGTTCAAGCTGTAGATGGCACTGCACTAGTCTCTGGTCCCGTCAGACACCAAACTGCTCCTCTATTATTGACCATACAAGATATTCACACAGAGACGATAAGTTTTGACTTGATCACCACACCTCAATTTGGTATCATATTAGGAATACCATGGTTGCGTGAACACAATCCTCTGATCAATTGGCAAACAGGCACGGTGCTCTTTGAGTCTGATATCTGTCAGAACTATTGTCTCCCAACCCATCAAGAAACAGATACTCCATCACGGGCCTTGGGAGCTCTTGCTCAACTCACCTTGAATGATGATGGATCAGAAGTTGTGAATTCACACACCGTTGGAGGGGTAGTTACCGGGATTCCATCTGAATACAAAGCATTTGAATCGGTTTTCGATCGTGGTTCTTCCGAGGTGCTTCCTCCACACAGACCATATGACTGCCCGATTGAACTAATCCCGGACTCTACCATTCCTTCGGGTAGGATTTATTCTCTGTCCCCCTCGGAAGAACAAGCATTGAAACAGTATGTACAGAATGCCTTACGACTAGGACATATCTGCCCCTCTACTTCACCAGCTGCAAGTCCCATTTTCTTTGTACCTAAGAAAGAGGGGGACTTACGTCCTTGTGTGGATTACCGGCGTCTTAATCACGAAAAAAGATAGGTATCCAATTCCTTTGATTACACCTCTTTTGGACCACTTATCCCATGCCTCCGTTTTCACCAAGCTGGATCTTCGCGGCGCATACAATCTAGTGCGCGTTCGCGAGGGCGATGAGTGGAAAACTGCCTTTTGCACCCGTTACGGCTTGTATGAATATCTAGTCATGCCTTTCGGTCTATGCAATGCCCCGGCAACATTCCAGCGTTTTATGAATGACATATTCAGGGACATTCTGGACGTATACATGGTTGTTTATTTGGACGACATCTTGATCTTTTCACGGAATCTTGATGACCATGTAAAACATGTTCGGGAGGTCTTATCCCGTTTGAGGGAACATTCCCTATTTGCCAAACCCGAGAAATGTCAGTTTCATAAAACGTCTGTTGAGTTTCTGGGCTTCCACATTACCCCTGGGGCACTATCCATGAACGAATCCAAGGTTAAGGCAGTCCTAGATTGGCCAGTTCCTCAGACACTCAAGTCCTTGCAGGCCTTTTTGGGCTTCGCCAACTTTTACAGGCGCTTTATTTCGTCCTTTTCCACAATTGTGGCCCCACTTACGGCCCTGACCAGCCCTCAGGTACCCTATCGGTGGCAGAAGGAACATCAGGAATCTTTTGAGGGTTTGAAAACCGCTTTCACCACCGCACCGGTTCTCCAGCACCCCAATCCCGATCTTCCATTCATAGTTGAGGCGGATGCCTCTTCTTTTGCCCTCGGTGCGGTGTTGTCTCAGACATGTCCTACAACAGGCAAGTTGCACCCGGTGGCATACCACTCCCGTAAGTTTTCCAATACTGAGACCCATTATACTGTAACGGAGAAGGAACTTCTGGCTGTCATGGACGCCTTTCGTGTCTGGCGCCATCACCTTCTGGGGGCTAAGCATCCAATCACTGTATACTCAGATCATCGAAATCTACAGGATCTGGCCTCCTTAAAATGCATCAATAGCAGACAGGTCCGGTGGCACCTCTTCTTTTCTGCTTTTGATTTCCACATTACTCATCGTCCTGGAAGCTCTCATGGAAAAGCGGACGCCTTGTCACGTTCTCCTGGTGGGGTCGAGTTGCCAACCTTTCCCGATACTGTTCTTGGTAAGAGTCACGTGATTTGTCTCTGCACTCCCTCTCTGTCATTGTTGGATTCTGTACGAGCCTGGACGAGCAATCATTCCGACCAACTGCGGGATTGGGATCCCGTATATTGTGATGGTTTGCCTTTCGTGCATGAACGTCTGTTCCTTCCCACGCCTGACACTCGTAACCTGGCCCTTGAGTGGTCTCATGATGCTCCCTTTAATGCCCATCCCGGCCAGGAGCGCACTATGGATCTCCTAAAGCGCTGGTGCTGGTGGCCCTCTATGAAGCGCGATGTGGAATGCTATGTCAATTCATGCGCTGTTTGTGCTCAGGCCAAACATCGAAGAGGACGTGCCGTTGGGCTGCTGCTTCCGCTTCCGGTACCTCCAAGACCTTGGCATACACTGACGATGGATTTCGTGACCGATCTCCCCAAGGTACGAGGTTTTGACACCATCTGGGTGGTGGTAGACACGTTCACAAAAATGGCTCGCTTTGTTCCTTGTAAGGGGATCCCTTCGGCCCCAGTCTTGGCGGAGTTGTTTTTTGAATATGTGTTCATGTTGTTTGGGCTTCCTTCTGTCATTATTTCCGATCGTGGGTCACAGTTCACCTCTCGTTTTTGGAGATCATTGACTAAATTACTTGGCATCGATACCAGCTATTCTTCGGCCTATCACCCTGACACTGATGGGCAGACTTAAAGGACGAATCAATCTATGGAGCAGTATCTTCGGTGTCTTATCTTGCAGCAGCAGGCCTCCTGGTTGAGTGCTTTACGGCTTGCCGAGTTTGCATACAATAACACAGCTCATTCTGCTACAGGTTTTTCTCCTTTCTACGCCCTCTATGGCCAACACCCCAAGGTCTTGCCTGTCCCTGACGCCTCTGTCTCTTTGAATCCTGCGGCCACGGCTTGTCTTACGGATCTGTCTGCTGTTCATGCTAGTACTTTGGTCCATCTTACTGAAGCAAAGACCACTATGAAGTCCTGTGTTGACGGCAAGCTTCTGGCTGCTCCTCCCCTTGTGGTGGGTTCTAGGGTGTGGTTGTCTTCCCGTCACCTTCGCCTGGTGGGTTGTCGGAAACTTCTGCCTCGTTTCGTTGGCCCGTATGTCATCTCTCAGGTTGTTAATCCAGTGGCTTTTCATCTGGTTCTCCCGAGTTCTTGGTGAATCCATCCTGTTTTTCATGTCTCTCTCCTCAAGCCTTGTCCTGATTCTTCCCGCCTTCGGGCCCCAGCAGCCCCGGTGTCCCTGGCCTCCCCTGATGTTTTTGAGGTGTCAGCCATTTTGGGTTCCCGTTGGTTTAGAGGTAGGCTCCAGTATTTAGTGGATTGGAAGGGTTATGGACCGGAGGAGCGTTCTTGGGTTTCCGCTTTGGATCTTGATGCTCCTCGGTTGGTAGCCCGGTTCCATAGGGATCACCCGTCCTGCCCACGGGGTCGTGGGCCGTTGGGGGGGGCTATGTTAGGCGATCCCCTGCACACCGATCCACTGCACACCAGAACACTGCTCACATTTCCCCAACACCTTCCTCGGGTTCCCACACAACTCCCTCCAGGGTTCGAGGCTCATGTGATTCGGTTTACCCAAAGGACCGAAAGCTCCGTACCAGGTACGATTTACGGGCTCGAATGCAGCCCTTCCTGCACTGGCAGTTGCCATGGAGAACATACAGCAGAAGGAGCGGCGCAACACCTCCACGCTGATCGTTCAATTGCTCACGTGATTCAGAGCGGCGTTTCCCACGTGACCTTGGTGGACGTCACATGACCCCGAAACGCACAGTATATAAGCCCTGATGCACGGAACACTCATTGCTTCTAGGCTGTCTTCAGACCCTGTTTGGCGCTACGTTAGATAAACTCTATTTGGTTACCTTGATCTTGGAACTCTCACTTGGACTCCTTCGGATTACCCTTTTGTACCTTTGCTTGGAACTGTTTACCTATTGCTGGATTTTGGCTCGACCCTCACTTGTCTTCGGATCATCCTTTGGTACTTTGTTGAACTTCTACGCTATTTCCCTTTTGGGATTCAAGTTACACCTTCAGCTATACAGGTGGCTTATCCTGTATCCACGCTTGCCTGCGTTCCTCTTGTTCCAGGGACCGCATCATCTGAGTCTCGAACCTCCCTACTAGGTTTCCTGGGTTTTCTAAACACCGGATAGGTAAGACTATTCAGATCCTTTTATTCTTGTGATATATTGTGATTGCCTGGTACTTAACCTCGTTCTTTTTGCAGCAGCATCGGTGTTCCAGAGATTCCGTGGATCCGGGAAGTAACATCTCCCACCTGTGGCCCCAAAGGTTGCACAGCGGGATTCTTTTGGTTTCCCTGTGCGTCACTTGGGGACGGAGGTCTCAACGGTCTGCACGACACTCAAGTCAGAACACCTACCCTCAATGCTCTCCCAGCTAACGCTGACTTAAACCTGCTGATCGACACCTTCAATGATTCCATGGCCAGAGCAATGCACACCGTTGCCCCCTTGAAAATACGCAAAGTTAAACCTAAAGCTCATCTGAACTCGTGGTACACCCCTGAGCTCAAACTACTCAGGAAAGAGAAAGCTAAGGCTCACCACACCTGGAAGACTAACCCCACTGCGGATAACAAATCCAACCTCACTAACTTATCCTCACTTTACAAAAGCGAGATAATCCGGACCAAAAAAGATACATACAACACCAGGATCACTCAGGCAGGATCCTCCACTAAAGAATTATTCAAAATTCTGAAGGAACTAGAAAACCCTATTTCACCTCCGGAAACCTGCCTGAAAGACAAATCCTGGTGCACCAACATCCAGAACGCCCTCAACAATAAAATTTTAGGACTCCAAACTAAAATCGAAAACAAACGGCAACAACTCTTCAACAATAATGTCACCAACCTTAGCCTACCCACACCTAACAACACTAGCGCAGGCTTTTCGTTCAAAAAAGTCACCATCTCGGAAGTTCAAAAAATCATCACCTCCCTGAAACCCTCTAACTGTAAAGGAGACAGCTGCCCGGCTCAGATCATAAAAGATGCAGCCAGAGAGCTCTCCCCCTTCATCACCAAACTCATAAACCTATCCTTCACCAATAGCTCTATCCCCAGCAACTTAAAACAATCATGGGTCCTCCCTCTCCTGAAAAAACAATCCCTCGACCCGGCCACACCCACAAACTACAGGCCCATCACCACAGTCCCCTTCCTACTGAAAATCCTGGACAGAGTCGCCTACATCCAAATTCAGGAATACCTACAATCCAACCAACTGCTAGGAATACGTCAATCTGGCTTCAGACCTCAACACGGAAGTGAAACCGCCCTTGTTGATCTCAAAAGCCAGATTGATTAAATTAAAGACAAAGGCAATGCTGCAATCCTACCCCTCCTAGACCTCTCAGCGGCCTTTGCCCTGGTCAGCCATGAAGTCCTCTGTAATCACCTTGCCACCGCAGCCCACTTCTCCTCCCGTGCCATCACATGGATACAATCCTTCCTGGCAAACAGAACCATACGAGTCTTTTCCACTACAGCTGCAGCAGACCCCATCCCCATCACATGCGGGGTCCCACAAGGTTCCTGTGTATCCCCCACTTTGTACAACATATTTACAAAGCCTCTATTTGACCAACTGGACCATCTGGGTGTCACCTACACAAACTACGCAGATGACACCCAGATACTCCTCACTATCTCTGGTAATTACCAAGAAGACTCCGCCCGGATCAACAAAATATTCTCCATCATTCAGGCATGGATGGCCTCCCATGGTCTCTGCCTGAATGATGAGAAGACAGAGCTCCTAATCGTCGGCTCCCCCAACACTCTAACTAAACTTGACCCTAGCTATAATAACATCACCATCGATGGTCATTCCATTCCCATAGCCAAAAGCGTAAAAACCCTTGGTTTCTATCTAGATGCCAACACCAACCTTAGCAAACACACCAATATGACCGCCTCAGCCGCTGCCTATACCGGCAAGCTCATTAGGGCCAGCAGACCCTTCCTATCACCCAACAGCTGCCTCACCCTTGCCAGGGCCCTAATACAATCCAAACTGGATTACTGTAACAGCCTGTACCTAGGTGCTAATCAATCCGTACTCAACAAATTTCAGGTAATACAAAATAACGCCTTGCGCGCAGCCCTCAACATTCCCAGACAAGAGCATATCTCTGCTACTAGGAAAGCCTGCAAATGGCTATCCATACGCCAAAAAAATGATCTAAAAACCATCTGCCTCACGTACAAAGCCCTCAATCACCTAGCACCACCTTATATAGCTAATAAACTCACTCTGAAACCTGCCACCAGATTCACCAGATCCTCCAACACTCTTTGCCTACTAGTGCCCAGGTTCCACCTAAAAAGAGCTAGAGGGGTAAGCTTCACAGTGCTTGCCCCCCAACTCTGGAACTCCCTACCGCTTAACATCAAAACTGTCGAATCCTTCCAGATCTTTAGGAAGCAGGTCATCAGCTGGCTGCTAAACAAAGAATAACACCACTTACTCTAGACCCGTGCGGTAACTGGCTTAGACACTGTATTTATTCTGAAAATTGTATATTGTATGTACTGCATATGTTCTGTTTATTGACCACTGTATATATATGTATATATTATAAATGTGTACGAAGTATGCAACACAAAGATACGTCTGAACGCTGTAACCAAATTCTTAAGTGCCCTTCTACCTCTGGGTTTGGAGCGCCATACAAATAAAATAAACAAACAAACAAACAAACAAAACTTTGGTGAAGGTGAACTCTATCAAGAAAGAAATAAAGAACTTGATGACAAGACAGATGATTTCTCTGAGGGAGATAGCCAGGCTGGTAGAATGTCTGTCACCTTTGACACAGGCAATTTTTCCAGGACCACTGCATTACAGAGCATTACAGAGGTTGAAAATAGAACATGTCTCGAACCACCTCACTCTGGCCGTCCCTCGCTTCAAACTTGCCAGGGGTGGTGGCATGAGTTCCAGCATCACGGCCCTAACCCTTGGAATGCACTTCCGCCGCTCATCCCGCCGCTCATTAGAAAAATTGAAAAATTAGCCCTTCTACCCAGCCTTCAAGAGACTTCTAAAAACCTGTCTGTGTGGTATCCCCTCTGTGGACCTCCTCACCCTCCTACATGGAACTCAGCCGCATCACAGGAAGAGACACACACGGAGCTGGGGTGCAACACATCTTTATTGCTCGGGATCCTTCTTCTAACTGCCCACATGGGCGGCTAACCCCGCCCCTATGCATACACGGGTCGCAGCCCGTGTGTAAACATAAACATGGGACTTCCTTCCAAACGATAAGGAAGTGAGGACATCACATCCTCCCATTACTAAACATTTAGTCCAACTAGTTCATTTCCTCAATGAGGCGGTGGGGCTTTTTCCTCTTCCTAGCTGGTCGACCTTCCGTTCCTGTCGGAATGTCTGTTCCTCTCTCGGGAGTCTCTTCTCCTTCGGAATCTTCTCTATCTCCGTCATAGGGAGCATCCCATGGAGTGATCTCGTCACTCAAGTTAGCTTCTGCTCTGGCTGGGGCTCTCGATACCCGCCTGAAATGGGATGAGTTCCTTGTTATTGTCCTCTGGTCTCCTTCTGCTGTGATGAGTGACCCTTTCTTGTGGATGATGATGAGAGGCTCCTCGCTAAACGGGGCTACATTTTTCCGCGGCTGGGGCTGACGTACTATCACTAAATCTCCCGGCTCCATGTTATTTGTCTTTGCTCGCCGTTTGGTGTCAGCTGCCCTTTTCATGACCTCCTTCAGAGAGGTGTCCTTTTCCCTCATTTCATCATCTCTCGTGTATTTCTCTCCCTCACTGGTCACATGGGGTATCCGTGTTCGTATTGCTCGCCCGAACATCACCTCTGATGGTGTTTTCCCCGTAGTGCTATGGGGAGTATTTCTGTAGTCTCTCATTAGTTGATACAATAACTTCTCGACCGGTTCTCCCGTGATTCGGGCAATTTGTGTGGTACGCTTGATGTTGCTCATAAAGCGCTCGACTGTTCCGTTGGCCTGTGGCCATAGGGGTGTCACTTTTCGGTGCTTGAAACCCATGTACTCAGCAAATCTCTGAAAGTCCTGGCCAGTGAATGGGGGTCCATTGTCGGACTTTACTACCTTGGGCACTCCATACGTTGCGAACATCCGGTCTAACACTGGTATGGTATGATGGGCTGATGTGGAAGAAACTATCTGTAGGTCAGGGTACCTTGAGTATTCGTCAACAGCCACCAGAATGTATTCTCCTCCTTCCATGGGCCCAAAATGATCAACAGCTATTTCTTCCCATGTTCCTTTGGGGAGTGTGGTCATGTTTAGGGGTTCTGGGGAGGTGTGTGGTTTTACCAGTGCACAGGTGGGGCAGTCTTGTAATAGTTCCTCTACTGCCGTGTCTAGATGGGGGAACCATAGTTTCTGCCTCAGCATCCTTTTGGTGGACACAATTCCCCGGTGTCCTTCATGAGCGAGTTCGAGTACCTTCTGGCGCAGACTGCGTGGTATCACCAGCTTTGTCCCCTTCAGCAGCATCCCTTCATCTGATTTTGCGAGTTCTTCTTTCACAGCTAAGAAGCATGTGATATCCCTCTTGACCTCTTCGTTCATAATTTCTCGAATTTGCTTAGCATGCTTCCATCGCCCTGTCTCTACGCATCTGAGGATGGTTTGTATCCCTTGATCCGTATTGGACTCACTAATGATGTGGTCCATGTCCAGTCCTTGAGGTGTGTTGCTGTTGATAACATATCGTATGTACTGGTCAGCTATAGATGGTTCAGGTCCACACGCGTCCTTCGGGTGTCTCGAGAGGAAGTCAGCAGGGTTCTGTTCTTTCCCAGGTCTATGAGTGATGGAGAATTGATAGTCCTGTAGCCGGAGGGCCCATCGAGCTATGCGTGGAGGCATTTTCGCTTGAGGGTTGCCGTAAATGAAAATGAGGGCTTGGTGGTCTGTTACCACTACGAAAGGTTTTCCGTATAGGAACAAGTGGAAGTTTTCACAAGCCCACACTACGGCCAGACCTTCCTTCTCCGCCTGAGAGTAGGCTTGTTCGGTCTTGGAGAGACTTCGACTGGCATAGGATATTATGTGTTTCTTGCTTTCTTCTCTGTCGTCAAGTTGTGTCAGGATGGCACCTAGGCCTACGGGGCTGGCGTCAACGATGAGTTCTGTCGTTCTTTTGGGGTCGAAATATGCCATGTTCCGGGCGTCGGATATGCGATCTTTAATTGCTTGAAAAGCTTCTTGACACTGTGGGGACCATGTGAATTCTGTGTTGAGTTTGATGAGTGCTCGGAGAGGTTCGCTGATGGATGCAAAGTCTCTTATATATCGTGTGCAGTAGCTCGCAAGGCCCAGAAAAGACCTGAGGTCTGATGTGGTGGCGGGTGGCGGGGCTTCTCGGAGTGCGCTGACTTTCTCCGGGTTGGGTGTCATTCCCTTTTCAGAGAATATGTGACCGAAGAAACGGAGTGTTTTCTTGCGAAACTCACATTTGTCTTTGTTTAGTGTGAGCTGTGCCTCTTCCAGAGCCATGCACACTCTCATTAGTGTGTCGTCGTGTTGCTCTTGAGTTTGACCGAACACCAGGATGTCGTCGCTGTAGTTCAAGCAGTTCGGTACATGCTTGATGACATTGTGAATTTCTGCTTGGAAAATTTCAGCTGCAGACAACACGCCGAAACTTAACCGCTTGTAGCGGAAGAGTCCTAGATGGGTGGCGAAAGTGGTTATGTATCGTGAACTTTTGCACAGTTCCAGCTGGTGGTACCCTTTGTTGAGGTCCAGCTTGGAGAATACGGTGGCACCGTTTAGCAGATGTACCATGTCCGTTATCCTAGGGGCTTGATGGCGTTCCCTTAGTATGGCCTCGTTGGGCCTTCTCATGTCCACACATATACGGATGTCTTGGGAGTCCTTCTTGGGTACTGGTACGATTGGGGAGACCCATGGGGTGGGTCCTTCCGCCGGCTCAATAATGTCTGCATCCAGCAGCTTGGTTAGTTCATTTTCTACTTGTCTTTGAATGTTTATGGGTATTCCTCTATAGTGTTGAACTATGGGTGGGACCTTGGTGTCGATGTGGAGTTCTATTTGCCTGTCCTTCAACTTCCCAAGGCCTTTGAATAGCGATGGAAAAACCTGTTCTATGCTTGCTGTGGGGTCAAGGTATTTGTGTACCATGAGACGGTACAATATGTGTATTAGTCCCATTTCTATGGCTGCCTTATAACTCAGTATGCATCCGCTCTCCGTCGCTGCCTCCAGGACGTGCATGGGTATCCTTTTCTCATGTTCTTTGTATCGGCACGAGGCCATGAAGAAACCTTTGCATGCAAGCGGGGTCTTTGATCCATATGGAAAAATGAGTGTTCGAGCTGGTTGCAGGCGGGGGGCATGGGGTATGCTCTCGTAGACTTTCTCACTGATCACATTTACAGTTGCCCCTGTGTCAATCAAAAACTCTGCGGCCGTCTGATTTTTTTGTATTCTGAGGATGGGGCTCTGTTCTTTTGCTGTGCTGTTCCCTAGAGCGTATAGGTATCCTTTCTTTCTTGGTGTCTCCTGGCTTCTTTCCAATTTTGGTGTTCTCTCATCTGACGATGCACTGGACACGCTGTCAGACTGTGACTGTTCAATGAGGCACCGTACGTATCTTCGTGGTCTTCTTCTTGTCCTGGGGAGGGGTGTCCTGTTCTCCCTCCATTCTCTCTTATCATGTCTTCTTTCCGTCTGTTCGTCGTGGTGTTTGTGGCGCCCTTGTTCAGGGGTTTGGTGTGATCCTCGATGATGGCGGTGGGGTGTTATTTGATGTTGTTCCTGTTCTGGCATGGGCTTGTAACTCCTTCCAGCCCCTCTCATCTTGCTGCGGAAAATTAGACACACGGCTTTGTAGTGGTCTTCTCCACCACACGCGGAACAGTTCTGTCCCATTGCGGGGCACGTCCCTTCGTGGGGGTATTCGTGTCCGCACCGGTAGCAGAAAGGATCACTGTTCCTTGCAGTCCCTTCCAGTTTGTTGAGACTTTCGTGTTTTCCATGGGTTATTTTTATGTCATCCAAACCTTCCACTTGTGCGGCTAGGGCCGCATCCGAACGTGCCAGCCGTAGGATTTCCTCGAGGTTGCGTGGTTGTTGTAAGAGTCTTTTGCGGAAGTCGGCACTTTCACACCCCACTATTATTTGTGACCTGAGGGCTTCTTCATTTGAATAATTGTTGAAGTCACAGTGTTTCATTTTTGCTCTCAGTCTCATGACGAATGCGTCTATGGTTTCACCCTTTTGTTGTTTTGTGGTATGGAACACGTGTCGTTCATAGTCCACATTAGTGTGAGGTGTGAAGTATTCCGTGAGTGTTGTTTTTAGCTTGACGTACGTATCTATGTTGTCCTCGGGGATTTCTTCAAGAATGTCTCTGACATTTGGTCCTACGGCATGATTTAGAAGATTGAGTTTTTGTTCCTCATCTAGTGCGCCTGCCGCCTTCAGACATACTTCAAAGTCCCTCAGCCACCTCTTCCATCTTGAACCAAGGGTGCCAGTGAGGTCAAATTTTGCTGGCAGCTGTGTCAGGAGGCTGTCTGTCATTTTTTTTTGGCTTGTGCTGCTTGGTGTCACAGGGATGGTCAGTGAGTCTTCCTCTGAGTTGCTCATGGAAGTGTCTCTGTGTGTTGTTTGGCTGAGCTGAGTGTGGTTCACTTTGCAGCAGGGGCACTGTAGTGCCGGTTTTGTTTTTAATAATGTAAGTCTTGGCGCTGTGGCGCCTTGTTGCCAGCAGGGGTGCTGTGGTGCCTCTTCTTGGCGCAGTGGCACCTTGTTGCCAGCAGGGCTGCTGTGGTGCTTGTTTTTGGCACGGTGGCACCTTGTTGCCAGTAGGGGGTGTTGTGGTCCCTCTTCTTGGGGCGGTGGCACCTTGTTTTTATTTGGGGGGGCTGCACATTTGGCCCTCTTGCATGGTGTGATTGATTTTTTTATTTTTATTTTTTCTTTGGGGACAGGAGGGGGCTTGCTCTTACCCCTATGTCTTCCCGATCGTTGGAGCGGGAGGTTCGCGCTTCCACCGCTCGTGTGAGCGTTGCCGTTGGCGGGAGCCAAGCTCCTCCCCCGCCCGGGGATGCTGGTGGCGGGGAGCTAACAGCTGCTCCACCCGCGCGGGGAGTCTCTGCTCCACCCGCTGCTTGTTGCTTGTTTTTATTTTCTTTGTGCTGGGCCGGGCCTCCGCAGGCGTTGCCGTCGGCGGGAGGATTTTCCTCCACCGCCCGGAATGGTGTTTACGCGGGGAGCCGGCAGCTGCTCCACCCGCGCGAAACACGCTTGCGCCAAAGTTCGTAGGGTGGGGAGCCTTCGCGCTCCACCCACCGCTATCGGCCCGCGTGCGATCAAATCCAGGCTCCCAGTGGTGACAGTCAGCACACCACGAGCTGTGGACCAGTGATCGCGGGCACGGCGGGAACTTCGTTTCCCTCGTCACCAGTGTGGTATCCCCTCTGTGGACCTCCTCACCCTCCTACATGGAACTCTCAACCAGCCGCATCACAGGAAGAGACACACACGGAGCTGGGGTGCAACACATCTTTATTGCTCGGGATCCTTCTTCTAACTGCCCACATGGGCGGCTAACCCCGCCCCTATGCATACACGGGTCGCAGCCGTGTGTAAACATAAACATGGGACTTCCTTCCAAACGATAAGGAAGTGAGGACATCACAGTCTGTTTGACAAATATGATTAATATTCTTTGAACTTGCTGCTCGTTCTATTTTATCTGACTGTTTTACCACCCTATACTGTATATATGCTTACTACCACTCTCCTATTGTACAAACGTCGTAACACCCGTGGGTTTGGGTGTTACACAAATGTAAAAATACATAAATAAATATAAATAAATATGCATATATATTTACATAGCTTCTATTTTTAAGGACAATATCCTACATACAATGTTTTTCTAATCATAGTCTGGATATTTTATAAATTGTGAAAGGTTTAATTGCAACCCATAACAAAAAAAATACAAAATAAGAATAAATAAATGTGTACATTTTGCAAACGTTCAATTAGTGAAATGTGTAACTCAATTGTATCTGAGAACGACGGAGTGGAAGAAATCATTATATTACTGACGTGTGCACCATGACCATAATGTAATACAAACCGTAATTTTCATATGAATAATGTTATTCGGAGAGCATAATTTGCGTTTATCGCTGTTTTATACAGCTGGTAGCTGATTAACCGTGCTCCTTTCGGTAGTCAAGGCAACCCTCGGAGATCAACTGGAGTGGCTAGCTGAGAATGGGTTGGTGCAGGGAACAAGGTTTCTGCTAGTTCAGATGCATGCTTGGCCTATCAACTGATTGATGTAGAAGAATAAAGTAGACATTGCTTTTGCGCCACTGGCTTCAATAACCATCCCTCATTCACTTAGTCATGAGGTATATGTAAAGAAAGGGATAAGTGAAGACAACGTGTCTTATTGGTCATTCAAGTCAGAGATATCCTTTGACCATCTCTAAACGGCATAGGCATTGTATACGTGAGCATTTTTAAGAGTGAAGGAGGTGGGGGCGTTAATGTATTCTTTAACGTGTTGATATTCGAGTGAGCGAGGACACCGTGCCCACTGCCCGACAATAAAGGCAGTTGGTTGACAGCACCGTTATTTCTGAATTCGATACTGCCAGGCAAAGTCACCAGAGTGGTAAATATCGTTGGCAATGTAATTAGGGGGTACAATAGAACACATTAGGTAAAGTGCTCATTTAAATGTACTGTGAATGTCTAACATGCAATTGCAAACCAAATTCACTCAATCAAAAATTACATAACAAATGACGTTTATTTTAGATTTTTGAAAAAAAGAACTATAATTTGAAACGTCGCACTGTAATCGATTTAACCCAAAGGAAAATGAAACCAGTCCGGACTACCGATGGCGTCATCAGTCACTACAACAAATTCCACGTTGAGACAAATCATATGCATTCTGAGCTGCAGACTGGAGTCACCTCCCCTAGTCCCCTAGTGTCCCTGCACAGATCTATCCCCTGACATCACCACGTCCAGCCACGCACTGCTCCGACTGGAACAGCCAATTGGGGAGTGTGACTCGCGCTGCCATTCGCGCTCGCCAATGAGAATGCTTGTCTCAATTCGTCTGCTCTTACCTACTGCTCGGGTGATCTTGTTGTTACGCGGGTGCGAGGCTGACTGCGGGCGGTTAGAGATGGGCGCGCGGGGCTTTGGGGGGCGGAGCGAGCTAGAGCTCTAGGCGTTGCGGAGCCCCTGAGAGTACGACGCAGCTCCCGGAACGCACTGACATTTTGGGTAAGCTGCACCCAGCAGCCGCCTCTATGTGGGGCAAGGCCGTAGCGCAGAGTTTCCCCCAGCGCAGGCCTCGGCTGCGGAGCTGCAGCCAGGGATTGGAGTTCAAGGAGTGACTGAGGAGCGGCGGCTGGAAGCGGGTGAACGGCGGTGCGGGAAGGGGAGCGACTGAAGACCCAATTAAAACCCTAGTGTAAGGGCTTTCTCCAGTGGCAGGGTAAGAACGTTCAGAAAGATTGAGGTGACAGGTTCTGTTAGTGTTTGGACAAGCAGTTCTCCGGATAGAGGTTGGAGACCTTGCCATAGCCAGAAGTTTGATGCTCTTAGTCAATGGTGGCAGTGGCCCACTGAAATGTGGGTACAGGTACTAGCGTTGCAACTAGACTAACATTTCGGGAGGGGCCCTAACTTTTTAAATGTTGGTTTCAGAGATTGTGTCGTAGAGGTGCAAAGTTACTCGTGGGACCATCTAACTTGTTTACGCATTCTAAGGAGACACTTCTGGTGAAGTTTCAATGTTTAAAGCAGTTAACGTTCCCCTTCGCACCTGAAACCAGACATTTAAGGACTGCACTGAGAATTAGTTGTACCCTCCTACTATTCCAATCAGTGCAGGAAATTGCCGGAATGCTCCTGCAAGGACGTCTTGATGAGCTCTGCTCAGTCCCCACACCTAGGGGTTTGCCCAAGACGCTCATGGATCTGCTCTGAAGCTGCGTTATCGCAACAATCTGCAACCCGTGCTTCAAGAATGGCTTTCAGAAGGGACTAGCACGACCAAGATTTCTGGAAGCTCTGCTTGTAGAAGTGGGCGTTGCTTGTGCGTGTGATAACTCTGCTTCAGGACCGCGTCATCCCTGGAAGCCGAGTTAATCACATGAACAAAAAACCCACGTTTCAGCACACTTTCAGGCCTTGGCACTGGAAACTGGCTACGGAAAGAGCCAAAGCCTCACATACTCGTTGCAGCTGTCCAAACTGTTATATTTGCCCTGCAAAGTACATATTTTTTTCCTTAGGGTGAGTGAGTAGTGTGACCAATCAAAACTGTAGCGCACAACTTCCATTATTCGTTCAAAATGGGTTCTTACTGAATCAGTATAAGACCGGTTTCAAATGTAAAATTGTGGACATTCTTATCTTCCTATAACGCTCTTTGCTTTTATGCAATCTCCAAGGTTGGGTTCTATACTGTATTCGTGACCTAGCTTGGGGCGCAGCCTCTCCAAAGATGAGAGGGTTCCCCCAGCAAATCTTTTCCTTTCCAGCACTGCTTCCAATCACTGCCCTGTCGTGCGTCAACATTCCATCACCATGCCAATTGCCTAAAAGGTATGCATACGAATGCAGTTGCTAAATACATTCATAATTGCAGGGCATGTTTTAACAGTGCAGCCCAAAGCACAGCTTATCTGTAGCCTGTCCGCCAATGACTGTGTAGGTGTGCCAGGCCAAGTCCATGTAAGGCACAATTTTGGGGGAGGGGGTAAAGCCCCCATTTGTCCAATAGTCGTGGTGGCTAAATCCCCACTTAACCGGTGGTAGTTGTGCCACTGATGGGGTACTACCATATAGGTGTTTGGTTATCATGTGCGCTAGATGGACTAGTCGTGCCAGATCCTGGATGTAGTGAAGTGCTTCTTCCCAAGAAAGTTTTTTTTATTTAGCAGGTGGTTAAGTCGAACTTTAAACATAATGGTGTCATGGCACTGGCGACAAGTGGGTGCAACCTGACCATGAAGTGCAAGTGCTCGCATCTTAGAGAATCTGAAACCCCGGTGGGGTTCGGGATCATGAGCCATGGCACGACGAACGTTGCACAAATGGTGCTTTATCTTCCATGCTCTGCCATGAAATTGTGGGTTATGTTGACTTGACCTGGTTCGCCTACATGGCTGTTGGAAAGCAGGACAGGGAAGATAAAGTGTTTGGGACTGCACCGTTAAGAAGGCCAGCAATTACTAATATTGGGCATTTCATAGTTGGCAACTGCATTTGCATGTGTACATTTTTAGGCAATTGATATGGTGATGGGATATTATACCTTGCATATCAGGTTAGTAGTTGGGGGGCAATGAGAGCACTATAGCAGTCCATAAGTGTTTTGTTTCAGACCTGAAGTGGAACTACTTTTAACATGAAGGCTTCACCAGAAGAGTCTCTTTGATGTCCCAACACAAATAAGTTTGCCCCTCGCCCCACAGATACTGATGATGTCCACCTTCCAAACTTTTGTAGGTTTAGTACTCCCTTCTGGAATTTTAGTTAGTTGCACCCCTGTCTGTGAGGCATATAAATGCTACTATTCTAGTCTAACTTTCACGTTGAATCTGGCGTATGACCAATGGTCTTGCCTGGTTGGCTTAACGCTGTCAAACCATTTTCGTGTAGCTGAAACCTGAAATAGTTTTTGTAGTTGGCTTTGCCCCCAAACCTTTTAGCAGTCGCCCCTGTTTTCCATCCTATTTATCGTGCACTGATTAAAGTTAAACGCTTTTGATTATGGTATTGAGCCTTTCTCACTTGTTATGCCGTTGGTGCTATATATGTTCCATTAAGAATGTGCCATTTTCCATAACATTACGGATAATGTTCATGCCCCCAATGGGTATTTTGCTGCATGACTGTCTCTATGTAGGTATTGCACGTAAGCGATAAGCTTGTTGGTTGGTGCTCGTGTGTGTGTTTGGGACACTATTAAAAACAAAAATCAAAATACGAATGTAGTAACCTCGAGGTGACATCTGCATAATGGTGGTTCATAACACGAACTTTACCTGATGCTTTTTGTGGATTACCGTACAAAAGCCACTTATAGTGAGTGACTTGTTGGATTGTTATGGCAGCATTCAAATCCTTGTAGACCACCATGCTTGAATGGGGCTGTAGTTGCAGATGCAATTTGGTTGTTTGCAATTTGCTTGTCATTTTCTTTTTCTATTACATTAAACAAACAGAAGAAAAACGTATGTGAAACGTTCTTTTGGGAATTATGCTGGCCTGTGTTCAGAACTTTTCCAAATGTTAATGGCTGAAAAAAAAAAGATATATATTTTTTTCTTTTTAACCAAATTCCTGCAACATGCTACTTTGAGGCATGGAAACTTACTTTAGCACCAGAATGTTCCCACTCGTGGGTGCTAATGGCAATCTACATCTCAGTGTTTGGGTGATCAGTGATTGCACCACCTCCCACGTTAAGCAACACCGCGTTACTCTGGCCTTTTGTGCATTGGCCCCTTACAGCAGGGTCAGTCCACCGCCTCTGTGTATATCGCCTCTTAGAGAGGCTTTGAATACTAAGATGCTATCTCCTATTTTACCAGCTGAAATTGGTGAAATGTTACCTTTTAGCAAAGTTTCAAGTTGTGCTTTCTTTGCCCTTTAACTGTACACTATTATTTTAGTCATTAAAAGCCTTTGACCCTATTTTTTGGGCTCTGCTAGTGTTTCTTGTCCAGTGAAGGCAGATGCGGCAGAGTAAAGCATAAATCAATGATTGTCATTGATAATTCGAAGTATAGGGCAGATTGGATTGACACTCTAGTAATCGGCTTAAAGGATCCCTTGTTCGGAATGACTTGGAAGAGAATGTGACTTCAGCACTACAATGTTATGTTCCCCTGCGACATCATAGTTAAGAGAAAGTTTCGTAATGGTTCCAAATTTGCATCTTAATAAAGGCATAGCATACAATGTTCCCAGGGCTGCAGCTAGTAATGTAGTTCATCATAACCTTTTTTAATTATTATTTTGATTAGTGTTGTGAACTTTTCACTTCAACAAATTCATATTTTTTTTGATTTAGCTGAATTTATTTAATCAACTTTTCAATACATTTAAATAGTTACTTTATTAAAGATAAAATGTATAAACATTTAAAAAAAAAAAACAAATTGGTCATGTAAACATTCTACATTATGGACAAGGAAAACATCCTTTGGTACAACAAAACTAACATTACAAAAACAAAGGAAACAAGGATGTTATTCCAACTTTATGTATAGTCTGGTGATGTAAAATTAATTACTAAAATGATTGGTGTTCTGTTAAATCAATATCCGGTTTATCTAATTCTAAGGCATTTAGAAAACCCACAAGCAATTTGAGTGGAAGGTGAGGGTGATAACAGTACTGACCAACGATTATAATCATCTAAGGTCCAAGATAATTACAATGTTTAGGAAAATGGGCTTTACGGAGTGCAATCAAAGCTGGACAACGAGAAACTAGATGTTCTAATGTTTCTTGACATCTATGATCTGCACAAAATCGACAGATTTTCTGTTGGAATAATTTTCCGAATGGCTTGGACATCTCGTGTTGGCCACTTAGCCACAAATTAAGATTAAAACGATGAGCAGGTGAAGGTGCTTTCCGTAAATAGCCTGCCATTACATGCATTTTCTTTGGTGCAAATCTTAATTTTATAGATTGCTTGTACATCAAACAAGCCTCTGTATTAACTATTGTAGGGTATTTTATGTAAATTTGGGGCCTAGCGGTATTTTCTTACCACCAAAAACAAAGTAATTTAGCAAGAACTACTCCTTGCTTTTAGATTGGGTTTGGCTTTATGGTGGTATAGTGATGATGCATTATTTCAGTACACAAATGCATTTTGTTGGTATGCATTTTGTTGTGGTACAGTGATGAGCATAGCATTCTTTTTATTTGCTGCCCTAATATACAACCTCCCCCCTTCTTCTTGCTTGGTCTGTTAGTGTGATCACTAGAGAGGCCTCGGGCCTACATTATTCTGAAACACCACATTTTCATATAGAGTTCCACCTTTGGCTGTTATAACTGATTGATCTACACCAGTGAACTGTTTCCATAAAGTATTCACAATAACATGTGGTATTATCACTAATTTATTTACATTAGTGAGATTGTTTCCAGAGGCCTCAGAAGCCACACACACATACCTTGAGTGGAATCGCGCACACAGCTATTTATAATTGCTAATGACATTGCTTCATCTGTATAGGAAACTTGGCACATTAAACATCATTCCCTCTCTTGCAGAGTTTTTTTTTTTTTAGAGGCACCAAATGAAAAACAGAAGCAAGAACACTCTTAGGCAGATTGTGTGTTATCACAATTTCATTTAAAAAAGATACATTACCATTCTTGTGAGACAATCCTCTCTGAAATAAACATAAGAGAAACAAATGCAATAATACCACCAATTTCACTTTACATTTGCAAAAAGAGAGAAAAATTACATCATTTGCCTTGCAACATTAAATCGTGGCAGTTAAACACAGGGGAATTTCCTATCGCTACTCTGCTGCCTGATAGTAGATCATTCGTACGGCAGTCACAGTTATCTCACTCAATTTGTATAATTACCAGTTGTTTGTAGCTTTTCAGCATGCAAAATCTCCTGGCTTGTCGCCTCCGAGCAGTGACCCAGGGCTTTCTTTTTTTTTTCTTTAAAGCACCCAGCGAGAACATGCAGTTCTCAAGCCAGTGACTATGAAACCCCAGTCTCTGAAGGTCAGTAATGCAGCTCCTCACAGCAGCCCAACAAATGCCACCTCACTGCAACTCTGCAAAATGTCTTCTCCCATTCATTCTCTCAGAGCTACCCCAAGAAACCTCTGTTACATCCCCCAGGCTGATGTGTCACAAATCAAATTCACAATATCATATCCGCCTTCTTCAACAATAGCTCACATTTACAGTAAGCAACTGTATCTAACTAATTTCCTGGCATGCAGATTTCGCTTCCTGCAACACGGTGAACAGAGGAGCAAGAAAAAAAAATCTAACTGCACGTTTAAAATGACTCTCAGAGCATGTCTTTTCTGCCTCCTCTTTTCACATGGAAAGCACATTATAATGTTAATGAGTTAATATTGGTGTTAGTATTTGTTATTTAAGTCAGTCAATTAGATAGCTAATGTGGTCTCCTGTGAATGAGGCATTTCAAGTGAGATAAAAAAAAAGAAAAATTCTGGTGTGCTTTAGATCTGTAGAGAAAAACGAAATTCTGTTTTCATTTTGCATATCCATATGTTACACTGGCGACACATGGCTGGCTATATGTGCCACATTATAGCAATAATGTAATCCCATGCATTGGTGCTGCACTCCAAAACACACTAAATTATACTACACTATCCAGTCATACTGATAAGTCATTGCTTTAGTTTGTTTGGGTTAGATGTTAACATTTCAATTGACATCTCAGCACAAGCAAGGATAAGAATGACATCCGACGTCAATTTATATACAAACTGATGAGATGATGAAAAGAGGTAAGCAGCTAAGACTTTCAACATGACATTGTTTGGTGTAGAAACAAGACATTTCCGGAAAAGGTTGCATAATCGCCATTGATGGAGAGCGTACAAAGAGGTCAATCCCAATTCATATCGTATCCATGGAAGTGGAGTAGATTGTGGGAGACATAGAACTTGTTTCTAATATTTGGCTTCCAATTTGTGATTTCGATGAAGGGATGCCTGTTTCAAGGCCATATAACAAGCACGGTATCACTTTTTGATTCCAGAATAACACCGCTGGGAAAATAGAAAATGTACCATACCGCTGCAGGATAATCTTTGTCTGAGACATGGATGAGACTAATTTCCTTTCTACGCTCTCCATTTGTCCTTTGGCTGTGACAACACCCTCAAATATTATGCCTAGATACTTGTATTGGTTAACTATTGTTAATTTGACATTGCTTATAGACCATGCAAATTTGGAATGGTGCGGCTTTTACTGGTGCATAGATGACTATTTGCGTTTTATCTGTGTTAACTTTGAATTCATTTTGAATAATATATATTTCAAATACAGATAGTAATTTCTGGAGAGCACTTAGGGGTCTTTGAAATGAGCACCAAATCATCTGCATAAAAAGTGCTTTAATTGACTGTTTATTAAGTTTGGGTGAATCAGAACTTATATCATAAATTATTTTTGTGTCTTGCAAAAAATAATTAAAAATAGCTGAGGCAAGAAGACAGCCTTGTTTAAGGCCACAAAAAGTTGGGATAGAAGTAGATAATAGGCCATCTAATGCGAGTCTAATCTGAACAGAAGTGTTAGAATGAAATGCATAAATTATGTCACATAAGGTGTCGGGGCAATTGTCTCGTAATTTGTTCATCAATAAAGTTTGTGAAATGGAGTCAAAAGCACAAGTTAAATCCACAAACGCAAAATAAACGGTCTGCTTGGATACATGGCAATTTGCCTTTAAGGCATTCAGGCACATCAAATTAATGGCGGTGCCCATACCCGCAACAAAGTCCGATTGGTTGGGTCTCAAAGATTTGTGACATGGTCCAGATGTTAAAGTCCCATAATACTAGCCTGGCAAATAATTTCCCCGGCGCATCTAATGAAGCGATTGGGGGATAGTTCTGAGGTAAGGATCTATCGCCCCTTTTAAAATGGGTACAATTAAAGGGTTGTCCAAGAATCTGGTAATTCATGAGAGACAAGAAATTATGGAGGTCATCTGGGCCCGACGCACGAGAAGAGCTGGCCTTGTTGATCCTATCTTCAATAATGGGGACAGTACATTCAAGTTTCCATGGACCAGTAGATTTGATACAATAACTGTATCATCTGTATATAGTTTGGTGTAATACTGGACCCATTGTTGTTTAACACCCAAGCACTGTCATCGCTTGGGTGTTGACTGAATGGTTATTCAATAATGTCCACATTTAAGAAGCATTTTTATTACACATGGCTTGCAACATATGTTCGCTGTCTTGTTGGAATAGCTTGGTCCTATGGCCATGAATCCAATTGAAATATCGACATTTCGCTGTTTTAAGCGCAGCCACTTTGTTTATTGAAGGTAAAGAACAGATATATTTTCTTTCACGTCGATATTCACAGCGTCTCATTTTTACCGAATCATCATATATATGAGTATGAGAGAAGGCTCAAGGGCCCATTAGAATGATTGTGTTCTTGTAGTTGTCCAAGATATGTGTGTGTGTTCTAGGGGTGTCACGGTATTAGTTTTATGACGGTACAATAACCTTCTTGCGAAATGACGGTATATCATGGTTATCGCGGTACAGCAGGTGGAGTTAACTACTCTTAACAAATATTTTCTAAAAGGTCATAAATTGTCAGATTTATCATCACAAACAAAACCAGGCACCCAGAATTGGGCTTTTCAACATACTTTCCACTGAAAAGACACCCCTTGCTTCCACCAAACACACACGTGTGGAGAATAGGAGCGGGGGGGGAGCCCTACTGCGACTGGCAAAGCAAACTGAATAGCTTCTCTTAAATGGTCATTTAGGCTTTTTGCTCCCCCACTGGCTACTGGTGAAGATGAACATGTTGGCATCTTGATAACCTGCATGCCACAGATCAATGGATTCCGATGGTAGTATACGCTTGTGCGCGCACACACATGCACACGCACACTCTTTAAGTTACAGCCTTTAGTTTACTTGCGGGCCAAAAGGTGTTCAGTAATCACAGACATGTTACCCTTTGGTATGGCAGCAGGGAATACCCACAGAGAGGAGTACATTTCGCAGTGTGACTTATTATATGTAAATTCAATGATAGAACCAGGGAAATCCCCCATTCTCATATGTTTAGAAAACAATATCCATTATAAATAAACCCCAAAGCCGCCAACCCAAAGTAAACCCTTTTGCTTCTTGGCACTGTATTTACTCTTCCTATTGCTGACATATTGATTTTGTGTTGGGCACGTGTGGTTTATGGAATAGCATTAAAAACTGCTCCAATTGAAACTACTTGGCAGACAGCAAATCCAACAGTGCAAGACCAAGACTGCACAGCACTTGCTTACTGCAGCCTTTCCAAATCAGATTGAAAAGCACACTTAACGGTATGAACAGTATACCGGTATAAACAATGTGACGGTTATTATTGTTCAGTTAAGTGGTTCACGGTATCTTTAACAGTATACCGTTGCATCCCTGGTGTGTTCTGGAATAATTTTAGTTATGTTCTCCTCAATTGCTTTGCTCAGATCAACAAGTTTAGGAGTAGTCCATCTAAATCGAGTTTTTGCACAATTTATGGTCCAACCCTGCGTCGACCACTGCTTCAAGGCCTGAGTTTGATCCACCAACCAGGTCCATTTGAGAAGCAGAAGATTGTGATCGCTCACTTCTTGTTTGATTTCTAAGGAGAGCACTGATTGAAACAGCCTCATATAGTCAATGATGCTAGATGAGGAGTTTCTATGCCATGTAGAATGTCTCCTACAACTGCACCATTGACTCTACAGAAATTGCGTTCGGATATAAAAGACGTCCATCTTTTAACAGCTGGGAGTTTAAAGTTCTTTTTTAAGTTGATGGAATCAGGATTCAAATCGCCCACAATTATAGTGGCCGCTATATTAGATGTCATCTGTATTAGATCAAGTAATTTAGTTACTTCATGGTAGAATGTTTTGTTAGTGATTCCAACTGGTTTTTGATAGATATTTAACAGCGCGTTGATAGACTGATTCCAAGAAATTTAAACTAATTGAAGGCAAGGAGCATAGGAAGACCAAGCCGAAACAGAATAACTTCACTGATTCTAACAGCAGCTAATAGGCCTGAAGATGGACATCCTTGTTGGGATTTCTTTGAAGGCAAAAGCGATATTTGGTAATTGTCCCACACAGGTTCTGTAAGTAGCCATGTCTCTTGAAAAACGAAAATATCAACTATTTCTGGGAGCTGTTTTAAAAGCGTTTGAAGATGTGAATTGCCACGGGTATTCCAACTCTGCATGGAAGTAGAGGCTAATTTTCTCTCATTTAGTGGCTATGCAGTTCTTACAAGGGAAGGGTTTGTTTGTGTGTCAGTTTGTCGTTGAGAGGTTAAAGTAATTTGACTATGTTGTTCTCCCATAGAATCCTGAGCAATTAAGAAATCCAGTCCAAATAGTGTCATTTTGGTTTTCCAAATGGTGTTAACCAGAAGGTATTCAATCTATCGACAAGTCGGTGCCTGAGCTGAATTCCACTTGATTGATGTCACTTGAGTCAATATCTTCTAACTCAGCTACTTCATTGAAGATATTTAAAACGCTACGTCGATTCAGATCATAAATACCAAGGGGCCACCACGACATTTTAATATCAAGGTGTGACACTTGTTTGCTATTGTATTGTGTTGATAAACATCCTGAAATTGTGTTTTGTTATGTGTGATGGACTTGTCTTCAGAGGATTTGTCAATTGAAAGACGTCCATTATTGAGCTCTACATGAGGGAGTGGTATGTCTATCATTGTATTTACATTTGGTTGAGGTTTTTGATAGGATGGATTACTAATTATTGTAAGCAACCTCGTGTCCAAATATGCTTTTATCGCTTTTTATAAAATGTTTTCTATAGAAACGGTCACATCTTGATTTTCCAATGTCGTGGGTGGCTTTTTGGTAACATCAGATAATGGTAAAGGGACAATATTAGGCACCTCCTTAAAGTCATTTTGCCTGGATTTCTCTATCACCTCAACTAATGCATCTAATGGTGCATAGTGTCGATTAGGATTAGTAGGTCCGGTATCATTTGATGTCGCCGGCATAACATTAGATAAAGGAGGGGACACACCGTTATTTATCAAAACTGTTGCCTCAGTTGGAATTACTGTGGTACCAGTAGGAGATATTGCTGGAATAGGTACAAACTTTTTAATTTGAGTGTACGCAGGAGCTGTCGAAGCGCACAAAAAAGTAGTGAGACTATTTCTTGGATGTTTTATGGTGGTCAAATTTTTCATTTTTTTCCCCACATGCAGGACCCTTGGAACACTTTTGCCATGGGCGATCTTTTATCAACTTGGGTTTATTTAACAAGTTAGAGGGGAAGAATTGTGACTCTTATCACAGAAACCTCCTCAGCAGGTTCCACACTGGCCCAAGACGTATTTTTTCCATTGTCATGAATCGATATAATTGAAGTCAAGGGGACAGATGATGTGAGAAATTTCAGGAATTGCAATGTTTGCCAGAGAAGCTGTCAACCACTGGAACAGAAAGGGAAACAAGTTCAACAGTTCTGTGCATTAACAGCATTGTTTGTGGGGCCAAACTGTAGAACTGGAGAATCGCTCAAAGATGGTAGATTTTTTTGTAATGCTATTAGACCGACAGCCAATTGGTCTAATTGATTTGATTGCGTTGCTATTTTAGCCTCAAGAGTCTCAAACTGTCTAAATAAACCCAATAAAGATGTGGTAATGGCCTTTAGGGTCAGTTCAATTAGATTGGGATTACAAATTGGCTTGGGCTGACTTTCTGGGCGACTTTTTGGTCGCGGAGTGGGGTGAACATATGATAAAGAAGCAGTCCTAGGAGATATGGGAGAAGAATGGGAAGTATGAATATTATGCAGGTCTTTGCGAATCGAAATTGGAGACTCGCACTGACTTGCATAAATAGATAGCTCAAAAGCCGACGGCTCAACCTCAGAAATATTTAAGGAGTTATGAGACTTTTGGCTCGTTCATAATCGGAGGTTTGTACGCCGCCTCCTTGTCGGCTACATGCAGTATAGTTTGATCAGAAAGATTGTCATGCGTCCGGAAGAAACTGACTGAACAGGATTTTCTTTCCATGTATTTGTTTGTGCGAGAAAGGGCCCACACAGGAAACAAACGGAACTTCGTGGTTTCTAGATTTTAATTTCCAACTTAGAAATATATGATTGATGTCCGCATTCAAGTTTTCCAAAGAAACTCTATTTTTTCCCCCATCGTTTTTGAATGGGCCGGAGTGAGGTTAATAGAAGTGCGAGCTGTATGGTTTCTGCTCACATCAGACATGGTGGCCGTTTGAAATGGGGCCGTGTGCATGCAGGTTTTGAGCATGTAGCAAGAAAATGACATGGGCTGGCCACTGCTCACCTCGCTTAGTTATTGGGCACAACTAAAGTTTAGTCTCACTGCAGCGCGGCATAGAGGACAAGGGGTACTTTGCTTGTGGGAGCGCACGCGCGATTAACAATTATAGGCGAGTACAGGCACGTAGGTTGGGAGGGCGGGGACACGACCAAAACCAGCGTCCTAAGTAAAGGAATCGATTACAGCAGTGGCAGGTACGTCCAATATGCTAAGGTTCCAGCATGAGCATAAGCAAGTCCACACTTCTTGTGTCCCATTAATCACCTCTCACGTGATTGAGGAAATCGTAGCAGTGCTGACAGCAGAGAGCCAAGCGGAGATCCAAGCGGTACTTAGTGCGTTACTTTGCTTGCGGGAAATTCATATATTTCACAGCATTAAACATACAGGGGGAAATCAGTACATGAGAAAAATACAAATAAAATCCCCAAATATTCTCCTTTTTTAAATAGTTATTTAAAATCTTTAACTTCCTTCTCAAGTTTGCATTATACTTATAATTTGTAAATCCTATTTTCGGTATATAACAAACAAGTTACAGCTAATGCCAGAGAGATGTGACTGCCTGCTAGACAGTTGCACCAGAAATCTTGTTGTTTTGTTTGTAAAATGAACACTTTTTCACAACGTTTTAGCGTCGGACGTATGCAGTACAGCAATTGATGAGTTTCTTCTGTATTCAACTGCTTGCATTTCCAACAGTATTTTGTTCATGAGGAAGTAATATCTGTCTATTACCGCTAATCCCGGCAATAAATTCAACCATAGTATCATAAATAATCTGCAGTGTTTCATTGACAGAATTTTCAGTAGATAAGGTTGAAAGGTTTATAGTTTAGTGTTTTTATTTAATTTCTTTGCAATTAGTATATGTAGTATTATTGCTCCAGAGGTTTGAGGGCTTAGGTGCTTATCGTGTGACTTGTTTCCAAAGAATTAATGCCCAGTGGTAATCTAATGCTCATTCAGAGGGCATTGGGGTAATCTGAGGTTAGTACGCCATAAAGGGCTCTTAATTGACATTTGATGAGCAGGAGCGAAGATCAGCTCATAGGTATTGGAAGGAGCTACCTCTGGGGTACCAGGAGCTAATAGATAATGTTTGTATGACACTATGACACCAGTTGTCATGGGGAATTAAAAGTAGCTCCTGGTAGGTGTTGGTGTTGCAATAACCAGGTTCTCCTAGGCTCGAAGCAAGAGCTGAATAGTTCTCAGCAATTTCGAAGCCTGACCATATTTCGCCTTTCTAAGTTTTTAACCACGTAAAATTACCAACCCCATCTTCTAAACCATAAAGTATAAGATACTACATTCATCGTATATGCTAGAATGAGGCCTTTCAAGCGATAATCCTCTTGTTTTTGCGCTCAAACATCGTGTGGAATGCATCGAGAATGTTACTTTTGTCTTTCACTTTTTGCCTCATCTCACTTTTTGTATTAGCAATTATTGCCTCCAAATATGTATGTCGACTCGAATTTGGTGTTGCCCACTTTCTAGTAACTAGATTTAACTTTACTAGGCCCAAAATGTATTTTAATTTTGTCAGTCTATATTTCTGGATGATTATTAACTCGTGAATACTACTAGCGCATGACTGCCAGCGACGTGCTTGGAGTATCATCCAGCTCCAACACATTGTTCGCATATGCTAGCTATGTGACATGCACATTTCCTGTCTCTGGAGCATTTTCCCTACTCGATGCTTTTGTTAGATTTACGACATACATATTAAATCGTACAAGGGCTAATGCACAGCCTTGCTTGGGCCATTTGCAGTTTTAAATGGATTTACCCATGCTATCAAGTCTAACTTTGACTGTATCACTATACCTGGGGTAAAAACTACTACCCAGCCATAAAATGTCACTTGCCACCTTATACACAGCACACGAGTTATTATTTCTCAAGAATTAATTATCACTAGCTAGTGGCGAGTGCAAAATTTGCACACTCGGGAATTCCCAGTTGTCTAACTTGGTCAACAATAAAGGACGGTTGACTCCAATGAATGCAGCGATGATATGGACATGTAGCTGAAGTTTTTTTTTTATCTTGGCGAGTCATATTCAGAATTAAACTGTGTGTGGTCGCAGAGCCTTTGCGGAATCCAGTTTGATAAGGGTTAAGCCACATTTTAATTTAGGCCCGTCACTGGAGTCCTATTAACAGTAAAGCAGCAAGTATGTGTTTTTTATTTTTGTTTATTTTTTTTAAACATCCAAAAGTGCAAGCAGCCAATAATTTGAGGATTTAGCCAGTCCACCTTTTTTATGTACCGGGACATTCAGTGATTTAGAATGGCATTTATAACGGCGAAGGGAAGAAGTGCAAAGAAAGGGGAATGGGAGGTTTTGGGGAGTGGAGATCACGCACAGATGTCTTGGCAGCGAGCGCTCAACCCACTGAACTAGCTTAATGTCATTATTGCAAATCTTCACATCTTTATTGCATTACTTACCCACCTAACATTGTCTTCTCATTCATTTGATGCTTTGGGTAATAGATGTCCATTTGTCCTGAATTGGATCCGTTTGACGTTCCTATACTCTGACATCTTTATCATTTTATTAACATCAGTTATTTTTTATTTCACATGTATTGTTTGGGGTATTTTTATTGAACCTTTAGAAAGTCTCTTGGGTGGAAAGGTGTTGTGCCACTGATGTGTCCCCTGCCAGCCACTCGAGTTCAACGTTTTGAATTTTTATTAGGGTGTTTTTGGTGTTTTCTTTAGTGGCTCTACCCATGATCGAATGAATATTGAGAAAAATAAATAGGCAATAGCGAAATGTAGGCAGGAGCTAAAAGTAACTCGTGGGAATAGTACATTATCCAGGGAGCAGTAGCTACCTCATGAAGAACAGTGTACTAGTAGTTTGTGTCTACATATAGTATGAGACCCAAGCAATGCCACATTTTCCGTAAAGTTAACTAACATATTTTAATTTTACATTATTTCAACTGTTGTATTGTAGTGTTTGTAAACCCCCTTTGTGTTTGCACTTAATTGACGTTTAGAATGTGGAGTTATGTCTGTCTTAAAGTGCAAGATGACCTCACCGAAGCATTGACACAAACCTAATGCGTTTTCAAAGTGATTAAATATTCAGGTGTGAACGCATGTGACCATTTACATTCACTACCTGCGGTCACCATTTGAGGTGCATGGATTTCAAATAAGCGTTGCATATAACTGTAGGCGGGTGAAAAATGCTGCAAGCTACTGGTCTATGTCGCCTTCAACTGCACACATTTCCAACTTGCTAAGTGTTCTTTTCCCTTTTTGTTATCTTGTGGGGAGTGTTAGTTTTGTACCTGCGTTGAGCAGTCAGTCTTGTGGGTTTTTAATTTTGAGGAATTTTGGCCCATTCCAGCTTAAACTCTGCCCTTTGAGGTCTCCATTGGCATTTCAATGACACAACGTTCAACGGAAGTATAGCTTTACAAAGTTTGATTATAAAAGGTCTTAGGTGGGATAAATGCTTCAGTACTAAGCAAGTATTGTGGCTAAAATAGCAAACCAATCATACTTGTATCAAGGATGGGATAACTCAAAACCTGGTGCTCTGTGCGGCTTAAGATGAAATTCTTTAACGTTCTTGTCATCCTCTTCATGGGCACTGCATTCTGATGTCCAACGGATATGCCCTGAAAGGGACAGCCAACATCAAGGTGGTGAATGATGCCTTTAAAATTGTGGCTATGGATGACTCGTGCCTCTTCCGTCTTGACCTCTCGGCTGCGTTCGACACCATCTGATACTGCATTCCTCCTAACCAACAGGATGGGATTCTCTGGCACTGTCATAAATTGGCTTACTTCCTACCTCTCGGGGAGACACCAGGCAGTCCAAATGAACTTGTTGCATTCTAACTGACTCTGGTCTCCTGCGATGTCCCCCAAGGCTCCATCCACATACCAATCCTTTAAACCTTTACATAGAGCTATACCCACCCACGAATACGTGGACAATGCTCAGTTATACGTCAAAATAAATGCATCCAAGACTGAATTTGTCTTCATTGGGCTGTCTGCTAAACTCTTGGCTCAATGATGTGTGGCAAGCAGAATTTAATCCCGGTATCTGTAGGAATAATCGAATTAGTCCTTATTCCAACTTCCACCTAGCTACACTCGGAAATGCCCAACCACATCAATTTCATCCTGGGAAAGCCTCAACAACATAGAAGACATTGTCGACTTAATTAAGGAACTTATGCCCTCCGGCCTGGGTGCTCTGGGTTTCTTAACAAACCTGGACCTCAAATCACATCCTGAGGAATGGGAAGCCTTCATTAAAGTAAGGTCCTGAGAAGATGAGTAGAAACGAAGTCAATCCCTCCATCTTGGACAACATCAATAGTGGTGCCTATCTTCAAAAAGGGAAATAAGAGCGATCCAGCAAATTTCTGCCCCATCACGTTGCTTGACGCATTGAAAAACGTTTTGGCGCACTTTTACTGAATTCCCAGGTTTGGGCAAGCAAAGCTCCCTGCAATAACTTTCAAACAGGTTTTTAAAAAAAAAAGTACATCTGTAAACATCTTAACGTTTAGTTGTAAAAACTAAGATCATGGGAGGAGGCCCTCTTTTCTAGTCTGTTCATTCAGCGGACATAGTGATTAACTCCCGGGGTAGGCTGTATCTTTCAAGGAGAGGAAGACTTCTAAGAAGAAGGGAACCCAGACTCCATCCGACAAAGAGGAACTATCCACAGAAGAAGATTCAAGTGAGGAGGGTGTATTAGCCAACACTGGTGTCATAATCGAGGACAAGTTCCTCTGGACGCACAGACATCAACCCACAGTAAAGCACTGGAAACCCAACTCTGTACAGTGCTCTGCTGCTCTCAAGCTAGGTCAGTGCATTAAGCAAAAAAGGCCAACAGAGGTAATAGAGAGATGTAGATGTATAGAAGGAATGGATATATTATATAGATGTATAGATATATTATAGCTATCTACAGCAATAGTTCTAGTTTGGCATCAAGTGTTATTAGGACGCTAAAAAAACTAGGCATCTATATTGACTCCACCCTCTCCCTCGCTAGACAAACTTAACGCAGTATCCGCAGCTGCAGCGCATTACGGCGTGGTGTCCTTTATCACCAGCCAACTGCATCACATTAGCCAGGACTCTGGTAATGTCTAAAATCGATTACTGCAACACACTGCATCTCGGCACCAACCAAGGCAACATCAATAAGTTACAGATTATCCAAAATAATGCCATCGGAGCTGCAATAAATATCCCCAAGAACCATCTCATATCTGATACCAGACGCAGTCTCCGATGGCTTTCAGGAATGCAAAATGCCTTGCCAACCAAGCGCCCAGATATCTGGCCAGTAGATTTGCTTACCACACTACCAACAGACCCCTTAGAAGTGCCCAGTCAAAACCAATGGGGGATGAGAGATGTCGACACGCTCCCCCGAACCACAGAAGCCGAATGAAGTCAACCCTCCACCCGTGGTTGCCACAGGTACCTGATTATAACCACAGAATACCACGTGGCAGCCAGTGGGGGGAAGTGGGTTAGGGAGAGGTTGGGGAGGGGAATATAGGATCACCGGAAAGAGTTTTAGGGAAACACCTAGTGTGGATAGGACTGGGGAAGTAACAGGAAAAAACCCTACTGTCTAGTACCTGGGTAACCTTACATAGAGCCTAAGACCACTTCACGTAACACCATAAACCTCTTAATACAGATCCAGATGTACTGTACTCATGGCTATAGTACCCCTTGATACAGGCATAACATGTAAGCAAGCAGGATTAAACATATAACTGGGAATATTTCCCAACATGAAAAACATCACACATGGTCCATATGGCAAGCTTTTGCACATTTACAAAACATGGAACAGAAACGTTGTTGGACATGTATCAAACACAGGCCTTAGACTGCCATAGTTTGCCTCCCTCTGCATATCCAGTTCAATGCAATGTAGACACTGTGCTCCATAAGCGTGTACAGTACTGAAACGCCTGCATTACTGAAAAAAAACTAATTGCAGAGATTTGTCATTTGCTACGAGACGTGCGCATAACCCCCCCTGTACCAGTTAAAGTGCTGCCTTATGTGCTAATAGAAAACTCTAACCAGAACAAAACATCAGCGTTTGCCAAATATGTAGGTTTAACACTTATCTGTCGTCCGGGAAGCTCGCAAGCCTTCCCGGACGTAATCTTTCGTAGCCTGTAACAGCAGCTCGAGTCCTCTCTCCACCGCTGCACACACGGTGTTGCTTTCAAGACGACCGAACACTCGGCAGGGAAGCTTCCAGCATTATTCGTCCGTGGCTTTCAGGATGTATGCAGAAAAGCACACGATCACGGGTTAGCGGTCTCCTACTCCTCCGGCATGGCTTTGTCCCGATCTCAAAATAAGCCACACTTGCCATGCGCCGTTGGCCCTTGATAAACTGTGCTAATGAGTCTCAGCTGGCCACACGCGCGCACGGCACCAACTACAAAATGTCCCAAGGAATGCTGGGCAAGGTAGTTTACGGATATACCGTCTCCCGATTACCTTTTTACACCTCCTCCATCCCATATTTTTAACACCAGTTGAACTGCCTCTCCATACCCTGCTTCAACCTTCAAAGATCTGGTGGGATTAGCTTCCCAGTCATTGCGGTGAAACTTTGGAACTCTACCAAACCCCCTTGGAGTAGAACCTTCCTTCCTGGCATTCAAAAGTAAGGCCAAAGCATGGCTGTCTGCCCAAGACCTGCCTTTGGATCAATGTGCTCACTAGCCGCCACCTCTGCTTATATCTATTGCTTAAATCCATCTGTACATATGTAATTCTTCCTTATTAGAATCTGTATATAATTTGTAAATGTTTTCATATATCTTGCACGGCCTATTACCCGTCTTTGTTTATACTATGTTGTAATCTAAGTAATGTGCCCGGATGCCGATGGGCCAGGTGCGCTTTATAAATGAATAAAATGCAAATAAAGTAGGAACTTCTAAAGTAATTTTATATTTAATTTATATAAGCATCTCATGGCTTCTTCAGGGCTCTGGGCAACACGGATAAGCTAGCCCTCTCCAGAGGCTCTTGTTTCTCTTGACAAGCCAATCTTTTGAGCTCTCCTCATGACCTCTGGTTCACTCTAGCTCATATTAGTTCTCTTCACGACTGTTGGTTCGGTCGTGCTTCTCTGGTCTCCACATGATGATTTTTGCCACAATCTTCGAAGTAATGGGTATTGTGGTCCATTCAGGGCAGTTCCTCCTCTTCTCAGGTTATGGCAGAAGCACGTTGTCCTCAAGCTTTACTCTAGATAACTGGTTTGTGTTCTATTTTATGGTCTGTATTTCTGTTGCTTGGTAATCCGGTGCCCTGCCTGCATGAGTGTGTTATAGAATGTTTTGGTTTGCAAACGCGGTTGGGATTCGGAGGAAGCAGTTGGTGAGCGGAGAGATTCGGTGGTGTACGGAGAGCTGCAGTGCAGGGCGCCGGTCACTAGTTTATTAATTAACTTAAAGTTACTTACCTTCGATGTCCTTTGCAGTTTGCATGCTGCATTTGGCGACGAGGATTGACCCGGCATCGCATGAACCCACAGAGAGAGAGATCGGCTGCTCCGAGCGAACATATGTTTGCTTGTGCTGTCTACTTCTATCGGTGTCGGAAGTATGAGGAGTTGGTCATTGGTGTTCCCGCAGAAGTTTGGATGTTTTTTTTTATTGGAGGCTGATGCGTTTTTAGGAAGCGTATTGGTAAATACGCACGCGCGCTGGAAGCAATTCGGTTTTACTCGCTTGAGAGTAAAGGACCCGGTGAAACGTCGCACGCTCACGTGATTTGGACCCTTCGGCACAGCACATACCAGGAAGTCGGGCGAGGATGAGGGAAGCCTCTTCATCCTCGTCTCAGTGGAAAAAAAAAATAATTCTCATTTGAAAATTCACAAGTCTAACAGAACAGAAGAAACTCTTTTGCCAATATTCAAAGGATACATTGTTGTTTTATGGAAGGAAGTTACTGGTATTAAATTAGAACCAGACTTTAATTGTATTCTGGAAAGAAATATTGACCAGCAAGGTACAAAGTTGACCATGCAAGGCATCAGCATTCAACCGCCCGCAAGTTTCATCCCAACACCTGGACAGCCCGTGGTAGTTTGGTCTGAATGGAAAGAGTTCTGGTTGAACTATATTCAGACTGCAACAAGAAGGACTTACTTCTCATAAGAAGAAGCTGCTATTACTCCATGCTTTAGGCTTGGAGGGTCAAAGGAAGTTCAGGGAGTTACCAGAATTATCAGGGGATGAAGCTGGTGATGCTGATGAGCACGAGAAAGCCATAAGACAATTAGATAAATACTATGCTCCAGAGACTAATGTAGCTATAAATAGATATAATTTTTCTACAAGAATACAAAAGGAGCACGAGAATATAGAAGAATGTTTCAGCATTGAGACTATTGGCACGTACATGTCATTTTGGAAATGGGATCGCTCTTGATGAACTAATTGGAGACCAGATTATTATTATCCATTCCAAAGACAGTTGATTCAAGATAGATTGTGGATGGTGTGAAACCTTCCCTGCCAGAGACTATCGCTATCGTGAAAAGGATAGAACACAGTCAATTTGTGTTCCAAGAAATGAAGAGCAAAAAACAGGAAGCCACTCCTAACGTGCTGCAACATAATGCTAAAGGCGGATAAGAAGCGGAGGAGCAAAGTTTAGTCAGCACTCTGCGCACCAAGGATCGAGTTGATGTTGCCACCAACAAAAGTAATAGAGCAAAAGGAATAAAGGTAGTTTTCCTAGAGGAAGGATCTGGGCGAAGAATGAACCCAGAGTTCAGAATGTCCAGACAAGAGATGGCGACAGATGCTACAATTGTGGTAGACTAGGCCATTATGCTTATGCCAGAAATTGCCCTGCGATTGGGCAGAAGTGTGGAAATTACGGAGTGAAGGGTCATTTTGCTGTCACCTGTAGATGAAAAAGTCTCAACAATCCAAGACGAAGAGAGGGTGTTCGAGATTCATGAACTACCAGGAGGAGAATTCAAGTTCCCAATTTGTGATGTAATATTGAACAATTGTCAAGAATATATAAAGGGTGCCTGGCGGAGTCCTGATATGCCCAGGAGTACCCTCAAAATGCTAAAAATCGGTGTGAGAGATCCGTAGACAGCTATCTGGTTTTGAAGCTATTTTATTTTGCCTTCAAAATGATTTTGCGCAGATAGATATATTTAAACATTTACAGGGCTTTCAATGAACAGGAAAGTTTTTTGGACAGACGTTTGTTTTACAAGGACTACAGGTGAGTATCGTCCTCCTTTTCTTGTCGAACAATCTCCACAGTGATGCACGAGTATGCAGTACAGGTAAGTAGTGGCATAGAATTTTTTACAGGGTGCAGCCCAGGTGGTGGTAGGTCCGGGGGTACTAAACACAATAATGTACACAACACTATCTACAAACACATATACACAGGAGTTGTGCCACAAGACATTGACACGGAAGTGTTTCGGCCAAACAAGGCTGGGTGAGAGCCCTAGGTAGTGGTGGCCTTCATCGGGATAATCACTGGTAGTGGTGCTGTCTGTTAGGGTAATTTGTGGGGGAAGGTATAGCTGTAAGGATCTCAGGGTATCAATGATTCATTCACATTTTTAATGAATAAAGGCTGATTGTCCTTTTAAATACACTCCTAGTGTATTTTAGGCACCAGCTTACAGTCTGCTGTGGTGCAGTGGGGACGCTGTGCTAGGAGTCCTGTTGTGGGTACCGGACTCTGAGAGGCATGTCAGCAAGTGACATGGAGGGACTCGTAAAAATCGGGTTACAATGGCAAATCGATACAGCCTTGAGTTTCTAGGTGCTGTGAGAGAAAAAGGTTGACAAACCGTTATCTTCACGCTCTGGAGGACCCATGTTTGTACAAAGCATGGTCAAAAACGCATCCAGCGTGGGAATGTGCGGGGGTGGTGTGTGTTGGACCACGAACTAGGGACATCAATGGTGCGGGTGTATACAAGGCGCGGTGAAAAAGGTCAAAACCTGCTATTGTTGCAGGAAACCAGTCTGACAACGGAGGTAAACTAAAGGCTGAGAGGTGCTGCTTACTATAGTCTAAACCGTTGCAAGGTGGTTAAAACCCTCACTGCGTAAGCGTAGTGGGAGAGGCAGTTACACGTGGGGGTATTGTGCCCGTGTCTCGTGCAATGGCGGTAAAACGGGGACTCCCGTTAGGCCGTGGTGTATGCCAATAGAGGGGATGTCTATTAGTGACATAGCATCTAACAAATCTATGCGTGGCGAGTGTGGGTGTGTAGCATGATGCCACCAACGTGATCTTAAAACTACAGCATATGCCTAAAACAAGGTTGCTGCAGCGGTGAGCAGCCGCACTATCGTGCTGGAAATGCATAACTACATTTAAAAGCGTCGGGGAAACACTCGAGTTGTGTAAGAAAATGCCGGTGAGGCAAGTCGGGGGAGCTGGAGGTGCTTGGACCGTCTGCTAGGTTGAAAAAACAACCAAACAACCAAAGAAAGAGTAGCAATGAGACTTACCGGTGCCTCTAAATGGCGACTGCACTCCTCGCAAAATGGATCCTACTGAGTGGTGCAGCTGCCATTCGTTAAAAGCACTTACCCAGAGAGAAAGCCAGCCAATGGGGTGCCGGCTGGATGCTGGGGTGAGTTTGTCACTCCAGGGTGAGTAACACCCATGTCTATTGGTTGAGGGTGTTAGACCAATAGCATTTTGACACATCAAGTGTGCATACATCTCGTGTGTAGGTGGCCCATCCAAGTGGCAACATCGCTTCAATGATGGATAACCAAAGCATGTGGGTGGACAAAATTGGCGCAACCCCAAAGGGGCGCTGTGGGAGGGGGGGGGCGTTGATAGCCGACCTGATTGATGGTGACAAGGTTGAAAGTACGGATATACACCCTGTGGTGGTTAACGGTTTTAAATACCTATTTTGCAAACAAAACATAATTCAAAACATCATGATGTCAATGGGTGGTAATCAAGTCATTGTTGTGTAATAAATATAAGTGACAACAGTAAATGACTAAAACACATAGTATACAATCGATCAGTGACATATAAATGTTGCAGTTTGTCTTTGCAAGGTACATCAGTGCCAGAGAACAGAATGAATGTACCACTAGCAGGCAGCATTAGTGGTGCGTGGTGTAACTAGTGTGTAAGGGCCACATGATGGCGTGAGCCGGAGTACTGCTAATGTCACGTGTGCTCAGTGACCCAATTGGGAGTCTGAATGCAGCTGTAGAGATCTAGGTAAGGAGTGGGTCAATCCCCACTCTACGGTGATGTTGAGGCCACTTCTCACTGTGTACAATCTGTGGACCCATTTTTGTTTGAGCCTGGTGAGGGCTAGATTGATGTCGCCTCCTCTTTTTTGCTGTTGGAGTTGTTGCAGGATAGCCCACGTCAGTTGTTCATTGGTGTGGCCTTTTTTGCTGAAATGTTCCACTAGGGGTTTGTCTTGTATGGAGTTCTTGATACAGGATCGATGTTTGCTTATCCTTTGTTTTATGGGTCTGATGGTTTTCCCAATGTAGATGAGGTCGCAGGGACATTTTATCACATGGATGACGTTTTTGCTCTCGCAATTGGTATGATTTCGCATTGTTCAGATAAACATTTTTGTGGGTGAAGGTCTTGCTGGTCTTGGTGTAGCGACATGCGACACACTTACCACAAGAGTGGTGTCCTACTATGGGCGGTAGGCCCCATAGAGTAGGTTGTTGTTTTTCTGGCTCCAATGTTAAATGAATCATTGATAACCTGAGATCCTTACAGCTATCCCTTCCCCCACAGCTTACCTTAACGGACAGCACCACTACCAGTGATTATCCTGATGAAGGCCACCACCACTTAGGGCTCTCACCCAGCCTTGTTTGGCCGAAACACTTCCGTGTCGATGTCTTGTGGCACAACTCCTGTGTATGCGTTTGTAGATAGTGTTGTGTACACTATTGTGTTTAGTACCCCCGGACCTACCACAGTCCTGGGCTGCACCCTGTAAAAAATTCTATATCACTGCTTACCTGTACTGCATATTCGTGCATCACTGTGGAGATTGTTCCTCGACAAGAAAAGAGGACGATAACTCACCTGTATTCTCCTTGTAAAACAAATATCTGTCCAAAAAACTTTTGTGCTTATCAAACTATGAATATATCTATCTGTGCAAAATCGTTTTGAAGGCAAAATAAAATAGCTTCAAAACCAGATGGCTGTCTACGGATCTCTCACCCTGATTTTTAGCATTTTGTACACATATTGGACAATTGGACTCAAGGTGAAGGTTGATAGCTGTTCCCCATGGACAATTATCACTAAGAAGACTAGGCAAAATCTGTTGGCAAATGGCCTCAGATGTAATTTGAAAGCATCAGACATAAAGAATCCAGGTGGATTCGAAGGGTCGAAGATTCAGATTATGGGTTGGTCTCATGCATCATTCAATTCAAGGACAGGTAAGTTTACGTGACTGAAAAAGGAGTAAACATAATAGGTTAGAGAGATCAGGCTGGTTTGAGAATCAGATTGGACCCGTGTGAAAGAACAGATTCTGATTTGTAAATAGTAAATAGCCAAGGGCAAAGTGAGAAAAAGATGCCAAGTAGTAGTGAAGTCCAAGCGAAATTGGGTTTATTAAAAGATTTTTCCCACAGGATTAGTCTCAAAAGGGGAGCATTACCAGTGAGGCACACGAAAACCAGACCCATTCCATTTGCCATTTCTGACAAAGTTGAACAAGAACTAGTAAGGTTAAAATCGGAAGGAATTATTGAGAAGATTGAATCATCAGAGTGGCTGAGCCCCATTGTTGTCGCATTAAAGAATGGTAAACCAAGAATTTCTGTGGATTTGAGCGATGTCAACAAGAACATCATAACAGATATATTTACTCTCCCTGTAATATCTGAAATGTTAAATCTCATTGGGAATGCAGATTTATTTTCCACGTTGGATCTTTCAAGTGCGTATCATCAGATATCACTCTCCGAGGACTGTAGGGACATCACAGCATTCATTACGCCATATGGGCTGTATAGGTACAGGCATATGCCGTTCGGTTTGGCATCCGCGGTGGCGGTATTTCAAAGAGACATGACCCATGTTCTTAAGGGTTTGAGCGGGGCAATTGTGTACCAAGATGATATTGTTTTCGGCAAAGGTTCTGAGGAGGATGACAAAAGGTTAAAGTGTTGACAAGGTTGGAGGATGTTGGGTTGAAGATAGAACAAAGTAAATGCAAGTTTCGGGTGAAAGAAGTTGTTTTGGATACACTGTAAATGGTAAGGGTTACAACCCTAAGTGGGATGCCATGAAGGCGATTAGGTACTCCCCTAATCCCACTAATAAGGATGAGCTCAGATCATTTCTTGGGTTATGAGTATAACAGATTTGTAAAGCATTTTGCCAGTGTAACGGAACCATTGAGAAGACTGATGAAAAGGGATGCTAAGTATGAATGGAGTGATGGTGTAACAAAGCAGTAAATTGTATAAAAAGTGAGATTTGTAATACTATAGAATTAGGAGGGTTTGTGTTTGGAAGGTTAACCAGAGTTACGGTGGATGCCAGTTGGAATGGGTTGGTGGCAGTTTTATCCCAGATAACTGAGGATGGAAATGAAAAGGTGATCGGTCATGCTTCCAGAGCGGTATCGGATACTGAGTGCAGGTATTCAGTAATCGAAAGTTATTAGCTTGCGCCTGGGCAATAAATTACTTGAATTATCTTTGGTGAAGTAGGTTTATACTACAAACTGATCATAAGCCTCTGAAGTTAATCTATCATTTTGTGGTGAAGTATGTGTCGGGAAAGAGAAATATTATTGCTGTTTATCTGTCCCGGTTGCCATTAGGGAATAGTGAGACGGATGTGGAAGGAGATGAAGAAGCAACTGTTATATAGTTATATGTAGCAACTGTTTTTGAGGTAACATCTAAAAAAACATGGTTAAATGAAAAGATCAAGTTTTGCAAAGAGTCATGAAGTACACTGAATCAGGTTGGCCTGAAAAGACTATTTTGTGAAGGGTGCATGAAGTTCTGGGAAGTAAAAGATGAGTTGTCCATGGAAGATAGTTTCCTAGTGAGGGGGGATAAGTTAATTCCTCCACAAGTGTTGTGCAATGAACTCCTAGAAAAAGCGCTCCATGGACATCCAGGAATCACTGGAACTAAAAACAATGTGAGAACCAAATATTGGTGGCCTGGGATGGATTTAATGATCGAGAGGTTTGTCAGAAATTGTTGGCCATGCCAAAATAGTGACAAGAGTTGCAAAAGTGTTAGTCTGATCCCATCAACATCGTTAAAGGGGAGGCACCATGGGACAAAGTAGGTATTGACATTATCGGACCTTATGGAAACTTGATGCATGAAAGGAATTTTCTATTTGCTATGGTTGACTATTACTCAAGTTGGTTGGAGGTCAAGGCTGTTAGTAAAATTGATTCCAGTGAAGTAATTACATTTCTGATGCAAATTTTCAGGAGGGAGCGGTATCCCAAAGTCATTAGTGATAATGGCGTTCAATTCAAATGTAAGGAGGTAAAGGAGTTTGCAAGATGTTCGGGGATTGAGTGGAAATTTTCAGCACTATATCACCCACAAACAAATTGTTTAGTTGAGAGGTGCAATAGAATCATTGTAGAAACGGTAGAATTAGCCTTGAGGAACAATATACCTGTGGATGAGGCTCTCAAGGAGAAACTATGGAGTGTGAGAATGTCCGTCAAGAGGGGGTAGGGGGCCTCGCAATTCGAATTGATGAGAGGCAGAGTTCCCAATACGCTACTTTATCCTGAGTGGGTAAATCATACGAGAAGAGTAGAGTATGGGGGGGGGGGGAAAGATTTTACACTGAGCAAGATTTCACCTGGTGATTTTGAAAGAATAAAATTAGGGCGCAATGTGAGAAAAGGTGAATCCAAGTAAAAGTTGTACTAGTGTTCAAAGGGGCTGTTAGAGTTCGTGGTGGTTCTGTCTGGAATTTAGATAGTGAGTAAATGGTTATGGAAAGGTGACTGTGGTAGGGATGGGCAAATGAAATGCAACAGAAGAGCGGTTGAGTTGTTTGGAGAAGATGTACATATTCGTAATGGTGGTGAGAATGAAAGTCCTAGGATTCAAGTTGGAGAGTTGGATGCACATCAAGGAAACAATCTTGATGTTATTGCTGATAATGGGATTGTTGTCAAATTACCGGTTTGGTAAAGAGACTACGTCATGGAGAATTAAGGACAATTAAGTACCTATGTAATGTTTCTTTACATCATGTCATATTGTCATAAGATTTTATTGGGGTTTTGGGACTGAAAGTTTTAATAGATTGTACTTTGTTAAATGTTATTTAAAGTTGTGTTCTGGCAGTATTTGCTATTTCATGCTTTGTACATTTCAATTCGTGTTTTTATTCATCTTTCTTTGTGTTGTTTTTTTAAATTTTCTCTAAGGGGTGGGATGATGTTGTATTTTATGGTCTGTATTTCTGTTGCTAGGTAATCTGGTGCCCTGCCTGCATGAGCGTGTTCTAGAATGGTTTGGTTTGCAAACGTGGTTGGGATTCGGAGGAAGCAGTTGGTGAGCGGAGAGATACAGCAGTGTACGAAGAGCTGCAGTGCAGGGCGCTGGGTCACTAGTTTATATTAATAAACTTAAAGTTACTTACCTTCGTCCTTTGCAGTTTGCATGCTTCAGTTTGTTTGGTAGGATCTGTCCATGGTCCCTTCCTTAATAGCCAGCCAGCTCATCTGGCATTGCTTTGATGGGCTTCGTGAGCTACCTCTTTATAGATGGCAGTATCCCCGCAGTACTCAGGAAGTGGATGAAACCACTTCTGCTTCATCCCTGTCTTTGCCCCTCCCTCTCTAGCTTGTGTTTTTTTTTTTTTTATTTTTTTTGTGGTGTTCCAGTTGCTGGTGTTGTAAGTGGTCACTGGTTTGTTCTTTCTGTGTAGCTGCTCATTGTTTTTTCCTAATTGGTTTTGCCTTTTTAATGTTTCAAATGAAACGCCCTAAATCGGGTGTAAACATTTCAAGTTGCATGCTAATAGCAAGCCATTAAAACTAAGTTGCAGCTTCCAATTATCCGCACAATTTCTTACTCGCCAGGATTCCATTGTCTCTAGTGAATGGAAAGTGCACATTTTGATCCCCAATAATGTTTACTTTTTGTCATTATTTAGATCCTAATTGGGATGCAGAGTTCAGTGGTCGTCTGAGTGATTAAACAAGCCCGGGGTCATCTGCATCATTTTGGATCTGTGAGTTGGTACAGATGTGCACCCACAGTGTTCAGCGTTGTGCGGACAAGCGGGGTGTGCTGCTTTACCCACACACAGCTGTCTGCTTCATGCTCGAGGCACATTGTCAGAAATGTTCCCGCAGATTAATTTCATTTCTGGGACTCGCATGGTTTTCTTTGCTATTTGACTGTTAAATGGATGCATCTGGATTGCTTTACTCTTTCTGTATGTACTATCGTCTAGTTTTGCACTTTACAAAATATTCACATTTGCCATTTTTCATGTTCTGAAAATCTTGCCATTGTTGGGCATGCTCGGACTTGTAGTCCTGGACCAATTTATCATCTATGCTTATTCCCTGGGTAAATGATATGTTTGATGAAGGCCCAGGGAATCCCGCTCCATCCACCCTCTGGGATTCACATTGGGTAGTGACTGGACTAACGAGTCCCCACATCCTCGTAAAAGGATGGGGTATTTCTCAAACTCCCCACAATGCATTAGATCTATTGCTTTAGTTTGTACCACATAATATTAGTGGGGCCTGGACTTAGATTAGCCAATAAATTGTTTTGTAAGCAAGCTTGCATGTTTAGGATCGTACACTTCTAATTCATTTTGCAGGCAAAAAGCAATTAAGCCAGGTCGTAAGGAAACAAAGCGTCCCAGAATATCACATTTCCTCTCACATGCTTGACAGTTGGGATCAGATTCTATCATTAAGATGTGATTAGCTTACACCAAAAATATCATTTCCAAGTGGGTCTTAACGTGTCTCATCTGTCCTGAGAAATTAATTAATTTGAAGTCGCTGCTGTTTCTTTTTTTCTAATTTGGTTTATGCCTTGACCCATTTTACTAGGAATTGTTTTGTGGGTCGCCCATAGCTTTTTTTGAACAGAGAAAGCAGTTGGGCATTGGTACTTTATTTAGTTTCAGGGTTATATGGGGGCTGTTGACACACTAACCTTGTTTGTGTTTAGTTTTAGGCACTATAGGTTGATGGAGACACATAATTTCTGATGCAGTTATTACTTTCCTACTTTTGCAAACCTACCAGTGTATTAACGGAAAGCCCCATAGTTTTCATGAAACCAGAGGATCCCCCACCCCCATCCCCAAGTTTTACCCTGGTTAGTACTTTGATCGACTCCCTCTTGTGTGGTTTGCTTCAGTGAGTTAGGAACAACCAAATGTAGAAAGTCTGTCGTTCCATCCTCTATCTTCACCTGAATAGGGAGCCCAAGAGAATCCCTTAGTGGGGGAGCCCTAGTCCTGGGACATAGTCCTCCCTTACCTGGGGAAAATGTGCTCTCCAACTTCCATCCCACAACTGTCAGGACTTAATGGTCAAATTAGTCATTGACCCCCTCTTATGTCACTACAATATCCTAACACCCGGACCTCCCCTATTAAACAACCACCTCACTTCCCCATGGGAGATCTTTCCCACTGCATTCAAGTGCAAATGCTCAATGGAGAAAAAAGATCTGATGTAATCGCCCAAGAACAAGAATTCTTGAAAGGTTAAACTTTTTCATCCAGTCAACGGTGTACCCTTTTTCGTCTTTTATAGACACTGTTGCTGATGCCCCCCGCACCCTCAATCTCTCAAAAAAGGGGCATTGCAGGTTTCCCGAAGATCCAATGTGCAGTTTGGGATCTATCTTTAGGGTGTGGCCTCCCATACTTGCTGTTGGGTTTATGTAATTTAAACACTTGGCTCTAAACTTCCATTTGAATTGAGCAGATGCAACCAAGGGTTAACTTATCGTTTGCACACATTATGACTCTTAACCACTGCCGAATTGCTTCCCACTGCATTGCCAGTTACCATTCAAGCATGATCAGCTAGGTTGTGTCTGTCCACACCTTTGTAACAGATGGTTAGTCCAAGCCATGGACTGCTGTGACCTTGGAAGCAAATTACTTGATGGACCATTTTTGGGGCAATTGGTTTATAACGATCCTATTTAGGAAAAGACTATTTTTGATTCCAAAGGGCTGTCCTGTAAAAACCTGTATTTCTTTTTATTTGTGGTTGGCCTTATTTTTGACCTGGAAAAGCTTTCTTACCCACTATTTCTCTTCGACAGGCGGTTCCTTCGCCTCATTAACTTCCTTTCATCTCCATCTGTCCCATAGTCTACTCCCTTGGCTACCTTGCTCTTTTCCTTCCCCCTCTGCCCCACCTCAAGCTCCCTCCACACCTCTGCAGGGGGTATCTCTGATTTGTTACCTTCCCTGAAAGGTCTTTGAGGCTGGCAACATTCATCTTGCCACTCAACTCTCGCTTTGCTGTCAAACACTCGTGACATCTGCCACCTTCTAGAAGAACTTGACCTTGATGTCCTCTGTCCTCGGTCTTACCGAGATTTGGTTCATGACCAGCTCTGTCACAAGCTTTGACACTCTCCTCCATGATGGCTACAAGATCCCCCTCCGTGCAGCCATGATCTTCCCAGAGTGGATTCCTGCCTCTATCATCCCCACTCAGACTTACTCCTCTTTTGATTGCCCTCTGTTTCATGAAGCGGGTGTCGGTCGAGGCTTTCGCTGCCACCTTCTGCCCCTCCCCCCCTCTGTCCCTGCTCTACTCTATTTCTGCTACTCTTGATTCTTTTGCCCCTGTCATGAGGATCCGTTTGAAGTCCAAAGCCAAGTGCAATTCTTGGTATGACTCTGACCAAGCTACACTTAAACTTAAGTGTAGGGCGGCTGAGAGGAAATGGAGGGCTTCTTGTTCATCCTCTGACAAACTGGCCTGCCGCCTGCTCCAAAGGCAATACTGACTCTGTCTGCACCAAGAAGAGATTCAATCCTGTGTGTCTGCGGCATCTAACAACTCTTCAGAACGCTTCAAAATCTGTAAGGAGCTGGCCAACACTGCTGTCTCCACCCCTCCTCTCCCCTCCCTGGCTCTTTGCAATGCCCTTGCCTCTCAATTTACCTCTAAAACCCAGGACATCTTGACTACTCTCTCCACCGCTGCCCCTTTTCTCCCCTCTGTCTCTGCTTGCTGACCCTACATCAGCTACCACCTCACTCTTTCTACTCCATTGCTCTTTTCTCCACTGATGAGGTTGCTAGACCAATCTGATCTATGAAAGCCTCATCAAAACAGGTCGATCCCTGTTCCTCTAAAACCATTAAGGACCACATCAATGCCCTCAACCCGGCCCGTTCCCAATTTCTACAACCTCTCCTTAGCCTCTGGATCTTTCCTTTCCCCCTTGAAGCACTCCCTTGTGCCTCTCCTCAAACCCACAGCGATCCTTCGTCTGGCCAACTATCACCCAATTTCCATTACTCCCTTTTTGGGTGAACTCCTGGAAAAGCTGGCCATCTTTCAGCTTAACCTTTATTCTGATTCTGTTGGGTCTCTCCATGACCACCAATTTGGCTTTAGGGCTGCCAGAATCATGGAAACTGCTCTCCTGAACATCTGTGAAGATTTGCTCTCCAACCTTGACTCCACATTCCCTCTGTTCTCATCCTACTCGATCTCCTCTGCCTTTGACACAGTCAACCATACCACCCTGCTCAACAGTCTGTGACAACCTGGGTATCACCATTCAGGCTCTGACCTGGCTGACCTCCTTCCTCTCTGATCGATTTCCCAGGTACAACTTGGATCCATCCTATACTCTATCTCCCTATCGACCTGTGGTGTTCCCCAGGGGTCTAACCTCTCGTCCTGGTTTTTCAACCAATACCTGGCAACTCTCGCCTACTGCATTTCCATTTTCTGCTCAAATTTCCAGTGCCATGCTGATGACACCCAACTCATTTTCAGGCTTCGCTCGCCCACCTCCTCTATGTCCCTCATCTGTCTAATCGCCATTCAAAATTGGTGTGCTGCCAACTATATTTGTCTAAATACCAACAAGACTGAGATCCTCCTCATCGGTACACCATCCCTTTCCCCTCTGGCTGGCCTCCCTTGACTCTCCTCCTACCCCTACCTGCGAGGCTAAGAACCTCAGTCATCTTTGACTCCACACTTTCCTTCTTCTGCCCACATCTGACGTATCTAAAAAGTCAAACTTCTTACTGCGCCTCCTTGGATGTACTCTGCCTTTCCTCTCCTTCCCTCAGAAGCTGTGTCTCCCAAGCTCTGGTTCTCTCTAGGTTGGATTACTGTAGCAACCTCCTCCACTCTCTGCCCTCTACAACTAATCCTGAACAGGACTGCAAGACTTGTCCTTGGCCGCAAGCCCGGGGATTTATCTCTACAGCTTTGAAATCCCTTAGTTGGCTCCAAGTGGATGCAAGGATTACAGTTAAAACACTCTGCATTGTCCACAAGGCTTTCTGTGGCCTGGGTCTAAAATAATTTTAACTATCCCTCCGTAAATGCCTCCCCTCCCGAGCCCTTCTCTCCTCCTAAATCCCTCAGGGTCCGTCGTTTTTCAAAGAAACAAGCTAGCAGTAGATCTCTCTTCAGCTGGGGCCTCCCTTTGGAACAGCCACCCTGCCACCTTGAAACTTCAAGAGAAGAATCTCTGGTTCCGGAAGCACCCCAAGACCCTCCTCTTTGTTTCTGCCTTTGCCCCTCTTCTCCCCTGCTGATCCTTTTTCTCTCTCGGCACTGTGCACCTAGCCACCCTCTGTCCTTCGGGCCCAGGTACCTGGTCACCCTGCCCCCTCCTGCACTCTCTGGGCCACTCCTTGCACTGGTTTCTGTACCCATACAGTGCCCCACCCACTTTTGCACTTAAGATATAACCTGTCTGCTTAACCTAGCTCTTGCAACTGGCTCGCTGCATTACCACTGTTTATTGCCTTTATTATTTACTTTACTTATTATAATGTATTCTCTGCTTTGTTCGTCAATTTCCACTTCTCCCCGCTTCCATGCACTTGCGCGTTCTAAATGTCACTGGGCCTAATAAGAGTTGTTTTTATTCTCCCCTGTTCCCTCCCTTTGCCTGTTCGCGCTCTGAAAGACTTGTGTACGAGCGTGATATAAATAAAATATTTCATTTCAAGTGCAAAGTCAGTTTTACAATTCTTTCATTAGACTTCTCTCCTGAGATGGAACGAAGTGTTACCTTTCAAAGTCCCACTGACTTCATCAGATGGTGCAGTGTGAAATGATTAGTAAAGAGGGAGCCACCCATCCACAATACATTTTCAAAACTATAAGAAAAGCAAGGAGCGTTTTAAACTTGTCTGTAGGAACAGTATGTATGGAATGTGGTTCTGGAATTTGCATTTTTGAGCGACCATAAAACTCCTGGAAGTAGGGATCCCATAACAGTTTGACTAAAGTGTACATTTCCACCGGGGAATTTGATTTTTAAAAATCCTTTTAAAATGGATGTAACTGTTCAGTTAGGACCAGGCAATCTTAAACCGTGCGGGGAGGATACCTTGGGGGCAACGTGTTTGGTCTTGGAAGCAAGACCATGCAGAAAATGTACTGTGGCTTTCTCTTTACTAATCGTTAGCTTAAACATGAGGCATTTACTGGTTTTGTTTTTGTATAGATGGAATTGCAGGCAGTTGAAGATAATTTGCGTCTTCTGTGTCTGGGGTGCTAATGCAGCAAAGGCATACTGGTCAACTGTTAAAAGCCAGGAAGAGGTCCTTCGGGCAACAATCAGTGGGAGTAAGGTAGCTGGTGCACCAGTATAGATGCACACGTTTGTATAGTGACTCGGTCCGGTCATACATGTATAAACCATGCTTTGCGATTGTGGTGAAGGGTGTTTGGCATGGCATTCTAGTTATACCTCATCTGATCCTATTGTTTATTTTGCAAGAATTGCTAAAGTTGTATTCCTTTCTTTTGCACTGTTTGTCTACGCTGTACGTCTTTAAAGATATTATCTCTTATTGTTGGTGCTTGCTTCCTACGCTGGTTTGGGATTTCCCTTAGAACTACTTTTGTACAGTAATTTCTGTTTTCATCGGACTTTCTCACGCCAAACATTATATTGAAAACCTTTCATTTTGCGCCTTTGGCACCCTATATTAAGAATAGTCTGCAGGCAGTGGTCTGGCGTATGTTTTCAAACAGGAATTTACTTTAGATGAGCTGCATCTGGTATTCTTTGGATGCAGTTGTTGGGCAGGCACAAGTCTTTATAAACAGCGGTTATTTTATTTGCCTTTTAAGGTTCAAGCTTTCCTAGTTTACCATAACTAAAAACATTGAAAAATAAAAAAAAACAATTGCTTTAGCTATATATAGGTATAGAATTGTAACTATTCAGTTAAATACTGATAACATTTTGTGCATCATTTGTGGTGCTGCATAGATTAGCATTTTTAAGTGTCATTTGGCTTTACAATGGATACAAACTCCTATGTCCCGTCCACTTTTCTCCGGACATGCTGTCCTTTGGGACGCACAGAAGCACTTTTACTAGCATCAAAATGTTTACTTTTTTGTTTACGCTGGGCCACCACACGTGACTGTAGCGCCACCCTCCTGAGCTCCGCATCGCACTTCAGTCCTTTTCTCCACGCAGTCAGATGCACTTGCATCACGGAATATTTTTATTTTTGTTCCCTTGTCCTTCAGTTCTGCTCCAGTTACACAGTAATCACTACTTCTGTCTATGCTTGTGCATCAGGCATCCGTATCCTGTTCATCCTGCGAACTCCTCTTTGTGAGGGCGGATCCCCCACTCTTTGCCTGGAGTGCTTAGTTTCCCTCACCGTCCGGGCACTCCATCAGTTTGTCCAGTAGGAGGAGGTGTTTCAACGCGTTCTTTCACCACATTTATAGCAGTTCATTGAAGAAAAAAGGAGATGACCAGTAAGTTTGTTCCTTTTCAGGGCACCCCGGCGATGGGACTCTTTCCTGGGTTCTTCTGGGTCCAGGAGGGGCTCGAGCAGCTCTATTACCAGGGTTCTCCCTGTGGCGTCATGAAAGGGATATAACGGGTGCACCAGAGTTTCCTCGGAGGACCCCTGTAAAGGTGCTGCCAAGACCGGATCTTCATCCGAGATTCCCCTTTTGGGGGATAAGGTTAGGCCCAGTTCTTCGTGCACTTTCTTCACTGGAGTCGGCCATGAGGTTTCTGCATCTGGAACAAAATGCACCAAGTCTCGGCTCGAGGTCCCTTTCAAGGTGACTAAACGTACCGGGGTTACTCCCATAATTCTCCTTCTTGGGGCTAGACCAGCAAGATTGAGGGGCCCCCTTTGAGGGTCCTGGCTTCAGAGGGTGACTCCAAGTCTTCCCACACTCAGACTGGTGGTGAAACCAATCCTTGTGGGGGGCAAAGAAGCCGGTCACGCACCATAAGTCTGCTAGTACCGGCTCTACCGAGGGTCCCCTATTTGGGGCTAATTTATCAGCAGTCCCTAAGGTGACCCAGAAACACTCGATCTGCTAGCACCGTTTCTGCTGAGGTTCATTGCCAAAAGGGTAAGCTGGCACACAAGACCCTTGATTCCCCTGTCGTGACCACTGCCTCACTTAACACCTATGATGCAGTTCACCTCAGGCGTTGACAAAATGGCGGTCCAACCCCGGGGTCCTGAGGGGCCTGTTTTTGGGGTAGAGTAGCCTTCTTCAAATTTTGTGGATAATATAAAAACCTGTTCCACCATCCAATGGATTGGCATGCTTTGGCTCCGCTGCTGCATAGACTCTCTCCCTCCTGCGTCCACGCCTTTGATCTACGTGGATCCATTTGGTGGAGGACCATCCTGGCAACCATCCTTTTTACGATCCTGGGGGTATGCCCCTACCAAGCGGCCTGTGCCCACTCCAGTGCCTAAGCCCTAATCTAAGGATACATTTTTGGCAAGTTTCAGATGCTTGCCAATGAAGGTGTACTTTAAGGATTTAAGGAAATGTATCTTCAGTCGCTTGAACGTGCTCCAGCAATCCCTATTCAGGTCCTGGTAGTGCCGCCACTTCCACCTCTTCCTGTGGGGACTCCTTCCCCACTGCCTCCACTTACCCCTGTGGAATATGACTCTGGTTGCTCAGTTAACTGTACCTTGAGGGCCTGAGGTGCTGTGTGGCGGAACAATCGTCTGCTCCCGCCTCACTGGATGAGGACCAGGTGGACCAGGACGGCGACGGCTCGCCACGCTCTTAAAGCATTTCACGACCGGGTGCTGGATATCCCAATACCTGAGCCCCCAGCTCCAGAAGAGTGGGTACTTTCTGGAGCTTTCACTCTTTTTTGACACAAGAGCGCACCGGCCTGTTCCTTCAGAAGGACGTTCTGGCCGAAGCCTAGAAGGTCTGGGAAAAACCTTTTGCCGGGCAGCACCTAACCAGGGAAATGGACGCTCGCTACAAGCTTCATGCTCTGAGGACATATGCTTGTCTGCATGCCAACGCCCCTCGTTGGGGGTGGCAGCAGCTACGCTGCAGTCAAAGCCGGCCTCTACATCCTCCACTGCAGCATCTTGGATCCTTTCCAAGGAGGACAAGCTTTTTGACACCATTTGGGGTGGGGGGTTGGGGGATCGGGGGGGGGTTCCAATTCGGTTCTTCAGCTGCTGGCTGCTGCCAATGTCAAACTGTTGAAGGAGCTAGCCGAGTTCCAGGAATGTGTTCCTCCTGATAAGCTTGAATACTTCAAGGGCGTCTTATCTGATGCCAGGGTTCTGGCACAGGATCTACTTGAGGCTGCGGCCCATCATGTAGACACTTCCGCTTCAGGCCTTATGATCTGTTTAGACCTCTACCGTCAAGCGTGACTGCATGCTACTAAGTTCTCGAAGGAAGTTCAGGACAAGGTGCTTCATCTCGCCTTCGAGGGTAAACTCCTCCATGGATGAGGAATTCACAAAGACCAAGGCAAGTACTCAAACTGCCAAGTCATTGTCCCTAGACACCTCTGCCAAGAATATTGCCAAACTCCAAATTGTTCAAAATAACGCACTCAGAGCCGCCATGGGTCTCTCGCGCAAACAACACATCTCTGAACTTAGGAGACAAGTCCACTGGCTTCCAGTTAAACAAAGGACCCTCTTTAAAGCCCTGGCTCGCAAATGTTTCCATGACCTCACCCCTCCCTACCTAGCACTAAGGATCACCAAGCCCACCACCCACAAACCATCCAGATCCCAGTACTCAAACCTATTGTCTGTTCCCAGCACTTGCAAAGCTTGTGCGGGTGGTTCCAGCTTCCCCACAGTAGCCCCCACCCTCTGGAATGCTCTACCACCCCACCTCAGGGTTATTGACTCCCACTCTCTTCCATAAAGCCATCAAGACAAACCTCTTTGTCTGATCTGTTTTTAAGCTTTGATATGCTGTACCATGTAACTCCTTAATGAGAACACGTTATTTTATTGGGCGGCTTCATTGTAACCCTCAGGTAAGCATCTTAATCTCTGATTTAGTGCCTCGATGCCTGCGGGCTGTAGCACGCTCTAGAAATACAAATAAGTTGTCGGTCCTTGCGAAAACTCCAGCAAAAGCACCTTTTACTCTGCCGTGCACGCAGAGCAGATGTTTGAGCTGGTGGGCGCTGCCTAAACATCATCACCAAGGTGGCTGGTTTTTCTCTCTGCCAACAGCCTCCTCTTCAGGAGCGGGTGGTCTCTCCACTGATAAACATCTAAATGTTTCCATTGGTCACACGACTCTGGTGGGAGGACGAATTTCGCCTGATCTGGGGGTGTGGCTGACCATCACAGAAGACCAGTGGGTTTAGTCAGTTGCTCATGCGGGCTTCTGCTTGCCCCCGCCCCTACTCCCCCCCCCCCCCCCTCCTCTCCAGCAGACCTGGTTGCCCTCCCTCAGAGCTGATGTACAGAAACTTTAGACCTCAGAGCGATGCAACCTGTTCCCTGAAGGGGAGGGCGATTTTACTACTGCCTGTTCAGTGCCCAATGTGGCTGGCCTGTGCGCTATCATCTACCTTTTCAAGTTGAATCTCTTTTTACCCCAAGAGAAATTCAAGATGATTACTCCATGCTAGATAAAGTGCTCTCTCCGGATGGGTGATTGGCTCAGTGTGGTAGACATTCAGGATGCATACATGCACATCCTGTTATGGACCCCACATCGAAAATATCTGCGGTGGGGACGGAGCCCTTCCAGTATCGTGTGCTTCCATTTGGTCTCAGCAAAGAGGTGTGCCTTTGGAGCTGCTGGTCCCAGGCTACAGAACCAGATTCCAAGATGATTCTGGTACCTTCCTGTATGACGGTGGATCTTCAATGGTGGTCGTCCACCAGCAACCTCTGTGGGAACGCCCTTCCAGGAGCCCTGCCCACAAGTGACGGTTACTACAGACTCTTCCCCTCTGGGGTGGGGTGCAACACTGTCACCTCGAGGTGTAAGATTTGTGGACGCCTCAAGACAGATCATTCCATGTCTATTACGGAGCTCCTGGCAGTTTTTCTGGCGCTCGGTTCGAATTCGCACAGACAAATTCCATAGCGATGTTCTTAATCAACACACGGGGGCGCACCACGTCTCCCCTTCTGGTGGACCTTGCTATCAAAATTTGGAAATCCAACACAATCTGGCTCCAAGCTGTGCACGTTCCGGGTCACATCAATGTGTCTGCAGACTCCCTCAGCCGCTTATCTGCGGCAAGTTATGAGTGGTAGATGAACACCGGTGTTCTCACCAAGATCTTTCATCAGTGCGGTGCTCCAGAAGTGGACCTCTTTGCAAAATCATCGAACGGGAAACTTCCTCTGTATGCTTCCAGGGACAGGCTTGGGGTGTCTTCTTTCATCGGTCACTTTGGAAACTCAGGAGTACATCGAACTGCACTCTCCCCTTCATAGCTCTTTGGGGCCAGCCAGGTTCTGGTTTTCAGAACTGCAGCACCTGTCTGTGTCCTCCCCGATGAGGTTGCCGCAGATTACAGACCTTCACCAGAGCAATAGCCAGTTTTGGACCCCTCCCCACAATCGTGCAGCTTGGCTGCCTTGTGCCCGAGTTCCAATCATTGGCGCATTTCAACCTCTGTGAGGACAACATGCGTATAATTAAAGCGGCACAAACGCCCTTCGAGAGAGCTCACTACAGGAGCAAGTGACTTTTTGTCATTGGTGTCTGGCCAAAGAGCTTGATCCAAGGCATGCTTCTATTGATACTGTTGTATTTGCATCTGACCTTGCAGCATCTGGCATACATGTCAAATCATGCAGGACATATTTGTCCGCCATTGCGGCATACCCATCTATTTTCGTGGGCTTATCCAGTCGTCAAGACACTTTGCATGGCTTCATCTTTCCGCTGTTTCGGGCCCCTCATCCCAAATGGGATCTTAACTAATGGCCACTACCAAACTCAAGTACATGTCTTGGAAGGTGGCTTTTTTAATTGCAGTAACATCTGGAAGACTAAGTGAGCTTCAAGCTCTTTCTGTGGAACATCTGTTCCTTAACTTTTTTTCATAAGGATAAGGTTGTGCTTCGCACTCACCCCCTTCCTCCCTAAAGTGGTTTCTGAATTCCATCTGAATGTCACGACCCTCGCCCAAAACCCCCTCTGGCAAACCCATTGGCCTGGTGGAGTCAGGACTCGGGCCTCTAGAGCCTAGCTTCCTTTTCAAACGCCCTCATGGGGCCAGTCCTGGCGCCTATGGCGCCAGGTTCATACACCATGAAAAACAATGTGCTTGGGAACTACTTTATTGTACTGTCAGCCAACATGGAGGCATCCACATAGCTTGGTTCCTAAGAACCAAGCTATGCGGTCTAGTGTTTTGGGAGTGATAGCCTAGGGACTACTTTACCAGGACTATTTTGTTGGGGCTATTTAAACCTCACCCGAGCAAGACAACACGCTTCGCGTTACTTTGCAGCTTGCAACGTGATGCTCACCGTGTCCAGCTATTCCCTCGAACCTCGGAGAAGCAGAACCTGCAAGGAGACAAAAGGAACATCATTAGCAGCAGCATCTTACCTGCAGTCTTCATCTTTAAACACTCGCATCTACTGAGAACAGCTTCCTTGAATCCGCATGCCTCTCGGACAGAACGACCTGAAAGAGGAAGATGGAGGTAACATTAAAGAAAGCAGTAGAGACATTTACAAATTACGAACTGCTCAAAAGGCTTACCTGGCTGGTCAACTCTCGGCTGGCACCACTCCGGACATTCCACTCGCGCTGAAGAACACTGCGACCTACAAGGAAGGAAAACGAGTTTAGCAAAGGCTAGACTTCGCTGCACTGCGCATAGCGCTTACTTACCGCATCATAGCGCTCTTAATGCGCCGTCATTTACCAGTGGGGCTCAACCAAGCCAGTTTGCCGCGCTGAAGCTCCGCATTTTAAACAAAGGCATGCAGGATAGCAACAAAACAGCAAGAAGACCTACCTGAACAATATCAAACGGGCCGGCGTCAGTGAAGTAACTGGACCGCACTTGCCCATGAAAGACACCGCCCCCCTGCAAAGAAGGCAGGACGGAAAGCACGCCTAATTCTACCACAAGGCAGAACCTTCCCCGCAGACCACATCAGGGCAAAGCTGAGAAGCATACCAGCGAGTAACCCGGCTGGGTGGCGTCCCTGTGGATACCAGGTGAGCGTAACACTGAACCAGTCAGTATCTTTACCGGTCTTCTTCCCAAACCAGGTTTCTGATGCCGAGCAGGGCCTGCACAACTTAGACGTCAGATTAATTCTGAAGTTTTCGCTCGATAGAACGAGCAAACTCTGAAGCGCTTCACAACTCAGTTACGTTTGGTGACCCAAAAGTTAAACCAGCCTCAAAAGCATCCATCTCCTGCTGGGTATCTTAATGTTTTTCCAAGGCCTGCAAGATTCAAGGCTTTCAACCACCAAAGGGCATTCATGCACATCTGGTCTGTGGCAAAACACTGTTATTGCCTTCCGAAAGTACTTCCCTTGGGAGTCAATTGCCAAGGCAGTTACATGGGCCTCCCCATCGGCTTTTTGCAAACATTGCTGTCTCAACCTGAGCTCCCGGGCTGATGCCCAATTTGGCCAGGGAGTTCTCAATTTATTCCAATAAGGGCAATTTCCATCCACCTGTAATACCTATGGTCAGTGCTTGGTGAATCTCCCACAAGTACAGAGGAAAGGGCACGGGACTTTGCAGTATGACAGTTCAGTTACTCACTGTAGTGACAACCTTACTCCTAGACTCCTTTTCCCCATACGCCCGCCTGCTGTCCCCTCTAATAAGTATCCCCTGTTGTTGCTAAATGGTCCTAGGCCAGGGTGATGCACAGGGCAGAGCTCAGGAGGGCAGGGCTACAGTTGTGTGCAGTTGCCCAGTGTAAAAATAAAGACCACATTTTTTGTTGTTGACGCAAAAGTGCTCCGGTCCCATCTCGAAGGACGTAATGTCCCACAAGTATGGAGGAAAGGGGACTATGGGCTTAGGAGTAAGGTAGTCACTACAGTGAGTAACTTTGTCATTGGAGTTTGGGGGATGGGGGTGGGAGGAGGGGGTCGGCCTGCCAACATTTGTTCTATGGGACACTATACTATAAGATAGTTAATTGTTTTTTTTTTTGTATTACATTTTTTAAAGTTATTTTCGAATCTTGGTTAAACAATTTATCCTATTCATTTGACTTATTTTTGTTGGTTGTACAATTTGCGTGGCTTGTTTGTGTTCAGGTGACTTAATTGGATGGGTTATTGATGAGCAGTAGACCACATTTGAACCAGTTGCACTGACCAATGCCGCCTTTCTTGGACTGTCCCATTGCTACTAGGGGAAATTGCCAAATGGTGAGAGCTCCAACGATGGCAGTGCTCTAGAATTACCTGTTTAAAACGTTTCGCTGTGGGGGTTGGGGGGAGTGGCTGGGTTAATTTCTGTATTTTTGAAGGCACAGTTTGTTTATCGAGGGCAGCCATGTGGGCCATGTTACTTCCGACATGGCAGCTGCCATGTGTTAATGATATTAAAAAGTTGACTAAATTGATAGTTAAATTTTTTTTTTTTTACTACAGATTTAAATGTTACATTTTTGTACTTAAAATAAACAAGTTAATGCAATTACGTTTTGTTTGAAAATGTCTGCTACTTGCTTGTGGGTTTGGGCGTCTGGTGTTTTCTGCTGTAAGTACCTGATAGGTGCTGTAGTAAGCTGTGATTGGTTCGGCAGCATGTGATTGTTTTTTTTTGCTTTTGGGAAATGTTTGTCCTGTTGCGAATGGCCTTAACGTTTCTGTAACCTTGCCCATTATGTCTAAGAAGGATGGAAGTAAGGTATATGGTTCTAGCACCAGTAACGGCACGTCTCATTGCACACTGCACATAGAATAGTTTCAGTGCCCAGAGCATACCTGCCTACACTCCAAAATGAAAAACCCTATCTACTTCACCAGAATGCCCCGTCCACATGTTCGCAAGGTCACGCTCACACGTTGCGATGTATTTGTGTTTGACAGGATTGTAATAAGCATCAAACGTGCAAAAAGATAATAACAAATATATATTGAAATGTGAACATGTATGTAAACGGAGTGCATTAACAACGTGATAATGAAATCTCTCGCAACACCCCACAGTAACTTTTTTTTTTTTTAAATCCACATGTGCCTTAGCGAGGCCATAATGTCTGCCCTTCATTACAGTTAACTCGCTTGGAAAGCAAACATGGGCGCATTGGGGATGGCGAAGGGGGGGGGGAGGGCGGAGTGGGGGGGGGGTTGGGGGAGGGAAACAGCAAAGAAACATTCACTCCTATCAGATATGCTGTTAAAAGGCACCAACGGACACAGCAGTACTTGCCGGTATTGCATGCATGGCAGGAAAGGAATCGAAGCACACAAATCTAGTGGAGACGCAGGTATAGCCGGATAAACCCAGAGACCAGACAAAGAGTGTAAAAACCGGCAGTATCTGGATGAAACCAGGAGCTTAGGCAAGTATGGCCCCGAGTTCCGAAGTACCCATCAGTGCGTCCACACTGAACATAGCATTATACAGCACAGTCGTGCGCAGTTCCCATCCCTGTGCAGATCCGATCAACCTTTTGTGGCATCAGTATCATGCGCCCAACAGTCCAATTTCTTTTCCTGCTATTGAGCTGGCCATGTGCACCCTCTGTGTTTTTTGGGGGGGGGGGGGGGGGACAGAAGTAGCTGCATTTTTAATTCTTCACATGATTATCAGTTGCTTGCCCTGCTCCTGGCAACTAGCTAACTATATTGATTGGCAGTTTGAAATTCATTGTAGTTTGACCAATCCGGTGTGGGCAAATAGTTCAGTTTCTTACTGCCGCAGGGGTACTTTCTTACATTATAGAAGTGCGATGTCTTGCGTCTGCATCGCTTTTCGACCTGTAGAGGTTAATTGCTGGTTATCTTGTAGCCCATCTACATTTATAAATTAGTAAGCAGAGTCAAGAAGCCCTCTAGTCTGTGCTGCTCGCGGCAGTGAAACTAGCCCATAGGTTCTTCTCTTGTTAGTGCAAGGCGATGGCTGGGATGGTGCTACTGCAATAGGATTTTAGGACCGAGTGGCAGGAAAGAAAAGGTCAACTGCCAGATTTAGATGTTCAGCTCATTAGCTCTTCTGGAGGTGGAACACAGATTCCTGCAGGGCGGACTGAGAGAAGGCAAACCTAACAAGTTAACTTCTCCATCATGTGGTGACCCCTGGGTCTGGGGGACAGAGCGCTGCTCCGTCTCGTTCTGGCCCATTATCTGCGTTGCATAGAAAAATGTCAATTGTTGACTAACTCTTTGGTTGTCAGTTAATTGAACTGGGAATGATGGTTTGAGTGCACCCCAGTTTGAGAATTCTGGAATACCCAGATTTGGCAGCTGGCAGAAATGAAGAGACAGGAAACTGGGACACGGGGGGGGGGGGGGGGGGATTAGGGTCCATGTTTAAGGCTTCCGCAGCTAAGGTATTGACTGGGCAATTTAAGAAGCTGGGGAAAGTTAAGAGTATAATTTGTCTTGACTCCTTAGACATGCTTTCAAAGAGAACACTTTGCTGAACTATATTCCCACACATTCCAATATTCGCTTCCTCTGTGATTGCTGATTTAAGCGCAGTGGTAGGAATTTCGCTACAAGGTTTCTTACTGAAAAGGCAGGTACTGAACGGACCCATGTAGCGCATCAGCGAGGGCCAAACTGGCACTAGGCGTAGTTGGCTTGATCAAATGCAAAGCTGGTGGCACGGCTCAAAGCGGGACGGTTTTTACTTTTGGGAGGGTATGTAGTCTTCAGTGCAACTTGGAGCCATGTGTGAATCGAGAACACCTGGCTTATAAATACGGTTTACACTGCTAATTGGACAGTATGGTCCTGGGAATTCATTTTTTGAATGGATTGTGTCCTCTGACCTATTCCTTATCTTTGATAGATCATCTCCCAGCTTGCTGGCCTCAGAATTTTTTTTTTCAGTAGAGGGTTCTGCGTGCTGATGTCCCTCGAGCCGATGTCCCTCGAAGGCCTCTATCGGGGCCGACGTCACCACACGTATAAATACTCGTGCAGCGTCCGTTGCTCAGTTCCGTTTTTCCGCGCTTCGTGGGGCCTAGGAATATCATTGCTCAGTTCTTCAGTCAAATATATCGATATATTCCTCGTGAATACAGACTTACTCGATTGCTTCCTCACCCGAACCGACAACTCCACGGTCCGGCTTCAAAAAATGTCGAGACTGTGTAAAGAAAATGTTGACGGATCCTCACAGGATCTGTTTGTGGTGCCTGGGAATCGAGCACCATTGTTCGGAGTGCGAGGACTGCATGTCCATGACGGCGAAAGCCTTGAAGGAGCGTAAGGGGAAGCCCGAGAGAGGTAAGGCAGTTAAAATTTCTTCGAAAGTTTCCTCGGTGGAGTCGAGACATTCGTCTGATCGCCATCATAAGATGTTCTAGATCTCGAAGCAGTTCCCATCATTCTTCGAGATCTAAGCATTCAAAAAAGAGAAGTCGAAGATCCCCTTCCTCGTCTTCGTCTTCCGTTTCCCCAAAAAGAGTCTCCTGTCCCACAAAACATAGCTCTCGGGCTGAGTGGGAGGAATTCAGGAAAAAGATGCTAAGTGTCTTCGAGAAAGCGGCCTCGACCCCCTCGAAGACTGCGGAGGGTGATACCCTGGGTGAAAGACCTGAAAAATCAAAAAGCCGCGAGTCGCAGTACCCGGCGAAAGAAGCCACTCGAGAGCGTCACGAACCTTCGAGTAAAGGCGAAGTTGCGTCTTCGACGCTGTCGTCGAGGATCCGTTCAACACACATCGGCGTCGTCGACGCCGTTATCGAAGGGTTCTTCGACGCACAGGTCAGTCGAGTCGATGCCGTCTTCGACACCGAGAAAGGACAAACTCACGGCCACTTCACAGCCAGTGGCCATACCCAGAGCCTCGAGCACGAGAATGTCGTTGACAACCTCGAGTAGAATCCTGATACTCAAGTTCATCGAGGCCTCTACCACCTTTCTCAATGCCTTTTTCGATGGCTTCGAAGCGTTTAACGTCTGCGTTTTCTCAGCCAATCATGACAAATCTGGCTCCTTCTGCTCTGGAAATGGGATTTATACCAATTTCAAGACCTGACCACTCCAGGGTCTGAACTTCTATTTATGAAGAAGGGGAGGATTCAGATCAGGAAAGGCCTTTTGAGTTGCAGGGATCTGCAACTCCTGCACTAGAGGAATTTGCCTCTGAGGAAGGTAGGTTGAAAGACCTCCATGAAACCCTACAGGAAGCAAGTGGGTTGGACACTTCCCCAGAAGTGGAATTTGCTACACCAGACCCAGGGGAACATGCTAAAACCCCTTACAGGACCTTGATGGCAAGGATAATAGTTAATGGGATGGTCCACACCCTCACCTGCTTTTCAGCAAGACGACCTCAGACATCTTGGTCAAAGGTCCACAGGAGGATCCTGTAGTGCCATGTCATGCGGCATTACAAGAATATTGGCAAACTGGGTAACACCTGAGGTTATCTCAGCAGTTAACAAGAAACTATCAGCTAAATCTCGGGTGTCTTCTGCTGACCCTGAATATTTATCCAAACACCCAACTCCGGAGAGTCTGGTTGTTCAGGCAGCTACTTCAGCAGGTAGTAAATTGGCTTACCTTACTGTTCCCCAGGACAGGTATGGTAAGAGATATGACTCTATGGCCAAAAAAGTATTTTCCGCATGTAGCATGGCGTTGAAATCCATCAATGCTACTTGTACGCTCGCAAGGTTCAGCCACACACTTTGGGAGTGTGCTTCATCAGAGGCTGACTGCCTTCCGGCGGGAGAAGAAAGGGAAGCGTTTCTCAACATCATTAAGGATGGTAAGGACGCAATGTGCGAATCCCTTCAAACTGGCATCGATTCTGCTGACAGTATCAGCAGGGCCATGGCGGCAAGTACAACAACCAGGAGATTTGCTTGGTTGTAAAAGTCTGGTGTTGCTCCAGATGTGCAAAGCAGACTCTTGAATATGCCCTTTGACAGCTCTTCTTTGTTTGGTAAGAAGGCGGACGACAGTTTAGAAAAACTACAAACATCAAAGGCAGCAGCTAAATCCTTAGGAGCTGCAATCCGTCAGACACCATATTGCCCCTCGGGAACCTCTTGGAGAGGTAAGTCCTTTCGCTTCTATTCCGCATTCGGAAAGGGCAGAGGCCAGCACATTCTATCCATATTGCAGAGGGAGCTATTTAAGCACCACCGCCACTGGAACGTGTTCCTTGTGTCTGCTCTGCTGACGGCAGGTAACGCTACATGCGTTTCTCCTCACAGAACCTGTAAAAGGAGATGGAGACCTTAGTTTTACAGCAAAATTACAGAGTTCAATGAGTCAATAGAAAGGACTTGCCTGTCTAAGGCTGTCTCCGAAGCAACTAGGTTCCGTCAGAAGTTTCACTCACTGCTGCAGCAACTTCAGTCCCCCGTCTTCGTAGTTGCAGCAATTTTAGTCTCTTCTGCAGCCACCGCATCTTCCAAAGGTATTTTTCCTCAGCTTTCCGAAAACCTGCAGACAACAGGTTTTTAAAATAACAAATTGAATAGTTAAAGAAAGAAGTTTACTAAGCATTTTACGTACCTGAAAGTTCAAGTTTTCACCTCGGTTGTTTCTGCGCGCTTCCCTGAAGGCTTCAGTTGCTCCGTATAAGCGAACTTAGGTTTTAAAACGTATTGTCATCCTGAGTAACTCCGCAGCCATAATTCCTTTTCCTAAATTTAGAGGACTTGCAAAAGAAAGAAAGAGCAAGTTATTAGAGAAATCTCCAACGTAGGAATTAATCCAAGCCCTAAAGATTACACTATTTTCTCTAGCTACTTACCCAAAGTCTCATTCTTAAAGTTAAGACATTTTGTGACGAGACTATAGAATACTTCAGCTACCCAAGTTGCCATTGTTTATTCATCTTCACACGCCCCTGTAGAAAAGCAGGATGGTGCGCTCCACAAAAAATTCACAGGTGTGAAGGGAGACATTAAAAGAGTACACATCTAATGCAGTAGTATCTTGGTCATTAGATGTTAAAGCGTTCTATTGTTATTGTTTAAACCGAAAGAGAATCCAAGAGAATCCAAAAAGATCAAGCACCAGGTCCACCGGCTCTGAAGGCATTACGCTCCCGAGGAGTCCAGGTAAGTGCTACAATCTGCCTATCTTCCAAGTTCAGCCGTCACCTAATTCAGCATGCCTGTGCCACAAGAAAATGAGCTTTTGTGTCTCCAAATAAAACTCCCACTAAATCCCATCCCATCTCATATGAAATGTTTGTGCCCTCTCCACCCCGGCTGCCTGTTGTATCTTAGGTTCTTTCCCTCTTAACCTGTGGCTTACTGTTTCCATTTGCTGCATTGATTCATTCCCCTGATTGCTGCTAGGCCGCCTGGTGAATTCATGTGTATTGTGCAATCCCCCTCGCCTGCTCTCCAGCCCCCTTTAAACTATGGTGCCCGCCATCGTTCCTATCCACTCTTAATTGCTATTCTTTCACATTTCATACCCCTCTCGAAGGAAAACATTTACAAAAGCACTCCTGGTCTCCAACCCAGGATTACCCATTGCTGACACGCATGTCTGTGCTTCTTCCAGGCAGACTATAACTGACATCCTCTTTGCTACCCCCTCTCCTGCCTTTTTGACTACCCACAGACAAGTCAATCCCCTCCCCTTTCGTCACCTCCCCCATTAATGGTGGCACCAGATGGGAATTGCTTTTGGCACATCATCCAGATGCATCATTAATGTCTACCAGGCACTATCAGGGCCCTGGGCTCTCAACCTTCTTGATGGGCGTCTTCCCCCTCTCATTAACCTACTACCTTCAGCTGACACTCCTCTCTTCCACCCCTCCTGGCCTCCTCGCCCCACCAGGGATGTCCCTCGTCCCTGTACTCTGCATCAGAAGACCTTTTAAAGGTGGCAACCAACCTGCTTCACCTTGTTATCCACATACTCCTATGTCCCGTCCCTTTTCCTCCATACTTGTGGGACATTCTGCCCTTCGGGGTGGGACCGGAGCACTTTAGTAAAAAGCATGAGACATTTGGATTTTTGTCCTTTTTATTTTTACATGGGGTACCGCCGGTGGACGTAACCCTGCCCTCCTGAGCTCTGCCCTGCACATTGCCCTTCCGTCCTTTTCTCCACGGGGTTGGGGCTGGACGCACTAGCATCACTGGGAATGTCTTTTTCCCTTTGTCCTTCCTTCCTGCTCCGGTTCCAGTCATCTAGTCCTCGGTCTATACCAGAGCATCTGGGATTTATGTCCTGTTTATGCGAATGTTATTTCTCGAGGGCGCATCCCCACTCTTTGCTTGGTGTCTAGGGCTGGAACATCGCTAGGACTTGTGTTTTTATTGCGATTCTCTCTGTCTGGGCACTCCAGCGTCGTCTTTGTTGGGAGGAGGGGTTTCAACGCGTTCCTCCACTGCATTTTCAGCTATTCATCGACGAAAAGAAACACCCAGTAAGTTCTTTACTTTTAGGGCACCCCGGCCAGGGGACTCCTTCCCTGGGTCTTCCAGGACCAGGAGGTGCTTGAGTAGCTCTGTTACCAGCGGCATCCCTGAGGTGCCCCACAAGGGTTCCAATAGGCACACTGGAGGTTCCTCCGAGGGTTCCTGCAGTGGGCCTGCCAATACCGGGCACTGTTGCGAGGTTCACTGTTTGGGTGCTAAAGTTCAGCCTAGTTCTTCTGTGGCTCTGGATACTGGGGTTCATCCTGAGAGCTCAATTTCTGGAGCTTTCCACACCAAGTCACAGCTTGAGGCCTCTCTTGAAGGAGCTGTACGTCCCAGGTTAGATTCAGAGGTTCCTCTTCTTGGGGCTAAATCCAGTACCGACGTTGGGGAGAACCTCTTTGAGAGTCCTGTCTGTGAGGTACATTCCTCAACTGTCCCACGCTCAGGGTTGAGGTGGTACCGGTTCTGTCGAGGGTGCAAAGAAACAGTCACACACAATGGGCCTTAGAGTACCAGCTCTGCCGAGGTTCCTCTTCTGGAGGCTAATTCTGTGACTGTACCTAGGATGTCCAGTAAACATCTTAGATCTCCACCCCACTGGGAGGGGTGCTTTCTGGAGCCTTTACTCTTGTCACCTCAGGAGTGCACCGGCCTGTTCCTCCAGGGCGACTTTTTGGCTGGGGCCTGTAAAGTCTGGGGCAAACCCCATACCGGGCTGCATCTCAACAAGAGGATTGGCGCTTGATATAAGCTTCACGATTTGGAAGATAGAACCTTGTCGGCTTGTCCGCTCCCATCGTCAACAGTGGTGGCAGCAGCCACCTTCCAGTCCAAGCCGGACTCGGCATCCTGTATGGCAGCGGCCCAAATCCTCTCCAAAGAGGATAAACTCATTGACGTCTTTGGCCAGAAAGTCTCTTTCAGTTTTGGCGCTCCAACTTCGTCAAGCTAACACTGAGCTCATCCTGGCAGCAGCCAATCTTAGACTGTGGAAAGAGCTAGCAGATTTCCAGGAATTTATTCCTGCGGATAGGTTAAACGACTTCAAAACCAATCTGTTGGTACAGGATATACTGGAAGCTGCGGCACATCACATAGATACCTCCGCTCGAGACCTTCTGGTCAGGGTTGACCTCTCCCGCCAAGCGTGGCTCCATGCAACGAAGTTCTCACAGGAAGTGCAGGACAAGGTGCTGGACCTTCCTTTTGATGGCAAGGAACTGTTACTTTTCTCCACAGATGATCTCACAAAGACTAAGGCGAGTACTCAAACTGCCAAATCTTTACTAGTCCTGGCGAAAGCTCCAGCTAAGGCCACTTGTACACAGAGGTCTGGGTTCCAAACTCAGTCCTTCTCTGGGTTCAGGGGGTTTCGGGATCGCAGTGCGCACTGATCTGAAGCTCCGGTTGGCGAGCCCCGCCGAAATTAACGGCAAGGTAGTCAGTTTTTCTCTCGGCTATCGGCCTCCTCTCCAGGGACAGGTGGTCTCCATGCCGACAAATCATCCAAATGATATTTTTTGTTGGTTGCACGAAACTCTGGTGGAAGGACGAATGTCATCTCACCTGACGTGGCAGACCATCACTAAAGACCGTTAGGTTTTGTCCATCAATTGGGCGGGCTTCTGCTTGCCCCCCCCCCCCCTCCTTTCAATCCTCCCTTACAGCAGAATGGGTCGCCCTTCCTCCGAGCAGAGGTCCAGAAACGTCTGGACCTCGGAGCGGTGGAGCCTGTTCCTCCTGAGGGAGCAGGGGGAGGGCTAGTATGCATGTCTGTTCAGTGCTCAACCAGGCGGACCTGCGCACTATCCTCCAACTTTACCAGTTCAATCTTTTTTTTTTTCCAAAAGAAACTCAAGATAACGCCTTGCCAAATAAAGTACTCTCTCCAGAAGGGTGACTGGCTCAGCGTAGTGGACCTTCAGGACCCATACATGCACATCCTGATATGGAGCACACACCGGAAATATCTGCAGTTCTCCCTGGGAGAGGAACACTTCCAGTTGTGTGCTCCCTTTTGGTCTCATCTCGGTCCTGCATGTCTTTATGAAGATATCGGTCATAGCAGCTTTCCTCAGACTGCAGGGGCTTCATGTATATCCATATTTGGGCGATTGGCTCCTGTGCAGTCCTTGCCCAGACAGCATTGATCAATCTCCAGTCTCTACTCCAGCTCCTGTTCCACCTTGTGCTGTCTGTGAACTGGCAAAAATCGTCTGACGGTCTCTCGACCTGATTTTCCTTGTTTTCCATTGGAATACAGTCAGTACCAAGGTGTTCCTAATGGCGGACAGGATTGCAGACCTATCAACCATGTCTGCTCTTCCTCCAGTCTTCGCACATGACGGCTTGGTGGTACCAAAGACTTCTGGAACTCATGGCTTCTTGCATGCTAGCCCTTCCTCTTGCACGTCTGAAGATGAGGCGTACTCTGCTGGCCCTTCAGAGCTGTTGGTCTCAGGCTTAGGACGCGAATTCCAAGATGATCCCTGTACCGTCCTGCATGAAAGCGAATCTACAATGGTGGTCCTTCAACCTTTCAGTGGAGGCCTCCTTCCAGGAGCCCTGCCCACAAATGACTGTTACCACGGACCCTCCCTTCTGGGGTGGGGTGCAACGCAACCGTGGTGACAGTCATTTGCACAGACAATTCGCACAGACAATTCTGTGGCGATGTTTTACATCAACAAGTAGGTTGGCACCAAGTCACCACTCCTTGTGGATCTAGCCTTAAAAATTCTGGACTGGGCCATTCAGCACAAGGTTTGGCTCCTGGCTGTACACATGCCGGGTCACATGAATGTAACTGCAGACTCACTCAGCCGCCGGTCAGCAGCCAGTTACGAGTGGGATTCGAACAGCGATGTTCTCCAACATTTTTCGTGAATGGGGCACTCCAGAAGTGGACCTCTTTGCGACTTTTTCAAACGGGAAATTTCCTCTGTATGCATCCAGAGATGGTCTCAGGGTGTCTACCCTGGGAGACGCTCTTGAGATTCCGTGGCGTAACATGAAGGCATATGCCTTTCCTCCATTGCCTCTGATTCATCGGTCACTCTGCAAGCTCAGGAATGCATCGAATTGCTCTCTCATCTTCATAGCTCCTTGGTGGCCGGCCAGATTCTGGTTTTTAGAACTTAAGCGCTGTCGATTCTTCCTCCAAACAGATTGCCGCTGATTCCTGACCACCTTCACCAGAGCGATCACCAGCTTTGGCACCCCTCCCCAAAATCATTCAGCCTGGTGCCTTAATTCAGATCTTTAGCACAGTTTAATTTGTCAGACAACATGCGCATTACGCAAGCGGCCAATGGTGCCTAGCTAAATAGCTTGATCCCAGGCACGCTACGGTTAACACTGTGCTATCATTTGTGTTTTACCTCGCAGCTTCAGATATTCATGTCTTGTCAGGCAGGACTTATCACCATTTCGGCCTACCTGTCCACGGACAGCTGTTCCTTTTCATTGACTAATCCAGTCATTAAGAGGCATTTTGCAGGTCTTCATTTCTTCCCGCCGGTGTGCACCCCTCATCCCAAGTGGGATTTGAATGTGGTCCTCACCGCGTTATGCCATAAACCATTTGAACCCATGGCCACTACTGAAATCCCTTATTGTTGGAAGATTGCTTTTTTGATCGTAGTGACATCAGCGAGTAAGTGAGCTCCAAGCTCTTACTGTGGAACATCCGTTCCTCACTTCACATAAAGATGTTTCACACTCGTGCTTCCTTCCTGCCTAAGATGGATACCGATTTTCATTTGAACCATTCTTTCTCCTGAGCTGCCTTTTTTTCCCTAATCCGGCAACACAACCTGGATGTCAGGCGAACCCTGAAACTTTACCTCGATGGAACAAGTGAACTCAGGGGCTCCTCAAAACTGTCACATTCGGAGACCCGAAAGGGAAACCGGCTTCCAAAGTAACTATCTCCCGATGGATTGCCTCGTGCATTTCAGAAACCTATAGCATTCAACCTCCGAAAGGCATCCATGCTCCTCTTGTACATACCAAAGCAGCTGCTATGTGGGCCTCCCCATCAGCTTTTTGTAAGCATTACTGCTTGGACTTCAGCTCCAGGGCTGATGCCCAATTTGGCCAGGCTGTTCTTAAGTACTTATTCCTGTAAAGGGGTTTTCCATCCACCAGATTTAACTGTTGTGTGTGCTTGGGGAATCTCCCACAAGTTTGGAGGAAAGGGGACGGGACGTAGGAGTATAAATTACTCACCGTAGTGACTACCTTAAACCTAGTCCATTTTCCCCTTTCCTCCATACACCCGCCGTCCCCTCTAAAAAGTATCCTCTATTGTTGCTTAAATGGTCTCAGAACTGGTGTTAAAAAAGGACTGAAGGGCGATGCGTGGGGCGGAGCTCAGGCAGGTGGTGTTACGGCCACATGCGGTACCCCGCGTAAAAATAAAAGGACAAAAATCAATCTTTGCTTTTTACAAAAGTGCTCCGGTCCCGTCCCACAAGTATGGAGGAAAGGGGTCTATGGACTAGGAGTAAGATGGTCACTACGGTGAGTAACTTTATTATTTTATACCCTTCAGCGGACCATAGTACTATAGTATATTACGGAGCACGCAAGAGCTTTGCTTGCCAATTGGTGATGTACAGTAGAACATCAGGATGTAATGAAATGCTGTGCTCCACCCCAGAAAGAACAAGGCCACCTAGATCTCCATCCATTGTAATCCTGACTGCCAGTGGTTCTCTGGACTTTAATTAGAATGGCGGTGATGAAGGGCATCCTTATTGATGCCCTGTATATAATGCAAACATGGCAGGGGGTGTAACCATTAGTAACCACTGATGCAAATGGATTGGAGTAATAACTTGACCATGTCCAGGAAGTATCCCTGGATGCCGAATTTTGACAAAACCAATAACTTCTAATCGGAGCAAACCTTATCAAATGTTTATTCAGCATCGAGGGACAGCATTCCATTCTCTGGGTCTGCCCAAATAGCAATGACGTTCAGCAGTCGCCTTATTTTATCGCTATAGTGTCTGTTGCGTATAAAACCCATCTGATCCTAATGGACTACGCGAGGAAGCAGCGGCTAGGCACTTGGCCAGAATCTTTTTACCACAGTTAATGATTGAAATAGGCCTATATGCGTTGCATTCTGTGGGGTCTTTATCAGCCTTGGGGACAACTGTAATATTGGCAGTAAGCATCGAGCTTGGAAGGAATTTCGCTTCCCTTGTTTCATAGAACACTGTTGCCAGCCTGGGCACGAGCATCTTTACCAGACCCTTCAGCGAGACAGCCATCGGGTGAGCGGTTGGGTTCCGCCATTAAAGTATTGGGCCCACCTATAAAAGTATTTCGACTGGATTGTCTCCTTGAGTATTCCTTATCTTTGATATTTCCCAATATCTAGCTTGCTGCTTCGGAAACCATTTTTTCCCAGTAGTGTGTTGTGCGTCGATGCCTGTTGACAATGTCCCTCCGAGGCCTCCGTGCCGATATCCACGTCATCACAGGTAAAAGTAGCGCACGCAGCGTCCGTTGCTAAGTTCTGTTTTTCAGCGCTTCACAGCTTCGGGAACGCAGTAGTCAGTTCAGTGAACTTCAAAATCCTTCGATTTTTCTGTGAAAATCTCAGCGAAACTCTACGAATATGGCTTTGACGCCCCAGTCCGGATTTAAAAAATTGAGAGACTTGGGGAAAGATGTCTGATGGATCCACACAGGGTCTGTTTGTGTTGCCTTGGGGCAGAGGAGCCATGCTCTGAATGAGACGAGTGGATGTCCATGACAGCCAAGGACTTGAGGGATTGCAGAGGGAAGCTCGAGAGAGGTAGGCCACAAAAGTCCATTACCCCTTCTAAACATACTTCAGATGAGTCAAGACCATCGTCTCCTTGTCACAAAAAACACTCCCGGTCACGCTCTAGAAGTGGATCACACCATTCTTCCACTTTGACACAGTAAGAAAAGGTGCCATAGGTTGCAGTCTAGCTCATCCTCCAGAGGGTTACTTGTCCAAAGAAAAACAATTCCCTGGCACAGTGGGAGGAATTGTGCAAAAGAAAGTTAAAGGTGTTCGAGAACGGGGCCTTGCCCCCCCTCGAAGACACCTAGAGGCGATGCCCCTAAAATAAAACACAGAAGCCGTGAGTAGTCTACCTCGGCTGAGGAGATTCCTCGAGGGCATGAAAATCCCTTGAGTCATCACTATCGACTCAATAAAGCTAAGTCAGAGTGCGTCATCGGCGCCTCTGTCGAAGTCGCGACACCTCGTGTGAGGAATCTAAATTAAAACCTGTACAAATGGCTTTGCATGAAGCAAGTGGAATTGATACTGCCCCAGAAGCTTTGGAAAGCCTGATCAGGAGATCACACTGAAAGCAATTACTGGTTGCTATGTATAGGGTGATGGAGTATATGGGGTGGTCTAGGCCCGCACCTGTGTTCGAACAAGATGGCCTGACGGATATATTCAACAAGGCACCGCAGTAGGGCCCTATAGTCCCTTTTCACAAGGTTTTACATAAAAGGCAATCTACCAACTGGAAAACACTGCAGATGATCCCTGGAGTTAACAAGAGATGGACAGCAAAATATAGATCATCTGCCTCGGATCCTCGATCTCAAACGTCTGGTTGTGCAGGCTGCATCTTCTGGAAAGCAAAATGCATACCCTATCCCTCAGGATCGTGACAACAAGAAATTAGATGTCATGGCCAAGAAAGCTTTCTCAGCATGCAGCAGGAGGCATGGCACTAAAGTCTGCTAATGCCACATGCACGCTGGTGAGATTCATGCACACCCTTTGGGATTGTGTTTCGATGGCGGCTGACCATATCCCCGAAGGGGAAGAAAGAGATTGTTTCTTGAACCTGATCAAGGATGGAAAGGACGCCATGTGAGGGTCCCTCCAAACCGGTCTCTACTCTGTTCACAGCATCAGCAGAGCAATGGTGGCTAGTACAGTGATCCGCAGATTTGCGTGTTTTCAGAAGTCGCAATTTGCCCCAGACGTACAGTCCAGGCTTCTCAACATGTCCTTTGATGGCACACCTATTTGGAAGTAAAGCTGATGAAAGTTTGGAGAAGCTGTAAACTTCCAAGGCGGCAGCCAAATCCCTTGGAGCTGTAATGAGGCCAACTCCAAACCGCCCCACAGGTGCGCCCTGGAGTGGTGGGTTCTTTGGCTATTCTGCATTCGGAAAAGGCAGAGGACAGCCAGCTCAAAGAGGTCAGACGTTTTTCCCTGTGGTGGATGGGGTAGAGGTACTAAGACTGCAACAGCAGGTGCTGCTTTACCCTCAACATCTATATCAGCCCCCCAAAACCTCTGAGGTCTTCCAACACAAAACATCGGTAGGAGGCATATTAACTCAACATTTGACAGAATTGCAGGCTATTGCTTCAGATGCTTGGGTATTGAAGACAATCGCCCAAGGTTACTGTCTGCCTTTCCTACAAACACCTCAGTCATCCACTGGGAGACAACTCTTTGAACAGTCCGGATCTGCTCCTTATGCAGGAGATTTTAACCCTGCTAGAGAAAGGTGCTATAGAACCAGTACTTGTAGCGGAGAGGAACAAGGGTTGGTACACTCCACATTTTTCTAATACCGAAAAAAGACAGAGGATTGAGACCCATCTTGGACTTGAGAGACTTGAACAAGTTCCTGAGGAAGGACAAGCTCAAGATGGTGACTCTTACTCAAATCCTTCAGGCCGTCCAACTTCAGGATTGGTTGGTATCATTGGACCTTGAGGAGGCTTACGTTCATGTGCCTATCCATCCCAAGCACAGAGTACCTGAGGTTCGCCATTAGCAACTTGCATTATCGGTTTCGGGTTCTGCCATTTGGGCTAACCTCCACCTGAGGGTTTTCACCAAGTTAATGATGGTTGCGGCAGCGAGTCTTGGGTGGGGGGTGAGGGGGATTCATGTCTACCCCTACCTAGACGATTGGTTGATCAGGGCCAACTCCCTGGAACAAGCCCAACATAATCTAATTTACATGTGCCACTCCCTCCACAGACTGGGCTTCTCCCTCAACTTCAAGAAGTCCCACATGATACCATCACAAAGGCTCCAGTTAATTTGAGCAGTCCTGGATACATCCCTCTGAAAAGCCTTCCCACCAGACGTGAGGGCTGAAGACATTCTACAGATGGTGACAAAGTTCCAGAATGCCCAACATCTTCCAGCCTTCGACTTTGAGGTTGCTTGGCCTCAAGGCATCCTGCATTTTTCTGGTGCCAAAGGCTCGGCTGAGAATGAGATCCCTTCAATGGGCTCTCGGAACAAATGGTCTGTTCTCGGGAACGATGTCAGACCTCCTACAAATCCCACACGGTCGTACTGGACCTTCAGTGGTGGACCTGCCCGGAGAACATCTTGAGGGGAACCTTTTTGGCAACCAAGGCTAGAGATAACCGTAGTGGTAGTGACGGATGCCTCAGACATGGGGAGCTCATACCAACGATTTGACCATCCGCTGTCATTGGTCTCAATCGGAGTCCAAACTACATACCAACCTTTTAGAGCTGAGCGCCGTCAGACTAGCCTTGAAGGTTTTCCTCCCATCAGTACGGGGATATGACGGACAACACAGTGGTCATGTACTTACTCAACAAAAGAGGTGTAGGGTCACTGCCACTGTGCAGAGAGGCAATGCAGCTATGTGCTGGGCAATACAAGAAGGAATCTCCATGGGCAGTGCACCTAGCAGAGAGAACACAACGCCGGACGCTCTGAGCAGGCAGAGTGCAGTCTCCCACAAGTGGGAACTAGCTCAGGAAGTCCTTCAAGAGATCACCCTTTGGGGAACCCCTCAAGTGAATCTGTTCATGACTAGTGCCAACAGGAAGTGCGAACTGTACTGCTCCAGGGAATTTCCCCCGGGAGGAGCTCTAGGAGATGCGTTCGTGGTGGACTGGGAATTTCCACTCTATGCGTTTCCTCCAGTCCCCGTCATACTCTTATGTCCTGTCCCCTTTCCTCCATACTGCATGGGCGTCCCTTCTAAGGGACGGGAGATGGAACATTTTTCACCAGAAACAACCTTCTTCCCCAATAAATTTAGAGGTGCGCAGGGGTGCAGCCCTAGGAGCATGTGCTGCCCTGACACCGGCTGCTGGCGCCACACCTCAGTCCCCTTTTCTGCGTTGACAGGAACAGGCCGAATTCACCAGCGCTCCTGGGTTTGGCTTCGGCCATGTAATTCCACAAGCAGATATTCTCTTGTCTTTTTATCATTCAGGTACTCGGCCCTCAGGCGTCACGCTCATCCCTGGCGCATGTCGACTTCTACAGGGTTCAGCAGGTGTCCATTCTGCGATGGGCTCTTTCCAACTAAACACCCCCGTGCCCTCTGCCTACAATGCCTTGGCCCAGACCAGGGCTGGCAAGCTTTTACCGTGTGTGTGATGCGTTCTTCTCGAGGTCTCTGAAGATCAGACTAGCCAGGTGGAGGGAGCTCTTCCAGAAGTCACCTCCAGAGGACCTAAAGGACTTTGTCTATCATCAATCCAAGCCCAAGGTAGGGCTGCTCTTTTCCAGTGCTCCCCGCAAGGTACTCTCCTTTCCAAGGACTCGCCCGCGTGGAAGGACCGCTCAGGTACTCATACCAGCACGAGTAGCAAGGCTATCCCAGCTAGCTACCTGCCGACCGCCAAGAGAGAACCAGGCCTCGGCCTGAGGAACAGGGTAGGCCTAATGATCCACACTCGAGAGTCCTGGCCTGGGCTAAGCCCAGCGAGCCAAGCAACACGACGCAGGCACTTGGAAGGCAGCTTGACAAGATGGCGGCCGTGCCAGACATTTCTGACATCCACCCGATACCGCACCACGACAGGGAGCAGGTGGAAGAATGTGTAAGGTGGGACTTGTCAACCATGTACGTGGCCTACTGCCTACCCTTCATTTGCGCAAGGCAGGTTTCTGCTGCGTCCGTATTGACAGGGTACGCAACGGCTCCAGCAGCTGCCCCGTCAGTATAGTCTACCACCCCCTCCGGCCTGTGAGATTCTTTTGAAAGGTTTCTCGTGCTCATGAAATCTCCTTGGATTGGGGGGAGGGGGGTCATCCTCTGGGACCCCATTTGGGACATGCTCCCACCAATGGCTCTGGCGCTGTAGGCCCCTGTTAAGCCTCCGCCGCCTGCTCCAGCCCTACTGATTGTGCAGGTGGTTCCGTACTAGCCTGCGGCTCTGGTCTCCACACCAGTCTTTAGCTCCCAGCACCCCTCCACTGGTGCTGGACCAACTGGACCCTCATGTGGACACAGTTGAGTAGGACCCGACACACTCATCGGCCAAGGCCTTCCATGAACGTCTCGCGGGGCTGGCAGAGTACTTGGGCCTTCAACCCGAGGTCGAGCAACCATCAGAGGGAGTCCTCGCCAAAGTCCTTGCACTAGGTCCTGCAGCGAGAACAGGGATCCCGATGCAGAAGGACGTAGTCGCCTTGGCCAAAAAGTGTTGGCTCAAGCCCCACTTGGTCCAGCCGGTCAATCGACGCCTGGATGCCAAGCACAGGCAGATGGAGGGCGATGCACTCTTGCCATCGGTCCACCCTCCACCTCACTCTTCGGTGATCGCTGCGGCATCACTATACTCCAAGCCTCAGTCGCAATCAGCCTCTTCCTCCGCGGCACTGCTGCGTAACGAGGAGAAGCTGTATTCCAACGCGTCACTGCATCTTTGTCAAGCCGATGCCATGCTGGCAGACGTTAACCAGAGGCTTTGGCGGGAAATTGCTGATTTCCTACCAGAGCCTCCGGCGCAGAGCCAATCATGATTACAGGCAGGACTGGCTGAAGCCAAGATGATGGCACAAGACAACAGGGAGTCCACCGTGGCCTACATTGACGCCTCTGGCCGGTCCATCTGTATTGCCACGAACATAAGACAGCCTTGCTCTGTGCTACTAAATTCAACTTAGACGTCCAGCAACTCGTTTTAGACCTTCCGTTTGAAGGGGGTGACCTCTTCCACTCCACCACGGACCAGGAGCTGGACAAAAGGAAAAAAAGCTCACAAACAACCAAGTCTTTATCCATCCTGACACACACCACGCCCAAAACGTACACCCAGTCATATCAGCGTTCGGACAAGGGGCGTACATACGGAGGGGCTCCGTGGCTTCCAAGAGCAGATGTCCAGGCAGCCTGACCGTTCACCGAACCAACATCGGCGCAAACAACAAAAAGGAGGTGGGGGGGGGGGAAGAGTGTAAGGGCTTTTTCCAGTCCCCCTCCTCCGCAACAGCCTCAGAGGGAAAGAACGCATGACACGCCCCTCCGGGGTCCACGTGTCTCCAGTTGGGGGTGGGGGGCAAGCTTGCTCTCCATGCACACCACATCTGGCGCCAGAATGTTGCAGACCCCTGGATCCTCTCAGTAATATCCACAGGGTACCGCCTACCCATCACAGCCTCTCCTCACTCTTCCTCTCAACTCACAGGTTGGGACAGCAAATATTTTGGTGGAGATCCGGTCGTTCCTCCCAGAGAGGCTTGGGCTTGTACTCCAGGATTTTCGCCATTCACAAAAAGAACCAGGCGGGCCTGAGAGTTGTGCTGGAGACCTTTCCACTCTCAGCCTCTCCCTACCTCTACAAAAATTCGAGATGGTTACGCCAGCTTTAATAGCATAGACATTCTGCAGGGGAGATTGGATGTGCTCCCTGGATCTGAAGGACGCGCACTTGCACGACCCGATCTGGCAGCCTCATCGTTCTTTTCTACGATTCAGGATCATGGGCTACCATTTCCAATACAAGGTTCTTCCCTTTGGTCTCAACTTAGCCCCCAGGGTCTTTACCAGGCTGATGAATACTGTGGTGGCCCTGCTCAGCGCCACCACATCTATCGGTACTTCGACTGGCTTGCACGCCCTCATGAACACACTTCACGATCTGGGCTTTTCGCTCAATCTCAAGAAGTCGCAGCCTACACAGACTGACCTTCTTGGGACTCATCTGGAACACAGCCTCAGTTTTTCCTTCGGAGGACAAGATCACGGCCATTAAAAGGGCCCCTGCGTACTTACTCAGCGGAGAAGTGACATCGGCCTGGTAGTACCAGCACCTACTGGGTCTCATGGCAGCTGTCCTATTGGCTGCCCCTCACAAGAGACTCAAGATGAGGAGGCACTTTGCAGCATCATGGAACCAGGAACGGGGCTCTCGGGTGGAGATGATCGTCATCCCGCCTTTTCACCCGGACCTTGCATGGTGGTCCAGGGACTGCCACCTGTGGACGGGCCTGCCCTTTCTGCAATCTACCTTACAGGTCACCATCACGACTGACCACTCTCTCGAGAGATGGGAGGGGGGGCCACCCCGGACAAACACTACATCCATGGCACCTGGACCCGGCGTACCACATCAATTGGCTGGGACTAAAGGCCTTCTGGCTAGCGTTCTGAGCCTTCCTTCCGGTTATCGAGGGCAAGGTGTCATCATCCAGGCAGACAACTCGACCAGCCTGTTCTATGTCAACAAGCGGGGAGGTGCCAGACCACCCCCCCGCTCTCCCCCACACTGTGTAGACTGTCAGTCGGCATGTGGGAATGTGCCCTGTAGAACATCTACCTCATGTCTGTCCACCTTCCTGGAGGCGGACTGGCTCAGGCGGCTGTGAGCAGGCAATTATGAGTAGCAGTTTAAACAACCTCGTACTGCAGGAGAACGTCAGCAGATAAAGACACCCCCAGGTGTGGACCTCTTTGCCCCCTGGGACAAGAGGAAGTGCCAACAGTTTGTTTCCTGGCAGGGCTCCGGCTCCCTGGGTGGCTCATTTCAGATTCAGTGGAACGGCATGACCACATACGCCTTCCCGCCCACTCCGCTGATGCACAGGATGATATGCAAGAGCAAGGAGTCTCACCAAATCTGCGTCATTCCGATAGCTCCATGGTGGCCAGGCCATGGTTCTCAGAACTGCTGTGTCTTGGAGAGGCCTCCTATTCGCCTTCCGACGGGCCCAGCACATCATCTGGTGCAACAGGGGGGCAGGGTCATTCACCCCGCCCCAGAGAACCTAGCTCTCACAGCGTGGTTCCTGAGCAGGGCACGCTAGGACACCTCCACCTGTCCCAGGCTAATCTAGAGATCTTACAGGGCAGCTAGGAGCATAGCTAGCAGGGCCCAGTATAAGAGCAAGTGAGCCAGGTTCTGCCACTGGGCAGACCCTTGCATGTACATTAGACAACGTGCTCTCCTTCTTGGCGAACCTCGCCCACTCGGGCGTGCAGGTAGATATTTGCCAGCCATAGGGGCCTACAGAAACTCTGAGGAAGAGGACTTCTCTTCTTCCAACCCGATGGTTAAGCATCTAACAGGCCTCGCCAGACTCTACCTGCCCATCAAGAGGGCCACACCCCGTATGGGACCTCAATATAGTGTTGGGTGCCCTGGCGCACAAACCATTTGAGCTTGGCATCCGCAGACATCAGGCTGGTCACCATCAAGACAGCCTTACTAGTTGGCCTCACCTTGGCCCGCAGGATAAGCAAAATCCAGGTGCTGGTCGCCTCAGAACCCTATACTATGTTTCACAAGGATAAAGTAGTACTGCAGACACACCCAGCATTCCTACCTAAGGTGCCTTCTATCTGAACGAAAAAATGGTGCTCCCTATGTTTTTTTGCTGAGCCCAAAGATGAGGCACAGAGTTCTGCACTGCCTGGATGTCGGGCGTGCAATGAAATTCTACCTAGACGGGACCAAGGGCTCCTGCAAGTCGGACACACTTCGTGTCACCTTTGGCAGAGCAAGACAGGGATATCAGGCCTCCATAGCCCATTGGATGGTCGCGCCCATCAAAGAAGCTTACGAGGGACAGCATAAACCACTGCCGGCCAACATGCACACCCACGCGGTCAGAGCCAAGGCAACGGCCATCTCATTCCAGTGGCATGTCACCTGGCAAGTCATAAGCAGGGCAGCCACATGGGCTGTACCTTCGGCTTTCTGCAAGCGCTACTGTTTGGATGCCGGCACTAGATCAGACGCAGTGTTCAGACAGGCGGTTCTTAGAAATATGTTTGCTTAAGGAGGGTCTCCTCTCCACCCTGGGGCTACACTCAGTTGTAATCGCCATGCAGTATGGAGGAAAGGGGCGGGACGTAAGATTAATAAGTTACTCACCGTAGTGACTAACGTATTCTTTCCTTTTCCTCCATACAACCCACCAACCCCCCTCCCCCTAATAAAACTTGTGATTGGGCAATGTTAAATCTATTGTCGATGTGTCTATTGGGACTAAGGTGTGGCACTGTCGGGGCAGCACATGCTCCCAGGGCTGCACCCCCGCGTGTCTCTAAATTTAAGGGAATAAGGTTTTTTTTCTGGTGAAAAAAGGTTGTCTCCTGTCCCTTGGAAGGGACGCCCATGCATTATGGAGGAAAGGACTACGAGTATGTTAGTCACTACCGTGAGTAACTTAGAATTTCCTCATGTAATAAGGAGGGTTAAGGGGGTTCAGGAAAACCATGATCCTAATTGCCCCGGATTGGGCCAGGAGAGCGTGGTACCCGGTCCTTCTGGACATGTAGATCTGTCCTCCGATTAGCATTCCACAAACGGAGGATCTACTCTCGCGAGAGGGTCAGGTTCTCCATCTAGATATCAGGACTCTCAGCCTTCACGCATGGTTTCTGAGAGGCTGAGATGCAAAGATTGGGACCTCCCGGATGTCATGGAGGGGTTGCTTTCGGCCAGAAGGCCAGCAACAAAATCCTTAATGCTGCCGATGGAATAAGTTCTGCAGCTGGTGTAGAGACAAGAATGTTGACCCTTTTTCATGCAATACACCGATGGTGTTGTCTTTTCTGTTACACTTAGCAAACCTGGGACTCCAGATTGGTACAACGTTACCTAGCAGCACTTTCCATCTTCAAGCGTACTGTTGAGGAAGTCTTCTACTTTAAAATAACCATACCATTTTTGAAGGGGTTAAATGTTTATCCACCAAACCCCTTTCAGGTGCCCCTGTGGGATCTAAATGTAGTCTTTAATTTTTTAATGGGTACTCCCTTTGAACCTCTTCATTCGTGCCCATTAAGATTATTTTCAAAACGGTCTTTTTGGTGGCAATAACATCTGACCTAAGGGTGAGCGAGTTACAAGCCTTGCAAGCCTCACACTAACTTTCACAAGTACAGAAAAGTAAGTGAAGCCTAATTTTCTTCCCAAGGTAATATCTGAGTTCCACATTACTCCGAGGATAACTTTTTTTTACCTTTTAACCTCCTCCGCAGCAAGGGAAGGAGGAAGAAAGGCTGCAGACTCGATCCAAAGCGTGCCTTGTGTTTTTACATTAGCAGGCTTGCAAATCGGAGACAAATTGGCTCATTTTTAATGGGTTACACAGGTCATAGGTTGGGTCTAGCCATCTCCAAACAAACCATTTCTAGGTGGATAATTTTAACAATTGCAGAATGTTACAAATTGACCGGTAAAGCCCCTGCAGAACACATACAAGCCCAATCAACCAGGGGTATCGCAGCTTCGCTAGTTCTCCAGAGAGGAGTTCCATTAAATATTTGTCCAGCTGCCACATGGTCTGCACACACCTTTACAAAATTCTATAGCCTGGATTCCTCCACTAGCCAAGAATCAAAATTTGGAAAGGCAGTATTGCACTTTGTGCACACTAAATTACTCTGCTTTTACTACCTCCTCCTGTTTATATTACTGCTTTGGGAGAGTATCATAGATGAGGAATACGTGGGAAGACGCAATCCATTTGAAGAACACGTTACCCCTGGCAACATTCTTTCGATTGGATGTTCCTCCAATGTATTCCTTATCGCCCCTCCCTCCCTACCCTGCAGTAAAACGTCCCTTGTGGTTGCAGTCTGTGCTCCCTCAAGGGTAGTAACCGACTAATTTAAGACGCCCTTACGTTTCAAAACAGAACTGAGCCACAGACACTGCACGCGCTACTTATACCTGTGATGACGTAAATATCGCCACTGAGGCCTCCGAGGGAAATTGACTCGATGGGCATCTACGCACAGCGCCATCTACTGGAAAAAGTTTCCCGAAGCAGCATGGTGGATATTGGGAAATGACAAAGATAAGGAATAGGTGGGGTGAACATCCAATCGAATGTTACCAGGGGTAAGTAACTTTTCCTTCTGCACCATGATGGAAGTGACTGTATAATCTGATCAAAGGTTTGTTTGCCTTTGTTGGGCTCAAAGCGTCCTTAGATTTTTTTTTTGTGCCTGTTCTACTTGCTGCAGCTCTTCCAAGTAACTGCCGTTCCATTGCTTGATTTTGTACACCCATCTAGAGATGCATTGTCCCCTTGCCGGCACCCCAATATGTGGTAAAATCGCCATTCAAATTCTCCTCCCAAAACAACTCAGATTACCCTGCCAGATGCTCAACAAAGTCTGGCTATTGTAGTGATGCCAAGTTCAGTCTCCAGGCGGAGCTTGCAGATGGGCGGCTGAAAAGGTGACCTGTAGGACAAAAGGACAACAGGGGTGTGTCCAGGATCGTAATGGTGAGGATATCGCATTGGTCAATAATGGAGAGCATGGAGGACACCTAGAACCAGTAATCTAGGCAGGCATAGCTTTAATGGTCTTGAGGATAAAAAAAAAGTCCCGCCATAGTGTGTCAAACTCTTCCAAGCATCCTGTAATCTAAGAACGTTCATCAGAAGCAAGAGTCTTCGTTTTTTGGGGCATCAAAGTGCACGAGTTGTTTGCTTAGCTTGTGAGAGCTTAACATTTAGATCCCCACCCAGAAATGCTAGAGAATCATATAGGGTGCACATTTCATAAATACATGTTTGTAAAACCCAGCATTATCCTCCATAGGCCCATTTGTATTCAGGGGGGTAATACACTGTTGATATACTGTGCCCTGCACCAGCAGGTACCGTCTCTCAGGATGCACCAAGGTATCCATAGCAACAGACTGGATATACTTGTGTAACAAAATCAACACCCCTCTTGCAGTGAAAGGGCACATGAAATGCCTGGCCCACCCATCCTCTTGCTAATTTACCCAGATTCAGTTTGATTTAGTTGAATCTCCTGACCCTGCTCATCTCTTAAAAGGAAAGTCTGCACCGCTTAATCGGATCACCCAGACCCTGAATGTTCAAAGTTATAAACCCAAGGGTAGCCATATCCAATAGTCTTCCAAGCGTATTGCTTCTATTTCTCAGAAGTCCACTCGGCTGAGCAACATGTGATCCAGCCCCACTTGTGAGCTAAAGTCCCAGATAGCAGAAGACTAGGATCCACCATGTAATGACTGTTCCCATCAATGTGATACCTGTGCACCAAATTAGAGGTTGGAATATTCTACCATATGCACAATCCCCCAACTTAAACCAAAAAAGAAATAAAACCCCAACTTGAAAACCTAATGGGAGAAAATAAAAGAAAGGAACGACGAGATCTTGAAACATTGGGACCGTACTGGGGCCCGCCAAACATGCACTCCAAGCGTTGAATTTCTGGATTGGGGATGCAATCCTAAAGCAAGGATGTCCTGCTTCCCCAGAAATTGCAACACATCCACCGGAATGTCAAATGAATGCCATGGTTTCTTATATTGAAAGCACAAACACTGCCAGGAATTTCTGGGAATATTGATGGTCCGACCCTTTTGAGGGCATTCCAAATTGGGTTTAACTACTGTGCCGCATGGACAACTCTGCTGAAAAATCATTAAAATTCAAAATCTGTGCGCTCATTTGTAACCTACCCATTGCCAGATAGGCCCCCAGCACTAACGGTTGTGCTGGAAGTTTAGAAACAGCACAGTATATTAATTCTTGGCTGTTCCCATTTGGCTGGTTTAGGAATAGGCGCCCTATGTGCCTGCTCAATGATGTCTCGCAGATTTTCAATATGTAATTCAGTCTTGCAGAGTTCAAAAAGCCTTCCATGTCGTTACTTCCAAGTTCTTGGGAACAGCAACCACTGTAATGTTATGGCTGGATTTTTTTTATTGTTTATCTTCACCATTGGCCCCAAGCCACTGGATTTCCTTATTGGCCACTTCAAAGATCAGATGCCATGGTTCGCTGATCATCCTCCACAGCACTTCTTCGCTGCTCGTTCTGTGATACATTTGGCTTTCAGATTGATCCGACAATTGATAGCTTTGATGTCTTTCTTGATATCGTGGACAGTTGTATTCGTCTCTGGCGTGCGCTGGTTAATAGGACTACATCTCAGCTAGCATAGCCTGTAGTTACACGGAGGTGTCCATTTTGTCCACGTATCTGTGGATATACAGGATTTGCCCAATCTTGTGATCCTTGCCTTACAACTGGTTGACCGTGTCGAGCCCAGTTGGTGATGTGGACATACCCAGCAATGCCTGTGTTCTGGAGACGGAGCTCGTCCCAGGATATTGTTTGGTATATAGTACTAGTTGCTAAAATAAGCAGCATGTATCAGTAGGCAAAGGGGCCAGAGAGCATCGCTCCTGGCACAGTGTCTGCCCTAGATCCTCCTAGGTGGCCGTCGAGTGGTGTGCATTGAGAGCAAGTATTGAATACAAGCACCCCCCAAACTGTGTGGATCCCCACTGTCTGAGAGCACAGCAAATAATGCACACCAGCCCAGGATTGTTCCTACAACGAGCAACAATATTAATTTATTCCTGTCATTGGTAACGGCACTTTTCATCATAAGTTTGGTTCCAAAGCGCTGTAGGTTGAACGCCCACGCAGGGGCAGAAGTCCAAAGTATGGGAAATTGTCAGGTTCGATTATGCATGTGTATAGTGGCTATTAAATGTTATGAGGGGTGGGCAAGTCCCTGCTAGCCACCCATGTCTAAAAGGCATTTGGAGGGTTGGAGATGGGTAAACTAGAGAAATAAACTGGAGTGGGGTGTGCAAAAGGATGTAGTCACTTATAGTCACTTACTACAGTTTGAATTTTTGTCGTGAAAGGTAGCTATATTCTTATGATAAAAGTGTTGAGTTTGAAAGTGGATGCGTGCAGCAGTGAGTGTGGCTTTGGGTAATTCCATAAAGGCATGGTGCAAGAGGAACACTGCAATGATTATATTAAAAGGAATTTGTACATTCTGCAAGATTCTAAACATCTGGTTAGGATAGCTTGATGTATGCAGAATGATACAACCTTCATTTATCTAAGTGGCTACATTCTAAAGCCAAAATGACAAGGCTGTATTCTGCCAAAACCCACGTTCCATGTAGTAGACACGTTCTACAATCGCCTAGTCAAATTGGCTACCCTCATAGAATCCACTGGGTGCAGCACCCTGGCCAGCTCCATAACCTTTCAGGTGCTATGTGGAAGCTGTTGCATGCACGAGATCTAGGTGCAGTGGCTGCAATCTGTGCAATACAATGGCTACCCTCACAAATCTGAGAGCAACCAGAGGTCGAAGTGGGCGGGAACGGTGCTCCTATACTTCATTTTTAAGTTTCACTGTTCCTATACTTTTATTTTTTAAAAGAAACCGTTCTGGAATGGTTTCGTTTTAAAAAGAAACCGTTATGGAATGGTTTCGTTTTAAAATAAGTGTAGGAAGATGGAAGCTTGCCCTTCAGTGCACTGCACGGAACATTCCCTTAAATAGCAGGTGTTTGTTGGTTTGGATTGTGTGTGGGAGGGGGGCACAGGGATGGGGTTTGTGGGAGCGGTGCAGGCCGGCAGGAAACGGTTCCACTACTTCTTTTCGTACACTTCGACCACTGAGAGCAACACCCAGATCACCCTTGTGAATTGTTCAAAGTGCATCACATTTGCAAACCGCTCAAGTCCTCGTAAGTGCAACACATTTGATGCCCTTCTGCATTTCATAGAGCTTTAGCATGCTACACTTGGATAATTTATATGTGCTGGACATTGGCCACCCATCTGGACCATCTGATGCAACATATTGTCCAACCACCGAAACCATGTAACTTCAAATTCTCATGCCCAAAATCCATCCAAGTACTATACTTTGCCTATCCCCAATAATGAGTTTGGTTATCTGGCCTTGCATTGCTCAGACAGCAGGTTGGAAACCCTTCTTTCCCACCAAACTCCCTTTTCTCGAGACTGTAAGATCATCCTCTGTGCGCACTCTTTATTACAATCTCCTATTCAGCCATCTAGACATTTTTCCTGCTGCCTATTGGGATTTTATTCCCTCCTTGCCTTTGCAGGCAAACTCCCACCTTTGTTTCTCTACCTCTGGCTCATCTCCTTGAAAGCCAAGTGTGCATAGTCACTTGACATATAGAAGCCTTATCCAATGTCTTTTCATACCCACTCTGCTTACTAAAGGCCTGGTGTCGCGCAACCCTTGTTGAGTTGTCACTATTGGTAGTGGGGGAGTGGTTAATTTTCGACTCTGTGAGAAGTTCAGGGCTTGTTTGAGACTAGTGTAGACCTCTGGGCAAAAGGAGCAGAGATCTGACCAATCCCTCCCTGACTAATGCCTGTCCTTGCCCTGTATCGACGTGCCAGTGAGCATAGAACTGATCATTTTTTATTTTATTGTTTAAAGTGTGGACCTAGCTTGAGAACAGCGGAGCACTGTACAGAGTTTGGGTAGCTGGCATCTCTTAACAGCCTAGTACTGTGAGTTCTGTGTGTGCGTCCATTAGAATTAGTCCTTGGTCGGGTGTTGAGAGCCATGTTTTGAGAGATTTGAGTAATTGGAGAATTGTGGGGGCATTTTGAGCCGACACCAGATCGAATTACAGTGGTTGGGTGCATGACAAGAGAAGGATTGTTTGCGAGTCCTCTTTGCAGACAAATTGTGTTTCAAGCCGGTTGGTAGATTTTGCTGCATGAGAAGCGTCTGCCACCAGATATGTGGCGCTTAGCCACTGTTCAACTTGTGACTTCTTTGTACATCTATACAGTATCCTGGCTGGAGTGGAAGCCAATGTAGTGAAGGTAGGATGGGGCTAATTCGGTCCAATTTCCTTGCTCCCGTAATAAAACATGCTGCAGCGTGGTGGACTGCTTTTAGGGGTGCCAAGTGAGCAGCTGGGAGCCCTGTCTGGAGAGTATTACCCCCCCCCCCCCCCAAATCGATGTGCGAGACCATAAGGGCCTGCACTATGGTTTGGAAGTCATGCAGCGGGATAAAGGGTTTGATTTTCTGAAGGATAGATATTCTCAGCCAGGCTATTTTGGTCACCTTTGCTATGCGTTTCTGGAAGGAGGGACTGCTTGTAACCGTAAAGCATAAGGATTTTGCTTAGTGTGAGTTGTGGATCAAATCCTTCTAGGCGCATATTATTGAACTATTGTTGGACGAGTTCATTTTAAGCAGCTGGACCGAAGAGGAATGCCGTCTTGGTTGGTATTCATTTGAGGTAAGCAGTCTACATGCAAGACTGGATGATGGCTAGATAATCGTGGAGACGAATAATGTCCTGCACACAATTTACGCTCCTGTACAACTGAGAATCGTCAGCGCAATAGTGATTGGCTATATTGATATAGTTGAGGAGAGTGCCCAGAGGCTCCGTGCAAAGGTTAAACATGATGGGTATGAGGATGGAGGCTTGGTGGACTCCACAGGAGAACTGGAGTCAGTTAGAACGCAACAAGTTAATTTTGACAGCCTGTCTACCATAGAGGTAGGAGCCTAACCAATTCAGGCCCGTGCCAGAGAATCCCATCCTGTCTGCAAGGAGGGATAGAAGGATGCAGTGGTAGATGATGTTGAATGCAGTTCAGCAATTCGTCGCCCTTATATATGACTTGGAGGGCATCATCCACCACCTGGATGCTGGCTGTCTCAATGCAACACTTGGGGTGGAACCCTGACTGATAGTCATTTAGGCAGTGGAGCTTTTTGAATCTGAGTAGTTGGATAGCAAATACTTTTTCCAAGGTTTTGCCATTAAACGGGAGGTTTGTAATGGGACTTTAGCTGGCAGGTTGTCTGGATCTAGGGTTTTTTTTCCCCTTCTTCCAAAGAGGTCATTTGAGACCAATCTTGAGGGTGTCTAAGAATCATCCTGTGAAAGTAGACATTGATGATGCTGAGGAGCGCATGAAGCGACAGGCCCGTCAATAGTTTGGTACGATGTACTTACATTGCAGGATGTTTTTTCACTGGTGTTTTACCGCGATTTTGTTAACGAAAAAAACACTGAATTTTTAGGCGTGTTAGACAAATATATATATGGGGTGTGGTGTTCGAGAATAGCAAAAAAATGAAAGGGGCAGGTGGGCTTGGCGGGGGAACCACCCAAAAATAAAACATTTTGCAGATTTTTCATTAAAAAATCTGCAGTAAAAATCCTGCAATGAAATGACATGGAACACAGTAGTTTAATGATGGAGGCCGGAATATCGTCTGAGTAAAAAGTGGGTTTGGGGGATGCAATCATTTTAAGGCGAGCTGGGGGCAAAAGAGGAGCAAATTCGGCCCAGAGGGACAGTGTACGTGCCAGGGTGTAGAGGATGCTAACGCTGTGAGAGGTTGGTTTGATGGCCTGTCTGATTTGGTATTTTTTCAATAAATGTCTTGCTTCTGTATTATTTTTCCTTAGTTGCTGGTACCTCGGTCGGGTTAGGGTTTGGTGCTATGCTTTACTAGTTCAAAGAGGGCTTTGTGATGTATCTTTGAGTGGCATCAACTTCAGGAAGGACACACAGGAACCACTCCAGAGCCAGGTATGTAGAAAAGGTAAGTTGCTTTGTTACAGTTCAAGCATGAAGGTAAGCATGTAGAGCAGCTAATTTTCTTCTACCTCCTCTGGCTCTCTGTCCCCCTAACGGTGAACCCTGGAACTCGCATGCACCTTCCATTCCAGGCCTCACACCACATTCCAAGCTCCTCAGACACACAAGGCTCATCCTGCTAGTTTCTAGGTCACAAAACCTGAGAGATTTGTTGATGTTCAGGTTTTCTGAGATACGGTTTTTGCACCACCATTTCCCTAGGGCTCTGAGCTTTTCTTTGGAGGTTGGGCTGGATGTTTACCACAGGGTGGATGGTTTGGTTTTTAGCCGGCTAGATTTTGGCAGGACACAAGTGTCCACCAGTTTCATATTTGTTGCATAATTCTCAGTTATTCCCTGTGGTGGGGAAATCTGCAACGTTTGCTTCTAGCTCATTGACTGGGAAGGTTTTGAATGAGCAGTGTGGAGTGAGAGGGTGTTCAGCCTGACCTGGAATGGCGGGGTTGTCGGACCAATCGAGTGGGATGGGGTCTGCACAGGTGATACAAGGGGATGATGTGAAGACCAAGTCTAGGGCATTTCCTTGTGTGTGGGGGAGAGCACAATTTGCTTAAGGTCAATGGAATCTGTCAGTGCAAAAAGTGTTGTCAGCCTGTTACTCTTGGATGTTAAAATCACAAAGAGTCATAATTTGAATGTGCTAATTTGGCAGAGGAGCGTACGCTGAAGATGCCTGTAATGAGTCACTCGTGTGAGGTGGTCTGTGGATGAGGTGGAAGGTGATCGATTCCTTGTCTGATCGAGGGAACCGGCAGGCTAGTGATGCAAATGTTTATTCTGGGATAGGGGATAATAGAGCATGGCCAATCGCTCTTGTGGCAGATTGCCACTCCGCCTCCTGCCCTTCCTAGCCGGTCGGCATGTTGGATGCAGTAGACTGTGTAGGACGATGTTGAAAACACGTAGGGAGGATGGGGTAAACCATGTTATATCAATGCAAAGGGCATCAAGGTTGTTGTATGAGATGGGGTCTGTAATCTCTGCAGTGTGAGCGACTGTTCGGCGAGCACTTATCAACGTGTGTGTGTGTGTGTGTGAGAGATTGGGGCAAGGGCACTATTGATGAGGTTCTGCTAGGGTAACTTGCTGGGGCAGCCCAGGTCACTTGGCCATTTGATCCGGAGTGAGTGGGGATGGGCTATGGAGGGAGGAGACAGGGTGATGTCTTTTGGTGAGTAGCAATAGTAGTGATTAGTTTTTATGTGAAATGCAGGATTGAGTCAAGCACTTGGCCCGATCAGGCCCAAACGGGTGAGATCCTTGTCTTTGCATGTCCTTTGCTGAGGAAGCCCAAGGAGGACTAATTAAATAGGTGGTGGGTGGAGCAACTCAGTGGCAGGGCCTGATCACGTGACCAGCAGCCTGCTTGGTGGTTTCAGCATATTGGAGTATGTTTTGACATCTCTCATCTTGCTAACTACCATACTAAGGATGGTGAAATGGGTGACTGCGTTCCTCAAAGTTTAAGATACACTTCCACGGAACCTTAAGTTCTTGTCTCACATAAGCCTTAGCAGGGTATTGTATTTTCTGAATTTCCCCACCGACCCTCTCCATCTGCCAAGCCGCAAATGCTTATTTTGTTTGTTTTCAGGTACACAGCATCTATTTGAGGCAGAGGCAAAGGGGTATCATTGGGAGCTAGAGACACTGGCCCTGTCAGCAAATGGCCAGGGAATAGGAGTGCAGGATTGCAGGTTAGTTTGCTTTCCTTTTATGGCTTACGCCTGCCTTCTCCCTTCTAATAGACTCCTCTCTAACATCACCTACAACATCATTGCAGTGTTCCTCTTGCACCATGCCTTTATGGAATTACCCAAAGCCACACTCACTCCTGCACGCATCCACTTTCAAACTCAACACTTTTATCATAAGAATATAGCTACCTTTCACGACAAAAATTCAAACTGTAGCTACACACAAAAGTGACCTACACAGGCCACCACAGGCCTAGGCACATCAACAAGGCACACCTAAGCTCGTTATTTGTAAATAAATACAAACTCTCCTTCAGCCCTTTCACTCTACCACATCAGCAGCCAACTAGACTCAAAGTGCTATAGTCTTTCGGATCATGGGCTCTTTCCTATGGATTACATGCTCCTAAATGTCTTCCGCCCAACCAACGGAAAGCAGAGTGGCACTCAGCAGCCGGATAAATCCGACTTCTGCCCAACAGCACCACAGGTTTTGTATCTGCATGTCTCACTAATGAACTCGCCCACCCCTTTTCCTCTTAAAGAGCCAAGTGCATCGAGGCCACTAATAGCATCAGATAAGATGCAATACAATTGACTCGTTTTTAGGACCACAGGTCAATCCGCTTTACTCGTTCACACATCCGTTCTTGGCATATTTTGTAAATTATCTTCTCGAGCAGTTGCATGCACTGTTTTCACTAGGGATCCAACTTTGTGCCATGTGAGTCCCCTATTTGTTTTCTTTCAGACACGCTTTTGGAGTCCTTACTTTGACATTATGTTAGGCTATTATTTTCGCCGGAGATGACCAAAAATCGTGTAGTTCTCGGCTAACTAAAATGATTACTGCTCCATTCCTTCAAAAATGGCGTTCTAGTACATCTGACGTGCTCTAATGCATCAGCCTCATCTATTTACTTATTTCAAACGGTCTCCAGCTTTTGGCACACAAGATCCCAAAGGACCCTTTGCCTTGTCGGCCTAGGGCTGGATTCTTAGCTTTGTTTTTATACCTACTGTACAGTTTTTTTTTTTTTTTTTTTTTTTTTTTTTTTTTGGTACACAAATTAACCAATGTGCCAGGTAATTAGTTGTACCGTTTTTAAAGCACAAGCACTCGGTGCATTATTTATTTCCTTTAGTTTACCTACAGGAACCATAACTAAAAATGTTATTTAAATAATTGTATGGGTTGCATTTCTAGTTTGTATATTCCAGAGTTGTTGGCACCCATTGAACACTAAAGCGCACATTTTATTTTTTTTAAACTTTTCTTTATTGGCAAGAAGCAGTAGTTGGCACGGTACATGTTACAGTAACAACACAGATTTCATGTTAAAAGAGTAGGTGACAATGCACAGGCGCATCAGAGAAATCACTCGCGCACATAACAGCAGGTATATTACAGCAGGCCATTCATTTTACAGCATGATCAATCCCCTGCTCAGGAGATGGGGGAGAAGACAGAAGCTCCAAATCAACCCTTCTGTTCAGGTAGCTACAAAACTCAGTCCAAACATTTTTAGGTCTAGCATTCCCAGGCAACATGTTGATTTAGTCCTCCTCACACATTTGTGTCCAGGTGAGGGCTTTCAACCACATCTCTAGTGAGGGGGGGGGGGATCGCCGTTTCCAACACTGCAGAATGCATTTCTTGGCCACAATCGCAGCCACATTCAGGAATCTAGCAGCCTGCTTTGCATCAGTCCCCTCCCAGAGCCCGAATAGTAGAGACAGGGGGTCAGGGTCAACACGGAACCCCACCATCTCAGAGAGAGCCCCAAGCACCGCCTCCCAGAACGGAGCCAATGCCCCACAAGACCAGAACATGTGTGCATGGTCCGCATTGCTGGATCTACATCTGACAGGAGTGGGAGTGGTCCCGTGCAAATTTCCCAACCGCGTGAGGGGTGTAATACAGGCGATTGAGCAACTTGTATTGAACGCATCTGACCCTAGAATTGAGAGAAACCTTGCGTGTATGCATGCACATTTTGGTCCACATACCATCTGTGATGTCCAACCCCAGATCGCGGCTCCAAACATCCCGGACAGCATGGGAGGGTTGCGCAGCTCGCGCCATCAACATTTTATACAGGGCGGACACTATGCCCCTGCCCCCAGCGGAATTCGCAATATAGCAAATCTCGGGGGTCTCGGGGGGAGGGGGGTGTGGGGGGGGATTCAGAGGGGGGGGGGATTATCAGGATACGAAGGCCACATGTCCTGGACAGCCGCTCTGAGGCGAAAGTATTGCAGCAGCTCCAGAGAGGACTTGGAGTGCCCTGGCCTCCATGTATGGGGGGTGATAAATTTCCCATCGGGGAACAGGTCGGAGAATGATCTGTATCCCAGGTCCAACCAGTGACGCATCAACAGCTTATCTTGTGTGGGGGTGAGGCCAGGGAACGACCACAAGGGAAGCCATTTATAGTACGGGGGGGAGCCAGAGTGGGGCATCAGAACCTGTCGCCACGCTCTGATAGTGGAGGCCACCGGGTCAGCGGGGGCGTCCGAGTGATACGAGTGGAAAAGGATAAGAGACATGACATTTACTTACGCAGTCGCGAGGCTCTCAAGCTTAACATGGGGAGGAGGGTCCTGGTACCAGTATGTGGCGTGCTGAGCTTGTGCGGCTATCCAGTACTGAGTAAGATCAGGCGCATTGAAGCCCCCCTTCGCATAGGGCAGAGTCATAAATTGCCACTGCCTACGCACGGCACCGGAATGCCACAGGAAACGAGCGCACCCCGCATGCAGGTCCGCAAAGTATTGTTTTCTGGGCCAGAGTGGGACATTAGCAAATATATATAGGAGCTTTGGGACTATGATCATCTTGATTAGGGACAGCCTCTCTGATAGTGAGAGGGGAAGGTTACACCATCTTTTCATCCGAGTCTCAGTATATTGCGCGGCCGCCCCATAGTTGTCAGCCAATAGCGAGGACTTCGAGAGGGACACCTGGACCCCCAGGTATTTGATGCCCTCGGGGGCCCACTTGAGCGGGAATTCGCATGCAGGTTGGGAAGTTGCGGGTGTGAGGGGAAAGATTTCTGATTTGGTGTAATTTATAGTGAAGCCCGAGAATGTGCCAATTTTGGTTATTTCACGAATGTTCGGGTCAAGATGGACCGATGGGTCTCTAATGTACAAGAGCATGTCGTCCGCATAAAGTGATATGATCTCGGGGGTGTCCTGTAGCCGTATCCCTTTGCGGGTATGGTTGTCTCTGACACTATGCGCCATGGGCTCGATAGCCATCGCGAAAAGGAGGGGAGAAAATGGGCAGCCCTGACGCGTCCCTCTATGGAGGGTGAAGGGAGCTGAAAGATGAGAGTTAACCAGGACTCTGGCAGCGGGGTTAGTATATAGCAGTTTAATGCAGGTCATCATGTATGGGCCGATCCCCATCTTCTCCAGCACCGCCCACAGGTATTGCCATGAGACCATGTCGAACGCCTTTTGGGCGTCTAGCGTCACGGCAACCGCGTTGGCTTTGGGGTCTATCCTAGAGATAACATTGAATAACCGCCGGATGTTTAAGGCAGTGGAGCGGGCAGGAACAAAACCACTTTGATCCGGGTGCATCAGATATTTCATGATGGGGAGGAACCTATTTGCTATGACCTTGGTGAAAACTTTGGTGTCTGTATTGATGAGGGACGGGGGTCTGTAGGAGCCGCATTCATCAAGAGGCTTACCCGGCTTGGGGAGCACAGTGATGACAACCTCACGCAGGGACTGGGGAAGGGTGGCAAGGCGCAGCGACTCGACCCAAACCTCATGAAGTTGCGGGGCAAGAAGGGCAACGTGCTCTTGATAGAACTCGGCAGTTAGGCCATCTGGGCCGGGAGCTTTCCCCTTAGGGAGGGCGGAGATGACCGAGGCAATCTCATCGAGGGTGAAGGGTGTATCTAATTGTTCTTTAGTAGCTAAAGATATGAGGGACATTGGGATGCGATCGAGGAGGGCATTCAGGTCCTGCGGGCTGTGCTCCCGCTGTCGGGCATAGAGGGTAGCGTAAAAATCTGCGACGGTCTCAAGAATGGTCCGATCGGACCAATGCCGCACTCCGTTATTTTCGATGACACTATCAATCCGGGCTCTGCCTCCCTCGGACCGGAAAAGACGGGCAAGGGTACGACCCGGCCTCTCCCCCTCCCCCTACCTCCGGGCAGCAACCGGCCGGGCAAGGTATCTTATCTCGCTGAGGGCAAGGGACTCAAACCCATCCAGTTCAGAACGTATCTCTGCCAGCTTCGGCGGGGAAGGGGAGGCAGAATACTCACGCTCAAGCCCCCTAAGTCTGGCCTCAGAGCGGCGTAAAGAGTTTCTAATATCTTTCAGGGCCCCAGCCTCCCTGGAAATACACATGCCTCTAATGAAAGCCTTGAATGCCTCCCATCTCACCCCATCCGTTGTGTCATGTTGTTTGTTATTATCAAAAAACGAGGTGATATCGGCGAGGATGTCGGCCCTGAAGACAATATCCTGAAGCGCCTCTGACTTAAAGTGCCAGTTAGAGTGACGGGGGAGGGCCGGGTGCAGAGCTATGTCCAATGTGATCGGTGAGTGGTCGGACAGCGTGCGTGGCAGGATCTGTGTGGCAAGTGTTTTGGCCATGAGCCCGGCAGAGAGAAGGAAGAGATCGATTCTGGAGTGACTGTTGTGGGCAGAGGAGTAAAATGTAAACTCTTTAGACAATAGGTAGAATGCTGCCCAGGCATCGACCAGACCAGCTGTTACCATGTGTGCATGGAGGCGGCGAGCAGCCCTGGACACCACCCTGGGTGCAGTTCCGGATCTGTCCAACTCGGAGTCTAGGATGAGATTCATGTACCCCCCCCCCCCCCCCAAATAATTGGAACCCCGACATATCTTCGGAGGATGTCAATAATGCGATCAAAGAAATCTGGTGTATCGATGCTTGGGGCGTATGTATTAACGAGCAGGCATTCAGTATTAGCGAGGAAACAGTGGAGGATCACATACCTGCCCTCAGTATCTATGTGGCTGGTGCGCAGGGAGAATTCCAAGGACTTGTGAATCAAGGTAAGGACCCCCCCCCCCGGACTGTGAGGAGTACACCGTATAATATTTGTTGGGGGCCCCATGCCGGGGCGAGAGAGGACGAGAGGTGAGCGAGGGCGTGGGTTTCTTGCAAGAGAAGTATTTTGACCCTGTGTCGCTGGACATATGCAGTAATCCTACGCGCCTTCGTGAAGTTGCTGAGCCCTCTGACATTCCATGACATTAGCCTAACCGCCATTCAGTAGTGTTTTAAGGGGGATTCCAGTAACGCATGAGATAGTCTGTTAAATAAGTGTCGGTCACCCAAACAGTAACACGCTGCATCGCGCCATGAGCCACTGCTATCTCGCCATTTTTACCATAACATCCCACAACTGAACCCCCCCCCTGACTGCCCCCCCAACACAGCAGCGCCCATATACCCACCCAGAAAACCAAGGCGAGCGTGCAAAACCCAACAGGGCACCACTTGCTCACACCCCCAACTGAGGCGCAACCAAAGATCAAAACAAGCCAAACTCGGCGCTGCAGCGGGGGTCGCTGCTGCCGTGGGCCCGACTGAGATGACAGATCGGTGGTATACATCGTATACCGTACAGCTGTAAACATGGTAAGTTTCCAAGAGACACCACAACAGAGTACGGTTAACAGAGGCTATAGAAATAGAAGTCCCCAATGGTCGGTGGAATATACCGCAGTTCATGCTCCGGTGTCACATATTAAATTTCATGAGACGTTATAACAAACCAAGGATATGCAAGACAAGGATTCATGAGATTGCGAGGCAAATGCAGATGGCGAGGAGGCCATCAGTACAGTAGAGGATTCAGGCCTCGGGGCGAGACCGACCAGCTCAACCCTCCTCTGATGGTTCGTCAACTGGGCCAGGGAGAGGAATATGGGACTCAATAAATTTCACCGCCTCCTCTGGGACCGTGAAGAAGTACAACTTATTGCGGTGGGTAAGCTTCAGCCTTGCGGGGAACAACATGGCGTATTCCACCCTCCTCTCCCTGAGCAGTTTTTTCACACCATTGAATTGTCTGCGCTCCATTTGGACATTGACAGAGAAGTCGGGGAAAAATGCGGATTGTCTGGGACTCAAATTTCAGTTCACCCCTTTCTCGAGCCAAACGTAGAATGTGATCCCTATCTCTGAAGCGGAGAACCCTGGCGATGATCGGTCTGCGGAAATCGCCCGGCTTGGGACGGGGGGGCCAGTGCGCGTTGAATAGTGAAAAACAGGGAGAGTTGAGGATTGCCCAAAAGGTCTTTCAGGACATTTTCGACAGCATGTTCCATTTTGCCCTTGAGGGCTGCCTCCGGGACCACCACAATGCGGATATTGTTCCCGCGGGATCTGGACTCTAAGTCGTCGCACTTTGCCTTGACCTGCTTCATATCGCGCACCAGGTCAGACACCGTGCTCTGGAGCGCGTGCACCTCATCCTCATTGGCCCCGATCATGGTCTCGGCCTCAACCAGCCTGGTGCCATGCTGGTCCAATTTGGTGCGTAGTGAGGCGACACTGGCGTTGATATCATCTAATTTTTCATGAAACGACGCAAAGTTCTTTGCCATATACTCCATCAATGTTGTAAGGTCTGGCTGAGGGGAAGGCGAGGGAGCATCAGGGTCATCCTGAGGCAAGGCGGCTCCTCCCTGCTCTTGCCTAGAGAGGTTTTTGGCATATTTGTCCATTGCCCCGGTTTTGTTGGTCCCGCGTGACTTGCCCGACATATCTGGCGACACACCAAGATCCCAGAGGGCAGTTAAGCAGAATGCACGTACCAGGCCACAGGGCAGTTGGGGGCAGGGGCTTCAGGGGGGGGGCAGGCCTCCCAACCCACGCAGGGCCAATCACCGTATAGGGATGAGAGCGAGGTGTACAGTAGGCAGGTGCGTTGCGGGGTACAGGTATCACTGTAAGAAGAAGCAGTGCGTCCAGCTGGCAGGAGTGATAGGGGAATATAGTGGGGAGACCGCTGAGACAGGCACATCAAAGATCAAGTTGGGTCGCTATCAGAGAGTGCTCGCTGTGCAGCGCAACACGGGCTCAGGGTGCCAGGCGGGCGAGGGGCGCTGGGAGGAGGATGTTGTATCAGGGACAGCAGGCAAGGTGCCCCAGGCGGCAGAGTGACAGGGAGAGGGCGGCAACGGGAACAGCAGGACTAGAGCAATACCCCATGGGTCTTTCGTAGTGCAGGCTCAGCAAGGTTTCAGGGCGATAGTCTCACAGCAATCGGGCAAGTGTGGGGGGGGGCGATAGTGCTCCGCAGGGGCGCCACCCCCAGGATTGGTGAGTTGGAGAGGGCGATAAGCAGTAGTGATGGTCCCCCTACTCCTCACCTGTGATCAGCAGCCCGATGAATATGGTGCCGGCAACGGGCCAAGTCCAGCACGGCTACACCAGGATCCGCGGGCAGCCCAGAAGGGACCAGCCGACACTGGCGGCCAAGGCCACCCCACGGGGTCGGGGGGCCCGGCGGAGAGTTGCAGGGGTCCACGCCAGTGGGGAGGGCCGCGGCCAGAGTAGCAGGAGGAGGGATGCCTTGCAGGCTACGGGCCGCAGGGGGAGCCGGTCGAGGAGATGAAGGCACCAGTTCCCCAAAAGATCACAGCACAGGTGAAGGAGCCGGGAAGCCCTCGATGTCTGGACGGCCGCCTCCGGGGACCACGGGTTGTCGGGGCCGCAGGTAGAGGATCCAATCGAGGAGGCCAGAGGGGGCCCAGCAATCCGGCAGCAGAAGTAAGAGCGGGGCGCCGAGCCCACGCAAAGTCAGCAGTCCAGTGGGGGGAGCCGCTCCGGCGGCTCCCGCAGGTAAGTGTCAGCGGGCCTGCCCGCCCCCATCGGGAGGCAGGCCGGGGAAGAGGAGTCGGCACCAGGGAGAGCGGGGCGGGAAGAGGAAGCCCAGCGGCGCGCGAGGCCCGTTCACGAAGCCGGGCGGCCGTGAGAGACCCCGGGGCGCCGCTCAAGTGCCAGGACCTCCAGGCAGCAGGGCGGCCAGGCGGCCAAGAGACCCAACTCCCGGAGAGCCTCAGCAGCCCGATTACGCGGCAATGAGGCCTCAGCCGTCCTAGCCTCCCAGCACCAGCGCAGCCCGTGCTCCAATCTTCATTCAAAGGATATCGTAGTGTCACCAATTACACCGGCAGCTCGATTCTCGCACTCTCAACTTCGGATGGGGTATAGATCCGCTGATAAAGGCGGATAAACAGCGGCCGGGTCACGGAGCAAGAAAGCTAAGCAGCCATCTTGCAGGCTGCTCAACAGCGCCCCCTAAAGCACACATTTTAAACAACTAACTTAGTTGGTAGATATTTTCTTACCAAGTGCCATGGATTTTCAAACCACAAAGGGATTCTTGAGCTGGGACAAAACGCAGTCCATCGCATTCACTTCCATTGTTGAATCCTCCTTAGGATTGCCCAAGTACTGTATCGGTGTAAATCTTTCTGCCAGGTGTAGCTCAAATATTTCTAATTAATTAAACATACCTCATAGTTGCATGCTAGCAAGATTGAAAATAAGTACTGTTGGTGATCGGGTAGAGCAAGATGAAAAATGTTCTCATTGGCGAAAGTGTGGAAATAGGTGATTTGAGCCATGATCTTGTCTGCATTCCATGAAACTGAACTTTTATTTAACGTGGAAGTTAAACGTTTGGAGGCAAGAGCTAGGGCTGCTTTCCCCGCGCACAATTCTTTAGAATGGTGCTTGTTCGCTCTATCTTCTTCTTTGTTGCTATGGTAAGTCTAGCTGGTGTGGAAATACTGTTAATCCAGTGCTAGTTTAAACCTCTTATTACTGAACCTCAGTATTTTAATTGTGTTGCGGTTTATAGGCTAGGACGATGCATGTCTTAGGCAAAGGAAACGTGTTTGTTTGTTGTGGGCGAGGTAGTCTTTGCTTTCTCTTTTAACTAATGTATTTTGATGGATGCATGCAATTTATTGGGGCTTGAATTCTTGCCTACGTCCCTTGCCCCTATTTCCGTTGACTTGTCTCCTGCATGCTCCCGAGTTGGATGCCTGAGCCTAGAGGGGGGTGAAGGTTTGTAGTCCCCCAAAAATTGTTCTTGGCAATACCTCATTGAGTCGGCCTAAATCAGAAGTCGCAAAGGGCAACTTCCATTGACCTTTTTGGCCTAAAGGGCATGAGCTAAAGAACCTTCTCATGCCTGGATGTAGCTGTGCTCTCCCTTAGCCTGATTCCACGCGTAGAGCTCCTTAAATAGTGATTCTCCATTGACTGCTGAGTTACTGTTAACCTCTAATACTCTAATAGAGCCAAGGAACACCCCAATTTGGCCCCTGTTAACGCTTTTAGTTTCCTATAGGCTGTCTGTAGCCTAGCTCAGAACTCTTACCCAATCCTTCTGAGCCATGCCGCAGCGCCTCCCTGCAATCCCCCCAACCCCGCCGCCCCGGGACACACCCACTCTACTTCTTGGACTGGGCCTTACTTGCACTTGCATATTTCTGCTACCCTCCACCATGCACCCTGATTTCACTCATTCCTCCTTGTACGTCTGCTTCTCCTATCTTATAGCCTTCAGTCTCAACTCAGACTAACTTCTACATCACTCTTGCCTCGCAATCTTCCCTATCCAGCCTTCAAACATAATGTTTTCTCAGGATCTCCAAACTCCTTTATCCCACTCACCTACTCAAATCACTTTCACTTGGCTTCTTGAATGCACAATCCCTCTGCAGCAAGTCATCCTATTAAGTACCCTCAACATTCACTAGTTGCTAGCAAAGAAACCTAGACCCCTTCACCCTCTTCTTGACTGCTACACTAGAGGCTCTTCACATGGACTCTCCTACTCCCCTGAACCTGTCCGGCAGGGTGGCGGAGAGGGATTCCTTATCAAGAAGTCCCTCGTCACTGCCCCTCTTCTCACTCTGACCTGACTCTGCCAATATTCCACTTCCACCCATTTCACTATTGTGGCACTGTTGCCCTCTCTAGTCATCTCAACTCCTTCCATGACCTGAACCTTCTCCTTGTGTCTGCCTTCTGGGGGACTTTAACCTTCCAAAGCCTCCCCCTTCAACTTTACTCTCATGTAAGACTACACCTTCTACGAGCCCTGTCTATTCAATGTTGAATATCTTGTTCCTTCCACCCTTTACTCCCCCTTCGATGGCCAACAAATTCAAGCAGGACTCTTGCCCTTACCTTGATGACGTGAAATGCCGCTCCCCGTTCATGGCACTTCAGTTCACCATGCCTTTTCTGACTTCACTATGCACTTATGTCTCCTATAGACCAACACTATCCAGCATGCGCATTCGTACCTTGTCTTCTGCCCTGGATCACCCGAGTTCTGGTCCCTCAAAACCTATGACGCTGGTGCAAATTATGGACCCCTTACCCTACTCTTACCCATCAAAAATGTTCTTGCAGCTCTGTACTGAGTCTCCCAAATACTCCTCAAACTTGATGATCTTCCTTTGCAATCACTCCTACAAACTTTGATTTACCTCCCAAGGGGTACAAGTCATTTGAGAATGGGGGTGGCGGGCAATTTCGCACCAAGATGGCTACAAGCAACGAGGTTAGAGACCTGGGGAGCCAAAGGGAGCAGATCCATTGCCTTTTATCCCTCTATGCGAATACATTTCTTCACTATTTTTCCCTCTAGAATATCTAAAATGTGTGACACTGAGCTCTGTCTCCCCACTCTCCTTCTGTCCTCTTGAACTCTTGCCAGCTCCCTATTTAGCACCCATCCTTTGCAGCGCCAGTCCATTATGCGCTCCCATTAATTTGTTTGCTGCTCAAACTGCCTCCTTGAAATCTGCACCTGTCCTTTTATTTTTGTAGAAGCCCTTTGCTGACCCCGACGTCGGAGCGAAAATACTGTCCAGTTTCCTTTCTTTCCTGTTGCGTTAGGGTCCTTTAGTGGGTGGTCTTCAACTGGGTCATCATTATAATGGCCTTGGACATCCACTTCAATCTGGCTTCTGAAGTAGCACTCCACCGAGACTGCATATTTTCAACTTCATCCAATTACCCCTCCAAACTATACTCTTCCTTTTGGATCTCACTGCCTTATGCTTTCGACACTGACCACTCGCATCTTCTCCGTGGATTGCTCAAAGCCTGCTCACCTGCATTGCCTCCTACCTTGAATGTCCCTCTGGAGCTCTTAAACCTCAGACTCCTCCACGTCTGTGATTCCCCAAAGATTAGTCATGGGAACTTTGCTCTTCAGCCTCAATTGCTCTGCCCTAAAGAGACAGACCGATCTCGTAGGTTGGCTTTCACTATCACCTTTTTTCCGACAACACATCTGTTTTTCTTCTTTCCCTCCTTCATCCGAGCCATCTTGGAAAGGATTACCAACTGTCACGCTGCACACTGTAGTTCGCCGTGCAATATAGATCTCTGCTGCCTTATAATGAGCTTGTCTTCTAGATTACCTGGATACCAATACCTTCCCTGATCGCCTCCTCGCCTGACCTTGCTTTCTCGCTAAAGATTCAGTCTGTTTTTCTCTTGTTACTTCTGCTGCTATTATGCCACTTCTCAATATTTGTAAAATTTGTCATTTCTTATTCAACAGTACAAACATTGTAATCTCTGCAATTGTGCTTAGCAAAGTGGACTACTGCTCGTGTCTACTCCAGCCTACTCTGTCCTTTCTCCCACTAGCCGAACTCCTCAACATGGCTACCTGCATCGTCTGCAACCGATCCTGAATCCCTCTATGCCCTCTTAAACCTACCAACACACTTGTTGCCACTCCATGCACAACTGCACCCTTTTTGAAGTTTCTGGTCCTAGCCCCCAAAACTATCAATGGTCTAGCTCAGTCCTAATGATAAAGGGTGGATTGACTGCTTTTTACTCACTAGAAATAGGTAAATATCCCCCAAAAATATAAATGGAGAGCAAAAATACAACAAAAAATAGGAAACGGACACGTAGGACCATGTGACCTGTCTTTCACCCGCACAGCTCTATAGATAGGGTTGGACAAGTAGTGCACGTTGTAGTACAGGAAGAAACTATTACTGACTGATTGGAAGAAGTGAACCTGTATCTTTTTAATGTGTATGAATAACGAGGTGCAAAGGAATAATTATTACGAAAAAATCCTGTTTTACAGTTAAAGCCCATTTTAATCGCTCATAAAATAAATCACTCATATTTGTACTTCCATAAAAATAATTTTACTCCGAATTTGGAGTAAAATACTCCCACTTCAAAATCTTATCTGGAGCGCTGGTCTTGCTCCTCATTACCTGTCTGCTCGCCGTCCCATTCCCTCGACTCATCTTTTGCAGTAAACTTCTCTGTTCATGTCCCCTTGCTCCCCCTATGTTGGTTCTCAGCCACTGACACTACATTAAAGTGTTTGGGGGCGTTTTAAACCAGACCAGGGTTTCCCTATTTAAATCGGTCACTTATTTATGTCAGTTGTTATACCTCCACTATTTACATACCAATCTGACTGCTCATGCAATGGCTTTTAACTGAAATGTCTTGCAGAACTAGGTCTTTTGAACGGTGTCCTCAAGCGTACCACTTCTTTCAAGGCAAAGACCTATAAAAGTAAAATGCGTCTGACCAGTTTTTTGGGCCTGGTGAAATCAGCAGATGAGATGGCATGTGGGATGGTTTGAGAGATGAGTCGATGGGTTTGCGTGCTATAGTTGTCAAATTAACAATTTTTATTTGGGCATTGCTACCTAACATTAGTGGGCTGTGAGATGTCTGGCATGGAGAGAAATACTGTTTCTGGGCAATTTCCCTTTGATATCTAATTCCATTTGAATTACTTGTTCGTACAGAAGAGCAAAACAAAACATGTCGGGGAGTGATCGGAGGAAGTTATTGTTAAAGTCTGGACATTTCATCTTTTATTGTATCATAAAAGGAACACATCGCAGCAAAATCCTGCATTCGTGGACATCCGTTTTGCAGATGTATTTTTGCACTTTCTGATTGGTGAACAATTAATTGTGGGTGCTAAAATATTTTTAAGGAGATATTAGGAATTTTAGTATTTGATAAGTTAACCTACCACCTCCAAGATCGAAATTTAGATGCACCCGAAACGTTTTTCCTATTAATGCATGTCCAATCATCGACGCAAGATGTGTACACCCCACTGCGATTGACGAGGCAAAACGTCTTTGGGGCAATTTAAGAAATAATGTGTACAATGTACTGTCAAGTGTTCTGCATGGGATCGACATTAAGATTTCATAAGCAGGAGCTAAAAGCAGCTCCTGGGTATCCAGCATTAACCAGTGACCAGGGGCTACCACTGGTCACAGGAGCTAGTGCATAGTGTTGCACATGATGCAAACGTGGCTTTGTCCATTATTTATGACCTGTGCTGCTTCAAATGTCAAATAGAGATGTCTTAATGTTTAGTTATAAATTGTTCCAAAAGCAGAGTTGGCCGGAAGCCAAAGGTAGCTCCTGGTAGCCATTGGTATAAAGCTAACTAGGCTCTTCTAGGCTACAAGCAGGAGCTAAATGGCTGCCCGCTCCCCTCCATTTCAAACCCGGCTCTACCACCACATGCTCTACATCCTACCTGTATGTCCCTGTCACCCATAGTAGTGGGGTAATTTAGAAGGCCAAGGCAGGAATGTGTAGGCTCTTTGATATGTAGTAGTCCAATGTTTGAAGTAGGGTTCCCATTAAAACCACTTTTGAAGCCTCAGCCAATGGTGGCACACCAAGGCATTTTCTATTGGGTGAGAACGCCCTGTAAATGGAATTGTGGGTGTGACCATGGCACATTCTTTCTAGTGCTACACGCTTCTGCTTCAATAGATCTGCAGCGCTGGAGGGTGCAGTTTATTTAGTTGATGTCACTCTTCTTTATTAGCCAACAAAGATAAGTCCTTACATTTACCTGCCCAGGACATTGAGAGGGGGGGGGGGTGGAAGAGTGACAATGCCACGATAGTCGTGCTGCACAGGCTCCATCAAGCCCCAGCGTCAATCCATATGCATCTCTGCTGAGATGGTTCTTGCACTAGCTCCAATGATTTTTGGTCGCACATATACCAGAGAACCATGGGTCACAGTCACGTTTTTCTTATGTTTGAGGCACCTCCTTTTGATGGCATTTCCCTTCCCACGATGGCTCTTCAGCCCTACCCACGCCTGTTCACTTCATCTATCAGCCCTCTGGTGTATCTATGCCATGCGTTGCACCAGTTTACGATCTGCTCCATAAACGCCCTGATCAGAATTGCACCACCTCGTATCTTGGCAGTCCTATTTTTTTTTAAATAAAAAAAAGTTGTGCCCACACCAAACATCCACACAGACTTTCTGCCAAGGACTGGATGCTTGACAATGATGGCTAATGCTAAACCCAGGTCTATTCATCCTGATGGCCACTCATGATAAAAACCGGCGCGATGTTCGTAGTCGTCCATTACATTCATGAGGGCAACATTGTCCTCCAGCCTAGATGGAAAACTCAGACACGCTGGGCCAATGGCTGGTGCCTGCCTTGTCCAGCTCAAACGGAGCAGAAAAGCAACACATGTACAATAAAAACTCAAGCACATCAAGATCTACAGGAGTGATTTTTCAACGCAATGGAATAAACTGTGGAACTTTTTGTAGTTTCATGACACTAATTAAACCCGATTAAACCAAACATTGAAAAATACACAACTGCACAACTTTTATAAACCAAATACACAGTCGCGTTTGTAATAATTACTATGCATAGCAATTAAACCACCCCAGAAGCGATGGCAGCAACAAATTCAGTCGTTCAGTCGTTTCTGTTCGGCATGGTCAGTCTGCTGATTGTTCACACCTATAATACCGCCCACCTCTTGCTTGATCACTCCACCGTTTGCCTTGGCTGCAACACCACGAAGACAAACTGTCAAGTAACTGTAGCCCAGAGAAAACAAAATCTAGTGGAGATAGTGGGTGGCTTACTTGTGTTTGGCTCCCACCTCTCCCTACAATACCCCCCCTCTGGCTGACTGGACGTCAACCTTGCATTTTGCCGGTTTCCCTGCTTGCACTTTAACCGTCCGGCTGCTTCTAACACCCACCTCCACACGTCTCACCGTTCATGTAAGCTGCCTGCTTTGAAGGAATTTTAATTTGTCCTCCTACAAACGTTTCACTTTTCAACTGAACGCTCTAAATTACTTGGGTGCAGTGGTAACTTGACTGGAGACGTTATGACGTTCACGCAATAATCGCCCATTACAATGGCTGGAACGGATGACCAGGCCCTTTAGAGTGTCCCTGGTGTCATTTTCACCCGTTCCAGTGCTTGTAACCGATAGTTATTGCTATTGGCACCACAGGTTGCCAATCTGGTAACCTTGGGTGCTGAGAGCAAAATATTTTTGTTTGAATAAACCTGCCGCGAGTTGTCCCCGTTCATTCAAACAAAATAATCATTAAAGATGGCTGCCATGTAGCATGTAGACCGGCCTCAACACAGAACCCCTATTAACTTCCTTGTCTGCCAGAAAGGTTTAAAAAAAAAAAGGCAGCTGGGGAAAGAACAAAGTCAATTTTTCCTTTCCATTCTTTTTCCATTACCATGGCGGCCATTGGAAAAAAGTAAACCAACAAAATGGCTGACATGGGAAGGGAGAAGGAACTACAGGTCCTTTCAATGATGGCCTGTCGCAGATTGGGAGCGTACGCGCTGGGGACTGAAGTGTTCACAGCGTGTCCACTCTCGAAATGGACAAAACAATTAAGTTAAGTCGGGGTGGGAGGGTGGTTATGGAATTCTGTGGATGGGGAAGGCGGGTGGGGGTGGGTGAAGACTTACCTGAGGGGAGATGGTGTCTGCCGGCCTTGAGGAGGCTCAAGGGAGCAAGATTCCCATTAGCTGGGAGGCCGCCACACCACCCTCGCCGGTACTAATAATTTTAATGTCACCAGAAGTTATCTGTACCCAAGACCTAAAATGAGTAACGAGACAGCATTTTTGTATACTGCTGAAGATGGGCATTAAGAAGACGAATGTCTGAATGAATTGGCACACATGTGATGACTCTTATAATCGCTTTCAGTGCCTGGCTCTTTATAGCTGTGTGCAGTCTGTGTTTTACAGTGCAGGGTCCAATATATTGTATGCTTGACCTATAATTGGCTGAGTATGGAGAAGTTCAGAAGTTTCAGGAGTCAAAAACAAAAATGTTAAAGGAAAGTCTTTGCCTGAGACCCAGTATTTAGTATTTTTGAGACCGGCTTTGCCAGCAACTGATATTCACTGTTTTCATTATGCTAAATAACACTTAGCAGGGCCACTAACATCCTTCAAGCTTGGGTCAGGTAGGCCCAAGCGCAGCATTCCCACCCCTGCATGGCCATAAAAGCAGTATTTTTCAGTATTACCACTCCAAGCAACCATCTGTGGTGCAAATATTTTTTTTGTCTTTAAGGAAACTAGGCTTTGCGCAATTCATGCTTCCCTTGAAAAGTAAATTACCATATGTCCGCAATTGGAAGGTGAGCAATGAGGTCCGCAGGTGAAATCGAGGCATGCAACTCGAGCAGAGATTCAGCATGAGGCACCGCCTCCAGGGACCGAGTGAAGGTTCGCCAGAGGTGCAACAGGCCGGCAAAAAATGCAGGCGGCTACTTGCCGATTCCAAATTGACCTGCTCTCTCCTGCAGGTGCTGATATATAATTCAATCAATAGTAGAGCAAAGCAGTGGATATAGTATGTAGTTCTGTGGATGTACTGATCACTATTTTGCGTAAACATCTAGTCCGTCTTTTGTATTCATTATGTAAGACGAAAGGAAGAGACTGAGCAGAGTGGATGGATTAGCAGGCAAGATAGAATGTCAATGGGTTTGCGGTCAGCTCATAGGTTGATCACTAGTTGTGCATGTATGCAACCAGCAGGTCACACAACTAGGTTTGTCATCGAAAGCATTTGGCAGTGTAGTTGTGTACGTTTTCATTTATCAATATTATGCATCTTCCCCAAGATTTAGATACACTAAACTTTACTGAAAAACATGGAGTGCGGGCAATCCAGTGTATTAAAGTAACAATACTCCATGCATTAGGTAACCTAAATATTTAAGAATGGAATTGTAGTAAGTTAAACACATACCGGACTTTGTGAAACAGGATATAGTTGGCTTAATTGTCACCATGACTACTTCTGGTTTGCATTTATTTAAAAAAAAGAAATAACTGTCTTGCCTAGCAATCTCACAGTCCTCTGGCACTTTTGAGATTGGAAGAGATGATTACTGCTGCACTTGCTCCATTAACCCCCTTTGAATTACCATGGTACACAGACGGTGGAGAGAACCTTGGAGGTCAAGAGAGGAATGCACAGTGAGCTGTGCTTTCATTGAAAAGGCTAATTTAAATAGCAGGCTCTGCTACATAAGTGTCAATTTAAATAGCAATTTACTATGCAATACTTTCCTTAGAACTCCGGAGGTGTCCAGAACATGTGAAACATTGGATTCACGAGTTTCACACGAATACCTCGATTCAAGTGAGAATTTCACTTGATGGCACCCTAACTCGCAGCATTCTTACCTTTTAGAGGGTTGAAGCAGGGGTGCCGAATGGCTTCATCCTTGTTAAATTTCTATATTGCAAACATAGCTGAGGATTTTAAGACTGGTGGCGGACTCTCCACGGCTGGCTGCAAGTGTGATCCCCTGGTTGTTTTATGCAGATTTGGTTCTGCTATCAAAAACAGTCAGGGGGTTAAACGGCGGCTGTTGGAAGTAGTAGGAACGTTTGTCAAACAAAATGAATTAAGTGTAAACTTGGCAAAGTCAAAGACGATGATGATTGAAAATAAGCACAAGAGAAAGACCGCTCTCTCTCCTGGTTTTTGCACGATCTGCGCTTAGAAGATGTCAAGGAATATAAATACCTAGGCCTCAATGTAAATTCTACTGAGGCGGACACACCTTATTACATGGAAATCAGACAAAAAATGAAAACAGCCAATGCCCAGGCTACTTTGTTGAATCATAAATATGGAATGTTTTCATGGAAACCTATTTTTTTACTGCCAGAAAGCAGTACCTACAGTAATCTATGGTACTGAAACGAGATCCTGGAGAGATCATAGGTTTTGGTCTGTGTTAGAGGGTACTTATTGGAAAGCGCTATTGAAGCTTCCTAAATCGGTGTCAATATATCTAATTCGATATGAGCTCCGGTTGACCTCTCTCTACACAATGTATATGTGGAAACTCTGCTGCATATATCGCAAATGTCTTATCTCAATAGCAGAAAACTCAGTCATGTACATATTGTCAACACACATTCTAACGACTGAGCACCATGCGATGTCATTGTGGAGGCAAATGGTTTGAGAATTTTTGATAAAAACTGATGTCTGATAATATGTTGATCACTAATCCAGTGAAGGCAAAGACAATAATTCTATTATGGGATTGGTGTAACACCTATGACCAATGCATAAATAGTAAACCTGGAAATGTGTATAAGGTGGAGATAAAGTTAAGAACAGCTGAATCATATGTAATGAAATTCCTGGGTGCAAGACATGGAGACATGTTCTTGAAATTTAGGTTTAACATCTGGCACACGAGGGATGGATTAGCAAAATGGAAACTAATCCCTGAAAAGATGTTGTAGATTTTGTAAAATTACTGGAGTGAGGGAAACCTATCACCTAATAGTCATCTGCCCCTCTCTAATCGAGAAAAGAACTGTGTGCTTTAGACCTAATTTCGAAGATTACACACTATTGTCGAAGGAATTACTGTGGTGGTATTTATATAATACCAAACTGACCAAAGTCAGAATTGCTATAGTCCACTATCTATTGGCCTTGAACTTAACTAATGACAACAACTGATTCAATGTTTTATGTGTTTTGAGCATGGTCGATAAGCAATATTGTGTTAAACCCAATGCCTTGGTCATGTTAAATGTATTTAACTTTGCTTTCGGTAAAGGGAGTCGGCTGCTGAAACAATGAGAATAAATTGTATTATAAGGGCGAAGAAGGGGGGGGGAGGAATTTCTAATTTAGTTTCCTTCTCACTTCTCTCTTTCCGTTATCTTTCTGGAGGTTGTATTGTAAATAGAGAGTTGAATTTTTGTTTGTTAGGGTCATTAAGGATTGTTCTAGATTGTTCATGAGTTAAGGCTCGATTTTTAATAGCTGGCCAAGGCGTGGATTATGGTGGTTCTTTAAGTTTTAATCTGTTGTCATTTTGTCAAGGCGGAATTGAATTGATCTATAATGTTTTAATTTAGTATTTTTATTCTGTATTTTATATTGAAAAGTTGATTTATCAACTGTAACAATAAAACAAAAAAAATGTAGTATGCAATTCTTTTTTGCTCTGCGACTCTGCTTATTTTATGCCTTGTAAACAGCTGAGTTTTACGGCCTGTGTAATTGCCTCTTATTGAGAAACTCCTCCCCTCCTCTCTGGAGTCCTCCCAAGTCCCTGCATGCATACCCACCTGTCCCCACCCTGTTACCCCACCCTGCTTTCCGTCACTTGGACAGCTGTGTTCATCATGGCATTTACAGTAGGCCTTGTGGGAACAGTTTCCTCCCCTCCCAAGGGGGCTCTACATATGATTTCCCACCTGCCCCCTCTTCCTGTCACCAGCCCCTCTGGACCTTGAAACGGCTGTGGGAACTGTGTTCCATGGGATTGTTTGCCCACCTATTATGGCCCTCCCACCACCCCCTTCCTAGACCAAACTTCCGCAGACCATGGGACCAGGCTCTGGAGCGGAGAGCGACAGCCGTGGAGGGGTTAAAGCTCTGCCTGCATGTGCCATCCTAGCCCTTTTCTTGTCATTTGGACCCTGAGAACTACTGTGCCCATCGGGTGGGATGCGGAGCAACAGCCTTAAAAGTGGTCGGGGGACTTTGGCTTGTGCGCTTTTTTTTTTTTTAGTTTTTTTGTTTTGTTTCTGTGCTGGACAGGTGGGGGAAGAGAACTTGATGCTCCGCTCGCTTCCTGTTTTCCCCTCCCGCCTCCCATCTGGCCCACTGACAATCTAATTTGGCCCTGGAGTACTTTTTATTATTTTTTTCCCCTTTCTTTGAACATGTTTATTTTAAACTGGAAACATCAATTAATACAATACAAGCATATCAGACGCAAAATAACCCCCTTTTCGATCAGCTGAGAACCCTGTCGTTCTCGCCTTCACAACCCCCCCCCCCACCAAGTCAACTTTCCCCTTGACCCATTAGAGAGGGCGCGTGCGTATGCAGTTCATTGCCCGAATGATGGACCCCTCTGGTCAATTGGGATTTGTGGGTCATCACCGGGTAGTTCTGATCATAGTCTAGGAATGGAGCTAATATAGTCACAAATCGATGTACGAGGCCTGCTTTGGCTGCTGTGACTTTTTCTACGACCAAGATATCCCAAAGCTTGATCCACCAAAGAGTAATTGAGGGGCCTTCAATTGTCTTCCAAGTACGGGCTACTGTAATTTTCTTGGCCTGTAGAAGTTGTGTAAGAGGTTTGGCTGTGTTTCCAGATCTCCGGTAAGCCCCAGGTGCTGGGGCGGCCGGTAGGATGGTTTCCAGTGCCACTGGAGCACCACCTGAGTAATATCCTTTCATAGTAGCGATGCATTGTGCCCAGAAAGCTTTTATGGTCGGCCATTACCACCACCAAAAGAAAATGACCCCAGCAGTCTACATTGGCGCCAGCACTGGGGGTTGTGGGTGGTGGAAGGGGAGGTTAGCGCCCTGCTGAAGTGGTACAGGCGTATCGGAGGGTAGTACAAACGCAGCAGTTATGGGCACATTCCCGGTTAGTGATGCAAAAGGATGAGAAGTGAGTCCTAGACCATATGTCCACCCATGTTTGGGCTTCAAGAGGGTGTCCCAAGTCTGCCTCCCACTGTGCCATGTAGGGGGCCCTCGTAGTGAGTATGTTCTCCTGCAAAAGTTTGTAGAGCATGGAGATTTTCCCACAAAGTGGCAGCTCTTTTAGGGTAAGCTCAAGAGAGCTTGGGTGCGTATCGCTGCTTGACTGGTTTTGGTGTGGGAGCACCAGTGTTGAAGTTGCATGTAAGAAAAGCTTCAGTCAGGTGAAAGGCTGCTTTGCATTGTTCAAAGGAGTGAGGCTGATCATCCTCCAAGCTGACCCAGGGATTCAAGTTTTTGAAGTTTAGTGGACGGGATCCAGGAGAGAAGGCCGGATTATAAAAGATCGAAGGACCCAACCACCTCAGGATGCCCTTATGTTTTAATGCCCCCACCTCAGTTTTGGAGGCCAAGGTCCCACTCCAGGTTCAATGTAATGGAGGCGGGACTTGTAGCAGAAAGCGCAAGTAGAGTGGGAGGCGGAATTGCTCCAATTACACCCATATTGGTTTTCCAGAGGCCATGACCCACGCCCGGACATGTGCCAATTCAATTGTGCTGCTACCTGAGATTTACGCAGATTGGGGACCCCTAGTCTTCCCAGTCTGGTGCTACCCATGTCCTTCTGGAAGATCCTTGCCTTCCTACCCTTCCAGATAAACAAGAGCATTTTCCTGTGTGTTGAAGTGGGGGGGGGGACGCATTGGAATTGTGGTCGGGCGGAAAGAACAAGCATATAGGCACCGTGGGAGTCGATTAATCTTGCAGGCGGTGATGCTCCCAATGAGCGAGATCTCTTGTGAGGGCCAAAGTTCGAGATCTCGCTGTAGCTCTCAAAAAAGCGGGGGTGGGGGGAGGGAGTTCAAACAGTAGATGTCAAGGGCGGGCAGAAATTTGGACCCCCAGGTAGGGAATAGCTTTCTTGCTCCATTGGATCGGCATAGGGATTCTAGGGTCTCCCACTCCCCAGGTACCAGGCCAATCCCTAAGGCCACTGATTTCCCAAAGTTGATGGCAAAAACCTCTACCCTCCCAAATCTATGAAGCTCTTCGAGGGCTGCTGTTGGTGAGGGGCCAATATCTGTTATGGATAGTAGCACGTCATCATAGAGCACAATCTTATACTGGGAGGCGCCAATGGGAAGGCCTTTAATATTCTGGTCCAGTCGAACCCGATGGACGAAAGGTTCTGTTATCAGGTCAAACGGAAGGGGAGTTGGGGGGGGGGGGGGGGGGGGTGTCAACCTTGCCTGTTTCCACAGGTTAAGGTGTTTGGGTCTGATAGATAGCCGTTGACTCTGAGGGTCTTTGGGGACTGATAGTTCACCAGGACGAATTTTCAGAAGTTTGTTCCAAACCGGAAGGCCTCCAGGGTCAGTTGTAGAAAGGCCCAATACATTTTATTAAAGGCCTTGGTTGCATCCAAGTCTAGCAGTGCTAGTTTGTGAGTCTTGTGTTGCAATGTCTACTAAATTCAGGGCTGTGCAAATGTTATCCTCAGTTGACCTATGCATTATGAAGCCCGTTTGGTCTGGATCTATTAAGTTGGGTACGACCATCGCTAAATTGTTTGCTAGGATTATTGAACAGATGCTGGCGTCGATTATTTAGCAAAGAAAAGGGCCTATATGAGCTGTTGTCTTTAGGGTCTTTACCATTTTTTAAGCAAGAGGATGGTTGTAGATGTTTGTATCGATGGGGTGATGGATCCTGACACACTGAATGAGAGGGCTGGAAGTGGGGCTACCAGTTGGGGCTGAGACACTGTGTAGAACCTTGTTGTGAACCTGTCTGGGCCTGGAGCTCTGGGTTTGAGGGACTTAATGACTGTTTAGACTTCCTCGCCTGTAATCGGGGTGTCAAGTCTGTTGGGTTCCTTGAGTTGGGGAACGGTGACACTTTGTATGTTCTTTTGCTGCTCTGTTTGGACCCATGGCGATTCCGACAATGTCTTGGAAAGATGGGTAGCTGACAGTCGTAATCTTGCTCTGCGTCCTGAACCTTGCCCTGGGTGTCGCGGAGGCCTAGTATAGTGTTCTTTTTCCTGGCTTTGGCTAGTTTCTCCAACAAGAATTTATTCGCTTTGTTGTTCCTGGCATAGTAGCCCTGCTTGGATTTGCAAGGGCCTCTCCATCTCCCCAGACACCTACTTGAACTCAGACTTGGCGCCTTTGGAACCAAGCTGACACAGTCCTGAGATCCACTTAGCATTGGACTTGCAATGTATTATGGGGCAATGGATGCCCCCATGTAATTCAGTTCCTTGAACTGGATGAGTGGTCTAGTCTTTTGGGTGTGGCTCAGCCCAGGCATACCTGGGATACCTACAGACTATTTAAACCACGCCCGGCCTGAGAAACATGCTTTGCGTTTCTCTGCACCTGCAGCGTGACACTCGCCGTGCTCAGATCTCCTAGAGGCCCACTTCTTTCTTCAGCGCACCTGCAAGAATAAAAATATCGTTGCCAATACTCATCTCGAAGAGCATCCAACTTCTGTCCGGCTCTTCCCAGTCTTGCGGATTCCTACGGCAGAGTCATCTCCATCTCGGCACGCCGCGCCCTACATAAGGGGAGAAGAATAGAAGAAAAGACGTTAGCAAGCGTTCAGCAATACTTAGCTCACTCGAATTTGCAAATAGTTTAATCCTTACCTGAACTCCCGTTGATCGGACAACTTCTGCTCTGGAGCATCCCGCCACTCTGAAAAAAGGGGAAAAGACATCAGGTTAGCGCAAAACATTTAAGAGGTGCCGCACATTGCGCTTTCTCACCGCCGCTCATCTCCTCCGCTCGCTTCCATGCTGGGTAACTGCGGCACCTAAAAGGACACGAAAAGACGAACATTGGTTAGTGCTAAGGAAACCAATAAGCATCACGCTCTGCATTCCTACTTATTTCAGCAGCGCGTCACCATCCTCAAGACCTTCATCACCTAAGGAAAGAAAGACACAGTATTAAAGGGACTAGAGCCATCATAACTTTTGTAAGACTCATTCCACTTGCCGGGCTGAAGTCGCAGCAAGCCCTGTCCGCCGGACCCGTGCCAGTGAAGCAACTAGGCACCCTCCAGCCCGCATCACCCAACGCACCACTGCACCGAAGGCAGGACGGAGAGTGCCCCACATCAAAAAACAAGGTGAAGAGAGGTCCGGGGGAAGGTTGGGACCCACGGAAGAAAAGTGGGGCCAGACAAGCAAGACCAATAGGGAATTGACCTCTGGTAATACGGTGTTTCAGGCCCAGTGCTTGGTTGAGCAAAGTCCAGGGAAGGGTTCGAAGTGGTCGGAAGTCCGGACCGGCTGAGTGGCGTCCCTGTAGATATCAGGTGAGCGTTACACAAAGTCCAGGATTTGTGGGGAAGCCAGTAGATCAATTCGGGAGAAGGTGCTATGCACATGTGAAAAGTTTTTTTTTGTTGGGGTGAAACACTCCGTGTCCACCACCCCCAGGGTTCGAAACAGCTAAAGACTCATAGCGAGCTTAAAGTCTCTGGGAGGTGGGGGTGAGATCTGTCCCTTGAGGTGTCCGGGACCCAGTTGAAGTCTCCTGCAATGACAATTTGGCCTTCAACTAAAGGGAGGCGGGTTTCGCCTAATGCCATGTGGAAAGTCTCGACGATCATTTGGAGCGTAAACCAAGATGAGGAAGTAGAGTTGCCCATATATACGGCTCTTTACTGCTATATAGCGGCCTTATTGGCACAGTCATGTATCCAAAATCTGCGTCTCTTCTTTCTAGAGAAGAAAATTGCTGTACCCCCCCATTTTTTGGTTCGACTACAGGCCAGATATTGAAGCTGGAAATTCATGTTGCAGAGGCATGTAAAATCCGCTGACAGGTTTTTCCTGCAAGAAGACCACTGAGATTTCCGCTTCCTGCAGCTGTTTTAGTGTTGATTTTCGTTTGGAGTGTGGAGTTCAGACCCCTAATGTTCAACTAAACAAACCTGAGTTTCGAAGGGATTGTGTCCTCGGACGTATTCCTTATCTATGATAATACGTTTCCAGCTTGCTGGCCTTGGAAATTTTTTCTGTAAAGGGCGCTGCGCGTCGACGTCTGCTGAGTCGATGTCCCTCGACGGCCATCGTATCGGCGCCGACGTCACCATGCCCATAAATAGCCACGCGTGGCGTCCGTTGCTCAGTTCCGTTTTTCCACGCTTCGTGGGGCCTCGGAACATCTTTGCTCAGTTCAGTCAGATGATCAAATCTACATCTACTCGAATATACCAACTTGTTCTCACTAGCATCTTCATCGGAACCGACAATGCCGCGATCCGGCTTCAAGAAATGTCGAGACTGTGGTAAAAAAAATGTCAAACGGATCCACACAGGATCTGCTTGTGGTGCTTGAGAGCTGAGCACCATTGTTCGGAGTGTGAGGACTGCATGACCATGACGGCGAAAGCCTTGAAGGAGTGCAAGGGGAAGCTCGAGAGAGGTAAGTCAGTCAAAACCTCCTCTAAAGTTTCTTCGGCTGAGTCGAGGCATTCGTCTCCTCGCCGTCAAACATTCCCATTCTAGATCTCGAAGTAGCTCCCACCATTCGTCGAGATCAAGACACTCAAAGAAGAGACGTCGAAGATCCCCTTCCTCGTCTTCTGTTTCCCCAGAAAGGGTCTCCTGCCCCACAAAACGCCACTCTCAGGCTGAGTGGGAGGAATTCTGGAAGAAAATGTTAAGCGTCTTCGAGAAAGCGGCCTCGACCCCCCCCCCCCACACCCTCCCTCGAACACAGCTGAGGGTGATACCCCGGGTGAAAAACCCAAAAAATCAAAAGGCTGCGAGTCGCAGCACCCGGCGAAACATTCCACCCGAGAGCGCCACGGGCCATCGGGTAAGAAGGCACCATCTTCTCCGTCGTCGAAGATTCCTTCGACGCATGGATCGGCCCCATTGACGCCGTTGTCGAAGGGTTCTTCACCGCATCGGTCGATCGACTCGACGCCGGCATTGACGCCGATGAAAGAAGACCACGGCTACTCCACAGCCAACGGTGATTCCAAGAGCCTCCGGCACGACACCGAGACCGTCGTCGACATCCTCGAGTAGGATCTCGATCCTCTTGAGTTCTTCGAGGCCTCTTCTAGTTTTCGTGACTCCGTTCTCGGCGCCTTCGAAGCTGCTCTCGGCGCCATCGGTCACATTGGCGTCGAAGACATGGACGTTTTCTCGCCCAATAATGACGAGTTTGCCTCCTTCTGCCTTTAGAAATGGGTTTTATACCATTTCAGAGGTCAGAGTATCCTGCATTATCTTCAATTTATGAAGAAGGGGGAAGATTCTGACCAGGAAACCTTCGGGTTGCAGAGGACCACACTACCTGTTTCAGAGTATTTCACCTCTGAGAAGGTTGAAAGACCTACAGGAGTCATTACATGAGGCAAGTGGGCTGGACACTTCCCCAGAAGTGGATTTTGTTAAGCCAGACCCAAGGGAACATGCCGAAACACCCTATAGAACCCTGATGGCAAGAATTATTGAATTCATGGGTTGGTCTGCGCCTTCGCCTGTTTTTCAACAGGATGACCTGACAGACATATTAGACAAAGGTCCGCAGGAGGATCCTGTGGTCCCCTTCCATGCAGCCTTACCAAGAAAGATTACATCTAATTGGGAAACTCCTGAAGTTATCCCTGCTGTCAATAAAAGATTATCAGCCAAGTATAGGGTAGCTGCAGCTGACCCTGAATACTTATCGAAACACCCGACTCCAGAGTGCCTGGTGGTCCAAGCGGCAACTTCATCAAGCAGCAGGACCGCTTACCCTACTGTCCCACAGGATAGAGATGACAAGAGGTACGATTCTATGGCAAAGAAGGTCTTCTCTGCTTGTAGTATGGCGTTGAAGACCATCAATGCCACCTGTACGCTCGCCAGGTTCAGTCCCACACTGTGGGAGTGTGCTTCATCAGCAGCTGACTGCATACCCGAAGGAGAGGAAAAGGAAGCCTTCCTTAACATTATTAAAGATGGCAAAGATGCCATGTGCGAGTCCCTTCAAACTGGCATCGATTCCGCTGACAGTATCAGCAGGGCCATGGCGGCTAGTACAACAATCCGAAGGCATGCTTGGTTGCGAACGTCTGGCTTTGCTCCAGATGTACAGGCCAGACTTTTGAATATGCCCTTTGACGGCTCTTCATTATTCAGAAAAAAAGGCTGATGACAGTCTGGGAAAGTTGCAGACATCTAAAGCAGCAGCAAAATCTTTAGGAGCTGCTATCCGCCAAACTCCTTTTAGCCCCTCAGGAACCTCTGGAAGAGGAAAGTCCTTCGCTATTATTCCGCATTTGGGAAAGGCAGAGGACAGCCAGCTCAAAGAGGCCAAAGGAGATCCACCCGAGGTGGACGGGTCAAATGTACTAAGACCGCAGCAGGTGCCTCTTTACCCTCGGCATCTGCATCAGCCGCCCCCAAACCACTCTGAGGTCTTTCCACACAAAACACCTGTAGGGGGCAGGTTAACTCACCATCTGACGGAATGGCAGGCTATTACGTCGGATGCTTGGGCATTGGAGACAGTTGCCCAGGGTTACTGCCTACCCTTTCTACACATCCCTCAGAGTCATCCAGCGGGGAACAGTTCTCTAAAAGTTCCAGATCCGCTCCTCTTGCAGGAAATTATAGACCTGCTAGAGAAAGGTGCCATAGAACCGGTAGCGGACAGGAACAAGGGCTGGTACTCCCCCTACTTTCTCATACCAAAGAAGGACGGAGGACTGAGACCCATCCTGGACTTACGAGAATTGAACAAGTTCCTCAGGAAGGACAAGTTCAAGATGGTAACTCTCTCTCAGATCCTTCAGGCCCTCCAGCTCCAGGACTGGCTGGTATCTCTAGACCTTCAGGATGCTTATTTCCATGTGCCAATCCATCCCAAACACATTAAATACGTGAGGTTCGCAATTGACGACTCTCATTATCAATTTCGAGTTCTGCCATTTGGGCTGACCTCCGCCCGAGGGTCTTCACCAAGCTAATGTCAGTAGTTGCTGCAAGTCTAAGGAGGGAAGGGATCCACGTCTACCCCTACCTGGACGATTGGCTGATCAGGGCTGTATCTTCGGAACAAGCTCAGACCTAGCTAGATTATGTCTGCCACTTCCTTCACAAACTGGGCTTCTCCCTCAATTTAAAGAAGTCACATGATACCATCACAGACTCCAGTTCATTGGAGCAGTCCTGGACACTTTTCCTGGGAAAAGCCTTGCCACCAGAGGTGAGGGCTCAAGATATTCTGCAGATGGTCAACAAGTTTCAAAACGCCCAACGTCTCCCAGCCTTCGACTTTTTGAGGTTGCTAGGCCTCATGGCATCCTGCATCTTCCTTGTGCCAGAGGCTCGCCTGAGAATGAGATCTCTTCAGTGGGCACTGAACTCCTCCGGATTCCGGACAAGGTAGCCCGCGACCTTCAATGGTGGGCCTATCCAGAGAACATCTTGAAAGGAGAACTGTTTGGCAACCATGGCCGGAGACGCCTCACTAACGGGGTGGGGAGCCCATGCCAACGAATTGACCATCAGCGGTCATTGGTCTCCATCGGAGTCCAGACTACACATCAACCTATTGGAGCTGAGAGCGATCAGACTAGCGCTGAAAGCTTTCCTGCCATCAGTACAGGGGAGAAATGTCCTGATAATGACAGACAACACGGTGGCCATGCACTACCTCAACAAAAGAGGAGGGGTAGGGTCACTGCCACTGTGCAGAGAGGCAATGCAGCTCTGGTTTTGGGCAATTCAGGAAGGAATCTCTCTATCGGCAGTCCACCTAGCCGGAGAGAAGAACTTGACAGCGGACGCTGTGAGCAGGCAGAGCAGTCTCCCACGAGTGTGAGCTAGCTCAGGAAGTCCTTCAAGAGATCTTCGCCCTTTGGGGAACCCCTCGGGTGGATCTGTTCACCCCAAGCACCAACAGGAAGTGCGATCTGTTCTGCTCAAGGGAATTTCCCCTGAGAGGAGCTCTAGGAGATGTGTTCGTAGTGGACTGGGAGTTTCCACTTCTTTACGCGTTTCCACCAGTCCCTGTTATTCCTCAAATGATCAGGAGGTGGAGAAGACTCCGGAAAACCATGATCCTAATTGCCCCGGACTGGGCCAGGAGAACGTGGTACCCGGACCTTCTAGATATGTCCATCTGCCCTCCAATCCGTCTTCCACTCAAAGTGAATCTTCTCTCGCAGAAGGGAGGTCAGGTTCTCCATCCAGACACCAGAACCCTCAACCTTCACGCTTGGCTTCTGAAAGGGTGAGGTACAAGGATTGGGATCTCCCTGATGACGTCATGGAGGTGTTGCTTTCGGCCAGAAGGCCAGCAACAAAGTCTTTATACCGCTGCCGTTGTAACACATTTTGCAGCTGGTGTAGAGAAGGGAATATCGACCCTTTTTCATGTGGTACACCAGTGGTGTTATCGTTTCTACTCTACTTGGCAAACTCGGGCCTTCAAGTTGGCACTGTAAAAGGCTATCTCGCAGCACTTTCAATCTTCAAGCGCACTGCGGAGGAACCATTGTATTTCAAACTACATCTAGTGATACAATTTCTCAAAGGATTAACTAATGTTTATCCTCAAAACCATTCCAAGTTCCCTTATGGGACTTAAATTTAGTCTTAAACTTCCTAATGGGCACTCCATTCGAACCACTTCACTCTTGTTCGCTGAGATTTCTCATGCTTAAAACTGTCCTATTGGTAGCATTAACATCTGCTAGGAAGGTGAGCGAGCTACAAGCTCTCGCCTGTAAACCCCCACATACAATTTTCCACAAGGACAAAGTTGTCCTACAGGTGAAGCCTAATTTCCTCCCAAAGGTGGTTTCTGAATTTCATATTACTCAGAAAATTACCTTACCTTCGTTCTACCCTCCTCCTCATCCGTGGAAAGAGGAAGAAAGGCTACATAGGCTGGACCCAAGGCGAGCTCTAAGCTTTTACATCAGCAGAATAGCTAGGATCAGGCAAGCAGACCAACTGTTTGTAGGATACTCAGGTCACAAGTTGGGATTACGTATAACAAAACAAACCATTTCCACGTGGATTATTTTGGCCATTCTGGAATGTTACAAACTGGCAGGGAAAGAGCCACCCCAAAAACTTAAGGTTCATTCAACCAGGGGTATTGCAGCCTCTTCGGCCCGACAAAGAGGGGTACCGGTCAGAGACCTATGTGCGGCTGCCACATGGTCGTCCGCACATACATTCACAAAATTTTACAACCTGGATTCCTCCACTAGTCAAGAGACCAGATTTGGAAAAGCCGTATTACATTCGGTCCATCCCTAAAGGGATACATGACATTCTTACTCCCACCTCCAATTACATGCCACTGCTATGGGAGTCTATCAAAGATAAGGAATACGTCGGAGGACACCATCCCTTCGAAGAACAAGTTACTTCTTACCTTTTAACGTTCTTTCGATGGGATGTTCCTCCCACGTATTCCTTATCGCCCCTCCCATCCATCCCCGCAGTGATAACTTCCCTTGTGGTTGCAGCTTACGCTCCTTCAAGGTCAATAACCATTTCAGGCATGACTTTTCTTATGCTACAAAACAGAACTGAGCAACGGATGCCGCGCGTGGTTGTTTATGGGCATGGTAATGTTGGCGCCGATACGGTGGCCATCGAGGGACATCGACTCGGCGGATGTCGACGCGCAGCGCCCTCTACAGAAAAAAATTCCGAGGCCAGCAAGCTGGAAACGTTTTATCATAGATAAGGAATACGTCGGAGGAACATCCCGTCGAAAGAACGTTACAAGTTAAGAAGTAACTTGTTCTTCTGGTGTGGTGGGGCTGTTTTGGGAGCATCTGTGTTTCCCGTGGGTGTGGTCAGAGCCGGGTGCGACTCCGCTTCCATCCAGGGGTTTCGTTATCCTGATGGCATCTTGCAACTGGAGTTATAACAGCCGCCAACGGGAGGCCATAACAAATTAGTGGGAAGCAGATTTTTCCTCCCTCAGCGTTTCCCTTGGCCAACTGGGTTAAACAATTTGTGGCTCACACCAAGGGATCAGAGATGACATGCACCTCAGACTTGGGCATGGGGGGGCCGTGTGACGCCTGCATCAGATGAGAAGCTTGTGCCCCCAGACGTGTCGGAGTGCTGATCCAACCGACTCAAGTCCTCCGAAATAGTCTATATTCAGAGCAGTGGATGCGATTTGTCTCGTAGTCTGGTGGCTCTAGGTTCACCTCGCATCTCAGCCCTGTCTAGACCAAGTCGAGCGGTTTGGGGGGGAAAGAGGTCTGTAGAACCACCAGTTGGTGAGCCAGATGAAGCCTCTTCATGGTTTCCAGGTGAGTTGGGATGCAGGATCGGGTCGGCATCTTCCAGGTGAGCGATTGTCTGGGGGACTCCTTTATAAGAGATCTGGAGAGCAGTTGGGAATAGCCACCGGTTTCTGATGTGCTGGTTCCAGAGGAATAGGGTTAAGGGCCTCAGGGCTCTTGGTTTCGGATCGTTGCAATTGCTAAATCTTGGAAGATCTGAAGGGGGGGGGGCCCCTCTAGAAAGTTAGGTCGTCGTGGGATCGACCTATTGCCCTAATGGCTTCTTTGGTTGTGTAGAAGTGGACCCAGGTAATGACATCTGGGGGGAGGAGGGGGACGGGAGTCAGAGTCCACCCCACCACAGGGGGTCATTCTGTGTAAGGTCTAAAATGAGCTGGGATTTGTCCACGAAAGACAGAGGACTGAAACAATTCTCCCACATTATGGTCCGGGACTGAGGGGACCCCCCTGCCCCCCCCCCCGCACCCCCCCCCGAATGCAAAGATTGTTCTGCTGGGCTCCGTTTTCATGATCTTCCGGTTTATGGTACAGGATTTAATTCCGGTTGAGTAAGGCTTGGAGTGTGTGCTGTTCTTCTAGGGGCTTCGCTGAGTGCTCTTGGGTCAGGTCCTCCACTTCCCCCAACCTCTATTCATTCACAATTTGCTGCTCCGTTTGCTCAAGCTTAGTGGTGAGCTCTGCCATGCAAGATTGAAACTCTGACTTAATGTCCACCATAAAGGCTTGTATGTCTCCCTTGGTTGCTAGCTGTCCAGCACTCTCTGAGGAAGTCTGAGTCGGAGATTTTGGGGTGTCCTTCCTTTTGTCAGAAGGGAGCAGCATGGTACTAATGTCGGCGCTCTTGGAAGTTTTGAGATGTTTAGCCATTTTGTACTGGCTCCTGGGGCAAGTCACGGCGCCCCCTCTGAGATATGAGTGACAGATTGCTGAGGATGCCTTCTGGTGGGGGGGGTCTGGTGGATATCCTGGCCATTCCAGGGTGTGTTCCTGGGGAACAAAGTCAAGAGGCAAAAATCGAAGCTGGTTTTCCAGCACCCCTGCACCTTTGATTAGGGGGGGGTATTACTTTTACCCTATTGTAGTTGGGCTTCCAGGGGAGTAGCAAGGGTTATTCTGCTATTTGCTGCACCTAGTTGTTCCAAGGTAGCATACAACTGGATCGGAGATGCTTCCGGCCTTGTTAAGTTTGTCTGCCAGGTGGCACTTTGGTGTGCACTCACAGGACGGCGGTGGAAATTGGGTCCTGTCGGCTTACGGCAATTGAGTTGTTGTGGTCTTAATGGGTCGCTGCATTAACCGACTGTTCAGTGAGGTAGTTGCTGGGGGATGGGGAGGTCTTGCAGAGCGGTCACTTGCTTTAGTGCGGGTGGTCAGGGGTGAGCAAGGTGCTATTCGCAAAGAAGCAGCCGGATAAAATCAACTGGGCGATGGGCTGCTGAAGGTGCAGATTGCTAGTTTTGCCGGGGTCCAAGGTGTTACTATGTCGGCTGAGGAAGCTGGTGGCGGTTTCACCTGTGGGTACCTCCCTTCCGTTGCCTCTTAACCCCTTCGGCGGGTCAGTGGTAGGTCCAGCCTAGGAACCACAGGCCAGTAGGTGCAGCGTTCCTCTGGGGTGGCTGTTGTATTATGCTGGAACACCCCCAGGAGCCATATGGTCTGCAGCAGGCCGTTCCTGTTGGACCCGGATAGGTGACACAGGTAGGGGGTCAAGTGCGTAGGGAGTAGGCAATTCCTTCCGTCTCCACCCTTCAAGCTAGTTGCAGTCCATTATCTCTCTGCAGTAGAGCCTCTGATGGTCCTGCAGCACCGGAGCTGGCTTGTGGAGGCTTCGTTCTGGGCCCGTTACAGACGCTGTGCCAGCGCCGGAGCTGGTCGCTGCCTCTCCGCGCAGTGCAAGATGTCAGGATGGAGGGGGCCATGTCCGGGCCCCTGCAGTGCTGCGGCCGTCCCGAGAGAGCCGCTGCAGGGGCAAAGAGCCGGGTGAAGCCAGAGATGGCGCTGCTGTGTGGCTGTGATGGCCCGGGGCGGGCGAGGCCCCGAGGTCGTCCAGTTGCTTCTATTCAGACCCTCTGTCACATCAGTAGGTTGGATGGGCAAGGAGATCACCCCCGGCCTGCGGGGATTGCTGGAGACTTTGTCTAGTCGCTGCTGTCGAGAGCGACATGTGTAGCCATTGGTCGATGGGATGAGGAAGCCGCCCCAAATCATCTGCAGGCTCGTTTAGCAGGGGATGGGACCAGAGCAGCGCCTTCTCCCCTTGCGCAGGGCCAGCCCACCATCTTGAAAGGTCCTATGGCTGGGGTAGTTTAGTAGCTGCAGCATTCTGGCGGCTGCCGGTGCGTTAAGAGTTCTTCGCCTACGTTGCAAACCTTCCGAACGTCGGAGGTACCTTCAACCGCCAAATGCACACGCGGGAACCGTTACATTTTTAAAGCGAAAGCGAGCTTCACATAGAGGCCATCAATGGAGCAGCCTCATAGATGGTGCTCCAGGCCATGCTGCACTGCAGTCCCTTTTTAAGACATCAACTCAGGGCAGCCCCCTGTCCGGACAACTCTTGGCTATGGTCCCCAAGGCAAAGGGCAGCTTCCAGCTAAGAAGCGCCACTCAATGTTTGCCCATGTTCGCCTGGGATGCCTGTTGCAGTCAACCAGCAGCAACTGACAAGTGTGGTGTTGGTGGGAAGTACAGCCATTACTGTACTCAGTAAAACTCCTCCCCTCTTATAACCACATGCATTTTGACTATCCGTGTAAGGTAACCAGATATTGGATGTTGCTCAATTTGTGTAAGTTAGCCTTATCTTGCATTTATGTTGTAGCCATACCTTAGTTTTAGCCCTTTTGTGTTAGTCGGCCATATCCTCCATTTAGCCCACCTGATGAAGGTAGCCATATTTTGCATTTACCCTATTTGTGTAAATCGGCTTTAGCTTGCTATTAGCTCTTCTGTTAGCCAACCGTACCTTGCATTTAGCCTAATTTTGTGTAAGGTAGCCTTACCTTACATTGCCTTTTGCCCTTTTGGAACTCAGCCATAACTTACATTAAGCCCACTTGTGTGAGGTAGCCATTTCTGCATTACACCTAATTCTGCAAGATAGTATTTTGCATGTAGCCCAGCTGAGTCTGAATCTAATTGCCTCTCCCCTCATAACCAAGTAATCCAACATGCCCAATAATTCTAAGGCCAGAGGAGCCCTCTGGTGCATCAGGAACCAGAAGCCCACCCCATCCACTACTTCCCCACCCACCTTCACACCTCAGATTGCCATCTCCTGTTCCCCTCTGAAAGACCTCCATTGTTCCCCCCCCTTTCCCACACCCCCTTCTCTCTGCACCATCCCAAGCCTTCACCCCCACCCCATGTCCCCCCTTCTCACCCAGTCCAAACCCCTTCTATCCAACAATCAACTGTCCCTGCCCTTGGTGCAGTCTGCACAGCCTTGGCCAAATATCTGCCATCAGCTGACGCATGCTCACCCCTCTTGCACCCGCTTGCCGGCCCAGGATCATAAGACCCTCCTTCCGCATCCGACCCCACACGCCTCCACAATCTTCCCCTCCCGCATTGACCCAACCCTGTCCATACTCTCCCTCTCCCCTGTTTCACTCCACCCCTGCCCTCTCCACCTTCGCCACCCCCCCCTCGCTAAGGCACTGAACTTACGCTTCATTAAGCTGAGCCTTAGCCAAAACCCCAGACTTTGCAGATAACCCTACCCTCGCACCTCTGGCAGTCCCCCATCAGCTTAGGCACAGAAGACTCTGCTCCTTTCCCCCTCTGACCCTCTTCCCCCCCCCCCCCACTCTGCTACACTCCGACCCACCCATGCCCAGCCCTGTCAATCTTCTCATTTTCTCCCTTGCCTTCTTACCCCACCGGCAGCATTTCCCTCCTTAAACCCCCACATCCCTTTGTTCAGGACATTGCACCCCCTCAACCCCTCTCCTACATCCTCTTCAAAGCCAGATCTGTCACCAGAAACAAACGTATCATTTTTGACTTTATCTCGGATGAAAACCCTGGCAACCTTTTCATCACTGAAACCTGATTCTCTGACTTCCTCCCTTCTGCACGCAAGGCATACCCCCTGCAAGCTACTACCCAACCACCCACAACAGAGCCAGCAGAGCAGGTGGTATGACCATCCTCCACAAACCTCAACTCACACCCTTACAGGTTGAGACGTTACTGCTAATCAAATTCCAATCCTCGCCTTCCTTCTCCCTCAGCTTCCTCCTCCTTTACAGTCCCCCAGGCTATAACCGAACCCTCGCAGACTTGCAGAGTGACCCTGTATTGGCCATACTGCTGTCACCCGACACCCATCTTATTGACCACATGGAAGCCCTCAATCTGACCCAACTTGTATTAGGCCCCACCCACATTGCATGTTGCACCTTGGATGTAGTGTTCGGCTCGTCCTGTCTGATCTCCACCCCTTTACCCTTCCCCTCATATGGACTGATTACACTATCCTCTTCTCAGCCCTGACTCCTTCGCCCCCTTTCCTTCCCGCCCCTTGCCACCTCCCAGGATCCTGCTCTGGAACAAGGTTACCTTCTGCCCTGATTTCAGATGCTCTGTCCCCCTTAACCCCCATCCCACCACACATGTCCTTCCCCCAGGTGGTACAGCCCTCGCCTCAAATTCCTCAAAATCCTCAACCATTGCCTGGAACGACACCAACAGACCAACCCTTCTGCCCAAAGCACAGATAATCTGGCTAGACGGGCACACTATAGATTCGAAATCGGGGGAAAAACAAACATGCCGTCTACACCTCCTGCATTGCCAATGCAAACAACCCATGCAAAGAACTCCACAAGATCTGAGTTCAAGACCCCCTCTGTACTTCCTCCTCGCCCCATCTCCCATGCACTGTGCCACACTCTTTCTGACCATTACTTCAACATAGCCATTCAAATTAAGCCCACCATCCACGCTAAATTACCAACCCCTTCCGCCCCGTACCGACAGCCCCCCTTGAAATGCCCACAATTCGCACCCTCTTCAGCCCCTTTTCTGCATCTCCATCCCAAGTTCTAAAGGATTCCCTCCAATAGCTGTCCCTCAGATTCACTGGGAGCCCCCCTCCCCTCCTCCCTCAAAAACATCCTCTCCACCTGTGCGGGCTCCCTTGCCAGATCTATAATCAACCACTCAATAACAGCAGGTATCTCCCAACAGCATACAAAACCTCTTGTGTCAAACCACTACTAAAAAAGCCCTCTCGTGACCCCCTCTAATTACCACCCCATCTCCAACAACTGCTTCATAGCCAAATTATTAGATTGCATGGCATATTCCCAGCTCAGCCTCTTCACCGAGGCCAACAGCCTTCTTGACCCTGCCCAGCCTGGCTTCAGTCCCCTCCATTGAAATGAATAATCCCTGGTCTGTATGTGGGATGATCTACAGTGAGGGCTGCGCTGCTCTCATCTAAGCAGCCTCTGGCACAATTAACCACTCCAACCACTCCATCCTCACGAACTGACTCTTTGGTCTAGGCATAGGGGACTCCGCCCTCAGATGGATCCCCTCTTTCCTCTCCGACTGCTCCAAAATAGTCTCTCCACCCTTTCTCGTCTGCCTCCCTACCCTGTCCCCCACAGAATTACCCCTGTGAGCCTCCCTCTCCCCCCTCCTCTTCAACCTCCAACTTTCGCCCCTTCCCAAGCTTATCCTTTCCCAAAATCTCACCTGCTACAACTGTGTCGGACACCCAGCTCCTCCTCAAGATTCCCATCCCCCCTCCTGAACTCTCCCAGACCAGGCATCCTGCTTTGATATTGTTCGTCATCAAACGGCCAATCACCTGCTCCTCAACCCTGGAAATAAATGAAATCCTAATCTGCGGCAAAATGACTCTCCTGCCCCAATCCATCCCTTGACCGCATTCATAAGGACCTTCTTCCACTGCATCGCCTTCAGTCAAAAACCTAGATGCACTTTTATCTGACCTAATCCTCTCCCATCACATCACTGCAGTCTTCAGATTGTACTCCTTCTACCTCCACATCCTCAAGCAGATTTATACTTCTCTCCTTACCCCCATAGTTTCTGCAATCATCCACTCGCCCCTAGACTACTTACTCCCTCTACCTAGGTGAGCCTACATTACCAACAGAGAAAGCTCATACGGATTCAAAACTCTGCAGCAAGGCTCCTTCTCGCACTCTTCTCTTCGTCCCCCAAGAGAACACATCTCGCCCACACTCGGGACACTCCATTGGCTGCCCATCAGCTGACTGGATTCTTTCAAATCCATGTCCAGTACCCACCGTGCAATTCACACAAAAGCCTGGAATTCCTTCAAAACAAACTCACTCACTACTGCCCCACCAGAATCCTCAGATCATGCTCTGCGCACCTCCTGGTACTCCCTCCTTTCAAGTTCTCCAGTCTAGGACGTGCCTGTTTCTCTGTCCTCGCATTCACTTTCTGGTGCCAACTCATCCTCTGAGGATAACCTGGCCTTCAGGAAAGCCCTGAAAACCTGGCTGTCGCACCCCTCCCTCCCCCAAGCACACATGGAGACTTGTAGCCACTCCAGCTGCTCATACCTGCAACAAATTCGGACACTTGGCCAGGTATTACTCATATGGGCTTGGGGTAAGAAATCCATTACACTTAAAATGCACCTTTGGGAAAAATAACGCTGATCATTCTGTAGGAGGACAATCATGCACTCCGGACCCGTGCTTGTAGTTGGCACTGCATGCATCTCTAAGGCCCAGGAGGGTCGGCCATGCTGCTGCATGTTGTAATCCTGAAATGGGGACGTAGTTTTGCACCCGAAGGAACTAGGGGTGGCAATCTCTGCAAAAACCTCTCAGAGGGTGAGTTTTATCCATTCATTTAGCACTTGGATCGCCTGTGAAACGTAGCACTACTCCTTGCACATAGATGGAACACAGGAAGTAGACATTGTTGTTTGTACAGCTATCCCTTTTCTCCTCTCGCACACTGCACTATCGCAACTTGACGTAAGACACTCACTACACGCACCCTGCACTTGCATATAACACACACACTATTGCACATCACCTCTGCCATAAGAATGAAGCTATTTTGAGTGACAAATTCCAACTAACTTTCCCACATAACTCACAATCCCCCTCGCTTAGTCCATAGTATACCTTTGCTGCGCCCATACACTCAATTTGAACATGAGTAACTAGCAGGGCCTTGGCCACACTCGCCGAACTTTAATGGCTGAAAAGCACACATGCATAATAGCACCTCCCAATTTCTCCCATATTTTTGGATTCCGGATCATCCAGGGGGTGGGGGCGGGGCATTCAACCAGAAGCGTGTTGGGACCATAATGTAAAAAAGTGCAAATTGGATGACGTCAGTGAGCCCTCTCCTCAAAGGTTTTTCCCGCCTGGAATATAAACCAAGAAGGGACACATTCACAGAATAACAGTCACATAGATACATTTATTTTAATCAAACAAAGCACTCCAGCAGAGAGCGGCGACAACATATGCTTCGCTAGGGTTTTGACTTTAGTCTTGACTTGCTTAGTCTTTTGCCCTTAAATACTATTTTCTCAGCTGTGTTGGCATGACATGGAAAGAACAGTCCTTGAACGGTAAATTACTGACTGGGTGAACAGAGTTTGAGTAGTTTTAGTGAAGTACAAACATGCAGGAGGAGGCTCAAAATTTGTTCGTTTTATATCCTTAACCTGAGCTCGGGGAGGGTCACCATTTGCTGGTATTTGTGTGTGCTATTTTGACTGCAATTATTTCCTAGCTTAAAAGCAGCGCCTGCAACTTGACGGAGGTTGTTTTGGGATGCTGTTTTGTGGACCACGGCAAAACTGTTGTGTGACATTTTATAAAGGAAAAGAGAACTGGTTTTCATTTAATGTATATTTCGACAGTAATTATGGTGAAAGGTGCTATAACAATTGACAATGAGTCTGGCCACCCTCTTTACTTTACCTGCTGGCCTCTCTGCCCCCTGGCTTCCTCTTTCTTTCTCTTTACCCCAACCTGTCCCTACCCCTTCTATCAGCCCTCACCAACCCTTCCTCCCCCTGTATCCTTTCTGTCCCATGCCAGTGGGTGTGCATAGCTAGTATGCCTTCCATGAATGCCCCGCAGCCCAGTGCAGACAATCGTCCATGTCCAGTGCTTACTGTGCTGGCAATGTGCCTACTTCTTTGCCAGTAATCTGTTCCTGATGTCTGCAAAGAGCTTTGCTGCCTTTTGTCTTCCCCTACTTTCTAGTGTAGCGTGCCTGTTAACTCAAGGAGGAGGATCCAGTCCGCATACACACCGCACCAGGGGTCTGTTAACTCCCTGACCCAAATCTGTGGCCCTGCCTGGGTTCTCACTCACCCGTCCCACTATTTTGGCCTGCCTCCGACTTCCACACTTCCCTCCCCGATATGCTGTGCTGTTTGTTGCTAACTACATGCTCCTAGTTGTCCTTTCCGCCTCCCAACTATGCAGTTTCTCTGATCGTTTTCTCCAACCTGCTATCTTGCTTATGTACTAACAGGACAGCCTTCCCAAATCCCTAAGGGATTGACCGACATAGTTCACTTATGTGGATTAGTTTTATCTAGTAAAATTAAAAAGAAAAGAAAAAGCTAATTCCGCCTGTGAACTTTCTTTGCCCACATTTTAGATTGTTGGTATTCACATAATTGAGACTGCTGTGCCACCTCTCGCCATAATGCCGCAGATCATACATCCTATCCCCCCAAAGACTGTAAATCAATACTGCCTGAGATTTCAGTGGGCACACAGGCATGAACATTGTCTGCGCACAAAGAGAAAGAGCGGCCCATCACGTAGACACTTCAGCTCGAGGCCTTCTGGTCGGAGTTGACATCTCCTGCCAGGTGTGGCTGCATGCTACGAAGTTTTATAAGGAAGTCCAGGACAAGGTGCTGGACCTCCCTTTTGAGGGTAAGGAACTGTTCACACCTCTACGGACGAGGAACTTGAGTAGACCAAAACTAGTACTCAAACTGCAAAGTCATTGTCCGTCCTTGCGAAGACTCCCGCAAAGGTACCTTATACTCTGAGGTCAGGATCTCAGACAAGGTCCTTCTCTGGCTTCAGAGGGTTTCAGGACTGCAGTGCACCATGCTGTGATGCTCTGAATGGCAGTCCCCCGCCATAATCTGCAATGGCAGGGTGGCTGGTTTTTCTCTCGACCAGCAGCCTCCTTGGCAACGGGTGGTCCCACCGCTGATGAAACAATTAAATGATATACTCCTACGTCCCGTCCCCTTTCCTCCATACTTATGGGGACATCTCTCCGTTCTGTGGGACGGGACCGGAGCACTTTGTTAAAAGCATCCAAACATTTTTTCAAAAATGTGTCCTTCCTCTTTCTTACGCGGGGCACGGCACGCGGCTGTAGCCCCGCCCACCTTGGCTCCACCCCATGAATCGCCCATCAGTCCTTTCTCCGCTCGTTCGGGACTAGACACGGTTCGCATTCTCAGAAGATTGTCTTCCATTTTTCCTCTCTGGCTCTCACTAGCAATCGTGTACGGTCTATGTCGTTCAGGCTAGACTTTCCAGATTGTTTGAGTCACCGTCGTTTCGCGAGGGCCTATCCCCATCCTCTTTGTTTAGAGTGCTTGGATCCGGATCACCGTTGGGACTCCTGTTTTTACTGCGACTCCCTTTCGGTCCGGGCACTTCATTGTCGGTTGGAGCAGTGGGAGGTGTTCCGACGAACTCCTTCACATTTTCAGGCGTTCATCGATGTAAAGAAGAAATGCCCGGTAAGTTCTTTACTTTTCAGAGCCCCCCGGCTGGAGGGATACCTTTCCGGGTTCTTCTCGGACCGGGAGGAGCGTTGATCGCTCTGCCACTGGGGTTCGCCCTGAGGTGCCCGTTGGGCCTAATAATTCTACTGGAGTTTTCTCTGAGGGTCTCCGTAAGGGGCCTGTGGATACCAGAGCACGCTCCGAGGCCCCTCCTGTGGGGGCAGTTTGTAGGCCCAGTTCTACTGGGTCGGAGTGTACCAGAGCTAGCTCTGAGGCCTCTTTCGGCTTCCCTCAAAAATAAAACCGGGGTGCGCCCCGAGGCCTTGGGTGGGCTTGCTGTTACCGAACGGATGTTCGAGACTCGCGCAGATGAGGCTTGTACCGGGCCTAGGTCCGAGGTCCCTCGTTCAGAGGCTAAAGCTACCAACAGTTCTGAGAGTCCTGACAAGGCCTTGTCGGTGAAAGCGGTTTCTCACCGTTCCCGCTCTTGCGGTGACACCAGACCTGTTGAGGGGGCAAAGAAGCAAAGTTCTTCTTTTACCGGCAGTGCCGAGGTCCTTCCTTCGAAGGCTAATTTGGCAGTTGGTATGTCGCAGAAACATTCCAGGCCTCAGTGTACTGGCTCTGCCGAGGTCCCTTATGTTGAGGCTAAAGTTAAGACCCCTGATCCATCGACTGGGACTCCTGCCTCACTTCCTCACGTGCCGCAGTTCCCATCAGATGAGGACAAAATGGCGCCCGTTCCCGCCACTACCGCGGCTGCCATTTTAGGTGCTAGCCCCTACAACTACGCCATTGGCCTCGGGTGTAGGGCTTGGTCCCTCGGGTAAACAGTCCTTTGTGCGCATCCTTATCGGCCAGTTTATGATTGGAATAACCGGATGCCTCTTCCGCACAATGTTTCGTTGACTTCGGGGTCGGCACCTTTGATTTATGTGGATATGTCGGTGGAGGGGCCTATGTGGCACCTCCCAACCCCCCCCTTCCCCCCTGTAACATCCCTGGATTTGTCCACCTTGTGAGAGGCCTCCTCAGGTTCCGAGGCAGTCCCCGGGGTAGGCTTTTTTTTGGTACATTTCAAACATAAATGTGTACTGACCCCATGAGGGAATATTTCAAAGGGCTTTTCAGGGAGAGATGCCCACCTGCGCCCCCGGCTCCAACTGTTCCTTCGGTGGTTCCGCCTGCGCCTCCCTTACTGACGGTGCCTCCCCCGACTCTTCCGCCTTTGCCTCCATTGTCCCCTGTGGACAAGGCAACGCCTGACACGGCTCAGCAGGATCCTGACCTGTCGGATGACACCCAAGGCGATCAGGACAACGAGGACCTTCCCCGCTCTATCGGAGCTTTTCATGACCGGGTACTGGACATGAGTTTCTTAGATGTTCCAGTGCCTGACGTACCCTCTCCGCAGGAGGGAGTGCTTTCTGGGGTGTTCACCCTGTCTCCTTTGGAGCGTACCAGCCTGTTCTTGCAGGAGGACGTTCTGGCCGAGGTCCAGAGTGTCTGGGAAAAGCCACACTCTGGACTTTTTGTCAATAAGAAAATTGACGCGAGATACATGCTGCATTCTTCGGAAGAGGTGGCCTTGTCTTGTCAGCCCACCTCCTCCACAGTGGTGGCTGCGGCCACTTTGCTGTCCAGGCCTGCAGCATCCTCTTCCACGACGGCTACTCGGGTTCTGGGAAAGGAGGATAAGCTCCTTGACTCCCCCGGGAGGAAAATCTTCGCCAACTTGGCCTTGCAGCTCAGGCAGGCCAACGCTAAATTGATTTTAGCGGGAGCCAACATGCGGTTGTGGAAAGATCTTGTGGAGTTTGAGGAGTTTATCCCAGTCGAGAAGCTGGAAAACTTTAAAGGAGGCCTTTCCGACACCAGGGTCTTGGCCCAGGATCTCCTGGAGGCTGCGGCTCACCACGTAGACACCTCGGCTCGGGGCCTTATCCTGGGGGTTGATACCTCATGACGGGCGTGGTTGCATACAACTAAATTCTCAAATGAAGTGCAGGACAAGGTGTTGGACCTTCCATCCGATGGGAAGGAGCTTTTTCATTCTACAACAGATGTAGAGCTCACCAAGACGAAGGATAGCACTCGGACAGCTAAGTTCTTGTCAAGACGCATTTCAAAACCCAGACACCATTGTCGCAAAGTCGACCTTCCTCTGGCTTTAGGGGCTCCCTCGACCGTAAATCTCGCAGAGTGGATACCCCTGTGGGGAACAACCGCCGTAGACCACAGACACGGTTTTTCTCCTGCTCCTCAACCTCCTCCTCAGGTTCAGGTGGCAACGCCGCCGATAAACTTTTTAAATGAGGGCTTTCCACGCTCGCACGAGACCCCGTTGGGAGGACGCATCGCGTCTCATTGCATGGCGTGGCAGACCATCACAGAAGACAGATGGATCTTGTCAGTCGCTCGGGCGGGCTTCTGCTTAGCTCTACCCCCTACCCCACCCGTCAACCCACCTTTTCAGCAATCTGGCTCGCCCTCCCTCAAAGCCGAGGTTCAGAAACTTCTGGACCTCAGAGCTGTGGAACCCGTTCCTCTTGGAATGAGGGGAGGGCTTCTACTCCCGGCTGTTCAGTGCCCAAACCCAACCAGGCTGGCCTGCGCACCATCGTAGACCTTTCCCAGTTCAATCTTTTCCTACCAAAGAGAAATTCAAGATGATCACGCCCAGCCAGATACGGTCCTCTTTGCAGATGGGTGATTGGCTCAGCATCGCGGATCTTCAGGATGCGTACATGCATATCCTGATTTGGAACCCACACAGGAGATGCCTCTGCTTCTCTTTGGGAGAGGAGCACTTTTAGTTTCGAGTGCTTCCTTTCGGCGCTGCGTGGCTTCACAAAGATGTCGGTGATTGCAGTCTATCTTCGTCTCCAGGGTATACATGTGTATCCTTATTTGGACGACTGGCTCTTGCGCAGCCCTTGTCCGCTGGCAGCAGCTGGCAATCTCCAGTCTCTCCTTCAGCTCCTGTTCCATCTTGTGTTGGTGAACTGCTGGAAATCTTCCATGATTGTCTTGCAGGACCGGATTTTCCTGGGTTTTCGCTGGAACACGATCGACTGCAGAGTGTACCTGACCGGGGACAGAATGGCAGATCTGTTAGCCACGTGTCAGATGTTTGCGCAGTCGGAGAGCATGTTGGCCTGGTGGTTCCAGAGGCTTCTGGGCCTCATGGCCTCGTGCGTGCTGGCTCTTCCTCTTCTCAAGATGAGACGGACCCACGTGGCTCTTCGGAGTTCCTGGCATCAGGCTGTGGACCCGGATTCCAAGCTGGTAGTGATTCAGGATTCCAGAGTGGACCTGGATTGGTGGTCATCTCTCAGCAACCTGTCAGTGGGTGCAGGGTTTCAGGGCCCAGCCCCCATGGTGACGATCATGACTGACTCCACCCTGCTGGGGTGGGGCGCAACGTTTGAACTTCAAGTTTCAGACCTCTGGTCGCCTCAGGACCAGCTCCTGCACATAAATCATTTGGAGCTTCTGGCGATCTTCCTAGCGCTCAGGGCGTTCAGACGGCTCATTGCCAACAAGGTGGTCCGCATATGCATGGACAATGTGGTGTCAATGTATTACATCAACAAGCAAGGGGGAACAAAGTCCCCCCCCCCCCCACACCCCCCTGTCAATCTGGAAAAATTAATACCTTTCATTTGAATGATAGACGTAACTTGATGGCCGTGGGCCAACCGTCTTATGCACCGAATTATAGAAATATAGACTGTTATGCTTGACCAACAAGCGGCCATTTTAAACGTAGCAGAATAGCCATTTTGCTTGTTAACCATTGCTCATTGCTTTCTGTCTAAAAACTGCTTTGCAGCTTGCAATTCTTGCGGATTCTGCTTACTCTGCTCAACTGTTAACATTGTTGTGTGAATATGAAAGGACAAGGTCGCGGGGCTGAAGTTTGCTGAAACTTCTCATGAGTAGCTCAGAAAGGAATGCCCACGCTCCCTCTAGCCTTGGGAGGAAGCTGCAGGGCATTTAATCACTTCACAGCTGCCAGCCTGTCTCGTACGATGGTAGAATATGTTAGAATAATAGTCTTCTCTTACGGGCCCCCCTTCGCAAAACCCTTTAGAACGTGTCGGCTCCCAGGACACGAATAGTACCTCATAGATAGCAAAGCTTGGAATGTGGCTCTTCCCCCGTGTACAGATTGCTTCCAAGAACAGAACCACCGTGTTCTAAAAGATGCCTCTGCACTTTCTAAATTGCACATTGTTACTAGAATAGACATCGAAAGCATTATGATCGTCATACTCGTCTGATATGTCCATCGTCATCCCGAGATCAAAGGAACTTAATACATAGGGGTGTTGAACATGACTTTGCTGATTGTATGGTATGCATTTTGTATATATGTAACTGATGTACGTAATTCGCTCTCTTGCGTCCCTCGAAGTCTAGGAAACTCACGTCGCGGGGCGTGAGATCAGAATTGGCCAATTGATACTATCTTTTGCTTGCAATAAACCCTAGCATTGGGAATTTGAAACCTCGTGTCTGGCGCATCTTTTCGTGTATGGTCATTGCCTTGTTTCCATAGCACGAGTGACCCCTAGGGGCCCCTTTCACCCCCAGACCCCCCTCGTGGACCTGTCCATCCAGATATGGGAGTGGGCTGTGCTTCATGGTGTTTGGCTGCTTGCAGTGCACATCCCGGGCCAGCTGAATGTCACGGCGAATGCCCTCAGCCGGCGGACAGCGGTCAGCTACGAGTGCGAGTTGAAGGTGGAGGTCCTCCCATGGATTTTCTTGTGTTGGGGCACACCGGAGGTGGACCTCTTCGCTACGGCGGTGAACAAGAAGCTTTCTCAGTATGCCTCCAGAGTGGAGCTGGGAGCCTCCTCTCTGGGGGATGCGCTCGAGATTCCATGGCACAACATGAGAGCTTATGCCTTCCCGTCTCTGCCTCTAGTCCATCGAGCAATTTGGAAGCTGAAGAACTCTGTGAACTGTTCCCTTCTGCTCATAGCCCTGTGGTGGCCGGCCAGGTTTTGGTTCTCACAACTTCAACACCTGTCAGTGTATCCGCCGATCGGGGGTCACTAGTAACCTGATCTTCTTAATCATGGGGAGCAGCAGATGTGGCACCCCTCCCCACAATTGCTCAGCTTGGCGGCATGGTGCCTGAGTTCAAGTCTTTAGAGCATCTTGACTTATCTACGGATAACATGCGTATTATCCAGGCAGCCAGGAAACCCTCGACCAGATCCCAATACAGGAGTAAATGGCTCTGGTTCTGTCATTGGTGTTTGGAAAAGCAGTTGGATCCAAGGGTGGCTACGATTGACACGGTGCTGTCCTTCGTGTCCTCCCTAGGAGAGTCGGGTGTTCACGTTCTGTCATGCAGAACTTACCTTTCAGCGGTTTCCGCTTATATTTCTACAGACCAATGTTCTTATTCTCTGAGTAACCCAGTGGTTAAGAGGCATTTTGCAGGCTTGACACGCCTCCACCCTCCGGTTCGTAGTCCGCTCCTGCCGTGGGACCTAAATGTAGTCCTAACGGCGCTGTGCCATAAACCTTTTGAACCAATGGCCACTGTGGACCTCAAGTACCTATCCTGGAAAGTGTCCTTTCTGGTCGCCGTTACGTCAGCAAGGAGAGGGAGTGAGCTCCAGGCCTTGTCAGTGGAGCATCCTTTCTTGGTTTTCCACAAGGACAAGGTAGTCCTACGGACAAACCCGGCCTTTCTACCGAAGGTGGCAACTGAATTCCATCTGAATCAGTCGCTCTCCCTACCGGTCTTTTTTCTGAACCATGCCTCAGAGGCTGAAAGGGTTCTGCACTGTCTTGATGTCAGAAGGGCTCTTAAGTTCCACCTTGACAGGACTTCTTAGTTTAGGAGTTCTTCACTTTTTGTTGCCTTCGGCAACCATCAGGGTAACCAGGCGTCTGAGGTAACTATTTCTCGGTAGATCGCCGCCTGCATCAGTCTTTCTCAGTCCAAGAGCTGAAACCTCCTAAGAGTATTCATGCACACCTGGTGCAGGGCAAGGCAGCCGTGGTTGCTTTTCAGAAATGTCCCCTGGGAGTCCATCGCTAGGGCAGCTACTTGGGCCTCCCCATCTGCTTTTTGTAAGCATTGTCTGGACATGAGCTCAGTAGCTGATGCTCAGTTTGGTCTGGCTGTACTAAAACCTGTTTCAGTAAGTGGTATTTCCATCCACCCATGGTTCCTGTGAGGAGTGCTTGGGAATCTCCCATAAGTATAGAGGAAAGGGGACGGGACGTAGTATAACCAGGTTACTCACCGTAGTGACCACCTTACTCCTAGTCTATAGTCCCCTTTCCTCCATACGCCCGCCTGCCGTCCCCTCTAATAAGGTTCCTCTGTTATTGCTAATAGGTCTCTGACCTGGCGATAGAAAAGGACTGATGGGCGGAGCCAAGGTGGGTGTGGCTACGGCCGCGTGCTGGGCCCTGCATAAGGAAGGACACATTTTTGAAAAAATGTTTGTAAAAAGCATCCAAAGTGCTCCGGTCCCGTCCCACAGGACGGAGAGATGTCCCCATAAGTATGGAGCAAAGGGGACTATGGACTAGGAGTAAGGTGGTCACTACGGTGAGTAACGTGGTTATTTTCAATCAGTCATACGAGACTCCGGTGGGAGGACCTATTTCCTCTCATCAGGAGGCGTGGCAATCACTGAAGACCGGTGAGTTTTGGCAGTTGCGTGGGCTTTCGCTTGCCCCTCTTCCACCCTCTCCAGCAGACTGGGTCACCCTCCCTCAGAGCCGAGGAACAGAAGCTTCTAGACCTCGGAGCAGTGCAACCTGTTCCCCTCAGGGAGCAAGGGGAGGGTTTTACCCCGTCTGCTCAGTGCCCAAACCCAATCGGGCTGGCCTGCGCACTATCCTCGACCTATCCACGTTCAATTTCTTCCTACCCAAAGAGATTCAAGATTACGCTCTGCCAGATAAAGTCCTCGCTCCGGAAGGGCGATTGGCTCAGCGTGGTGGACCTTCAGGATGCATACATGCTTATTCTGATCTGGAGTCTGTATCTAAAATCTGCGGTTCTACGTGGGAACAGACTGCTTCCAGTATCACATGCTTCCATTTGGTGTCAGTTCAGCACCACATGTCTTTAGAAAGATGTCAGCCATTGCTGCTTTCCTCAGACATTTGAGGATTCATATATATCCATATTTGGGCGATTGGCTTCTGCGCAGTCCTTGCCCACAAGTCTTGGCGACCAATCTTCAGTCATTTTTCAACTCTTGTTCTGGCTCGGGCTGTCAGTGAACTGGCGGAAAACTTCAATGATGGTCTCAAGACCTGATCTTGCTGGGTTTCCGTTGGGACACCGTCCGTATCAGTCTTCCTGACGGAGGACAGGATAGCACACCTTTCAGCCATGTGCCAGCTATTTCTGCAGTACTCCTATGTCGGCCTGTCGTTCCAGAGGCTCCTGGGCCTCATGGCCTCTTCTATGTGAGCACTACCTCTGGCACCCCTGAAAATGAGATGCACTCGGCTTGCTCTTCGGAGCTGCTGGTCCCAGGCTACGGACCCGGATTCCAAGTGAATTCCAGCTCCGTCCTGCATGCCGGCAGATATTCAATGGTGGTCATCTGCCAGCAACCCCAGTGGGGACCTCCTTCCACGACCCTGCATCACCTTGAGTACGATATGTGGAGGCCTCAGGCAGGACAAGCGCTTCCATATCAATTACCTGGAGTGGCTGGCAGTTTTATTACCACTCAAGGCTTTTCAACCCTCTATCACCAGCAGTGTGGTTCGAATATGCACAGACAATTGCATAGCAATGTTTCACATCAACAAGAGGCGGGGCACCAACTCCCCTCTCATGGTGGACCTTGCCGTTCAAATTTGGAATTGGGCTATCCAGCACAATGTCTAGCTCCAAGCTGTGCACATTCCAGGCCACATCAATGTGACTGCAGACTCCCTCAGCCATCAGTCTGCGGCGCGTTGCGAATATGAGATGAACACCCTCACTGAGACCTTCCAGCAATGGGGCACTCCCAAGGTGGACTGCTTTGCAACATTATGAAACGGTAAACTTCCTCTCTATGCTTCCAGGTGCGAACTTGGAGCGTCTTCCTTGGGGGACGCCTTTGTGATCCTGTGACAAGATGAGCTTACGCTTTCCCTCCTTTACCACCGATACATCGGTCACTTTGGAAACTCAGGAGTGCGTCCAACTGCTCTCCTCTTCATAGCCACTTGGTGGGCAACCAGATTCTGTTTTTTGGAACTAGAGCACTTGTCGATGTCCTCTCCAGTCAGGTTGCTGCCGATTCTCGACCTTCACCAGAGCAATCCCCAGTTGTGGCACCCCTCCCCACAATCCTTCAGTTTGGTGGCCTGGTGCCCGAGTTCTGATCATTAGAGCAGTTCAACCGCTGAGGATAACGTGTTCTGTTTCTCTCTAGCTTGGACTATTTTATCAGCCTCTTTCTAAATCTACCTGCCTCTACTCTCCGCCCTCTGCAACTAATCCAGAACAGGACTGCAAGACTTGTCCTTGGCCTCAAGCCCCGGGATCGTATCTCTCCAGCTCTGAAATCTCTCCACTGGCTCCCAGTGAATGCAATGATTAAATTCAAGACCCTCTGCATTGTCCACAAGGCTTTCTGGGGCCTGTGTCCTAAATAGCTTCAGCTATCCCTCTGCAAATACCTCCCCTCTCGAGCTCTTCGCTCCTCTACCTCCAACTCCCTCAGGGTCAGTCGTTTTTCAAAGAAAAGAGCTGGTGGTAGATCTGTCTTCGGCTGCGGCCTCCCTCTGGAACAGCTTCCCTGCCACTCTAAAACTTGAGGAAAAGCATCTCAGGTTCCGGAAGCACCTCAAGACCTTCCTCTTTGCTTCTGCCTTCGCCCCCCTCTCCCCTGCTGATCTGCTCTCTTTGCACCTTGCACTGGGACACCCTCTGTCTCTGGTCCCAGGTTCCTGCTCATCCTGCCACCCTACCGCACTGCCTCCGGGCCACCCCTTGCACTGGGGTTTGTATCTGTACCAATACAGCCCCCCCTTTTCTTCCCCCTCATGCACTTATCAGACCCACCTGATCTGCCTCAAACCTAGCACTTGCCACTTGGCTGCACTATCACTTTGTGCTGATTTTTTATTTATTTTTATGATTATTTATCCTGTTTCTCCTTTGCTCTGCACTTTCTCCCTCCCCTCCATGCACTTTTCCCCCTCCCCCTTTCCCATGCCCTTTCCCGTTCTCAATGTCACTGGGCCTAGTAAGATCGTTGTTTCGTTCTCCCCTGTTCCCCTCCCTTGCCTTGTCGCGCTCTGAAACACCTGTGTATGAGCGCAATATAAATAAAATGTATCCTAACGTGCGTATAATTCAGGAGGCACCTAAGCCCTTAACAAGAGCTCAATACAGGAGCAAGTGGCTCTGATCTATGTCATTGTTGTCTAGGTAAACAGCTTGATTCTCTACAGGCTTCTATTGACTGTCTTGTCTTTTGTATCTGACCTTGTAGCCTCTCTCATCTCTCATATAGGACATACCATTGTGGCATATCTGTCCAGACAGCTGCTCTTTATCACTGGCAAACCCAGTCATCAAGAGACATTTTGCATGTCTTCATCTCTTTCCGCTGGTTCGTGCCTCACGTGGGATCTGAATGTGGTCCTCACCGCATTATGTCATGAGCCTTTTGAACCTATGGCCACTACCGAGCTCAAGTACCTTTCTTGGAAGGTGACCTTTTTGATTGCGTTATCTGTGAGACAAATGAGCTTCAAGCTCTAACCTCTGTTCTAACTTTCCACAAGGATAAGGTTGTTTTTCACTCACACCCTTTTCCTTCCTGAGGTGGTTTCTGATTTCTATTGAAACCACTCAATATCTTTACCTGTTTTCTTCCCGAACCTGGTCTCTGATGCCAAGGGGGTTTTACAAAACCTAGACGCCAGGCATGCTCTGAAGTTTTACCTCGACAGAACAAGTAAACTTAGACGTTCTTCACAATTCTTGGTTACGTTTGGTGACCCAAAGGGGAGACCAACCAAGCGTCCATCTCTCGTTGGATCACTTCATGTATTTCCGAGGCAGTCCTTCAACCCCCAAAGGGCATTTATGTACATGGTGCGTGGCAAAGCGGCTGCTGTTGCCTTCCAAAAATACGTCCCTTTGGTGTCCATAACTAAGGCTGCTGCGTGTGCCCCCCCACCTCCCGCCCACCCTCCTCGGCATTCTGCAGACACTATCTTGACATGAGCTCCCGGGCTGATGCCCAATTCAGCCAGGCTATTTCCATCCACCCGTATTTCCTTTGGTCAGTGCTTGGGAATCTCCCCCAAGTATGGAGGAAAGGGGACGGGACGTAGTACAATGCTAGTAGGTGCTTTCTTCCTACTCCTCTGCACAGGTGCCCTTGCCTCACTGTCTTAGCTCCCCTGTTGGCCTTGGTTCCTCCACTATCCTTCTGGCTCTTGGCGCTAACTAAATCGCGTTGGTGCCAGATGTCACTACGATTTTGACAATGATCCCTGCTTCAGCAGAATACTTTAGTGTTATTGATTTGAAAAACGCTTTCTTCAGCATTCCAGTACACAAAGAAAGCAGGTATGTATTTGCCTTCACTTTAGGAGGACAATCATTCACACGCATTCCACAAGGCTATACTGAAAGTCCGAGCATATACAGTAGAGCGTTGAAAGAGCAGTTGGACATGTTAGAATTACCAGCAGACTGTGTATTGTTACAATACATTGACGATTTACTAATCGCTGCTGACACGGAGGAAATATGTAAAAAAGGTACTGTTCTGTTATTGACTCATCTAGTCATGCATGGCCATAAAGCAAGCCTAAAGGAATTCCAGTACTGTCAGAAAGAAGTAGCTTATTTGGGTTACTTACTCAAAGGAAGGGAGAAGATTAATGCCAGAGAGAATAACTAGTATTTCTGTTATGCCTATTCCAACAACACAAAGGTGTGAGCGATAATGGGGATGGCGGCTTATTGCCGTCAATGGGTTATCAACTTTGCTTTGATTGTGAAACCAATGGTGGAATTAACAAAAAAGGATGCTGTGATGCCTTTGCAGTGGAATGAAAAATGTCAAAGCATTTGATTCGCTAAAAACCATTTTGAGTTCTGCTCCAGTTTTGGGCACACCGAATTATGAAAAGGTTTTTAGGCTATTTGTGCATGAGAACGAAGGATGCGCGTTGTCTGTCTTAACACAGGAACAAGGTGGAAGAAATAGGCCGTGCGGCTATTTTTCTTCGGCGCTGGATCCTGTAGCGCGCACACTACCACGATGTTTGCGAGCTGTTGCAGCGGCTGCTGCGTCCGTGAAACAAACGGAAGGGATGGTTTTGGGGCACACCTTAATTTTGATGGTGCCACATGCCATAGTTCTACTCAATAGAAAAAACGCAACACCTCACCTCTGCTAGATTTACTAGATATGAAATTGTATTGTTCGCGCCCAACATCCAAATTATGAGGTGTAGCGCTTTGACTCCAGCAGAATTGATGCCAATGGCCGGGGAAAATAGTGGTGGGAATGAATTGCCTCCCCCTGATTGCCTAATGGTTACTGAGGAAGAAACAAAAGGGAGAATTGATTTGAGTGACACCACTAAAAGAACCAGATGGGGGAACTGTTTTGTGACGGCTCCTGTTTTAAACTACCTGATGGCACATTAACTGCCGCATATGCTATTACGACATTAAAAAGAGTTGTGGAGAGTAAAATAATTCCTTATAACTCCGCCCAAGCAGCAGAGATAATTGCTTTAACAAGAGCTTGTGAAATTTCGGAGAACTTGAGCGTAAATATCTATACTGATAGCCAGTACGCCTTTGGCGTAGTTCATAATTTTGGCCGATTATGGGCCTAGAGAGGTTTCTTAACCTCCCATGGGGCTAGAATTCAACATGGCCCTCTGATTGTGCGATTACTGTCTGCACTTACGTGTCCAAAACACCTGGCAATAGTGAAATGCGAGGCACATAAAAAAGTAACCTGTAAAGTGGGAGAAGGAAACGCATTTGCAGACAAGATTGCAAAACATACTGCCACTGATTTGAGTACAAAAATGTTGACAGTATAATCAGAGGAAGTGCCCTGCATGATGGAAAATGGAATTGTGACTGTTAAAGAAATGCAGGCGGAAGCTACTGCCGACGAAATACAGGGATGTGCCAAGGTCTCTGCAGAACTGGATTTGGAGGCTTGCTGGCTGGACAAAAAAAATGGGAATTGGATGTTGCCGAATGCTTATGTAAACGCAATGGTCACAATGGCTCAGTCCCACACACATCTGTGTGAAGAAAATAGTCCAACATTTAGCCACGGTCTGGGAAAATCCACTCATAAAAAAGAATGCTGAGAGGCTGGTGCAAAACTGCATCACATGCCTACAGCATAATGTGGGAAAAGGAACAGTGACTCCCAACAGGAAGTTTTGGACCTCCCTCTATGCCATTCGAAGTGATTCACTTTCACTTCATAGAGATGGAGAGATGCCAAAATCTGAAATCCGTTCTGGTGATCATATGTGCATTCAGCAAATGGGTAGAAGCATTTCCCTTGAAAGATTGCACAGCCATGAGCACGGCGGAGGTAATGCTAAAAGTATTTCTCTCGCTTTGGTCTGCTCCGTGTCATATGGTCGGACAATGGTCCGTACTTTGTAGGTGCAGTGATAATGCAGATTTGTGCAGGATTGCAGATCGATAAAAGATTCCATTGTTCGAGACATCCGAGTTCGGCCGGTCTTATTGAACGGCATAACGGAATTTTGAAGTCCAAAATCAGTAAGATCTGTGCAGGTAGCAAATTAAGCTGGGTAGATGCATTACCAATAGCGTTACTGTGCATGCGAACGTCGGTGCAGGCCAGAACTGGGCTCGCCCCCTATGAGATTATAATGGGGAGACCGGCGAATGTGTGCTGCGCACCTCAGCCTAAAAGCATGAGGTAGAATACCCTGTACTCAGCATTTACTGTAATCTGTTAGTAAAAAAACTGCGTTTGATTCATCAGCAGGTGCAGGAGGCATTACCGGTGCGGTATACTGGCCCAGGACATGCATTAGAGCCCGGAACCTGGGTGCTCATCAAACTATGAGCGGAAATCATCGCTGGCACCCAGGTGGCGTGGGCCCTACCAGGTACTTTTAACCACGCAGACAGCATTACGCGTGGATGGACGGAAGGCGTGGATTCATGCCACGCACGCCAAGAAAGTCCCATCGCCATTCGACACATCAACTGATCGGGACAAAGACCAGAAAGAGATGGCAGCGGTTTTAGAAATGAAAAATGCCATTGCCAGTCCCTTGCCACAGAAACTGCCTGATTTTGAAACAAAGCCCGATGAGATTGCCATAAAAACGGAAGAGCAAAGAGTGCCTCAACGTTGTCCAGCAGATTCTGCATCTCTGCTGGCCGACATCAAGCGCATACCTCTGTGGCACCCACCATCTTCTGTTGCGCCACAGCCTGCATTGTCGCCTGGGCACCTGTCTGCCATTGTGCCCCAGGCTGACTCCAAGCTCAAGACCGGAAGTGCACCCGCACTATTTGTTGATCACACGGTACCAGGAGCAAATCAGTACAACCTGCAGAGCAGAAAGGAGTGATCACATTTTTCATCTCTTGGTGAATTTCTTGCCTCTGTTTCCTATTTTCGGATGAAGTGGGAACCGGAGGACTAGAGGAGGGTGGCGTAAGAGTTGTGCAAGTTAGACATCTCACGAAACGCAACTCCTCAGTGCTAAATCCATGTGTCAGGAACCCGAGTGAACGAGCGGGGCACACGTGGTACAAGGGAAGCTGCTCTGAAATTTTAGAGCAATGTGCAAAATGCACGGAGGCCTTGCCAGATGAATAGGCAATCCAGGCAGACAGAAAACTGGCATAAAAAGATTGTAGACATTGATTGAACTTTTTCAACATCCTAAGAAGCACATGAACAAGAGATATTCACGACGAGCACAGACGACGAAGGAAGAGAAGAAATGTCGGAACCAGCAAATGCCCCCTCTTGCACCAATGCTGATAGAGAATTAAACGTAGTATATAGAAAGGCGAAAAAAGGACATGGTAAAAAGAATTGTATGCTGGGTCTAACCATAGTAATGTGCATAATGAGTATATTCGCCCCAATATTGACTATATTAGTATTATAGTACCTAGAAGAAACGCAACCTCTTGAAGTACTTTTGCCGATGATGAACATTTCCACAACGGAAAGCCCAGTCCATGCGATTTCCTATACCTTGTCCCCAATGGAAGAGAAACATAGGGAAGGATATGGGAACAACACATTGCTGTTAATAATGAATGACACACTCAATCCTAAGAAAAAATAATTGTTGGGTTTGTGCCCCCCTGCCGCTGTATGGTGGTCAGGGAATAGGATGGTATGTTCAGCCCCTGCCCTTAACTTCTGCATGTTATGCTTCTCTGAGTGCCCTATATTATGGGAAATGGAATGAAAGTGAAACTAGACGAAACAAATATGAATGAATTTGAGGAAGTGATTATGAAACCGGTGGGTTGCTCCATGTTCCACAAAAGACGATTAATTACACCAGCAATAATGCCACAAGATAGATTGTCTGTATCTTATGAAACTTCTGTGATCACGTTCCACATGAACCCACAGGGGAATAAGGATGCGGAACCCCCTTCATATACAATGAATTATAACCCTCATTCTGTCCCATTCTGTGAAAAAGGGTTCTTTCCTGGTAGGAACATTTACCAGATGCAGGAATATAGCATTCCTTGATAAAGTGGAACCAATATATGTGGGAGATCCTGTGTATTTTATATGTGGAGAAAAAGCATATACTTGGTTACCTAGGAACTGGGGAGGTACGTGTATTTTGGATTTGTTTCCTGGGGTGTTTCTTTTAAAAACATCAGACATAACCAAATTGACCAGGTCACGACCGCGCCGTAATATTGAAGACGGGTTGATTGTATGGCAAAATCATTCATACCATTTTGGGGCCAGGCGATAAACTCTAATAACATAAGACGACTGCCTAGGATATTAGAAGAAACAATAAATGGAACCACTGATATATTTTATATAATATGACTCTTGAAGAAAAAGGAATTGGATTAGTCACTACAAAATAGAATGGCCCTTGATATAATCTTAGTTGATGGCGGCGGTGTTTGCAAAATCGTGGGGTCAGCGTGTTGCGTATTTGTAGTGACTCATCCCCCACGATTTTTGAGGCGATAAGAAAATTGCATGTGTTGAGCTCTGATCTCCACCCCCTCCTGAAGGCGGTTGGGAATTGAACATAAGCTCCTGGTTCTGGGAAGTGTTGCGATACTGGGGATGGAAACTATTTGCAGTCCTAGTAGCAATCCTAGGAATATTCGTGACATGTTGTTGATGCATACATTGTTTCCCCATAATATGTACTGAAATTAGCGAAGTGTGTACAAATGATGAAACGAAAAAACATTACTAAACCAAGCACTCGCCATAGTAACGAAACTGAAACCATTAAAGACTTCATGGCAATTGATGATAACTAGGAGACAACAAGCGTACATGAGTCTGAATTTGAATCGGATTCTGAATCTAATCCAAATACTTGGTCGGAGGAGGATGCAATGTATAGATGAGACATTTGGTTTACGGCCGAGAGGATGGTTTGTCAGTCCAGAAAAACCAAACGCCCCTTGAGGGTCCGGAAATGAATGATAATTAGCTTAACTGGTGGGCTTTGGAAAGAGACAACCTTAAACCTTTTCAAACTGGTTTTAGGAAATCCCACTGAACAATAGAAAATATTTATACTATCCAACTACTCATGACCAATATCACTCATTGCTCTGGCTCTAATCTCTATAGCCTTCTAATCGATTTCAGTAAAGCTTTTGATTTAGTATCGCATCCCCTTCTTTGGGCAAAGCTTGCTGCTTGGGGGATCGACTTAAATTTGCTATGTTTCCTAAAATTGCTGTATACTGACGCGACAGCCACTGTGTGCCTCAACCAAGAGGGGGTAACCACTGCACCAATCTAGACCAACATGTGATTGAATCGGGGGTCGGTTTTTTGCAGACCCCTGCTTTTCAATCTCTACCTTGCCGATATGGCAAATTACTTGGATGCGTTGAGAAACTTCTACCCCAGGGTAAATGTTGTACCCATTACATGGCTCGGCTTCACCAATATTCTCTTCGATCAGTCAGACCCCTATTGGGCTTCAGCGCTGGATAGACTCACTGACTGTTTTCGCATATGCTAATCGTATTCTTATTATCAGCAAAACTAAAGTCCACAGCCTTGGGGGCTCTCGACTGAAAGAATTGGATTTCATTTGAAAGTTGGGGATCAAACCATTGGAAGCAGTCGATACTTGTGTATATCTAGGATTCCCGCTAAAATTCAAGTCATCACACTGCTTTAGAAGGGATATGTCCCCCTGAAGACTTGGAGGAAGTGGTTGGCTGACAAGCGCTATGTCTTTTGTAAAGGGGGAAATAACTTGGAGGGCCTTTTGATCATTTATCGCACCAGCTTCATCCCTATGATAGTTTATAGCCTACAGGCACTTTCATGGAACCTGGTGAAATGGTTAGATGAGTTTGAGGCCAAACTCTTACGGTCTATGATGAACCTACTGAACCCGGAGTGTCTCGAAGTGCTAAGGATGGAATTTGGTGTTATTTCCCTCCTCATCCTGGCTTGTCCAGCATGCTATTCTCTACCTCAGATTGATGTGTCCTGGGTCTGGTGCAAATGAGCTTTGTGATATCCTGGACTTTGGTAAATATGACCATAAGAGTTCTCTTCTTATACATGAATTGGCATGTTTAGCTAAACCTCTCCTAAACACACTGAACCTACCTTTTTGGTTCTCGTCTGCGACCTCCCTAATATAGAGAAAATCGTCTGGGATAGGATATGTAACCTTGATAAGGATGCCATGAGGAATAGCTATTGACTTTTCTCCACACAAGGCTTTAAGTTCAGCTTTATGGCTGGCTATCTTAAAATGCCCTGCTCCCCAGCATCGATAAGGATACTTAACGCTTCAACTACTACCTACCATGGAATTTCAGGGTGCTTGGCAGAATGTTCCAACTGAACAAAGCCTTTGTAGAATCTGTGGTGGAGAAATAGAAACCGATCGCCACATACTGACCAAGTGTCCTGGTTTAACACCTATGTATCTGAAGAGTTATGGAAAATGTGTACAGCACATAGACTATGTCACAAATGATCAATTCTGGAATACCTTGTATAGAGCCTCCTCATTAGTCATCACTGAAGCTACCGTTCTTCTTTGGAAGGCAGCATTTAAATGATGGTCTTTATTTGATGAAAGGCTCCATTTGCACTGTTCTCTTTTATCCTGTTGAATTTAAAATTAATTTGATATTTAGTTTTACCTACTTGATTTTATATGTATACTAGCTTGACTACCTGGCTTTGCCCAGGATTTCAATTCTCAGATTTTTAAATCTCTGATCGTCAAGACTCACTTCAGTTTCTTCAGCAGTTTCATTCCTTTGTTGTTCAGCAGCACTAATTCTCTCCACAGCTTCATCTTCGTGGATTATTTGGGGTAAGACCTCCGCCAACCTGGTTGCCAGGATCTTTGCATATAACTTGGCGTCGCTGTTCAGTAACAATATTGGCCTGTAACTTGCACAATCTGTGGGGTGTTTCCCTGGTGTAAGGATTAGGACTGGTCGATTTTCGCATGTCTGGCGTGACTGCCCAGTTTCCCTGATGTGGTTAAAAAGGTTCGTTAGTGGCCCTGGTAGCTGGTTCCTGAAGGTTTTGTAGTTCCCGTACCCGAACCCGTCCGGCCCAGGTGTTTTTTTGTGCGTTATGGTGTCACTTATTTCTTGGGCCGTTATGGGGGCTTGAAGCTTCAGATTGTCTTCCGTTATCTGGGGGAGAGCTATTTTGGCCATGTTATGTTATTTTGCATTTATATAGCGCCTTATATACCATTGGTATGGTCTGAAGGCGCTGGTAGGTTGAACGCCCTTGGGAACCGAAGTTCAGATCAGTAGAGAGAGTAGAGGGAGTCAAAAGGTGCATGTGAGCACTGGGTATGTGTGCTGCTCTTGCGGTATTCGTGTGATAGCTGCTTCTTAGCTGTAGGTGAGGTGGTTGAGAGATCAGGAGTATGTGTTCGCTCCAGCAGGGTTTATCCAGACCGGATGTGGCTGCATTATGCCTGAGAAGAACGCCGGGCTGTGTAACCAGCAGTGTTTACTTAGAATGATGTGGAGTGAGCGGCGGATGTTGGTATGAGAACAGTTATACCGAATGGTGTCACAGTATCTGTGTTCTAGTTGAGTGGTGATGTAAAGGAGAGAGTACGCGTGGTGGTGAGATATGATGAGTAATATGCTTTTTTGAACGTTTTCTGCCTTCCAAACCATACAATATACGTCTATATACGCAATTCTAAATGTGCTCGTTTGCTCCAGGCACTAATCCGCTTTGTGCCCTCATACGCATTACGCGCTCGCCCCCTCTCCGCACTCGTCCCCTCTCCGCACATCCGAATTCATCTGCTATCCACTCATGCGCATTACTTGCTTCTCTTGCGGATACCTGCAGATACGACCTGGAGCCGTCACATGCTCTACATACTCATCCGCTCCACATATTCATCTGTTCTACACACTCCTGAGTTCTACTCGCTTCACTGTATTTACGCACTCATCCGCGCTACACGCTCGTCCGCTCTATACACCCATCTGCTCTACACTCATCCGCTTGAGATGCTCATCCATTCTATACACTTATCCAATTTACTTGTTCATTCGATTTCCACACTCATTTGAACTATGTAGTTATCTGTTCTTCCATTCATGCATTCTTCCACTCAGCGCGTTCGTCAGTTCCACCTGCTTCAACATTTCTAATGATCTCATCTCTGCCATTCATTTAGTTCGCTCCTTATGCATTCCGTCCATTTCAGCATTTTAACTCTCTTTACTGTTTCCGTATGATTTATTCTTATTGGCCCTTTTACTGCTTTGATCTACTTTATTTGTTTAGTTCTGTTTGTCCTAGTTTATATTAGGGGTTATTAGCTGTCAATTTCTTGGATCAGTTAGTTTGTTGGATTGGTGTCAGAGTTGTTGTTAGACTGTTTGGTTAGTATGGTACGGTTGGTTTTATGGGAAGAGCCAGGTTTTCAGCAGTTTGCGGAAAGACGTTGGGTCCTCAGGCGGATGTGGGGTGGCAGTGAATTTCATAGCGTGGGGGCCAAGGCTGAGAATAATGATCCGCCTAATCTGACAGTTTGTCTTCGGTATGACTAGGAGGCCGGCTGCGCTCGATCTTGGGGTTCGTGGGGGGGTTGTAGGGTTTTAGTTTGTCTTGAAGATATTGAGGTCCGGTTTTATGCAATGCTGTATGGGAGATGCATAACATTTTGAAGGTCACTCTTCGGGTTACTGGAAGCCAGTGCAGCGTCTTAAGGGCTGGGGAGATGTGGTCTCTCGGGCCAAGCGCAAGTAGCAATTTGGCAGCCGCATTTTGTGCTCTTTGGAGTTTATTCAGTTGGTACGCATGGACTCCGAGGTATAGGGGGTTTGCGTAGTCCAGTCTTGATATAACGATTGATTGGACCGCGGAGAGTCTGTTGGGAAAGGAAAGATACGGAAAGATGCGCCTAAGGGTTTTAAGGTGGTAGTGGCAGGACTTTGAGACGTTGTTGACTTGGCGAGAGAGTGTTAGGTCAGAGTCCAGGGTGCATCCAAGATTTTTCAATGATTTGGCGGCGGTCGGTGAGTTGCCCATGGCGGGTGGCCATGGTAGTGGGTGCGGAAGAATTTCTGTGTTGCCACATATCATGATTTCCGTTGTCGAGGGGTTTAACAGGAGGTGGCTTTGGGTCATCCAGAGTTCTATGTCAAGGAGGCATGAGGCCAGGTCAGGTTGGGAGTTGGGTTTTGAGTTAAGGAGTTTTAGAATTAGTTTGGTGTCGTCGGTGTAGTTGTAGCATAAGATGTTGTGTGAGCGAATTATTGGTGGGAGGGTGATCAGGTAGAGATTGAACAGGAGGGCATATAGGCATGCTCCTTGTGGGACTCCCGTGTCGACTGGTCGGGCTTGGGAGGTATAGCTGGAGAGTATCGTTATTTGGTACCTATCTTTGAGGAAAGAGGCTATCCATTTAAGAGTGGTTCCACGAATTCCTAGGGAGTGGAGGCGGTCTAGGAGGATTGAGTGATCGTGTCAAAGGTGGCGGATAGGTCGAGGGATTAGAGCGGCCTCATTTTAAGGTCGTCCCAGATCGAGGTTAGGGTGGTTTCAGTTCCGTGACGTGCTCTGAAACCTGATTGGGTGGGGTCTAGGAGATTGTTGGCTTCGACAAAGGCATTTAGTTGGGAGTAGGCGGTTCGGTCAATGAGTTTGGCAAGGAACCTGGTGTTTGAGATGGGGCGGTAATTTTTGGGCTCCAGAGGGTCGAGCGAAGGTTTTTTAATTAGAGGTTTGACGTGGACCGTTTTGAATGCGTCGGGAAAGATACCAGAGGAAAGGGAGGCATTTATGATAGATCTTGCGTGTTATCCTGCGCAGGTGGAAGAAAACATTTCTTTAAGAGTTGTGGCTGGGCAAGGGTCCAATGGCGATCCAGATAGTTTGCGGGCAGAAAGAAGTTTGAGAAATTGCTTCGGGGATATTGGACTAAAGGATTCGAATGTTGGTTGCGTGGAGGATGCAGCTGATGGGCTGGCTGGTATGGGGGAGCATTGCCTGGTGGATGTAAGAGTGTTAGTTTGGTGGTTAGTGTTTTTGTCCTTTCGATAGCCGTGGTGTAAAAGTGGAGGGAGAGTGAGTCGCACAGTGATTGTGACGGGGTCGGGACGGTCGTGGTACAAGCTGGATTGGTGAATTCGGAGATGATTTTGTGGAGTTCTTTGCTTGGGTTTTTGCAGTTTAGGAATCGGGTATTGTAGTGGGCTTTTTTTGCTTTCCGGATTTCGGCCTTGTACTGGTACAGGTGTCGGGTCAAGGTGGCCCTGCTCTCCTGGGTTTTGTCTTTCTGCCATTTGCGTTCTAGATATTTGTATTTTTGTTTAGTGGTCTTTAACTCAGGAGTGAACCATCTGGGGAAGAGGCCACGGCAGGTTGATGGTTTGCAAGGGGGTGTGAGCCGCATCAGAGATGCGTTGAGCCATGAATCAAAGGCCTCGGGGGTTAGTTGGTTGTTGAGATGGCAGGTAGGTGGTGGAGACTACGAGTGCCTCGGCTAGGTCTGGGGCGATTATTAGTTTTTTCCAGCATTTGCGTAGATTCGGAGGTTCAGATACGAGTACGGGAAGGGGGTCGGGTGAGCGAATGGTGAACGAGAGAATGAAGTGATCGGACCAGATGATAGGGGTGGGGGGGGTTAAAATGAATGAGGCTGTTGGAGCTAAAAATGGCATCAAGTGTGTGTGTGTCCTTTATAGTGAGTCGGGCTGTTTGTGGGGTTGGAGATTAATTGCGTCTGAACCATCAACCACGGAGTGTCATAGGATTGGTGGGAATGTCGAGCCATATGTTGAAGTCTCCAAGAAGGGTGAGGTTGGGATGGTTTAGTTGGAGGGTGGCAATAGTCGCAGAGGTTGTTTGCGAATTGTCTATCGTAGCCAGGGGGCCTGTAGATCATTGGGAAGCTGTGTGAGAGCGATGGGGAGAGGGATAGTTTAAAGAGGAGAGATTCGCAAGTCGGAATGGAGGGTTGGTTGTTGATTGAGGCACGGAAGAGAGACTTGAAGACCAATGCTACCCCACCCCTCCTCTGGACGGACGGTTCAGTGGGATGAGGGAGTAGTCGGCGGGGGTGGGGGGAGGCAGGCTTCATTAGCGATTGGGGCGAAGTCGTTAGAGAACCAGGTTTCAGTGATGAAAACGAGGTCTGGTTTGACAGAGGCGAGGAGGTCTTAGATGCAGTGTCAGTTTTTTGCTACGGATCGGGCGTTAAATAGGATGCAGTTCACATCGGCAGGCGAGGTTGGTCTCGGTGCTGGTGGGGGCGGAGAGTGGAGGGAGAGGGGTAGGGTGGGTGATGCTAGATGGGAATAGTGGGCAAGCAGAAAATTTGGCAGGCTTCGGGCGGGGGTGGGTGGCTGCGTGTGATAAGATGATCGGGTTTGGTTCGGGGAATTTGAAGGTGGGTTGTGGGCGGTTAGGAGTTGATGAGAAATCGAGGGATGGGGGTTTCAGGAAGGGTGAAGCCACGTGTGAAGGAGGTGATTGCGGGAATGAGGTGGTGGGTCGAGACGGGAGGCGAAGAGTGCTGAGAGATTGAGGGGGACCAGGTACGCTTGCTCTTTAGTTTTTGTTGCGATTGATGTGTGAGAGATGGTAGGGGTTCAGAGGGGGAGAGGGAAGCAGCTTCGGTTCTTGCTAGGGCTAGGCATGCAGTTTTTATGAGGGAGGGGAAAGGGTGCGGTTGGGGGAAAGTGGCAGGGGTTTGAGGGCAAGGCAGGGGTGGGCGATTGCAGGGCGGGGTGTGCCAGGGATGATAGTGCGGGGAGTGGGTGTGGTTAACGCTGGCTGGTCGGTGGTGGGGTTCAGGGGTGGAGTGGTCTTAGGGTGATTGGCTCACCATTGTGCCCCCCCTGGCTTGGTGTTTGGAGAGGGGAATGGTAGGGAGTGTGAAGGAGGGTGGGGTGGTTTGGGAAAGGGGGTATGGGAGGGAAGGCAGATCGGAGATTGGGGGCGTTCCACGGAGGTCGTTTCCGACAGACTCTGGTGGAGTGGGGGCACTCATGTTTGGTGGGAGCTTTTAGGTGGATTTAGGAGGGCTTTCTCATTGTAGTTCTAAGTTCAGAGGTGGCACACTTTTAGGCACACTTCCAGGTTCAAATTGCTCAGACGATATTGGACTATTTGGTGCGTTTCTAGATTCTATTGTAGACTAAGATATTAGTCTATTAGGTACTCTTAGGTACACTTCTAAGTTGACCTGTATACAGAGAAGATATTAGGTCTACCTCTAGATTCAATTTGAATAGAGGGGGTATTTGTTTATTAGTCACCGTTTTAGATTCTACATTACACAGCTATACTGTTAGTTATACTAATAAGATTAATTAGGGCATGCTAGTAGGTGCACTTCTTTCAATTCAACTTTATACAGGGAGGGTATTAGGCATGAATCTAAATCAGCTTTGTACAGAGAGGTTATTAGGGAGATTAGTGTAAAGACTGGTAGGGGGTGTCTGTACTTCCGCTCTCTTTATGGTAGAGGAGAGGCACAGGAGACCCCAGCCAAGATTCTCTATAAGGTAGCAATGGATGAGCAATCAAGGCCTAGCTTCTCAGGAGGTGATGCGGGCTGGTTCTTAAGTACAGTGTAGTCTCCGAACCCCCACAAAGGAATGTCCACACACTGTATTACTGAAAACAGTCTTTATATAATTAATATTCAAAGGTATGTACACGATCACAATAACACACTTTGTACTCGGAAGTCAATAATGATAAATATATACAATTCTAAAGTGGTACCACCAATGTTATCAAATCTCATTAAAGTGCATCAACTGTACGGTTAAAATGTCACACAGATTAATAACGAGGAAACCGGCAATAGAGATAGGCAGGAACGTAAGTTGGTTGAAACAATAGGCAGAATACTGACCCCTACCACTAGGCACAGTTCTGCGTGGAGATCCCCCCCCCCCCCCCCCCCCCCAACCTGGGCAACCTGTAAATAAAGATATATAGCACAAGCCCAGTCCATATAATGTTCAATAGTCTCACTTCTTCCAATGAAGGTTTTTCACCCCCTCCCCCCCATGTACCTGGTGGAGTAGAGTTCTCCGATGCGTCGACCGATCCTTCTTCAGTGCCTCCCTTTCAGGCGGGAGCCACGGATTGTCGAGAGGTGTCGGGGAATCAACAGCCCTTCTTCAGTGCCCTCCCTTTAAAGCAGGAGTCACGGGTCGTCGAACGTCCGCCGGTGAACAGGGTGAACTACGGCAGGGGAGTGGCAGCTTCGTTCCTAGCGGTGCTCGTCAACGACAGAGCATTGGCGTCCTGCAATGAAGAGGCGTGCGGGGCACCTCGGTGACTATAGTTCTGGACCGCAAAGAGATGAACTGTGGCCCAGCGAGGGGGTTGTCGTTGGCGTCTCTGTGGTATTTAGGTGGCGGGAAACCCACCGGTGGATGCTCCTCAGCGCGTCGACGGTCAGGCCTTCTCCAGCGGGAGACAAGCAGGTGACGATGCAGACGAGAGCGTCCGATGATCAATTGACGTTTTTAGGCAAACGGGAGCACGGCGGCTCCGGTCGGCGACGGCGGTCGTCGACAGTGGCAGACAACAGTCAGAGTGCTTCTCCCTGGAGTTCCGCAGCAGTCCCCGTATCGGGTCGGCAGCCTGTCGAAGGTCTGTCTACCAGGGAGCGTTGGCAAAGATCAGCTGTGCACGATGGTCTCTCGTAGCTCGGGAAGAGGGTGCCTTACCAGGTCCTCTCTGGGTCAGTCCTTGGACACACAGCAGCCTTCAGATTATGAGGGAGAGCCACAGCACTCCTCGTCCAGCGGGGGTTTCAAGGTCAAGCGTCGGTTACTCCAGTTACTCGTCGTAGTGGACTTCAGCTTCTGAACACGGTTCCTAGCAGTGAGAGGTCCCCAGATATACTGTTGATCTCCCATTCATTCTGCTGGGTCACACAAGCATCCAATCACGACTACGGGCATTCATGCAGGCAGCCAATCAGGCACACAATGTATTCAGGCCATTCACTTCTCTCCAGACACTCACAACAAGTTATGTGTATTGGGACAAGTACCGAGCCATTCAACACTCCAAGCTGCGTTCATACCGGTTTCGGGCAGGGGTGTCTGAGTCATTGTGTCAACCACCAGATACTAGACACCCACAACACAGAATGCATATTCGTGTCGCACTCTATTCACCCAGGTCCCACCCACAGGAGGTACCCACAACATGCATCACCGGGAAGGCTCCAGCTAGTCTGGCCAGGCCTTCACAACAACACCATATATGGCATTTCCACCCAACAGCCAGTCAGGGGGAAGGGACAGAGTCAGGGCTTCCCAGGACTTTGGGAAAACAAGGTAATGGGTCTTGTTTTTCATCAGGAATCAACTGATCCCAATGGCAGGGCCGGGGTATCCCAAAATGGAGGATACTCCCTGCACCTGTGAAATTCAGCATGGAGCTGCCACCCGCCCATACCCTGCTGTGCGCGCGCCACCCACAGGTGCCCAAAAACATACACTAGGGGCACAGGGTTGTACCCCACCCATGGGTGCCATAAGGGTATCCTACGGGTCCGTTCACCAAACCAAAAGAAAGAACTGCACCGCCAGGAGTCCCACATGAACTCCTGCGCGGAAAACACGACAGAACACACGATAAAAAGCAGTAAAGGACAAGGATACGGAGGCCCTGTCCCTCCGATGCATTTCCAGCATCACAATTAGTTGGTTCGGCCCGGCATGGTATTATACTATTAGGATATTGGGCAGACTTCTAAATGCAATTTTCATAGAGAGGCTATTGTGCTCACTTCAAAATGCAACTTTCCACAGGATGGGTATTGGGAACACTTTCTAAAATCACACAGAGGCTAATGGGCTTTCACAGAGGCTAATGGGCACACTTCTAATGCAACTTTCCACAGACAGGTTATTGTGCACATTTCTAAATTCAACTTTCCAGAGTGGCTATTGGGAACATTTCTAAATTCACAAAGAGGCTATTGGGCACACTTCTAAATGGAAGTTTCACATGTATAGTACAGTTTCCAGGTGCAAATATATTTCAGATATAACGAGTTTATAGTGGTGCTGTTTTGTTAGATGAGTGGTTGGGTAGTATGGCGTGAAGTAATTGCTTCTGACCCTGCCCTTGCCACACTTATTGTTGGCTTCATGCTTCTCCTGCGGATACCTGCAGATACGACCAGGAGCCGTCTTTGTAGGACCGGTCCTTTGCCTCACGGTCCTTTGCCGATGGGCTGCCCTGGGGGGGGGGGTCAGAGATGAGCTGAGTAGAGGATAGCTGGGCCAATTGGGGATGGTGGGCGGGCTCAGGGGAGGGCTGGAGAGGGAACCAGGAAGCCGGAAGGATTGCGAGGGATGCGGGCTAGAAGGACACAATCGGGCCAAAAATGGGGGATTTGCAAGTTTAAAACACACGGAATGGGCACACGGATGGGCTCACCTGCACACCTTCAGCAGTTACGGATGGGAAAGAAGGGCAGGGCTGCTTACAGGATGCTAGGTTCAATGGTGGTGAGAAGCGGACCAATCGGGGACGGTGGGCGGGCTCAGGGGAGGCTGGGAATCTAGTTGTAGTTGTGGGGGTAGTTCCTCTTTCGAGGAGGCCTGGGTCGAACTTTTCCATGTCTAACTTTTCATCCTCTGTGCTTATCCCCCCTTTTGGGTTCTGTACTCACTATGTAGTTATGGGTCTTTTGTTTGAGTTTAGCTGCTAGGAACTTGTTAGCTTTACCTCCGTGTACATAATAGGACTGTTTAGTGCATAGTAGGGATTGTGCAGTGTGATCTGCCATGTGGGTTTTTCTAGTTGGGCTCTCACGTTTCAATGGTTTCTTACTGTTTTGGGTGTTTGCTTGGCCTTATGTTGTCTCTGCTTCCTTCAGTTCCAGCTCGAGTTTCTGTTTGAGTAGCTTTCTCTCCCGTGTGTATGCCGTGGTTTGGGAAATAAATGCCCCCCGTATTACTGCTTTCCCTGCGTCCCATATTACCCCCCAGTTTGTGTCGGCGTTGTCCTGAAAATAGTTGTTCAGCGCTGGTTCCATGTGGGCTCTAAGGGCGACATCTCTGAGTATGATCACGTTCAATTTCCAGGTTTTTAGTGCGGGGTGTCTTTTATGGGGATCATTTTTAGTATGACTGGGGCATGATCGGTGAGATATTGTACTCCTATTTGTACGTCTTCGATTTGTGGGATAAGTGTGGATGAAGTTAGGATCATATCTATCCTCGAGTAACCCCTGTGTACTGGTGAATGAAGAAAATTCCTTTTCTGTACCATGAAAGAATCTCCATGTCTCTATTACCCCTACGTCCCTGAACAGTTTGCCTAGTACTTGTCTGTTCCTGCCGCAGTAGGGGGGAGGGTCTTATCTAGAGTAGGGTCCATTACGCAGTTAAAATCTGCCCCTATAATAATTTGTCCCTCGCACCAACTACCCAGGTTCCGCAGAATTTCGCCCAGGAAGATGGCTGGTCTGTCATTTGGGGCAAATAATGCTATTAGAGTATGTTTGTTCGTGCAGGATCCCCTTAAGTAACAGGAACCTACCCTCTGTGTCTCTATATACGGCCTTTTTCTTGAATGGTAAGTTGGCGTTTAATAGGATTGCGAATCCTTTAGTTTTTTTCACCCCCTCTCTGGAGGCGAAGTACTGTTTAGGGAACGCTTTATGGGGCATCCGTTTCTAAACTATCGTGAGCAGGTGTTTCTTGTAGGAACACTATTGCGACTTGAAGTTCAGTCAAGTGTGTTAGTATACTGCGTCGTTTCACTGGCAAGTTTAGGCCCTGTACATTCAGGGTCATGACAGTTAACTCGGGCATGAGTCTTGTGTGGAGAATTCCTCATCAGTGTGCCCTCTTTCAGCAATGAATCGTGTACAGTGTGTAGTTGCGGACCATGACTCGAACATAACATAACCAAAACAATTATAAACTTCCAAACTTGTTTCACCCTCCCGGTGGTGGGACCAAGGAGTCTTTGCGCCTCCTCCGGGTTCCCCCCAGAGCGTTGGGTCCCTTGTTTCCACCAGCGTCCCGTTTGCCAGGGCATATCTGGGCTTGGTCTTGGGTTCCATGGTTTCCCCTCCCTCTCCGCCCAGGCTCTTTTCGATCTTCTCTCTGATTTACCTTTTGCTGTGTCCTTTATGCGGTCGTCGGTTTCGCTTCCGTTCTGTTTCCAGGTTTTTAGGTGTTCTACTCATTGTTCGCTTAAGATTTATCGTGGCTTGGAACCTTTTGGTGTGGGTTCTTTCTTGGCGTCGCCTAGTGTCGGGGGACCATTCCCATCGTCTGGGTCCCCCACCTTTCTCAATTGGCGTGTTTGCATATTTTTCTGGGGTTCCTCTACGTCTTCAAACTGCAGCAGGGTTATTCCTCCTTCGCATGTGGAGATCCGCTGTGGTTTGCCCTCCCACGTAAATTGTAATCCAAAAGGATATGCCCATCTGTATATGACTTTTTTAGCTTTCGGTGCTCTCGTGACTGGTTGTGTCAGTCTTTTATGCAGCGTGGATAGGGCTAAGTCATGAAAGAGTTGGATCTGGCTGCCATTATTGGTGACTGTCGGTCACGTGAGGGCTGCCCGTAATATTTCCTCCATTAGTTATGAGGTCATCGCCATGAGCACGTCTCTTGGCCTGGCTCCCGGGTCATTTCGCTTGGGCCCCACACTATGTATTCTGTCAATGGATATTTCTTCTGGTGGAGTATCGTTGAGCATGCTGCTGAAGCACTGCTGGATTGTGTCTTAAGGTCTTTGTCCCCAATTGTCTCGGCGAGGCCTTTGACTCGTATGTTGGACCTTCGTGAGCTGTTCCTGAGGTCCTCTGCTTGCAATTCTAAGTTGTGTGCGGCTCTGGAGATCTGTTCTAGGAGGATGCTATTCTGTTTGACGTCTTCTGCTGTCTCTAAGAGGCCCTTCCCCATAATATCCACTCTGTCCCCCAGTTCCACGATGTCTTTCCTCACCTCCTGCAGGGAGGATTTTAGTTCTTCACGGATTGTGCCCAGTTGGCTCTGGAGGGATTTGATCATTCTATTGTCCATGTTTCTCAGGCAGTCCTCTAGGTCCTCCTTACTTAACGTCATCGTGTTGGTGTCCGCTATGTCCGTTTCTGTTTCAGTGCTTGGGTCTTGTTATCCGTGTGCGATTCCCCTCCTGGGGTTGCCCCAGTATAGTTCCAGCTGTCTGCTTCGTGCCTTCACCATAGATCTGGTTCTTGCGGGGGTGTTTTGTGCCTGGCATCTCGTGCTTCCGATGTGTGGGTTGCAATATCACCCGTTGTCCCCAGCTGAGCCGCCCCCCCCCTCCCCCGAGGCCCCGGCCCGTTTCGCCCACTTCTGCCGTGGCTGATGTCGTGCTAATGGTGTGGCCTGTTCTCAAGTAGGCCCCCCTCCTCTGGGGCCCGATCTTCGGCGTTGCTGCTCGGCCCGGTGAGCCCCCGTTGCCCCCAGACGCCGCCTTTGCCTGCCCCCTTTCTTCTGTTCCCTTGTTTGTGTGTTTGGCAGCCTCTCGGTGGCTCCCGATGGAGTTGGGGGGGAAAATAGCGTTCGGTTTTGCATCAGGGTCTGTATGAGTGACTGAGGTGCTAGAGTCCCGACCTTCTGATTTTGGCACCCTGGGAACTGCTTCAACTCCAACCCCACAGGGGACCGATCACCCGGGAGCACCATGAAGAGTTCGGGGCCAGCGCCTGCTTTGGTATTTGGCCCCATGAGATGGATATTTATAAACGCAAGGGGTGCCTGATTTAGGTCCCTGGTCCTCCAGGCTTTATTTGCAATCAACAAGAAATTAGATGGTACTCGTATGAGTAGCCAAATGTTCTAAGGTGGGAACCTCTGTGTTCAGGGAAGCCCCCTGGGCCCAGCAATCTGCTTGTGACTTTTCCTGTGTTCAGGCCCCCGTAGAGCCAACCGGGGCACGCTTCGCTGGATAGGGAACCCTCAACAGGGATTCTTCACTCCCCCACACCGCCTTTCCCGCTATTTAATGTGGGTGAGATTTTGGCGAGTCTGTCGGCTTCGGCGTTACCCCCTTGCACTGCGGAGGCACGTTCCACTCCTGGCAGGCTGTTGACTGCTCTGATGTGGCATGGGAGGACGGGCCCCCACACTCCCCTGGGCCCACTTGACTCCCGAGCTGGGTCGCCCAGCTGCTCACAAGTTTCCTGGGTGGGTTACCGTTGCCCTTCACCGGGCACCCTCTGCCGGGGGCGGGTCCAGCTGTCGGCCCATTCGCAGGTTCTCCGATGTTGTGATTGGCGGGGCTCACCTCCACAAAGGGCACCATTGTCACTGGGCGCCCACCGCGCTTTTCTCTCGCCAGTGCAGTGGACCTCCGTTGGGGGCGGGCGAGGGATCACAGCCGCAGGGCTCCGCTCACTAGAAGGAGACCTCGGCACTCCTGTTTGGTGCAGCCACTCTCCGCAAGCTGGATGGCCGATCCCACCGACAGGGCCATGCCGTCCTCTGCTCCTCGATCACTTGCTTTAGGGAGGGTTGCAGGGTCGCTTCAGCTGTTTACCAGGTCTGGGTTGCTGATCTGACCCATGACCAAGGTCATAACTGCTCTGTTTGCCACAGTTCGCTGCATGAAGCCCCCTGCCGAAGGGGGCCGGGCTCTCCTCCGCCACGTTAGAACTGGCTTCTGGAATCGGTCGGACCCTCAACCACACCTGCTCCACGGGGCCTCCCGACTTTCGGCCAACTTCACAGCTCCTGCCTTTCCACCGCGGGCTGCCGGGCTCCCTGGGCTTTAGTGAAGGGGACTGCAGACACCTCACCCTTGAGCAGTTTTGGGGCTCAGTGTACGGACATAAGGTTGCTTTGTAGGGTCCTTTTGACTCCTTCCTTCTTTTGCCTGAGCAGAGCACCGGGGACGTGCGTCCGCTTCAGCTGGCGGCCATCTTGGAATGTTTGATCTAATTTCTAATAACTTTGTGTTTCCCTCCTTTTTAAAGTGCTGGAGTGCCATTTTGTTCCCACTTCATTTTGTGGGCTTAACTTGTCTGGACTGTAAGGAAGTGGTGTAATTTTTAACTTGCTTCGAATAGTGAAATGTTATACAACTGAGTAAATAAATATATATTCTTTTACTTAGAAACTTTGAGCCAGTGTTTGCCTGAGTCATAGTGATTGCTGTCCTTTGTGTAACTATTTGATACTGCTCACTTACTCTTGAGATAAGTCTGGCTGCTCTGCTACTGCTACCACTTTAACTGTGTAGTACAGGCTTGTACCAAAGGTGAAATTGTACTGTCCACTTGTAGTCTTAATTGTGTATGGTGTTCCCCAAGGGTACTGCATATAATCCTGCCTAACAATGGCCGCACACGGCGTCGAGGGGGTAGGTCCATTAGTTACCTGTCCTCTGGGCATTCGAGATCACGTTTGCCGCATGCCAGGCCCCATAAGTTGCGAGATAAAGGCAATGTGGACGAGGTGTCCAATATAGCAGCCGAATGCAGAGCATCGGAAGACTGGGCTCCTGCCCCTCCCGTCCACCGAAATTCGACAATCCTCATTAACGTCAATCGGCAAAAAGCACCCAGACTTCAAAAATATCCCATCTGGTACAAAAATGTCCTGGAGACTCTCCTTAAAGGGAGAACTTCAAAAACATTCTTCAAAGAATCACCTTTCCCATAGGGAGAAAGTGAGTGCACCTCATAAGGATAAAGAGAGGGTGGTACCATATCAGCAGCTATGAAAAACAAAGGTCAACCTACTGCAGAAATACCTCGCACTCCTAAAACTATACCAAGTTCCTCTCAATGGTCCTTTGAAGACATTGATAGTGATGCGACACATGTCCTTTATGGCAGACTTTTGAGAGAAATTCCCAGGCTATGGAAATCTTACAGAACATGCCACCAACTAGTGGCGCCACGTCTTCACAACCCCCAGCTAAAAGTCCACAACCAGACACCCTTCTAGTTACCCCTCAGCAAGACCCAGTGCAATATGATCTCTATGATCCCAATACAGACTCTGAGGAGCAAGATACCCCAGGGGAGGTAGATCATTACTATGATGAGGAAGACGTTTACATCTTACCCGCTCCTGATCACCTAGACCTGCCAGTGGCGACTCACCAGTGGGCAACCAACTTCAATTTTATAATATGTTCATAAAAAGCAGAGCATTTCCAGATTGAATCCCAGGAAGCAAAATTGGAAAAAGATTTTGTAGAGGACATATTGGGGGACGAAAAGGCTCTAACCCAATTTATACCCATTCTACAGTCAATACAAATAATTCAACACTCTCTAAAAACTCCAAGTCAAACCCGGGCGGTGAACCCGCATATTGAGAATGTTCTGCCCTGCGCCCACAGAACCCCCCTGTACATCCGGAGCCAATTGAAACCAGGTTCACTAGTAGTGACCACTTCACAAAAAAGCAAGAGCAAGAAGCTTTATACTCTCCGGAGGAAAGTGACCACCTCAGCGGCTTTTCAAACAAGAATTGTCAACAATACCACTTTACTGGCAAGTTACAACTGCCACAAGTGGGACCTTAATGGCCTCAGCCCCAGAACCTCAAACGTCCCAACTGTCTCTCGCAGTAGCGGAAGGAAAGGCGGTGTGTAACTGCATGCTAAAAAATAACTTGAATGCGTCAGATAATGCTGGTAGGATCATCGCTGAGGGAACACTCATAAAACGCCATGCATGGCTATACCAATCGGGTTTAAATTGGAAACTCTACAACGCTCCTAAATGTACCCATTGAACCTAATGTCCTGTTCGGCAAAGCGATTGAGGATGCGTTAAGAGTGCTAAGAGTATGACACTTAAGTCTTTAGACCAGCTCACTAATAAACCATCAGGCCAAAGAGGTGGGAAGAATTTTCATCGCTTTCAAGGACAAAACTCTGGGTTCTGGATTTAGCCAAAATCGGGGATCATCCTGGGTTTCCAATAAAGGCGAAGCCTCTCAATGCTTGGGGCCATCGTGGATCTTGTGGCCGGGGGTAGGTCCTGCACTTCCAGAGCTGGAGCAACCCCTCCAAAACAATGACCACCCGCGTCCGGTCCTCTCCCATGCCTCTCCAGTAGGAGGGTATATAACGCACTTCACCCACACATGGGAGGGATCACCTTGGACAAGTGGGTGCTATGAACGGTGGCGGGCGATTATTGCATGGCGTTACTGCAGTGACTGTCAAACCAGCCCCCCCACCCCTGCGTCGGAGATTGACCACAAAAGAGGAGCAATGCGTCATCCTTTAGAAGGTTGCAACGCTGCTGCTCAAGGACACCATCAAAATCGTTGTGGCGAACCAGGTTAACAAGGGTATCTAGTCAACCTACTTCCTTGTGACAAAGAACGACCTAACAATGTGCCGAGTATTAGACCTGTGCCCTGCAAATATCAATACCAATACCTGACCACTATCAATATCAATACCAATACCTGACCACTCTTGCCCACTGCATTGAAATTTTCTGCTAAAATTTCCAGTGCTACGCTGACAACTCAATTTCAGGCTGCCCTTGGCCACCTCCTCTCCCTCATCTGATTGCCTAACTGCCATTTAAGGTTGGTGTGCCACCAATGATCTTTGTCTGAATGCCAGCAAGACGGAGATCCTCCTCAGCACACCTCCACCATTGTTTCCCCTCACTCTCTGGCTGGCCTCTTTTGGCCTTCCTCCTACCCCCACCTGCGAGGCTAAGAACCTCTGGGTCATCTTGGACTCCACTTTCCTTCTGTGTAGGACAAGGGATGCCCATTTGTTTCAAAAGACTATTTTATTAAACTTTGAAGACTGTTATTTTTGCAACAGGACTTTGCAAAAATGTACTTTTAGTCGTTTAAATGTTTGTTTTGGGCTTTCAAATAAGAGGTCTTGGCTGTCAATAGCATGTATGGGACACAAACTCCAGAAGAATGTGACTCATGGGGAAAGGACACATGATGGAATGTAAAAAATTAACAGAAATAGGCCCCATGATAGTATGTACGCACGTCTAAAGTCACAGAATTGTAGGCCGAATATTTCACATTGAAAATGACCAAAGATTATTAAACGTACAAAAGAATGTTTCACAGATTGCAGAGTTGGACTGCAATGGCCTGCATAAAATATGTAACCTGTATAAGCAATTTGCTAAGACTTCAACTGTATAAATGTAGCATTTGTGGCAAAATCTGATTTTAGCTAAAGCAACAGAGGTTTTTGAACATTGTAAAACTCGCAACATAAATCTGACATCCTGCCCTTGAAATCCAACCAGCCGAGAGCGAGGCGGGGACTATCACTCCTGACCAATCCAGTCGGTTAGAGGTGTGTTTAGCGAAGCCTGCCAAGCCATATAATTCTATTATGTCACCATGGATTATAAATAAAAGTCCATGACAGGATTCTAAAGACACACTTTCTGAAGTTCCTGATCTGCTCTATTTTATCTTGCTGATTCCAACTACAAGGCCAAAGCATTTCTGACCCTACTCCAAAGCCTAGCTGATTCCTATCCCAGCAAGGCCCATGATCCAGAATCAACCCACTAATCTCACATTAAAAAGGGGAAAGCTGTGGTGCCTTTTGCATCCTGAAATCAGACTGGCTTGCTGTCCACTAACTGCTTGCCCACTGACTGCATCTGGCGGTACCTGTGCCATGCAGTAACCCCAATTGACCAGCTGTTCGCTACCCGGTGACCAGACCATGCCCAGCTGACTTTTACCAAGTGCGCCGTAGTGTGGTGACCAGAACCGGTTGACTGTCCAAAAATCCCAAAACTAAAGTGGACTGCGTGTAAAATCCCCACCCTATAGAAACACAGCCAATCTTGTCTTGCCTTTGTCCTTATCCCACTCTAAGTAGTCACATTTATACCCTGGTAACTTGTTGAAACTGTTAGAATTATCTTCGTATCCAGTCCTTAATGTTAAGTGCTAGAGCCATCTCTTTTCAGTTTTGTCTGGTGTACATTATAAGCCCTTAGTTATACTTGGAATAATTAAGCTAATTTCCATATATTTTATTGTTGGGGTTGAGCACTGGTGGGGGGGGGCAAGGTTGACCTTGTGAATCAACCTTGGAGCTTACTGTGTTCCTCCTTAACAATATAGCCTAGATAATTTAGTGTAAGTAACATTTTCCTTTCTTTCAAAACCGATTTTCTCACTTAACTTCTCTTTTCCTAAAAACAAACCTCTCTACCTTCCAAATCTCTCACTTCACCAGCTAGAGATCTATTTGCACCTCTATATTGTCCCTGTGATATATATTCCCAGAACGTGATTTGGCTGCAGCATGCTCCAAGCTTTCCACTCATTTGCGAATTGTATGCCTTTTGCTGATCCATTGCCTTGTGATTGCCAGTTATATAACATACCTGCTGTAGTGATAAAACATATACATTATATTTTAACCACACACTACTTAATTATTTGTAAAATTCGAGTGTTATTTTAGGCCTTTGCTAAGGGATTAGTTGGAATTGTGATTGTTTTCTCATTCTTATTCCTGACCACCTGCTGCTTCTTTCTATCCACTCAGATTTTAGTTAATTCTGGGTTGAGGGAACATTGCAGGGGAAACCTTAACTTGGGTGCTATCTTTCCTAAAATCAAAAAGTGCTGCTATTCAATTGTGCAGTGTATATGTTCTGCGGGAAGGTTGAGTGCATTGCTTCGAGGGGATTGGGTCCTCGGACGTGTTCCATATCTGACAGGTAATCACCACAGCTGTGCTGCTTCGGAAACTTTTTTCTGCGTCGATGCGCCGTCGTCGAGGACCTCCTCCGACGTCATCCGATGTGATAAGTAGGACGCACGACACCCGTAGCCTCAGTTCCGTTTTTTCCGCGAACGTGTTGCTTCGTGAATCTCGGTTACACCTCGACTCTTTGGAGTTCTGTTCTTCTCGGTTCTTCAAACCTGTTGGTTTTTGTGAGAAAATCCTTTGTGTGAAGATGTCTTCTACTTCGTCTTCGACCCCGTGTCCGGGCTTCAAGAAGTGCGGGGGAGTGTGGGTCCAAGATGTCGGTGACGGACTCGCACGACTCCTGCCTCTGGTGCCTCGGGGTGGCCCACGACACAGATGACTATCGACTGCCAGACGCTCATGTCCAAAGCCTTAACGTAAGAAGTTGTCGGTAGGTCGGGTGTCCAAGCCCCGGAAGTCGAAGTCTGCAGGGCTTTTGATGGATGATTCGAAAGGTGACTCTCCGCGTCGGAAGTCTCGTGGGTCTCCTAGGAGTCGGTCTCGCCACTCCTCGGCCTCTTCGAGGCATTCTCGGAAGCGCCGACAGCGGTCGCCTTCCAGGTCCTCTTCGGAGGACTCTGCCGACCCGTCGCTTACCCCACCAGCCGTGCGACGCCGGAGGAATGGGCTTCCTTTGGGAAGAAAATGCTGGCGATTCTCAAGTCGCAGGGTACTAAGCCGTCCGCGCCCCCCCCCCGAGTGGGGTCGGCCGTGATGGGTCGAGAGACACCGCTCGCAAGAGTGGTCCGCACGAGTCACGGGAGAGGTCCCGTTCGGACAAGGGGACTCGTTCTCGACATACCCGTTCCGATTCCCGGTCCTCGACGTGTTCGAGAGTGTGCTCCTGTGATGTCTTCGAGGAAGACCTCGACGCCTGAGGCATCGAGGGCGTTGAGAGGTTTTCTCGAGGATCCGGCTCCGAGGAAGTCATCGAAGCTGTCGACGCTCAGGTCGTCGAAGGGCACGCTCGGAGCTCTGGCTTCGAGGACTGTCGACGCCGTCGATGCTGGCGGCGCTGCATCTGACGTCGACGCAGATTTATTCGACGCCTATGCCGATCCTCTCGGCGCCGGCGCTGATTCACTCGACGCCCTCAACGCCTTTCGAGGCCGGGCATGGGGGAACCCCCTAGGAAGGCTCTGGTTAAGAGCAAGCACTCTCGGGTGCCTTCTTTTCACCACCTGGAATATATTTCGGAGGTGGATGAGGATTCTGATGGCCTGATTCCTAGTCAGGTTCCAGATGAGATGGTCTCGGGCCATAGCCAATTTGACGATTTGAGGCAGTCACTGCATGATGCCAGTGGACTGGACACCTCTCCGGAGGTAGAGTTTTGTAGGCCTGAGCCTGGCTCTCATGCCGATTCCTCGTACCGGCGCCTTATGGCTAGGGTCTCCGAGTACTTGGGATGGTCTGCTCCCCCAGGAGCGTTTGTGCAGGCTGATCTCACGGACATCCTTGATGTTGGTTCCCCAACTGACCCGGTACTGCCGTTTCATATGTCTCTATAGAGAAGGGTGGCGGCGGCTTGGACTGCTCCGGAGAGTCTTCCGGCGGTGGGCAGGTCCTTGTCACGAAAATACGTCCCGCCAGTAGCGACCCCCGCTACTTGACCAGGCACCCCACTCCGGAGAGTTTGGCGGTGCAGGCGGCCACAGCCCCGGCAATGCAGGTGTCGTAACCTACCATCCCTCCTGATAGGGACGACAAACGTTTTGATGGCTGGGCGAAGAAAGTGTTTTCTTCAGGTGGTATGGCGCTTCAGGCGGCCAACTCCATTTGTGCCTTGTCTCGTTTCACACACTCTGTGGAGCTGTGTTGCGTTAGCGGCTTAACATATTCCCAAAGGGGACGAACGGGATGGTTTCCTTGCTATGGTCCAGGATGGTAAGGATGCCATGTGAGAGTCCGTTCAGTCGGGTTTGGACATAACTGAATGCGTCAGCAGGTCCATGGCGGCGAGCACCGTGATATGCAGGTTTGCGTGGTTGCGGAAGTCGGGGTTTGCTCCTGATGTGCAGTCCCGGCTCCTCAACATGCCCTTTGACGGTGAACACCTTTTTGGCATCAAGGCTGACGAGATCCTTGAGAGGTTGCAGACCTCCAAAGATGCAGCGAAGTCTTTGGGCGCTGCAGTTCGCCAACCTCCGCCTTTTCGTCCTAGGGGACAGCAAAGGAGGGGTGGTTCCTTTTTGCTATTACTAGTCCTTCAGTAAAGCGCGCGGAGGTGGCAGTCAAAGAGGCCAACGCAGGGGTACCAGAGGTGGACAACAGGGTACCCGTGGTGCCAAGGCCGCTCGGGCAGTTGCCTCTTTGCCCTCAGGTAACGCCGCAGCCGCTACCACTCAGTCATGAGGCCATGTCCCATGGTTCGCCGGTTGGAAGGCTGGCGCAGCATCTTGTAGAGTGGCGTGCCATTACTTCAGATGTGTGGGTTCTGGAGATTATAACCCACGGCTACTGTCTTCCCTTTCGGCAGAGGCCTCGCGACAATCCACCAGGGAACCTCTTTGAAGAATCCAGATCCGCTCCTTGCGCAGGAAATTCAAGCCTGCTGGAGAAAGGCGCCATAGAACTGATGCCTGTAGCGGAGAGGAACAAGGGATGGTATTCCCCTTATTTTTTGATTTCGAAGAAAGACGGGGGATTGAGACCCATCATGGACTTGCGCGGTTTGAACAAACTCCTCAGGAAGGACAAGTTCAAGATGGTTACTCTCAAGTCCTCCAGGCCCTGCTGCTTCAGGACTGGTTGGTGTCTCTCGACCTCAAGGATGCTTACTTCCATGTGCCGATCCATCCCAAGCACAAGAAGTACCTGAGGTTCGCGGTTGGCGACTCGCACTTCCAGTTTTGGGTCCTGCCGTTCGGATTGACCTCCGCCCCGAGGGTTTTCACCAAGCTCATGGTGGTGGTGGTGGCAGCGCATCTCAGGCAAGGGGGATTCACCTCTACCCCTACCTGGACGGTTGGTTGATCAGGGGGAGCTCTCCAGAGCAAGTCCTGGATCATCTGTCCGTCACCTGCCACTCCCTTCACAGGCTGGGCTTCTCCCTCAATTTAAAGAAGTCCCATTTGACGCCAACACAGCGGCTCCAGTACATCGGAGCAGTGCTCGACACTTCCCTGGGGCAGTGTTTTCCTCCCCAGGTGAGGGCTCTTCACATTCAGCAGATGGTGCACAAGTTTCAGCATGCCCAGACGCTCCCAGCGTTCGAGATCTTGAGGTTGCTCGGCCTCATGGCATCCTGCATTCTCCTGGTGCCAGAGGCTCGCCTGCGGAGGAGATCTTTGCAGTGGGCACTCAAGATGCAATGGTCGCAGTCCTCCGGCAGGATGTCGGACCCGGTTCAGGTGCCGCCCTCGGTCGCCCAGGACCTTCTGTGGTGGGCATTCGAAGGCAACTTGATGAAGGGGGCTCCATTTTGGCTTCCCTGGCCGGAGGTGAGGATCGTGACGGATGCATCCCTCATGGGATGGGGAGCTCATGCCAACGAGCTGACAGTCAGCGGTCGTTGGTCTCTGTCGGAGTCCAGACACCATATCATTCTGTTGGAGCTGAGGGCCGTCAGGCTAGCCCTGAAGGCTTTTCTGCCGACTGTGCGAGGAAAGAATGTCCTGATCCTGACGGACAACACAGTGGCCATGCACTACCTCAACAAAAAGGGGGTGGTGGGGCAGGGTCACTTCCTCTGTGCAGGGAGGCGATGCAGCTCGAGTTCTGGGCCATCCAGCAGGAAGTTTCGATCTCGGCAGTTCATCTGGCCGGAGACTAAAACGTGACGGCGGACGCTCTGAGCAGGCAGAGCACGATCTCTCACGAGTGGGAGTTGGCTCAGGAGATTCTCCTGGAGATCTTCGCCCTTTGGGGGACCCCTCAAGTGGATCTCTTCGCCTCCAGTGTCAACCGGAAGTGCGAGAGGTTCTGCTCATGGGAATTTCCTCCAAAAGGAGCCTTAGGAGACGCGTTCGTGGTGGAGTGGTCATTCCCACTGCTCTACGCGTTTCCTCCAGTCCCCGTCATCCCGCAAGTGCTGCGGAGGTTACGGAAGTTTGGTTCCCGGATGATCCTCATTGCTCCAGCGTGGGCTCGGAGGACGTGGTACCCGGACCTTCTCGACTTGTCCATCTGCCCTCCACGTCGTCTTCCCTACCGAGACGATCTGCTCTCACGGGAGGGGGGTCAGGTTCTCCATCCAGAGGTCAGATCCCTCAACCGTCACGCTTGGCTTCTGAAAAGTTGAGGTATAAGGATTGGGACCTCCCTGAAGTCGTGATGGAGGTGTTGCTCTCGGCCCGACGGCCAGCAACAAAGTCTCTGTACCGTTGCCATTGGAGAAAGTTCTGCGACTGGTGCAGAATTCAGAATGTGGATCCTTTTGCATGTGACATCCCCATGGTTCTATCCTTTTTGCTTTCTGTGGCCCACAGAGGCTTGCAAGTGGGTACAATTAAAGGTTACCTGGCGGCGCTGTCCATCTTTAAGCGCTCGTCTGAAGAGTGTTCCTGCTTTAAAATCCCTTTAATTTCAGTTTTTGAAAGGGCTCACTAATGTGTTCCCTCCGTCACCTTTCCTGGTGCCCGGTTGGGATTTGAACCTTGTTCTTAAGTTTCTTATGGGTACTCCGTTTGAGCCTTTGCATTCTTGTCCTTTGAGGCTGTTAACTCTGAAAACTGTGTTTTTGGTTGCGGTTACTTCCGCTCGCAGAGTGAGTGAGTTGCAGGCACTTTCAGTTAAGCCACCCTTCACTGTATTTCACAAGGACAGGGTTCTCCTTAGAGTTCGTCCTTCTTTTCTTCCGAAGGTATTTTCCGAATTTCATTTGGCCCAGAAGGTTGTTCTTCCGGCATTCTATCCTCCTCCGCATCCTGGTAAGGAAGAGGAGAGGCTCCATAGGCTTGATCCTAGGAGAGCTTTAATCTTTTATGTTTCATGCATGTCCCGGGTCAGAGTGGACGATCAACGCTTTATTGGTTACGCCGGAAAGCGTTTGGGACAAGCTGTGACGAAACCGACTTTGTCTCGCTGGATTATTTTGGCTATCTCGGAGTGTTACCGCTTGGCGGGTAAGGACCCACCGGCTGGCTTGCGGGCCATTCTACCAGGGGTATTGCTGCATCTACTGCCCTGCAGAGGGGTGTTCCTATTTGCAACATCTGTGATGCAGCCACCTGGGCTTCATTACATACATTTGTACGTCACTATTCCCTCGATTCCATCCGAGGACAGGATCTGGCCTTTGGCAAGGTGGTCCTTTGCTCTGCTATTTGATTGGGATTCTAAATTTTGATTCTAAATTCTTTCCCTCCTCCTTGTTCTGGTACTGCTTTGGGAGTCTGTCATAGATATGGAATACGTCGGAGGACCCAATCCCCTCGAAGAACAAGTTACTTTCTTACCTGGTAACGTTTTTTCGGTGCGATGGTCCGACGACGTATTCCATATCGCTCCCTCCCTACCTTCCCCGCTGCAGATTTTCTTTTGCGATTGCAGCTTACGTTCCGCAAGGCTTTGTGTCTGACTGGCAGTTGACTAATGTCACACGTTCTGGGGGAAAAACTACAACTGAGGCTACGGGCGTCGTGCGTCCTACTTATCCCATCGGATGACGTCGGAGGTCCTCGACGGCGGTGCATCGACGTCATCGACGCATGACGCAGACGCCGAAAAGTTTCCGAAGCAGCACAGCTGTGGTGATTACCTGTCATAGATATGGAATACGTCGTCGGACCATCACATCGAAAGAATGTTACCAGGTAAGAAAGTAACTTGTTCTTCCATTTTCATTGTAAATATCACCCCATTGGTGATTGCTGCCCCATATTAAAATTGTCTGATTTCATTTGAATTTTCAAAATAAATAAATATTGCATATTCACCAACCGGCCTGGTTCATTGTGACCCGGGGTGTTTGAAAAGGGGTGTGTGATAAGAGTTGTGTACCATCTCAAATTGAATCAGTATAAAATAAAGAGAAAGGCATATCAATTGAGTGCTACATCCTAGGCTTAGACCAGGGTGTGTCGCTTGATTGAAATCCTTAACAGAATTGGGGATGGTCAGAAAACCAAGCTCTGAATGGCCCATAAGGGATACATACTTATCAAGTATATTTGGTAGGCACATGGCAAAACATGGTAATCACAATAACTAGACTTGTCACTGCAACAAGGACGGCATGGCAAAATAGCTGTATAAATAATCACGTGCCAGAGTATCTGTTTTTGAGGCCTAAGGCCCAATTGCCGAGCACTGAAGAGGGAGGGACCAACCAAAGTTGTAGCATGGTGTACCATGATTCTGGAAGATATGGGTGAGAAATTGAGAAAGATTAAAGACACAATTGCACACAAGTGAAGCATTAAACGTGAAAAAAGATGAGGGAAAGACATCCTCCAGAAGCTCATCGGAACCACAGCTGGATGGAAAAGACATCTTCATGTTTAGGACTGTCGGATACGGAAATGACAAATATTGTGAGTAAACTTCAACACACAAGATGCAAAGGTGATGTATGCCCAGCAATTACGAACAAGGCCTGCCTACCATCACTGAAAGGTACAATCACAAAATGTGTTAATCTCCAAGGAGAGCTCTGTACCTACAACACTTAAAAATGCATGGATTACTCTCCTCCTTAAACATAAACTGGCCCACTTTTTGGCCAGCAACCACAGACCCCTTACCTACACACCATTCATGCTAAAACTCCTTGACAGTGGAATATGAGCAGGTTTTATCTGTCTAAGAATTACCTTTTTAAATGAATGGCAGTCTGGGTTTAGACCGCCATCTCCAACACTCTTGACATTTTTGCCCCTGTCTGAAGTCTTCTAAAAAGTGCAACTCTTGGTAGGACTATGAGCTGGCTGCCCTTATACAAAAGTGCAGAGCAGCAGAACAGAAATGGGGATCTTCAGGTGCACCTTGTGACAAACTGGGCTGCCGCATTCTTGAAAGGCAATATAGACTCTGCATTCGCTCCAAGAAAAGTATATATTCAAGCCTGCATCTCAGTGGCATTTAACACAGCTGAACCCTTCAAAGTCTGCAAGAAACTGGCCAATCCTACTGCAGCCTCTTCCTCTACTGCACCCACCCAGGCCTTTTGCTCGGCCCTGGCTGCTCATTTCACTACCAATACAGGACATCCTGTCCTCTCTCCCCCGCACCTTTGCCTTCACCCACATCTCTTGGGTGCCCCTCCTTGGTCACTCTCGCCCCCCCCCTCCCCTTCTCTCCTCCCTCTCCCCTGCCACACCTGGGGTCTCTAGACTAGTCCGCTCCATTGAAAGCCTCCTCAAAAACAGGTTGACCCATGCCCTCCTAAAACCAGCAATGACAACATTGATTCTCCTGCTCCAGCCTTGGCCAACCTCTTTTGCCCCTGTAGTTTTTCCCCAATTCTCTAAAGCACTCTTGTGCACCCTACCGTCTGCTCATAACCCTCTTCTGACCCTTCGCTATCACTCCTATCCTGGGAAAACTCCTGGAGAAATGAGCTATCTCTGTTTACCCTCCACACTGAATCTTTTGATTGTCTCATTGACATCAGTGTCTTTAGAGCATCCAGAGGCACGGAAACTGCTCCTCTGAACACCTGTGAAGACCTGCTCTCAAATCTTGATCCAGCTCTCCTCCTGTCCTCATTATTCTTGATCTCTTCTGCCTTTGACTAGGTAAGCAACAACATCCTGATCTCCCATCTCTGTGATACCCTGGGTATCTCTACTTGTGGGGCGTCGCCCAAGGATCTAACCTATTTCCTTGGTTCTTCAATGTCTACATGTTCCCTCTGGTCTACAGGATCTCAACCTTCACCACTAACTTTGTTATGCGGATGACATGCAGCTCTCCTTCAGGTTACCCTTGGTCTCTTCCTGCTCCTCGCTCATTCCTGACTGTCCGCAATTCCATCTTGGTGTGCTGATAACTATCTCTGCCTCAATGCCAGTAAGACAGATCGTCCTCATTGGGACCCCTACTCCTTCTTTCCCAATTTCTCACTGGCCAGCCTCCCTTGCCCCTGCGCCCCAACCTGCTAGTGAGGCACACAATGAGTCATTTTCGACTCCCTCTCCCCTCATTCTCTTTTCACACCTCGCACATCTCCAAAAAATTCCCACTACCAGCTGCACCTACACGGAGGTATTCTACCTTTTCTCACCTTCCCCTAAAGGCTCAGTCTCCAGAGCCCTGGTTCTCTCTAGGCTGGTTTATTGCAACAGTCTCTTTTGAATGGATTGTGTCCTTCCACATATGTATTCCTCAACTTTAATTTTCAATATCCGCTTCAGCTGCTTCGGAAAAGAAATTCGGCAAAGGGCACGGTGTCGATGCAGTCGACTGTTCCTCAATGACCTCTGTCTTGAGGGTGATGTTGTCAAAGGTGTGTGTGTGTGTGTGTGTGTGTATATATATATATATATCACGCGCAGGGCCATTGGCTTCAGTATGCTTTTCCGAGCAAGCTTTTGTTTCGAGAAACTACGTCACACTTCAGTTGTTCAATTGGCTTAGGTCTTCTTCCTCGACACCTTCTACCCCTAAGATGGGTTCAAGAAGTGTCAGAAAAACACACAAGCGGTGCCTGTAATTACAAGGGTTTGGTCAATGCGGCGAAGTTATAACACAAGTTGGAACATTAACCCAAGTTAGTAAATGTTAGTAAGAGGGTCACATTTGGTCATGGGAGTTAACAAGAAGAGGGACACCACGTACAGGCGATGGAGAATCCCTAATAAGCAAAAGCGCATACACAGAAGAGCAAACATTAGAGATGAGTTCTATCTAACACTGCCTGAATTCCTCTAATTTCTAGGGAGCGCTTGTGGGCCGCTTATCTAAAAGATATGGAAACAAAAAATCTACCCATTTTTAATATGCACTTTTCTATGAATGTGATTAGGGAGAAACTCCTTGTGGCCCAATGAAAGTCACACACCCTTTATACACTGCGGGGTGTGAACTGACTTTGCAGTAAAAAGAAGCCGAATGGCTTCTGCACACAATACAGTCTACCTATGGTGAAAAACAAATTGTAATAACCTGTAGACTGATGAGTGTGTGGAGATGTTAATAAGATGGTTATCTGTATAGTAAGAACCAGGTTTTTTTTCACCTAAACTACATGTGAACCCATAGATTATAGACCTGTCTTGTCTCAGTAGTGAGATAGTGGAAGACAAACGAAGCTTGCACACAAAGTGTGAAAGAAAGAACGGGTAATTCCTTACTGTTAAAGGTCTACTGGTTTTAGTGTTATTTAATCTGATTTACCCACTTATCTCAGGACCGTCTTCTCATTCTACTAGTTATTTCCGGAATGTAGCAGGGAGGTAGTAGGTTGCTTACACCCTCTTGGTAAATACTGCTATGCAGCCCCTGAAGTGAATCGATGGCCCTGCAGTTTTCACATGTGTCTGATGCGACAGAGTTCAACGTGATCATACGTATGGTCTACAAGCAGATAATCCTGTTGTTGTCAGCTGTGCACATTAAGCTGCTGACGCTAGCTCACCCTGTATCTTGGATTAAGCCGCCGTGTTGTATGGGCCTGTCAACATGGAGTTCTTCAGCTTTGAGGGAATGCTTACTCGTGCCTGGAAGAGATGATCACACTGGAAACTCATGAGTGCCGTGAATTGCACTATCCTTTTCATAGCTCCTTGGTGGCAAGCCAGGTTCTGGTTTTCGGAGCTTCAGCATCAATCAATCTGGCAACCCCATCAGGTCACCTCACCTACGGCACCTGAGCAATCAGCTGGTATGGCACTGGTGCCTAATTTAAAGTCCTGGGCACAGTTTAACTTTTCAGAGGATAATATGCCATAATTCAAGGAGCATGTAAGCCTTCTACGAGAGCACAGTACAAAAGTAAATGGCTTCGGTTTTGTCATTGGTGTCTTGCTGAACAGCTTGATCCTCGACATGCTTCTATTGACTTTTTGTCTTGTATCAGACCTTGCAGCCTCTGGCATTCACGTCTTATTGTGCAGAACTTATCTGTCTGCCATTGTTGCTTATACGTCTACAAATAATTGCTTGTTTTCACTAACAAACCCAGTAATCGAGAGGCATTTTGTAGGTCTCCACTTCTTTCCGGCGGTCATGCCTCACCCAAAATGTTAACTAAACGTAGTCCTTACCGCTGTGTCTCAAGCCATTTGAACCACTGGCCACTACAGAGTTGAAATTTCTCTCCTGGAAAGTGGCCTTCTTAATTGCAATAACATCTGTGAGAAGGTTAAAAGAGCTCCAAGCTCTGTCGAACACCCATTATGACCTTTCACAAGGATCAGGTTGTGCTCTGCACTTGTTCCACATAAACCAGTCAATCTCCACCCTGGATTTCATGTGGCCCGTGAGGCTGAACAGCCAAAGGAATCCTACATCAACAAGCCGGCATGGTTTGTGATTTCCATTGGCTGAGAAACAGCCAATGGAAATACTGTGACCATGCACGTTTTTTTACTATGATGTGCCTTGCATGGCAAAAGTGTTTGCATTGGCTGTTTCTCAGCCAATGGAAATCACAACACGTAATGTGTATGGGTGGAGTGAAGGCATACTGTGCTGCGTGTGATCCAGCAGCCCAGCATCACGGTGACCGAGGCACCAGGTAAGGTTTTATTTTTTTTTTCCTCTATTTGTCTTGTCCAGAGCCAGTTACAGGCCACGGCCCGGTTTATTTATTTATCTGGTCATTGTCGGGTTTGTGGACCCGATTTATTTATTTCTGCAATGTTGGGTCCGACCAACATTGCAGAAATAAATTAATCTGGTCCACGGACCCGACAAACATTGACCACATAAATAAACCAGTTTGGGCAAGAAATGCAGTCCAGGCTGGTTTGGCCAAAATATGCCAGGGTGCCGGTACGGCCACCAGGGATGCAAAGGCATCTGCAAGCAGAACTTAGTGTGGCGGTACAGTAGCAATGGTGCCAGTACCACTACCTGCACCGTTGTTGCCTTACCACCATACTTGTAATGGGGCCCATTGATCATTAAAATGTGTTTTCTACAATGTTCTTGTCTGCTGTTAGTGACCTGGAATGCACATGTTCCCCCTTTAGAGCTGATTGTAAACGTATGGCTTTTTGTTCACTTTTCCTGCTGTAAAATGCACCATTTCAGCCCCATATTTGGGGAAAAAAAATCTTGAGGGGGTTGTGCCCCCAAACCCTCCCTAGATCAAAATATCATACACACTGGAAGAAATTGCAAGAAACAAACCTTTGATCACTGCCCCTGACACCAAAAGCTATCTTTGGGACTGGATGTCTATCACTGCCTGTGATGCTATTATGTCAAAGGCCACACACCATCGCTTTCAAATATACTGCTTTGGGCGAAGGTGTTGACTTTTCGCTTGCCGGCCCACCGGGTGACAAAGTAAATGCTTCGGCCCCACATTCAAAAAGTTTCGACAAGCGTGGTGTAGACAGTCTACGTGTTGTGTGCCATGAACTCCTTTCAGGCGAGGAAACCTCAATATAGACGAGGAAACCTCAATATAGACAGGCTTATCTGGCTGTGCCATGCAAGTAGGGTGACCAGACGTCCCGGTTTTCCAAGGACAGTCCATATAGTGTGGAGGGAGGGGGTGCTGGGGTTCGGGCAATACAAAATGTAAGGAGTATGGGGGTAGGAGTGGGCTGCGGGAGGTTTCACCCACATATAATTGCGGGGAAATGTGGGCAGAATTCTTTTAGACATTTTGGTGATCGACATTTTCATTGCGTGGTATTCGCACAGATGCCTCAACTTCATTTGTTTTTCCTTATATAAAGTATATATATCTCTGCATGCTTTTAAGGTTGTAGTCTACATCTTCAGGAGGGGGGTGAGCTGATAACCGACTGGCCCAAACAGCGTTATAATGCTTCCAAAATAAAAGTATAGCCAGTCAGTGTTGTATGAAAATGGAGACTTTAAAAAAGACAAGGCAAACAAACGACTAAACGCAAACACCTGTGTAAAAGAAACCGAATGCAGAACTTTGCTATCTAAGCACAGTCTGGGTTGATTAGCAAGGTTTTTTTTCGGCAAGAAACCTGGGAGTAGGTTGACCAGACATCCTGGTTTTCCGGGGACAGTCTGGGGAAATCAGCCTCCGTCCTAGGGTCCCGATAGTTTTTTTTCATTTTAGAAACCCTGTCCGGGGTTTTCATAGTGGCTACAGTAATTAAAATTGTCATTATTTTTCCCAACACTTTCAGAATTTGAAGTTCGAGGATTGGCTTGAACCCCCAACCTTTCCTGTTCAAGTCACAGCAATTACTGACAGTGCCACAGAGACTGGCTTGGAAATGGATGTACAGCAAGCCATGTAATAGCAATGAGAGCGAACACTCATTTTGAATTCACATGCCAAGATTCAGACGAAACTGCACAAATTAGATCATATACACTTTATAGAAAGGAAGTGCTGGAAATATGATTAGGTGGTGGTTGTGGGGGCGTGTTGGGGGATGGGCGGTAATTGGTGGGCTGCGATGGGGTAGTCCCTCTTATGATGTTGATGGTTCTGGATTTTCGTTTTGGAAATATGGTCACCCTCTCTGGGAGCAATGTTAATTTATTAAAATCTTTGTCTGTGGGTGGTGTAGAAGGCGGCTTAAGCCATTATGGCTCTTTAAAATGGACCACAGCAACAGAACCTCTTCACAATAACTTTGTTCTGGTCTTTGGGGACTTGAAGGCATCGAACTGGACTCTTTTGCTGCTGTCAAGCTGATGTTCAGACGTTCCAAGTTGTGTGCCTCTACTTGTGAGTGATCATAGTGTTCAATGTGTGGGCTTGCCTTGGGTGGAGTCAGTTGCCTCCACAGAGTAACCAGTGGTCGGGTTGATTCATGCTGACCATGTGTTAGGCAGAATCCTGTGCAGTTCCCTTAGGGAACACTACAGAAGATTAAGACTACAGGTATAAGCAATAAATCTCCTTTGGTATCAATCTGTACCACAAAGATTTAGTTGGTAGCTGTGGCTAAGCAGTCAGACTTATCTCAAGAGGGAGATGAGCAGTATTTAGGGTTTACACCATAGGACTACAATACAGTGGTACAAGGAATCGCTGACCAAAGCTTTGTATTAAACAGAATATATATATTTTACACACTTCTAGTTCAACACAATCCGTTATTAAAGCAAGTTAAAATCAGTCAAGAAAAGTATACACAACTCCCCAGTTAAATTGTAGATGAGTTTGAGCAAGAGTGAAAACTGCGCAAAACGGCACAGTGAAAACCAAACACAAATGGCACTCTAGCAATTTGGGAGGGAAAGAACAAGTTATGTAGGAATATACTCTTAGGCACCCTAGCAACACTTCCCAATAAATTTGTGAACAAGTTTAGGCAAGGCAATACTTTAGTATGTATGATACTGAGGTGAAAACCAAGCAAAATGGCACTTCACAAGTTTAAAACGTGGGAAGGAGGAGGTGGTTATAAGAGTTAGGTGCACCAACACATTTCTAGGAGAGAAGCAATCTAGAGAAGGCAGCTGTAACAAATTCAACCAGAGTCAATAGGCCTGTGCCAGAGTCAGTGGTACAGGGCAAAGAGCCCAAAAGCAAAATGTTCTTGTAGCTGCAGTCAAGTCTTTGTTAGACGATTCGAAAAAGTGGTTGGAGAAGGTGAAAGACAATGTTGGAGGATAGGAGCGGCCAACCCAACAGGTAGGTAAAGGATTTAAAACTCCTTTAGCGCTACCAAACGAAAAGGGAGGCCTGGCGGAACAAAGTACCTTAATGTATAAAGGGCTCCTGCGGTGGCGGTTGTTCCTGGCAGTTCGGGGGATCCAGCAGACGAAGAGACTCTAGTTGTGGAGGAAGGTTCGAGTTACTGCACTGCCCAGGGATGAAACCAGCTGCGGTGCTGCCAAACAAAATAAAAGGTATGCTCCTTTAAATCACGGTCCGGGTGGACGGGTGCCTGGCTATCTGGTCTGAGTGCAGGGCACTGGCGATTGTACCAAGGCAGGTCCTGGAAGGTGATTGGCGAGCTGGTGGGGCCAACCAGCTCGAGGGAAGAAGGCTCTTGCAGGTGAAGATCTTCTCTCGTTGTGTGGAGAAAAGTGGTGATACGCTGCAGCAGGGCTTCACCGGTGGTTCAGTTAGTGCAGATGTCTTTGGCTGCTCTCTTCTTCGGCTTCTTAGTTCCAGTAGCAACGTCTTGCTCTTCCAGTCCTCAGGACCCTGCTTTTATGCAAAAAGATCCCCATTCATACAGCCTAGCTGTCACTCACACAGTGGAGTGGCCATCCTGGCGGGAGACCCTCCAGCCTATCGGGGCAGAGTGTGACATGGGTTGCTGAGGCAACCCTGTCCAGGGGTCCTACTCCCCCCACCTCCCTCCCACACAATGGATCCACCCCAGACTCAGTGGCACGGAAAGGAGGGCTTCTTGGCAGAAGCCCGTCAAAAGGCCGAACAAAGGATCCTCGACCTGGGTTAGGATTTTAGAGAAAGACGCGAGAGAATTTATATAAAATTTCTGGCAAATAAAACCTACCGGAGTCAAGTTAATATAAAAATAAACCGGAGGTATGTTAGAGGCTGTCAGTAAATGTTGTAGCCTCCAACAATGGGAAAAACCCATAGGGAAATATTCACGGTTGAATATTTTTGTAGTAACCCCTGCCACCAGCGAGAAACTTTGGAGAGAGGGACTGTACGGTACCCTCTCGAATGAACATAAGGGAAAAACTATTAACCCTTGCCAGTACCTCCATAGGAAGATGGGTTGTACTGGTTTTGTTCATAAAGATTGACTAGTAAAGTCAATGGGGACTTTACATGCTCTGGGAGACAGTAGTCAGTCCCACGGTATGGAGTCTGTTTGGGGGTAGCTACGACACCCCTGTGTCACTGCACAGAGGGTGCTGTGTAATACGTGGATAAAGATGGTTCCTATGGGGGTGAGATAAACCCCATATACATTAAACACAAAAAATAGCCTAGAACACACATGGCAAATATGCCTAAGAGTGGGAAAAAGAGTCACACTCTTAGCAGGAGAAGAAAAAAAAAACTTCAAATCCAGCAAAGCTGGTGGGGGCACTCTATAGGTAAGGGAAATTGGCCATAGAGTGAGAATTCTCCGTAACACCATGACAATGGGTTGAGCCAGTGTCTGGATGGCTCGAAGTGCAGCAAGCTGTTTCAAGTTCAGCATGTCAAAAGCAGCACAGCGGGTCCTGTGGAGTCTAGAATTGTATAGGGCGGGGTTAGGTTGGCTTGCAGACATCTCGAGGCAATGGAACCGGGTCCTTCGGACTACTGTGGTGCTCGGCGGCTTCAATCTGGGTCACTCCAGTAATTGAACTAGGTGCATTAACCACAACGAGCAGGATCCTGGTTCCATTTCAATAGCCAGCAGCAATGCCTTGATCCACAACAGTTCACCTACCTGCATTGTTCACTGGGCATGGTTGGGGAGCAGAGCTTGCCTTCTGGTGCTTTCTGTCCCCAAATCTTCGGCAGAGGGCTTTTGAATAAACTGTATTCCCAACAGAGTTATATGAAATCCTTTTGTATTGAGTGCAAAGATGAACCAGACACATTTTAAAGGCAACGTCACCGGGGATGGCCCGAAAGCAAGCCTGCTGCAAGGTTTCCATCAGGCTGTTATAAATGCCTTGTCTTCAAACGTCCTACTCCATCCCTTGTCCTGCTGGAGATGGGGAAGGGGGGGGCTGCAAGAAATTGTGGAGAGCCCTAGCAGAAACAAAGATGCTGGAACTCCTTGCTCAGCCTATTTCTCCCCAATGGCTACCTTCATTTGTATGACTTCAAAAGGACTCCACTACTCGGCACCCTGTTGTGAGTGGCTTGTCCGTGTTGCCAGATCACATGGGGAGGGTCCCTGTGGCCTAGGAGGAAGTTTGTCCCCTTCCTATAGGAGGATTAGCAGCAACGTCCTGGCCATTGTCAAACGATAGCAGTTGTAAAAACCTCTGAACCAGGTGGCTAATACACCTGTCATTACCGACTCCTACTCACAAAGCTGGCAGTAAGAACAAATTGCCATGGCTGTATAATTGTATGACCCTAGCAGCTGCTATCGCACAACCAGGAACGGATTAGATTTAAAATTCAATGTGTCGCCAGGCTGACTGACTTACACAATTATAATTTTTATTTGGTGTGCAGACAGTTAAAAGCCACCTCGGCATGCTTTTTGCAGGGTTTCTGCATTTGTCATAATGAATGTGAACTTTGAGCCTGACCTATGCTGCTGCAGGGCTGTTGCGGAGGTTGCCAGATTCTTAACAGCAAAGGCATATGCTTGTACTATAATTTTGGCATGGAGCATTTATCAAAGGGTTGGCCGATTAACAGACTGCTCTTTCAGAAACCTAATTACCTGCATCATTGTTTCTACTAAAAATGTTCAGGCTAGTCTGCTTCACCACATGACGCTTGCATGAATAGATTTGTAATTTAATGAACTATAGGATTTTTATATTGAACCGTGCACAGATTACTTTGCTTATGTGGCCGTTCAAAGACCAATCCTTGGCCAAAGTGAATATCACTTGCTGTTTTTACATTTTTTTTAATGTTCTATCGTATACCGCTTACAGACTTGGCTGGTGTTTCCATGCTTTAATTTGGTGGTACAGCACTTGCATAAATCCCCCCCCCTCCCCGGTAGTCCGTTTGTTTAGGTTGTGGCACAAATTGATAAGATATGTTGAAATTCCTTCTGATATATAGCTTTGCAACCACTACCAAAACGTTACTATGGGAAACAGTTCCGAATCATTTGTGTAAGGACAGTTACATAAATTGGGTCGTAGCATACATCTTGGTTCTGTTTCCTTAGCAACTGAATCTTAGTATTGATTGTAGAATTACCACACACTTCACCCAGTTGGTATACTTCTAGGTCACTCCTCAGTGACCATCACTACCTGCATTCAAGCCCCTATATGCAGACCTACTGTATCAAGTAACAGAACCAGATCATGGTCCCTCCACTGCCGGCGTTTTCTTATTTGCATGCTCGTAGGTTCTTTTACAGCTAGCCTCTTGGGTCTCTATTGCAAGTGCAGCCCCAGCACGAATTGAATTGGGGAGCTATGGTTTTCTTAAATAGCAAGTATATATGGATCACTGTGCTTCTTGAATGAGGGTTCACTGATGCTAAAGAGGCATGTTTTAGTGTACTGTTATCAATGTCTTACATTCATGGTGCTGTGTTGGGAGTTCGAGTGAATGTGTGGTATTTGGTCCTGTGTATTGTTTGTGTCAAGCTGTAGGAATTAACCACCTCCGTGTTTAAATGAGTGACAAGTGCCCTGCGATGGCAGTTATAGATTGAGATACTCATACATCCTGTCCCCTTTCCGCCATACTTATGGGACATTCCTCCGTCCTGTGGGACGGGACCGGAGCACTTTGTAAAAGCATACAAATTTTGCAAAAATGTTGTCCTTCCTCTTTTTTACGTGGGGTACCGCCCTCGGCCGTAACGCTGCCCACCTTGGCTCCGCCCAGCGCATCGCCCATCAGTCCTTTTCTCTGCTCGTTCGAGACTGGACGCACTTGCATCTGCGAGTGACCTTTTCTTCGTTTCCTCCTCTCTGGCTCTTGCTTAGCGATAGCGTGGTAATCCGTCTATGCCGTTTCAGCTAGACTTTCTGAATTGTTCCCGTCAGCGATGCTTCGCTAGGGCGGATCCCCATCCTCTTTATTTAATGTTTGGGTCCTGACTACCAGTCAGACTCGTGCTTTTATTGCGATTTCCCTTTCGGTCTGGGCGCTTCATCGTCGTTTAGAGCAGTGGGAGGAGGTGTTTCAGGACACTCCCCCCCCCCCCCCCCCCCCCCTACGCGTTTTCAATCCTTCGACGAGAAGAAACCACACCCAGTGAGTTCTTTACTTTTTAGGGCACCCTGGCCGGAGGACTCCTTCCGGGTCTGGGAGGAGCGTCAAAAGCTGTTACCGGGGCTTGCCCTGAGGTGCCGTCTAGGCCTAAAAAGTGTACCAGAGTTTTCTCAGAGGGTCTCCGTAAGGGGCCTATTGACACAGAATTACATTCCGAGGCCCTTCTTGTGGGGTTTGTTTGTGGGCCCAGTTCTACTGAGGCGTTTGGTACCAGAGTTTGCTCCGAGGCCTCCTTGATTGGAACTTCCTGTAAGAACACCGGGTTACGCCCTGAGGCCTCGGTTGAGGTTGATACCGAACGGAAGTTCGAGGCCCGACGTGAAGAGGCTTTTACCGGACTCGGGTCCGAGGTCCCTCGTTTAGAGGCTAAGGTGACCAACAGTTCTGAGAGGCCTGTTAAGGTCTAGTCGGTGAGGTGTGTTCCTCATCGTTCCCGCTCTTGTGGTGACTCCAGATCTGTTGAGGGGTCAAGGAGTGAGGTTTAGAACCGTAATTTCTCCAGCATGGTGTCTGCCAATGATTCACATGCTCATGAATATTCCTCGTCAGGCTGGGAATCCTCAGTACAGAAAAAAATCAGTATCCGTTTCTGATCTCTTTCCTAGTAGTAACCAATTGCTGATCTCTGGGTCATAATGCCCACAGCCAATGGCTGCCCTCTACCTAAGCCCCGCCTCCGGCAGCCATCCTCAGATTTTTACCGCACGTTCAAGTGTTGGCAGTCCTCGTGCTGTAACTCTCGAGCTTTTGCTGCGTTTTCACGCTTTTTCAAAGAGAAGTTCTAATTTTTCGGTTAAATTGAGCCTCAAGCTCCACCCTCTTTACATCCGATCAACGGGGACCCGTTTCGGAGGTTTCTACGCCCCTTAAGGGTGAAGATTTCATCGAACAACGCTTTTGGAGGATTCCAGAAGTTTCTGAGGCCTACCCCGGCCATAGCCCATGAGAAATGGAGCTTGACGCCCGGGAAGCTGTTCAGAGCCTGCCCTGAATGCCAGCTGCAGAACGTGTTCAAGGAAGACGAGCATTCCTTATGCCTCTGTCTTCACAAGGACAAAACGCATGTGGAGGAGGACTGTGCGTTTTGCAGGAACATGTCGGAGCAGACCATGAGGGACAGCCATCTTCATCTCGCCAACTGGCTGGAGGGAAAGAGCCCGCCAGGTGAGAAGAAAAAGGAAATCCGAGCGGTCTTCTAAGTCCTGTAGGGCGCCCCGGCGACGGGGGCCCAACAGAAGGCTAAGCACCACGAGTCCGCGGGCACCGGGAGCGTCGAACGGTCGGGCTCCTCGGCTGCCAGGCAGGGCGCACCCTTCCCGGCGCCATCGACCACAAGCCAACACTCTGGCTCTGGTAAGAGGAAATCGGAGAACCCGGCCAAGCTTCTGAAGAGGCCCCGGTTGATCTCGAAGATTTCGGGTGAGGGGGAGCGAGGCGGGGAGCCCTCACGCAAGGTCAAGGCCACAAGCATGCAGTCAGTGACTAAGGCCTTGATTCACCCTGCCAAGGCCTCTATCGAGGAGGTCTCGGCAACCCTGGCGCAGCCTGCGGAGGTTACACCTGTGGTTGCGGCCTCGGGGCCCAGAGTCTCCCTGCCACCTCGGAGGGAGGCATCTTTCAAGCCCATCGAAAGAACCCCACAAAGCCCCCAGCGGGGAGAGGGCCAGTGGCCGTCGTGGATTCAGACACCACCTCCGAGGAGGAACTTGTCGAAGCCCCTGAGGGCCACGATGCGGGCATGGAGGACCAGCCCGTCGAGAGGGAGACGACGGAAGCGACTGCCCCAACAGGGCCCCAGGCCAACAGTCGCGCCCGTTGCAGCCAGTCCCGCAGGACAACTTGGCGGCCATTTTGATGGCAATTCAATCCTTATGCTCTGAAATAAGGATTAGATTGCAGTTTCCCCCGACTGAGGAGCCGGAGCTAGGCCCGATTTAGGAGCCAGGGGCAGTCCGCGGGAAGTCCACCTCCTCCTGCACCCTTCCAGCCCTCGAGGCCTGCTCAACCCTCGTCCACGGTCCGCGGGGATGACACGGGCACAGCCACGATGGGCACGGACGAGGCGGTGACGGAGTGGTGGAGGATGCCTACTTCCACATCCCCATTCTAAAAGGACACCGGAAGTTCCTCAGGTTCGTGGTCCAAGGACGGCACTACCAGTTCAAGGACCTCCTGTTCGGATTAAAGTCGGCACCCAGGGTATTCACCAAGTGCGTAGCACTAGTGGTGGCGTGGTTACACCTGCAAGGGATCCACATCTATCCCTACCTGGACGACTGGCTCATCCGAGCAAGGACAAGGGAGCTCGCCGTAGAACACACAGCGAAGACCGTCCAGCTACTCACGGACCTGGGATTCTCCATCAACTTCCCCAAATCCCTTCGCAGGTCGCTCTGTTTCTGGGAGCCAAGCTGGACAGTGGCACAGCTGGCCTCGCTGTCCGAAAGGACAAATCATCCTGGGCAAGGTGCAACACCTGCTAGCCATGGACGTAGCCAGGGTAAGATCCATCAAATCCCTTCTCGGGATGATGTCCTCCTGCATCTATCTGGTACGCCTGTGCAGACTTCGAATGCGTCCGCTACAAGAGTTCCTCAACGCACTCTGGATCCAGGCGACGGGCAGCTTTGAGGACAGGATACCACTCAACGAGACCTTCTGACGAGCGATCCGGTGGTGGGGCACCCGCACTCATCTGATGGCGGGCGCAGACTTTCAGACCCCAGCTCACCAGATAACGGTGACGACGGATGCCTCCCTGGAAGGGTGGGGAGCGCATACCGGAAATCTCCACGCAAGACATCTTTGGCTCCCGGAGGAAAAACAACTTCATATCAACATTCTGGAGCTCCCCGCAGTGTTTTGGGCCCTCAGGTCCTTTCTTCCGTCCCTTAAGGGCAAGGTGATGAGGATCTTCACCGACGACACCACCACAATGTTCTACTTCAGGAAGCAGGGTGGAACCAGATCCCCAGCCCTGTCCAAGGAATCCCAGGAGCTGTGGCACTTGGCCGTCGACCAGGGGATGTTTCTGGTACCTTTTCATCTGGCAGGGATAAGGAACACCATCACCGACTCACTAAGTAGGGAGCTGCGCTCGTGCCAAGAGTGGGAGCTACGCCAGGATCAAGTGGATCGACTCTTCAGGCTGTGGGGCAGACCCCAGGTCGATCTCTTCGCGACGGCGACAAACTCCAATTGCCAGAGGTTCGCCAGCAGGTTCCCCAAACCGAGGAGCATGGGCGATGCTTTCTCGTTCCCCCTGGGACAACCTGTTCCTCTATGCTTTCCCGCCGTTGCCACGGCTACTCCGACTCGTCAACCAGCTCGAGGTCCCAGTGCAGGATGATCCTCGTCGCATCGGCGTGGCCGAGACACATCTGGTTCCTGGTCCTTCTGGACTGATCGGTGTCCCCACCAGTCAAACTGCTCGTGGACGCAGATCTTCTCTCCAGAGGAGGCGCCATTCTTCATCACGACCCGAAGTCGCTGAAATTGCAGGCCTGGCTCCTGCAGCACTAGAGTTTGGGGGATACGATATCCCGGCTGACTGCAGAGAGGTTCTTGCAAAGGCCAGGGCATCCTCAACTCTCAAGTGCTACGGACATAAGTGGAAGAGGTTCTCTGTCTGGTGCTGGGCACAGAAGATTAACCCTCTACGGATTACAGCCCCTCAAGTACTGCCGTTGGCCAAGGCTGGACTAGCTCACGCCTCCATCAAGATACATTTGGCTGCCGTCTCCAGATACACCAGGACGGGTTTCCTTGTGGTCTCATCGCCTGGTGAAGGTATTCATGAAGGGACTATTCCGCTCGTTCCCGCCAGTGAAGGCCCCGGCCCCGGCGTGGGAGCTCAACGTGGTGCTGACTAGGCTCATGGGACCCCGTTCAAGCCTATGCATATGGCATCGTTGAAGTTCCTATCGTGGAAAATAGCTTTTCTTGTGGCCATAACCTCTGCATGTCACGTGGAAGAGATTCAGGCCCCATTTTGCAAGCCTCCATACTTGACTTTTCAAGACACAAGGGTGGTGCTCAGGACGCATCCCTCCTTCATGCCCAAGGTGCCGTCGGACTTCCACCTCAACGAGCCCTTGGTGTTACCAGTTTTCTTCCCGTCGCCGGCCGAGAGGATTTTGCACTCGCTGGATGGAGCTAGAGCGCTGAAGTTCTACGTGGACCGCACGGAGTTTTCGGAAGACGTCACAGCTTTTTGTGAACTTTGGACCTGTGAATCAAGGGAAGGCTCTCTCGAAGGACATTTCCAGATGGCTCTCCGGCTGTATCATGCACTGTCACCGGTTAGCAAACCGACCGCTGCCCGGCCGTCCGAGAGCCCATTCGACCAGAGCAATCGCTGCTACCACGGCGTTCTTGTCTGGTGTGCCCCTGCTGGATGTCTGCAGGGCTGCTACGTGGAGGACGACGCACACCTTCACAAAATTCTAGTGCGTCGATCGGGATTCCAGGGAGGAGTCCAGGGTCGGCCAAGCAGTGCTGCGCAACCTGTTCGCCTGAAGGGCCTGGTGAGGAGGGAAGAGTTGCTTAATGTTGAGATTATGTAATGCTTAATGTTGAGCCTTTTGCCACCTCCCGTGGTTGTGCATGTGTACTGCTATGTAATCTTATATTCATGAGCATGTGAATCCATGCCAGACCCCATGCTGGAAAAGGAACAAGTTACTTACCTGTAACTGTTGTTCTCCAGCATGGGTCTGGCATGGATTGAGATGCGAACCCTCCCGCCTAACCCTCTGCGGCTCTTCACTTGGTCATACTGCCTCGTCACGTGCTACCAAATCTGAGGATGGCTGCCGGAGGTCGGGCTTAGGGAGAGGGCAGTCATTGGCTGTGGGCAGTATGACCCAGAGATCAGTGATTGGTTACTACTAGGAAAGGCAGATCAGAAACGAAACTGATACTGATTTTTTTTTTTTTTTTTTTTTCTTTCTGTACCGAGGATTCCCAGCCTGACGGAAAATTCATGAGCATGTGAATCCATGCCAGACCCATGCTGGAGAACAACAGTTACAGGTAAGTAACTTGTTCCTTCTCCTTTACCGGCAGTGCCGAGGTCCTTCCTGTGAAGGCTAGTTTGGCTATTGGCATGTCAGACATCCCAGGCCACACAGTACCGGCTTGGCTGAGGTTCCTTGTGTTTAGGCTAAAATGAAGACCCTTGACCCTCCTGTGGGGACCCCTGCCTCACTTCCACACATGTCGCAGTTCTCCTCAGGTGCTGACAAAATGGCGGCCTTTCCCACCAAGACCACGATGGCCATTTTGGATACATCCCTTACGACTATGCCATCGGCCCTAGATGTAGAGGGTGGTTCTGTGGGGAACATCTGTTTCCGTGTGCCCATCAGTTTCGTCCAGTTTATGACAAACGCTCGGATGCCCCTACCGCACAATGTCTCGCTGCCTGCTGCATCGGCGCCCTTGATTTATGTGGATACCACTGGGGAAGGGCCCTCTTGGCAACTCTCCCTTGCGTCCCTGGAATTGCTCCCCTCATGAGGCCTCCTCCGTTCGCGCCAAAAACGTCGGCGGAGGATGCCTTTTTCGGCAAGTTTCAAAAACATGTTCCGACCCTATGAAGGAGTACTTTCGAGGCTTGTTTAGGGAGATATGCCCGCCTGTTCCAACAGTTCCAGCTGCGGTTCCTGTGGTTCTGCCGACGCCGCCTTTGCCTGCTGGCCCCCCCAACTCTTCCACCCCTACCTCCGTTGGCCCCAGTAGACAAGGCCATTATGGTGCCTGATGCGACTCAGCCTGATCCGGACCTGTCGGACGACGCACAGCTTTCATTCTACAACAGGCGTGGAGTTGACCAAAATGAAGGACAGCACTCGGACCGCCAAGTCCTTGTCTGTCCTGGTAAAACCACCTTTTAGGACACAGATCATTGTCGCAGCCTCAGCCTTCCTCTGGTTTCAGGGGTTTTCTAGATCAAAAATACCACAGGGTTGACACCCCTTTGGGAAATTCCCGCAGAAGACCGCAACGGAGTCGGTTTTTCTCCCGCTCCTCAGCCTCCTCAGGTTCAGATGGTGCTGCCGCCGAGAAACCAGCTAAAGGAGGGTTTTCTGCACTTGCACAAGGCCCCGATGGGAGGACGCATTGCATTGCATTGCGTCTTATTAGGAGACGTGGCAGACCATCACTGAGGACCGGTGGGTCTTGTCAGTCGTTCGGGCGGGCTTCCGCTTACTCCCTACCCCACCCATCAATCCTCCCTTCCAGCAGACTGGGTCGCCCTCCCTTAGAGCCGAGATTCATAAGTGACTGGATCTCAGAGCGGTGGAACCCCTTCCCCTTGGGGTGAGGGGAGGGCTTTTACTCCCGGCTGTTTACGGTGCCCAAATCCAACCAAGCTGGCCTGTGCACCATCCTAGACCTTTCCCAGTTAAATCTTTTTCTACCCTAAGAGAAATTCAAGATAATCACGCCTGGTCAGATAAAGTCCTCTTTACAGAAGGGCGATTGGCTCAGCGTGGTGGACCTTCAGGATGCGTATATGCATATCCTGATCTGGAATCCACACCAGAGATGCTTACGGTTTCTGTGTGGGCGGAGCACTTCCAGTTCCGGGTGCTCTCTTTTGGCATCAGCTCGGCACCACGTGTCTTTACGAAAATGTCAGTTATCGCAGCTAATCTTCGGATTCATGGTATCCATGTGTATTCGTATTTGGACAATTGGCTGTTGCGCAGTCCTTGCCCGCTGAAAGCCTCCAACAATCTTCAGTCTCTCCTCCAGCTCCTATTCCACCTTGGGCTGTCGGTGAACTGGCAGAAATCTTCCATGACGGTCTCTCAGGACTTGGCTTTCCTGGGTTTTTGTTGGAACACTATCGACTGCAGAGTTTACCTGACCAGGGACAGAATGACAGATCTGTTGGCCATGTGTCAGATGTTCGCGCAGTCAGAGAGCATGCTGGCCTGGTGGTTCCAGAGGCTTCTGGGTCTGATGGCCTAGTGCGTTTTGGCTCTTCCTCTTGCTTGGCTCAAGATGAGGCAGATGCAAATGGCTGTTTGAAATTCCTTGCATCAGGCCGTGGTTCCGGACTCCAAGATGATATTCATTCTGGCTTTCATGAGAGTGGACCTGGCGTGGTGGTCGTCTCTCAGCAACCTGTCGGTAGGTGCGGGTTTTTAGGGCCCCGCTCCGATGGTGACGATCACGGCGGATTCTTCCCTTCTGGGGTGGGGTGCGACGTTGGATCTTCAGGTCTCCGATCTCTGGTCGCCCCAAGACCAGTTCTTTCACATAAATCAATTGGAGCTTCTGGCGATTTTCCTGACGCTCAAGGCGTTCAGGCCAGTCATTGCCAACAAAGTGGTTCTTGTCCGCATGGGCAATGTGGTGTCAATGTTTTACATCAACAAGCAGGGGGCACTTAGTCTCCTCCTTTTGTGGATCTGGCCATTCAGATTTGGGAATGGGAGGTTCACCATGGCGTCTGGCTGGTAGCAGTACACATCCCGAGCCAGCTGAATGTCACGGCAGATGCCCTCAGTCGACGGACAATGGTCAGCTACGAGTGGGAATCGAAAGCAGAGGTCCTCTCAGATATTCCTGTGTTGGGGCACTCCAGAAGTGGACCTCTTCGCAACATTGGCAAACACACTTCCTCTGTATGCCTCCAGGAATGGGCTGGGAGCCTCCTCTCTGGGGGATTCTCTCGAGATTCCTTGGCACAACATGAGGGCCTTTGCTGTCCCGCCTCTGATTCATCGGACGATTTGTAAACTGAGGAACACAGGGAACTGTTCTCTTCTGCTCATAGCTCCGTGGTGGCCGGCCAGCTGAAAAACCAGAAGAGCTTCAATATTTGTTAGTGTGTGCACCGATCAGGCTCCCATTGGTTCCCGATCTACTTCATGAGAGGGTTCGGCAGCTGTGGCACCCCTCCCCATAATCGTTCAGCTTGGTGGCATGGTGCCTGAGTTCAGATCTTTAGAGCATCTAAATCTGTCGGCTGACAACATGCACATTATCCAGGCACCCCGGAAGCCCTCGACAAGGTCTTGCTACAGAAGCAAATGGCTTTGGCTAAACACCAGTGACAGAACCAAACAGCTGGATCCCAGGGTGGCTACGATTGACACTGTGCTGTCTTTTGTTTCTCTCCTAGCAGAGGCAGGCATTCATGTTCTGTCATGCTGAACTTATCTTTCGGCTGTTGCCGCCTATCTATGCACGGACCAGGCCTCTTATTCGCTGTCGAATCCAGTGGTTAAGACACTTTGTGGGTCTAACGTGTCTCTACCCTCCGGTTCGCAAGCCGCACCCGATGTGGGATCTGAATGTGGTCCTTACAGCGTTGTGCCACAAGCTGTTTGAACCAATGGCCATGGTAGATCTTAAGCATCTTTCGTGGAAGGTGTCTTTTTGGTCGCCGTTACTTCGCAAGGCGTGCGAGTGAGCTCCAAGCTCTGTCGGTGGAGCATCCCTTTTTGGTTTTCCACAAGTCCTTAGGACAAATCCTTCTTTCCTACCGAAGGTGGTTTCTGATTTCCATCTGAATCAGTCAATCTCCCTGACAGTCTTTTTTCCAAACCCAGCTTCAGAAGCTTGGATGTTAGAAGATCTCTTAAGTTCTATCTGGACAGAATCTATCAGAATATCTGAATTTGGGAGCTCTTCTCAACTATTGGTGACCTTTGGTAATCCACAAGGTAAATGGGACTCTAGAGCGACTATCTCCAGATGGATCGCTGCCTGTATTACGGAGTCTTACTCTGTTCTGGGTCTCCAGCCTCCTAAAGGGATTCATGCACACCTGGTACACAGCAAGGCAGCTGCGGTGGCCTTTCAAAAATGTCCCCTGGGAGACCATCACGAAAGCGGCTACTTGGGTGTCTCCATTGGCTTTTTGTAAACACTACAGTTTGGACCCCAGCGCCAGATCCGATGCTCAGTTTAGCCAGGCTGTGCCGAAGAACCTTTTTCAGTAGGGGGGTTTCCATCCACCCGTAGTTCCTGTGAGGAGTGCTTGTGAATCTCCCATAAGTATGGAGGAATAGGACGGCATGTTGGAGTATATAAGGTTACTCACCGTACTGACACCTTACTCCTAGTCCATAGTCCCCTTTCCTCCATACGCCCGCCGTCCCCTCTAATTAGGTTCCTCTATTATTGTCTAGGGGGTGGGGGGGTTTATGCGCTGGCCGGAGATAACGTGGGTGGGGTTACGGCCCTGTGTGGTACCCCGCATAAAAAGAGGAAGGACAACATTTTTGCAAAATGTTGATGCTTTTACAAAGTGCTCCGGTCCCGTCCTACAGGACGGAGGAATGTCCCAGAAGAATGGAGGAAAGGGGACTGTGGTCTAGGAGTAAGGTGGTCACTACGGTGAGTAACCTTATTATACTTGGGTAAGGCTGAGATCATGTCCGTAACATGTGAATCTGGATTTTGTTAAGAATTAGTTCCATATATAGATTGAGCATCATTAGGGATAACATGGGATGCTTTGCTGCACCATGGGTGCCTGAATAAGTTTGTTTTTTTCTTGAGGAAGAAAATGTGGCCTGTTCACCAAGCAAGACGGGAGGTCTTGCTTGTTGAAGTGGTGTTAAATTGCTAGTATGGATTTGAGGGAATAGTTTGTGCATCTTCATAATTGAAGTCTTTTTTAGCAGATTGAGTTCAATGATCTGTTATGGCACTCGCATACCTTCATTTGGATCCGTAACTCTGTTAGATGATTAATGTTGGATTATCCTGAGATTCCGCAAACCTGGTCTACTTTTGCATGGTAGGTGACCATTTATTAAAGAACTGCAAATTATTTGTTTTGGTACGCTTCAATTATAAGAATTAGTTGGACTTTGTTTAAATATTTGGTTACAAAATAAGCAGCATATGGATGATTACTTTAGTGTCTTTAACCCAGATAACACTTTAGAGTGTTTGTTTGTTTATTTGATATAGCGCTAGTCCAAAAACCTCAGGTAGCTGGGTGCAAGCAATACAAGAATACTTGGGAGCTTGGTTACAGCATTGGTATGCATAGTATACTTAGTTGCATAGCAGTAGGAGAATACTTAGAAACTTAATTCAGGAAGATAGTCATTTAACAAAGGGGAGGCAGGGGAGTGTGGGTCAAGGCAAAGGTGAAAGGTCATAAAGGAGGGAGGTCGGGTTTCGATGTCATTAGCTCATAGCCAGGTAGTGACTTTCCGTCTAAAGCTAGGGTAGGGCTGGTCAGTTCCAAGGTCTACAGGGAGTCCATTCCATGTTTGGGCAGCTATAACCAGGAAGCTGGAGCTGCCAGCAGAACTCTTTTTATATCTGGGAACCATAAGCTTGTAGGCATTGGTCAGTCTTGTGGGTCTGTCGGATGTTCTTTTAGTAACTGTGAACAAGGTAGGGAGGAGCTATATTAAGACATTTGGCGGTAAGAGAGAGGGTTTTGAGTTATCCTGTCTAATTTTGAGCCAATGTGTTGTCCTGCAAAATGCCGAGATGTGCTCTCTGATCGGGATATTTAGCGCTGCTCTAAGAGCGTTATTTTGGAGCCTTTGCAGTTTATCAAGGATGTACTTATTGGATCCTCCATATAAAGCATTGCAATAATCCAGTCTAGATAGAATAAGTGCATTAGCAAGAGTAATGCAGCTGGTCTCGGATAGGAACAGGCGGCAAGCTCGGATCAATTTACAGGTGTAAGCTGTGGAGGATGCCAAGACGTTAATTTGTTTCTTGAATGCAAGTGCTGAGTCAAGATAGACACCAAGGGTTTTGACTGCAGGCATCACTTTAATGACATTATCAATGTTAAATGAGTCATAACTAGGGTTACGTTTTTTGATGGCTGGCTCTGAGCCTAAGATCAGGAGCTCTGTTTTGTCGTCATTCAGGCAGAGGCCATGGGATGCCATTCATGCCTGAATGAGGAGATATAGCTTGTTTACTAGGGCCAATTCTTCCAGGTAGTTGCCCGAAAGGGGATGAGGATTTGAGGGTCTTCTGCGTAGTTGGTGTAGATGACACCCAGTCTGTCCAGCCTGTCAAATAGAGGCTTAGTAAAGATATTGTACATGGTGGGGGATACGCATGATCCTTGTGGGACACCACAGGTGACTTGTATGGGGTCGGCAGCTGCTAGGGGGGAGAAGACTCTCATTGTACGGTTGGCAAGCAAGGATTGTATCCAGGTTATGGCATCATTTGAAAAGTGGGCAGCAGATCTAAGGTGATTGCATAAAACTGCATGATCTACCAGGTCGAAAGCTGCCGATAGGTCAAGGAGGAGTAGCATAGCTGAGTTGCCATTGTCCTTCAGCTCGTCAATTTGTGTCTTGAGGTCAATCAAGGCTGTTTCTGTGCCGTGAAGGGGACGGAAGCCAGATTGTCTTGAGCCTAATAAGTTGTTGATTTCCAAGTAGTCCTGAATTTGTAGATAAGCTACTCTGTCAATGATTTTAAGTAGGAATGGGACTGTGGTGATGGGTCTATAGTTCGTTGGTATAGTTGGGTCTAAGGTTTGTTTTTTGAGCAAGGGGAACACCCAGGATTGTTTGAGATTGTTAGGCACAAGGTTTCACTTAAAGGATGCATTGATGAGCTTCGAGATAAAGGGGGGGCTTGATCTCTAGCTGCGTCCTTTATAATTTGGGCTGGGCAGTTGTCACCTTTTACAGTTAGAGGGTTTTAGTGTGAGTAATTTTTCTTTTTCAACTATAAATACTTTTTTGAAGCTAACTAGGTGTGGGGTGCTGTTAAGAGGATTAAGTGGTAGCTGCTGCTGTGGTACAGGTTCTGTCGGAAGGAGCAAGGATGCTTTTTTTTATCGGCAATTTTAGTTTGGAGAGTGTGGATTTTGCCTACTAGGGCATTTTGAATTTTAGTACACCAAGGCTTGTCTTTGGGGGTGATGTCGACTTGAGGTATAGGTGATTCCATTTCTCTGAGGATGGAGAATTCTTCCTTGGTATCTGATTTAGCCTTAGATATTCTATGATTGAAGGTAGTTTTTCGAAGGGATTGTGTCCTTCGATGTATTCCTTATCTTGATAGATCTCCAGCCTGCTGGCCTCGAATTTTTTTTTTTCAGTTTACGGCGCTGCGCGCCGATGTCCCTCGTGCCGATGTCCCTCGACAGCCTCTGTATCTGCGCCGACGTCGTCATGCATATAAATACACGCGTAGCGTCCGTTGCTCAGTTCCGTTTTTCCGAGCTTCGTGGGCCTCGGAAACGCGTAGCTCAGTTAGTCCGATATATTCTTCATTATTCCTCGAATACCAACTCTTACTCGATGGCTTCCTCATCCGAACCGACGACTCCACGGTCCGGCTTCAAAAAATGTCGAGACTGTGGAAAGAAAATGTCGTTGACAGATCCTCACAGGATCTGTTTGTGGTGCCTGGGATCGGAGCACCAATGTTCGGAGTGCAAGGACTGCATGTCCATGACGGCGAAAGCCTTGAAGGAGCGTAAGGGGAAGCTTGAGAGAGGTAAGGCAGTTAAAACTCCTTCGAATGTTTCCTCGGCAGAGTCGAGACATTAGTCTCCTCGCCGACACAGGAAACATTCTCGTTCTAGGTCTCGAAGCAGTTCCCACCACTCTTCGAGATCCAAGCATTCAAGTAAGAGACGTCAAAGATCCCTTTCCTCGTCTGCTTCTGTTTCCCCGGAAAGAGTCACCTGCCCCACAAAACATGGCTCTCAGGCTGAGTGGGAGGAATTCCGTAAAAGGATGCTTAGCGTCTTCGAAAAAGCGGCCTTGACCCCCTCGAGGACAGCTGAGGGTGATACCCTGGGTGAAAGACCCAAAAAATCGAAACGCTGCGAGTCGTTGCCCCCGGCGAAATAAACTACTCGAGAGCGTCACGAACCCTCGAGCAAAGGCACCTTGCCATAGAATCCATCGTTGAGTCCCTTCGACGCACAAATCTGCGTCATCGACGCCATTATCGAAGGGTTCATCGACGCATAGGTCGATCGAATCGACGCCGAAAAAGAACAAACCCACGGCCGTCACTACCTAACAGCCCGTGGTCATACCCAGGGCCTCTAACATGACTTCGAGAATGTCATCGACAACCTTGAGTAGGATTCCGATCCTCTCGAGCTCTTCGAGGCCTCTTCCGATCTTCTCAACGCCTTTTTCGGTGTCTTCAAAGCCTTTAACGTCGGCGTCGACGTTTTCTCAACCAATTTTGACAAATTTGGCCCCTTCTACTCTGGAAATGGATTTAAGCCATTTCCAAGGTCTGATTATTTCAGACCTTTGTCTTCAATTTATGAATAAGGGGAGAATTCGGATCAGGAAAGACCCTTTGGGTTACAGAGAACTACAACACCTGAACCAGAGTAATTTACCTCTAAGGAAAATAGGTTAAAGGACCTTCGAGAATCCTTACATGAGGCAAGTGGGTTAGATACTTCCCCAGAAATAGAATTTGCCAAACCAGACCCAGGAGAACATGCCGAGACCCCTTACAGAATTCTAATGGCAAGGATTATAGAATTCATGGGTTGGTCTACACCTTCACCTGCATTCCAACAGGATGACCTTACTGACATTTTAGTTAAAGGCCCACAGGAGGATCCTGTGGTTCCATTTCACGCTGCATTACAAAGAAAAATATCGGCTAACTGGGAAACTCCTGAGGTTATCCCGGCGGTTAACAAGAAGTTATCAGCCAAATATAGGGTAACTGCTACTGACCCTGAATTTTTGTCTAAACATTCAACTCCAGAGTCTGGTTGTTCAAGCAGCAACTGCATCAGGCAGTAGATCGGCATACCCTACTGTTCCACAGGACAGGGATGACAAAAGATATGACTCTATGGCTAAGTCTTTTCTGCATGTAGCATGGCGTTGAAATCTATTAACGCTACTTGTACGCTCGCAAGGTTCAGCCATACACACTGGGAGTGTGCTTCATCAGCGGCTGACTGCCTCCCATAGGGAGAAGAAAGGGAAGCGTTTCTAAACATCAAGGGTGGTAAAGACGCAATGTGCGAATCCCTTCAAACTGGCATTGATTCTGCTGACAGTATCAGTAGGGCAATGGCGGCAAGTACTACAACCCGCAGATTTGCGTGGTTGCGAAGTCTGGGTTTGCTTCAGATGTACAAGCCAGACTTTTAAATATGCCCTTTGACGGCTCTTTGTTTGGTAAGAAGGCGGTTGACAGCCTAGAAAAGTTAGACATCCAAAGCAGCAGCAAAATCCCTGGGAGCTGCAATCCGTCAAACGCCATATCGCCCCTCTGGAACCTCTTGGAGAGGTCAGTCCTTTTGATTTTATTCCGCACTCGGAAAAGGCAGAGGACAGTCGATTCAAAGAAGCCAAAAAAGATTCACCTGAGGTGGACGGGGTAAAAATACAAATGCCGCAGCAGCAGGTGCCTCTTTACCCTCGGCATCTGCACCAGCCGCCTCTAAATCACTCTGAGGACTCTCCTCACAAGACACCAGTAGGGGACAGGCTAACTCAACATCTGACGGAATGGCAGGCTATTACGACAGATGCTTGGTCATTGGAGACAGTTGCCCAAGGTTACTGCCTGTCTTTTCTACGCATTCCTCAGTCATCCACCGGGGAACAGCTCTCTGAAAGTTCCAGATCCGCTCCTCTTGCAGGAAATTGTAGACCTGCTGGAGAAAGGTGCCATAGAACTGGTACCTGTAGTGGAGAGGAACAAGGGCTGGTGCTCTGCCTACTTCCTAATACCGAAGAAGGACGGAGGATTGAGACTTATCTTGGACTTACGAGAATTTAACAAGTTCCTCAGGAAGGACAAGTTCAAGATGGTAACTCTCTCTCAGATCCTTCAGGCCCTCCAGCTCCAGGACTGGCTGGTATCTCTAGACCTTCAGGATGCTTATTTCCATGTGCCAATCCATCTCTCAAACAGGAAATACCTGAGGTTTGCAATTGGCGGCTCTCATCAATTTCGAGTTCTGCCATTTGGGCTGAGCTCCTCCCCGAGGGTCTTCACCAAGCTAATGTCGGTAGTGGCTGCAAGTCTAAGGAGGGAAGGGATTCACGTCTACCCCTACCTGGACGATTGGCTGATCAGAGCTGTATCTCCGGAACAAGCTCAGATCCAGCTAGATTGTTTGCCACTTTCTTCACAAACTGGGCTTCTCCCTCAATTTAAAGAAGTCACCGATGATACCATCACAGAGACTCCAGTTCATTGGAGCTGCCCTGGACACTTCCCTGGGAAAAGCCTCGCCACCTGAGGTGAGGGCTCAAGATATTCTGCAGATGGTCACCAAGTTTCAAAATTCCCAACGTCTCCCAGCCTTCGACTTTTTGAGGTTGCTAGGCCTCATGGCATCCTGCATCTTCCTTGTGCCAGAGGCTCGCCTGAGAATGAGATCTCTTCAGTTGGCACTAAGAACTCGGTGGTCGCAATTCTCAGGGAGAATAGCAGATCTCCTTCAGGTTCCGGACAAGGTGGCTCGAGACCTTCAGTGGTGGCCCTGTCGGGAGAACATTTTGAAAGAACTGTTTTGGCAACCATGGCCGGAGATGACAGTAGTCACAGATGCCTTACTCACGGGGTGGGGAGCCCATGCCAACGACTTGACCGTCAGCGGTCGTTGGTCTCCATCGGAGTCCAGACTACATATCAACCTGTTAGAGCTGAGAGCAATCGGACTAGCGCTGAAGGCTTTTCTGCCATCTGTACAGGGGGAAAATGTCCTGATAATGATGGACAACACAGTGGCCATGCACTGCCTCAACAAAAGAGGAGGCGTAGGATCACTGCTTCTGTGCAGAGAGGCAATGCAGCTCTGGTTTTGGGCAATCCAAGAAGGAATCTTTCTATCGGCAGTTCAATTAGCCGGAGAGAAAAACTTGACGGCGGAAGCTCTGAGCAGGCCGAGCAGTCTCCCACGAGTGGGAACTAGCTCAGGAAGTCCTTCAAGAGATCTTCGCCCTTTGGGGAACCCCTCAGGTGGGTCTGTTCGCCACCAGCATCAACAGGAAGTGCAATCAGTTTTGTTCAAGGGACTTTCCCCCGAGAGGAGCTCTAGGGGACGCGTTCGTAGTGGACTGGGATTTTCCACTTCTGTACGCGTTTCCCCCGGTCCCTGTCATTCCTCAAATGATCAGGAGGTTGAGAAGGTTCCAGAAAGCCATGATCCTAACTGCCCCGGACTGGGGCAGGAGAACGTGGTACCCGGACCTTCTGGACATTTCCATCTGCCCTCCAATTCGTCTTCCACTCAAGGAGAATCTTCTCTCGCAGAAGGGAGGTCAGATTCTCCATCCAGACATCAAAGCCCTCAACCTTCACGCTTGGTATCGTATCTGAAAGGTTGAGATACAAGGATTGGGACCTCCCAGATGACGTCATGGAGGCGTTGCTTTCGGCCAGAAGGCCAGCAACAAAGACTTTATACCGCTGGCTTTGGAAGAAATTTTGCAGCTGGTGTAGAGAAAAGAATATCGATCCCTTTTCATGTGGTACACCAACGGCGTTATCTTCTACTCTATTTGGCAAATTCGGGCCTTCAGGTTGGCACTATCAAGGGCTGTCTCGCAGCACTATCTATCTTCAAGCGCACTGCAGAGGAACATGGTATTTCAAGTTACCCTTAGTAATACAATTTCGAGTGGATTGTGTCTTCCAACGTATTCCTCATCTTAGATGTATTCCATCCAGCTTTGCTGCTCTTCGGAAATTTTTCCGGCAAAGGGTGCTGTGCGTCGATGGTCCCTCGAAGGCCTCCGTCGAGGGTGACGTAATCGGGTGTATAAGTAGCACGCGTGTCGCCCGTTGGCCTCAGTTCCATTTTTCCGCAGTACGTTGCTTCAGACATTCGGCGTGCCTCGAGTTCTGTCCGGAAATATAATATTACGAGAAGTAATTATGTCCTCGTCATCGACGCCGACCATGACCCCGAGATCGGGTTTTAAGAAATGCAAGTCGTGCGGCTCAAAAGTCGATCATGGACCCGCACTGCAAGTGTTTGTGGTGTCTCGGGGAAGGCCACGACATGGAGGCCTGTTCAAAGTGTCAGGCGATGACTGGAAAGGCCTTGTCAGAAAGGAGAGGAAAGCTACAGGTAGGTCGGAAGTATCGGAAAGCCTCTAGCGTCAAGACCCCATGGGGAAAATTCTCGACGCGAAAGGCATAGATCCAGATCTCAAAGCGATTCCCATCACTCGTCTTCGTCGAAAAAGTCGAAGAAACGACGTCCTAGGTCTCTCTCCACCTCAGACGAGTCTCCGAAAATGAAATGCGCCACAAAACATTCGTCTTCCGAAGAGTGGGAAGCATTTAAGGTCAAAATGATGGAGGTGTTTGAGAAAGCGAAGCCTCGGTCCGCGCCTTCTTCGGAAGCCGGCCGGGAGCGTCATCGCTCCTAAACTCGTGCGCCCTCGAGCCCGGGTGATCGTAAAAGAAAGGATAGGTAACCTTCCAGGATGCCGAGCGAAAAAGACTCGAGTTGAGTCGACCGCTCGAGGTCACCGACGCCGTCCGAGACCTTTCACACCTTGAAGGAAAAACTGTCGAAGGCCGCCTCGACGCTCTCGAAGCAGACCCCGTCGAAGACCACGATGTCATCGACGCCTTTACGTCGAAACCCTCGGCGCCAAAGGCTCCAACCAAGCCAGGGCAGCCAGAAAAAGAGAAGGAACAAGTTAATGTAATTCCTTCAGAGCCTCGTACTACACCTCTTCCTCCTACTCTCCCAGAGAAGGTTTTCAAGCCTCTCCCAGAGAAGGTTTTCAAGCCTCTCCCAGAGAAGGTTTTCAAGCCTCTCCCAGAGAAGGTTTTCAAGCCTCTCCCAGAGAAGGTTTTCAAGCCTCTCCCAGAGAAGGTTTTCAAGCCTCTCCCTAGAAAGGAGTTTTCAAATCCTTGATCTCAATTTTTGAGGAACAGGAGAGATCTGAGAACGAAAATGTACCTTTTGGATTGGAATATGGCACCCCAAATGTCCCAGAATGCTTGATCTCGGAGGAAAGCAGAATGAGGGCTTTGGTGGAGTCTTTGCACAATGTAAGTGGCATTGATACCTCTCCTGAGAATGATTTTGGTAGAACAGATCCAGGAGAGCATGCCAGTCCATCTTATCGTCAATGACAAAGGTGGTAGACTACTTGGGATGGGCCAAACCAACAGCCCAATTCGTCCAGGACGATTTGACAGACATATTGGATCATGGTCCCACAGAAGACCCAGTTTTACCTTTTCATTTAGCCTTACAAAACAGGGTGGCCAATAATTGGGAATCTCCGGATTCTATTCCTCCGGTGAATAAATCCCGAACATCAAAATACCGCCCAGCCAGTAGCGACCCGGCTATCTGTCAAAACATCCAACTCCCGAGAGTTTGGTCATACAGGCAGCCAAAGCTTCCAACAAACTTGCATACCCTTCTATCCCTCCAGACAGGACGATAAGCGTGTGGATGGTTGGGCACGGAAGGTATTTTCAGCCGGGAGCATGGCATTAAAATCTGCCAACTCCACATGTGCCTTGGCAAAATTTTCGTACACTGTGGGAGTGCATCGCGATGGCGGCGGAGCACATACCAGAAGGGGAAGAACGGGAAGGTTCCCTAGCCATCTTTGGAGATGGAAAGGAGGCCATGCAGGAATCCCTTCAATCTGGATTGGACACTGCGGATAGTGTAAGCAGGTCCATGGGCACTAGCACGGTAATGCGCATGTTTGCCTGGTTACAGTAGTCGGGTTTTGTACCGGACGGACAGAACAGTCTTCTGAACATGCCTTTTTACGGGTCTCACCTTTTTGGCAACAAGGCTGACGAGAGCCTTGAGAGGTTGCAGACCTCAAAAGCAGCGGCCAAATCTTTAGGAGCTGTTATTAGGCAACCTCAGCCTTTTCGTGCACAAGGGCAATCATGGAGGGGACGATCCGATCGTTATTGCACCTCATACAGGAAGACGAGAGGAATGGACACTCAAAGGGGCCAAAGAAAGGCCACTTGTGGTGGACGAGGAAAATGTGCTAAGCCAGCTCCAGCTGCAGCCTTTTTGCCATCAGCAGCTGCAACATCCGCCACAAAAACACTTTGAGGACTTGCACCACAAAACACCTGTGGGAGGCAGGCTGTCGTAGCATCTGCAAGAATGGCGAGCCATTACTTCAGATGTTTGGGCTCTAGAAATAATAGCCCAAGGCTATTGCCTTCCTTTTCTAAAGCAACCCACCAGGGAGACACCCGTTGAAACTTTCAAACCCGCTCCTACAGCAGGAAGTTCTAACCCTGCTGGAGAAAGGTGCTATAGAACCAGTACCTGCAGCGGAGAGGAACTGGGGGTTTGTGTTTTTTTTTTTTTTTTTTTTTTTATATCCCCAAAAAGGACGGAGAACTGAGACCCATCTTGGACTTAAGAAGCTTGAACAAGTTCCTCAGGAAGGACAAGTTCAAGATGGTTACCCTTTCTCAGATCCTTCAGGCCCTTCAACTCCAGGACTGGTTGGTGTCATTGGACCTCCAGGATGCTTATTTCCATGTGCCGATTCATCTCAAACACAGAAAATACCTGAGGTTCGTAGTTGGTGACTCACACGATCAGTTTCGAGTCCTGCCATTCGGGTTGACCTCCGCCCCGAGGGTCTTCACCAAGTTAATGGTAGTGGTGGCAGTGCACCTTGGGAGAGTGGGGGTTCAGGTCTACCCCTACCTGGACGATTGGTTGATCGGCGCGTGCTCTGCCGAGCAAGCACTGGGTCATCTGAAAGTCACCTGCCACTTCCTCCACAAACTGGGCTTCTCCCTCAATTTCAAGAAGTCACAGATGACAACTTCCCAACAGCTTCAGTACATAGGAGCTGTATTAGACACATCCTTGGGAAAGAGCTCGCCTCCCAAGTCAAGGGCTCAAGACATTCTTCAGATGGTTTCCAAATTCCAAAATGCCCAAATTCTCCATGCTTACGACTTAAGGTTGCTTGGCCTCATGGCATCCTGCATTTTTCTGGTGCCAGAGGCACGCTTGAGGATTAGATCCCTTCAATGGGCCCTAAAGACTCAGTGGTCCCAGTTCTCTGGTCAAATGACAGAGCTTCAGATTCTGAACAAGGTCAGATAAGACCTTTTATGGTGGACCTGTACAGAGAAATTTCTAAAAGGAGAGCCCTTTTGGCAACCATGGCTGGAGATCACAGTAGTGACGGACGCCTCACTCCTGGGGTGGGGAGCTCATGCCAACGATTTGACAATCAGCAGTTGTTGGTCACCATCGGAGTCCAAACTACATATCAACCTTTTGGAGCTGAGGGCAATCAGACTAGCACTGAAGGCCTTCCTGCCATCCGTCAGGGGAAAGAATGTCCTGATAATGACGGACAACACAGTGGCCATACACTACCTAAACAAAAGAGGTGGTGTGGGGTCACTACCCCTGTGCATAGAGGCAATGCAGCTCTGGTATTGGGCGATTCAGGAGGGAATCTCTAACGGCAATTCATCTAGCCAGGGAAGAGAATATGACGGCAGATGCTCTGAGCAGGCAGAGCACGGTGTCCGACGAATGGGAACTGGCTCAGGAAGTCATACAAGAGATCTTCGCCCTTTGGGGAACCCCTCAAGTAGACCTGTTTGCAACCGAAAATGCGAAAGGTATTGCTCAAGGGAATTTCCCCTGAGAGGAGCCCTGGGGGACGCGTTCGTGGTGGAGTGGAATTTCCCACTATTGTAAGCGTTCCCTCTGATTCCCGTCATTCCTCAAGTCATCAGGAAGCTGAGACGCTTCGGGAACCGCATGATCCTAATTGCCCCGGATTGGGCCAGGAGAACGTGGTATCCGGACCTTCTAGACATGTCCATCTGTCCTCCAGTACGTCTCCTTCAGAGAGAACCTTCTCTCTCAAATGGAAGGTCAGGTTCTCCACCCAGAGGTCAGAACACTCAACCTTCATGCTTGGTATCCGAAAGGCTGAGATACAGGGATTGGAACCTTCCAGAGGATGTTATGGAGGTGTTGCTTTCGGCAAGAAGGCCAGCAACAAAGTCTCTGTACCGTTGCCATTGGAAAAAGTTTTGCAACTGGTGCAGGGAAAAGAATGTCGACACTTTTCCATGTTCTATTCCGGAAGTTCTATCTTTCCTTCTGACCCTAGCACATAGAGGTCTGAATATTGGAACAATAAAAGGTTACCTTGCGGCGCTTTCCATCTTCAAGCGCTCATCAGAAGAATCCTCATACTTCAAAATTCCTTTGATAACACAATTCAAAAAAAGTCTCACTAATGCGTTTCCTCCTCACCCATTTCAAGTATCGATTTGGGATCTAAATTTGGTATTAAAATTCTTAATGTGTGCCCCTTTTGAGCCTATGCACACATGTCCATTAAGATTATTAACATGGAAAACAGCGTTTTTAGTTGCTCTAACATCAGCAAGAAGAGTGAGCGAATTGCAGGCACGATTTCTGGCCCACCCTATACAGTGTTCCATAAGGACAGGGTTGTGTTGAGGGTTAAACCATAATTTTTACCGAAGGTAATATTTTATTTTCATTTAAATCAGACAATTTTTTACCCTCATTTTATCTTCCACCTCATCCTTCTAAGGTGGAAGAACGACTACATAGGCTGGACCCAAAAGAGCTTTAAGCTTTTATATCTCTAGGCTTTCTAGAATTAGAGTGGACAACCAGTTTTTTTATAGGCTACACTGGAAGAAAGCTGGGTCAATCAGTAACAAAACAATTTCGCGCTGGATCATGCTTTGCATTTCAGAATGCTACAGACTAGCACAAAAAGACCCACCTGAAGGGTTAAGAGCTCATTCCACCAGAGGCACATTCCTTCAAAGAGGTGTCCCGATAAGGTCCATTTGCGAAGCAGCAACTTGGTCTTCGCTTCACACCTTCTCAAAATTCTATAACCTGGATGCTTCCCAGTCTAGGGAGTTAACCTTTGGAAAAGCAGTGCTTTACTCTGCCATCTAAGGGCAGTTTATTTATTTTTTTTTTTTAATCTGACCCCTCCTCCAGAGGAACTATGCACAATACTGCTTTGGGAGCCTATCTAAGATGAGGAATACGTTGGACACAATCCACTCAAAGAAAAAGTTACTTCTTACCTGGTAATGTTCTTTCGATTGGATGTTCCTCCAACGTATTCCTCATCCCCCTCCCAACCTACCCCTCTGTAGATTTTTTCCGGGTTGTTGCCATCTCAAATCTCACAAGGCTGATACCTGTCTGCCGGCACAATCTACAAAAACAGTACAAGATCAGATGCAAAAGAGGGGAAAAACAGAACTGAGGCCAACGGGCGCCGCACGTGCTACTTAGACACCCGAGGACGTCACTCTCGACGGAGGCCTTCGAGGGACTATCGACTCGACGACATCGACGCACGGCGCCCTCTGCTGACATTTTTTTTCCGAAGAGCAGCAAAGCTGGATGGAATACATCTAAGATGAGGAATACTTTGGAGGAACATCCAATCGAAAGAACAGGTAAGAAGTAACTTGTTCTTCTGAAACGATTAACCAATGTTGATCCTCCAAGACTATTCCAAGTTCCCTTATGGGACTTAAATTTAGTTTTAATTTTCATGATGGGTACTCCTTTTGAACCACTCCACTCTTGTTTGCTAAGATTTCTCACCCTTAAAACTGTCTTATTAGTGGCATTGACATCTGCTAGGAGGGTGAGCGAATTACAAGCTTTATCTTGTAAACCCCCCCCCCCCCCCCCCTCATACAATTTTTCATAAAGACAAAGTTGTCCTACAAGTGAAGCCTAATTTCCTCCCAAAGGTGGTTTCTGAATTCCACATCACTCAGATTACCTTACCTTCATTCTATCCCCCTCCCCATCCGGGGAAAGAGGAAAAAAGGCTGCATAGGCTGGACCCAAGGCAGGCTTTGAGATTTTACATCAGCAGACTTGCTAGGATTACTAATTTCCTTTTTGTAAAGATTAGAGTGATTGGTTAGCTTAATTTTGTTCTCTTCAGTGGGTGAATGGCGCCATATTGATTGCAATTTTCTTTTTTTAATCCTTAGTTCTTTCAAATGGGGTGTAAACCAATTACTCGGATGGAATATCTGTCTACTTTCACAAGTTTTAAGAGGGGCTATGTTGTCAAGGGCCTTGGTCATGGCACTATTGAAGACTTCAACCAACAGGGTGGGGTCTGCGTTGTTGGTTAGATTATCAAGAGTAGGGAGAATGTGAGGTACGAGATTTTCAGCAGTGATCTCTTTTTTACATCTAGTAGGGGGAGGCGGTGCCTTGAATATCGGTTTAGGACAGACAAGGTCAAGTAGGGTGGAGCAAGATTAAGTGGTGGTCGGTCCAAGGTTGCAGTGTTAGATTAGTAATACTAATGTTAGTTCAAATCTGCAACCCAGTCTAGAGTCCTACCTTTGGCGTGTGTGGATGTGGAGACCTTTTGTGTCAAGCCATAGTCATTTATTAATGAAGCTACTGATAGGGCATGTTTATACTTAAAACCATTGAATCTGAGATTGAAATCTCCCAATAGCAAGATTTGTGCATGTTTGTTGGTATTATTGTTCAGGATACTAGTTAGGTCCTCCTCAAAGGAGCCTAGCGGTCCCGGTGGTCTGTTTAACGCATAGATGGTGAGGGTTCGGTTACAAGAGGTGGAGTTTGGCTGCAAGTGTTTCGCAAGATTAGAATGGGAAAGTAGTGGTAAGCCTAATGGGTCGGTTGGATTTGTGGATGATGGCTAGACCACCACCTCTGGAGTTTGGTCTGCCGGCTCTTAGTAATTGGTAGCGGTCTGGTACTGCTAGCATGATAGCAGGGCTTGCGGACTCATGGAACCAGGTCTCAGTTATGACCAAGAAGTCCAAGTTCTCATTTACTATGTCGGAGATGTCGGCAGCATGAGCTACCATCGACCTGGCATTGATAAGGGACCCAGTTAGTGATAAGGTGCTAGTTAACTTGGTGACAGGGGAGACTTTGGTAGAATGGAGACCTTTTTGGAGTTAGTCTGATTGGTAGCAGAGAGGGCAGTGGACATGAGGTTATGTCCTTGGTGGTGTAGTTGTTTATTGGCTGGTCGAGTAGGTTGGGCGGCCTTACAGGGAACACCTCTGATGGTGTAATTTGATAAGGGATCCTAAATGCGGGGTAGCCTTGCTCTCAGCCTCAGGTTTCTGTCCTTAGGTGGGCATGAAGCAAGGGATACGGAAGCCATTATGGTAAGGAGGCCTAAGGCGGGGAGTAATGTCTGCGTCTTGGTGATTTTCAACATAGTTGGTGGCAGGGGCAGCAAATTGTAGGCATATACGAGTTAGGGCTGTAGGCATTAACTTAAAAGCTATACTCGGTAGTCGTGTAATGTAGGCTAAATACAGGTCATACTTGCGTGGGCTAAATGCAAATCATGCCTGCATAGGCTAAATGCAATACTCAAGTCATTAGCAGTATTTGCTATTACAACAATCAAGTAACAGGTGCTAGTTTCAACTATCACAAGGTAGGCTAGTTCCACTTTCCGCAATATAGGCTAATTTCGCTTTCACAGTATGGGCTAATTTTGCTATCGCAGAATAGGCTAGTTGCACTATCGGGGATAGCATAAGGTGGACCTGTTATGATGATTCACAAAAGTGAACTGCCTCAGAACTGATGAGGTAAGCATGTTGCAATTAAATGTAACATGTCTGTATAAAAGTATGCAGACTAGGCAGGCAGTAGGTTAGACATATCAAATATTAGAAGCAGTAGAGTAATGCATATTTCGTCATGCTAGAGTGGTAAACTGTTGCATTAGAACCTGGGGTGTGGGAAGTTCAACAGGTAGGGAAACGATCTGAAGGGAAATTTGGGCAGACTTAAGGGAAAGAGAGGAGCTCCTTGGTATTGACCACAAGGTTTGTACCGTTATTGCTTAGTTCTTTAAATAGGCAGTGTTCAGGCGACAGCATGATTGCTTGGGGCCAGTTAATGCCTTCAGACAAGGTCGATGAAGTTGGATACAGCGTGTGGCCAATGGTGGAGCAGGCCTCAATTACGGCGGTTGCTAGGCAGTCGGGCAAAGTCTTACGGTAAACATAAGGGCTCCACGTGGTTATGCACAGTGGCAAGGATCGGGAAGATGGCAATTCTTGCCTGTCGGGTAGTCTGAGGCAGGAGGAGGGTCTTGCAAGGAGGGGTAGGGAGCTCAATGTGTTGCAGACCTCGGAACACTGGTGTTGGACTGTGACAGGAATAGTCTGCAGAGTGTTCAGGGCCGTTTCGGTCCGGACAGGTCCAGACAGGTGTAGGCCTTTGTCTAGATGGGCCTTCGTCATAGGGAGCACGGCTGGCGCCTTATGGTCGGGGTAGGCGGCCTAGCAGCACACTTGTATTTGGTTGCCTAGCGACCTCAAAACACAAATTCCCGAACGGGAAGCGTCGGCCACTTTGGGCATTTTTTTTCAAAAATTCTGTTGACTCGCTCCTCGTGGGTAGCAATGGCGGCGTGGGTCTCCAGGACAGCTGCAAATTGCTCTGGGTGCCCAACTCGCCTGTAAGGTAATCGGCCATGGAAGCGCTGATCTGGGGGGTGGGCTGCAGCAGTTGCTGGCAGCCTTCGATACTTGGGATCAGAATTATAGCTGCCCCTGCAGCGTTGCGAGGCTCTGGTCCTGGGAGAGGGGTGTATGGGCTCCTGCCCGACACGAGATGGGGACGAATAATAAGTGTTCATCTGCAAAGAATGCAGAGTGGTGGTTGTGGTGTACTTAGTCAGTTGTGTCTGTGTGCATTAAAGTGTTGTGGGATGCTTTCCTTAAACTTGGCTTCCAGATGACAAGTTTGAGTTGTAAGTATTTTACTCCCTAGTTTCAGTCAATGGGATTAAAGTATTATTCAGGGAGTAAAATGTTAGTTCCCATTTAGGAATGTTATATTACCTTTTTGTAATGTTTCTTTTCTTTCATACATCTTCTTGGTGACTAGTAATTGCCAGAGCCTCTTAAGATCATGCCACGCAACAGCAGAACCAGGGTGTAAAATGTGCACTACACTTTGGCTAGGTACATGAATACATGACAAATAAAAAATGTGTGCTTTGTCTATGTATACTTTTAGGTGGCTAGTCATTTTTTTTTTTATGGCTGGCTTGCAACATGGCGCCAAGCACCAGACACTTATTGCAACCTGAAAATAAAGTAATGGGCAACAACAGCATTGACTGCAGTAAGTCATGCTAAAATGCATGAGTGAGATGCAGCATTGTAGAGTCGGTCATACTGACCTAGATTGAAATGCATTTTATGGAGTCTTTACTGTAGTGATATTGTAAAACATAGTGAACAATTATATATTTGTTTTGGAACTTTTACTAGTGTTTTGAGAAAAGCTGCTTGGTGCAATGTCCTTGGTTGGTGAGAAGTTGGGTGGTGGTAGGCGGTCAGTAAATAGTTCTGGATCTGTGCTGCTGAGTTGTATCTTGACCATATGTGGTGGTGTAGTAAGTTATGTCCATGAGTGTGGGCTACCTCTCCTCACAGATTCCTGCTCTGCTGTAGGGGCACGTAAGGTACAGATCAACAGCAGAAGTTACATTACTTCATTCACCAGAGTAGACTGACTTAATTGCAGACGATTTAGGTGTGGCCGTGAGCCTCTTATTTCCACCTCGTTGGAGGCTGAAAATAGACCCTTGATTATCAGTTGTTTCACATCGACAAGGCTGTGTCTCAGTGCTAAAAGACGGGCCTGCCAAGGTTTGTATGCTTGCAAACACGATTAAATATATACAGCCAGGAATTGTAAAGTCCTTGGACTCAGATACCACTCTGACACATTACTCAGAATTATACACTAGACACAGGAGTTATGTTAATGTATTTAATGACACCCTACCTTCTGAGGCCTCTTATTCTCATTACACAAGCTAAAGCAGATATGATATAACATCACACCAATGAACAAGTTTGCCATTTGGGCAGATGTTTGATTAAATAGTAGTAGTTTTAGTTTAACAGAATGTGTAACCTGTGTCTCTTATGGAACTATGCTACACTATACTGCATGCTATCAGTCTAAATGCACTCAGCAAGTCCCCACCCTTCACTCACGTTTAGAGCAGAATGTGCTTCAAAAGAAACCGTGCCTTCTGGGGTTTACAACTCCTGCTTCGCTCTGCCCGGCCGTCTTTCCTGCTGCTGCTCTAGACTCCTTTGCACTCTTCCCCAGTCCCGCAGGCCTCGATGGACATAAGTCTGCTTTCCTTCCCCTTTTTGCTTGTACCTTATATGCATGAAGGAACATGGTTCCCCTGCCCTTGTGCGTGCGTCATATCCACTATCTGGAGGAGTAGGGCCTAGAGCTCAGTGTGTCACTGTTCTCGCTTAGTTTAGGTCTCCTATCTAAGGCTCCATTAGGTGGGTGTTTGCACCAGTCAGTGAGTTTTGTACTTGTTCAGTGACTGCTTCCACTGCATTCTTTGCCCCTTGGCTTTGCAAAGACAGTTTGGTCACTTGTTACTTCTTAGCCTTGTGGACGTGCACCATGTTTCTATGTGTCTTCCTATTTCCTATCCTTGAATCCTTATCCGATATAACTCAGTGGTGTGAAGCCAGCGCTCGCACCTACTGAAACAGGCAGTTCTCTGCTGTTTGTGGTTTGCTCATCTGCCAGAATAGGAAAGCACCACTTCCTGGACTTTGGTTGGGCAAAGATCTTCTTCCAGCAAGCGTACACACTAGCCTTCTGCGTAAAACGTGTGCTGTATGTTTGACGACGATTATTCAGCTGTCAATGGCTGCAGACTTGCATGAGATGTAAAAACAGCTGCCGTCTGCATTTGTCATTGTTTCGGTGGCTAAAGGCTGCATAGGATGTGAAAAGCTTTCCTAAGGCTTGTTTTCATGTCAAGACCTAAGCCATAAAAGGAGGTGCGCATCAGTAGAAAGAAAGAAATGCAGATCTGGTTACCCAACTGCATTGCCATAACGGAACAAGAACCACATAGCTTGGCCCAAAGATGAAGGGTATTTTATTACTTTGTGGATAAGTGGAGGCAAAAGTGGGGAATGGTGGCAGAGGTCTATTTAGCTGTGATTTGATGAGCTCCTAGTCCTTGAGCTTTTAGCGAAGGAAAACAAACATACAAGGAGTCTGTAAACTCTGCAGACTTAACACCCAAGTTGGAGATTTTCTAAATGTCCTTTCAACTCCGATCTTCCATTGGTGCCAGTTGGTGTTTGGTATGGCGAAGGGTGGGGTGATGAGGTAGGGTTATGTTGCCTGGGCAGTGGAAGGGATGAATTGTTGCTAAAACCTAGGTGATTGTGGGTGGGAGGAATACTCCCAGGATGTTTAGGGTGAGAGGGAGCTGGAACTGGCATTCTGGTTGTGTGCTGAAGTGTGCTCTTTAATGTACTAACTTAGGGTGCAAATCAGTTTTGATTGACTGCCTCATTTGTTGTCATGAACCTGGACAGTCCGTTAGGGTGGAAGAGGAAGATTCCAGAGAGCATCGCTATCTGGATCAGCAGAAGAACTATGACCTGGGTTGGGGGTGTGCCGGGTCAAATTGCTCACCACTGGTCTTGATCGATTGTACATTGAATGCTACATGGATGCTTACAGCTTAAGTCAAAATGGAGGTCTGTCTTTAATAGGGGTGTCACGGTATTAGTTTTATGGCGGTACGATAACCTTCTTGCCAAATGACGGTATATCTTGGTTATCGCGGTATAGCAGGTGGAGTTAACCAATCTTAGCAAATATTTTCTAAAAGGTCATATATTGTCAGATTTATCATCACAAATAAAACCAGGCGCCCAGGGACAGAAGTGGGCTTTTCAACATACTTTCCAGTGAAATGCTAAATCTTGCTTCCACCAAACACACGTGTGGAGAGGAGGAGGAGGGGGGGGGGCCTGCTGCGACTGGTAATGCAAACTGGATAGCTTTTCTTAAGTGGTCATTTAGGCGTTTAGCTCCCCACTGGCTACTAGTGAAGATGAACATGTTGCCATCTTAATAACCTGCATGCCACACATCAATGGGTGCTGATGGTAGTATACGCTTGTGTGCATACACACGCACACTCTTTACGTTACAGCCTTTAGTTTCCTTGCGGGCCAAAAGGTGTTCAGTAATTACGGCCATCTTACCCTTTGGTATGGCAGCAGGGAATAACCGCAGAGATGAGTGAATTTCGCAGTGTGACTTATATGTAAATTCAATGATGGAACCAGGGAAATCCCCCATTGTCATATGTTTAGCAAACATTATCCATTATAAATATATAAAGCCCAAAGCCACCAACCCAAAGTAAACCCTTTTTCCTTCTTGGCACTGTATTTATTCTTCCTATTGCTAACATACTGATTTTGTGTCTGGTCAGACACGTGTGGTTTATGGAATGGCATTAAAAACTGCTCCAACTGAAACTACTTGGCAGATGGCACATCCAACAGTGCAAGACACAGACTGCGCAGCAATTGCTTACTGCAGCCTTTCCAAATCAGATTGTAAAGCACAGTTAACGGTATAAATGGTATCCCGGTATAAACAGTGTGACGGTTATTATTGTTCAATTAAGTGGTTCACTGTATCTTTAACGGTATACCGTTATATCGTTACATCTCTAGTCTTTAACCCCAGAAACGTTCTAATGGGCATAGACTTGAGTGTTCTTGTAGCTACTCTTTTTCTGTGAAGTGATTCCAACTGAAGATGTATGCACAAATTCGGGTGTTAATGCTTCTGTTCCCCATTTTGGAGTCCCATTGGATTCAATGGGGCTCAGCAATTAATGTATTGGATTACTGCATGTGGTAATGCTTTTGTGTAGAGCTTTATTTCCACACAAGCAGGAGTGAAGTACGCCTTTTGGAGTGGTAAAATATCTGATATTGTAAAATGCTGATGTTGTACCGCTTCCGCAAGACTTGTAATCTGACCTTTTTAGTAAAAAAGAATCAGCACAAGCTGTGGAAGGAAACCTAATGATGGCCTGCATTTGGGTGAAGTATGGTAATGTGCATACTCCTATGTCCCGTCCCCTTTCCCCCATACTTATGGGACATCGCTCCGTCCTGTGGGACAGGACTGGAGCACTTTGTAAAAAGCATCCACATTTTTTTCAAAAATGTGTCCCGTCCCCCCCCCCTTTCCTGCGTGGGGCCCGGCACGCGGCTGTAACCCTGACACCCCTTGGCTCCGCCCCGCGCATCGCCCATCAGTCCTTTTCTTCGCACGATCGGGGCCGGACGCACTTGCATCCTCAGAAGATTTTCTTCCCTTTTTCCCCTCTCTGGCTCTCGCTAGCGTTCGTTTACTAGTCCGTCTTTTAAACTAGATTTTCCAGACTGTTCATCGTGTCACCGTCGCTTCGCGAGGGCATATCCCCATCCTTTGTTTAGAGTGTTTGGGTCCGGAACACCGTTGGGACTCCTGTTTTTACTGTGACTCCCTTTCGGTCCGGGCACTTCAACATCTGTTGGAGCGGTGGGTGGAGGTGTTTGGATGGACTCCTCCTTCGCATTTTCAGGCGTTCATCGACGAGAAGAAAAAACACCCGGTAAGTTCTTTAATTTTCAGAGCACCCCGGCCAGGGGATACCTTCCCAGGTTCCTCTCGAGCCGGGAGGGGCGTGGATCGCTCTGTTACCGGGGTTCGCCCTGAGGTGCCTGTCGGGCCTAATAAATTCTACTGGAGTTTTCTCCGAGGATCTCCGTAAGGGGCCTGTGAACACCAGAGTACGCTCAGAGGCCCCTCCTGTGGGGGCTGTTTGTAGACCCAGTTTATTGAGTCGTGGGGTACCGGAGCTTGCTCTGAGGCCGCTCTTTCGGCTTCCCTCAAAAACAAAACCGGGGTGCGCCCCGAGGTCTTGGCTGGGCTTGAGGTTACCCAACGGATGTTCGAGGCCCGTGCCGATGAGGCTTCTAGAGGGCCTAGGTCCCTCGTACAGAGTCTAAGGATACCAACAGCTCTGAGGGGCCGGGCAAGGCCCTGTCGGTGACAGCGCACCGTTCCTGCTCTTGTGGTGACAGCAGATCTGTTGAGGGGGCACAGAAGAAAGTTTCTTCTTTTACTGGCAGTGCCGAGGCTCTTCCTTCGAAGGCTCAGTTGGCGGTTGGTATGTCGCAGAAACATTCCAGGCCTCATAGTACCGAGACTGCCGAGGTTCCTTACGTTAAGTCTAAAATTAAGACCCCTGACACATCGACGGGGACCTCTGCCGCACTTCCTCACGTGCCGCAGTTCCCCTCAGATGAGGACAAAATGGCAGCCGTTCCCGCCACGGCGGCCATTTTAGGTACTACCCCCTACAACTACGCCATCGGACCCTGGTGTAGGGTTCGGTCCTTCGGGTGAACCTTAGGTCCCTTGTGCGCATACTTACCGGCCGGTTTGATTGGAACGCCCGGATGCCTCTTCCGCACAATGTTTCGTTGCCCGCGGGGGCGGCTCCCTTGATTTATGTGGATACGTCGGCGGAGGGGCTGGTGTGGCACCCTTCCCCGTTACGTCCCTGGATTTGTCCACCTCAGAGACCTCCTCAGTTTCCGAAACAATCTCCTGAGGATGCCATTTTCAGTAAATTTCAAGCACTTAAGCGCACCGACCCCATGAGGGAATATTTCAAAGGGCTTTTCAAGGAGATATGGCCACCCGCGCGTCCGGCTCCACCCGTTCTGACGGTGGTTCCGTCGGCCCCTCCCTTGGCCGTGGTGCCTCCCCCTACGCTTCCGCCTGTGCCACCATTGTCTCCAGTGGACAAGGCCGTGCCTGACACGGCTCAGCAGGATCCTGACCTGTCGGATGACCCTCAAGGCGATCAGGACAACAAGGACCTTCCCCGCTCTATCAAAGCTTTCCATGACCGGGTACTGGACATGAGTTTCTTAGATGTTCCCGTGCCCGAGGCACCTGCTCCGCAGGAGGGCGTGCTTTCTGGGATGTTCACCTTGTCTCCTTTGGAGCGTACCGGCATGCTCTTGCAGAAGGACGTTCTGGCCGAGGTCCGAAGAGTTTGGGAAAAGCCACACTCAGGACTTTTTGTCAGTAAAAAGATTGACGCGAGGTACAGGCTACATTCTTTGGATGAAGTGGCCTTGTCTTGTCCGCCTCCCTCCTCCGCCTCCCTCCTACACATTGGTGGCTGCGGCTACGTTGCAATCCAGACCTGCAGCATCCTCCTATGCGACGGCTACTCCAGTCTTGGGAAAGGAGGACAAGCTCCTGGACTCCCTAGGGAGGAAAATCTTTGCCAATTCGGCCTTGCAGGTCAGGCAGGCCAATGCAGAATTGATTTTGGCGGGAGCTAACATGCGGTGGAGGATTTCAGAGGAGGCCTTTCCGATGCCAGGGTCTTGGCCCAGGATCTCCTGGAGGCTGCGGCTCATCGCATAGACAACCCGGCTCGGGGTCTGATGCTTGGGGTTTTTACCTCGTGGCAAGCATGGCTGCATGCCACTAAGTTCTCGAAGGAGGTGCAAGACAAGGTGTTGGACCTTTCATTTGATAAGGAGCTTTTTCACTCTTCTACTGATGTAGAGCTCACCAAAACCAAAGATAGCACTCAGACGGCTAAATCATTGTCTGTTCTGGTTAAAGCTCCCTTCAAATCTCAAAGGCCGTTGTCGCAAGGTCGACCTTCCTCTGGTTTTAGGGGCTTCCTCGACCGCAAAACTTGCAGAGTGGATACTCCTGCGTGGAATAACCGCCGTAGACAACAGCGTACGCAGTATTTCTCCAGCTCCTCAGCCTCCTCATCAGGTTCAGGTGGCACCGCCACCGATAAGCCTGCCAAATGAGGGTTTTCCGCGCTCGCACGAGACCCTGGTGGGAGGACGCATTGCGTCTCATTGGGAGGCGTGGCAGGCCATCACAGAAGACAGATGGGTCTTGTCAGTCGCTCGAGCGGGCTTCCGCTTACCTTTACCCCCTACCCCACCCCTCAGCCCTCCTTTTCAGCTGTCGGGCTCACCCTCCCTCAAGGCCGAGGTTCAGAAACTTCTGGACCTCAGAGCTGTGGAACCCGTTCCCCTGGGGGAGCGAGGGGAGGGCTTCTACTCCAGGCTTTTACGGTGCCCAAACCCAACCAGGCTGGCCTGCGCACCATCCTAGACCTTTCCCAGTTCAATCTTTTCCTACCCCAAGAGAAATTCAAGATCACGCCCGGCCAGATTCGCTCCTCTTTGCAGATGGGCGATTGGCTCAGCGTGGTGGATCTTCAGGATGCGTACATGCATATCCTGATTTGGAATCCACACAGGAGATACCTCCGCTTCTCTTTGGGAGAGGAGCACTTCGAGTTTCGGGTGCTTCCTTTTGGCCTCAGTTCGGCGACGCGTGTCTTCACGAAGGTGTCGATGATTGCGGCCTATGTTCGTCTCCAGGGTATCCATGTGTATCCCTATTTGGACAACTGGCTCCTGCGCAGCCCTTGTCCGCTGCTGCCAACGGACAACCTCCAGTCTCTCCTTCAGCTCCTGTTCCATCTTGGGCTGTCGGTGAACTGGCGGAAATCCTCCATGACTGTCTCACAGGACCTGACTTTCCTGGGTTTTTGTTGGAACACGATCGACTGCCGAGTCTATCTGACCGGGGACAGAATGGCAGATCTGTTGGCCACGTGTCAGATGTTTGCTCAGTCGGAGAGCATGTCGGCCTGGTGGTTCCAGAGGCTTCTGGGCCTCATGGCCTCGTGTGTACTGGCTCTTCCTCATCTCAAAATGAGACGGACCCAGAAGGAGTTCCTGGCGTCAGGCTGTGGACCCGGATTCCAAGCGGATAATGATTCCGGATTCCATGAGTGGACCTGGACTGGTGGTCATCTCTCAGCAACCTGTAAGTGGGCGCGGGGTTCCAGGACCCAGCCCCTATGGTGACGATCACGACAAACTCCTCCCTTTTGGGGTGGGGTGCGACGTTAGATCTTCAGGTCTCGGACCTCTGGTCACCTCAGGACAAGCTCCTGCACATAAATCATTTGGAGCTTCTGGCGATTTTTCTGGCGCTCAAGGCTTTCAGACCTCTCATTGTCGACAAGGTGGTCCGCATAAGAACGGACAATGTGGTATCAATGTATTACATAAAAAATCAAGGGGGAACGAAGTCTTCCCCCTCTCGTGGACCTGTCCATCCAGATTTGGCAGTGGGCCGTGCTTCATTGGGTCTGGCTGCTTGCAGTGCACATCCCGGGCCAGCTGAATGTCACTGCGGATGCCCTCAGCCGGCGGACAGTGGTCAGCTATGAGTGGGAGTCGAAGGCGGAGATCCTCATCGATTTTCTCGCGTTCGGGCACACCGGAGGTGGACCTCTTCGCCACGGCGGTAAACCAGAAGCTTCCTCAGTACGCCTCCAGACGGGGGCTGGGAGCCTCCTCTCTGGGGGACGCACTCGAGATTTCATGGAACAACATGAGAGCTTACGCCTTCACGCCTCTTCCCCTAGTTCGAGCAATTTGGAAGTTGAAGAGCTCTGTCAACTGTTCTCTTCTACTGATAGCTCTGTGGTGGCCGGCCAGGTTTTGGTTCTCAGAACTTCAACACCTGTCGGTGTGTCAGCCGATCAAGGTACCAGTAACTCCCGATCTTCTTCACCAAGGGGAACAGCAGATGTGGCACCCCCAAATCCCCCTTCCCACAATCACTCAACTTGGCGGCATGGTGCCTGAGTTCACGTCTCTAGAGCATTTGGGTTTGTCTGCGGATAACATGCGCATTATCCAGGCAGCCAGGAAACCCTCGACCAGATCCCAATACAAGAGTAAATGGTTCAGGTTCTGTCATTGGTGTTTGGAGAAAGAATTGGACCCAAGGGTGGCAACGATTGACATGGTGCTGTCCTTCGTATCCTCCCTAGCAGAGTCGGGGGTTCATGTTCTGTCTTGCAGGACTTATCTCTCGGCGATTTCCGCTTACCTCTCTACAGACCGGTGTTCTTATTCTTTAACCCGGTGGTGAAGAGACATTTTGCTTGCTTGACACGCATCTACCCTCCGGTTCGTAGTCTGCACCCGCCTTGGGACCTAAATGTAGTCCTGACGGCGCTGTGCCATAAACCCTTTGAGCCAATGGCTACGGTTGACCTAAAGTACGTGTCCTGGAAAGTGTCCTTTCTGGTAGCCGTTACGTCAGTGAGGAGAGTGAGTGAGCTCCAGGCATTGTTGGTGGAGCATCCTTTCTTGGTCTTTCACAAGGACAAGGTAGTCCTTCGGACGAACCCAGCTTTCCTACCAAAGGTAGTGACCGAATTCCATCTGAATCAGTCTATTTCCCTTCCGGTCTTTTTTCCGAACCCTGCCTCGGAGGTGGAAAGGGTTCTACACTGCCTGGAAGTCCGAAGAGCTCTTAAGTTCTACCTGGACAGGACTTCCGAGCTTCGGAGCTCTTCCCAACTGTTTGTGACCTTCGGTAAACCTCAGGGCAGGCCGGCGTCTAAGGCATCCATGTCCAGATGGATTACTGCCTGTATCACGGAATCTTTTACCGTCCAAAATCTGAAACCTCCTAAAGGTATCAATGCACACCAGGTGCAAGGCAGCCGCGGTTGCTTTTCAGAAGTATGTTCCCTGGGAGTCCATCGCTAAAGCGGCTACTTGGGCCTCCCTATCTGCTTTCTGTAAGCATTACTGCCTCGATATGAGCTCTAGAGCTGACGCTCAGTTCGGCCAGGCTGTGCTGAAGAACTGTTTCAGTAAGGGGTGTTTCCATCCACCCATAGTTCCTGTAAGAAGTGCTTGGGAATCTCCCACAAGTATGGAGGAAAGGGGACGGGACGTAGGAGTATTACCAGGTTACTCACCGTAGTGACCGCCTTACTCCTAGTCCATAGTCCCCTTTCCTCCATCCGCCCGCCCGCCGTCCCCTCTAATAAGGTTCCTCTGTTATTGCTAATGGGTCTTTGACCCTGCGATAGAAAAGGACTGATGGGCGATGCGTGGGGCGGAGCCAAGGTGGGCAGGGTTGCGGCTGCGTGCCAGGCCCCGCGCAAGAAAGGGGAGGGACACATTTTTGAAAATAAATTAGGATGCTTTTTACAAAGTGCTCCGGTCCCGTCCCACAGGACGGAGAGATGTCCCATAAGTATGGAGGAAAGTGGACTATGGATTAGGAGTAAGGTGGTCACTACGGTGAGTAACCTGGTAATTTGTGAACGCTTCTTTCTTTTTTGAAAACCCTATGCCACTTACTATTGTAAGGATTTGGCAATTGGTATTTTTAACATAGGCCTTTTTACTTTGACAAGATGCCTCAGGCTGCCTTATTTTTCGTTTGGTGGTCGAAACTTGCTCCAGTCTTAGTTTTTGGTTTAGGCATTTTTCCACACTGCGTTTACAGTTGAACACCCTTGAACTGTGATCCCTTGTCTGTCTTTACTGTTGCCACCATGAGTTCCTTAAACCTCATACACCAACCTTCCCGACTCTTCTGACTCCATCCATCTTCTTCCACAGTCTCGATCTCCGTCCTCAATCTATCCTCCACCAGCACTCTTTCTCTCTTCCTGCGTGGCCCTTTTATCAACAAGCCCCACCAGGTCGGCTTCAAGCATCCCAGATCGTGCATAAATCCACTTCCTGTGCCGTTAAATTCAAAATATTTCCTTGTTTCTATTACCAACCTAAACATTGGGTCTTTCTGGAGTCTCATTACATCACAACAATGTGGTCTATGTGGGCAGAGCCATCAGGGATAAGTCCTCATTCCACTCCATCGTGATTGGACCAGCTGACTGGGATAATTTCAGATTTCTCCACATCCTCTCATTTCACTTGTCACACAGAGGTAATCAATCCTTGTATATGTACCATGTGGTGGGGGAGGAAGTAGGCAGCCCTCTAGATAAGCAACGTATTGTGCCTTTTTTTTTTTACGCATGTAATTTTAGCCAATACGGATGATTTTATTTTCTACTGCATACCGTTTACAATGTATTTATATTAATTTAGAAACATACTTTCCACCACTAGATGGCACAGTAGCATTTCTTTTGTCATCAGCAGCTTAAAATGTGTTCATACCCATAACGCCTAATAGCTTCATATGCCAAAAAGTAAAGTTTACTTCGATGTCCTTAGTTGAATATTCTTTAACTCAATCATAACACGGTGGAGGTTTGTGACGAATCTCTAAACCTAATTGAGTTTATGGCATTACTTACGGCAGAACTTATTTTTTTGTTTTTAAAGCACTGAAAATAAAGTGGGTAAATAGGAATGTTTAGTCTTTTGCATCTTAGTTTTCCATTCAGGTTGTGGAAAATAAAGATAGTGATATTATTTCGGCCCAACATGCTACTAGAAGGATTTACATTTCATGATGCTTTTCTATGCAATCTGTTTATTTTACAAGTAAACTCTATAGAACAGTATTATTGTAGGTTTTGACACACAAAACCTACATTTTTGTTCCAAGTAAAACACAGAAGAAGGGGACTGTGCCCAAATTGAAGAGTGGGTTAAAATGAAAGATTCGTTGTTTAGTGTAAGTGTGATCCTGGGCAAATGTAATCTCACCCTGACTTCAATTGTAAAAAAAGTGTACACCCTTACGATAGGACCGTTTTAAAAGTGTAGGGACACATTAGTGTATCCTGGTGCTCCTCTGCTAGTGGCTCGAATACTGCCGCATAGAATTGCATTATTGCTGCACTGTAGGGGTGTCACGGTATTGGTTTTTTGACGGTATGATAACCTTCCAATGAAAATACGGTATACCGTGGTTATCGCAGTAGAGCACACACATGCTTAAAAATTTACTTAAATTTTATATTGCTAGAAAGAAGACATCCAAATGTAGTTTGGTAATCCAGTTTAACTGTCATATAAAATACAACCTTTGCAGAAGTTTATATACCTATCACAGGAGGACGAGGCTCTGCAGAACAATGCAGCGTGCACTAGTACCCATTACTGATGCACTTTCGTTGTGTGTGCCCTGTTCAGTGCTTGTTCAGTGATTTGCTGTGCTCCTTCAACAAAGGTTAACATATAATAAATGGCATATTTTCTCACAATGCTGTGCAGTGAGAGCACTCAATGGGATTACAGTACCTGTCTTGTTCAGTCATTGCTAAGGGAGCTGATATGACTTAACCGACCCGTCTTTAAATGTTTTTTGGGAGCCACAGTTTTGGCATGCTCTCAAGGGTGTGTCAGTAAATTAAAAGCAGCTTTTTTTCATACTACATTCTCCCATACGGCTCTGACTGACACCCTATTGGTCTGAATCCACCACGCTTAAAGTTGCAAAAATAAAGTTATCAGATAAACGCTATCCCACATCTTTTGCTAAGGCTGCCTTCATTTATTTACGCATGTGTAAACTGTGCAGTACCCCGCTCTCACAGACCTGTTCTTTTCTTATCAACAGGCTCTGATCCACCAATGCAACAAAAGTACTCTCTCAGCGAGGTTAAGTTCTGGCGTTTGGCAATGAGGCGTGTAATTCAATTTCAGACACTGGTGATGGCACTCTGAATTGGAGCTTTCTTCCTGGCAATCGCTCTATTATCTCGAAGTGGGTCAATGTAGTGAACATGCAGAACCAGATCCATTGGTGACAAATTTTGATTTTCACTACGGGAGCAGTAATCCCCCTGCCCTGAATACAAGCAAGAAAGCCAACAAATTGAGGGAGCCTGACCCCTACCCAGTGGCGTCATTAGGGTTGGTGTCATCCCCCCAGGAGTGACACCATGAGTTAATGCAATCTAGTGATGCCACTGAAGGTACTTGGTATATTATAAACAACTAAAACTGCAGGTTCTGCCTGGTTGTTTCCCTTCATCCCACATTTGCTTTTTATTTCATAGCATTTTCACGTTGCTTCTAAAACTATTGTATGCGTGCCAATGCATCTCATTTGTGTGTATTTTAAAACATCTTTTATTTCAACTGTTTAATTACTTGAAGACAAAGAGCTCGTTCTTATTGCTATGCAGGCATAGCCGTTCGTGTGTGTTTGTGTGAGTGACAGAATATTTATGCACTGTGTACTGTAAATGTGTGTCTGTGCTCAGTGTTAGACACTACCGGAGAACAGCTGTAGGAGGGTGGGCACTGGGCAGTGGGATTCTTTCTTCCAACCACCCCCCGGGGACCCGCGTCCCTACGCTGTGTCACTCTAGAATACATTTCCCTCGAAAGATAGCTCAGTGAATTGCGTGCCCACTGTAGAGGCGCAATTGTAACATGGTCCCAAGAGTTTTGAATCCTATCAGTGCAGAATCTGCCTTTTTGTTCTTCAGTGGTCGTTGAAATGAGGACCCTTGAGTTAGGTTAGCCGAAGTGAAACAAAACACGTGTTTTAGCGCCAAATTACTAGTTTGTGGCGTGTGACTAAATGTCCAATATTATAATCTGGCCCAAAAAAGCCCAGCGCTCCTCTGTAGAGCTGTAATGTATTGCTTTGGGGAACCCCTTCAGCACCGCAGCTCTGCCCATTGCAGCGATCATTCTCGGTTTCTCCCAGCACTCTTAACACGAAAGCCTTACATGGTCAAAGAACAGAGAGGCCAAGCCATTTGCACTGGATCACACAATGTCGTTCAAGTGGGGAAGGCAGGATTAGGACCCGGATCTCATGGATCCACATTTGGTAGCAATAACATAACCGCTAAAGCACACCTCTTCCTTATCACCTCTTGCATTATGCATATTTCAATTTAATAAAGACTTGCACCCAGTCAGTAAAGAAGGCTCTGGGGGCTATTCCATCTAACCCTGACACTAGCGTGAAAACGGAAAGAATGAAAAATATAGTTACTATATTTTAAGTGTGCTGGATAATAGTAACGCCTGTTATTTACAGCGCTACGAAGCCACAGTCTACTGTGTAGGTGCTACGTGAAATACAAGGTATTATTGTAAATAAGGCAAACTTCGACCAAGATGAAATGGTCATAATAAAATAAATGAGATTTTTAATGTGAACAACGCCGCTTTATTTTCGATAAGCAACCACCTTGTTAAATTCATATATGAATTAAATGTTTTTAGTGGTCTTTACACTTACTTGGAATAGGATCAGGGTATCTTTTCCTTCCACCTTTTAGTTGTCAAGTTTAAAATAGTCCTTCTCGGGTCCTGAGCCTTCGGACCTGCCTGCTCTGGGATGCTGTTGTACTTCAGAACCGTCCTGCAGGAATCCCAGCCCACTTTCTCCAGGCAGCTTTCACTGGTGAATGGGGGCTGCTGGAAAACGAACCCTTCAATGGGGGGGGGGGGGTCAAAGCGTTTGTGGGCTGCTGAAAGTGGAGTAGAAGCACACAAGGCTTTCGTCTTTGTGTTTAGATTTATGTCCAAGCACTTTTTGCGTCCGGTTTCAGCGTGCGCTTTGGTTTGTGCCATTTGTCATGCGAGCTGCTAGTGTTATCCCCAGCCTGTGTTGTAAATAACTAGTCTGTGGCTACTAGCACCAGTCGTACTGCTGCAGTCAATTTTTCTCCCTCCCAGCCTGGCGAGGTGGGGGTGATCTTTCGAGTGCATAGTGCTAGAAAGCCTAGCTTTCATTGCCCTACCAGTCTGGAAAGTTGGAAACCTACAACAAGAGGGCATTGGGGAATGGTTGCAAGTACAGGGTGCTGCTTTACTTTGCTCCTGGAATGGGGCAGTTTCTTCCCTTTGTGTCAAAAAAGCAGTCTGAATAAAGATGCTTTTCTTTCAATTGAAGCCCATAGAATCGGTTGCGATGGAGGTATTTTCGTTTATTTGGAAATTTTGGGTAGTAATGGTCGGTGCTACCTAAAACGAGGATGGTTCAACCATGATGTGGTGCTTAATTTACCTGTACCTATTGCCCCTGGAATTGTTTATAAACTGCATGCACAAGGTGTCACGGGGTTAAATGGTGACTGGACATAGTGTGGTAAAGTGTTAATAAGGGTGAGCCAGCATGCACCCTTTTCTCATGAGCGGAACACGTGATGTGCAAAAAACCTGATAAGTGAGCAATGCTTAAAATGGGAAATACAGAAAAGGATTGGAAAATAAACCACATATTCATGCATGGTGTATTTAAATCAATATTACTGGGTTATTCTGCAGCGTTACCCTTCCCTTCTCTGTTCGTGGAGCTGCGCAGCCATGAAAGGAAACTTAGCTGCAGGGCTTGGGGACGGTGAAATGAAGATAAGAAGCCAGCAATAAAGCCATGGGGAAGTTAACTCTATGATTTGAAATAGGAGATCACTTCACCCATGGCTTATTGTTGCTTCTTCACTTCACCCCTTCGGCGCCAGCCCGGAACGATTTAGCAGCTCCTGCAAGTGTCAGTGCCGGGGTCACGGTGCAGGCAGCAGGGATGTTTATCAATTACCATCTAAATTGCACACGCCCTGCCCAGGGGCCAGGGGGGAGATAGGCAAACAGAGCGTGCTACAAAGATCAGAGCACTCCCCTGCTCGTTTTCCAAGTGAGTATTTTTTCCTTCAGTATTTTACACGCTGCACGTTGTTAGGAGACCTCGGGCACTTTTCAAACTGCCCATTGCATGCATGTTCTGCTCAGTAAGCCTCTCATGTTGCTGGCTGGTGGCCCGGACCTGCAGCTGTTATCTTGGACAGTTGGCAAAGTGTTAAACAGCAGCAACATTGGCTGTTTGCGTGAATTCCAATGCGGAGCCACTGCTTGCCACCACCTCCATCTTCAGTGCAAGTCGTGCTAGTGAAGCTGCCCAGTCACACAGCCTCCCAGCTCGGGTGCCATAAATCCCACTGAACGTGTTAAAGACTTTACTCTGTGCGCAGCCAATTGTGAACACGAATGCTTCACAGCAGGCCCCACGGTAAACCGGTGTAGATCAGATAACGGTTATTAGTTGTAAATGAAATGTTTCACGGTATTTATACCGGAATACTGGTGTACCGTTACAACCCTACTGCACTGGCCCTCCCCCATTCTTGTAACACTGGATTTGACAGGCAGTCCTAGTCTTGCCAGCCAGTCAGTGCACCAGAGATTCTACTATAGTGGACTGTGGTAGAACCAACATTACATTTTCTCCCCTGTTGCTACCAGCCACTGAAGTTGCTTGGGCCGTCCAGAGTACTGCCCCGCACTCTGCAGTGTCCTGTTTTGCTATGATATTGAGTCTTTCATTGCACATCTGCCATTTTCACACTTTCTATGACCTTCAGGGTTTGCAAGAAGTGGGTGTTTCAGACTCAAAGGAGAGAACAGTTAACTGATTGTAACATTTAAGCTGCACTAGAATAGTCTTGTTACAATGGTTAAAGTTAAATGCCCCTACACAAGTACGTTTGCCACTCCTCCACAGTCTCTGAAGTTAGTGCCTCTCCCAACATTTGAAGGGTTAGCCCACACCTACATTTTAGCCTAGGTGCACCCCTGGATGTGCGCACTTGCATTTTGTTAGGCAGAGAGATCGGGGCAGCCTTTCCCTGACACTGGCAGCATTAAAGTTTTACAGTGTTTGTTCAGAAAAAGTTACTTGAAAGCAGTAAAACTTTAAAGCTGTTACTTTCAAGAAAGTCCTCCATCAGCTCTCTGCATATTGTGCTTTAAAATATACTAATTGATAGTTGGTCCCCACATCAGACCATGGGGGGAGGTGGGTAGAACAGTGGGGGCAGAGCCTCCAAGTTTGCCCTGCCTATTTTCTAATATGGCCCCTCCCATCAAAACTTCATCTCCCCCTTCCGAAATGTAGGTTTTGCTGCACCTCTGCATGGGAGGGAGGTCAGGTAGGTCGGCTCACTCTAACAAGCCACCAGCCACCCCTCACTGCTCCTCTCACAGTGCTGAAATAAAGGGGCGGGAGCCAACACATCTGCAATAATTACTTTACTTGCTGCACCATGGCCCGTTGCAAACCAGCTCTGTAATGTATAATTTATAAAGTTATGCTGGCTGTAGTAAGACGTGCGCTTGCTGTTGGGCTATACTACGAAGGATGTGCTCTTACCCCATGCAGGGATGAACAGTTCCATTACCCTGCACGAGGGATGCGGGGCAGCCCGGGAACTGAATATATTTGCCATTAGCACATGCAGATAGTCCATGTGCCACTAGCACATGAAGAGATGCTCAGTTAGCATGGGCAGAGATGTGCTGCTGCATGTGTACAGAAGCTATGCCAATAACATGTGGAAAGGGAGTATGTGTTCTTACATATCACTTTTAGCCAAATTCCTTCAGTCTTTAAGCACTATGGTATAGGGGTGTCATGGTATTGGTTTTATGATGGTATGATAACCTTCTTGGCAAATGAAGGTATATCATGGTTATCGCGGTATAGTAGGTGGAGTTAACTAATCATAACAAATTTTCTTAAAGGTCATAAATTGTCAGCATTATGAAACTTGTCTCTGCACATTTTTAGCCGATCCTCCAGGAATCTAAGGCGGCTGCAGATTTGGTCTTTCATGGCGCTCAGTCGTTGATCGCCTTGAATCAAAGAGTACCTAGTGGAAGTGTTAAAATTCAAATGAGCAATGAGCCTGCTGATCAGACACAGGTCATGGCTTTGAAAATCAGCCTCGACCTGCATTATTTTGGAACCACAAGGCATGGGCATCGTGACCCCTCACTGCGATCAGTCATAAAAGTTTGTTTTGATGATGCTTTATCCCATTAAAGGGAGAAAAGTCACTCGTGATATCTGAAAGCCCATGTGATTGTGTTTCTTTTGTCAAAATGTCATAGCCAACGCACTCACCGAAAGGTTGCATATTGATCAAATAACTATAGCTTGTTTACCATCTGCCTGGTGTATTATAAAGGTCTGATTTTGGAGTCACCACTGACCATGTAATCCTAACAGGACAGCGTTCAGTGGGCGCTTTTGATTTCTTTCAATACATGTTCATGTACCTTAAAGATAGTGGCACAAAAACTTTTTGAAAATGAGTTAAAATGCATATCGGCAGAAATATGGCCCAGTCCTCCACCTCACCACAGCCCCATCATTACCATTTTCCCCAGTGAGTGCATTAGGACCCTTGTCATGCGAGTTGAGACAGAGGAATGCTATCATGGATGGTGTCACAAATCGAGGATAGACCTGAGAAATATCTCCCCACCCATTGCTCTGGATACTTCAAATTGAATGTAGAATCTGTCCTGCCTGCTTGAGTCCAGTACCATATGCAGAAGGCAGGTGAAGGATCAAGCGAAGAAACAACTCTAGTGCCAATGTGCGAAACTACAGGGAGGATAGTGGGGGGTGGGGCAGTTTATATACTAGCACAAAGCACCGATAGGCCCAGTGTTCATACAGTCTACAGAGCTAACGTTTGTTGTGGACATGCATCAGAAGGGCATCCAGGTCATTTCCCCCCCTTTTGAATTCTGGTACGTGTAGGTCAAATTGGTGTCAAAACTACGAATTGGCTGATCTTTAACCTACTACTGATCAGAGAAAGAGCAGTTACGGCATCAAAGCTGCATTTAGTAATGTGGTCTCCCTTTGCTTATGCTCTTGTCTGCCAAACAAGGCCCCCTTGGCAGATGCCACATTCCACAGTGCAAGATCCAGACTGTGCAGCAGTTGCGTACTGTAGCCTTTCCAAATCAGATTGAAAAGCTCACTTAATAGCTGTAGGCCCTAAAACGGTATACTGGTATAAACAAGTGACGGTTATTATAGTTCAATTAAGCTGTTCACGGTATCTATAACGGTATACCGTTTTACCTTTAGACCCCTACTGTAGTAAGTTATTATCCCATTTCGAATGGTACTTGATTTATTACAGCAAAACCGAGCAGAATGCCAGGGGTGCACTTTTGGGCATTGTGGTGGGGGCTAAGGACGTGTTAGTCAGGCTGAATAAGGAAAGGGGAGGGGGAAAATCGGGTACACATTTGGCCCCTGTACATTTTGTCCATTTCCAGTGCGTTCCAGAGTGTGAATGGTCATTCTTCATTATTGATTTTTTTTTTTAAAGAAAGAAGCGACACCTCTGCGGCACACCCATCAAGGCTGCTTCAGCACGCCACGTGATTGGAACTTGGGAAGTGCAGGTGGCCCTCCTGCCTGGTAGCTTGCAACCCTTACTTTGGATAATTTTGGATATATTGGCCTGTGCAGAAGGGAGCCCTGCCAGTCAGACTGGCAGATAGATGTGCCACTATAGCATGGGCAGAGGAGCTGCTGCGTTGGCGCTCGCAGAGAAGAAATGTCCCCTAGTACGTACTTGGTAAAGATGTGTCATTTGCACGTGCCAAGAGATGTGCCATTAGTATGGAACACAAGTGCAATTAACATGCAGAGCCGAGATATGCCGTTAACATGTGCAGAGACAGGGTGTGGAGTTTGCACATGCTAACTGCACATCCCATCGCTGGCCAGGATGTGCAGTTAGTACGTGCAGGGATGGGATGTGCAGTTAGCATTTGCAGAGAGGGTATGTACCAATAGCATGTGCGTAGTGAAGGCATGTTAGCATGCACATCTGTCCACATGCACGCTGTTAGCACGAATGTACAGAGCTGTCCCACTAGTATGTGCGCAGGGAAGATGCACCATTAGCAGACGAGAAGAGATGTTCCAATAGCGTGCGCAGAGAAGAGATTTGAGGTCGCTATGGGTAGAGATGTCCTGTCAACGTGTGCAAAAATCAGGCTGGCTAAACTGAACATGTTCTATCAATACGTGAAAACAATGTCTTCCATTAGCATATCCATAGCAATGTTCTGTCAGTATGTGCACGGTGTAAAGGTGCAATGTACACATGTAAATGACACATTTGCTCTTCAAGTGCTAATGGCACATCTCTGAAAATTCTGAAAGGTGATGTGCCTTTACCATGTGCACAGAGTACGTGTCGTACTCGTTAGTATGTGCCAAGAGGAGATGTGTAGCTAGCATGTTCAGGGAGGATATATGCCATTATCAAGTGGAGTGATGTGCTGTTACTATGTGCTCAGACGGGATGTCGTTTGCTTGTGGAGTGAAGGGCTCTGTGCAAGCCAGACAACTTTGTTCTACAACTTTTGGTCTACGGGTCTGATTTTACATATGCATTGGGTAGATGTGTTGGATACGTTGTCACTCTTGCAGAGGAGAACTCATTTTTACTCACTCGAAATTGCATTTACTTACATTTGAAAAATCATGCGTAAAATACTCCCACCTCAAAATCTTATCTGGAGCACTGTTAGTAGGTAAAGCCTTTCTTGTGGATGGCATGTTGACCAGTTGTGAAGCGAATCGTGATCCCCCAAAAAACTAGTCAAACCAGCACCAGTGTCCTAAGGCCTATCCCCTTCCTTTCCCCCTACACACCACCTATTCAGCTTCGGATCTGCCCATGTATTAAGGTCACAACCCAGTACCAACAATTCATCCGCCTCTTGCTTGATGTCCATCAGCCTCTGTAGAAACCTCACTTTGACCCAGGTTGGGGGCATATATCATAGCAAAAGAAAACCTTGTACCCGAGACCATTCGTACCCTATCCTTGTGCCACCTCCAAATCTTCACCTCCCTATTCACTGCTTATGCATGAGGATTCCCACTCCCCCAGACCCCCCTGCCTTTCACTTCGTCAGATGCCCAATAGGCATGTCCCACGAGACCAGAGGGGTTCTGTATCCCCCCCAACCACCAATCTCTTCTCTTGTAGGTACAAAATATCAAGATCTCTTGTCTGAAATTCCCTAGCCTCCAAAGGTCTTTCTCGGGGAATTGAGTCCTTTCACATTTAAGCTACTTATTTGCAAACAATCTGCCCATCCCACCTGGTTCTCGTCCCACTCCGCCATTCATTCAATTGGCAGACCTCTTCAGTTGGAGATTTCTTAGCAACCGTGATAACATATCTGTACAACTCCCCATAAAAAAACCTCACCAGTTCCCTCACGCTTCCCCACTACCCCAACGAGGTTCACCAACCCTAACCTCCTCCAACTTAAGATTCCCATTGAGAAAAAAGACAATGGGACAACAGGGTATTCCCTTCACCTAGCGATTGCGCCCACCCCTCCAATGCTAAAACTTCATGCCTACTTCAGACAGCTCAGCAACCGGCCACATTTTCTTTGAGTTCGCTCCTCTCAGAGGACCGCGTCCTCATTTCGCCGGCAAAGGAGTGTTCACTCATCTATACTTTCGGCCTCTTAGCACACTACTTTGCTGCATCAGTCCGCACAGCGCCTCCCATTTCACTCCCTCCGCTTCCACCTTGACCTTTATCCCTTTACAAAAGGTGTCGAAGAATCTCTTCCGCCTCTGATTCTATTGTGACTCTATACTCCTACGTCCCGTCCCCTTTCCTCCATACTTATAGGGCATTCCTCCGTCCTGTGGGATGGGACTGCAGCACTTTGTAAAAGCATCAATTTTGCAAACATTTTATTCCTTCCTCTTTCTACGCGGGGTACTGCACGCGGCTGTAACCCCGTCCCTCTTAACTCCGCCCCGTGCATTGTCCATCAGTAATTTTCTCCGCCTGTTCCAGACTGGACGCACTTAGCATCTGTGGAAATTTTCTTTATTTCCTCCACTCTGGCTCTCACTAGCGTTCGCCTGATAGTCTGTCTATACCTTTTCAGCTAGACTTCACAAATTGTTCTTCCTTTCAGCAACGCTTCGCTAGGGCGGATCCCCCTCCTCTGTTTAGAGTGTCTGGGTCCCGATCACCACTGGGACTCGTGTTTTTATTGCGATTCACTTTCGGTCCGGGCACTTCAACGTTGGTTAGAGCGGTGGGAGGTGTTTCAGCACGCTCCTCCTATGCATTTTCAATCCTTCGACGAAAAGAAGAAACGCCCGGTAAGTTCGTTACTTTTTAGGGCACCACGGCAGGGGGGGGGGGGCTCCTTCCCGGTCTGGGAGGAGCGTCAACAGCTCTGTTACCGGGGCTTGCTCTGAGGTGCCCTCTGGGCCTAAAAAGTGTACTGGAGTTTTCTTTGAGGGTCTCCGTAAGGGGCCTGTGGACACCGGAGTACAATCCTGTGGGTGCTGTTTGAAGACCTAGTTCTACCTTGTCGCGGGGTACTGGAGCGAGCTCCGAGGCCTCCCTAATTGGAGCTTCCCTCAAAAGTACCTGGGTGCGCTCCGAGGCCTTGGTCGGGTTGGTTGATACCGAACGGAAGTTCGAGGCTCGCTGTAAAGAGGCTTCTACCGGGCTTGTGTCCGAGGTCCCTCATTTAGAGGCTAAGGTGACTAACAGTTCTGAGAGGCCTGTTAAAGCCTTGTCGGTGAACGGTGTTCCTCACCGTTCCCGCTCTTGCGGTGACTCCAGTACTGTTGTTGGGGGCAAGAAGTGAGGTTTTGAACCATTATTCCTTTTACCGGCCGTGCCGAGGCCCTTCCTGAGGAGGCTAGTTTGGCTATTGGCATGTTGCAGAAACATCCCAGTCTGCACAGTACCGGCTCGGCCGAGGTTCCTTTTGTAAAGGCTAAAATGAAGACCCCTGATCCACCTGTGGGGATCCCTGCCTCACTTCCACACATGTCGCAGTTCTCCTCAGGTGCCGACAAAATGGCAGTCGTTCCTGCCAAGACCACGGCGGCCATTTTTGATGCATCACTTACAATTACGCCATCAGCCTCAGGTGTAGGGATTGGTTCCGTAGGTGAACATCGGTTTCCTTGTGCACATCGGTTTCCTTGTGCACATCCGTTTTGTCTAGTTTGACTGGAACGCCCAGATGCCCCTTCCGCACAATGTTTCGCTGCCTGTGGGTTCGGCACCCTTGATTTTTTTTTATGGACCCTTCTGGGGATGGGCCGCCTTGGCAACCCTCTCCCCTACGTCCCTGGAATTATCCTCCTCATGAGAGGCCTCCTCCGGCTGCCCCAAAGCTGTTGTCGGAGGATGCCTTTTTCGGCAAGTTTGAAGTACTTATGCGTTCCGTCCCCATGAGGGAGTATTTCAAGGGTCTGTTTAGGGAGATATGCCCATCTGCGCCGGCGGTTCCACCTGCGCCTCCAGTGGTTCCACCGGCGCCTCCTTTGCCTGTGTGGCCCCCCCTACCCTTCCGCCGTTGTCCCCAGTGGACAAGGTGGTTGTGGCGCCTGATGTGATTCAGCAAGACCCTGACCTGTCGGATGACACGCAGGGCGCTCAGGACAGCGAAGACCAGCCCCGCTCTTTTATACTCTTTTATAGCCTTTCATGACCGTGTAGTGGACATGTCTGTTGGATGTCCCAGTACTAGAGGCACCCGCTCGGCAGGAGGGTGTGCTTTCGGGGGCGTTCACCTTGTCTCCTTAGAAAATTGACGCGCGTTACAGGCTGCATTCTTGGAAGAGGTTGCCTTGGCATCTTGTCTGCCCCCCTCTTCCACGGTGGTGGCTGCGGCCACCTTGCAGTCCAGGCCTGCAGCATCCTCTTCTACGACGGCTACTCAGGTCCTGGGGAAAGAGGACCAGCTGCTCGATTCCCTTGGGAGAAAGATTTTTGCTAACTCGGCCCTGCAGCTACAGCAGGGTAACGCAGAACTGATGATGGCGGGGGCGAATATGAAGATGTGGAAAGGTTTGTCGGAGTTCATTCCTGTCGAGAAACTGGAGGCCTTTAAGGCGGGACTGTTGGATGCCAGGGTCCTAGCCCAGGATCTGCTGGAGGCCCCGGCTCATCACGTTGACACTTCGGCCCGGGGCCTTATGCTTGGAGTTGATACCTCTCGGCAGGCTTGGCTACACGCCACCAAGTTCTCCAAGGAGGTGCAGGACAAGGTTTTGGACCTGCCGTTTAACAGCAAGAAGCTTTTTCATTCTTCAACAGATGTGGAGCTGACCAAAACTAAGGATAGCACCCAGCCCGCCAAGTCCTTGTCTGTCCTGGTGAAACTGCCTTTAAGGACACAGACCGTTGTCACGCCTGGCCCTCCTCTGGTTGCAGGGGGTTTTTCGATCGCAAATCCCGCTGAGCGGACACCCCTTTGGGAAATTCCCGCCGGAGGCAGCAACGGACTGTTTTTCTCCCGCTCCTCAGCCTCCTCCTGAGGTTCAAGTGGTAACACCACCAAAAAACCTGCCAAATGAGGGTTCTCCGTGCTCGTACGAGACAAAGTTAGAAGGATGCATTGCGTCTCATTGGGAGGCGTGGCAGACCATCACCGACGACCGGTGGGTCTTGTCAGTTGCTCGGGCGGGCTTCTGCTTACCCTTACCCACTACCCCACCCGTCTACCATCCTTTCCAGCAGTCGGGGTTGCCCTCCCTCAGAGCCGTAATTTAGAAGTTGCTGGTCCTCAGAGTAGTGGAACCCGTTCCCCTAGGGGAGCGAGGGGAGGGATTCTACTCCCGGCTGCTTACGGTGCCCAAACCCAACCAGGCTGGCCTGTGCACCATCCTAGACATTTCCTAGTTCAATCTTTTCCTACCCCAAGAGAAATTCAAGATCAGGCCTGGCCAGCTAAAGTCCTCTTTGCAGATGGGCGATTGGCTCAGGGTGGTGGACCTTCGGGATTCGTACATGCACATACTGATTTGGAATCCACACAGGAGATAGCTCCGTTTCTCTGTGTGAGAGGAGCATTTCCAGTTCCGAGTGCTTCCTTTTGGCTTTAGCTCGGCACTGCGGGTCTTTACAAAGATGGTCGGTGATTGCAGCTTATCTTCACCTGCATGGTATCCAGGTGTATCCGTATTTAGACGATTGGTTCTTACACAGCCCTTGCCCGCTGAAAGCCATGTCCAATCTTCAGTCTCTCCGCCCGCTCCTGTTCCATCTCGGGCTGTCGGTTAACTGGTGGAAATCTTCCATGACTGTCTCACAGGGCTTGATTTTCCTGTGTTTTCACTGGAGCATGATCGACTGCAGAGTTTGCCTGACTGGGTTACAGAATGGCGGATCTGTTGGCCGCGTGTCAGATGTTTTTGCAGTCGGAGAGCATGTCTGCCTGGTGGTCCCAGAGGCTTCTGGGCCTCATGGCCTTGTGTGTTTTGCCTCTACCGCTCGCTTGTCTCAAGATGAGGCGGACTCGGATGGCTCTTCGGAGTTCTTGGCGTCAGGCTGTGGATCCGGACTCCAAGTTGATATTGATTCCGGCTTCCATGAGAGCGGACCTGGAGTGGTGGTCGTCTCTCAGCAACCTGTCAGTGGGTGCAGGTTTTCAGGACCCAGCCCTGATGGTAACGGTCACGACGGACTCCTCCCTTCTGGGGTGGGGTGCGACATTGGATCTTCAGGTCTTGGACCTTTGGTCACCTCAGGACAAGTTACTTCACATAAATCATCTGGAGCTTCTGGCGATTTTCCTAACCCTCAAGGCGTTCAGACCGGTCATTGCCAACAAAGTGGTCCGTATCGACACGGACAATGTGGTGTCAATGTATTACATCAAGCAAGGGGGCACCAAGTCTCCCCCTCTTGTGGACCTGCCTATCGAGATTTGGGAGTGGGCGGCTCGTCATGGTATCTGGCTGGTAGCAGTACACATCCCGGGCCAGCTGAATGTTACGGCAGACGCCCTCAGACGGCGGACAATGGTCAGCTATGAATTGGAACTGAAGGCGGAGATCCTCTCATGGATTTTCCTGCGTTGGGGCACTCTGGAGGTGGACCTCTTTGCAACGTTGGCAAACGAGAAACTTCCTCTGTATGCCTCCAGAAATTGTCTGGGAACCACCTCTCTGGGGGATGCTCTCGAGAGTCCTTGGCACAAAATGAGGGCCTATGCTTTCCCGCCTTTGCTTCTGATTCATTGGACGATTTGCAAGCTGAAGAACATGGTGAACTGTTAGCTTCTGCTCATAGCCCCGTGGTGGCCAGCCTGGTTCTGGTTCTCTGAAATTCAACACCTGTGGGTGTGTGCACCGATCTGCTTCACCGAGGGGGGAGGTGGATCGGGGAGAAATCAACAGCTGTGGCCCCCCCTCCCCACAATCGTTCAGCTTGACGGCATGGTACCGGAGTTCTGGTCTTTAGAACATCTCAACCTGTCTTCTGAGAACATGCGCATTATCCAGGCAGGTCTCAGTATAGAAGCAAATGGCTTAGGTTCCGTCATTGGTGCTTAGACAAGCAGCTGGACCCAAGGGAGGCTATGATTGACACTGTGCTGTCCTTCGTATCCCACCTAGCAGAGTTGGGCATGCACGTTCTGTCATGCAGAACTTCTCTTTTGGCGGTAGCTGTCTACCTATCCACGGACCAATGCTCTTATTCGAGGGGATTGGGTCCTCCGACGTATTCCATATCTATGACAGTAATCACCACAGCTGTGCTGCTTCGGAAACTTTTTCGGCGTCTGCGTCCTGCGTCGATGACGTCGATGCGCCGCCGTCGAGGACCTCCTCCGACGTCCGACGTCATCCGATGTGATAAGTAGGACGCACGACGCCAGTAGCCTCAGTTCCGTTTTTTCCGCGAACGTGTTGCTTCGTGTTTCTCGGTTCTAGCCTCGACTCTTTGGAGTTCTGTTCTTTCTGGTTCTTCGAGCCTGTTCGTTTGTGAATATTCCTTCGCAGCGATGTCTTCCACTTCGTCTTCAACCCCGCGTCCGGGCTTCAAGAAGTGCGGGGTGTGTGGGTCCAAGATGTCGGTGACTGACTCGCACGACGCCTGCCTCTGGTGCCTCGGGGAGGCCCACGACACGGATGACTGTGTCGACTGCCTGTCGCTCACTTCCAAGGCCTTACGCGAACGTAAGAAGAAATTGTCGGTAGGTCGGGTGTCCAAGCCCCGGAAGTCGAAGTCGGCGGGGCTTTCGACGGATGATTCGAGGGGTGACTCTCCGCGTCATCGTCGGAGGTCTCGTTGGTCTTCTTCTAGGAGTCGGTCTCGCCACTCCTCTGCCTCTTCGAGGCGTTCTCGGAAGCGCCGTCACCGGTCGCCTTCCAGGTCCTCTTCCGAGGACTCTGCCCGGCACGTCGGTTATCCCACCAGCCGTGCGACGCCGGAGGAATGGGCTTCCTTCGGGAAGAAAATGTTGGCGATTCTTGAGTCGCAGGGTACTCAACCGTCCGCGCCCCCGAGTGGGGTCGGCCGCGTGAGGTCGAGAGACGCCGCTCGCAAGAGTGGTCGGCACGAGTCACGGGAGAGGTCCCGTTCGGACAAGGTGGCTCGTTCTCGCCGTACCCGTTCCAGGTCCCGGTCCTCGACGCGATCGAGACCGTGTGCACCTGTGATGTCTTCGAGGAAGACATCGACGTCTGAGGCGTCGAGGGCGTCGACAGGCTTTCTCGAGGCTCCGGCTCCGAGGAAGTCGTCGAAGCCGTCGACGTTCAGGTCGTCGAGGGACACGCTCGGGGCTCCGGCTTCGAGGGCTGTGTCGACGCCGCCGATATTGGAGGCGCTGCATCTGACGTCGACGCCGATTTCCTCGACGCCGATCCTCTCGGCGCCGTTGCCGGTTTTCTCGACGGCGGCGCCGATTCGCTCGACGCCATCGACGCCTTTCGTGTCGGAGGTGCCCCGTGTCTCGGGTGTACCCCCTAGGAAGGCTCTGGCTAAGAGCAGGCACTCTCAGGTGCCTTTCCACCACTTGGATGATATTTCGGAGGCGGATGAGGATTCGGTTGGCCTGGTTCCTGATCGGGTGCCGGATGACATTGTCTCGGGCCATAGTCAATTTGACGATTTGAGGCAGTCGCTGCATGATGCTAGTGGTCTGGACACCTCTCCGGAGGTGGAATTTGGTCGGCCTGAGCCTGGCTCCCATGCCGATTCCTCATACCGGCGCCTTATGGCTAGGGTGTCTGAGTATCTGGGATGGTCTGCTCCCCCAGGGGAGTTTGTGCAGGATGATCTGACGGACATCCTTGATGTTGGTCCCCCATCTGACCCGGTACTGCCATTCCATATGGCTTTACAGCGTAGGGTGGCGGCGGCTTGGACTGCTCCGGAGAGTCTCCCGGCAGTGGGCAGATCCTTGTCGCGGAAATACCGTCCAGCCAGTGGCGACCCCTGCTACTTGACCAGGCACCCCACTCCGGAAAGTTTGGTGGTGCAGGCGGCCACGGCCCCGGCAAAGCAGGCGTCGTACCCTACCATCCCTCCTGATAGGGACGACAAACGTTTTGATGGCTGGGCGAAGGTGTTTTCTTCTGGTGGTATGGCGCTTCAGGCGGCCAACTCCATTTGTGCCTTGTCACGTTTCACGCACACTCTGTGGAACTGTGTTGCGTTAGCGGCTGAACATATTCCCGAAGGGGACGAACGGGATGGTTTCCTTGCTTTGGTCCAGGATGGTAAGGATGCCATGTGTGAGTCCGTTCAGTCGGGTTTGGACTTAGCTGAATGCGTCAGTAGGTCCATGGCGGCGAGCACCGTGATACGCAGGTTTGCGTGGTTGCGGAAGTCGGGGTTTGCTCCTGATGTGCAGTCCCGGCTCCTCAACATGCCCTTTGATGGTGAACATCTTTTTGGCAGCAAGGCTGACGAGAGCCTTGAGAGGTTGCAGACCTCAAAAGCGGCAGCGAAGTCGTTGGGCGCTGCAGTTCGCCAACCTCCGCCTTTTCGTCCTAGGGGACAGCAGTGGAGGGGTGGCTCCTTTCGCTATTACTCGTCCTTTGGTAGAGCGAGAGGAGCTGGCAGTCAAAGGGGCCAACGCAGGGGTGCCAGAGGTGGACGACAGGGTACCCGTGGTGCCAAGGCCGCTCGGGCAGTTGCCTCTTTGCCCTCAGGTAACGCCGCAGCCGCTCCTACTCAGTCATGAGGCCTTGTCCCATGGTTCGCCGGTTGGGGGAAGGCTGGCGCAGCATCTTGTAGAGTGGCGTGCCATTACTTCGGATGTGTGGGTTCTGGAGATCATAACCCACGGCTACTGTCTTCGCTTTCGGCACAGGCATCGCGACAATCCACCGGGGAACCTCTCTTTGAAGTGTCCGGATCCGCTCCTTGCGCAGGAAATTCAAGCCCTGCTGGAGAAGGGCGCCATAGAACTGGTGCCTGTAGCGGAGAGGAACAAGGGATGGTATTCCCCTTATTTTTTGATTTCCAAGAAAGACGGGGGATTGAGACCCATCATGGACTTGCGCGGTTTGAACAAACTCCTCAGGAAGGACAAGTTCAAGATGGTTACTCTCTCTCAAGTCCTCCAGGCCCTTCAGCTTCAGGACTGGTTGGTGTCACTCGACCTCAAGGATGCTTACTTCCATGTGCCGATCCATCCCAAGCACAAGAAGTACCTGAGGTTCGCGGTTGGCGACTCGCACTTTCAGTTTCGGGTCCTGCCGTTCGGTTTGACCTCCGCCCCGAGGGTTTTCACCAAGCTCATGGTGGTGGTGGCAGCGCATCTCAGGCAAGGGGGGATTCACGTCTACCCCTACCTGGACGATTGGTTGATCAGGGGGAGCTCTCCCGAGCAGGTCCTGGATCATTGTCCGTCGCCTGCCACTCCCTTCACAGGCTGGGCTTCTCCCTCAATTTAAAGAAGTCCCATTTGACGCCAACGCAGAGGCTCCAGTACATCGGAGCAGTGCTCGACACTTCCCTGGGGCAGTGTTTTCCTCCCCAGGTGAGGGCTCTTCACATTCAGCAGATGGTGCGCAAGTTTCAGCATGCCCAGACGCTCCCAGCGTTCGAGTTCTTGAGGTTGCTCGGCCTCATGGCATCCTGCATTCTTCTGGTGCCAGAGGCTCGCCTGCGAATGAGATCTTTGCAGTGGGCACTCAAGATGCAATGGTCCAGTCCTCCGGCAGGATGTCGGACCCGATTCAGGTGCCGCCCTCGGTCGCCCGGGACCTTCTGTGGTGGGCCGTCGAAGGCAACTTGATGAAGGGGGCTCCGTTTTGGCTTCCCTGGCCGGAGGTGACGATCGTGTCGGATGCATCCCTCACGGGATGGGGAGCTCATGCCAACGGGCTGACAGTCAGCGGTCGTTGGTCTCCGTCGGAGTCCAGACTCCATATCAATCTGTTGGAGCTGAGGGCCGTCAGGCTAGCCCTGAGGGCTTTTCTGCCAACTGTGCGAGGGAAGAATGTCCTGATCCTGACGGACAACACAGTGGCCATGCACTACCTCAACAAAAAGGGGGGGGCAGGGTCACTTCCTCTGTGCAGGGAGGCGATGCAGCTCGAGTTCTGGGCCATCCAGCAGGAAGTTTCGATCTCGGCAGTTCATCTGGCCGGAGTCGAGAACGTGACGGCGGACGCTCTGAGCAGGCAGAGCACGATCTCTCACGAGTGGGAGTTGGCTCAGGAGATTCTCCTGGAGATCTTCGCCCTTTGGGGGACCCCTCAAGTGGATCTCTTTGCCTCCAGTGTCAACCGGAAGTGCGAAAGGTTTTGCTCGCGGGAATTTCCTCCAAAAGGAGCCTTAGGAGACGCGTTCGTGGTGGAGTGGTCGTTCCCGCTGCTGTACGCGTTTCCTCCAGTCCCCGTCATCCCGCAAGTGCTGCGGAGGTTACGGAAGTTCGGTTCCCGGATGATCCTCATTGCTCCGGCGTGGGCTCGGAGGACGTGGTACCCGGACCTTCTCGACTTGTCCATCTGCCCTCCACGTCGTCTTCCCTACCGAGACGATCTGCTCTCACGGGAGGGGGGTCAGGTTCTCCATCCAGAGGTCGGATCCCTCAACCTTCACGCTTGGCTTCTGAAAGGTTGAGGTATAAGGATTGGGACCTCCCTGAAGACGTGATGGAGGTGTTGCTTTCGGCCCGAAGGCCCGCAACTAAGTCTCTGTACCGTTGCCGTTGGCGTAAGTTCTGCGACTGGTGCAGAGTTCAGAATGTGGATCCTTTTGCATGTGACATCCCCATGGTTCTGTCCTTTTTGCTTTCTTTGGCCCGCAGGGGCTTGCAAGTGGGTACCGTTAAGGGTTACCTGGCGGCGCTGTCCATCTTTAAGCGCTCATCTGAAGAATGTTCTTACTTTAAAATCCCTTTAATTTCACAGTTTCTGAAAGGGCTCACTAATGTGTTCCCTCCGTCGCCTTTCCTGGTGCCCGGTTGGGATTTGAACCTTGTTCTTAGGTTTCTTATGGGTGCTCCGTTTGAGCCGTTACATTCTTGCCCTTTGAGGCTGTTGACTTTGAAAACTGTGTTTTTAGTTGCGGTTACTTCCGCTCGCAGAGTGAGTGAGTTACAGGCACTTTCTGTTAAGCCACCCTTCACTGTATTTCACAAGGACAGGGTTGTCCTTCGAGTTCGTCCTTCTTTTCTTCCAAAGGTAGTGACGGAATTTCATTTGGCCCAGAAGATTGTTCTTCCGGCATTCTATCCTCCTCCGCATCCTGGTAAGGAAGAGGAGAGGCTCCATAGGCTTGATCCTAGGAGAGCTTTGAGCTTTTATGTTTCTCGCATGTCCCGGGTCAGAGTGGACGATCAACTCTTTATTGGTTACGCTGGTAAGCGCTTGGGGCAAGCTGTGACGAAACAGACTTTGTCCCGCTGGATTATTTTGGCCATCTCGGAGTGTTACCGCTTGGCGGGCAAGGACCCTCCGGCTCGCTTGCGGGCCCATTCTACCAGGGGCTTGGCTGCATCTACTGCCCTGCAGAGGGGTGTTCCTATTCGCAACATCTGTGATGCTGCCACCTGGGCTTCAGTGCATACATTTGTGCGGCATTATTCCCTCGATTCCATCAGAGGGCAGGATCTGGCCTTTGGCAAGGCGGTCCTTTGCTCTGCTATTTGATTGGCTATTCTAAATTTTGTTTCTAAATTCTTTCCCTCCTCCTTGATTTGGTACTGCTTTGGGAGTCTGTCATAGATATGGGATACGTCGGAGGACCCAATCCCCTCGAACAAGTTACTTTCTTACCTGGTAACGTTCTTTCGATGGGATGGTCCGAAGACGTATTCCATATCGCTCCCGCCCTGCCTTCCCCGCTGCAGAATTTCTGTTGCGTTTGCAGCTTACGTTCCGCAAGGCTTTGTGTCGGACTGGCAGTTGACTATTGTCACACGTTCTGGGGGAAAAAACTACAACTGAGGCTACTGGCGTCGTGCGTCCTACTTATCACATCGGATGACGTCGGACGTCGGAGGAGGTCCTCGACGGCGGCGCATCGACGTCATCGACGCAGGACGCAGACGCCGAAAAAGTTTCCGAAGCAGCACAGCTGTGGTGATTACTGTCATAGATATGGAATACGTCGTCGGACCATCCCATCGAAAGAACGTTACCAGGTAAGAAAGTAACTTGTTCTTCTGTCTAATCCAGTGATTAGGAGACTTTTCGCGGGTTTGACACTCCTTTATCCCCCGGTTTGCAAACCGCACCCGACGTGGGATCTGAATGTGGTCCTTACGGTGTTGCGCCATAAACTGTTGGAACCAATGGCCACCTTGGACCTTAAGCACCTTTCGTGGAAGCTGTCTCTTTTGGTTGCTGTTACTTCAGCAAGGCGTGTGAGTGAGCTCAAAGCTTTGTCTGTGGAGCATCCCTTGTTGGTTTTCCACAAGGATAAGGTGGTCCTACGGACAAATCCTTCTTTCCTGCCAAAGGTGGTTTCAGATTTCCATCTGAATCAGTCAATCTCCCTGCCGGTCTTCTTTCCGAACACTGCTTCAGAAGCGGAAAAGGTTCTGCATTGTTTGGATGTTAGAAGGGCTCTGAAGTTCTTTCCAGACAGAACATTGGAATTTAGGAGCTCTTAACTATTCGTAACCTTTGGTAATTCACAAGCTAGACAGGCCTCTAAGGTGACTATCTCCAGATGGATCGCTGCGTGCATTACGGAGTCTTACACTGTTCAAGGGTTGCAGCACTGTCCAATGGTTGCAGCCTCCTAAAGGTATTCATGCACACCTGGTGCGGGGAAAGGCAGCTGCAGTTGCCTTTCAGAAGTATGTCCCCTGGGAGACCATCGCAAAAGCGGCTACATGGGCCTACCCATCGGCTTTTTGTAAACATTGTCTTGACCTGAGCTCCAGATCTGATGCTCAGTTTGGCCAGGCTGCGCTGAAGAACCTGTTTCAATAAGGGGTTTTCCATCCACGCATAGTTCCTGTAAGGAGTGCTTGGGAATCTCCCATAAGTATGGAGGAAATGGGACGTAGGAGTATAACCAAGTTACTCATCGTAGTGACCACGTTACTCCGAGTCCATAGTCCCCTTTCCTCCATATGCCCGCCGTCCCCTCTAATAAGGTTCCTCTTATTGCTTAAAGGTCTCTGACCTGGCGATAGAAAAGGACTGATGGGCGATGGCCGGGGCGGAACTAAGATGGGCGGGGAATTATGGCTGCGTGCAGTACCGCGCATAGAAAGAGGAGGGACTAACATTGTAGCAAAATATTGATGCTTTTACAAAGTGCTCCGGTCCCGTCCCACAGGATGGAGGAATGTCCCTTAAGTATGGAGGAAAGGGGACTAGGAGTAAGGTGGTCACTACGGTGAGTAACGTGGTTATTCTACACCTCCAATTTCAAATGACAGGGCAAAAGGGAAGCCCATCTATATCGCACATCCCTTGTTTTCAGCCAGGCGGTGAGGGGATTAGAAGCACTCCTTTTTGCCAATGTGAACTTTGAAAGGTCCTAATAGATCTGTATAGTGTCCCCCTCAAACTGGAAAGCGTGCTGCCGCTTTGCTCTCTCCAATAGTGCAGTTTTGTCGGTTTAGCAGAGGAATTTAACCACTAATGACCTCGGCCCACTCCCTCTATTCATACCTCCCATGGTGCGTCCTTTCGATCACCACTTACTTTCGACCTTCTGCCAACAGGGAGTTAACCAAAACTTCCACTTTTCCCTTAACTTCAGTCACGGTTTCCGCTTTAGTCTCCTTAAATATTTCTCTTGTTTTCTGTTCTCAAGGTCATCCACTTTAAGCTGTACATCTTCCTCTCTGATCTCCAAATCAGTCGACCATCGAATTTCATTCCGAAAATATCTGCGCTAAGGTTTGTGTCTATACCTTAAAGCCGGTCTTCAATTCCTTCTACCCTGCCTTTCAGATCAATCACAGATGCCTGCAGTTCACCTCTCAGCGCCTTGATTTCCTGAAGGGTGCTCATGATGGCTTGCATGGACATTGATTGCACGTCCAATTATCAAAGCTGCAACCCCTGGCACTGGTTCCATGTCGCCTCCACTCCTATAGCAATGTAGACGTGCTCATCAGCTATCCCTCCGCAAATACCTCCCCTTTCGAGCTCTTCTCTCCTCTACCTCTAACTCCCTCGGGGTCAGTCGTTTTTCAAAGAGACGAGCTGGGGGTAGATCTGTCTTTGGCTCGGGCCTCCTTCTGGAACAACCTCCCTGCCACTCTAAAACATGAGGAGAACCGTCTCCGGAAGCACCTCAAGACCTTACTCCTTTTCATCTGCCTTTGCTCCACCTATCCCTAGCTGATCTGTTCTCGCTTGGCACCATGCAACTGGCCACCCTCTGTCGTACGGGCTCAGGTACCTGCTCACCCTGCCACCCTCCTGCACTGCCTCCGGGCCACCCCTTGCACTGGGGTCTGTATCTGTACCCATAGAGCCCCCCTTTTTCTTCCTGCACTTATCAGACCTATCGTGTCTGCTGCCTTAAACTTAGCACTTGCTGGCTGCACTACCACTGTTTGTTGCATTTATTATTCATCTTTCTCCTCTGGTTCACATTTTCCACTTCTCCCCCCTTCCATGCACTTTCCCCTCCCCCTCTCCCATGCACTTGCTCGTTCTCAATGTCACTGGGCCTAGTACGGTCACTGTTTTGTTCTCCCCTGTTCCCCTCCCCTGCCGCGTTCTGAAACACTTGTGTACTAGCGCAATAGAAATAAAATATCAATATTTTGTTGTTATGCAGACTCCAAATCCAGCTTTTCTGACCACAGTTTACACTTTGCAGCGTCAGCACAAGGTGTGGGTATGCCAGCCCCCCCGATATGTCACAATATGTTGGGCATTTCCACAATATCGTCTCCTCTAACACCCCCAAATGCAGGTTGAAATGCCATCACTGTTGTCCTAGTTTTATTCCGCGTTAGATCGGTGCTTTATCCTCTGGTCCATGGGGTGGAGGAGGCTTAGTTCTACATATGGGCAGAGCCTCTACTTGCTCACCTTCAAGAGCCTGTTCCCAGGGCACCTCTGTTAGTTTCCTCCCTCCATTACAAGTGCCCCACCAACAAGAGCAAGGTAAGTACTTATATGTCCCAGCTCCCCGCTTCACCCTGCTACTACACCGCACTGAGTCAGCCAGATAGACTGCAATCGGCCTCTACAACGATGGTTCGTTCCTCAGCCCACCGCGTCCTGTCATCTCTCCGACTGCTTCTCCACCCGTCAGCCCAAGGCGCTGGCAGGCTGATCCAGCGCTAATCTCTCTGGGACACTGGAACACTGTTCTTTTGCCCGGCTACACTCGCCAGCAGCGTGGAGCACAGCGGGGTCCGTCGGTTTGATCTGTGGCTGTCAATCGCTCCACCAATAGCACCCGCGCTAGTTTCCTGGGTTGCTTCACCAATCCTCACAGCAAATGCCCAGGTCTAGGCACGGAAGATTCAAACTTACATTAGTAGCCTTGTTTTGAGTGGATTGTGTCCTCCCAACATATTCCTCATCTTAGATGTATTCCATCCTGCTTTGCTGCTTCGGAAAATAATTTTGGCAGATGGCGCTGTTGCGTCGATTGTCCCTTGAAGGCCTCCGTCGAGGGTGATTATCGGGTGTACAAGTAGCACGCACGGCGCCCATTGGCCTCAGTTCTGGTTTTCCGCGGTGCATGTTGCTGCAGAGATTCGGCGCGCCTTGATTTCTGTGATAAAGTGAATAATACTGATGTATATATCGATAAGTCCTCGTCATCGACGCCGACTACGACACTGCGATCAGGTTTCAAAAAGTGCAAATCTTGCGGTTCGAAAAAGTCTATCACGGACCCGCACCAAGAATGTCTGTGGTGTCTCGGGGAAGGCCACGACATGGAGGCCTGTACGAAATGTCTGGCAATGTCGAGGGAAGAACTTGCGAGAGAGGAAGGGAAAGCTACAGGTAGGCTGTAAATCCGACCAGAAAGCCTCTAGCGTCGAGGTCCCGTGAGAAGGCTCCTCGACGCGAAAGGCATCGACCCACGTCCCGAAGCGATTCCCATCGCTCGTCAACTTCGACGAAAAAAATCGAAGAAAAGATGCCACAGGTCCCCCTCCACCTCGTCCTCGGACGAATCCCTAAAAAGGATGGAATGCCCCACAAAACGTTCTTCCTCTGAAGAGTGGGAAGCATTCAGAGTTAAAGTGATGGAGGTGTTCGAGAAAGCGAAGCCTCGGTCCATGCCTTCTTCGGAAGCCGGCCGGGAGAGTCATCGCTCCGACATTCGCGCGCCCCTGAGCCAAGGTGATCGAAGAAGGAAGGATCGAGAACCTTCCAGGACGGCGAGCGAAAAAGACCGTTCGAGTCGACCGCTCAAGGGCACCAATGCCGTCCAAAACCCAACACACCTCAAAGGGCAAATCTTCGAAGAGCGCCTGGACGCCCTCGAAGCAGTCTGTCGACCACTATTTCGTCAGCGCCATCGACGCCTTTGTCGACCCCGAATCCCCCAGCGCCAAAGGTTCCAAAGGCTCCAGTTCAGCCAACTCAACCAGAAAAAGGAAAGAAGGCTGCAACGCCTATAATGCCTTCAGGGTCCACTAACATACCTCTCCCACCTCTCCCAGAAAAGGTTTTTAAACCTTCAATTTTTGAAAAACAGGGATCTGATGTGGAGAATGTACCCTTTGGACTGGAATATGGTACGCCAAATGTCCCAGAATGCCTGATTTCTGAAGAAAGCAGGATGAGGGACCTGGTGGAATTCTTACATAATGCAAGTGGCATTGATGCAGCGCCTGATACAGATTTTGGCAGGCCAGAACCAGGGGAGCATGCCAGTCCCTCATACCGCCAACTTATGACAAAAGTGGTAGATTATTTAGGATGGGCTAGGCCACCAACGCAATTCATCCAGGATGATTTGACCAACATATTGGACCATGGTCCCACCGAAGATCCAATCCTCCCCTTCCATGTAGCCTTGCAAAATAGGGTGGCCAAAAATTGGGAGACTCCGATTCTATTCCTCCAGTGAATAAATCCCTTCAAAATACCACCCTGCTAGTAGCGACCCCGGCTATCTGTCCCAACATCCCACTGCCTGGCTGCCTGTATGAGAGTCTGGTCATACAGGCAGCCACAGCTTCAAACAAACTTGCGTACCCTCCTATCCCTCTAGACTGGGACAACAAGCGTGTGGATGACTGGGCATGCAAGGTATTTTCTGATCGTTAGTCCTGATTGCTATGGCCCAAGGTTCCATCACCAGGGCGTATATGAGGAGACAATGGGCATCCCTGTCATGTGCCTCTCTCTAAAGGAAAGGACTCTGACTCTCCTCCATTGACCACCACTTTAGCGGAAGGGTGGGAGTAAAGGGCCGTCATCCATCCCCGCCACCTGGGTCCCATCCCCAAGATAGAACCCCCTCCATGAAGGCCCAGCTCACCCTGTCAAACGCCTTCTCCGTGTCTAGAGACAGGAGAAGGGCACCGTCGGATTTCACTCCATTTGAGCTCAGTATGTGCAGGGTTTTGCACATGCTATCTGCTCCTGGTCTATTTACTACAAAGCCAACCTGATAGGGATGGATCAGTCGGGGGAGACAATTTTCTAGACGTGTTGCCAGGATCCTGGTGAAGATCTTGGCATTTGTGTTCAGGAGCGAGATGGGCCTATATGAGCCACACTCAGCCGGGTCTCTCCCAGGCTTAGGGATAACTGTGATTATGGCCTGCAGGAATGTCGGTGGAATGGTTTCTAAGGTTTTAATTTGGTTAAATAATTTGGTCAGTGGTTGGGTTAGTTCGGACAGGAATTGTTTATAGAAATCCGCTGTGTACCCATCTTCCCCTGGGGTCTTGCCTATTTTAAGCTTTTTGATGGCCTCTTCCTCCTCCTCTTTTATCTCCTTGTCCAGTGTCTCCCTCTCTAGGTCTGTGAGCTTGGGTAGGAGGTGGTCTTCAAGATATTTTCAAATTTCATCCAGTGATTCGCCCTCTTGTTTAGTGTAGAGGGCCCTATAGAAGGCCACGAATGATTCGGCTTTGTGTTCAGTTTTTATCTGGGTGTTACCCGCCCCGTCCTTTACCTTTTCTGTGTCTGCCCGCCCTGTTTCCCCTCAGCCTATGTGCCAGAAGAGTTCCAACCCTTTCGCCCCTCTCATAGTATCTCTGCTTCGTGTATCTCATTGTTTTTAACTACCTCTCCAATCAGGATTGTATGCAGAGCTCGTCTCTTCTCTCTCATTTCACTCAGGAGGTTTTCGCCGTCTATTTCCCTTGGTGAGCTGTGCCCTCATGGCCCGCAGGTCTTTCTGGATTCTATCAGGGTCCTCTCTCTCGCTTCTTGCTCGAACCCTCTGCGATAAGGAGACCCCTGAAGGTGGCTTTCGCTGCCTCCCAAACTGTAACCATTGGGACTTCCCCTGTGGCGTTCGATTAAAAAGCTTTAATTTTGTTCCTAAGGAATTCCCTAAACACCTGGTCCCTCATGAGGGTATCGTTACAGCGCCACCTACGTGATTTCACGGTGGCTTGCAACCGCCATTCCATAACGAGGAGTTCATGATCCGACCAGGTCACAGATTCAACCGTAGGGTTTCCAACCTCTCACCTCTCTCGTCCGAAACCAGCAGCAAGTCAATTCTAGTATGTGTTTGGTGGGGAGGAGAGAAGAACGTGTAACCCGCAGGGGTTTGCTAGCATTTGCGCCATACATCAACCCAGTAGTACTCTTGTAGGAAGTCCCTCAAGCCGAGATTATCTTTTGTGGGGGCTTTTGGTCCCGTACCTTTGGCCGACCACCAGTCAAGATGGGGGTCTGTAATGAGATTGAAGTCTCCGCCCAGGATTGTGGCTCCCTCGGCCCACCCGTGCATGTCCCCAAGAACCTTGTGGATAAACTTGACTTGGCCAGCGTTGGGCGCGTATAGTGTGGCTCGTGTGACCCGGGTGCCCTGGGCTGACCCCCTGATCGCAAGAAATCTGCCTCCAAAGCCCCTTTTCGTCTCTACATCGGTGAGATGCAGTGATTTACCCAAGAGGATACCCACTCCCTCCTTCTTTGAGGATTTGTGCGAGGCCCGGAAGATTCTGCCTATCTCCTTTCCTTTGATCGTTGATTCGGCCCCACTTCTATAGTGGGTTTCTTGTTGGAAGGGCAGTAGTTTCTGTTTGCAGAATAAGTTACTTGTGAGAGACCGCTTGTTTTGCGAGTTGAGACCTTTAACGTTGAGTGTACATATCCCACCTTCAACCATGGTTGTCGCTATCCTTGCCCTGTGAAGCCTCAATGAGGGCCCCTGTTATCCGTAGACTTGAACCCCAGAACCATGGCATGGCGTTTCCTATTTCTTTCCCCTCCCCACACCCCTCCCCGCTTCCCTATTTCCCTTACCCATTTTGGTAGGCGTCCGTCTCCATCGCCCGACATACATCGGGTTTAGTCAACGAACCACCAGGGCCGCTGCCCGGGCCCCGAGAGAGAAATAGTGTGGATTGTACCCTCCAGGTTATACCTATAGGAACATTTTACAGGTTTAGTTGGACTCCAATCCCTCTAAAAGACCTCCCCCGCCCCAGCCCTCTCTATTCCCGCTGCGTGTCTTGTATCTCATAGGGGCTGGGTCCAACCGTGAACTAGCTTCCAGTGTGAATTGGGGGGGGGGGGTTTTCGAAGGTCTCGGTGGATACACCTGGCCAGCTTCCGACAACCGAGAACACCACTCTGTGTTTCAGACAGGTGGGACCTGAAACCTTCAACCATCAATTTCGGCATAAGCCTCGCCAACCGTGGCAACATCACAATACAACATAACGTGCCCCCAAACATGGAGGGGCCCATGAGGGCCCTGCGGGCAAATGAAATACAATGCAATAACATCACATTTCTTAACTTTCTCCCCTTCCCTCTCAATCACTCGGATCCATCGCGCGGGCCTTGGCATCAGCAAAAGTGGAACAAATGTTTCTCCTCAGTTCGCCAGCAGCCACGGAGGGCGAGTGAGCGAATGAACCACAACAGGTCGGCACAGCATTCCTTTTCTTTTCTCCTCCGTCCCATAATCATGCGGGTCCTCCACGTCCCTCCGAGGGGTGCCTGGTTTTTCTGAATTTCCGGGTGCCCTTCACTGTGTTTCCCCTGGCTGAGGTCAGGGCCCCGTGGGGCCCGGCTCGGGCCTCTGTCGGATCCGCCTTTCTCCCCCGAGGGCCCTGGGGGGACCCCGATCAGATCATCAATGCCTCTTTGGATGTCCTCTTCTGTAACGAGCTGAAAGTTTTCCCCTTGCCATTCAAAGGATGGGTAGAATGGGTGTCCTCCGCGGTACCGGACCCCCTTCTCCTGCAGCCACCTAGTGATAGGACCGCATTTTTTCCTCATTTGTAGCGTGAGGGCGGATAGGTCCTGGTAGATTGCCACCCTGGAGTTGTCGTATTGTATCTCTCTTAGGGTCCTAGCTCTTTCAAGTATTTTTGCTTTGTCTCTATAATAGTGGAACTTTGCAAGCACGGAGCGTGGGCCCCTACCGCCTCCGCCAGCTCGATGAACCCTATCAATCAGGATGGTTTCTCCGGAGTCAATTCCCAAAACAATCCTAATGATCTCCTGCACTTTGCTCTCCAGGCCGGTCTGGGTCTCCCCCCTCCACCTCCGTCAGGCCAAAGAATTGCAGGTTACATTTCCGTTCACGATTTTCCATGTCGTCCACTTTGAAGTGGAGCTCCCCTTCGCGCCGCGCATCTCTGTAAACCTTGCCTCCATCTGAGCCTTCAAGAAGTCGGTGGATGCCTGGTTATTCTCTACCCCCTCCATTCTGTCCTCCAATGTGGAGACCTTGGCGGTGAGGTCGGCCAGCTTAGCTCCTATGTCCGTTCTCATCCCCCTGATTTCGTCTAGGATTGTCTGGATGATATTCTGCATGGTGTTCATGTCGGGTTGGCGTAGGTGGGGAGTTGATCTCCATCTCTTGTTTTCGGGGAGTGAATAGGTATCTTGCCAGGGTTTCTTTCCAACTCATGGGGTGTCTCCACCTCTAGATCTTCGTGGTTTCCCAATGTTCCTCGGGGAGACGGTTCCCCCGGTTCCGTACCAACTCCGATGAGGTGTGGTGGTTAGGATGGGCGGGTCTGGCCCCAACCCCCTCCCCTCCCCCAAGAGCCACTACTCACGGTTGCTCTGACATGGGGCCGGTGGGTGCGTTCAAAGGTCGCCGGGGTGGTAGTCGCTGTGGATGACAAGTAGTAGGCCCCTAAATAGGATGGCGAACTCCACGATGGGGCCGGCACTCCGCAGAGGGGCCCGGGCGCGCTTCCGCGTCGGCCCGGGCTTGTTAGGTGTAGGCCTCTGAGGGTTGTCGCAGCAGCAGCCGGGAGGAGTCCTTATGATGGTTGTTGCGAAGATGTTCCCCAAAGCCGGGGGGGGGGGGGAGAGGAAGGGGCCTGGGCGCACTGCTGTGACGGCCCCGGTCGAGATACACCGACGTGTGTGCGGCAGGCCGGGGTTCGGCCGTGGAGGCCCGGGGCGTAGTCGTCCAAAACCGCCACAGCTGGAGCCGAAGATGGGCTCGTCGGGGGAAGCCACCGCGGACGAGGACCCCGGTCTCCGAGGGGCTCCCACGGGCTTTCAGTGATGCCGGCAGAGGCGCAGGGTGTCAATTCCTCAGATTGATCCCGGCGCAGCGCTCCTCCGCGGAGAGGAGGGGCCAGGCCACGGAGCTTCACCTCGTGCTTGGCACGGGCCTGGGAGGGGGAGCGCAGAAGCTCCAAGTCAAATATCTCGGGGACCCGGGCACCCCAAAAGCTCGGGAAGGTATCTCTGTAATCCCCAGGAGTTCCCCCACCTGGATTCAGCCTTTGTAGGAGGATAACGTTCCTTTTATCGCAGTTTACTCCACAAATCTCTCGAGGCTTCGGGGGAGCCGAACGATCAGGCAGCCATCACGCCTGCGCCCCCTGGTGGCCGGCCTATGACTTTTTTTAAGGTTGCTTGGCCTCATGGCATCCAGCATCTTAATAGTGCCAGAGGCACGCCTGAGAATGAGATCCCTTCAATGGGCTCTAAAGACTCAATGGTCCCAGTTCTCAGGTCAAATAACGGATTTTCTTCAGATTCCGAACAGGGTTCGACAGGATCTTCTGTGGTGGACTTGCACAGAGAACATCCTAAAAGGAGAACAGTTTTGGCAGCCATGGCCGGAGATTACAATAGTGACGGACGCCTCACTCATGGGGTGGCAAGCTCATGCCAACGAGCTGACAATCAGCAATCAGAGTCCAAACTGCACATCAACCTTTTAGAGCTGAGGGCAATCAGACTAGCGCTGAAGGCTTTTCTACCATGTCGGAGGAAAAAATGTCCTGATAATGACGGACAACACAGTGGCCATGCATTATCTAAACAAGAAATGTAGGGTCACTACCTCTGTGCAGAGAGACAATGCAGCTCTGGTATTGGGCAATTCAAGAAGGAATCTCCTTAACGGCAGTTCATCTAGCCGGGGAGGAGAATGACGGCGGCCGCACTGAGCAGGCAGGCCACGGTGTCCCACGAGTGGGAACTGGCTCAGGAAATCATTCAAGAGATCTTCGTCCTTTGAGGAACCCCTCAAATAGACCTATTTGCGACTGGAATCAACCGGAAGTGCGAAAGGTATTGCTCAAGGGAATTTCCCCCGAGAGGAGCCCTAGGGGACGCGTTCGTGGTGGAGTGGAACTTCCCACTATTCTACGCATTCCCTCCGATTCCCGTCACTCCTCAGGTCATCGGGAGACTGAGACGGTTCAGAAACCGCATGATCCTAATTGCCCCGGATTGGGCCAGGGGAACGTGGTACCCGGACCTTATAGACATGTCCAACTGTCCCCCGTACGTCTTCCTCAGAGAGAGGACCTTCTCTCACAAATGGAGGGTCAGGTTCTCCATCCAGAGGTCAAGATTCTCAGCTTTCACGCTTGGTATCTGAAAGGCTGAGATACAAGGATTGGGACCTTCCAGATGAGGTCATGGAGGTGTTGCTTTCGGCAAGAAGACCAGCAACAAAAACTCTATGCTGTTGCCATTGGAAAAAAATTTGCAAATTGGTGTAGAGAAAAGAATGTCGATCCTTTTCTATGTTCTATCCCGGAAGTACTGTCCATCCTCTTGTCCCTAGCACATAGGTCTAAATGTTGGTATCATTAAAGGTTATCTTGCAGCGCTTTACATCTTCAAACGATCATCTGAAGAATGCTCCTATTTCTAAATTCCTTTAGTAGTACAATTCTTAAAAGGACTCGCCAATGTGTTTCCCCCTTACCCTTTCCAAGTACCAATTTGGGATCTTAATCCGGTTCTAAACTTCTTAATGTGTGCCCCTTTTGATCCCTTGCACAGTTGTCCATTAAGATTAGTGACATGGAAAACTGCTTTCCTAGTTGCTTTAACAACTGCAAGAAGAGTGAGCAAATTTCAGGCACTGTCTTCTGGGCCACCCTATACTGTGTTCCATGCGGACAGAGTGGTAGTAAGGGTTAAACCCTCATTTTACCTAAAGTTGTGTCCGATTTTCATTTGAATCAGAAGATTGTTCTACCTGCATTCTATCCTCCACCACATCCTAATAACGAAGAGGAAAGATTGCACAGGTTAGATCCGAAAAGAGCTCTAAGCTTTTACGTTTCTAAGCTTTCCAGGCTTATAGTGGATAATCAACTTTTCATTGGCTTCACCGGAAGGAAATTGGGTCAATTGGTGTTGAAACAAACCAGATCATGTTGGAATGCATTTTGCATTTCAGAATGTTGCAGATTGGTGGACAAAGAACCGCCAGAAGGCTTAAGGGCTCATTCCACCAGAGGCATCGCCTCTTCGACAGCCCTTCAAAGAGGTGTTCCCATAAGATCCATTTGTGAAGCAGCAACTTTGTCTTCTTCGCTGCATACTTTTTCAAAATTCTATAGTCTGTATGCTTCCCAGTCTAAGGAACTGAATTTTGGTAAAGCAATACTATATTCAACAATTTAAGGGTATTAAGAAAAAAAAATCTACTCCCTCCTCCAGAGAATTGGCCATACTGCTTTGGGAGTCTGTCTTAGATAAGGAATACATTGGAGGACACAATCCACTCTAAGAACAAGTTACTTACCAAGTGGTAACGTTCTTTAGATTGGATGTTCCTCCAACGTATTCCTCATCGCCCTCTCCCTCTAGATTTTCCGGGTTATTGCCACTTCAACTCTCGCAAGGCTAACACCTGACTACCGGCACAATCTACACAATAGAACAAAAGTGAGGGGGGGAAAAACAGAACTGAGGCCAAGGGGCGCCATGCGTGCCACTTGTATACCCGATGACGTCACCCTCGACGGAGGCCTTCGAGGGACCATAGACTCAACGACATCGACGCAACGGCGCCCTCTGCCGAAAATCTTTCCGAAGCTGGATGGAATACATCTAAGATGAGGAAAATGTTGGAGGAACACGTCACCAGTTGGTAAGTAATTTGTTCGTCTTCACTGCGAGGCCACAGTCAGCTATAATTTGACAAAGGAGGGCTGAATTCGCTGGAGCATGGATCTCTAGGAAGCCATTACAACCAGCGCCCCCTAGTGGTCTACTTTTACTTATTTTTACATCACTTTTGTAGCATGCTCAAGGAATTCGTGAAAATAATGCTTTGCAATTTAGCAATGCACTTGCTGGCAGAATTTTTATGATTTCAAAGCTATTGGCAGTAGTTTCATCGAATGGCTATTTTTTAGTGTGAATGGAGCATGCACCCAGTAATGGCTCAACACACGAGAGATTTTTCAGCAATTTCTTTCGTGTTTAGCTACTTTTCAGCTGGTTATTCGGATGTTTGTAATCTGTAAAATCAATAACGAACTTCCAGACACCCATGGTGCGGAGCAATTGATTGAACATTTTGGTTAACAGATGTACTCCTGTGTCCTGTCCCCTTTACTCCATACTTATGGGACATTCCTCCGTCCTGTGGGACGGGACCGGAGCACTTTGTAAAAAGCTTCACATTTTTCAAAAATGTCTCCTTTTTATGCGGGGCACCGCACGCGGCTGTAACCTCTCCATCCTTAGCTCCGCCCAGTGCATCGCCCATCAGTTCTTTTCTCTGCAAGTTTGGGACTGGACACTTGAATCTTTGGAAGATTTTTTTTTCCCTTCCAGTGTCCTTCTCTCCTGCTCCAGTTTAGCGGTTGCGTAGTAGTCGGTATGTGCCGTTTTGGTTAGATTTTCCTAATTTTTCTTCCTGCGAATGACGTTTTGCTAGGGCGGAACCCCATCCTCTGTTTAGTGTGTTTGGGTCCGGACCACCGGTGGGACTTGTGATTCTATTTCGGTCCGGGCACTTCAATGTTGTCTGGAATGGTGGGAGGAGGTGTTTCAGCACTTTGATCCACTGCATTTTCAGAGTTTCATCGATGAGAAGAAGAGACACCCGTTAAGTTCTTTAGTTTCTAGGGCACCCGGACTGGGGCAATCCTTCCTGGTCCGGGAGGGGCTTTAAAAGCTCTGTCAACGGTGTTTCCCCTGAGGTGCCTTCTAGCCCTGAGAAAAGTACAAGTTTTCTCCGAGGGTCTCCGTAAGTGGCCCTCACACAGGATTGCCATCTGCGGCCCCTCCTTTGGGGGCTATTCAATGGCCCACTTCTACTGAGGCGGTGGGTACCGGAGCTTGCTTCGAGGTCTTCTTGTCTGGAGCTTCCCATACAGACATCGGGGCATGCCCCAAGTCCTCTATTGAAGTTTTTTATACCGAACCAAGGTTTGAGGCCCCTTGTGAGGGAGCAGTTACTGGTCTCTGGTCCGAGGTTCCTCTATCAGAGGCTAAGGTGACCGACAGAACTGAGAGGCCCGTTAAGGTCTTGTCAGTGAGGTGGGTTCCTCATGGGTTCCGCTCTAGTGAGGATACTGGTTCTGTTGAGGGGGCAGATAGTGAGGTAGCTCACCATAATTCCTCTGTTACCAGCGTCGCCGAGGTTCCTCTTTCAGAGGCTAATTTGGCTATTAGTATGTTTCAAACATCTTATGCCACACAGTACCGGCTCTGCAGAGGATACTTGTGTCAAGGCTAAAGTCAAGACCCCTGATCTGTCTGTGGAGACTCCTGCCTCACTCACACATGTGACACAGTTCTCAGGCGTTGACAAAATGGCCCCCGTTCCTTCACGAACTGCAACGGCCAATTTGGACTTGTCTCTTACACCTACACCATCAGAGTTGGGTGCTGGAAGCATTTTTTCAGGTGAACAGCGTTTTCATTGTGCACCGTTTCGTCCAGTTTGACTGGAACTGCAGCATCTGTGCCATTGATCTACTTCAACCTGGCAGGTGAGTTCCCCTCTTGGCAACCCTCTCCTTTGCAGCCCTGGAGCTATTCCTCTCATGAGAGGCCTCCGCCTGCCACAGTGTTTAAGTCTTCGGCAGAGGATGCCTTCTTCGGAAAATTTCAGAAGCTAATGCACTCCGACCCCATGAAGGAATATTTCAGAGGTCTTTTTTAAGGAAATCTGCCCTCCAGTGCTGGGTTCGGTTACGATGGCTCCATCACAGCACCGGTTGGTCCGGCAGCTGTGCCACCTCTACCAGTTGGCCCACCTCCAGCCCTTCTGCTTCCGCCGCTCTTGTCTCCAATAGACAAGTCTTCGGCGGAGCCAGGTGTGACGCAGGTCGATCCGGTTGTGTTGGATGACGCGCAAGGGGATCAGGATGACTGACCAGGCCCACTCTGTTAGGGCGTTCCGGGTACTGGACATGAATCTTCTGTATGTTCCAGTACCTGAGGCACCCCCTCCGCAAGAAGGGGTTGTTTCGGGGGCATTCATCTTGTCTCCTCAAGAGCGCACCGGCTTGTTCTTTCAGAGTGACGTTTTGGCCGAGGTCTGCAAAGTCTGGGATAAGCCACACTCTCGACTGCATGTTAACAAAAAGATTGACGCTCGCTATAGGCTACATACTTCGGAGGAGAGCCTTGGCATCTTGCCCGCTTCCTTCCTCCACAGTGATGGCGCCCGCTACGTTTCAATCGAGACCTGCTTCAGCGTCTTCTACAGCAGCGGCTCAGGTTCTGGCCAAAGAGGACAAGTTGCTTGACTCTTTGTGGAGGAAGATCTTTGCTAATTCGGCTCTGCAGTTGCGCCATGCAAATGCAGATCTCATTTTAGCCGGGGCACATATTAAAATGTGTAAAGATCTTTCGGAATTTGAGGAGTTCATTCCTGCGGACAAGCTGGATGATTTTAAGGCTGGCTTGTCAGATGCCAGAGTCTTGGCACAGTATATGCTTGACGCTGTGGCGCATCATGTTGACATCTCGGCTCGGGGCCTCATGCTTGGCGTAGACAGGTCTCATCAGGCTTGGCTTCATGCCACAAAGTTTTCCAAGGAGGTGCAGGATAAAGTTCTGGACATGCCTTTTAACGGCAAAGAACTGTTCCATTCGTCAACGGACGTAGAGCTGACTAAAACTAAGGACCGCACTCAGACGGCCAAGTCTTTGTCCGTTCTGGTAAAACCCCCTTTTAGGGCTCAGAATGCCTTTGCAGCCTTAGTCTTCCTCTGGTTTTCGCAGGTTTCTAGATCGGAAAACAGTCGATCCTCCAGCTGGAAATTCCAGCCGGCGTCCGGAGCGAGGTTGGTTTTTCTATCGGTCCTAGGCCGCCGCCTCAGGATTTGGGGGTCCTGCCTCTGAGATACCTGCTGAATGAGGGTTTTCAGACGAGACCCCGGTGGGAGGGCACATTGTGACTCACTGGGAGGCGTGGCAGACCATCACCGAGGACCGGTGGGTCTTGTCAGTAGCTTGGGTGGGCTTCCGCTTGCCCCTTCTGCTACCCCACCCTTCAAGCCTCCCTTCCAGTAGTCAGGGTTGCCCTCCCTCAGAGCCGAAGTCCAGAAGCTTCTGGATCTCAAGGCTGTTGAACCTGTTCCCCCTTGGGCAGCAAGGGGAGGGCTTCGGCTCCTGTCTGTTCGGTGCCCAAACACAGCCTGGCTGGCCTGCGCACCATCCTTGACCTTTCCCAGTTCAACCTTTCTCTTCCCCAAGAGAAATTCAAGATGATCACCTCTTGTCAGATAGTCCTCTCTATAGAAGGGTGACTGGATCAGCGTGGTGGACCTTGAGGATGCTTATATGCATGTTCTCATTTGGGTCCCGCATCGGAAATACCTACGGTTTTCCATGGGGAGGAGCATTTCCAGTTTCGTGTGCTCCCTTTTGGTCTCAGCTCGGCACTTTGTGTCTTTACGAAGATGTCGGTCATTGCAGCTTATCTTCAGCTTCAGGGTATCCATGTTTCTGATGCTTGCTAATCTGCTTAGAATCACATGCTGTGCATAGGTGGTCACTGCGGAGTATTGCATTTTGTTTTTCGTAGTCGAAAAAGGACGTCGACAAGGCGTGTCTGAAATACTATCCCTATAGTGACGTGTGTTGTACCCACAATCCCTCACGCGTCGAGGTCCCTCAGATTGTTTTTTTCCGCCCAGCTACTGGTCGCCTTTACGCAGAGCTCCTCGAGAGACATTGCAGATGCCATCTCCTCGACCTTTGGTCGTTTTTCCTGTTTAAAGATTTAATATATCAATCCCTCCTCGACGCAGTTGTGAAGCTGTCTCCGCCGAGCAAGATCTTCGACGGAGGGGACGAGCGGAGGAGATCCTTCGGCGTTGCCGAACACGTGGCCTGGCCTCGCAGGCCAAATACAGTAGGGAGAGTGGGGTCGTGGGACATCGCTGATTCTTTTTCTGAGAGTGCCTTTCCTTTCCCCTTCCTTTCCCTTGGGGTAGTTATCACGGTTTATTGCCTCGGCTATGGAGAGGACACCCTTTAGGTTTTGCCCACTTTGTTAAGGGCAAGTTTACTTGGAAGGACAAGCATTCACGGTGTAACCGTTGCTTGCCCCTCGATCACAAAGAGGAGGGTTGCTCGGCTTGTCGGCTTCTAAAGCCAAAGACTCTAAAAGACCATAGGGTCAAGAGGTGGGCGGCCTACGCTATGTCGAAGGCCGGGTCTTCACCCGCCGCTGCTACCACCGACAGTGACGAGGAACGTGATAACACGACCTCCGCTACGGAAGTCGTACACCCCTCTAAAGAGCGCTCGCGCTCTTCGTCGTCTGTTCCCGGCCCCGACGGGCTCGGCTCATGCCCTGCTTATGGGGATGAACACCCCGGCGACACTGACGCACACGATACAACACATAAACACATAACCCATAGCTCTTCTTCGTCGAAGACGAAGAAAGCATCAGCGCCCAAGGAGACGCAGGTTACACCGGCGGCCTCCTCGGACCGTTCAGGTTCGAAGCCCCTCTCGCAACCGCAGCCGCGACAAGCGACTGGGCTTTCGGCAAATAAGGGCGCCGCCCCCAAACCATCGGCTGGCGCGCACCAGCAGAGAGCGCACGCCGCCGTAGAACGATCAACACCCATAACGTCGAAACCACAGCCCTCTGCTGACAAACGAGTCGCAGAGAGCTTGTCGAGGATCGTGGCAGCCGACGCCCAGAAGCGTACGCCAAAGGACACGTCGAGCGCTACGCAGAGGTCGAAAGACACGACGAAAAAGCCAGAAGACAGACAGGGACTACCCCCTTCAGTCGGGGGGGACCCCCAGCACTCCGGAAGGCTTTTCGGAAGGCGAACGGACACTTTCCTCGACGTTCTGGGAGAGATCGAGCCGTTTTCAGCTAGGTGACACTAATTTTCCCCCGCTAGACCGCTCAGGGGTACCCCATGAAACGGCTCCATCTCTGCATGGAGAGAATGGAGAGGTTTATGAACACCCAGAACCCTCCCACTCCCAAGAGAACAAGAGAAGGGCCTCAGGAGGACACCAGGGCCAAATACCCGAGGCAGGACACAGCCTTAGACTTACATAATGTGTATGACCTCACTGGTGAGGAACAATACTTGGAAGAGGAGGATGATTTTGTGGACAATGAAGAGGGACAGAACCAAGAGGAAGGTCTGGAAGACAGCCCAGACATGGTAGGAGAAGGCTTCGGAGAAAATCCAGAAGAAGGACCTTCTCATCCCTGGCAATCCCCATCAGTATATTCGGACACTGATGTCCTGAACCTAAATCCTCCTGACAATTCACCTGTTAGAAACACGTCTCCCATTGACGATCAGCCCACATTCAATGCCCTGTTGCGCAGAGCAGCAGCACATTTCGAACTGGACACTGGGGAGATATCTCCGGAAATAGACTTTGTGGAAAGAGTAATTAAGGAGAAACCCCCAGTCAGCCAGACCATTCCCCTCCTCGCTTCAGTGAAGAGAAGAATCATCCATTCGCTATCCACACCCGCACTAATCAGAGGAGTTAATCCAAGGATTGAAAAACTTTTCACTCCTTCACCCTCGGACCCGCTGTACATCAGGGGACATTCCATTCCGGATTCCCTTGTAGTAACTAATACAAGGAAGAGGGCAGGGGTGCCGCTGTCCACCAGTGAGGCACCACCTGACAAGGAGGGCAAGAGGTTATATGCCCTTGCTAAAAGAGTCACATCCTCGGCTGCCTTTTCGGCAAGAATTGCGAACAACAATTCTTTGATAGCTAGCTACGCGGACGCGTAGTGGACCAAACTGCGCAAGGACGCCGAAGAAGCGTCGGAACCACTACGTACACGCCTGCTATCAACTAATGGCGAAGGAACCCAGGTCAACCAGAGTATTGTAATGAACTCTCTGGATGCTGCTGAGACAGCGGGACGTTCCCTGGTTCAGGGAATACTCCTAAACGCCATGTATGGCTGCGCAACTCAGGGTTCAAACCGGAGACACAGGCGTCTTTAATAAATAAACCTGTTGAAGACTCAAACCTCTTCGGGAAAGCGGTGGATGAGGCTCTGGAAATGGCTAAAAAAGAGTTCGATACTATCAAAACTCTTGACTAGATCTCTAAGCCCACTACCAGACGCGGCTATGGCAACAAACGCTTTTTTCGTGGCCAACGCCAACAGCAGAATCAGCAGCAACAGTACCCTGCCACCAGTTACCAGACCAATAGTGGGCAGTACAGCCAAAGAGGCCAGCGCAGTGGCAAAGGGAGAGGTCGGGGGTCCACCCCAGGGGGCTCCCAAGCCCCCAACAACACCAAGTGACGCGAAGATTCGTGTCCCCTCCCATGCAACACCGGTCGGGGGCCGGATAACATCCTTTCTTCGAGCATGGGAGGGAATAACGTCAGACCGCTGGGTACTTTCCACCGTAGCCCACATATACTGCATCGAATTCAACAGTTCCCCAACATACAGACCCCCGAGGGGACGACGCATGACACCGGACCACCTTGCTATCCTTCTCCAAGAAGTACAACAACTGCTGGAAAAAGGAGCCATAGAGGTCGTGCCTCTATCTCAGGTAACGGAAGGTATTTATTCAGTGTACTTTCTTGTACCCAAAAAGGATCTAACCATGCGCCCTGTATTAGATCTGCGCCCAGCGAACAAGTTTATCAAACCCCATAAGTTTCGTATGGTGACTTTACAGGAAGTGATCCCACTGCTATATCAGGGAGATTACATGACAACATTGGACATGAAAGATGCATACTTTCATATTTTAATGTTGCCAGCGCACAGAAGATACCTCAGGTTCATGATAGAGGGCAAACACTACCAGTTCAGAGTGCTACCCTTCGGCATAGCATCAGCACCAAGGGTATTCACGAAGGTACTGGCAGTGGCAGCGGCCCACCTGCGCAGGTTGTTCATCCCAGTTTACCCTTACCTCGACGACTGGCTCATAACGGGGGATTCTTACGAAACATGCTTCTCCAATACCCAAAAGACGGTAGACCTTTATTCCAGTTGGGCTTCTCCATCAACAAAGGACGGCCTCGTCTTCCCCTCCAACGAGAGGGTCCAAAACATGCTGTTTCAGATCCCTCAATATGTGACCGGTCGAGAGGTGACGGTACGCAAAGCAATGCGCTTGCTAGGCATGATGGCGTTGTGTATTTATTTGGTACCTCACGCGCGCCTGCGCATGCGCCCTATGCAAGAGTGGCTCAACAGCCAGTGGTGTCAGGCCAGCGGATTATGGGACGATCCAGTGGTGGTCTCGCAGGCCTTGGTTCTCTCGCTACGATGGTGGACAAAGGAAAACCTGGAAAAAGGGAAACGCTTTGCCACACCCGCGGCGGAAGCCACTCTAACCACAGACGCATCCCTAACAGGATGGGGGGCTCACCTATCCCATCAGACTGCTCACGGAGTGTGGACTCCGAACGGAGCATCCAAACACATAAATCTACTGGAGCTACTAGCTGTGTTCAAGGCGCTAAAAGCCTTCCAGGAACACCTACAAGGCAAAACTGTGTTGGTCCTTACAGACAGCACCACAGCCATGTACTACATCAACAAGCAGGGGGGCACCCACTCTCCAGGACTGTCCAAACTGGCCCAAAATATATGGAAGTGGGCTCTCAAACAAAACATGTTCCTACTGTCAGAACATGTACCAGGGGAACTCAATCTGCTGTCAGACAAACTCAGCAGAGATTTCCCCCTGCCCGAAGAGTACGAATGGCGACTGCACGAAGACATCGTCTTCGTCTTCACACAATGGGGATTCCCAGAAATAGACCTATTCGCAACCCTGGAGAACTCACAATGCCTAAGTTACGCCTCCAGGTACCCCCAGAACCAATCCAAGGGGAACGGTCTGTCGATGCAATGGTCAGGGAAAGTTGTTTACGCTCCCCCGCTCCCCCCCCCCCACCGACTCCCCTTCTCAACAAGGTGGTGCACAAGATGCACCAGGAACAAGTAACCATGATACTGGTGGCCCCAATGTGGGCCCGACAGCCATGGTTCGCTCACTTGATGGAGATGTCTCTATCTCCCCCAGTGAAACTCCCCTGCCCGTACAACATGCTGTCACAAGACAAGGGCAGGACTCTGCATCCATGCCCCCAGAACATGAACTTGGCAGCTTGGCTCCTGAGATCATAGAATTCGGACATCTACTGCTCCCGCAGAGATGTATGGACATTCTCAGGGAAGCCAGAAAACCTAACACTCGCCACTACTACTCTAGCAAGTGGAGGAGATTTGTCATCTGGTGCAGAGGGAAAGGCATCAACCCAATTGACTGCTCTCCCACACATTGTTCTATACCTGACCCACTTATTGGATTCAGGTCTAGTGTTCACTTCCATTAAAGTCCACCTAGCGGCACTTTCTGCATACACCACTTCCCAACTCAAGGTGTCGTGGTGGAAGATCCCTGTTATCAAGGCCTTCATGGAGGGAATAAAGAGAATACACCCCCCGATAGCTGACCCAACTCCCGGATGGGACCTTAACGTGGTACTTACCAGACTCATGGGCTCACCTTTCGAACCCATGCACAAAGCATCTCTTAAAGACCCCACTCTTAAGACTGCTTTTTTAATAGCTATCACCTCCATCAGGAGGGTAAGTGAATTACAGGCTCTTTCTGTTCTAGACCCCTTTGTAGCAGTTCACAAAGATAAGGTGGTTCTACGCACGCACCCAAGGTTTGCTCCGAAGTTCATATCGAAATTCCACGTAAACCATTCTATAGAACTGCCAACGTTCTTTCAAAATCCTTCCAACTTGGGAGAAAAAACTCTGCACACACTAGATGTGCGCAGAGCGGTCATGTTCTACATGGAAAGAACCAGACCACTGAGGAAGACTAATCAGTTCTTCGTCTCGGTGGCAGCAGGAAGAGAAGGGGATGCAGTTTCAAAGTCCACTATTTCTAGATGGATTGTTCAATGCATCACTCTCTGCTATACTCTTGCTAAGAGAGAACTGCCCTTTAAGCCTAGAGCACACTCTATTCGAGGCACGGGGGCGTCCATAGCATTCATTGCAAATGTTCCCCTTGAGTCCATCTGCAAAGCGGCTACCTGGAGTTCTGTGCACACCTTTACAAAACACTACTGTCTAGATGCACACTCGAGATCTGACTCCCAGGTGGGTCAGGCAGTATTAAGACATCTTTTCTCTACTGTTCCTTCTCATAACCCACCGCCAACTCCGGGTACTGCTCGCTAGTCTATGCACAGCATGTGATTCTAAGCAGATTAACAAGCATCAGAAGACAATGCATTACTTACCGTAAAAGCATTTCTGATGATTGTATCTGCTTAGATTCACATGCGCCCACCCTTTCTCCCCTCTCGGATGGAAGAAACATAGACTTCCTTTTATATCTCTTTTCTGTACTCACTCACGTCTAGAAGGCTCCCTCAGGGCAGAAAAATACAGAGGGACCTCGACGCGTGAGGGATTGTGGGTACAACACACGTCACTATAGGGATAGTATTTCAGACACGCCTTGTCGACGTCCCTTTTCGACTACGAAAAACAAAATGCAATACTCCGCAGTGACCACTGGATGTCGGACCTATGCACAGCATGTGAATCTAAGCAGATACAACCATCAGAAATGCTTTTACGGTAAGTAATGCATTGTCATATCCGTATTTGGACAACTGGCTGCTGCGCAGTCCCTGTCCACTGAAGGCCTCAAGCAACCTTCAGTTTCTCCTCCAGCTTCTGTTCCACCTTGGGCTGTCTGTGAACTGGTGGAAATCCTCCATGATGGTCTCTTAGGACTTGATCTTCCTGAGTTTTCGTTGGCACACGATCGATTGCAAGGTATACCTGACTCGGGACAGAATGGCGGATCTGTTTGCCACATGTTTATGCAGTCGGAGAGCATGTCGGCCTGGTGGTTCCAGAGGCTTCTGGGCCTCATGGCTTTGTGTGTGCTTGCTCTTCCTCTTCTCAGGATGAGGCGGACACAGATGGCTCTTCGTAGCTCATGGCTTCAAGCAGTGGATCCAGATTCTAAAATGATACTGGTTCCATCGTTCATGAGGACGAACCTCTTGTGGTGGTCGTCTCTCAGCAAGCTGTCGGTGGGCGCTCTGTTCCAGGACCCTTGCCCGCTATTGACTATTGTGATGGACTCCTCCCTTCTGGGTTGGGGTGTAATGCTGGATCATATTCAAGTTTCAGATCTCTGGTCGCCACAGGACAGACAGCCTCATATACATTATCTGGAGCTTCTGGCTATATTCCTGGTGCTGAAAGCATTCAAACCAGGTATTGTCAACAAGGTGGTCCGTGTCCGCACTGACAATGTGGTGCCCATGTTCTTTATCAACAAGCAGGGGGGGTACTAGGTCTCCTCTTGTGGATCTTGCCATTCAGATCTGGGACTGCGCCATCCAGCATGGTATCTGGCTGGTAGCAGTTCACATTCTGGGCCAGCTGAATGTCACTGTATGCCCTCAGCCGACGAGTAATTGTCAGCTACGAGTGGGAACCGAATACAGAGATCCCCTCGGACATTTTTCGCTGTTGGGGCACTCCAGAAGTGGACCTCTTTGCAACATCTACAAACAAGAAGCTTTCCCTGTATGCCTCCAGGAACGGACTCGGCCTCCTCACTCGGAGATGCTCTTGAAATCCCATGGCACAACATGAAGGCCTAAGCTTTTCTGCCTCTGCCTCTTATCCATCAGGTGCTTTGCAAGCTGAGGAACACAGTGAATTGCTACCTGCTGTTCATAGCCCCTTGGTTGCCAGCCAGGTTTTGGTTTTCGGAGCTTCAGCATCTATCAGTGTGCCCGCCGCTCAAGCTTCCACTAGTTCCTGACCTGCTTCACCAGAGCGATCAACCACTGTGGCACCCCTCCCCACAATCGTTCAGCTTGGTGCCCGAGTTCAGATCTTTAGAGTTCTTCAATTTGTCTGTTAACATGCGCATTATTCAAGCGGCCAGGAAGATCTTAGTATAGAAGTAAATGGATATGTTTCTGTCACTGGTGTTTGGCTAGGCAGCTAGACCCCAGGGAGGCTACTATCGAAATGGTCATGTCTTGTATCGCATCTGGCAGAGTCTGGCATCCATGTCTTGTCCTGCAGGACATATTTATCGGCTGTTGCCGCTTATTTGTCCACTGACGAGTGTTCCTTTCCACTGTCTAATCCAGTCATTAAGACGCTGCGGACCTGATGTATCTTTTGTCCTCCTGTTCGGGAACCGCATCCGAGGTGGGATTTGAATGTGGTCCTTACAGCCTTGTCGTAAGCCTTTTGAGCCCATGGCTACTATCGTGTTTTTTTTTTTTTAGTACTTTTCCTGGAAAGTGGTCTTTTCGATTGATGTGATTTCAGCAAGGCGTGTAAGTGAGCTTCAGGCCTCGTCGGTTGAGCATCCATTCCTTGTCATAAATATAAGGTTGTCCTACGAACGAATCCTGCCTTTCTTCCTAAGGTGGGCTCTGATTTACATCTGAATCAGTCTATTTCATTGCCTGTATTCTTCCCAGACACGGCCTTGGAGGCCGAAAGGGTTCTGCGCTTCCTGGGCGTTAGAGCTCTTCTGTTCTATCTGGACAGAACATCTTAGTTTAGGAACTCTTCGCAGCTTTTTGTGACCTTCGGAAATCCTCAAGGAAAGCCGGCCTCGAAAGCGACCATCTCTCGGTGAATCGCGGCTTGTGTTTCGGAGGCATATACCATTCAGGGTCTTCGGGCCCCAGAGGGAATTCATGCTCATCTTGTGCGGGGCAAGGCGGCTGCCGTTGCCTTCCAAAAATGTTCCCTGGGAGTCCATCGCGAAAGCGGCTACATGGGCCTCCCCATCGGCTTTTTGTAAGCATTACTGTCTGGACCTGAGCTCCAGGGCTGATGCTCAGTTCGGTCAAGCTGTGCTTAAGAACCTGTTTCAGTAAGGAGTTTCCATCCACCTGTAATTATTCCTCTGAGAAGTGCTTGGGGAATCTCCCATAAGTATGGAGGAAAGGGGACGGGACGTAGGAGTGTAATAAAGTTACTCACCGTAGTAACTACCTTACTCCTAGTCCATAGTCCCCTTTCCTTCATAGGCCTGCCCGCCGTCCCCTCTACAAAAAAATTCCTCTGTTATTGCTTATAGGTCATAGACCTAGGGAGAGAAAAGGTCTGATGGGCGATGTGCTGAGCAGAGCTAAGGAGGGCAGGGTTACGGCTGCATGCGGTACCGTGCGTAAAAGACACATTTTTGAAAAATGTGATGCTTTTTACAAAGTACACCAGTCCCGTCCCACAGGACGGAGGAATGTCCATAAGTATGGAGGAAAGGGGAGTATGGACTAGGAGTAAGGTAGTCAATACGGTGAGTAACTTTATTATTCTTCTACTTTGTTTTTTTTTCTGGTGACTTCTGCCTGTAATATGGCTTGTGTAGGTTGTGAGAAGTATTGGCATGACTAGTTATCCTAAGTAAGTGGTGATAAAATTCCAGCAATCTATTTTATTTAACAGGTTCGGGGGCTATCATTTACTGTTTAAGGCCACTGTGTATACTTTCTGGGGAATAGGTACTATCGTGTGATGGGTGCAAAGCTCTGAGAAATCGACCGTATTCTCCCACCTACTCCTCCGGGATCCTCCATTCAGGTGACCAGGGAAGGCGGGGGGGGGGGGGAGGGGCATTGGGAGGAGAATGCCTAAAGTGGAGACATTGTATTCCCCCTTTTCCATTATACATCAAAGCCCTCCCTCAGCTTGTATGGGATATGTCCAAACCCATTCCCTCTCTCCATTTCCAAAAAGTATTGGGATGAAGGATTGCCCATCGGAATAACGTTGGGAGGCAGGAAGAAGCCTACTGCATTTCAACACTAGGCTGTCCCACCAATAGTCAGGCAAGGCCAGGCATTTCACCTTAACCATCAACACCTGACTCACATTGACCCAGGGTATAAAAGGTGTGGTTCTGCCAAAGAGGAGCGAGCTGGGGTTGCTGGTTGGAACGTGGAAGACGGGGAGCAGGAGGCTGCAGCAAGAGAAGCCTGGAAAATCCAGAGGAGAGCAGTAAGCCAAGATGCTGATCCAGTGTGTCAGGGGTTGCAGCATTGTGAGCGAGCCGTGTCTTCAGGGAGCAGGAGTGATGCATGCTGCCAGCTGCTGTGTCCATGCCAGTGCTCATTCCCCTGGGACGTGTTAGTGGCAGGTGGTAAGAACCTGACCTCAACCGATAGATCCCAAGGACCTGCTTGTCAGTGCTGCGCTACCGGGTGAGTTTCGCAAAGAAAGAGGGGGAAACTCTGTAGCATGCATGTGGCTTAAGCGGGAGCAAAAGTGATGAAAGATGCAAGCAGCACTTTTATTGGAAAGCGGAAAGAGTGAGTAAAACCAGAGAAACATGGCACTGGTAACGCAATGACAGAGTGAATTTAACTGGAGTGGATAGCAGGAAGAGAGTGCAAGCGACCCAAAAGTAGAAAAGGAAGGTGCAAGGTCAAGTGAGTAGGTGCCAAGGGCACGGCAAAGCAAGAGGAGTGTTCAAGAGGCACAGTAAAGGGAAAAGGGGGTGCAAGTGTGCACAGCAAAGAGGAAAGAAAGATGAAAAAGAAACAAGAGCAGAGTGGAAAAGGTGCCAGAGGGAAAGGTGCCAGAAGAAAGATACAAAGTGAAAGAGGGGTCTGAAGTCAGTTTGCGCAGGGGAGGAGCTAAAGCCTGGCATTTTCACTGCCCCTGAAAGAATTGTGTGTTGAAAGGTGTATCTTGACAAGGTCAACTTCTGTTTGAAACCAGAGGGGTCTAACTTGGTGAAGGGAACCCTAAGAGGCCAACAGACATGTTGAACTTTGCAAGAGATTCCTAGTCTTGTTTGAAGGGAACCTGGAGAAGCCTAGATGGAACGTTTTTTTTTAATTTTTTTTTTTTAACTGGAAGGGGTCATAGTTTGGTAAGGGCATCCCCTAGAGACATTGGGAAATTTATCTTATCGACTTACTGCAAAAAGCCTACATGGAAGGTTCCGATGGCAACCCTTTTTAGTTGAACTATTTGAAACTGGCAGAAAACACATGATGGTAAGGTTTCCTGAAACCAGTCTTGGTTTTTTTTTTTTTTTTTTTTTTTGCATCCACCATTCTTTAAGACCTCAGAACACATTTTGTCCATGAGTGAGGGCAAGCATAGGTTGTGACAGATGGATTTTGGTTGTGGATTTATGGACATTAACAGTCTTTAGAAACATCAGTTGAGGGAACAACCCACCTAGATTTGTATAATATGATATTTATAGGGCGCTTAATACCCAGAGGTCTCTAAGCGCGAACCCGGGGCTTGAACCCGTGTTGCTCTGTGTCTTGCTTCCAAGACGAGCACGTTGCCGCTGAACTATCCTCCCAAGACAAGTTGGGGCCAGTTAGGAATTAAACCACCGCAACATGGCTTTTCAATAGAGGTTTTGAAACCTTTGCTTTGGAGGCTCTCACTCGAAACCATGCATATCTCACACCTATTACTGGCAAAAGGTTCCATGCAAGATCATAACTTTCAAGATGATCTATCCCACTTGTCAACTGATGGGTGTTCGGAAGGTTTGTGTGTCATGCTTTAACTACAATTGACAGCAATTTCCATTTTGTCGATTGACCCGAGTACGCTCTCTGCTTCATAACTTTTATTAGGTGATAGAAAATACAGTTTCCGACATAAACACAGCACAGATACAGCACTACTTGACCTAAAAAATCAGATGGAGGCCCTTGGAGACTCAGGGAACCTATACATCCTACTATTGCTCTACCTCTCCTCAGCGTTCGACCTAGTAGACAATGATAAATTATACCTAGCATCAAAAAATGTTCATTACTCTATGCAACCTCATGGATCGAATCAAGTCAGAGCGTACGTTCAGCGTAGCCGTTGGCGAGGAGGCGGGTGATCCCGTAACAGTAACCATAGGTGTTCCACAAGGATTGTGCCCCCCCCACTCCCTCCCTTTACAATGCCTACAAAACTCCTTTTTGCAGCTTTAGACGCTATGGGAGTAATCCAACTTCGCGGACGATACAGATACTCATCCCCATCACTGGCAACCTAGAACAATACTCTGTTCTTATAAATGAAAATCTAAACTCTCATCCAAAACTGGATGGCACAAAAGTCTTTGCATTAATGGAGAAAAAAAACGAGATCCTCATTGTAGGCACCCCTGCCTGACTAAAATAAACACCAGAACTATGCATCTATTGTTATAGATGGTACTCCTAGTCTGATCTCTAACCAAGTCAAAACTCTAGGGGTATACCTAGGCTCAAGTCTCACCATGAGTAAACCTATCAATTCACTCGCCTCATCCACTACCTAGACGGCTAAACTTATTGCCCTCAGCCGACAATTTCTCACTCCACAGAATATCATATTAGCAAGAGCCCTCATCTTGTCAGTTAGACTACTTTAATATGCTACTGTTGGGCCCAACCAAGAAAAATCTAGCCAAATTGCAACTATTACAAACCAAGGCATTAAGAGCAGCACTTGGAATCAAAAAAAGAGATCCTGTATCACAGACTAGGAGAGAGGTACATTGGCTGGCCATACGAGCCAGAATATTACACAACACTCACCACCACACATAAATGGATCACTTAAAAAGCACCCATTTACCTGAATCAATTTCTCAACCCCCTGAAAACAGAAGATTGCTCAGATCTAACTCCAGCACCCACTTATTCCCCAAGCCCTCCCCCATCCCCTCCATGTTTCAAGAACTCCAGAACAGATGGGTCCAGCTTCCCAGCAGCAGCTCCTAGAATTTGGAATTCACTTCCATTGAATTGAAGCAATGAGTCTTCCCCCATTCACTTTAAGACATTACTAAAAACCTGGTTATTCAACAAATACCAATTCGAAGGGATTGTGCCCTCTGACGTATTCCTTATCTTTGTTAATACGTTTCCAGCTTGCTGGCCTCCGAAATGTTTTCTGCAGAGCGCGCTGCATGTCGACATCCGCCGAGTCAATGTCCCTCGATGGCCACTGTATCGGTGCCGACGTCACCATGCCCATAAATAGCCACGCGCTGCGTCTGTTGCTCAGTTACGTTTTTCCGCGCTTCATGGGGCCTCGAACGTCGTTGCTCAGTTCAGTCAGGTTAACTATCTATTTCTACTCGAATATTCCTTATTGTTCTCGATGGCTTCATCAGAACGGACGCCGCAATCCGGCTTCAAGAAATGTCGAGACTGTGTTAAAAAAATGTCAACGGATCCACAGGGTCTGCTTATGGTGCTTGGGATCCGAGCACCATTGTTTGGAGTGTGAGGACTGCATGTCCATGACGGCGAAAGCCTTGAAGGAGCTCAAGGGGAAGCTTGAGAGAGGTAAGTCAGCCAAAACCTCCTCGACAGTTTCGTCGGCTGAGTCGAGGCATTCGTCTCCTCGCCTTCAAACATTCCCATTCTAGATCTCGAAGCAGCTCCCACCATTCGTCGAGATCAAGACACTCAAAAAAGACGTCGAAGGTCCCATTCCTTGTCTTCTGTGTCCCCAGAAAGAGTCTCCTGTCCCACCAAACAGTTCTCAAGCTGAGTGGGAGGAATTCAGAAAGAAAATGTTAAGCGTCTTCGAGAACGCGGCCTCGGCCCCTTCGAAGACAGCTGAGGGTGATACCCTGGGTGAAAAACCCAAACGCCGCGAGTCGCAGCACCCGGCGAAACATTCCACCCGAGAGCGCCATGAGCCATCGGGTAAGAAGGCACCGTCGTCTAGGATTCCTTTGACACAGTCGTCGAAGATTCCTTCGACGCACGGATCAGTGCCATCGACGCCGTTGTCGTCGGTCGACGCCGATGAAAGAGGACCAAGGCCACCCCACAGTGATTTCAAGGGCCTCCGGCACGACGCCGAGACAGTCGTCTATACCCTCGAGTAGGATCCCGATCCTCTCCAGTTCTTCGAGACCCCTTCCAGTTTTTTCGACACCATTTGCGGCGCCTTCGAAGCCTGTTACATTGGCGTCGACATCGATGTTTTCTTGTCCAATAACGAGTTTGGCACCTTCTGCCTTAGAAATGGGGTTTACTCCATTTCAGAGGTCAGAATACCCTGGACATTCTTCAATTTATGAAGAAGGGGAAGATTCTGACCAGGAAACATTCGGATTACAGAGGACCACACCGCCTACTGCAGAGGATTTCGCCTCTGAGGAAAGAAGGCTGAAGGAACTACAGGAGGCACTACATGAGGCAAGTGGGCTGGAGACTTCACCAGAAGTGGAATTTGTTAAGCCAGACCCAGGGGAACATGCCGAAACACCATATAGAACCCTGATGGCAAGAATAATTGAGTTTATGGGTTGGTCTCCGCCTTCACCTGTTTTCCAACAGGATGACCTAACAGATATATTAGACAAAGGCCCACAGGAGGACCCGGTGGTCCCCTTCCATGCAGCCTTACAAAGAAAAATTGCATCTAATTGGGAAACTCCCGAAGTTATCCCTGCAGTCAATAAAAGATTGTCAACCAAGTATAGGGTAGAGGCTGCTGACCCTGAATACCTGTCAAAACACCCGACCCCAGAGAGCCTGGTGGTTCAAGCGGCAACTTCATCTAGCAGTAGGACCGCTTACCCTACTGTCCCACAGGATAGAGATGACAAGAGGTACGACTCTATGGCAAAGAAAGTCTTCTCTGCCTGTAGTATGACGTTGAAGTCCATCGCCACCTGTACGCTCGCCAGGTTCAGTCGCACACTATGGGAGTGTGCTTCATCAGTTGCTGACTGCATACCCGAAGGAGAGGAATAGGAAGCTTTCCTTAACATTATTAAAGATGGCAAAGATGCCATGTGTGAATCACTTCAAACTGGCATTGATTCCGCTGACAGTATCAGCAGGGTCATGGCGGCAAGTACAACAATCCGCAGGCATGCGTGGTTGCGAAAGTCGGGCTTTGCCCCTGAGGTACAGGCCAGACTTTTGAATATGCCCTTTGACGGCTCTTCATTATTCTGGAAAAAGGCTGATGACAGTCTGGAAAAGTTGCAGACTTCTAAAGCAGCAGCAAAATCATTAGGAGCTGCTATCCGGCAAACTCCTTTTCGCCCCTCAGGAACCTCTGGGAGAGGAAAGTCCTTTCGCTATTATTCCGCATTCGGGAAAGGCAGAGGACAGCCGGCTCAAAGAGGCCAAAGGAGATCCACCCGAGGTGGACGGGTCAAAAGTACTAAGACCGCAGCAGCAGGTGCCTCTTTACCCTCGGCATCTGCATCAGCTGCCCCCAAACCACTCTGAGGCCTTCCCACACAATAAACCTGTAGGGGGAAGGTTAACTCACCATCTGACGGAATGGCAGGCTATAACGTTAGATGCTTGGGCATTGGAGACAGTTGTCCAAGGTTACTGCCTACGCTTTCTACACATTCCTCAGTCATCCACCGGGGAACAGCTCTCTAAAAGTTCCAGATCCGCTCCTCTTGCAGGAAATTATAGACCTGCTAGAGAAAGGTGCCATAGAACCGGTACCTGTAGCGGACAGGAACAAGGGCTGGTACTCCCCCCTACTTTCTCATACCAAAGAAAGACGGAGGACTGAGACCCATCCTGGACTTACGAGAATTGAACAAGTTCCTCAGGAAGGACAAGTTCAAGATGGTAACTCTCTCTCAGATCCTTCAGGCCCTCCAGCTCCAGGACTGGCTGGTATCTCTGGACCTTCAGGATGCTTATTTCCATGTGCCAATCCATCTCAAACACAGGAAATACCTGAGGCTCGCAATTGGCGACTCTCATTATCAATTTCGAGTTCTGCCATTTGGGCTGACCTCCGCCGAGGGTCTTCACCAAGCTGATGTCGGTAGTGGCGGCGAGTCTAAGGAGGGAAGGGATCCACGTCTACCCCTACCTGGACGATTGGCTGATCAGGGCTGTATCTTCGGAACAGGCCCAGGCCCAGCTAGATTGTCTGTCTCTTCCTTCACAGACTGGGCTTCTCCCTCAATTTAAAGAAGTCACAGATGATACCATCACAGAGACTCCAGTTCATTGGAGCGGTCCTGGACACTTCCCTGGGAAAAGCCTCGCCACCAGAGGTGTGGGCTCAAGATATTCTATAGATGGTCACCAAGTTTCAAAATGCCCAACGTCTTGCAGCCTTCGACTTTTTGAGGTTGCTAGGCCTCATGGCATCCTGCATCTTCCTTGTGCCAGAGGCTCACTTGAGAATGAGATCTCTTCATTGGGCACTGAGAAGACAGTGGTCACAATTCTCAGGGAGAATGACAGATCTCCTCCGGATTCCGGACAAGGTAGCCCTCAACCTTCAATGGTGGGCCTATCCAGAGAACATCTTGAAAGGAGAACTGTTTTGCCAACCATGGCCAGAGATAACAGTAGTCGGACGCCTCACTCACGGGGTGGGGAGCCCATGCCAACGACTTGACCATCAGCGGTCGTTGGTCTCCATCGGAGTCCAGACTACACATCAACCTATTGGAGCTGAGAGCGATCAGACTAGCGCTGAAAGCTTTCCTGCCATCAGTACAGGGGAGAAATGTCCTGATAATGACGGACAACACGCTGGCCATGCACTACCTCAACAAGAGGCGTAGGATCACTGCCACTGTGCAGAGAGGCAATGCAGCTCTGGTTTTGGGCAATCCAAGAAGGAATCTCTATCGGCAGTCCACCTAGCCGGAGAGAAGAACTTGACAGCGGATGCTCTGAGCAGGCAGAGAAGTCTCCCACGAGTGGGAGCTAGCTCAGGAAGTCCTTAAAGAGATCTTCGCCCTTTGGGGAACCCCTCAGGTGGATCTGTTCGCCACAAGCACCAACAGGAAGTGCAATCTGTTCTGTTCAAGGGAATTTACCCCGAGAGGAGCTCTAGGAGATGCGTTCGTAGTGGACTGGGAGTTTCCACTCCTTTACGCGTTCCCACCAGTCCCTGTTATTACTCAAATGATCAGGAGGTTGAGAAGATTCCGCAAAACTATGATCCTAATTGCCCCAGATTGGGCCAGGAGAACGTGGTACCCGGACCTTCTAGATTTGTCCATCTGTCCTCCAAACCGTCTTCCACTCAAAGAGCATCTTCTCTCGCAGAAGGGAGGTCAGGTTCTCCATCCAGACACCAGAACCCTCAACCTTCACGCTTGGCTTCTGAAAGGGTGAGGTACAAGGATTGGGATCTCCCTGATGACGTCATGGAGGTGTTGCTTTCGGCCAGAAGACCCGCATCAAAGTCTTTATACTGCTGCCGTTGGAACAAATTTTGCAGCTGGTGTAGGGAACAGAATATTGACCCTTTTTCATGTGGTACACCAACGGTGTTCTCGTTTCTACTCTACTTGGCAAACTTAGGCCTTCAAGTGGGCCCTGTAAAAGGCTATCTGGCAGCGCTCTCTATCTTCAAGCGCACTGCGGAGGAACCATCGTATTTCAAAATTCCTCTAGTGGTACAATTTCTCAAGGGACTAACTAATGTTTACCCTCCAAAACCATTCCAAGTTCCCTTATGGGACTTAAATTTAGTCTTAAACTTCTTAATGGGCACTCGATTCGAACCACTTCACTCTTGCGCGCTGAGATTTCTCACGCTTAAAACTGTTCTATTGGTAGCACTAACATCTGCTAGGAGGGTGAGTGAGCTACAAGCTCTCTCCTGTAAACCCCCACTTACAATCTTCCACAAGGACAAAGTTGTCCTACAGGGGAAGCCTAATTTCCTCCCAAAGGTGGTTTCTGAATTTCATATTACTCAGAAAATTACATCGCCTTCATTCTACCCTCCTCCCCATCCGGGGAAAGAGGAGGAAAGGCTACATAGGCTGGACCCTAGGCGAGCTCTCAGCTTTTACTTCAGCAGAATGGCTAGGATCAGGCAAGCAGACCAACTGTTTGTAGGATACTCAGGTCAAAAGTTGGTACTACCCATAACAAAACAAACCATCTCCAGGTGTATTATTTTGGCCATCCTGGAATGTTACAAACTGGCAGGGAAAGAGCCACCCCAAAATCTCAGGGCTCATTCAACCAGGGGTATCGCAGCCTCTTCGGCTCTCCAAAGAGGGGTACCGATCCAGGACATATGTGCGGCTGCCACATGGTCGTCCGCACATACATTCACAAAATTTTACATTCTGGATTCCTCCACTGCTCAAGAGACCAGATTTGGCAAGGCCATGTTAACTTCGGTCCATCCCTAAAGGGATACATATCACTATCACTCCCACCTCCAATTGCATGCCACTGCTATGGGAGTCTTTCAAAGATAAGGAATACGTCGAAGGACACAATCCCTTCGAAGAACAAGTTACTTGTTACCTGGTAACGTTCTTTCAATGGGATGTTCCTCCGATGTATTCCTTATCGCCCCTCCCAACCATCCCCACAGTGATAACTTCCCTTGTGGTTGCAGCTTACGCACCTTCAAGGTCCCTAACTAATTCAGGCATGACTTTTCTTATGCTACAAAACGGAACTGAGCAACGGACGCAGCGCGTGGCTATTTATGGGCATGGTGACGTCGGTGCCGATACGGTGGCCGTCGAGGGACATCGACTCGGCGGACGTCGACGCGCAATGCCCTCTACAGAGAAAATTTCCGAGGCCAGCAAGCTGGAAACGTATTATCAAAGATGAGGAATGCGTCGGAGGAACATCCCGTTGAAAGAACGTTACCAGGTAAGAAGTAACTTGTTCTTTACCTGGATCCATAAGCATTTGTTGTACTGAATAACTGTAAGCTTACTGTTTGCAAATCAATACTTTGACATCTACGATGTCAAATATCCTGTATTCACCTGACAACTGTCTTCCATGTAACTAGAAAGATTGTACTGTTTTCTTGTAACCTAGCCGTGCCTCCCCCGGGTTTGGGCGTATAATCAAATGCAATAAATAAAATAAATGCACCATTATCCAATGCAGAAGTGGATATATGTGATGTCACCTCTCATACATTCTCAAATGTTTTGCCTGCATCTACAATGCCTGCTGTATCAAAACTACTGAACTGATGTATATCTTGTAAGCCCCCTGTTATTGATGTACCTAATGCAGACCTCAATTGCACAGGTACCAGACATCTCAAGGGCCACAACTCCCCACTAAGTAACACAAGGGCTAAATCCCCAGTAAAGCTGCATGCCCAGATCAACACAAGCTATGGCACTTATAACTGCCCCACCTCACACAATCCGCTGGCAACCCTCACAGACCAGGCACCCAAACAGGACACGCTCTTAAACCCACACACCACTACAGTAGCCTCAGCCACCTTACCCCTCCATTGCGTGCACCCTCAGTAATACACTCCTTACCAGCTCACGTGCTGAACGTACATGATCTCATCACAAACTGGCTACACTATATACCAGATCAGGCTTTCATCCAGAGGAGGAGGTGGTGGTGATCTCATAGCTAGAAACTCCCTCCCCAGCAGACAGGTCAACACCTCCACTAACGGCAGTCCTGACTTAATATCCGTCAAACTGTGACTCTTTCCCTCCTGCACCATCACATCCACCTTATCTACCGACCTCCCGGACCCACTAGCAGCTTTGAGGAAAACCGCCTCCACATCCTTTAGGATAATATCAAAGCCTCCTCAAAACTCCTCCTAGAAGACCTCAATCTGGGTCTTCATAACCCTCATGCCACATCATTGGCCAACGCCCTTTAAACCTAGGCTTCCAACACCACAGCACCAGCCCTACCCATGTGAAGGGACGCACACTAGACTGGGTTGAGGACCACAACTGCCAGATTTTAACCAGTGCCACTACCCCATACCCATGGTCAGACATCACATTAGCAACTTCATCCCACTGCCCAAAAAACCTAAACTCCTCTCCATTCCACTACCTCCAGAGGTCACGCGCAATTCTATAGAACTCACAAAGGAAAGTCATTCCATGGCTGGACACTTCCTGCCTGAAGCCTCCCTTCACTGCTGACCCCAAGTCACTATTGACATGTACACCTCTAGCCTCTCCAATGAAGTAAATACTATTGCCTCGTAGTCCCTCGCAAAGCCAAACCTGTCAGACACTCCAACTCTTGGTTCACCCCCAACCTCCTGGAAATGTGTAACTTGAAATGCCAGGCAGAAGTAACATGGCAGAAAAATCCTACAGACACCCGGATAGAGAAGTTTGCCAAAATCTATAAATACAAATCAGCAGTTATAACCTCAAAATCCAACTCCTTCAGTACCAGAATCTGCAATGCCAAATTTGACCCTAGAGAAATCTTTACCATCTTTAGAATATTAGAAACTACAGCCACACCTCTCACTACCCTCAATAAAGGTGAAATCTGGTGCTTTGACATTCATTTTTCAATTCTTAACAAAATTGACACCCTGAATAAAAAAAACTCTTAACCTCCCAGCCAAACACCAGAAGGACTACATGACCTAGGCAGGAGCTGCCCACCCAACAACCCCCAATATCCCAGTTTCACTTTAAACCAAAAGTCATAAAATAATGAACCACCTCAAAATGCACAGGTGACATTTGCCCAGCACCCTTCATCAAAGACTGTGCAGAAATACCCCAGTCATCACTACCTTCATAAACGCCTCCTTTGCCTCAAGCACAGTACCAGCGTGCCTCAAAGAAGCATGGGTCCTCCCCGACTAAAAAAACATCTTTAGACCCTTCTATTCCTACAAACTGCATGCTAATCACCACTGTCCCCTTCCTACTAAAAATCATAGATGGAGCTGTGTATGTGTAAATTCAGGACTTCTTGAATCCAACCACATTCTAGGCATGTGGGAATCGGGCTTCCGCCATTGCACCGAAACAGCCCTACTCGACTTTAAAAAATCAGCTTGACATTATGGATGAGGGCAAGTCAACTCTTCCACTCCTGGATCGGTCTGGGGTTTGACCTGGTCGACCAAAAAATCTTAAGCTACCACCTCTGCAAATTTCACCTCCACTACAACTGCTGGGATCGCTGCTTTTCTGGAAGACAGCGTCATGAGGTTATTCTCAGAACTCCAATGCCTCTGCATCCCCTACAACTTGCGGGGTACTGCAAGGGTCATGCATATCCCCGACACTCTACAATATCTTCACGAGGCCCCTCTTCGACATTCTGGACTCTCTTGACAGGGGCTACACTAACTATGCCGATGATGCCCAAGTTCTTAACCCGCTTTCAGGCATCTATGCAGACGATTCGAACACCCTCAACACCTACTCCCTAATCCAATCCTGGTTGGCAGCAAACCATCTATGCCTAAACGGTGACAGAACTGAAATCCTACTCATCGGACCACCTAGAGCCCTAAAATAGCTTAATGAACAAAACACCGCCTTCCAGATTGACATCTCTATCCCGGTCTCTGCATCAGTAGAAACTCTAGGGGTCTACCTAGATGCCTCCCTTACCATGTTCCGCCAAGTAAAGGCCATTGCCTCTTCAGCAGCTTACGCTACAAAGGTACTATACGCTGTGCTATACAATTCCTTTTCATAAACAGTTACCTAACTATTGCCTGAGCAATCATGGGCTCGAAGAGTAATTACTGTAATGTTCCCCTTCACAGGCACCGCCTCCAAAAACATCCACTCATTTGAAATGTTCTCTGAGCAGCCTTGAATATCCCCTAAAGAGAACACATATCGAAGGCAAGAAGAGAAGCCCACTGGCTTCCCTTCCAAGACCTCATCACCTTTAAGACATTGTCCATCACCCACAAATGCCTATCCAACACAGCCCCCTTACCTCTCACAAAAATGAACTAAAGTCAACACAACACCCACAAGGACACCATATACTGACTGTCTACTCCTTCCCAAAGTTGAACGTACAAAAGCCGGCGGATCAAACTTCCCCTACCTAGCAGCCAAACAATGGATTTCCCTGCACCCAGCACTCAGAGCAGAAAAATCTTACTGAGTTTTCCAAAAAGCAGGTGTTCTCGTAATCTGTAACATCTCCTGTGTCTGCTCATGTAACTGAAAAGATTTTGTCTATGGTAACGCAAATGACATGTACCTGTAACAGCGTTTTGACCCCTTTGGGCTGTTTGTGCGATTTAAAAATGAAATAAATACCACAGCATAACTTGATATAATTAAGACGTCTTCCAATATATGGTGTAATTTAGTAAGTTTTCCTTGCATATAAACTCGGCATATGATTTTCTCTTTCAGATTCTTCTGAACAGCTTCGTTTTTAATACAGAAGCCGTGCTTCTCGCAGCCTTTACAATGACATTGGTAAATATAATTTTTTTGGCATGTGGGTAAAATGTTTTTTTGAACAAGTGCATGTTTATTTAATTTCAGACCATTCTGGATTATATTAATTATTGATTGCATCAAATCCCTTCAATGGCAGTGGAAACGGTGTTCCTGCTGTATCATTGGTACTGCGAGCTTGCCGAGTGTCGCTGCTTATAAAAGATGTACTTTAGGCACTACCCTACTGCAGGGTTAAGCCATTGCTATAATTGCACTGTTTCAGTAAGGCATTTCATTGTGCTCTAGTGTTTTTGAAATGTCATGTCGTCTGAAATACTTAACATCTGTGTGCAAGCTAGAGCTACAAGTGAAGGGTATACAATAAAAAATGGGAGAGGGGACTCTGCAATGAATCTAGATATACCAACTTTCAAGTCAGTTGTGCTCCCCACTGACTATAGGAAGTTGTCGCCCTTATCTTTTTCTAGGATATTTGGTGCTAAATCGAGAGTTCAATCTGATGGACCAGGGATGGTTAAACATCTTTGAGAGCAACATGAGGTGTGGAGGGAAAATCTGGTAACGGAGGAACGTGGAAATGTAGTGGACACTACAGGCAATGGACTAGCTGATGATAAACAAGAATTATCACTGACTAAAAGAATGGTATGGAGAGTGATGAAATGAATGTTTGAAGGGGGAATTCCGCAAATAATGGTAATAAGGGACCATTCCCAGATGGTATAGAGGGAGACCTATCCTTGACTGAAATAACTGTACAGAGTGATGAAGTTAAAGATGGAGGAGCTTCTGAAGGTACCTATAGTAACTGAGATTCCGGGCCAAGCCCCTATTGAAGTTGAGGATGGAAATGTTGAAAGGATGGGTAGAAAGATCGAGATGGGGAACTCCCAAGCAGAGAATGGAGTGCAGAACGAATTATACTTGCAGGACGTTAATAAAGACATCTACACAAACCCTCGGGCATGCAATGATATACAGCTGAAGCAGCTCCACTTTCTGGAACTTCCTAGTTTTAATGTAATTGTTTTGCCCAAGGTGGGCCTGTCTAATTGAACAGGAGAATTTTGGTTCTATTCAATGAGATACCAAACCTTAGTCTTATCTGGGGATATTAAATTGATTGTTCACCTGGAAAGATATGACTGTTAGAATATTCTCCTACGTCCCGTCCCCTTTCCTCCATACTTATGGGACATCTCTCCGTCCTGTGGGACGGGACCGGAGCACTTTGTAAAAAGCATCCAAATTTTTCCAAAAATGTGTCCCTCTCTTGTGCGGTCCCGGCACGCGGCTGTAACCCCGCCCACCTTGGCTCCGCCCCACGCATCGCACATCAGTCCTTTTCTCCGCTCATTCAGGACTGGACGCACTTGCATCCTCGAAGATTTTCTTCCTTTTTTCCTCTATGGCTCTTGCTAGCGGTCGTTTACTAGTCTGTCGTTCAAACTAGACTTTCCAGATTGTTCATTGTGTCACTGTTGTTTCGCGAGGGCGGATACCCATCCTCTCTGTCTCGAGTGTTTGGGTCCTTTCGGTCCGGGCACTTCAACGTCGGTTGGAGCGGTGGGAGGAGGTGTTCCGACGAACTCCTCCTTTTACATTTTCAGGCGTTAGACAAGAAAAAACGCCCGATAAATTCTTTACTTTTCAGAGCTCCCTGGCCGGGGGATACCTTTCCGGGTTCCTCTCGGGCCGGGAGGGGCGTTGATCGCTCCGTCACCGGGGTTCGCCCTGAGGTGCCCGTTGGGCCTAATAATTCTACCAGAGTTTTCTCAGAGGGTCTCCATAAGGGGCATGTGGATACCGGAGTACGCTCCGAGGCCCCTCCTGTGGGGCCTGTTTGTAGACCCAGTTCTACTGAGTCGTGGGGTACCGGAGTTCGCGCTGAGGCCTCTGTCGGCTTCCCTCAAAAGAAAGACTGGGGTGCGCCCCGAGGCCTTGGGGCTTGCTGTTACTGAATGGATGTTCGAGGCCTGCGCAGATAAGGCTGTTACCGGACCTGGGTCCGAGGTCCCTCGTCCAGAGGCTAAAGCTACCAACAGTTCTGGGAGGACTGACAAGGCCTTGTCAGTGAAAGCTGTTTCTCACCGTTTCCACTCCTGCGGTGATACCAGACCTGTTGAGGGGGCAAAGAAGCAAAGTTCTTCTTTTACCGGCAGTGCCGAGGTCCTTCCTTCGAAGGCTAATTTGGCGGTTGGTATGTCACAAAAACATTCCAGGCCTCACAGTACCGGCTCTGCTGAGGTTCCTTATGTTAAGGCTAAAGTTAAGACCCCTGATCCATCTACGGGGATTCCTGCCTCACTTCCTCACGTGCCGCAGTTCCCTTCAGATGAGGACAAAATGGTGCCCGTTCCCACCACGACCACGGCGGCCATTTTAGGTGCTACCCCCTACAACTACGCCATCGGCCTCAGGTGTAGGGTTTGGTCCGTTGGGTGCACATGGTCCCTTGTGCGCATCCTTATTGGCTAGTTTACGATTGGAACGCCTGGATGCCTCTTCCACACAATGTTTCGTTGCCTGCGGGGTCGGCACCTTTGATGTATTTGGATACGTCGGTGGAGGGGCCTATGTGGCACCCTTCCCCGTTACGTCCCTGGATTTGTCCACCTCATGAGAGGCCTCCTCAGGTTCCGAAACAGTCCCCAGAGGACGCCTTTTTCGGTAAATTCCAAATGGTTATGCATACCGACCCCATGAGGGAATATTTCAAAGGGCTTTTCAGGGAGATATGTCCACCTGCACTGCCGGCTCCACCCGTTCCTCCGGTGGCTCCGCCGGCACCTCCCTTCCCTACGGTGCCTTCCCCCGACTCTTCCGTCTTTGCCTCCATTGTCCCCAGTGGACAAGGCGGCGCCTGAGACAGCTCAGCAGGATCCTGACCTGTCAGATGATGCCCAAGGCGATCAGGACAACTAGGACCTTCCCCGCTCTGTTTGAGCTTTTCATGACCGGGTACTGGACATGAGTTCCTTGGATGTCCCGCTGCCTGAGGCACCCGCTCCGCAGGAGGGCATGCTCTCTGGGGCATTCACCCTGTCTCCCTTGGAGCGTACCGCCTGTTCTTGCAGAAGGACGTTCTGGCCGAGGTCCGCAGAGTCTGGGAAAAGCCACACTCTGGACTTTTTGTGAAATAAGAAAATTGACGCGAGATAGAGCCTGCATTCTTCAGAAGAGGTGGCCCTGTCGTCTTTTCCGCCACTTTGCAGTCCAGGCCTGCAGCATCCTCTTCCACAACGGCTACTCGGGTTCTGGGAAAGGAGGACAAGCTCCTAGACTCCCTCGGGAGGAAAATCTTCGCCAACTCGGCCTTGCAGCTCAGGCAGGCCAACGCTGAATTGATTTTAGCGGGAGCTAACATGCGGATGTGGAAAGGTCTGTCAGAGTTTGAGGAGTTCCCGGTCAAGAAGCTGGAAGACTTCAAAGGTGGCCTATCCGATGCCAGGGTCTTGGCCCAGGATCTCCTGGAGGCTGCGGCTCATCACGTAGACCCCTCGGCTCGGGGCCTTATGCTGGGGGTTGATACCTCACGGCAGGCGTGGCTGCATGCCACTAAAATTTCAAAAGTGCAGGACAAGGTGTTGGACCTTCCGTTTGATGGTAAGGAGCTCTTTCATTCTACAACAGATGTAGAGCTCACCAAGACGAAGGATAGCACTCAGACAGCTGGGTCGTTTGTCCTGGTTAAGGCCCCTTTCAAAACCGAGACCGTTGTCAGTCAACCTTCCTCTGGCTTTAGGGGCTTCCTCGACTGCAAATCTCGCAGAGTGGATACCCCTGCGGGGAATAACCGCCGTAGGCAACAACGGACACGGTTTTTCTCCCGCTCTTCAGCCGCCTCCTCAGGTTCAGGTGGCACCGCCACCGATAAACCTACTAAATTAGGGGTTTCTGCGCTCGCACGAGAACCCGGTGGGAGGACGCATTGCATCTCATTGGGAGGCGTGGCAGACAATCACAAGACAGATGGGTCTTGTCAGTCGCTCGGGCGGGCTTCCGCTTACCTCTATCCGCTACACCACCCCTCAACCCTCCTTATCAGCTGTCGGGCTCGCCCTCCCTCAAAGCCAAAGTTCAGAAACTTCTGGACCTCAGAGCTGTGGAACCCGTTCCCCTTGGGGAGTGAGGGGAGGGCTTCTACCCCCAGCGTTTATGGTGCCCAAACCCAACCAGGATGGCCTCCGCACCATCCTAGACCTTTCCCAGTACAATCTTTCCTACCCCAAGAGAAATTCAAGATGATCAAGCCCAGCCAGGTACGCTCCTCCTTGCAGATGAGCGATTGGCCCAGCGTTGTGGATCTTCAGGACGCGTACATGCATATCCTGATTTGGAACCCACACAGGAGATCTCCGCTTCTCTTTGGGAGAGGAGCACTTCCTGTTTTGAGTGCTTCCTTTTGGCCACAGCTCGGCGCCGCGTATCTTCACGAAGATGTTGGTGATTGCGGCCTATCTTCGTCTCCAGGGTATCCATGTGTATCCATATTTGGACGACTGGCTCTTGCGCAACCCTTGTCCGCTGGCAGCAGCGGGCAATCTCCAGTCTCTCCTTCAGCTCCTGTTCCATCTTGGGCTGTCGGTGAACTGGCGGAAATCTTCCATGACGGTCTCGCAGGACCTGATTTTCCTGGGTTTTCGCTGGAACACTATCGACTGCAGAGTGTACCTGACCGGGGACAGAATGGCAGATCTGTTAGCCACGTGTCAGATGTTTGCGCAGTCGGAGAGCATGTCGGCCTGGTGGTTCGAGGATTCTGGGCCTCATGGCCTCGTGTGTGCTGGCTCTTCCTCTTGCTCGCCTCAAGATGAGGTGGATCCAGATGGCTCTTCGGAGTTCCTGGCGTCAGGCTGTGGACCCGGATTCCAAGCGGATAATGATTCCAGATTCCATGAGTGGACCTGGATTGGTGGTCATCTCTCAGCAACCTGTCGGTGGGTGCGGGGTTTCAGGACCCAGCCCCCACGGTGACGATCACGACGGACTCCTCCCTTCTGGGTAGGGGTGCGACGTTAGATCTTTCTCAGGTCTCGGACCTCTGGTCGCCTCAGGACAAGCTCCTGCACATAAATCATTTGAAGCTTCTGGCGCTCAAGGCGTTCTGACCGCTCATTATCAACAAGGTGGTCCGCATACGCACGGACAATGTGGTGTCAATGTATTCATCCCGGGCCAGCTGAATGTCACAGCAGATGCCCTCAGTCGGCGGACAGTGGTCGGTTACGAGTGGGAGTTGAAGGCGGAGGGCCTCTCATGGATTTTCTCGCGTTGTGGCACACTGGAGGTGGACCTCTTCGCTACGACGGCAAACAAGAAGCTTCCTCAGTATGCCTCCAGAGGGGGGCTGAGAGCCTCCTCTCTGGGGGACGCTCTCGAGGTTCCATGGCACAACATGAGAGCTTACGCCTTCCCGCCTCTGCCTCTAGTCCATCTGGCAATTTGGAAGCTGAAGAACTCTGAAATGTTAATTTCTACTCATAGCCCCGTGGTTCTCAGAACTTCAACACCTGTCTGTGTATCCGCTGATCAGGTTACCAGTAACTCCCGATCTTCATCAGGGCGAACAGCAGATGTGGCACCTCTCTCCACAATCGCTCAGCTTGGCAGCATAGTGCCTGATTTCAAGTCTTTAGAGCATCTTAACTTGTCTTCTGATAACATGGTTATTATCCAGGCAGCCAGGAAACCCTCGACCAGATCCCAAAACAGGAGTAAATGGCTCAGGTTCTGTCATTGGTGTTTGGAAAAGCAATTGGATCTAAGGGTGGCTACAATTGACACGGTACTGTCCTTCGTGTCCTCCCTAGCAGAGTCCGGTGTTCATGTTCTGTCACGCAGAACTTACTTTTCAGCGGTTTCCGCTTATCTGCCTACAGACCAATGTTCTTATTCTGAGTAACCCAGTGGTTAAGAGGCATTTTGCAGGCTTGACACGCCTCTACCCTCCGGTTCGTAGTCCGCATCTGCCGTTGGATCTTAATGTAGTCCTGACGGCGCTGTGCCATAAACCTTTTGAACCAATGGCCACGGTGGACCTCAAGTACTTATCCTGGAAAGTGTCCTTTCTGGTCGCCGTTACGTCATCGAGGAGAGGGAGTGAGCTCCAGGCCTTGTCAGTGGAGCATCCTTTCTTGGTCTTTCACAAGGGCAAGGTCGTCCTGCGGACAAACCCAGCCTTTCTACCGAAGGTGGTAACTGAATTCCATCTGAATCAGTCGATCTCCCTACCGGTCTTTTTTCCGAACCCTTCCTTGGAGGCTGAAAGGGTTCTGCACTGTCTTGATGTCAGAAGAGCTCTTAAATTCTACCTGGACAGTACTTCTGAGCTCAGGAGTTCTCAACTTTTTGTGACCTTCGGTAACCCACGGCATCACAGAGTCTTTCACCGTCCAAGGCAACCTCCTAAGGGTATTCATGCACACCTGGTGCTGGGCAAGGCAGCCGCGGTTGCTTTTCAGAAATGTCCCCTGGGAGTCCATCGCTAGGGCAGCTACTTGGCCCTCCCCATCTGCTTTTTGTAAGCATTGTCTCGACATGAGCTCAAGAGCTGATGCTCAGTTTGGTCAGGCTGTGCTGAAGAACCTGTTTCAGTAAGGGGTATTTCCATCCTCCCGTCGTTCCTGTTAGGAGTGCTTGGGAATCTCCCATAAGTATGGAGGAAAGGGGACAGGACGTAGGAGTATAACCAGGTTACTCATCGTAGTGACCACCTTACTCCTAGTCCATAGGCCCCTTCTTCATGGGGAGGATTCTGATCAAGAAACACCCTTCGGGCTGGAGAGGACCACACCACCTGTTTCAGAGGATTTTACCTCTGAAGAAAGAAGGTTGAAAGACCTACAGGAAGCATTATATGAGGCAAGTGGGTTGGACACTTCCCCAGAAGTGGAATTTGTCGAACCAGGGGAACAGGCCGAAACCCCCTATGGAACCCTGATGGCAAGAATTATTGAATTCATGGGTTGGTCTGCGCCTTCCTGTTTTTCAACAGGATGACCTTACAGACATACTAGATAAAAGTCCACAGGAGGATCCTGTGGTCCCTTTCCATACAGCTTTACAAAGGAAGATTTAATCGAATTCGGAAACTCCTGAGGTTATCCCTGCAGTCAATAAAAAATTGTCAGCCAAGTCTAGGGTAGCTGCGGCTGACCCTGAATATTTATCAAAACACCCGACTCCAGAGAGCCTGGTGGTTCAAGCGGCAACTTCATCAAGCAGCAGATCCGCTTATCCTACTGTCCCACAGGACAGAGATGACAAAAGGTACGATTCTATGGCAAAGTCTTTTCGAAGGGATTGTGTCCTTTGACTTATTCCTTATCTTAGATATCTCCTTCCAGCTCTGCTGGCCTCGGAAAATTTTTCTCTAGAGGGCGCTGCGCGTCAACGTCCTCCGAGTCGATGTCCCTCGACAGCTGCCGTATCGACGTCATCCTGCCTATAAAGGCCGTGCGCAGCGTCCGTTGCTCAGTTCCGTTTTTCTGCGCCTACTCAGTGCCTCAGAATACCGTTGCTCAGTTTTGTCAGGTAATCCTATTTACCTCGAGTTATTCGATCCGTACTCGATGGCTTCAAAAAAAGCCGAGATTGTGGGAAAAAGATGTCGCTGACTGACCCTCACAGAGTTTGTCTGTGGTGTTTGGGAGCTGAACACCATTGTTCGGAGTGTGAGGACTGTATGTCCATGACAGCTAAGGCCCTGAAGGAGCGTAGGGGGAAGCTGGAGAAAGGTAAGACTTTTAAAGCTTCTTCTTCCTCGACGAAGTCGAGACATTCGTCTCCTCGTCACCATTCGGGCTCCAGGTCTCGGAGTGGGTCCCATCACTCCTCGAGATCGAAGCACTTGAAGAGGAGACGTCGAAGATCCCCTTCTCCGTCTTCCTCTGTTTCTCCAAAGGGAATCCCTTGCCCCACGAAACATAGTTCCCGGGCTGAATGGGAGGAATTCTGCAAAAATATGATGTGTGTCTTCGAGAAAGCGGCCTCGACCCCCTCGAAGACTGCCGAGAGCCATGCTCTGGTTGAAAGACCCGAAGGTAAAAAATGCAGCGAGTCGCAGTACCCGGCGAAGGAAACTTCTCGAGCACGTCTCGAACCCTCGAGTAGGACTATGACCTCAAAACCTTCGAAGGTGCCGTCGGCGAAGGTTCCGTAGACGCCGAGGTCGGTGTCTTCGACGCCGTTGTCGAAGGGACCTTCGACACACGGGTCTGTCGACTCGAGGCCATCTTCGACACCGGCGTCGACGCCAAGAAAAGTCACGGTTACGACACACCCAGTGGCTATCCCCAGGACCTCGATGGCGTCGAGATTGTCGAGCAGAATCCCAATTCTGTCGAAGTCATCGAGGCCTCCGCCTTTGTTTTCGACGCCACGCTCGAAGCCGTCGATGACATCAACGTTTTCGAGGCCGATTATGACAAGTTTGGCACCCTCTGCCTTGGAGATGGGGTTTACACCCTTTATGAGTTCAGAACAATTGAGAACTATGTCCTCAATTATGGAAGAGGGTGAATTGTCTGAACAGGAAGACACATTTGAATTGCAGGGACCTGTAACCCCAATTAGAGAGAGTTTTCCTCTGAAGAACGCAGGTTTAAGGATCTTCATGATTCCTTACATGAGGCAAGTGGGTTAGACACTCCCCCTGAGGTGGAGTTTGCTAGCCCAGACCCGGGGGAGCATGCTGAAACCCCCTATAGAGCCTTAATGGCCAGGATCATAGAGTTTATGGGGTGGTCTGCACCTTCAGTCTTTCCAACAAGATGACCTCACGGATATTCTTGACAAAGGCCCACAGGAGGATCCTGTAGTGCCCTTTCATAAAGCTCTTCAGAGGAAGATTATGACGAACTGGGAAACCCCAGATGTCGTCCCGGCAGTAAATAAAAAACTGTCTACAAAAAACAGGGCATCTTCTACAGACCCAGAGTTTTTGTCAAAACATCCATCCCCAGAAAGTCTGGTGGTACAGGCAGCATCTTCTACTGATGTCAAGACTGCTTACCCTACCGTCCCACAGGACAGGGACGATAAAAAAATATGATGCTATGGCAAAGAAAGTTTTTTTCGGCATGTAGCATGGCGTTAAAATCTGTTAATGCTACTTGCACCCTTGCTAGATTCAGCCATACACTTTGGGAGTGTGCTTCTACAGCGGCTGACTGCATCCCGGAGGGAGAAGAAAGGGAGGCGTTCCTGAATATCATACAGGACGGTAAAGACGCTATGTGCGAATCCCTCCAGACGGCCATTGATTCAGCTGACCGTATCAGCAGAGCAATGGCGGCAGTACAACAACCAGGAGATTCGCTTGGTTGAGAAAGTCTGGTTTTGCCCCAGATGTGCAAGCCAGGCTCTTGAACATGCCATTCAATGGCTCTTCTTTGTTCGGGAAAAAGGCGGATGACAGTTTAGAGAAACTGCAAACTTCAAAAGCAGCAGCAAAATCCCTAGGCGCTGCAATCCGTCAGACACCTTTTCGTCCCACAGGAACCTCTGTGAGGGGCAAGTCCTTTCGCTTCTACTCCGCATTAGGAAGATGTAGAGGACGACCGGCTCAAAGGGGGACAAAGAAGAACTACCCGAGGTGGACGGGTAGATATTCAAAAGCCGCAGCAACAGCAGGTGCCTCTTTACCATCAGCATCTGCATCAGCTGCCCCAAAACCACTCCGAGGACTTCCCTCACAGGACACCTGTAGGAGGCAGGTTGACTCAACATCTGGCGGAATGGCAGGCTATCACGTCAGATGCTTGGGCATTGGAAACAGTTGCCCGAGGTTACTGCCTGCCTTTCCTACGCATACCTCAGTCATCCACCGGGGATCAGCTCTCAGAAAGCTCCAGATCCGCTCCACTTGCAGGAAATTTTGGACCTGCTAGAGAAAGGTGCCATAGAACCGGTACCTGTAGTGGAGAGGAACAAGGGCTGGTACTCCCCTTACTTTCTCATTCCAAAGAAAGACGGAGGACTGAGACCCATCTTGGACTTGCGAGAATTGAACAAATTCCTCAGGAAAGACAAATTCAAGATGGTAACTCTTTCTCAGATCCTCCAGGCCCTTCAGTTCCAGGACTGGTTGGTATCTCTGGACCTTCAGGATGCTTATTTCCATTTGCCAATCCATCTCAAACACAGGAAATACCTGAGGTTCGCAATTGGCAAATCTCATCAATTTCGAGTGCTGCCATTTGGGCTGACCTCCGCCCCGAGGGTCTTCACCAAGTTAATGTCGGTAGTGGCGGCAAGTCTGAGGGAATGGATTCACGTCTACCCCTACCTGGACGATTGGTTGATCAGGGCTGTATCTTCGGAACAAGCTCAGATCAAGCTAAATCACGTGTGCCACTCCCTTCACAAACTGGGCTTCTCCCTCAATTTAAAGAAGTCACAGATGATACCATCGCAGAGACTCCAGTTCATAGGAGCGATCCTGGACACTTCCCTGGGAAAAGCCTCGCCACCAGAGGTGAGGGCTCAAGATATTCTACAGATCGTTACCAAGTTCCAAGATGCCCAACGTCTCCCAGCCTTCGACTTTTTGAGGTTGCTAGGCCTCATGGCATCCTGCATTTTCCTAGTGCCAGAGGCTCGCCTGAGAATGAGATCCCTCCAGTGGACACTGAGGACTCGGTGGTCACAATTCTCAGGGAGAATGACAGATCTTCTTCAGGTTCCCGACACGGTGGCTTGAGACCTTCATTGGTGGGCCTGTCAGGAGAACATTCTGAAAGAACAGTTTTGGCAACCCTGGCCGGAGTTAACAGTAGTAACGGATTCCTCACTCATGGGGTGGGGAGCCCACGCCAACGACTTGACCATCAGCAGTCGTTCGTCTCCATCGGAGTCCACACTACATATCAACCTGTTAGAGCTGAGAGCCATCAGACTTGCGCTGAAGGCGTTCCTGCCAGCTGTACAAGGGAAAAATGTCCTGATAATGACTGACAACACTGTGGCCATGCATTACCTCAACAAAAGAGGAGGCGTAGGATCACTACCCCTGTGCAGAGAGGCGATGCAGCTCTGGTTTTGGGCAATCCAAGAAGGAATCTCTCTATCGGCAGTCCACCTAGCTGGAGAGAAGCACTTGACAGCGGACGCTCTGAGCAGGCAGAGCAGTCTCCCACGAGTGGGAACTAGCTCAGGAAGTCCTTCAAGAGATCTTCGCCCTTTGGGGAACCCCTCAGGTGGATCTGTTCGCCACCAGCGTCAACAGGAAATGCGATCTGTTCTGCTCAAGGGAATTTCCCCCGAGAGGAGCTGTGGGAGACGCGTTCATAGTTGACTGGGAGTTTCCGCTTCTGTACGCGTTCCCACCGGTCCCTGTCATTCCTCAAATGATCAGGAGGTTGAGAAGATTCCGGAGAACCATGATCCTAATTGCCTCGGATTGGGCCAGGAGAACGTGGTACCCGGACCTTCTAGACTTGTCCATCTGCCCTCCAATTCGACTTCCACTCAGAGAGAACCTACTCTCTCAGAAGGGAGGTCAGGTTCTCCATCCAGACATCAAAACCCTCAACCTTCACGCTTGGCTTCTGAAAGGCTGCGGTACAAGGATTGGGATCTCCCTGATGATGATGATATGGAGGTGTTGCTTTCGGCAAGGAGGCCAGCAACAAAGTCTCTATAACGCTGCCGTTGGAACAGATTTTGCAGCTGGTGTAGAGAACAGAATATCGACCCCTTTTCATGTGGTACACCAATGGTTTTGTCCTTCCTACTCTATTTGGCAAATTCAGGCCTTCAAGTTGGCACCATCAAGGGCTATCTCGCAGCGCTATCCATCTTTAAGCGCACTGCGGAAGAACCATCCTATTTCAAGTTACCCTTGGTAATACAGTTTCTGAAGGGGTTAACCAATGTTTATCCCCCAAGACCATTCCAAGTTCCCCTATGGGATTTAAACTTAGTCCTAACTTTCCTAATGGGCACACCTTTGGAACCACTCCATTCTTGTTTGTTAAGATTCCTTACCCTTAAAACTGTTTTATTAATAGTGCTTACATCTGCTAGAAGGGTGAGCAAATTACAAGCTCTTTCTTGTAAACCCCCTCATACAATCTTTCACAAAGACAAAGTTGTCCTGCAAGTGAAGCCTAATTTCCTCCCAAAGGTGGTTTCTGAATTCCATATCACTCGGAAGATTACCCTGCCATCTTTCTATCCTCCTCCTCATCCGGGGAAAGAGGAAGAGGGGTTACACAGGCTGGACCCTAGAAGGGCTTTAAGTTTTTACATCAGTAGACTAGCCAGGATAAGACGGGCAGACCAGCTGTTTGTAGGTTACGCAGGCCACAAGCTGGGGTTACCAATAACCAAGCAGACCATTTCCAGATGGATCATTCTAGCCATTTTGGAATGTTATAAACTAGCAGGGAAAGAGCCCCCTCAAAACCTTAGGGCTCATTCGACCAGAGGTATTGCTGCTTCATCGGCCCTCAAAAGTGGTGTGCCGGTTAAAGACATCTGTGCGGCTGCTACATGGTCGTCTGTCCATACCTTTGCACGATTTTACAACTTGGATTCCTCCTCCAGTCAAGAGACTAGTTTTGGAAGGGCTGTACTGCACTCTATTCATCAATAGAAGACAGCGTGAAGTCAGTACTCCCTCCTCCAATAATAGAATACTGCTATGGGAGCCTATCTAAGATAAGGAATACGTCGGAGGACACAATCCCTTCGAAGAACAAGTTACTTCTTACCTTGTAACGTTCTTTCGACGGGATGTTCCTCCGACGTATTCCTTATCGACCCTCCCATCCATCCCCGCAGTTCTACTTCCCTTGTTGTTGCAGCTTACGCTCCTTCAGGGTGATTAGTCTAGTCCAGACAGAAATACTGTGGGCTACAAAACGGAACTGAGCAACGGACGCTGCGCGCGGCCTTTATAGGCAGGATGACGTCGACGTCGATACGGCAGCTGTCGAGGGACATCGACTCGGAGGACTTCGACGTGCAGCGCCCTCTAGAGAAAAAGTTTCCGAGGCCAGCAGAGCTGGAAGGAGATATCTAAGATAAGGAATACGTCGGAGGAACATCCCGTCGAAAGAATGTTACAAGGTAAGAAGTAACTTGTTCTTCTCCTTGTAGTATGGCATTGAAGTCCATCAACGCCACTTGTACGCTCGCCAGGTTCAGTCACACTGTGGGAGTATGCTTCATCAGCGGCTGACTGCATACCGGAAGGAGATGAAAGGGAAGCCTTCCTAAACATCATTAAAGATGGCAAAGATGCCATGTGCGAATCTCTTCAAACTTGCATTGATTCCGCTGACCGTATCAGCAGGGCCCTGGCGGCAAGTACCACAATCCGCAGGCATGAGTGGTTACGAAAGTCTGGCTTTGCTCCAGATGTACAGGCCAGACTTTTTAATATGCCCTTTGACGGCTCTTCTTTATTCGGTAAAAAGGCTGATGAGTCTGGAAAAGTTGCAAACATCTAAAGCAGCAGCAAAATCTTAAGGAGCTGCAATCCGCCTAACTCCTTTTCGCCCCTCAGGAACCTCTGGGAGAGGAAAGTCCTTTCGCTATTATTCCCCATTCGGGAAAGGTAGAGGACAGCCAGCTCAAAGAGGCCAAAGGCGATCCACCCGAGGTGGACGGGTCAAAAGTACTAAGACCGCAGCAGCAGCCGGTTCCTCTTTACCCTCAGCATCTGCATCAGCCGCCCCCAAACCACTCTGAGGTCTTTCCACACAAAACACCTCTAGGGGGCAGGTTAACTCACCATCTGACGGAATGGCAGGCTACGTCCGATGCTTGGCCATTGGAGACAGTTGCCCAAGGTTACTGCAAACCCTTTCTACGCATCCCTCAGTCATCCACCGGGGCACAGCTCTCTAAAAGTTCCAGATCCGCTCCTCTTGCAGGAAATTGTAGACATGCTAGAGAAAGGTGCCATAGTACCGGTACCTGCAGCGGAGAGGAACAAGGGCTGATACCTGAGGTTCGCAATTGGCGGCTCTCTATCAATTTCGAGTTCTGCCATTTGGGCTGCCCTCCGCCCTGAGGGTCTTCACCAAGCTAATGTCGGTAGTGGCGGCAAGTCTGAGGGAAGGGATCCACGTCTACCTCTACCTGGACGATTGGATGATCTGAGCTGCATCTTCGGAACAAGCTCAGATCCAGCTAGATTATGTCTGCCACTTCCTTCACTGTTAGGGAGAATTCTCTCTTTAGGCTGAATTTCCTAACCTAGTGAGTCCCCCAGCAGCTTTGCTGGATTTCTGGAGTTTGTTTTTTTCCTCATGCCAAGAGTGAGACTCTTTTTCCTCCCACTCTTGGACATGTTTATGGTGTTCCTTTGACTGTTGTGTTTTCTGGGCTATGGGGTCCTTTACGCCATAGGGTCTCATGTGTTTTTCTTATGTGTTACCCAGCACCCTCCGTGCGGTAACACAGGGGTGTCATAGTGACTCCCCAGTATAGACTCCATACCCTGGGACTGACTACGGTCTCCCAGGGCATGTAAAGTCACCATTGGCTTTACTAGTCCCAAATTATTAACAGAAACCAGTACAAACCATCATATTGTGGATGTACTGGTCGGGGCAATTCGATTGCCCCGGGGTCTGTTAGTCGAGGGGGCACGTCTCTATCCCCCCCGATCGAGTTTTGGCTGTTGGCAGTGGAAACTACTTTTTTATATTCGACCGCAAATATTTTCCTATGGGATTTTCCCATTGTTCGAGGCTAACAACTTTAATTATTTAATTCTCATAGCCTCGAACATACTGCCGGTTTATTTATTTAATATTAATTCGCCGGTTGGTATTTTTTGCCAGGACTCAATTCTAAAATGGCGTTTGTGTTCTCTTCTGTGACTCCAACCCAAGTCGAGCCCTTTGTTCCACTTTTTGGCGGGCTTCTCCACAGAAGCCTCAAAAGTGGTGCCACTCTGTCTGGGTACCACAGGGGGTGTGGCAGGGGGTTTAGGGACCCTGGACTGAGTTAACTTGGTAACTCAAGTCTCACTCTTGTGTGACTGGCCCAAGTGGTGAGCCAGCCGGCTCACCACTTAGCATGTTTGACAGCTAGGCTGAGTGAATGGGGGTATGCTGCATAAAAGCAGGGCTTTGGGACTGAAACTTCAGAAGTCGCCACAGGACCTGAGAATCCGATGAGGGAGAAGCTGAGCCGACCTAACACGACGACACCACCGGTAGAGCCCTGCGGAACCGACTCACTTCCCGACGACAGAGAAGATCTCCCGGCTGGAGAGGCTTCTTCCCCTGACTGGTGGGCACAACCAGTTTTACCTTCCTTCTTCGCACCCCAGACCGGTTTGTGGTCGAACTGCCCGTGCCAAGCACCCCGGCGGCCGGATAGCCACTCACCAGTGAACCGCGAATCAACGGACCGCTCCTTGTACCTGAGCAACTCTGCGGCTGGTTTCTTCCCTGGCAGTGCAACGGGCTACTGTCTTCCTCCCCGACGAGATCCTCTCTTCCCCCGGACGAAGCACCGACTTGTATCCGCTGCCAGGAACAACTGCCCCCTCTGGAGTGTTCTCACCATTTAAGGTACCGTGTCTGCCAGGCTTCCCTTTCTCAAGATTGCTACAAGGTAATAATAACTCCTTAACCTTCTGGACTGGGATGGCCGCCTTGACCCTTTAACTGCTCCCTTTCTTTGGTCCAACTCCTTTTTGAACCGTTAAAAGACTTCTGTGCACTGCAACCGTGTGACCTTGGACACATTTCGTTTGAGCCTCTGAAAGTGTATCCGGCCTATTGAACTCTAACTTCACGGTTTTACTTTGCCTTCCGCTCGTTATGTTCTTGTAAAAGTGTGGGGATCTGTTTCAGCTTGTTCTCTGCTTTTCTCTCCCTTTTAAAAACTATTAGAGTGCCATCTACGTTAAGCGCTCACCGCTGTCTGAAAATAAGTGGGGCTTTACTTAAGACTTGTCTAATATTCTTTTTAGGGAGTTTATATCTTTTAGTGACCGTGTTTTTGAATTGCTTACTATTGGTGCCTGTGTTTTTCTAGATGTGATTTTTAAATTAATTATCTCTTGTACACCAAGCCCTGGTCAGTGTTTACTTGTTCTATTGTGTTCTCTTGACCTATTGTGAATATTCTGTATACTCCCTAACTCTTCTTGAGGGAAGTCTGACTGCTCAGCCACAGCTACCAAGTGAATCTGTGTGGTACAGACTGCTACCAAGTGGGTTTACTGCCAAACACCTGTAGTCTTAAATCTTTTGCAGTGGTCCCAGAGGGAACGGCACAGGTTTCTGCTTAACATTCACAAACTGGGCTTCTCCCTCAATTTAAAGAAGTCACAGATGATACCATAAGAGACGCCAGTTCATCGGAGCGGTCCTGGACACTTCCCTGGGAAAAGCCTTGCCACCAGAGGTGAGGGCTCAAGATATTCTGCAGATGGTCACCAAGTTTCAAAATGCCCAACATCTCCCAGCCTTCGACTTTTTGAGATTGCTAGGCATCATGGCATCCTGCATCTTCCTTGAGCCAGAGGCTCGCCTGAGAATGAGATCTCTCCAGTGGGAACTAAAAACCCAGTGGTCGCAATACCCAGGAAGAATGACAAATCTCCTCCGGACAAGGTCGCCCACGACCTTCAATGGGGGGGCCTATCCAGAGAACATTTTGAAAGGAGAACTGTTTTGGCAACCATGGCCGGAGATAACAGTAGTCAGACGCTTCACTCACGGGGTGGGGAGCCCATGCCAACGACTTGACCATCAGCAGTTATTGGTCTTCATCGGAGTCCAGACTACACATTGACCTATTAGAGCTGAGAGCGATCAGACTAGGGCTGAAAGCTTTCCTGCTCACAGTACAGGGGAGAAATGTCCTGATAATGACGGACAACACGGTGGCCATGCACTACCTCAACAAAAGAGGCGGCGTAGGGTCACTGCCACTGTGCAGAGAGGCAATGCAGCTCTGGTTTTGGGCAATTCAGGAAGGAATCTCTCTATCGGCAGTCCACCTAGCCGGAGAGAAGAACTTGACAGTGGACGCTCTGAGCAGGCAGAGCAGTCTCCCACGAGTGGGAGCTAGCTCAGGAAGTCCTTCAAGAGATCTTCGCCCTTTGTGGAACCCCTCAGGTGGATCTGTTCGCCACCAGCACCAACAGGAAGTGCAATCTGTTCTGTTCAAGGGAATTTCCCCCGAGAGTAGCTCTAGGGGACGCGTTTGTAGTGGACTGAGAGTTTCCACTCCTTTACGCATTTCCACCAGTCCCTGTTATTCCTCAAATGATCAGGAGGTTGAGAAGATTCTGAAAAACCATGACCCTAATTGCCCCGAACTGGGCCAGGAGAACGTGGTACCCGGACCTTCTGGATATGTCCATCTGCCCTCCAATCTGTCTTCCACACAGAGAATCTTCTCTCGCAGAAGGGAGGTCAGGTTCTCCATCCAGACACAAGAACCCTCAACCTTCATGCTTGGCTTCTGAAAGGTTGAGGTACAAGGATTGGGATCTCCCTGATAACGTCATGGAGGTGTTGCGTTCGGCCAGAAGGCCAGCAACAAAGTCTTTTTACCGCTGCCGTTGGAACACATTTTGCAGCTGGTGTACAGAGGACAATATCGACCCTTTTTCATGTGGTACACCAACAGTGTTATCGTTTCTACTTGGCAAACTCGGGCCTTCAAGTTGGCACTGTAAAAGGCTATCTCGCAGTGCTTTCTATCTTCAAGCGCTCTGCGGAGGAACCATCGTATTTCAAACTACCCTTAGTAATACAATTTCTCAAGGGATTAACTAATGTTTATCCTCCAAGACCATTCCAAGTTCCCTTATGGGACTTAAATTTAGTCTGATTTCCTAATGGGTACTCCCTTCGAACCACTCCACTCTTGTTCGCTGAGATTTCTCACTCTTAAAACTGTCCTATTAGTAGCACTAACATCTGCTAGGGGGGTGAGCGAATTACAAGCTCTATCTTGTAACCCTTCCCCCCCATACAATTTTCTATAAGGACAAAGTTGTCCTACAGGTGAAGCCTAATTTCCTCCCAAAGGTGGTTTCTGAATTTCACATCACTCAGAAAATTACCTTACCTTCGTTCTACCCTCTTACCCATCCGGGGAAAGAGGTAGAAAGGCTACGTAGGCTGCACCCAAGGCAAGATCTAAGCTTTTAGATCAGCAGACTGGCTAGGATTAGGAAAGCAGACCAACTGTTTGTAGGTTACTCGGGTCAAAAGTTGGAACTGCCCATAACAAAACAGACCATTTCCAGGTGGATTATTTTGGCCATTTTGGAATGTTACAAACTGGCAGGGAAAGAGCCCCCGCAGAATCTTAGGGCTCATTCAACCAGGGGTTTTGCAGCCTCTGCCCTCCAAAGAGGGGTACCGGTCCGAGACACATGTGCGGCTGCCACATGGTCGTCCGCACATACATTCACAAGATTTTACAACCTGGATTCCTCTGTTAGTCAAGAGACCAGATTTGGCAAAGCTGTATTACATTAGGTTCATTCCTAAAAGGGATGCATGACATTACTCCCACCTCCAATTACATGCCACTGCTATGGGAGTCTATCAAAAATAAGGAATACGTCGGAGGACACAATCCCTTCGAAGAACAAGTTACTTCTTACCTGGTAACCTTCTTTAGATGGGATGGTCCTCCGACGTATTCCTTATCGCCCCTTCCATCCATCCCCGCAGTGATACTTCCCTTGTGGTTGCAGCTCACGCTCCTTCAAGGTCAATAGCCAATTCATGCAAGACTTATCTTATGCTACAAAACGGAACTGAGCAACAGACGCCGCGCGTGGCCTATTTATAGGCATGGTGACGTCGGCGCCGATACGGTGGCTGTCGAGGGACACCAACTCGGCGGACGTCGACGCGCAGCGCCCTCTACAGAGAAAAAATTTCCGAGGCCAGCAAGCTGGAGACGAATTATCTAAGATAAGGAATTTGTCGGAGGAACATCCCATCGAAAGAACGTTACCAGGTAAGAAGTAACTTGTTCATCTAGTTAATGCATCCGGGACCCGTATTACTTGGCATAATGATAATGTGGCTAGAATTAATGCTGTTTTTCAGTCAGATTTCGACACGAGCCTCGGGAAGGGGGGACAAGCAACGCTGTATAGTGTTGACACCTTTGATCACTATGTACAAGCAACTATCAACCGGACAATATCTACATCCAAAACTAACCGAAGGAAGATAAAGCATCTCCATACTTATGATGCAGTAGTTAGAGCATTAAAAAATAATCGACTAAGGGAGCTGAGACATCTACGCATACAGCATCTTTCCCACACCGAGAAAGAGGCTCAGGGGGAAGAAATCGAATAAATGGAAGAATAAAATCAAAGCCCACAGATCAAAGTTGTATCAGGTGGATGGGGAAGTTATGTTGGCAGTTTTAAGGGACTCCAACACCAGATCTTTTTGGGCTTTAATAAGTAATCGTAATGTGCAACAGGCCCAAATGCAAACTTGCGCAATGTAGGAACAGCAGTGGAAGGGTAATTTTGGTACTGTTTATGCCCATTCTAAGATCAAAAATCCACTACCGAACATGGTTATTTAACATCCATGGGATTTTTCAATTTAACAAAATATTAAATTGCTGATAGGTAAGGAATCATCCTCTAGGGCGGCTGGGCCCAATGGGTTTATTAAATATTATTTTTAAGGGCAATGTAAATGTTTGGGCAGAAATTCTATTTATGCTTTACACCAATATAGTGAAGGTGCGAGTAATCCAGACTACATGGCATACTGCTTATATAGTGCCAGTTTATAAAAAACGGTGATGGGTCATCCACTGCAAATTACAGACCAATTGCACTCTTCGATGCAGATTCCAAGATCTTTTCGGGATTGGTACTGAAATCCATCCAAGAGTGGGCAGAGGCAACTAAGATTTTATCCGAGTTGCAATTTGGCTTCCGCAAAAAGGTTGGCACTGATGCAGGGGGGCTATTAATGAATATTCTGCAGTGGAAAACGTGGAAACAAGGTAGTGCACCAGTCTATGTAGCATCTATAGACTTGTATGGCGTTCGACATGGTGGATAGGAGTATCCTTTTGGGGAAGTTGCATTGAATGGGATTGCCATCCTCCCTATTATCAATATTGTATCATTTGCATGAAGGTTCCAAATTGCAGGTGCATCTAAGTAACTTGGGAACATTGTCGCAGGTGGCTAATGCTACGAATGGTCTGCACCAGGGCTGTGTTTTTGCTTTGACAATATTTAATCTATATGGATCGGATGCAGGTGATGTGTTAGAGGCAGTTGCCTTTGTACCGCCAACAGTCGAGGGAGTTAAGGTATCTTGGACTGCCTACGCAGATGATTGTTATTTGACCATACACTGCGAGGATTGCAACGCCTACTAATGGCATTCAGAGACTACGCTGCTGCAAATTTGCTCATGATTAATGCAAAAAATATTCTACTGCTCCACTACAATTTTACTAGGGGAAATCCAGTATTGTTTTTGAACCATGAAAAGTTGAGTGTGAAACCACATCTGCGCTATTTGGGCTATCCAATTTTTGGAAATGAAATCGAATTAAAGGCAATTTTTGGATGGAAAGGTAAAGGTACAAATTATTCATCAAAACAAAATGTACGTGAAATATGGGAAACTTTTCATTTGTATTGACCCTGCGATACTATAAATGTAAATTGATCCTGCAATTCTGCTATGGCCTAGAACTTTCCGAAATGGCCCATTGAGAAATTGGATATATATGCGGCAAGGATACTAAGATCTGTGTTTAGATGTTTACCGAAGTGTGTTCCACTGGGAGTGTTGCGCTATGAGTTGGGCCTGTGGTCTATTAGAAGTATGGTCATGTGGCACTGAGTGTCTATTTAGAAAATTATCAGCTCTAAATAAAACCATATATGATTTTGTTGGGGAATGGGGATGCAAACTAGTACATATGTCTCAGAATTCCTAAAGGTATTAACAGTGGAGTCCTTGGCGTATTTTGCTACTTTTGGTGCAACGTGTGCGATGCTTATATTTTATCCAAATAAGGCAAAAAAAATACTCTGAGCAACTAGACTGGAATATTACCTGTGCTAATGTTGTAGGAATTAAATTATATAAACAGCTGGTATCTGGGTATAAAGGAGGTGATAGTATGTAGCCATACCTGATTAAATTTCCAGATGAAAGATGGCGCAATGATTTTATGCGTTTCAAATGCAATGTGTTGACTAGGGAAATCAGAACTGCGTGAAGGTGGGGAATGAAATGCCATCATTGTGTCGGTTCTGTCTCATCTCTGGGTTGTCTGAGACTCTGCAGCATCTTTTAATTTATCGTGATTCATTGCAAAACGATCGTATACATTATTTCTTAAAATTTGTGAATGGGGATAATGTGGATCTTGGAAGATTATGGCTTGAAATGTTATATGGGAATGACATCTCACTGCAGTTTGCGATGTGATAGTCAGATTTCTGAGAAATATCTGCCAGTTCGTACCACCATACAAATTGAGTAAATGAAATTTTTTTCCAGTGAATATTGGTGTTTGATCTGGTGAGTTGATGTAGAAGACCGACCATCAGACATTGAGTGTATTCATATACCCAACTCCTATGAAATATGTGACTTATGGTATAATTTTCTCTTCTTTTACATTAATTTATACTGTTTTAGTATTGTATGATTTTTTTTCTTCATACTAAGTCGTTTCTTGTATAGTGAATTGTTTTGTAAAGGTTATGTATAACCCATACAAATAATAAAAAATAAACAGGTTTAATGTCGACCAGGTGAATGTTCTTGTTTTTTTAATACTCCATAGGAGTTAAATCTGTATTCAGCAGAATTATGGTGCAATACGCTGGTGTAGGTACATGATGGTAATATATTTTTCTGATGCTTGCGAGATTGTTTGTTTTTTTTCTGCCATACTGGTCGGTAGCTTGTGGTAATGAGATTTATTTACCTTTGCATACTTTTCACGATTTCAACGACAGCTGTTTCATTTTCTGCAAATCTCCAGTAGAATTCTTGATGGCTGGGGACTGCTTTCACCATCAATCTTCGTCCTTTGCAGTAGGGAGAGTGGGCACTCTCATTCTCTCACTCTTTAGAGAATGCCTTTGCTTTCTTTACTTGTTTCTTTCGTTTGTCTGGTTTGCTCTTTGTCTGCTTAATAATGGAAAGAATGCCATTTAAATTTTGTCCAACCTATAATCGAAGATTTCCTTGGAGGGACACTTGTAATGAGTGCAATAACTGCTAACCTCGTAACCACGATCAATGGCACTACAAGGTTGGTCGACTCTTTAATCCTAAAACGCTTAAAGACAGGAGCACAAAGCGTTGGGCGGCCTACGCCATGCAGGCTGAATACCCCCACAAGTGCTGTTGCATCGGACTAGGACCCTCTCCAGCAGCCACGGCTCCAGCTCGGAGGCTGAAGACACTGTTGCGGAGTCAGCAGACTCCCATGTACCAGTCCCCAGCCCCACTAGACATGCCGAACACACTGCTCTGAGACCACCCACTAACGACAGGTGCACACATACTTGCTCCATCTTTGCTATGGGACCCGCAGGCCCATATGAGGCTTAGGCGGTTCCTGGAGAACCTTTTGGTTCTCAACTTTCTGGCCTCCACGTGTGATGCATGGTACCAAGTCTTCCACTTCACAGGGTGCCTCCCCTAAAGTTTTGCCCCCTGTTTCCGATACGTTGAATGTGCTTCTGGAAGTAAAATTCACCCTAAATTGGGGGGAAAGCACACAAAGGCCCCTCCCCCTCCGGGATTCCCATGGTTCTGAGCCCCAGTCACCCCCCTCCTTTACCCCCAGGCTGTACCCAGGCTGCCACTCTATTTTCACAGTTCTTATAAGGGCCTAAAAGCCCTATTCAGGAAACGTTGGCTTTCCCACTTCCAGAAACTGACTGCTAGCTCCTGCACTAGGAAAAGGTTTGAAGAGTGTACAGACAAAATCTGAGTTCATTGGTTTTTCAGCAAGTTTTGACGCGATTCTTCATAAGGGAACTCATTCCTTCGATGATGACGCTAGGCACTGCAAGTCTGTTAGGCTTTAGTCTCTTGTGGTCCCCTTGTTGTGGAAAACTTCTGAACAGGCATCTTTCCCTCTATATTTGTGGACCCCCAAAACTTTTAGCTTTTTGTATTAGCATTCTGACCTGACTTTTGCCAGTGGAGCACAGCCTTCTGCTGCGCTCCCCTTAGCTTTTGCTCATTATGACCGGTAAACTGACAAGTTCTTCAGGCTGTCAGTACTGAGCAACTTTATTTCTCTTAGGCTCAGGACTTTGTTGCTGCTTTTGGTAAGATTGTATCCTTCCGCAAAGTACCTTACAGTACTGCGCAATGAGGTCCTTGTGTTTTTGGACCCTAGTATCCACTATGGAATTTTTGGTGACTGGACAGTTTGCCTAGGAATGGACTGGTGTAGCAGAAGCTTTCATGTATTTTAGTACCTTTTTACTGAGCAATACCGTGTGTGGCTCATAACTGTGGCTATTGTCTGTCATGGCTGTGCCACAAGGTCTTTTTTTGTGTCTTCCTTTGGCGATTTTGTCCTTTGGTCTTCTCCCTTATCCTTGTGACTCAGGACTTCTTTATTTAAGTATACAGTTGCATGCAAAAGCTGCTTTCGTGCGCTACTTCAGGTCACGTGTGTGGGTTCCCAGAAGTGGGTTGGGACTGTCTGGTCCCAATCCACACTATTCGTGCCAGGGTGTCTGGTGTGTACGAGGGCAAGGGAACCACAGTGGTCTCTGACTGGACCACTGCTGGCATGTAGGATTGGGGAAGATCTCATTGGGTGGGTGGGAGCAATTGCCAGATTTGTGGATATGAGGGGTCTTGAATGCAGTCCAGCAGATCAGCAACAGGTCCGAATTGACTTGTGGACAGAGCCAAGTAGCCAGAAGAACTGAGCAGAACAAAGGACAATTCAGAGATGTGCTGAAGAAGGTTGTCACCTTGAGGCTGCTGTTGTCCCAGTAGAGCCCTGCTATGCGCTCGATCTCTGAAAACATGCGAAAGGTTTTTGAATCATTGGGGTTGTGGGAATAATCACTCGATGCCTCCTGGTTGCCTTGCGAAAGAGCTTGTTTGGAAGTATTCCTGGGCCGTCCAGTGGACTGTCAAGCTCGAACCTCGTCACCTATACAGGGGTGTTGCATTGAGTTTCTTAAACTTTGGGGAGTCCCAGCTTGTGGTTGTTAGACTGCTAGACGTCACTATGTGGTCGCTGAAGGCGGTTTCCCCGCGTTGCTGCTTGTGCCCCGAGACAAGCTGCGTCAGGTTTTTTTTTTTTTGTTCAACCGAGATGAGATACAGCTACTGTTGCAAACCGGTCCCACAGTTGCAGCCGCAGCGCCTGTGCACTTTGAAGCCGAACTGAGGGTGGGAATTCGAACCCTGACTCTTGGAACCTGTTTTCACCCTTCAGAATCCTGTCCCTAGCTTTCAAACTGTACTTTGTGACTTAACACACAACCAAGTACTTTCACACGCTCATCAAACATTGAGCACAAGGCTCCATTCATCGTAAGGCTGGACTTGTTTGGGTTGTCGATCTCTGAAGATTGTCTGCTATAAAGATTGCCTGCCCTTTTCCCTGAAAGGTATTGGCAGAGTTTAGACCTTTACCACATTAACACCAGTGAGTGTATATATTTTACAAAATGTGTGAGTGGTGTTTTTACTGTGCATTGAAGACCTGCATTAGTTTAAAAAAAAATGATTAGCAGAGGTTGCTAATCATTAATTAGCAAAGTGAACCATTTAATATGCAATGTTGTACTAATATTAGTCACCTAAGTTATTTGTACCCAAGACATGAAATGAGCAACAGTACATCAGTTGTGCATACCACTGAAATAAGATGATTCTTAAAAATTCTTTAAAATTCAGCTAGACCTGCAGGTCGGTTAACTTAGTTTAAATATTCAACCTAAGAGAAATGCACTCGACCAATAGCAAAGTAGGTTGATCAGATTTTTAAGAAATATTTCGAATGGATTGTCCTCCCATGTATTCCTTATCTTATCTCTCCAGCTTCAACTGCTTTGGAATTTTTTTTTTGACGGAGGGCGCTGTGTGCAATGTCGATGTCCCTTGATGGCCGAAGGTAGATGTCATCATCCATATCAGTTTCGCACGCAGTGCCGTTGGCTTCAGTACTGTTTTCGAAGGGATTGTGTCTTCCGACGTATTCCTGATCTTTGATCTCCTAGCTTGCTGGCCTCGGAAACAGTTTTTCGGTAGAGGGCGCTGCGCGTCGACGTCCCTCGACAGCCTCCGCATCGGTGCCGACGTCACCACGCGTATAAATACTCGTGCAGCGTCCGTTGCTCAGTTCCATTTTGACATTAACAGTTTCATATGAATTGGTTATTGACCTTGAAGGAGATAAGCTGCAACCACAAGGGAAGTATTACTGCGGGGATGGATGGGAGGAGCGATAAGGAATATGTCGGAGGAACATCCCATCGAAAGAAAGTTACAAGGTAATTAGTAACTTGTTCTTCGATGGGATTGTGTCCTCCGACGTATTCCTTATCTTTGATAGACTCCCATAGCAGTGGCACGTAATTGGAGGTGGGAGTGAGAATGTTATGTATCCCTTTAGGGTTGGACCGAATGTAATATGGCCTTGCCAAATCTGGTCTCTTGAGCAGTGGAGGAATCCAGATTGTAAAATTTTGTGACTGTATGTGCGGACGACCATGTGGCAGCCGCATAAATGTCCCTGACCGGTACCCCTCCTTGGAGAGCCGAAGAGGCTGCGATACCCCTGGTTGAATGAGCCCTGAGATTTTGGGGTGGCTTTCCCTGCTAGTCTAACATTCCAGGAATATCGTTGCTCGGTTCTTCAGTCAAATATATCGATATATTACTCGATAATACCGACTCCTACTCGATGGCTTCCTCACCCGAACCGACGCCAAAATTTCGAGAATGTGGAAAGAAAATGTTGTTGATGGATCCTCACAGGATCTGTTTGTGGTGCCTGGTAATCGAGCACCATTGTTCGGAGTGCAAGGACTGCATGTCCATGACGGCGAAAGCCTTGAAGGAGCGGAAGGGGAAGCTCGAGAGAGGTAAGGCAGTTAAAACTTCTTCGAAAGTTTCCTCGGCGGAGTCGAGACATTCGTCTCCTCGCCATCATAAAAGATTCTCGTTCTAGATCTCGAAGCAGTTCCCATCACTCTTCGATATCTAAGCATTCAATAAGACGTGAAAGATCCCCTTCCTCGTCTTTGTCTTCCGTTTCCCCAAAAAGGGTCTCCTGTCCCACAAAACATAGCTCTCAGGCTGAATGGGCAGTACCCGGCGAAAGAAGCCACTCGAGAGCGTCACAAACCTTTGAGTAAAGGCAAAGTTGCATCTTCGACGCTGTCGTCGAGGATCCCTTCGACACATAGATCGGCGCTGTTATCGAAGGGTTCTTCGACGCACAGGTCAGTCGAGTCGACGGCGTCTTGGACGCCGACAAAGGACAAACCAACGGCCACCTCGCAGCCAGTAGCCATACCCAGAGCCTTGCGCACCAGAATGTCATCGACAACCTCGAGTAGAATCCTGATACTCTCGAGTTCGAGGCCTCTACCATCTTTCTCGATGGCTTCGAAGCCTTTAACGTCTGTGTTGACGTTTTCTCAGCCAATCATGACAAATCTGGCTCCTTCTGCTCTGGAAATGGAATTTATACCATTTTCAAGACCTGACCACTCCAGGGTCTTATCTTCTATTTATGAAGAAGGGGAGGATTCTGATCAGTAAAGGCCTTTTGAGTTGCAGGGATCTGCAACTCCTGCACTAGAGGAATTTACCTCTGAGGAAGGTAGGTTGAAAGACCTCCATGAAACCCTACAGGAAGCAAGTGGGTTGGACACTTACCCAGAAGTGGAATTAGCCACACCAGACCCAGGGGAACATGCTGAAACCCCTTATAGAACCTTGATGGCAAGGATAATTGAGTTTATGGGATGGTCCACACCCTCACCTGCTTTTCAGCAAGAAGACCTCATAGACATCTTGGTGAAAGGTCCACAGGAGGATTCTGTAGTGCCATTTCATGCGGCATTACAAAGGAGAATATTGGCAAACTGGGAAACACCTGAGGTTATCCCAGCAGTTAACAAGAAACTATCAGCTAAATATCGTGTCTTCTGCTGACCCTGAATATTTATCCAAACACCCAATTTCGGAGAGTCTGGTTGTTCAGGCAGCTACTTCAGCAGGTAGTAAATCTGCTTAACCTACTGTTCCACAGGACGGGGATTGTGAGAGATATGACTCTATGGCCAAAAAAGTATTTTCCGCATGTGGCATGGCGTTGAAATCCACCAATGCTACTTGTACGCTCGCAAGGTTCAGCCACACAATTTGGGAGTGTGCTTCATCAGTGGCTGACTGCCTCCTGGAGGGAGAAGAAAGCGAAGCGTTTCTCAACATCATTAAGGATGGTAAGGACGCAATGTTCGAATCCCTTCAGATTGGCATTGATTCTGCTGACAGTATCAGCAGGGCCAAGAGGGCAAGTACAACAACCAGTAGATTTGCTTGGTTGCAGAAGGTTTGGTTTTACTCCAGATGTGCAAAGTAGACTATTGCATATGCCCTTTGACGGCTCTTCTTTGTTAAGTAGGCGGACGACAGTTTAGAAAAACTACAAACATCAAAGGCAGCAGCAAAATCCTTAGGAGCTGCAATCCGTCACACCATATCGCCCCTCAGGAACCTCTTGGAGAGGTAAGTCCTTTTGCTTCTATTCCTCATTCGGAAAGGGCAGAGGACAGCCGGTTCAAAGGGGTCAAATTCACCCGAGGTGGACGGGGTAAAAACACAAACGCCGCAGCAGGTGCCTCTTTACCCTCGGCATCTGCATCAGCCGCCTCCAAACCGCTCTGAGGACTCTCTTCACAAAACACCAGTAGGGGGCAGGTTAAGTCAACATCTGACAGAATGGCAGGCTATTACGTCAGATGCTTGTCCATTGGAGACAGTTGCCCAAGGTTACTGTCTGCTTTTTCTACGCATCCCTCAGTCATCCACCGGGGAACAGCTCTGAGTTCCAGATCCGCTCCTCTTGCAGGAAATTGTAGACCTGCTAGAGAAAGGTGCCATAGAACCGGCACCTGTAGCGGAGAGGAACAAGGGCTGGTACTCCCCCTACTTTCTCATACCGAAGAAAGACTGAGGACTGCGACCCAACCTGGACTTACGAGAATTGAACAAGTTCCTCAGGAAGGACAAGTTCAAGATGGTAACTCTCTCAGATCCTTGAGGCCCTCCAGCTCCAGGACTGGCTGGTATCTCTGGACCTCCAGGATGCTTATTTCCATGTGCCAATCCATCTCAAACACAGGAGATACCTGAGGTTCCCAATTGGCGGCTCTCATTAATTTCGAGTTCTGCCATTTGGGCTGACCTCCGCCACAAGGGTCTTCACCAAGCTAATGTCTGTAGTGGCGGCAAGTCTAAGGAGGGAAGGGATCCACGTCTACCCCTACCTGGACGATTGGCTGATCAGAGCTGTATCTTCGGAACAAGCTCAGATCCAGCTAGATTATGTCTGCCACTTCCTTCACAGAATGGGCTTCTCCCTCAATTTAAAGAAGTCACAGATGATGCCATCACAGAGACTCCAGTTCATTGGAGGGATCCTGGACACTTCCCTCGGAAAAAACTTGCCACCAGAGGGGAGGGCTCAAGATATTCTGCAGATGGTCACCAAGTTTCAAAATGCCCAATGTTTCCCAGCCTTCTACATTTTGAGGTTGCTAGGCCTCATGGCATCCTGCATCTTCCATGTGCCAGAGGCTCACCTGAGAATGAGATCTCTTCAGTGGGCACTGAGGACTCGGTGGTCGCAATTCTCAGGGAGAATGACAGACATTCAGATTCCGGACAAGGTGGCTCGAGACCTTCAGTGGTGGGCCTGCCAGAGAAACATCTTGAAGGGGGAACTGTTTTGGCAACCATGGCCGGAGATAACCGTAGTCACAGATGCCTCACTCACGGGGTGGGGAGCCCATAACGACTTGACCATCAGCGGTCGTTGGTCTCCATTGGAGTCCAGACTACATATCAACCTGTTAGAGCTGAGAGCAATCAGACTAGCGCTGAAAGCTTTTCTGCCATCTGTACAGGGGAAACATGTCCTGATAATGACGGACAACACAGTGGCCATGCATTACCTCAACAAAAGAGGAGGCGTAGGATCACTACCACTGTGCAGAGAGTCAATGCAGCTCTGGTTTTGAGCAATCCAGGAAGGAATCTCTATCGGCAGTCCACCTTGCCGGAGAGAAGAACTTGACGGCGGACGCTCTGAGCAGGCAGGGCACAGTCTTCCACGAGTGGGAAATAGCTCAGGAAGTCCTTCAGGAGGTCTTTGCCCTTTGGGGAACCCCTCAAGTGGATCAATTTGCCACCAGTACGAACAGAAAGGGCGATCTGTTTTGTTGAAGGAAATTTCACCCGAGAGGAGCTCTAGGTGACGCGTTCGTAGTGGACTGGGAGTTTCCACTACTGTACGCGTTTCCACCAGTCCCTGTCATTCCTCAAATGATCAGGAGGTTGAGAAGATTCCGGAGAACCATGATCCTAATTGCCCCAGACTGGGCCAGGAGAACGTGGTACCCGGACCTTCTGGACATGTCCATCTGCCCTCCAATTCCTTTTCCACTCAAGGAGAATCTTCTCTCACAGAAGGGAGGTCAGGTTCTCCATCCAGACATCAGAACCCTCAACCTTCACGCCTGGCTTCTGAAAGGTTGAGATACAAGGATTGGTACCTCCCTGATGAGGTCATGGAGGTGTTGCTTTCGGCCAGAAGGCCAGTAACAAAGTCTTTATACCGCTGCCGTTGGAACAAGTTTTGCAGCTGGTGAAGAGAATATCGACCCCTTTTCATGTGGTACACCAACAGTGTTATCCTTTCTACTCTTCTTGGCAAATTCAGGCCTTCAAGTTGGCACTATCAAGGGCTATGTCGCAGCGCTATCGATCTTCAAGCGCACTGCGGCGGAACATTCGTATTTCAAATTATCCTTAGTACAATTTCTAAAGGGATTAACTAATGTCTACCCTCCAAAACCTTTCCAGGTTCCTTTATGGGGCTTAAATTTAGTCTTAAATTTCCTGATGGGTACTCCTTTCGAACCACTCCACTCTTGTTGCTAAGATTTCTCACCCTTAAAACTGTCTTATTAGTGGCTTTAACATCTGCTAGATGGGTGAGCGAATTACAAGCTCTATCTTGTAAACCCCCTCATACAATTTTTCATGAAGACAAGATTGTCCTACAGGTGAAGCCTAATTTCCTCCCAAAGGTGGTTTCTGAATTCCACATCACTCAGAAAATTACCTTACCTTCATTCTATCCGCCTCCCCATCGGGGGAAAGAGGAAGAAAGGCTACATAGGCTGGACCCATGGCGGGCTTTAAGCTTTTACATCAGCAGACTTGCTAGGCTTCGGCAAGCAGACCAACTGTTCGTGGGTTACTCGGGACACAAGTTGGGACTACCGATAACAAAACAAACCATTTCCAGATGGATTATTTTTGCCATCCTGGAATGTTACAAACTGGCAGGGAAAGAGCCTCCTCAAAATCCTAGGGCTCATTCAACCAGGGGTATTGCAGCCTCCTCGGCCCTCCAAAGAGGGGTTCCGGTTCGAGACATGTGTGGTTGCCACATGGTCGTCCGCACATACCTTCACAAGATTTTACAACCTGGATTCCTCCTCCAGTCAAGAGACTAGGTTTGGCAAAGCCGTGTTACATTCGGTTCATTCCTAAAAGGAAACATGGCGTTTTACTCCCACCTCCAATTGCACACCACTGCTATGGGAGTCTATCAAAGATGAGGAATACGTCGTAGGATACAATCCCTTAGAAGAACAAGTTACTTCTTACCTTGTAACGTTTTTTCGATGGGATGTTCCTCCGATGTGTTTCTTATCGCTCCTCCCATCCATCCCCGAAGTAATACTTCCCTTGTGGTTGCAGCTTACGCTCCTTCAAGGTCAATAACTAATTCATATAAAACTGTTAACGTCAAAACGGAACTGAGCAACGGACGCTGCGCGAGTCTATTTATACGCTTGGTGACGTCGGCGCCGATACGGAGGCCGTCGAGGGACATCGGCTTGAGGGACGTCGACGCGCAGTGCCCTCTACTGAAAAAAAAATTCCGAGGCTAGCAAGCTGGGAGATGATCTATCAAAGATAAGGAATACATCGGATGAACATCCCATCGAAACAACGTTACAAGGTAAGAAGTAACTTGTTCTTCTGAGCTAATGCCTCAAAAGAATTACGGCATACTTCAGTGAATATAGTGCCTTTTGTTTGAAAATGTCTTCGTCGACTCTGGCGCCCAAGTCAGGCTTTAAGAAGTGCCAAGACTGTGGGTTAAATATGTTGATCACCCCCCCACCGCTTATGTCTGTGGTGTTTGGGTTCTGGGCACCGTACTGCCGACTGTGGCTTCTGTCAGGCGATTGCCGAGAAGGCTCTCCTGTAGCGTAAAGATAAATTGGCGGTGTGGAGGTTAGCTTCGTAGTCCTCTTCGAAGAGCTCAAAGACCAATGATTCAAGGGATTCTTCCCAATGCAAAAAATCAAAGCGGTCTGGAGGTCAATCATGTCTTCTATGAAGGCCATGAAGAGGCATCAGAGGTCACCCTGGACCTGCAGTGATTCCTCAATGGAGGTAATTGGGTGTCCTAATCTAATTCCCCTGCAAAATTGGACGCATTTCGTAGTGCAATGCTGCAAATCTTCGAGAATGCGGCCTCAAACCCCTCCACCCCCCCATCGAAGGACAAGCGGAAGAGACCTGCCCAAGTCACTCTGCTTAAAGATGACAATGGGAAGTAGAAGACTAAATCTCCGATGCCGAGCTTGAAGCTGGCTTTGCATCGAGAGTTCTCGATCTGACAAAATCGTCTGGCTTCGAGTGAGGACCCATGCCCTCGAGGGTTCTGTCGAAGCACAAAACATCAATCATAAACGTCTTCGCCAACACTGTCTGCATCGCAGCCATAAACGCCGAAACCAGTGTTGCAGAAACTGACTAAATCGGCACCGATTTCAAAGCCATCTGTTAGGGAGAATTCTCATATTATGGCTAATTTACCTAACCTAGTGAGTCCCCCAGCAGCTTTGCTGGATTTCTGGAGTTTATTTGTTTCACTTGGCAAGAGTGTGAGCTTTTCCCCCACTCTTACCCATGTTTTACTGTGTCTTTTACCTGTTTTTGTGATTGTGGACTCTAAAGTACACCGCTTCAATAGTCCCCCTCTTTTGTGTTACTCACCACCTCCCGTGCAGTGACACATGGTTGTCTTTTAGACTTCCCACGACTCCATTTCTGAGGCTGACTACTGTCCCCCAGAAAAGGTTAAAGTTGCCATTAACTTTACTTAGTCATTTAACCACAGATCTAGTACTCCCAATCTTACATGGAGTACTGGAAAGGGTTACTCCTTAGCCCTTTTTATCTGTACTTCCTGGAGCATTGTTTCGCTCTTTTAACATTTAGACTTGGCTGGTGGCAGTGGTATCTACCCAACATTTCTACTGCAATTATATTATATAAACGTGGTATTGTTTTAGGCTATTATATTGGCCTCGAACATAAAACCGCATGACCAAATACTTTTTCTTTTGGCACTGGTCGGGTTTATTCGCCAGTTCTTTTTGTTAAAGTCCTTCTTGTGTTTTACTTTGCGCGGCAAACCAGGTTTGCCTCCTTTCTTCACTATCTTTTGGCGGGCTTCTGCCAAGAAGCCCTACTCCAGGCGTCTGGGTGTCTAGGTGGGCTGAATGTGAGGGAGGGCTGTAGTCACCCCCTGCACACGGTATCCTAGGAAACCCAAGTCGCACTTTGCCATGATTGGCTGAGGTGGTTGTCCGGGCTGGACAGCCCCCCCACCCCGCCCCTCTGCTGTGTGAATGGGGTTTTTTCGTATAGAAGGCATGTCTCTTGGGTTAGAAGTCAGTCGCCACTGGAACTACAAGGAACCGAAGAGAGGCAGAGAAGAAGACGGCTGCTGCAACTACCCCGTCCCGGAGAAGCCCTGCTGCAGTCCTGAGCTATCTACCCTTCGACCTGAGAAGATACAGTCCGGAGTAGTCTTCCCTTGAGCCTGGTGGGGATAACCAGCTCATCTTCCACAGCCAGAGGATCCTATTCTTGGTTGAAATCGCTGCACACTGCTGTAGTGGTCCGGATAGCCATCTGAAGAGCCTCTCCTGTTTTTAAGGAGCACACCTTTTATTCACCGTCGCTGCTGCCGGCTTCATCCCTGTGGTGCAGACCCCTCCAGACATCCTCCTTCACACCGAAGCTCCAGGAACCGTGGGTCTGCAGGAAACCTACAGGAACAACCGTGGCACCAGCTTCTTCATTGAATAAGGTACTGTGTTCTGCATGAGGAATTAGGGTGAATCCCTTTTCTTCGCCTACAAGGCTTGTCCTTGTTTTCCCCCTCCTTATGACTTGCTTCCTCTGTTGACAATATCTAAGTACTCCTGGCAACGTTGTAACTTGAACTGTCCGACTGTGTGATCCTCGACAACAGGAACCCAGTTCCACTTAGCACTGGCTACTGCCTCTTGACTCTTGAATTCCTGTCAACTAGTGTTCTCTGATTCTGTCTGCCTTGACAAAAGTATTGCCTATGATTTTTGCCCCAACTCTCTGGTTAACTCAGGTGTTAAGTGTGTTTTTCAACCGTAACATTTCTTGCCGTGGATACGCGTTTCTTTAGTATGACCGAACTGTCATTTGTCAAAAAGTGATCGCAAGTGTATTCCCAGTAACGTCTTTTGTTTCACAACACCGGTCCGTTACAACATAGGGTACTTACCTTGAATTAGAGTGTACCAAAGTGAATTGGTTCGTTGTAGTGTATTTTACGTGTGATTTTGAATTAATAGAAGTGTTGTTTTATAACAAATGGTTTACAACTAAATGTACTAATTTTTTTACTTGAAACCTTGAGTCGGTGTTTGCTTGAGTCACAGTAATTGTGGTCCCTTTTGTGTAATCTCTGCTACTGCTGATATACTTTTGAGATAAGCCTGGCTGCTCCACTACTGCTACCACTTTAACATAGTAGTACAGGCTTGTACCAAAGGTAAAACTTGTATTGCCACCTGTAGTCTTAATTGTGTGTTGTGGTCCCTAGGGGCACTGCACAGGATTGTGCCTAACGCCATCATCGACTACTACTTTGACATTGTCGAAGCATGTAGTGGTACAGGAAAAGGTTTACAAACAGACTATTTTAAGTCTGTCAGCCATATGAAGAGGAGCCTCCTTCTGATGACTATGGACCTTTTGGACTACAGTTTGGCACTCCTAATGTGCCAGAGGAACTAATATCCGATGAGTCCCCTTCAGTCCGCCAGTGGTTTAGATAACTCACCAGAGTTGGTTTGGCAAACCACACCCTACTGAGAATGCTGACTCGTACCGAAAACATATGGGAAAGGTTATTGAATTTTTAGGATGGAGTAGACCCACTCCATCTTTGCAGCAAGATGACATGACAGACCTCTTGGACCGAGGTCCTCGGAAAGACACTAATTTTTGCCCTTTTACATGGCATTGCAGAAAAGGGTCCCTGCAAATTGGGAGACAGCAGAACCTGTGGCTGAAGTAAATAAAAACTTTGCCAGGAAGTACAGACCTTCCAGGAGTATTGCACTAAGCATCCCGCACCAGAAAGCTTGGTGGTTCGGACTGTTTAATCTATTCCTACTTCCTGCTGCCCAAAAAGGACACAGGGTTCTGACCCATCCTGCACCTGAGGCGCTTCAACAAGTTCCCAAGGAAAGACTAAAGATGGTCAACCATTTGCTGATCTGCTAGGCCCTGCAGTTTCAGTACTGAATGGGGTCACTTGATCTGAAGGATTCTTACTTTTACGTACCTACACATCCAACAGAGTACCTGAGGTTTGCCATTGACCATACACTATCAATTTTGAGTGCTTCCTTTTGGGCATAACTCCATCTGGAGGGTCTTCACCAAGTTGTTGGTGGTGGTGGCTGCGAGTCTAAGGATGGATTCACATCTTTCCAGACCTCGCCTGAAACTTGTTCTCCCCAACAGTCTCTGGAACATCACAGCAGCACCTTCCACTCCCTCCACATACTAGGCTTCTCCCTGAAACCCAAATCTCAGGTGACACTGTTTCAACAGATTCAATTTATTGTAGTTGCCCTGGGCTCCTCCTAGGGCAAGGCTTCTCCCAAGTTGAGGGCTCAACCTATTTTTGCAGATGGTAATGAGATTTCAAAACTCCCAATATATACCTGCATTTGATCATGAGGTTGCTGGGCCTCATAACATTCTGCATTTTCCTGGTACCAAGGTCAGTTTGAGGTACCGCCAGTGGGCGCTGTGACCCCAACGGTGTCTTTTCTCATGCAGAATGATAGACCTACTTCAGATTCTGAACGAAGTAGCACAGGATCGCCTGTGGTGGGCCTGCAAGTAGAACATGGTAATCGGGGATCCGTTTTGGCAAACCTGGACCGAGAGAATTGTACTCACGGTGTCCTTCTTCATAGGATGGGGGGAGCACACATAAACGATCTGACTTTGGTCCCAAATGGAATCAAGACTACACATGAACCTATTCGGGCTGAAGGCAATGAGATTGGTGCTGATGGCCTTTTTACTGGTATCCACTTAAAATTTCGAATGCACATTTTCGAATGCCTTTATGGTGAAAAAAAGTCCCAATAAATTCCGAATATCTTTATTTTATATATATTTTTTTGGTTTAGTTAGTAAAAGTCAATAAAAAAAATATGGGGGTTGAGGGGTGATCCCACCATTAAAAAAAATTAAATAAAATAATTCGACATTTATTTTTCCACATTTTTCATTTGAGAAAGGCATTTAGAAAATTTGACATTCAAAAATGTCACTAAACCCTTTTTACTTTCCATAAAAGGAGAACGTCAGAATGTTGACTGACAACATGGCCATGCAGTCCCTCAAGGGGTGTAGGGTCACGACTAATGTGCAAGGAGGTGATGCAGTGCTTGTTTTGAGATCTACAAAACTGGATCCTTCTGTTTGGTATTCATTTAGCTGGGAAAGAGAATGATGGACGCTCTGAGCAGGCAGAGCGTGATCTCCCACAAGTGGAAGTTCTCGGAAGTACTTTTAGAGATCTTAGTCCTCTGGGAACCTAAAGTAGATCTGGCTGTACCAACAGGCATTGCAATCATTTCAGCTCCTGGAAATTACCTCCGAGGATCTCTGGGGGACGTGTTGGTAGTGGACTGGGATTTTCCACTGTGTTCCTGCCAGTCCCTGGCATCCCTCAAGTCCTCAGGAGGTCGAAGTAGTTTGGTAAATCCATAATTCTGATTGCTCCGGATCGGGTCTGGAGCGAGTGGTATCTGAACCTTCTGGACATTGCCCTCCATTCCTTCTTTGACAGAGAATGGATCGATTTTGCATGAGGTAGGCAGTTTTTCACCCAGGAATCGGAACGTTGCACTTGCACACCAGGTTTCTGTGAGGTTAAGATGTAAAGATTAGGACCTCACGAAAGATATTTATGGAGGGGTTGCTTTCAGCTAGATGACCAACAACTAAGCCTTGTGCTGCTGCTGTTGGAACACGGTTTGTAGCTGTGGGTAGAGCTAAAGGTATAGGCACTTTCTTGCAGCATACCAAACGTGGTTTCCTTTCTACTGTACCTAGCCTGTCAAGGGTTGCCTGTGGCTATCATTCAGGGATACTTGGTGGAGTTAAATATATTCAAATGTATGCTGAATCAAGGCTCCTATTTTAAGATGCCTCCAGTAATGCAATTCCTGAAAGGACTAACAAATACTTCCCGTCTGTACTTTTTCTGATTCCATCCTTTCATTTGCTCTTGGTTCCTCTGTTTTTGATAGGAGTACTGTTTGAACCATTCGATTCCAGCCCCCTCACACTAACACAGAACACCATCTTGGTAGCTGTTCTATTCTCAGGGTTAGTGAGTTAAAGTCCTATCCTGTAAGCCCCCGACCCTTCACAGTAGTCACCAAGGAGGTGGTGGTTGTGACATTATATCCCTTCTTCCTCCTTAAGGTGGCGGTGAAATTCATTTATTTCCATAAATCACACTACCTGCTTTCTACCTCACCTCCTTATCCTTCCAAGGATAAAGAGGCACCGGTTTCACCGGAAAAAGAGCTCTTTGCTTTTACATCGCAAGAATGGCAAATATTAGACGGGATTATCAGTGATTCATTGGCTACACTGGTCACAAACTAGGCAAAGTTCTGACCAAGCAGACTTTCAAGATGTGTTATCCTGTGCGTTTCGGAATGTTACTCCATTGCTAGGAAGGAAATCCCTGATCATTTAAGGTGCCATTTGTTAGGGAGAATTCTCATCTTTTGGCTAATTTTCCTTACCTATAGAGTCCCCCAGCAGCTTAGCTGGATTTGAAGGGTTTGTTTTTTCTCCTGCTAAGAGTGAGACTCTTTTTTTCCCCACTCTTAAGGCATTTTTTTGCATGTGTGTTCTTGGTTATTCTTGTGTTGAATGCTTATGGAGTTTCTCTCCCCTCCATAGGAACCATCTTTATTCTCATGTGTTACACAGCACCCTCCGTGCAGTGACACGGGTGTCGTAGCGACCCCCAAACATAAACTCCATACCCTGGGACTGACTGTGTCCCAGGGCATGTAAAGTCCCCATTGACTTTACTAGTCAATCTTTATGAACAAAACCAGTACAACCCATCTTACTATGGAGGTACTGGCAAGGGTAGTTTTTCCCTTATGCTCACCTTCGAGAGGGTACCGTACAGTCCCTCTCTCCAAAGTTTCTGGCTGGTGGCAGTGGTTACTACCGACAATATTCAACCGCGCATATTTTCCTATGGGATTTTCGAGGCTACCACATTTTCTGACAGCCTCTAACATAACGCCGGTGTATTTTAATATTAACTTTACTTCGGAAGGTTTTATTTGCCAGAACTTTAATGTAACTTCTTTCTCGTGTCTTTCTCTAAACTCCTAACCCAGGTCAGGGATCCTTTGTTCGTCCTTTTGGCGGGCGTCTGCCGAGAAACCCTCCTTTCGGTGCCACTGAGTCTGGGGTGGGTCCATTGTGTGGAAGTGGGAGTAGGACCCTTGGACAGGGTTGCCTCAGCAACCCATGTCGCACTCTATCCTGAAAGGCTGGAGGGTCTCCCGCCAAGATGACCTCTCCACTGTGTGAGTGACAGCTAGGATGTATGAATGAGGATCTTTTTGCATAAAAGCAGGGTCCTGAGGACTGGAAGAGCAAGATGTTGCCACTGGAACTAAGAAGCTGAAGAGGAGAGAAGCCAAGGACATCTGCAACAACTGAACGACCGGTGAAGCCCTGCTGCAGCGTCTCGACACTTTTCTCCACGCGACGAGAGAATATCTTCATCTGCAAGAGCCTTCTTCCCTTGAGCTGGTGGGGCCAACCAGTTTGCCAATCGCCCTCCCGGACCTGCCTTGGTCGAATCGCCGGTAACCCGTACTTGGAGACCGGATAGCCAGGCACCCGTCCACCCGGACGGCGATTTAAAGAAGCGTATCTTTTATTCGTCGGGCAGCACCGCGGCTGGTTTCATCCCTGGGTAGTGCAGTAACTCGAACCTTCCTCCACGACAAGAGCCTCTTCCTCTGCTGGATCCCCCGAACTGCAGAACAACCGCCACCGCAGGAGCCACTTCATTTTAAAGGTACATTGTTCCGCCAGGCCGCCCTTTCTGCGTGGTAGTGCTAAAGGTGTTTTAAATCCTTTACCTACCTGTTTGGTTGGCCGCCCCTTTCTCTTGACATTGTCTTTCAACTTATGCATCCACCTTTTCAAATCGTTAACCAAAGACTTGACTGCAGCTACAAGAACATTTTGCTCCTGGGCCCTTGCCCTGTCCCACTGGCTCTGGCCCAGGCCTACTGGCTCTGGCCCAGGCCTACTGGCTCTGGCTAAATCTGTTAGAACTACCTTCTCTAGATTGCTTCTCAACTAGAAATGTGTTGGTGCACCTACTTATAGCCATCCTTTCCTTCCCACTTTTAAACCTTGTGAAATGCCATCTTGCTCAGTTTTCATTTAAGTATTTACATAATGATGCACTGCTTTGCTTAATCTGGTTCACACTTATGGAAAGTGTTGCTAGGGTGTGTAAGAAGATATTTCTGTATAACTTGTACTTTCCCTCCCTTGTGAGAAATTGCTAGAGTGCCATTTGTGTTTGGTTTACACTGTGCTGTTTTGCTCAGTTATCTTTTTTGCTTAAACTTGTCTACAATTTAAGTAGGGAGTTGTGTATACGTTATTTGATTGAATTCAACTTGCTTTAAGAACTGTTGTAGATGTGTTTAACTAGAAATGTATAAAATAAATATATATCTACTTTTTAATACAAAGCTTTGGTCCGTGTTTCCTTGTGCCATAGTACTGTAGGCCTATTGTGTAAAACCTGAATACTGCTCATCTCCTTGAGATAAGTCTGACTGCTCGGCCACAGCTACCAACTAAATCTTTGTGGTACGGACTGATACCAAAGGGGATTTATTGCTCTCACCTGTAGTTCTAATCTTCTGTAGTGCTCCCTAAGGGAACAGCACAGGATTCTGCCTAACACCATTCCACCAGGGGAGTGGCAACTACTTTGGCTTAACGAGGTCTACCAGTGCAGGACACTTGTAGTGCCGCAATGTGGTCCTCACTCCATACATTTTCAAAGCACTATTGTTTAGATGCCCGATCTGGTTTGGACACTACATTTGGAAGAGCGGTTCTGCACAACCTAATGTGCTAATTATATTCTTTTAAGAATCTGCTTCTCCTCCTCCATTTTTTTATAACTGCTTTAAAAGTCTAGCAAAAACGAGGAATCCTTGGGAGGATATAATACATTAGAACAAATTAGTAAACCCCTGGTAGTATTCTCACTCCTACGTTTTCTTCATACTTGTGTGACATTCCGTCTTTCGGGACGGGACCGAAGCACTTTTGTCAAAAAGCATCAAATCTAATTTTTTTTATTTTTAGACGGTGTACATGGTCGTAACACCGCCCTCCTGAGTTGCGCCCTGTGCCCTTTAGTCCTTTTCTCGGCGTGTTTGGGGCTGGACACACTAGCATCACTGGGAATTTTTTATATTTATTCCCTTTGTCCTTCCTGCTCCGGTTCCTCGGTCATCTACTACCCAGTCTATGCCGAAGCGTCTGGGATTAGTGTCCTGTTATTCATGCGAATGTCGTTTCACAAGGGCGAATCCCCACTCTTTAGGAGTGTCTAGGCGCAGAGCATCGCTAAGATTCATGCTTCTACTGCGACTCCCTATTCATCCGGGCACTCCGTCTTCTTTGGTGGGCGGAAGTGTTTCAGTGCACTCCTCCACCTCATTTCCAGCTTTTCATGAGAAACACCCAGTAAGTTCTTTACTTTTCAGAGTGCCCCGGCCAGGTGACTCCTTCTCGTGGTCGTCTAGGTCCAGGAGGTGCTTGTGTAGCTTAGTCACCAGGGGTTTCCCTGAGGTGCCCCAGGGGCCTAATGGGCGTACCGGAGTGTTCTCCGAGGATTCCTGCGGCGGACCTGCCAGTACCGGACATCTTTCCGACATTCACCATTTGGGTGCTAAGGTTAAGCCCAGCTCGTCTGTGGCTCTGAATACCAGGTTTCGCCCTGAGGTCTCCTCTTCTGCAGTGTTCTGTACCGAGCCACGGCTCGAGGCCCCTCTTGAGGGAGCTTTACGTACCGGGTTAAAACCTGAGGTTCCTCTTGTTGAGGCCAAGGTCTGCACCGATGGATCTGAGACCCTCTTTGAAGGTCTTTTCGGTGATGTATATTCTTCAACCGTCCCACACTCGGGGTTGTGGTGGTACCGGTTCTGTCAAGAGGGCAGTCACAGATCATTATTCCTCTACTACCGGCTCTGCCGAGGTTCCTCCATCGGATGCCAAGTTTGGGGCTGGTTCTGAGATGTCCAGTAAACATCAGTCCACTCAGTACCGGCTCTGCCGAGGATCCTTTTAAGGCTGAAGTGTTACTGAAGTCCCCTGACTCTCCAGAGGAGACCATTGCCTCATCTGCACATATGGCTCAGTCTCTTCAGGTGTGGACAAAATGGCGGCCCAACCTCTGGTTCACGGCAGCCATTTTGGATGCCTCCCTTACACCTACGTTCACAAGGTCTGGTGCTGGGAGTATTCCTTTTGGTCTCAATAGCCTTTTCCACTCCACGTGCACGACAACCCATTCGGCCCTTCTTTCTACTGTTGTGCGCATGCTCTACTGCCTGATACTGTCTCGCTACCTCCTGCTTACGCTCCACTGATAGGTGAACCCGGCCGGTGGTGGACCCTCCTGGCAACCATCCTGTGTTCATGGTGGCTATGCCCTTTATGAGCAGCCTCTCAACGACTAAGCCCTCAGCTGAGGATGAGTTTTTTGGGAGGTTTCAGATGCCCATGCATTCTGTCCCTATGAGGACGTATCTCAAGCGTCTGTTAAGGGAAATGTACCCTGAACATCCAGTTCTACCCCTGGCACTGGCTGTTCTGATACAGGTTCCGGTGGTGCCACTCCCTCCACTGCTTGCTTCTGGGCCTCCTTAATCTCATCCTCCTCTGCCCCGGATGTCTCTCACAGAGAAGACACTGGTGGACCCAGTCTTCTGTTCCCACCTCGTTGGATGAGCTTCAACCGGGTCAGGACAGCAATGAGCAGTCCTGCTCGGTGAGAGCAGTCCATGACCGTGAGGGGCTTGTGAAGCTGTTACAAAGGATTCCCCTGAGGTGCCCCAAGGACCTAATACACACACCAGGGTGTTCCTCCCGAGGACCTGCCAAAACCGGATGCCGTTCCGTGGTTCACCATTTTGGTGCTAAGTTTCAGCCCAGTTAGTCTGTGGCTATGGATACTGGGGTACGCCCTGAGGTCTCAGTTGCTGGAGCTTTTCACACCGAACCACGCCTCGAGTCCCCTCTTGAGGGAGCTATTTGTCCCGGGTTAAAACCTGCAGTTCCTCTTCTTGGGGCTAAATTCAGTACCGGCAGAGTCGAGGGATCCTCTGAGGGTCCTTTTGGTAGGGTACATTCCTCGACCATCCCACGCTTGGGGTTGTGGTATTACTGGTTCTGTCTAGGGTGAAAAGAAGGCGGTCAAGCACCACTGGCATTTCAGTATCGCCTCTGTTGAGGTTCTTCCACTGGAGGCTAATTCTGGGACAGTTCCTGAGATGTCCAGTAAACATCCTAGATCTGCCAGCACTGGCTTGGCTGAGGATCTTTGTTTCAAGGCTCAAGTATTACTCAAGTCCACGAACTCCTCTGAGGAGACAGTTGCCTCGCTTTCTCCAATGACGCAGTTCTCCTCAGGTGTTGATAAAATGGCGGCCCAACATTCTTGGTCCATGGCTGCCATTTTGGATACCTCCCTTACACCAACGTCTGGTGCTGGGAGCTTTTCCATGCTATGTGGACAAAAACCAGTTTATCGGTCATGGCGAAAGCTTCAGCTAAGGCCCCTTATACACAGTGGTCAGGGTCCCAGACTCTGTCCTTCTCTGGATTCTGGGGCTTTCAGCGTTGCTGTGTGCACGCCTGCCTGAACCTCCGGTTGGTGGTCCCGCCGAAAGCAGCAGCGGCAACGTGGTCGATGTTTCTCTCGGCCCTCAGCCTCCTCTACAGAGACAGGTAGTCTCCCTGCCGACAAATTATCCAAATATTTTTTGTCAGTTGCACAAGACTCCAGTGGGAGGACACATCTAGTCTCACCTGGAGGCTTGGTAGACAACCACCGAAGACCGGTGGGTTTTGTCCATCGCTCAGGCGGGCTTTCACTTGCCCTTTCCCCCATACCTCACCCATCAAACCTTCTTTCCAACAGATCAGGACGCCCTTCCTCAGAGCCGAGGTACAGGAACTTCTACACCTCAGAGGGGTGGAACCTGTTCCCCTCCTTTGGGGAACGAGAGGGGGGTATTGCTCCTGTCTGTCTCACAGTGCCCAAACCAATCAGGCTGGCCTGCACACTATCCTCTATCTTTCCCAGTTCAATCTATCTCTTCCCCATGAGAAATTAAAGATGATCACGCCATACCAAATAAAGTCCTCTCTTCAAAAGGGCGACTGGCTCGGTGTGGTGGACCTGCAGGATGCGTACATGCACATTCTGATTTGGTCTCCTCCCCCAATGGGAAATATCTGCGGTTCGAGTGGATTGTGTCCTCCAACGTATTCCTCATCTTAGATGTATTCCATCCAGCTTTGCTGCTCTTCGGAAATTTTTTCGGCAGAGGGCGCCGTGCGTCAATGTCGTCGAGTCGATAGGTAGGTCGGAAGGATCGGAAAGCCTCATGCGTTGAGCCGAGACCCCATGGGGGAAAAATCTCCTCGACGTAAAAGGCATAGATCCAGATCTCGAAGCGATTCTCATCGCTCGTCTTCGTCAAAAAAAGTCGAAGAAACAACGCCATAGATCTCCCTCCACCTCGTCAGACGAGTCTCCGAAAATGAAATGTCTCACAAAACATTTATCTTCCGAAGAGTGGGAAGCATTTAGGGTCAAAATGATGGTGTTTGAGAAAGCGAAGCCTCGGTCCGCGCCTTCTTCGGAAGCCGGCCGGGAGCATTATCGCTCCGACACTCGCGCTCCCTCAAGCCCAGGTGATCGAAAAAAGGAAGGATAGAGAACCTTCCAGGACGCCGAGCGAAAAACGCTCGAGTCGATCGCTCGAGGTCACCGACGCCGTCCGAGACTTTCCACACCTCGAAGGGGAAACTGTCGAAGGCCGCCTCGACGCCCTTGAAGCAGACCCTGTCGACGACCACGATGTGATCGACGCCATCGACTCCTTTATAGACGTTGACGCCGAAACCTTCGGCGCCAAAGGCTCCAACCAAGCCAGGGCAGCTAGAAAAGGAGGAGAAAACTGCAAGACGTGTATCTTCTTCAAAATCTAGTATTACACCTTCTCCTCCTCTCCCAGACAAGGTTTTCAAGCCTCTCCCTAGGAAGTTTTTCAAATCCTTGACCTCAATTTTTGAGGATCAGGAGAGATCCGAAGAGGAAGATGTACCTTTTGGGTTGGAATATGGCACCCAAAATGTCCCAGAATGCTTAATATCGGAAGAAAGCAGGATGAAGGATTTGGCAGAGTCCTTATATAATGCAAGTGGCATTGATACCTCTCCTGAGAATGATTTTGGTAGACCAGATCCAAGAGAGCATGCCAGTCCATCTTATCGTCAATTAATGACAAAGGTGCTAGACTACTTGGGATGGGCTAAACCAACAGCCCAATTCGTCGAGGACGATTTGACAGACATATTGGATCATGGTCCCACTGAAGACCCAGTTTTACCCTTTCATGTAGCCTTACAAAACAGGGTGGCCAAGAATTGGGAAACTCCGGATTCTATTCCTCCGGTGAATAAATCCCTAACATCAAAATACCGCCCAGCCAGTAGCGACCCCGGCTATCTGTCAAAACATCCAACTCCCGAGAGTTTGGTCATACAGGCAGCCACAGCTTCAAACAGACTTGCGTACTCGTCTATCCCTCCAGACAGGACGATAAGCGTGTGGATGGTTGGGCACGGAAGGTATTTTCAGCCGGGACCATGGCATTAAAATCTGCCAACTCCACATGTGCCTTGGCAAAATTTTCGTACACTGTGGGAGTGCATCGTAATGGCGGCGGAGCACATACCAGAAGGGGAAGAAAGGGAAGGTTTCCTAGCCATTGTTAGAGATGGAAAGGAGGCCAGGCAGGAATCCCTTCAATCTGGATTGACACTGCGGATAGTGTAAGCAGGTCCATGGGCACTAGCACGGTAATGCGCAGGTTTGCGTGGTTACGAAAGTCTGGTTTTGCACCAGATGTACAGAACCGCCTCCTGAACATGCCTTTTGACGGGTCTCACCTTTTTGGCAACAAGGCTGACGAGAGCCTTGAGAGGTTGCAGACGTCAAAAGCAGCGGCCAAATCTTTAGGAGCTGCTATTAGGCAACCTCAGCCTTTTCGTGCACAAGGACAATCATGGAGGGGACGAACCTATCGTTATTATACCTCATACGGGAAGACGAGAAATGGCCAGTCAAAGGGGCCAAAGAAAAGCCACTTGTGGTGGACGAGGAAAACGTGCTAAGCCAGCTCCAGCTGCAGCCTCTTTGCCAACAGCGGCTGCAACATCCGCCACAAAACCACTTTGAGGACTTGCACCACAAAATACCTGTAGGAGGCAGGCTGTTGCAGCATCTGCAAGAATGGCGAGCCATTACTTCAGATGTTTGGGCTCTAGAAATAGCCCAAGGCTATTGCCTTCCTTTTCTAAAGCAACCTAAAAGCAATCCACCGGGGAGACACCCGTTGAAGTTTCCAAATCCGCTCCTACAGCAGGAAGTTCTAACCCTGCTGGAGAAAAGGTGCCATAGAACCAGTACCGGCACCGGAGAGGAACAGGGGTTGGTACTCAGTGTATTTTTTGATCCCCAAAAAGGACGGGTGACTGAGACCCATCTTGGACTTAAGAAGCTTGAACAAGTTCAAGATGGTTACCCTTTCTCAGAACCTTCAGGCCCTTCAACTCCAGGACTGGTTGGTGTCATTGGACCTCCGGGATGCTTATTTTCATGTGCTGATTCATCTCAAGCACAGAAAATAACTGAGGTTCGTTGTTGGCGACTCACAATATCAGTTTCGAGTCCTGCCATTCGGGGTGATCTCCGCCCCGAGGGTCTTCACCAAGTTAATGGTAGTGGTGGCAGCGCACCTCAGGAGAGGGGATTCATGTCTACCCCTACCTGGACGACTGGCTGATCAGAGCGCGCTCTGCCGAACAAGCTTTGGATCATCTGAAAGTCACCTGCCACTTCCAGCTGGGCTTCTCCCTCAACTTGAAGTCCCAAATGACACCTTCCCAACAGCTTCAATACATAGGAGCTGTATTGGACAGATCCTTGGGAAAGAGCTCGCCTCCCAAGACGAGGGCTCAAGACATTCTTCAGATGGTTTCGAAATTCCAAAATGCTCAAAATCTCCAGGCTTACGACTTTCTACGGTTGCTCGGCCTCATGGCATCCTGCATTTTTCTGGTGCCAGAGGCACCCTTGAGGATGAGATCCCTTCAATGGGCCCTAAAGACTCAGTGGTCCCAGTTCTCGGGTCAAATGACGGATCTTCAGATTCCGAACAAGGTCAGACAAGACCTTCTACGGTGGACCTGTGCAGAGAACATCTTAAAGGGAGAACCCTTTTGACAACCATGGCCGGAGGTCACAGTAGTGACAGACACCTCACCCCTCGGGTGGGGAGCACATGCCAACGATTTGACAATAAACGGTCGCTGGTCTCCATCAGAGTCCAAACTACATATCAACCTTTTGGAGCTGAGGGCAATCAGAATAGCACTGAAGGCCTTCCTGCCATCCGTCAGGGGAAAGAATGTCCTGATAATGACGGACAACACAGTGGCCATGCACTACCTAAACAAAAGACGTGGTGTGCGGTCACTACCCCTGTGCATAGAGGCAATGCAGCTCTGGGATTGGGCGATTCAAGAGGGAATCTCTAACGGCAATTCATCTAGCCGGGGAAGAGAATGACGGCAGATGCTCTGAGCAGGCAGAGCACAGTGTCCCACGAATTGTAATTGGCTCAGGAAATCATTCAAGAAATCTTCACCCTTTGGGGAACCCCTCAGGTAGACCTATTCGCAACCAGTACCAACCGAAAATGCGAAAGGTATTGCTCAAGGGAATTTCCCCCGAGAAGAGCCTTGGGGGGGACGCGTTTGTGGTGGAGTGGAATTTCCCACTATTGTACGCGTTCCCTCCGATTCCCGTCATTCCTCAAGTCATCAGGAGGCTGAGACGCTTCGGGAACCACATGATCCTAATTGCCCCGGATTGGGCCAGGAGAACGTGGTATCCGGACCTTCTAGACATGTCCATTGTCCTCCAGTACGAACCTTCCCTCTCAAATGGAAGGTCAGGTTCTCCACCCAGAGGTCGGAACACTCAACCTTCATGCTTGGTATCTGAAAGGCTGAGATACAGGGATTGGAACCTTCCAGTTGATATGGAGGTGTTGCTTTTGCCAAGAAGGCCAGCAACAAAGTCTCTGTACCGTTGCCGTTGGAAAAAGTTTTGCAACTGGTGCAGGGAAAAGAATGTCGATCCTTTTTTAATGGGTGGGGGTGCAGTCGGATATTTTGGACCCTCAGGAGGACATGGTGGAAAATATCCCGCCTAGGTGTATGAGGGATGAGAGAACGTGCCAAAAAGGCCTACAGTTCGGCCTATGGTTGTTGGAATGGGTCTTTCGCATAGTTAATGGCCGCTTAGCACCAGATATTCCAGGTGAGGTGACCTTCAATAATCAAGGCAGCTCAACAAGACTATTTTTGCATTTCGGTGAACCTATGGGAATATACTGTAAGCTTTGAGGTGATGGCAGATCTCAATAATGACCATTTTCCCATCTGTCACTTGAGGGCTTGTTGGGGGGGGGGGGGGGGAAGGGGTTTCAAAGGATATAGCCCCTAGCCCATTGCTGGGAGTACCCACTGGCTCGAGGAATTAAATGGGGGACAATCCTAGAAGAAGAGCTACACTTAAAAACAATTAGTGAGAACGAGCCCCTCGTGATGGACATTTTTGGGTGACCACTTACCTGCAAGGAGTGTAGTTGAGAAATGTGTAGAATTGTCAGATGCTTTCACAACCAAATTCACTATAGCGGCAAGGGCTACGGGGAAGGTATTGAAGAGAGGGTGGTTTGATGAGGCCTGTAAAAGGGCGAAGAAAACTTTGCTGCTGACACTTAAGGATGCTTCGAGCAGCAGATCTGTGATTGCCCTAGCTAGGAAGGCATACAACCACGAGCTAAAGAGAAGGAAACTGGAGATCGAAAGGTCAGCTTGTGAAGGCTTTCTGAGTGCTGCTGTGAGAGGGGACCAGAAGGCCTTTTGGGCCTTTGTAAAAAGTGGGCCCGAGAGCTGTTGGTCCAATGTGGGAGGTGGCACCCACGTGGAAGATGGAGCCTGGTTAACTCATTTTGGGAGCCTGTTTGGGTCAACAAGTATACAGGCCCATATAGACTTTGTTGGGCCTTGCCTGGAATTTGAGGTGGAGGAGATGGAAAAGGCCATTAAGCTTTAAGCTTATAATAGAGCCCCGGGCCCTGATATGATTCCCTCTGATCTATTTCAACATCCAGTAGATTTGTGGGCCCCACTTTTAACGGTGGTGTTTAACGCTTGCCTACAATCGGGGGAAGTATCCTCCCTCTTGGAAAAAGGCTATAATCTTCCCTATCTTCAAAAAGGGGGACATGTCTAGCCCTGGCGCATATAGGACAATATCTTTGTTGGACTCCTCCTTTAAAATTTTTGGAAGAATTTTGTTGGCCCGATTAGAAACCTGGATTGGTGAACAGTCTATTCTCTCTGACATTCAATTTGGGTTTCGCCCTGGAGTGGGCACGATGGAACAGAGCCTAAACCTATATCTTCTAGTGGCTAACTCAGTCTTTAGCCGGGGTGAGGCAGTTTATCTGGCCTTCATGGACCTAAGCACAGCTTTTGACAAAGTGGACAGAGCTAAACTCTGGGCTGTGCTCGGGTCCCTAGGCTGCCCTGGGGATATCCTGCGGGTGTTGGTCGACTTACACACAGATAAACAGGCATGTGTGCGTAGTGGTCCAGGGGGGCATTATACGGCCTGCTTTTAGGTGGGGTGGGGTATGGTGTAAGACAGGGCTGTGTTGGCCCCCATTTGCTTCTGTCTCTACATCAATGGCCTTTCCAAGGACCTTAGCGACATTCTCGCGGATTTCTTGGTTCTGGGGGGTAGGGGCTTCCCGGTACTGGCTTACGCGGATTATAGTCCTCCTTGCGAGAACGCCTAGGGCTCTACAGGCCCTGATTAATGCTTACGCAACTTTTATGAATAATCTGGGCCTAAAAATAAACACCAAGAAATCAGCAGTAATGGCCTGTGTAGGTAGAAAACGCTCAGCCCCCATGAAACCAATGCTCTGTGTTGGGGAAATTATACCCAGAGTTAAGGTTTTTGACTACTTGGGAATTAGTTTCTCAGAAACACTAAATGGTGGGGCCCACGTGGCCAAACAATCCTCGAAGATGAGCCAACAACTAGGAGGCATTTATAGATTTATGTGCAAGGGACAACCACTCGACGTGATCACTAAGATTTATGGAGTACAAACCGTAGCTACCACTATGTACGGTGCACCTATTTGGGGCCTCCAGAATGCAGTTGAGATTCAAAGGAAGGAGACCAAATTTTTCAAAAACTTGCTGGGGCTCCCATCCAGTGCCTCTGGAACAGCAGCGCACAGAGAACTGGGTGTGGAGTTCTGGGAGGATCAGTGGGCAATGGCTCCACTTTTATTCTGGGTCCGGCTATGGGCCAATGAACATGCCTCTTTGCCACTTCATCATTCATGCTGTGTTGGATAGAGTTGGATGGAAAAAAAATTCCCTGGCTTGCATATGTTTCGAAAACTTTGGGGGAAGTTAACCTAAGTGCCCTCTTTCCGCCCGCTACATTAATTACCAAGAGGGGGGGGCGCAAATAAAATAGCATTGGGAGGGATTACAGTGAGGAAAAGAATCCTCAAGGAGCATGGCCACAGATCTGGTCAATTTTACACTAGTATCAGTAGACTCAAAGAAATACAACCCTACCTGACCTGGAGTCTGCATAAAAGACAGGTGGCTGATTACGAGGGCACGGTTTGTGACTCCCTTTGGCTACAAGGGAACACTTACAAATGGAAAGGTTTTCCAGACTCAGCGGGTTGCCCGATCTGTGGCCACCACCTCGAGGATCTATCCCACCTATTATTTTTTTGTGCAAGTTATGCCGGCATTCGTAGAGCGACCATGATTCCCGCCCTTAAGACAGCGATACGTTCGCAGAGGGCAGCTCTCGTGTTTTGAGTGTCGACACGCCCTACACAGCGTGGGCACTGCTCATGTTTTTGAAGAGAGCGATGTTCTTCAGAAAGGGCATATTAAAACTGCAAGGTGATGCTAGCTAGTACTATGAATGTATAACACCTTTTATCAATTGGTATTTAACGTTTATTCTGTGCTTTTAACTGATGTTGTTCGTGCTGTTATGGGGCCATTACATATGAAACTACACGAGCAACGATTTTATTGCAGGTTACCCATTTTGAATGTTCATGGTTTTTAATTATCTTGAAGTTTTGAAGAAACTGTAATTTTATATGTGCATAAGTGTTTTTGTCGTTTAATGGATTTTTTATTAATCCGAATAAACTTGTTTGACCATTGGAAGTACTCTTTCCTTCTGACCCTAGCACATAGAGGTCTGAATATCGGAACAATAAAAGGTTACCTTGCGGCGCTTTCCATCTTCAAGCGCTCATCGGAAGAATGCTCCTACTTCAAAATTCCTTTAACACAATTCATAAAATTTCTCACTAATGTTTCCTCCTCACCCATTTCAAGTACCGATTTGGGATCTAAATTTGGTATTAAAATTCTTAATGTGCGCCCCTTTTGAGCCTATGCACACGTGTCCATTACGATTATTAACATGGAAAACAGCATTTTTAGTTGCTCTCACATCAGCAAGAAGTGATCGAATTGCAGGCACGATCTTCTGGGCCACCCTATACTGTGTTCCATAAGGACAGGGCTGTGTTGAGGGATAAACCATCATTTTTACCGAAGGTAATATCCGATTTTCATTTAAATCAGAAAATAGTTTTCTCCAGCATGGGGTCTGGCATGGATTCACATGCTCATGAATATTCTCCGTCGTCAGGCTGGGAATCCTCGGTAAAGAAAAATCAGTATCAGTTTCGTTTCTGATCTGTCTTTCGTAGTAGTAACCAATCACTGATCTCTGCGTCATACTGACCACAGCCAATGACTGCCCTCTCCCTAAGCCCCGCCTCTGGCAGCCATCTTCAGATTTTTACCGCACGTTCAAGTGTTGGGATCCTCGTGCTATTGCTCTCGAGCGTTAGTGCTTTTTTCACGCTTTTTCTTAGGAAAATGTTCTCTTTTTCGGTCAAAAGAGCCTCAAGCTCCACCGTTTCTTTATCCGATCAACGGGGACCCGTGTCGGATTCTTCTACGCCCCTCAAGGGTGAAGATTTCGTCGAGCCACGCTTTTGGAGGACTCCAGAAGTTTCTCAGGCCCTTCTCGAGCATGGCCCAGGAGAAGGGAAGCTCGACGCCCGGAAAGCTGTTCAGGGTCTGCCCTGGATGCCAGCTTCAGAATGTCTTTAAGGATGACAAACACTCCCTTTGCCTTTACTGCCTGCATGAAGACAAGACGCACGTGGAGAAGGACTGTGGGTTTTGTGGCAATATGTAGGAGCGGACCATGAAGGACCGCCATCAGCGTCTCGCCAACTGGCTGGAAGGAAAGGGCCCGTCAGGCGAGAAGAAGTCAGAGCGGTCTTCTAAGACCTTTGAGGGCGCCCCGGCGACGGGGGTCCAACAGGCCAAGCACTGCGAGTCCGCTGGCACCGGGGGTGCCGAACGGTCGGGCTCTACGGGCGCCAGGCAGGGCGCATCCTCCCCGGCGCCATCAACCACGAGCCAACGCTCTGGCTCGGGTAAGAGGAAGGCCGAGCACCCGGCGAAGCTCCTGGAGAGACCCCGGTCGTGCTCGAAGGCCCCATCGGAGGGGGAGCGAGGTGGTGACCCTCCCCCCAAGGAGAAGGCGGTGAGTGCACCTAAGGTGGTGAAAGCCTTGATCCATCCGGCCAAGGCCTCTATCGAGACAGTCGCAGCGGCCCTGGCTCAGCCTGTGGAGGCTACACCAGTGGTGGCGACCTCGGGGCCCAGAATCTCCCTGCCACCGCGGAGGGAGTCCTCTTTCATGCCCATCGAAGGGACCCCCATGAAACCTCCGACGGAGAAGAAAAAGGGGGGGGGGCAGGAGGTCGTCGTGGATTCGGCCTCAACCTCTGAGGCGGAGCTGATCGAAGTCTTAGGCCCCGGCGCTGGCGTGGAAGACTACCATCCTGTCGGGAGGGACCCCGACGTGGGAGACGAGAACGTCGAGGGTGCCGACGGGGCTCCTGATTGCCCGTCGGAACCCCCTCGACCAGTGCCGCAAGACAACTCGGCGGCCATTTTGTTGGCTATACAGTCCTTATGCTCGGAGATAAGGACGAGACTGCCACTGACAGAGGAACCGCTCCCGACGGGGGACCCGGAGCCAGGCCCTTCTGGGACCCCTCCTCTTAAGAGAAGGATTCATCCTCCACCTCCTTTTCAACCTTCGCGTCCTGCTCAGCCCTCCTCCCCGTCCACGACACGTGGGGATGATACGGGGACTGACACGGCTGCGACGGGTACTGACGACGAGGTTTACGACTAGGATCTCCCGTCGTCACCTCCCACCCGGGCTTCCCCGCCCAACGAGATTGGATCGTTTCACGCCATGATTGCCAGGGCATCCGAGCTTTTCCAGCTCTGCCCGGAAGAGAAGGAAGGTTTCCTTTATCAACGGCGCGAGACCAAGAGGAAGACGGTCATCGCTGTACCTCTACTGGATGATATCTGGGATGAGGGTCTCGCCCTCCAAGAACCCATCCACAACGCCCGCGAGAAGGGATCGGTATGAGAAGTAGTACCAGGTCCCGGACGCGGCCCCCTTTTGCCTTCGGGCACAGCCGACCCCGGACTCTGTCGTCTCCGCGGCAGTCAGGAAGAAAGCGTGGGGGGGCGCGGCCTCTACGTCAACCTCCCCGCCGGACGGCGAGGGAAAGAAATTGGACACGATGGGACGCAGCCATCTCATCGGCAGCGACGACCATTAAGGCTGCCAATGCCTTGGCTATCGTAGCCCGCTACGACAGGGAGTTGTGGTACAAACTCGCCTCCCTGCTGGACTTCCTACCAGACAAGAGGGCGGAGGCCCTAGAGATCTTGCAGGAAGGAGAAGTGGCGTCGGACCACGCCATTACGATAGTGACGGACATCGCGGACACTGGATTTCGCCAGTTGGGCAACGGCGTGTGCCTTAGGCGGCGTGGATGGCTCAAGGCTACTGACTTCCGTCAGGACGTGCAGACCAGAGTCTTGGACATGCCGTTCGACGGGAGCAACCTGTTTGGGAAAACAGTGGACGATTCCCTACAAGCCATCAAGGCGGACACGGAGACGGCCCGGGCTCTTGGTGTTCTCCAGCAACGACGGCCGCCCTTTCGGAGCGGCGGAGGCAAACAGGGTGCCTCCAAAGGTTCCAGCGGCGGATTTTCCACCTATCGTCAAGCGGCCCGTTTGTCGTCACAGGAAGCCTACAGGGGACGAGGCAAGTCGGGCGGACCCCGCCGTCGTCGCCAAGGAGGACAAGGCGGCAAAGCCTCATCGAAGCAGGACTGAACCGGCCGTGGGGTCGGGCCCCCACCGAAGCTCCCCGGTGAGAGGCCGGCTGGCGAGCTTCGTCAGCGTGTGGGAGTCCATCTCCACCGACCGTTGGGTGCTGGACGCCCTGGCTCAGAGTCACGCGCTCGAGTTTCTAAAGAGGTGCCCGCGCGTCCCCCCCTGTGGCCAGGAAGAAACATCACGTCCCTCAACTTCTCTTGGAGGTAAGGGCAATGCTCAGGAAGGGCGCCATCGAGCTCGTCCCTAAGAGGCTTCGGGGCTCCGGAGTTTACTCAAGATACTTCCTCGTTAAGAAGACGGGAGGATGGCGTCCCATCCTGGACCTACGCTGGAGGAGGGCGATTTCCTGTCGTCGTTGGATTTGGAGGATGCCTACTTCCATATCCCCATCCTAAAGGGACACCGAAAGTTTCTCAGATCCGTGGTCCAAGGGCGTCACTACCAGTTCAGAGCCCTTCCCTTCGGATTGAGGTCGGCACCCAGGGTGTTCACCAAGTGCCTCGCACCAGTGGCGGCGCGGCTGCGCCTAGAGGGCATCCACGTCTACCCCTACCTGGACGACTGGCTCATCTGAGCGAAGACAAAGGAGCTCGCCGTGGAGCACACGGCAAGGACCGTCCAACTACTCACGGACCTGGGATTCTCCATAAACTACGCCAAGTCCCACCTGGTGCCCGCGCAAGACGCACTGTTTCTGGGAGTGAAGCTCGACACAGTGGCGCTTCTGGCCTCTCCGTCGGAGGAAAGGACGAGGGCCATCTGGGGCAAGGTGCAGCGGATGCTGGTTGCGGACGCGGCCAGGGTGAGGTCCATCAAGTCCCTCCTCGGAATGATGTCTTCTTGCATTTATCTCATCTGCCAGTGCAGGCTTCGGAGGTGCCCTGGACGCGCGCTGGATTTAGACGACGGGCAGCTTCGAGGAGAGGATCACACTCGACAAGAGTTTCCGACGAGCGATCCGGTGGTGGAGCACCCACGCGCATCTGACGGCGGGCATGGACTTCCAGACCACCGGCCACCAGAAGACAGTGACCACGGATGCCTCCCTGGAAGGGTGGGGAGCGCACACCGAAAATCTGCACGCGAGAGGCCTTTGGCTTCCGACGTAGAAGTCCCTCCATATCAACGTCCTGGAGCTCTGTGCAGTGTTTTGGGCCCTCAGGTCCTTTCTTCCGTCCCTCAAGGGCAAGGTGGTGTGGATCTTCACCAACAACACCACCACCATGTTCTACATCAGGAAGCAGGGCGGTACCAGATCCCCAGCCCTGTCCAAGGAGGCGCAGGATCTGTGGCATTGGGCCGTCGCCCAAGTGATGTTTCTGGTGCCGTTTCATCTGGCAGGAATAAAAAACACCATCGCCGACTCGCTCATTAGAGAGCTGTGCTCGTGCCACGAGTGGGAACTACGACAGGATCTAGTGGACCGCCTCTTCCGACGGTGGAGCACACCCCAGATCGATCGTCGCCGTTGCGAACAGAACTCCAAGTGCCGGAGGTTCGCCAGCAGGTTTCCCCAGCCGAGGAGCATGGGCGATGCTTTCTCATTTCCCTGGGAGGGCCTGTTTCTATACGCGTTCCCTCCATTGCCGTTGCTGATCCGGCTCATCAACCAGCTCAAGAGGTCACGGTGCAGGATGATCCTCGTCGCACCTGCGTGGCCGAGGCAGATATGGTTCCCGGACCTTCTGGACTTGTCAGCGTCCCCGCCAATCAAGCTGCCAGTGGACGCGGATCTTCTCTCCAGGGAAGGAGGCGCCATCCTCCATCACGACCTGAAGTCGCTCAACTTGCAGGCCTGGCTCCTGCAGCGTTGGAGTTTGGAGGCTACGACATACCGGCCGACTGCAGAGAGGTTCTTGCAAAGGCCAGGGCGTCCTCAACTCTTAAATGCTATGGACACAAATGGAAGAGGTTCTCTGTCTGGTGCCACGCACAGAAGATTAACCCTCTACGATTACGGCTCCCCAAGTACTGCCGTACCTACTGACGCTGGCCAAGGCTGGACTGGCGCACGCGTCCATCAAGATTCATCTTGTTGCGATCTCCCGATACACCAGAACCACGGGACAGACGTATTTGTGGTCTCATCGTCTGGTGAAAGAATTCATGAAGGGATTGTTCAGATCGTTCCCGCCGGTGAAGGCTCCGGCCCCGGTGTGGGAGCTCAACGTGGTGCTGACCAAGCTCATGGGACCTCCGTTCGAGCCTCTGCACTCGGCTCCGTTGAAGTTCTTGTCGTAGAAAACAGCGTTTCTTGTGCCCATCACCTCCGCACGACGGGTGGGAGAGATCCAGGCCCTTTCCTGCAAGCCCCCGTACTTGACTTTTCACGACACGAGGGTAGTGCTCAGGACGCACCCCTCCTTCATGCCCAAGGTGCCGTCGGACTTCCACCTCAACGACCCCTTGGTGTTGCCTGTTTTCTTCCCGTCGCCTTCGTCGCCGGCTGAAAGGACTTTGCACTCGCTGGATGTGGCTAGAGCGCTGAAGTTCTACTTGGACCGCACAAAGTGTTTTCGGAAGACGTCACAACTTTTTGTGAACTTTGGACCTGTCAATCAGGGGAAGGCTCTCTCGAAGGCCTCCATTTCCAGATGGCACTCCGGCTGTATCATGTACTGTCATCGGTTGGCAAACAGACCGCTGCCTGGCCGTCCGAGAGCCCATTCCACCAGAGCGATCGCAGCTACCACGGCGTTCCTATCTGGTGTGCCCTTGCTGGACATCTGCAGGGCTGCTACGTGGAGGTCGACGCACACCTTCACGAAATTCTACTGCGTCGATCGGGATTCCAGGGAGGAGTCCAGGGTCGGCCAAGCAGTGCTGCGCAACCTGTTCGCCTAAGGTGAGCCTGGTGAGGAGGTAAGAATTGCTTAATGTTGAGTTTGATGTAATGCTTAATGTTGAGCCTTTGCCACCTCCCGTGGTTGTGCATGTGTGTACTGCTATGTATTCTTTATTCATGAGCATGTGAATCCATGCCAGACCCCATGCTGGAGAAGGAACAAGTTACTTACCTGTAACTGTTGTTCTCCAGCATGGGTCTGGCATGGATTCACATGCGAACCCTCCCGCCTACCCCTCTGCGCTCTTCACTTGGTCATACTGCCACTTTACGTGCTACCAAATCTGAAGATGGCTGCCAGAGGCGGGGCTTAGGGAGAGGGCAGTCATTGGCTGTGGTCAGTATGACGCAGAGATCAGTGATTGGTTACTACTACGAAAGACAGATCAGAAACGAAACTGATACTGATTTTTCTTTACCGAGGATTCCCAGCCTGACGACGGGGAATATTCATGAGCATGTGAATCCATGCCAGACCCATGCTGGAGAACAACAGTTACAGGTAAGTAACTTGTTCCTTACCCTCATTCTACACTCCACCTTCTAAGGAGGAAGAAAGACTACACAGACTGGACCCAAAAAGAGCTTTAAGCTTTTACATCTCTAGGCTTTCTAGACTTGGGAGTGGACAACCAGTTGTTTATAGGCTACACTGGAAGAAAGCTGGGTCAATCAGTAACAAAACAATTTCGCGCTGGATCATGCTTTGCATTTCAGAATGCTACAGACTAGCACAAAAAGACCCACCTGAAGGGTTCAGAGCTCATTCCACCAGAGGCATCGCCTCTTCCACAGCCCTTCAAAGAGGTGTCCCTATAAGGTCTATTTGCGAAGCAGCAACTTGGTCTTCGCTTCACACCTTCTCAAAATTATATAACCTGGATGCTTCCCAGTCTAGGGAGCTAACTTTTGGAAAAGCAGTGCTTTACTCTGCCATCTAAGGGCAGTTTAAAAAAAAAATCTGATCCCTCCTCCAGAGGAACTATGCAAAATACTGCTTTGGGAGCCTATCTAAGATGAGGAATACATTGGAGGACACAATCCACTCGAAGAACAAGTTACTTCTTACCTGGTAACGTTCTTTCGATTGGATGTTCCTCCAACGTATTCCTCATCGCCCTCCCAACCTACCCCTCTGTAGATTTTTTCCGGGTTATTGCCATCTCAAATCTCGCAAGGCTGATAACTATCTGCCGGCACAATCTACACAGTACAAGATCAGCTACAAAAGAGGGGAAAAACACAACTGAGGCCAACGGGCGCCGCGCATGCTACTTATACACCCGATGACGTCACCCTCGACGGACTATCGACTCGATGACATCGACGCACGGCGCCCTCTGACGGAAAATTTTCTGAAGAGCAGCAAAGCTGGATGGAATACATCTAAGATGAGTACGTTGGAGGAACATCAATCGAAAGAACGTTACCAGGTAAGAAGTAACTTTTTCTTCTCTGTCGGAGCAAAACACTTTCAGATTCGAGTACTCCTTTTGGTCTTAGCTCAGCGAGACGCACCAGAAACTCCTCCGAGGGCCCCGCAGCGGGTCTGCCAAAACCGGATCTTATGCCGAGGTTCCCGGTTTGGGGCAAAGGTTGACACCAGTTCTGCTGTGGCTCTCATACCAGGGTTCGCCCTGATGCTTCTGCGTCTGGCGCTAACTGTACCGAGTCTTGGATTGAGGCCCCTCTCGAGGTGGCTATAGGGACTGGGGTTAAACCTGAGGTTCTCCAGGTTGGGGCTAAATTGGACACCAATGGAATTGAGGGCCCACATCGAGGGTCTTGGCTGTAAGGTATAGCACTCAGCCGTCCCACATGCACGGTCGTGGTGATACTAGTTCTGTTGAGGGGGGCAAAAGAAGGTGGTCACGCACCATAGGCTTTCCAGTACCGGCTCTGCCGAGCATCCTCCACTAGAGGCTAATTCTGGGGCAGTCTCTAACGTGTTGAGTAAACACCCTAGATCTGCCAGTACTGGCTCTGCTGAGGTTCTGTGCTCCAAGGCTAAGATGGCACACAAGGCACCGGAGTCCCCTGAGGGGACCATTTCCTCACGCACTCCTGTGACGCAGTTCACCCCAGGTGTTGTCAAACTGGTGGTTCATCCTCCGTAGACCAGGGCGGCCATTTGAATACCTCCCTTACTGCAACAGTGTAGTTCGTGTTCGCACAGACAATTCGGTGACAATGTTTTACATCAATGAGCAGGGCGGCACCAAGTCTCCTTGTGGATCTTGCCGTACAAATTTGGACTGGGCCATCCTTCACATTGTTTGGCTCCAGGCTGTACACATCCTGGATTACCTCAATGTGGCCGCAGATTCACTCAGTCGCTGTTTGTTACGAGTGGGAGATGAACAGCAATGTCCTCTCCAACATTTTCCATCTGTGGAACATTCCAGATAACCTCTTTGCAACTTCTTCAAACGAGAAACTGCCTCTTCATGCAACCTTGGATGAGTGTAGAGCGTCCTCCGTGGGAGACACCCTCACTATCCCATGGGAAAACATGTAAGCTTATACTTTCTCTTCATTGCCTCTTATCCATCGGTCGCTATGTAAGCTCAGGAGCTTAGCACAGGAGCAAATGACTCTGGTTTTGCCATTTGTGTTTAGCTAAACAGCTCAATCCCAGGCGAGCTTCAGTTGAGAGCATTCTATTTTTTTCTCATCTGCATAGTCCTGGAATCCATGTTCTTTCATGCAGAACTTACTTATCCGCTTTTGCGGCTTATCCGTCCACGGACAGCAGTTACTTTTCATTGACTAATCCAGTCATCGAAGGGTTTTTGCAGGTCTCCATCTCTTCCTGCTGGGGTGTTAAAAACCATTTGAGCCCATGGCCACTTTCGATCTTAAGTACCTTTCTTGGAAGGTTGCCTTCTGATCGCAGTAACATCGGCAAGGCAAGTAAGTGAGCTTCAAGCGCTTTCCGTGAAGCCTGTTTTCATCATTTTTCACGGAGATGAGTTTGAGCTTCGCTCACATCCTTTCTTCCTGCCTAAGGTGGTTGCCGATTTTCATTTGAACCAATCTGTCTCCTTTCCTGCCACATTCGGAGACCTGAAGGGGAAACCAGCTTCCAAAGCAACTATTGCCTGCTGGATTGCTTCATGTTTTTCAGTAGGCTAAATCATTAAAGGCTTTCCGCCGAAGAGTATCCTTGCACATCAAGTCTATGGCAAAGCGACTGCTGTTGCCTTCCAAAATATGTCCCTTGGGAGTTTGCCAAGGCGGCTTTTTGGGCCTACCCATTGACTTTACCTGAGCTCCAAGGCCGATGCCCAATTTGGCCAGGCTGTGTTTAAGAGCTTATTCCTGTAAAGGGGTTTTTCCATCCACCCATTCTACCTGTGGGAGATTCCCAAGCGCACACCATAAGTTTGGAGGAAAAGGGACGGGACGTAGGAGTAGAACAAAGTTACTCACTGTAGTGACTACCTTGCTCCTAGTCCATAGTCCGCTTTCCTCCAGACTCCTGCTGTCCCCTCGAAGTATCCTCTATTCCTAATATGGTCTCAGACCTGGCGATAGAAAAGGGCTGAAGGGCAATGCGTGGGGCGCAGCTCAGGAGGGCAGGGTTACGGCCACATGTGGTACCCCGCCTAAAAATAAAATATATACTTTTCGATGCTTTTTGACAAAGGTGCTCCGTTCCCGTCCCGAAGGACGGAATGCCCCACAAGTATGGAGGAAAGGGGACTATGGACTGGGAGTAAGGTAGTCACTATGGTGAGTACTTTATTATGATGCATGTTCCTCGCACGGAATCCTCAACGCCCTCCCATCCTACCCCCTCTAGCTATGATTGAATTCTCATTATTCTCGTTCAACGCCCATACAGAGTGATGATGGCGGGCAGGGGGGAGGGAGGGTTACATTACTCTCGATGTCTGAGCATGGAGCTAGGGAAAACTCGGAACTGATGTAAATGGGTGCAGTGTGTGCTATTTAAACCATCAACATTGCATACGGGTGCAGGAATGGAAACCGTCGAGTGACACTGTCACACAACGCCCTCTGCTGTTCAATTATTTTTTCAGAGAACAGCAGAACTGGATACAACTATATCAAAGATGAAGAATCCATGGGACGGACATCCAACAGAGAACATTACGAGCAGTAACTAATATGTTCATATGAACCGAAGGCAGAATTTTTATCTGAGCAGCCATTTGGTGGTTGATAAAAGCAAGAACAATGAGGCATTGAACTAAGTCCAGCAAAGTAAGGAGATGCCTATTTGTAATTTTCTCAAAGTACAATGGAGACCTGAAGCCCTTATTGCAGGAAAAGATCCTGGAAGAGCATTTGGCCAGAGGTCTATTGGCAAGGGGGCTGGGGCCCACCTTTGGCATCTCAGTCCCATATGGCTTCCAGTAATAAGTTCTTGATTATATCTGCTTCCTGCAGTAAGCAATCTGAAAACCAGTCCAGAAAGCACCAGGATTCAATGATAGTAAAAGGTAAAATATCCTGTGCTAAACCATGTGCCTGGCATCCGGCAGCCCGTATCGGTCTCATTTTATTATCAAAATTGATGCTTAGCGAGCCATATTGACCGCACCAGATGTTCAATAGTAGATTGAACAGAAGTCCTGAAACTCACTGGTGAAACACACGAAACTGGATTCACTAGTTAATTAAATGTTACCACTGCTTCAGACAGGTTAGCGGTTGCTTATTTGTTAGTAGTGATATTGTGAAAGCTGCTAGAATCATCAACCCAGAGGATCAGCAATTTCACAGTAATTGTTAATCCCAAATTAAATTGCAGAGACATTATACTGTATTAAAGGAGCTTCCCTCCAGTGAGTTCCCCCATACAGATTATTTGTAAAATCAGTGAGTTTATATCTTCTCTTGGCAACAAAACATTGTCTAATCCAATTTGTGCTAAAATATTTTAATAAACATAGGACTCATACTTCTGTGAGAAATGTTCCCCATAAGGTTATCCCACTTCCCTAGAGTATTTATTTGAATCATAGGAAGACCACCACTTTTTAATGGAATATCTCATTTGAATGTAGCTGGCTTTTACTCCAGGGCTGATGATCCAGATATCTAGATTGGCATGCCTTTTTAGAAGATTTTATTATTTTCTGCAGGAAACCTGGGTAGGTGGGCCTGTGAAGCCTGGATTTGCATGTTATCCCTGGCTTTAAACTGGGAGAGAGGTAGACCAAGGTGGGGAGGGGACTAATCTGGACAAAAATTGATCTAGATACTAAAATGTTTGACATTAGATGGCTGTGAATACAACTTTTAAGATGTTTCTCAAATGGTCTACAGTGCTATCTGTTTAATGTTTATTTCCAGTCTTTTGCCTGCTTGTCTGCTGTGGCTGCTATCTTCTGTCTAACCCTGTAGTTGGATGTTCTAAATGTACCAGATGACAATGTGTTGATGCAGTCATAATTGCTGGGACTTTTTACTCCTACATCCCGTCCACTTTCCGCCATACTTATGGGACATTCTTCCATCCTGAGGGACGGGACCGGAGCACTTTGTAAAAAGCATCACATTTTAAAAAAAGTGTCCTTCTCTTTTTACGTGGGGTACCGCACGCAGCCGTAACCCCGCCCTCCTTAGTTCCACCCAGCGCATCACCCATCAGTCCTTTTCTCCACTCGTTCGGGACTGGACGCACTTGCATCTTCGGAAGATTTGTTTTCCTTCCAGTTTCCTCCTCTTCTGCTCTGAATTGGCGGTCGTGTGGTAGTCGGTCTATGCCGTTTCAGCTAGACTTTCCAAATTGTTCTTGTCTGCGACGCTTTGCTAGGGTGGATCCCCATTCTGTTTAGTGTGTTTGGGTCCAGACCACCGGTGGGACTTTTATTTTTATTGTGACTCCCTTTCGGTCCGGGTGCTTAAACGTTGTTTAGAGCGGTGGGAGGAGGTGTTTCACCGTACTCCCTCGGCGCACTTTCAAACTTTCATTGATGAAAAGATACAACGCCCGGTGAGTTCTTCACTTTTTAGAGCACCCCGGCTGGGTGAGTCCTTCCCAGGGTCTTCCCGGTCCAGGAGGAGCGTCAAAAGCTCTATTACCGGGGCTTCTAGGCCTAAAAAGTGTACCAGAGTTTTCTCCGAGGGCCTCCGTAAGGGGCCTATTGACACCGGATTACAATCCAAGGTCCCTCCTGTGAGGGCTATTTGTGGGCCCAGTTCTACTGAGGCGTCGGGTACTGGAGCTTGCTTCGAGGTCTCCTTGACTGGAGCTGCCCGTAAAAACACTGGGGTACGCCCTGAGGCCTCAGTTGAGGCTGATACTGAATGTAAGTTCGAGGCCCTTGGTGAAGAGGCTTTTACCGGACTCTGGTCTGAGGTCCCCTCGTTTAGAGGCTAAGGTGACCAACAGTTCTGAGAGGCATGTTAGGGTCTTATCGGTGAGGCGTGTTCCTCATCATTCCTGCTCTATCAGTGACTCAAGATCTGTTGAGGGGGCACGGAGTGAGGTCTTGGACCATAATCCCTCCGTTACCGGCAGTGCCAAGGTCCTTCCTTTGAAGGCTAGTTTGGCTGATAGCATGTCACAGAAACATCATAGGCCACCGTACCGGCTCGGCTGAGGTTCCTTGTGTTAAGGCTAAGATGAAGACCCCTGATCCACCTGTGAGGACCCGTGCCTCACGTCCACACGTGTTGCAGTTCTCCGCAGGTGCCGACAAAATGGCGGCCGTTCACGCCAAGACCACAGTGTCCATTTTAGATACCTCCCTTACAACTACGCCATCAGCCTTGGGTGTATGGAGTGGTTTTTCAGGTGAACATCGGTTTCCTTTTGCACATCCATTTTGTCCAGTTTGACTGGAATGTCTGATTGCCCTTACCGCACAATGTCTCGCTTCCTGTGGCATCAGTGCCCTTCATTTATGTGGACACCACTGGGGAAGGGCCCTCTTGGCAACCCTTTCCCTTGCGTCCCTGGAATTACTCCGCTCATGAGGCCTCCCCCCGTCGTCCCTAAATCGTCAGCGGAGCATGTCTTTTTCGGCAGGCTTCAAAGACTTATGCATTCTGACCCCATGAAGGAGTACTTTCTAGGCTTGTTTAGGGAGATATTCCTGCCTGCGCTGATGGTCCCAGCTGTGGTTCCGCCGGTCCCGCCTTTACCGGCTGGGCCTCCCCAAACTCTTCCACCCCTGCCTCCGTTGTCCCCAGTGGACAAGTCTATTGTGGTGCCTGATGCGACTCAGCCTGATCTGGACCTGTTGGAAGACGCACAGAGCGATCAGGACAGCGAAGACCAGCCCAGCTTTGTCAGCCTTTCACGACCGGGTGCTGGACATGTGTCTGTTCCAGTAACTGAGGCACCTGCTGCGCAAGAGGGAGTGTTTCTGGGGGCGTTCACCTTGTCTCCTTCGGAGTGTTACGGCATGTTCTTGCAGAAGGACGTTTTGGCCAAGGTCCGTGAAGTCTGGGCGAAACCACACTCTGGACTGTTAAAAAGAAAAGTGACATGCGCTCCATTCTTTGGAAGAGGAGGTGGCCTTAGCATTGTCTGCCCCACCTCCTCCACGGTAGTGGCTGAGGACACTTTGCAATCCAGACCTGCAGCATCCTCTTCTACGACTGCTACACAGGTTCTGGCCAAAGAGGACAAGCTTCTTGAATCCCTAGGAGGAAGATTTTTGCTAATTCAGCCCTGTAGCTGCGTCAAGCCAATGCAGAACTGGTGTTAGCCGGGGCGAATATGAAAATGTAGAAAGGTCTGTTGGAGTTTGAGGAGTTTATTCCCGCTGAAAAGCTAGAAGATTTCAAAGCGGAATTGTCAGATGCCAGGGTCCTGGCGCAGGATTTGCTGGTGGCTGAGGCGCATCATGTTGACACTTCGGCCTGGGGCCTTATGCTTGGCGTGGATACCTCTTGTCAGGCTTGGCTGCATACCACCAAGGTTTCTAAGGAGGTGCAGGATAAGGTTTTGACCTGCCTTTTGGTGGCAAGTAGATCTTTCATTCTACAACAGACGTGGAGCTGACCAAAACTAAGGACAGCACTCAGACCGCCAAGTCCTTGTTAGGGAGAATTCTCTGTTTAGGCTGAATTGCCTAACCTAGCGAGTCCCCCAGCAGCTTTGCATGATTTTTGGGGTTTATTTTTTTCTCCTGCCAAGAGTGAGACTCTTTTACCCTCATTCTTGGGCATGATTGGATTGTGTTTCTTTGATTCTAGATGTGTTTAATGGGCTATGGGGTCTTTTTCCCCATAGGGCTTCATGTGTTTGTGTGATGTGTTACACAGCACCCTCAGTGCAGTAACACAGGGGTGTCATAGTGACCCCCCAGTATAGACTCCATACCCTGGGACTGACTACTGTCTCCCAGGGCATGTAAAGTCACCATTGACTTTACTAGTCTTAAATTCTGAACAGAACCAGTACAAACCATCATATTGTGGACGTACTGGCTGGGGCAATTCAATTCCCCGGGGTCTGTTAGTCGAGGGGGCATGTCTCCGTCCCCCTTGTTCGAGTTTTGGCTGGTGGCACTGGATACTACTTTTTATATTCAATCGCAAATATTTCTCTATGGGATTTTCCCATTGTTCGAGGCTACTATCTTTATTTAATTATGATAGCCTCGAACATACCGCCGGTTTATTTAATATTAATTCTCTGGTTGGTATTTTTTGCCAAAACTCTGTTCTAAAATGGCGTTTGTTCTCTTCTGTGACTCCAACCCAAGTCGAGCCCTTTGTTCCACTTTTTGGCGGGCTTCTCCACAGAAGCCCTCCAAAGTGGTGCCACTCTGTCTGGGGTACTTAGGAGGGGCAGAGGGGGATTTAGGCACCCTGGACTGAGTTGCCTAGGCAACTCACGTCGCACTCCGTCCTGATTGGCCCAAGTGGTGAGCCGGCTGGCTCACCACGTAGCATGTTTGAGTGACAGCTAGGCTGAGTGGGGGTTTTCTGCATAAAAGCAGGGCTTTGGGGACTAGAACTTCAGAAGTCGCCACAGGACCTAAGAATCCGACGAGGGAGAAGCTGAGCCGACCTGCCACGACACCACCGGTGGAGCCCTGCTGGACTGTCACCACTTTTCCCAACGACAGAGGAGATCTCCCGCCGGAGAGTCTTCTTCCTTTGACTGGTGGGGATAACCAGTTTCACCTTCTTTTCGCCTTCCGACGTATCTCGTCGCAGCCTTGCCTGTGCCAAGCACCCTGGCAACCGGGATACCATGTTTTACCACGACCGCGAATTAAAGGGTACTACCTTTAACCGGAAAACTCCGCGGCTGGTTTCTTCCCTGGTAGTGCAACGACCTTCATCTTTCCTCCAAGTCGAGATCTTCTCTTCCCCTGGACGAAGAGACTTGCACCCACTGCCAGGAACAACTGCCACCGCTGGAGGATCCTTCCCACTTAAGGTACCGTGTCCCGCCTGGCTTCCCTTGCCACCGACTGTAGGCGGTAGATTTATGTCACGCCTGCGCCACGGGCGCATCCATTTACACTCAATATGGACTATTTGTTTATCATTTATTTACAACAGACTCTTGGATCCATCTATATTTACTTTGGGAACTTTATTTCCCATTTGCGAGACTTTGGTGCTTTATTATTTTTTCCAACAAACTACGTATACCACAATGCACCTGGCTACAAGCATTGATTCCTGGCTGTTCCTATTGGTTATCAAAGGAACTACACCCCCCAGAAGCCCTAGGGACTAGGGACTTGCCCTGCTTCCACCAGCCCAGGAACAGAAAGGGAGGTGGCCGATTGCCTGCAGGTGTGCTTAGCCAGGTGCAACCAATTAGCCTGCCTCTGTGCTGGGCTAGGCAGTATAAAGGATGCTGCCTGCAGTGGCTCAGCCTCTTGCATCTGAGAGTCCTTCCTCCACCTTTCGCGTCTTTCTACGGATCTTTGTATGCTGTTTACCATCTCTCCTGCTTGGATCCTACCTTGCAGCTTGCTACACCCTGCTGCCTACAGCCCTAGCCTTCTGGGCTCCCTACCTCAGTCCAGCTCCTCTGGGCTTCCTGTCTTGCAGCCTGTTACACTTCGCTGCCTCCTGCCATTGCCTTCCAGGCTCCCTGCCTCACAGCCCTGCTCCTTTGGGCTCTCCACATTGCAGCTGATCACGCTCTGCTGCCTTCCAGCCTCCGCCCTTGCCCTGCGGCTCTCCACATTTGCAGCCGATCACGCTCTGCTGCCTTCCAGCCTCCGCCCTTGCCCTGCGGGCTCTCTACATTTCAGCTGATCACTTTCTGCTGCTTCCAGCCTTCAGCCCTTGTCCTCTGGGCTCCCTGCTCTGCAGCCTGCCTCACTCCGGCTGCCTTCAGCCTTTGTCCTTTGGGCTCCCTGCTCTGCAGTCTACCTCACTCCGGTTGCCTACGGCCCTTGTCCTCTGGCCTTCCTACTTTGCAGCTTATCACACTCCGCTGCCTACTACCTATCTTTTTCCGCTGGGTTCTCGGCCTAGCAGCCCGCTACAGTCCTCTGCTACCTTCTACGGTCAGCGGCCCTGCCCCTCAGGGCCCACTCCTTGCCGCCCGGCCCTTCTGGGTTCCTTACCGTGCAGCCTGCTTTACTCTGCTGCCCTAAGCCCTTTTCATCTGGGCTCTCTAACTTACAGCCCTGCTCCTGTGTGCTTGCTCATTGCTTTCCTGCTCCTCTGAGCTCTCAACCTTGTTCCTTACTGTCCTCTGCTATCCTATCCTGTTACACGACTTTCCCTTCATTTCCTTCTGCTAGTTTGCTATCACCTCCTTTCCTGGATTTGTCTGTAGTATCTTCTCTTGTACTGTTTGTAGACCCTTTTGTACAGAGCTTGTCTGTTGGTTCCCATCAGTCAACCTCTGCCCCTTCCCTTGTTTCGTTTCTACATTACAGACACCCATAGCTGCTGTTCCAAGCCATGAGCAGTCAGCGTGGGCCTCTGTTATAGCAAACTGTGTAGAAGGCTAGAGTATTTCCTAAGGTTCGTGGAATACTCTTTTCCTAGATCTGCATACACCCCAAGAGGGAATTCATTCTGTACCTTTTTCCCTCGCTACTCTGGCCTACTCTTTGTTCTCTTTCCTCTCTGCTGTGTGTGTACTTATCTGTCCACTTTATTTTGGCACAACCACCCAAACCCTTTCTGGGTGTCTTGTGCTACTCTTAATAGAGTGCCACCCCTGACAATTTAGCCCCTGGCTTTTGAACCTGGGTTAGCCTGGGACACCCTGGCTAAACTTTTCTGAGCCTCTCAACTCTTTTCAAACTCTCTGCAAGACTTTCCAAGCCTAGTGTAACTGTGTGATCCTGGGCGCATTTGTGCTCTGCTCACTCTAAGAGTGGGCCCAGCCTATGGACTTTGGTTCACAAGTGACTTTTGCTCTTCTGCCTTGCTAATAGTGTTTCTAAATCTTAAAGTGGGGTACCTTTCCTTATTCTGTCTTTTTCCCTCCCTTTTTCATAAACTTATTGGAGTGCCATCTATAGTTAAGCGCTCACCTCTGTATGACAATAAGTGGTGTTTACTAAGACTTATCTGATGAGGAATAAGGGTTCTATATATTATAATAGTAACTGTGTTTAGAGTGTTTTACAATAAGGGTGCTGGAGTGTTTCAAACAGTGTTTTTAAATAAATAATTATATACTTTGATACCAAAGCTCTGGTCAGTGTTTGTATTATTGTATCTGAGTGCCTATTGTGTATACTTTGCATACTGCCTAACTCTTCTTGAGGGAAGTCTGACTGCTCAGCCACAGCTACCAGGTAAATCTGGGTGGTACAGACTGATACCAAGTGGGTTTACTGCTAACACCTATAGTCCTAAATCTTTTGCAGTGCTCCCTAAGGGAACTGCACAGGTTTCTTCCTAACACTTGTCTATCCCAGTAAAACCACCTTTCAGGACGCAGAGATCGTTGTTGCAGCCTCGGCCTTCCTCTGGTTTCAGGGGTTTTCTAGATCGAAAATCCCACCGGGTTGACATTCTTTCGGAAAAACTCCTGCCAGAAGGCAGCGACTGAGTCGGTTTTTCTCCCTCTACTCAGCCTCCTCCTAAGGTTCAGGTGGTGCTGCCACCAAGAAACCAGCTAAATGAGGGTTTTCCGCGCTCGCACAAGACCCCAGTGGGAGGACGCATTGCGTCACATTGGGAGGCGTGGCAGACCATCACGAGGACCGGTGGGTCTTGTCAGTCGCTCAGGCAGGCTTCCCACTCCCCCCCCCCCCCCCCCCACCCCACCCATCAATTCTCCCTTCCAGCAGTCAGGGTCGCCCTCGCTCAAAGCCTAAATTCAGAAATTACTGGATCTCAGAGCGGTGGAACCCATTCCTCTTGGGGAGCTAAGGGATGGCTTCTTCTCCCAGCTGTTTACGGTGCCCAAACCAGGCTTGCCTGCGCACCATCCTAGACCTTTCCCAGTTCAATCTTTCTCTACCCCAAGAGAAATTCAAGAGGATCACGCCTTTTCATAGTCCTCTTTGCAGAAGGGTGATTGGCTCAGCGTGGTGGACCTTCAGGATGCGTGTATGCATATTCTGATCTGGAATCCACACCAGAGATACCTATGGTTTTCCGTAGGGGAGGAGCACTTCTAGTTCCGAGTGCTCTCTTTTGGCCTTAGTTCGGCACTGCGTGCCTTTATGAAGATGTCGGTTATCGCAGGTTATCTTCGGCTACAGGGTATCCATGTGTATCTGTATTTGGACGATTGGCTGTTGCGCAGTCCTTGCCCGCTGAAAGCCTCGCGCAATCTTCAGTCTCTCCTCCAGCTCCTGTTCCACCTTGGGCTGTCGGTAATCTGGTGGAAATCTTCCATGATGGTCTCTCAGGACTCGACTTTCCTGGGTTTTCGTTGGAACACGATCGACTGCAGAGTCTACCTGACCGGAGACAGAATGGCGGATCTGTTGGCTACGTGTCAAATGTTTGCGCAGTCAGAGAGCATGTCGGCCTGGCGGTTCCAGAGGCTTCTGGGCCTCATGGCCTCGTGCGTATTGGCTCTTCCTCGGCTCAAGATGAGGCGGACGCAGATGGCTCTTCGGAGTTCTTGGCATCAGGCTGTGGATCCGGACTCCAAGATAATATCGATTCCTGCTTTCATGACAATGGACCTTGTGTGGTGGTCGTCTCTCAGCACCCTGTTGATGGGCGTGGGTTTTCAAGACCCCTCTCCGGTGGTGACAATCACAACTGACTCCTCCCTTCTGGGGTGGGGTGCGACGTTGGATCTTCAGGTCTCCGACCTCTGGTCGCCCCAAGACAAGCTCCTTCATTTGAATCTGGAGCTTCTGGAGATTTTCCTGGTGCTCAAGGTGTTCAGGCCGGTCATTGCCAACAAAGTGGTTCATGTCCGCACAGACAATGTGGTGTCCATGTTTTACATCAACAAGAAGGGGGGCATCAAGTCCTCTCCTCTTGTGGATCTTGCCATTCAGATTTGGGAATGGGCGATTCAGCATGGCATCTGGCTGGTAGCAGTACACATCCCGGGCCACCTGAACATTACGGCAGATGCCCTCAGCCGACGAACAATGGTCATCTACTAGACTTCCTCTTACAGATATTCCCGTGTTGGGGCACTCCGGAAGTGGACCTCTTCGCAACATCGGCAAACAAAAAACTTTGTCTGTATGCCTCCGGAAATGGGCTGGGAGCCTCCTCTCTGGGAGATGTTCTCGTGATTCCCTGGCACAACATGAGGGCCTATGCTTTTCCGCCTCTGCCTTTGATTCATTAGGCGATTTGCAAGCTGAGGAACACGGTGAACTGTTCTCTTCTGCTCATAGCTCCGTGGTGGTCGGCAAAGTTCTGGTTTTCAGAGCTTCAACATCTGTCGGTGTGTGCACCGATCAGGCTTCCGTTGGTTCCCGATCTGCTTCACCAGAGAGATCGGCAGCTGTGGCACCCGTACCCACAATCGTTAAGCTTGGCAGCATGGTGCCTGAGTTCAGATCTTTAGAAAATCTCAACCTGTCTGCTGACAACATGTGCATTATTCAGTCAGTCGGGAAGCCCTCGACGAGGTGTCAGTACAGAAGCAAATGCTTCGGTTCTGTCACATAGCCAAACAGCTGGACCCCCAGGTGGCTACGATTGACACGGTGCTGTCCTTCGTCTCTCATCTAGCAGAGTCAGTCATTCATATCCTGTCATGCAGGACTTGTGTTTCGGCTGTGACTGCCTTCCTAGCCAAGTACAAGTGCTCTATTTCACTGTCAAATCCAGTGGTTAAAAGACACTTTGCGGGTCAAATACGTCTTTAGCCTCCTGTTCGCAAAACTCATCCGATGTGGGATCTGAACATGGTCCTTACGGCCTTGTGCCATAAGCCTTTCGAACCAATGGCTACGGTAGATCTTTAGCACCTTTCGTGGAAGGTGTCTTTCTTGGTCGCCGTTACTTCGGCAAGGCGTGTGAGTGAGCTCCAAGCTTTGTCGGTGGAGCATCCTTTCATGGTTTTCCACAAGGATAAGGTTGTCCTAAGGACACATCCTTCTTTCCTACCAAAGATGGTTTCTGATTTCCATCTAAGTCAGTCAAACTGTCTTCTTTCCAAACCCGGCTTCGGAAGCTGAAGGGGTTTTGCATTGCCTGGATTTTAGAAGAGTGCTTGAGTTTTATCTGAACAGAACATCTGAATTTAGAAGTTCTCAACTATTGCTGACCTTTTGGTTATCCGCAAGGTAAACAGGCCTCCAGTGACTATCTCCAGATGGATTGCTGCCTCCTAAAGGGATTCATGCACATCTGGTACAGGGCAAGGCAGCTGCTGTTGCCTTACAAAAGTATGTCTCCTGGGAGACCATCGTGAAAGCGGCTACCTAGGCCTCCATCAGCTTTTTGTCAAGACTACTGTTTGGACCGAGCACCACATATGATGCTCATTTTGGCCAGGCTGTGCTGAAAAGCCTTTTCCAGTAGGGGGTTTCCATCCACCTGTAGTTCCTGTGAGGAGTGTTTGGGAGTCTCCCATAAGTATGGAGGAAAGGGGACGGGACGTAGGTCTATATTAAAGTTAGTCACCACCTTTCTCCTAGTCCCCTTTCCTCCATACGCCTTCCGTCCCCTCTAATAAGGTCCCTCTATTATTGCTTAAAGGTCTGACCTGGCGATAGAAAAGAACTGATGGGCGATGCGCTGGGCAGAGCGAAGGAGGGTGGGGGTTATGGCGGTATGCAGTACCCCGCATAATAAGAGGAAGGACACATTTTTTAAAAAATGTGATGCTTTTTACAAAGTGCTCTGGTCCCGTCCCACAGACGGATGAATGTCCTATAACTATGGAGGAAAGGGGACTATGGACTTAGGAGTAAGGTGGTCACTGCGGTGAGTAACCTTATTAAAATCCTAAATGGAACCCCGGAAATGTTTGGTTTGACATTCTTGAGGATGATGCATGTGGTATTCAGTTCTGTGGTACCCACAATAAGAACCCATTATGGGCACACATTAGAACTGGAAACGATTTTCCAAGAAAGGAGATGTGCTGTCCAAACCAACATATTGGATTTTGACCACCATTCGTCTGACTAGTTTAATACTGCTCACTGGCAACTGCCTAAATCTGTCTGTATTGGTACATCTGCCGAGTGAAAAGAATGCATTACCTATTACTTTGAACTTTGAAATACAAGGTAAATAAGAAGAAGCTGATGCGCTTCTGTCCTTCCGTATGGACGTTCTGCCCAAGGTCTGGGATAAGCCACACTCTGGACTGCGCATTAACAAAGATTGACGCTAGTTATAGGCCTCATACTTCGGAGGAGGTAGCCTTGGCGCTTTGCCTGCTCCCTTCCTCCACAGTGGTGGCGGCCGCCACGCTACTATCCAGACCGGCTTCAGCGTCTACAGCGGCGGCTCGGGCCCAAGAGGGCTAGCTGCTTGAGTCTTTGGGGAGGAAGATCTTTCCTAATTCAGTCCTGCAGTTGCGCCAGGCGAACGCGGAGCTCATTTTAGCAGGGGCGAATATGAAAATGTGGAACGGTCTGTTGGAATTTGAGTTCAGAGGCTGCGGTGCATCATGTCGACACCTCGGCTCGGGGCCTTCTGCTTGCCATGGACATCTCTAGTCAGGCTTGGCTTCATGCACAAAGTTTTCCAAGGAGGTTCAGGATAAAGTTCTGGACCTGCCCTTTGACGGCAAAGAACTGTTCCATTCGTCAATGGATGTAGAGCTGACTAAGACTAAGGACAGCACCCAGATAGCCGAATCCCTGCCCCTTCTGGTGAAATCTACTTTCAGGCCTCTGAGTACGCCCTTGCAGCCTTGGTCGTCCTCTGGTTTCCAGGGGTGTCTGGGTCGAAAGACACGTAGAGTTGATCCTCCAGCTGGAAACTCCCATCGGTGTTAGCAGTGAGGCCGATTTTTATATTTTTTTAAATTTTTTTTTCTTTTCTTCTCAGTCCTCTGCCTCCTCTTCAGGATCTGGGTCCCCACAACCGCCCCCCCATCCCCCTCGAGAAACCCGCTAAATGAGATTTTTCGGTGCTCGAACGAGGCCCTGGTGGGAGGGCGCATTGCGTCTCTCTGGGAGGCGAGGCAGACGATCACCGAGGATCGGTGGGTCTTGTCCATTGCTCAGGCGGGCTTCTGCTTGCCCCTTCCCCCTACACCACTCGTCAATCCTTCCTTCCAGCAGTCAGGGATGCCCTCCCTCAGAGCCCAAGTCCAGAAGCTTCTGGATCTCAAGGCGGTGGAACCCGTTCTCCTAGGGGAGCGAGGGCAGGGCTTCTACTCCCATCTGTTTATGGTGCCCAAACCCAACCAGGGTGGCCTGCGCACCGTCCTAGACCTTTCCAAGTTCAACCTTTCTCTCCCCCAAGAGAAATTCAAGATGATCACCCCATGTCAGATAAAGTCCTCTCTACAGAAGGACGACTGGCTCAGTGTGGTGGACCTTCAGGATGCTTATATGCATATCCTCATTTGGAGCCTGCATCGGAAATACCTACGGTTTTCCATGGGGGAGGAGCATTTATAGTTGTGTGCTCCCGTTTGGTCTCCGCACGGCACCTCTTGTCTTTACAAAGATGATGTTCATCGCAGCTTATCTTCAGCTACAGGGTATCCATGTGTATCCATATTTGGACGATTGGCTGCTGGGCAGTCCTTGTCCACTGAAAGCCTTGAGCAACCTTCAGTCTCTCCTCCAGCTCCTGTTCCATCTTGGGCTGTCAGTAAACTGGCAAAAATCCTCTGAGTCTCTCAGAACTTGATTTTCCTGGGTTTTCGTTAGTATACAATCAATTGCAGAGTGTAACTGACTCGGAACAGAATGGTGGATCTGTTGGCCATGTGTCAGGTGTTTATGCAGTCGAAGAACATGTCGGCCTGGTAGTTCCAGAGGCTTCTGGGTGTCATGGCTTTGTGTTTGCTGGCTTACTCTTGCTTGTCTCAAGATGAGGCGGACACAGATGGTTCTGAGCTCATGGCTTCAAGCAATGGATCCAGATTCCAAAAGGATACTGGTTCCACCTTTCATGAGGCCGGACCTCTTGTGGCGGTAGTCTCTCAGCAGCCGGTCGGTGGGTGCTCCCTTCCAGGACCCATGCCCACTTTTGAATGTCACAAAGGATTCCTCCTGTCTGGGTTGGGGTGCGGTGCTGGATAATGTTCAGGTTTTCGATCTTTGGTTGCCACAGGACAGACGGCTTTGTATAAAATATCTGGAGCTCTTGGTGATATTCCTGGTGCTGAAAGCATTCAAACCAGGTATTATCAACAGGGTGATCCATGTCTGCACGGACAATGCGTTGTCCATGTTCTATATCAACAGGCAGGGAGGGTACCAGGTCTCCTCTTGTGGATCTTGCCATTCATATTTGGGAATGGGCCATTCAGCATGGTATCTGGCTGGTAGCAGTACACATCCCGGGCCAACTGAATGTCACTGCAGATGCCCTCAGCCGACGAGCAATTGTCAGCTACGTGTGGGAACTTAACACCGAGATCCTCTCAGATATTGTTCGCTGTTGGGGCACTCCAGAAGTGGACCTCTTTGCAACATCTACAAACGGGATGCTTCCCCTGCATGCCTCCATGAATGGGCTCAGAGCCTCCCCACTGGGGGATGCTCTCGAGATTCCATGGCACAACATGAAGGCCTACGCTTTTCTGTCCCTTCCTCTGATCCATCAGGCGCTTTGCAAGCTAAGGAACACAGTGAATTGTTCCCTGCTGTTCATAGCCCATGGTGGCCGACCAGGTTTTGGTTTACGGAGCTTCAGCATCTATCAGTGTGCCGGCCGCTCAAGCTTCCGCTCGTCCCCGATCTGCTTCATCAGAGCGATCAGCAGCTGTGGCAGCCCTCCCCATAATCGTTCAGCCTGGCGGCCTGATGCCTGAGTTCAGATCTTTAGAGTTTCATTTTGTCTGCATAACATGTGCATCATTCAGGAGGCCAGGAAATCCTCTACAAGATCTCGGTATACAAGTAAATGGAGGTGTTTGACTAACCAATTTGACTCAAGGGAGGCTACTATCGACATGGTCCTGTCATTTGTTTCACATCATTTTACAGCCAGTTTCTTCGGGCTAAAAGAATTACCTCAGTTGAATGAACACTCACAATTGAAATGGACAAGGTGACCAATAAATATGTGGAGAGAGGCTATCCAGAAAATATTATCAGTGCCGCAAAGGAAAGATCGAATACAAAATCAAGAGAAGAACTCCTTCAGAAAAAAACGGAACATAAGGAGATACCATTCCTATAGACGCTAAAATATTCAAGCCAAAGTCGTCATATCACTCGCCTAATCAGGAAAAACTGCAGGATCATCCAGATGGATCCATAATTACAAAAACTCTTCCCTGAACCACCGCTAATTGCCTATAAACGAGGTAGACATTTTCGGGATCAGTTGGTGAGAGCAGAACGCACGGCGGTACAACAACCAACATTACACACCAAGAAATTTGGTACCTTTGCTTGCCTGCACTGCGGGAATTGCAACATCACCAAAGGGGAGTATATAAGACATCCAAGAACAGGTGCAAAAATTAAATTAAAACATTATGCTACATGTGATAAAAAATCTCATCTATGCTCTGAGCTGCCCATGTGGGATTTACTATGTTGGACAGACAAAAAGGAAAATGAAATAGGTGCAATGAACACAAAAGCAACATTTGCACAAAGCAAGAACGATCGCCAGTGGCACGGCATTTCACTACCAGCAGAGACAGTGGCACAATTATGTTTTCAGATTCTCGAAGTTGTTACAAAAGCACCCAGAGGAGGCAACCATACCAGAAGATTGGATCAACGTGAATTATATTGGATTGACAAACTGGATAGCATGAACCCATATGGAATGAATGAAGACTTCCACTTAGGGGCTTTCTTATAAACCAACACCATAATACACATATCCAATAAACATCACGAATAAGAGACCTGTCTCAATCTTAGGTAGTTTATAGATCCTGTCTCACTAACAATAGTATGAGCTAACCCATTATAAACTGCCAAGGTAATTTTTCCTTTTGCATGATTTGATTTATCTTATGAACAATTACTGTCAACATGTGAATACAAGATGTATTAATGATCTTTTATACTGTTGTATATAAATACACTAGATTTGTGACTGAATATATCTTGACTAGATTGTGAGCATATGTGCCCCAAGGTTGACTATATATCACTTGGACATATCTTTGCTGGGGATAGCCACTATTGTTAATTCCTGGCACCAGTTTACCCTTATAGACCTGCAACAGTCCTCCTTAAGTTCACTGAAGAGCTAGGTAGCCATATACCTTACTCTATGGATGTGCATTATATTTATAGCCCTCCTCAACATAGGTGTAGGATAGCACCCACTTACTCCACTAACATGGAGGTACTACAGTACCTATACTCCACCAATATGGATGCACTACAATACCTGTACTCTTTACTGATGGATGTCTGATCTGTGGTGGAGACCACACCCCATCTGGTATTCATAATTTGAGATTACCTTACAAAATCCCAACATTTTCTTACTGTGGACCATGCTGTCCTAATTTTCACTGGATAGATAATGAAAAATACCCACTAGTTTTAAGAGGTCCTCCACTTTTCTATTGCTTGTTAGACTACATCTATTCCAAAATAGGCCCATTCTCAATTTGAAAGTACAGCTTTACCGTAATCATAAATGTGATGGCGTCGTGCGACGTAATCACGTGCTGACGTCACGTTTACATTTGATGTCACCACGCGCGCGACGTCATCACTTCTTTGACGCTCAATGACATTTTTTATACTCGCATTCGCGAGTGAACAATGCATCAGGATCCGTGAAAAGGAGTATTCCCTCGGAGGTGCTGTCCTTTTTGGATCCCCTTCATTCATTTTCTATGGTGCACTTTTGAAGGTAAGCCTGCCAGTGGGTTATATACCCTCAACTTCTGAACCCCAGAACCATCAGATAAGCCAGACTGCCTACCAATTTCTCCATTATGCTTTGTCTCTCCACATTTGGAGACCATCAGAAGCCCAGAACATGTGTTCTGGATCCTATTGGATTACTGATTTACCCCAAAACACAACTTGGAGAACAGTGCATTTCTAACCTGGATACCATTGACTAATTAAATTAACAGATGACAATTATTGGGCAGGTAAGCTGCCCCAACTTATTATCCATTGATGTCCATTGATTTTACATAACCTTTATACAACTATACATCCATTTGTGTCTCTTGGTTTTTTTACCTCTCATAGCCTTTTTCACACCCTTGAACCCTGATGTACTGGAATTGACGATACCCAAACTCCTTAGCAGAACCTTCGGATACCCAGATATTGAAGGTACATCTATCCTCTATCCCTCCTCTCTGGTATCCCAATTGACATGTTTAGGACCTAATTAAGGATATTTTCTTACCACTTTTTTTTATAGGTTATCCATTGGAAAGGGATACTGAATAAACTGCTGTCATTACAGTATTAGAGACAACCTCGGAGCAATATAGCGATGTAGGAAACATCGCAATGTCTGGTAGACTTAACTATCAACCAACAGCTCTGTAATCCGTACATATTCTGAGAACTATGATCTCTTATAGATATCCTGGTAAAATTCTACAGTGAAGCTTAGAAAATGAAGAACTAACTTTGGAATTGAATAGACTTTGAGAAACTAGAATACCCACTCCCGATGAAGGGATTTTTTCCCGAAACGCGTAGAGTGTCCTGTATCGTCTGTGAGAATAAACAGATTGTTGCATAGATTTTTGCACATTCGTTCATCATATTTGAGTTCCTTGCTTATAAATAATTATGTATGTTAATACGTGAAATTGTGCAATCACAAAAAGAATATTTGTGAATAAACAAATATTTGTTTTCTAGAAAATACAGTGAATACAATTTGTTCTAATCATTGACAAAAATAGCTATTTGTGAAAAATCATTTTCAGACCTAGTACTTCTTAGACTTACAACATTATTGCATTTACCCCCTTTTTACAAAAAGTCTCCCTAACAAATTCACTTATTACTTTATAGAACTTTTTCTCTGAATAACGTACCTTCTGACTGTCAATTGACAGCTATCTTGAGTGTGCAGGGGATGTGAGGGGTCCACATCCTATAGATACCCTCCCTTTTCTCAGTTTTCCCAAACCCACAACCTAGTGTCAGGGTTGTGTCTCGCTCCTCCGCACCTCACTATTAATCTAAAATCTACAAAACAGGCCTACACCAGAATCAGTCAGGTGTGCAGATGTGTTCCTTTCTTCCATTTTGTTTCACATCTGGCAGTTTCGCTTCCATGCCTTGTCGTGCAGGACATATATATCGGCTGTTGCTGCTTATTTGTCCACTGACCGGTGCTCGTTTTCACTGTCTAATCCAGTCATTAAAAGACACTTGGCGGGCCTGATGCATCTTTATCCTCCTGTTCACAACCTGCATTCAAGGTGGGATTTGAATGGGGTGCTTACGCCCTTGTGTTATAAGCCTTTTGAGCCCATGGCTACTGACGATTTTAAGTACCCTTCGTGGAAATTGTCCTTTTTGATTGCTGCGACGTCGGCAAGGCGTGTAAGTGAGCTTCAGGCCTTGTCGGTTGAGCATCCATTCCTTACTTTTCATAAGGATAAGGTTGTCCTGCGGGCGAATCCTGCCTTTCTTCCAAAGGTGGTCTCTGATTTTCATTTGAATCAGTCAATTTCATTGCCTGTCTTCTTCCCAGTCTTAGAGGCTGAAAGGGTTCTGCACTGCCTGGACTTTAGAAGAGCCCTTAAGTTCTATCTGGACAGAACATCTGAGCTTAGGAACTCTTCACAGCTTTTTGTGACCTTCGGAAATCCACAAGGAAAGCCGGCTCGAAAGCGGCCATCTCCTGATGGAACGCTGCCTGTATTTCTGAGGCGTATACCATTCAGGGTCTTCGGGTCCCAAAGGGAATTCATGCTCATCTTGTGCGGGGCAAGGCGGCTGCCCTTGCCTTCCAAAAATGTTTCCTGGGAGGCCATCGCAAAAGCAGCTACGTGGGCCTCCCCATTGGATTTTTGTATGCATTACTGTCTGGACCTGAGCTCCAGGACTGATGCTCAGTTTGGTCAAGCTGTACTTAGGAACCTGTTTCAGTACAGAGTTTCCATCCACCTGTAATTCCTGTGAGGAGTGCTTGGGGAATCTCCCATAAGTATTGAGGAAAGGGGACGGGACGTAGGAGTATAATAAAGTTACTCACTGTAGTGGCTACCTTAGTCCATAGTCCCCTTTCCTCCATATGCCCGCTGTCCCCTCTAAAATGTTTCCTGTTCTTGCTTAAAGGTCATAGTCCTGGCGATGGAAAAGGACTGATGGGCAATGCGCTGGGCGGAGCTAAGGAGGGCGGGGTTACGGCCGTGTGCGGTACCCCACGTAAAAAGAGGAAGGACACATTTTTGAAAAATGTGATGCTTTTTATAAAGTGCTCCGGTCCCGTTCCACAGGACGGAGTAATGTCCCATAAGTATGGAGGAAAGGGGACTATGGACTAGGAGTAAGGTAGTCACTACAGTGATTAACTTTATTATGCTGCAGGTCTGTCCGCTAATGTAATGGTGCAACAGTCTGATGGTCTCTCTGTGGCACCCCCTCCGACACACTGCCTATGCCTTCACGAGCTGTGCAAAAAGACTGAGGCTTTGACAAATGCCAAAAGCACCAAATCTTTACAACGAAAAGTTAATTCCACCATACACCAATAAAACTTGCCAGCAAAGACAGGAAATTCTTCAATCTAATTCCCCTGTTCCTGTCACCTTCACAGATGATGCATCTAATATTATTGTCTGGCTGAGTAATTCCCGAATTAATGGTACTAAGCGACTTAATCACTATATTTTGCAGGCCTTTCATAAAATACCGGCTCTAAGTCTTCAGCAGATATTGAATGGATTACACTTAGTCCGACGAACAATTATAGTTTGATTTGTGAATTTCACTCCACCATTATTGCAAAGTTAATATGGGCACATAGATCTGATCAGATTAGTCGAACGCTGCATCCATTTGGTTCCAAAGCTGAAGCAACAACTTTCAATGAAACGTATGACAATGTTATCTGAATCCAGTCCAACAGCTACTAGAACTGATTCTGTTACTTTAACGGATCTTGCTGTGATTTATTCAACTCGCAGCTCTCACAAATATTATTAAATATTGGTTGTGGCTGGCTCCTCTGGCCAATTGAATGCGGCCAAGGCGCCGCCAGTAACATCGTAGCCAAGCCCTTCTAAAAATTGCCTTTTGGAACTCGTGGTTTTTCTAATTTGTTTGCCTGGCTTGATTCCCCTCTGACATACAAACAGTATTGTATAAGTCTTTGCTAGGAAACCATGAGTGTACAGCATCTCCAAACTAATGGCTTCTTGGATTATTCTGTTAGGGCACACAAGGGCAGTTCTGGAAGGCCCTACGGGGGTTTGGCAATTTTGATCAACACTAGTCTTTTTGCCACAACTAAAATTGTGGCGAGGACATCTGATATCTTAGCCATTGCAGCATCCTTTTCTGATACACCTCAGATCTTCTCTTATAATTTCACTTTACTGGAATCCGGTCGGTACTCGGCTAGACAAAATGTTCGATCATCTCGCAAAGATATTTGAAGAGGCATTCTCTCTGGACCCAGTTTGTAGAACTTATAGGTGGTGACTTTAATGCATCATGCTTATACTCTGCTTCCATCTCGGCTTTTATGCAACCTAGTGACTACCCTTCTACTTCTAGTGCTCGGGGCTGCCATTGGACGGAATATCTAGCCCAATGGGATATATTCTTTCTTGCTTTTGACTCCCGGGATCCTGCAGTCACTTGGAAGAGCGGAACAAAAACCTCTTGCATAGATTTTTTTTTGCAGTATCTTCCAACTTACTAGGCTCATGTAAACCAGTATCGATCATGAATCCCGATTGTGGGATCATCTAGTTATTGCTGCGGCAATTCAACCGGCGATTACACCCCTACCTACGAATTCCAACTTAATTTTGTTTGAAAAATATCGCCCTGGTCTTTTCATACGCTGGAATTCCTACTTATGTGATAAATTAATTAAGATGATTGATAAACAGTTGATAGCTGATGATATTGCTGGCCTTTCTTCTTTACCTATACAGCAGCGTGTAGAATGGCATAACTATATAATTATGTCCAGGGTGGCCATATTGCCTCAAACTCAAGCATCTTCTAAGGCCATGCATGCTCAACCTTACAGTATAGAGATCACCTGGGCAAAACGCTAAAAAAAAACAAGCTCCGAGACATTTAAAATCTTGCAACTAATCCTTGGTGGCCTTTCTTCAGAAGAAAAAGGCAATCTGCAATTCTTATAGAAATACTTGCCTAAACATCAAACACCACCTCCATAATCTTGCTAAGCAAAGTATGATTTACTATCTGGTATAACGACAGAAGTTCTGTATGGTCCATGTTAAGAGCAGATCTTACAAAGCAGAGGAATGTTCAGTCTAAATCTATACCTGAAGCGACTTGGAGGAAGATTTTTACTCCATTTCGACTACCATGCAATTATCTCCACATAAGTCTATCTAGCTCTCAGACTGAATGCCACGTCCTCAACGTGGTCCATTGCAGATGTAGAATGGGCAATATCTAGTTTAAATCATTCAGAAGTGCTGGGTCCTTACTGCATACCCCCTTGTGCATTGAAACGGGATCCACGGTTTTGGGCTCAAATTTTGAAAATTCAATTTGACATCTACTTATCTACGATCATCGCTTCAGTGCATTACCATGCCTAGCTTTGAGAAAGGTAATCCTGCTGAGCCTGAAAACATTTGTCCGATTGCGCACTTTTGCTTAAGTTTTATCCATCTTGATTCTCAGAGCTCCAACTCCAAATAAATCATAACCATATATTCTCAGTTCCAGATTGGTTATCGCCCACAGATGGCCACCACTTTGAATGCCACCATCATGGCTCATCTCCTTGTGAAGACAAAAGTTTGTAATGCAGGGCCATTATATATGGCATCTATAGATCTTTCTGCAGCTTTTGACTGAGTGATCCGCAACTTACTGCGATAGAAAATGCCTTAACTGGGTATTCCGTCACAATTGATCACGCTTACAGCCAAACTTCATTAAAATACCTTGTATCTAGTAAGGGTCAACCAGCTGGGTGCAACAACTCATCCTATATCTACGTGTGTAGATGTTAAACAGGGCTGCAACCTAGCAGCAACCCTGTTTAACCTGTGTGCAATATTGACAATATTTGGGCCCAGGACATTAGTTTCGCAGCCAGGCATGGTCACCTGCAGCTTTATTGGCTGTCCTTTGCTGATATTCTTATCTTCGACCGCACCCCTTTTGGGCTTCAAGCCAAACTAGATTGATTTTCACAGGATCACAATTTGCATTTCAATGTGACAAAGTCTAGAGTAATCCTCTTTAAGAATCTCAAATTGACCACACCTGCTTTTACTTGGACTATTGATGGAATCCAGGTACCTCATGCGAACTCTATTAAATATCCGGGGCATGACTTGGACTCTAATTCGGCAAAGATGTGGTAACTTGCAATAAACAAGAAAACAATTCTGCTAATTGCACAAATACGGATTGTCTACCACAGATATTGCAAATATTCGATGTTTCCACTTATTGAATACTATATTCGTAAAGTAGAGGTCTTTATACTCTATGGCCTGGACATGTTTGCCACATATTGACAATATTCTTGACCAAATCCAAGGAGTATTATGGAAACATAAACTGGGTAGCAAATTCACTACCAAATGTTCTCAGACATGAACTAGGCCGCTCTGCTTTGTCTGCAAGACATCATTGGCGTCTACTCCTTAACTTTGCCAAAATGATGTATCCTTCCTCGAACTCGTATGTGAACTTGCGGATTATGATGCAGGACCGCAACCCACCTATTGCCAAATATCATAGAATGGTACTTCTGCTATCGGAAATGGGGCTTAAAACTGACGAACTACATTTCTCCAGCATGGGGTCTGGCATGGATTCACATGCTCATGAATATTCCCCGTCGTCAGGCTGGGAATCCTCGGTAAAGAAAAAACCAGTATCAGTTTCGTTTCTGATCTGTCTTTCGTAGTAATAACCAATCACTGGTCTCTGCGTCATACTGACCACAGCCAATGACTGCCCTCTACCTAAGCACCGCCTCTGGCAGCCATCTTCAGATTTTTACCGCACGTTCATGTGTTGGGATCCTCGTGCTATTGCTCTCGAGCGTTAGTGCTATTTTTTCGCGCTTTTCACAAAAAACTTCAATTCTTTCGGTCAAAAGAGCCTCAAGCTCCACCGATCCTACATCCGATCAACGGGGACCCGTGTCGGATTCATCTGTGCCCCTCAAGGGTGAAGATTCGTCGAGCTACACTTCGGAGGACTCCAGAAGCTTCTCAGGCCCGGTCTCGGAGATGGCCCAGGAGAAGGGAAGCTCGACGCCCGGAAAGCTGTTCAGGGCCTGCCCTGGATGCCAGCTGCAGAACGTCTTCAAGGAGGACGAACACTCTTTCTGCCTTTACTGCCTTCATGAGGACAAGACGCACGTGGAAAAGGACTGTGCGTTTTGCGGCAACATGTCGGAACGGACCATGAAGGACCGCCATCAACGTCTCGCCAACTGGCTGGAGGGTAAGAGCCCGTCTGGCGAGAAGAAAAAGAAATCCGAGCGGTCTTCTAAGACCTTTGAGGGCGCCCCGGCGACGGGGGCCCAACATAAGGCCAAGCACCGCGAGTCCGCTGGCACCGGGAGCGCCGAACGGTCGGGCTCTACGGGCGCCAGGCAGGGCGCACCCTCCCCGGCACCATCAACCACGAGCCAACGCTCTGGGTCATGCGGTTAATCATTATTCCACTCTTCCATCTTATAAGGAAAGCTCAAACTTTATTTCAAAATGCTTACTTCATCAGTTATACCTGTTGCATTGTCCCTGCTGTAAACTGCATGATCTTTACCTTAGCTTCAAACTAAATCAGACCCCGACATATAAGAGAATGAAGTACTGGTATCTCTGCATCAGAGGCATCTAGTGGTACTTGTAGATTTTGTAAAAATCAAACCTAAAAAGAAACTATTAAACATCTGGTTATTTTCTACGACTTTTTTGAAGAGCAGAGAATCCTCACATTCAGACTTAACAAAATCAGTAACACCCAAATTTCTAGAGAATGGCTTTGGATGACTTCTATGTGGGGTACCAGTATTAGCCTGATTCTTTCATTAACGAGTGTGCTCACAAGTATCCGTGAAGAATTCGTGACTGAGCTACAATCATTTCTAGGACAATCTGTTGATTGATTTGTTTAAAAATGATTGTGGACCCCTTTTTTCGAACTTGCAAATATTGTATGTCACTTTAGCTATGCAAATCGGTGTAGCACTGAAGTTGAAAGCAGTCTAAATATTTAAGCACGTATCCAGGAATTCAATTGTAATGTCAAATGTTATGTCTCCTTTTTTTGCCAAACAATGTACAAAGGGTGTATCTTTTATCTTGTATTTGTTGGATTTTTTCTTGTTCAGCCATAATGAGTTTCTTGTTTTTTATCAAGGTTCTACTTGATGTTCCGCTCCTAGGACTCTGATGTGCGTAGGATTTTGATACATATAGATATTTAAGCACAAAAAATGTTTGTTTCGTTATTTTAACTTATTGCATTTTAGCGGCACATTTTATGTAAGCAACATGTTTTTATTTGTAAAGGAGTATTGTTATGATTCAACTATGTATTGTGTAAATACAAGTAATTGCGGAAGATTGGATACATGTATGTTGTAAAAGTTTGGTTACAAACTAAAAACTAATTTAAAAAAAAAGGTAGTGGGTTAAAACTGGTTGTAGTCACCCCCCGCCCCCAGGTTATTTGCCAGTCTTTGTTCTCTGCAGTGGGGCTCTCAGACTGTTTTGGGAATCTATATGTACCCTAGGTATGGCAGTTGGGGAATTAGGATAGACTGGTTTTGATTAAGATGCCTAGCTGAAACCCCTTAACCACTTTGACTTTGCGTCTAGCTATGGACAAATAATGATCTAAAGAATGTCTTATTTAATGTTTGTTTGGGCTCTTACTGGCATAACCTGGCATCAGTGGTCCCTGCCGATTTGAGGAAACATTTTTGGGGAGTTTGAGTCTTAAACTCTTTACAGCAATGAGAGTTAGCTATTTTCAAGAGTATTTAAGAATAAAGCTGGTTTTAGGCTTTAACCAGTATATAGCTGAAAGCAAGAAGCCTTTTATAAGAAGCTACGCCTTGGCATTCTTCCTTTAAATTTCTGTACTAGGAATTGGGTTGAACTAGCCAGTCCATGTTATACTTGATGTGCAAAGCTGAAACCCCAAATATAATGTCTTTCTTTTTTTTTCCGGTCACGTCCTCATGTATTTTAGAAGATGGCTTGTCCTGGTCTTAAAAGCAAACCATGTCGATACAGTCATTGGGGCCCTGGAGGTTTGTAAAACTCCTTACTGTACAGCAAGAGTATTTGTTGTTGCTAGGTATCTGTTCAGGGCCTGGTATTGTCAGGGGTGGGAGTTGGGGGGTCGGGTGAAGTATTGTAAATGAAATGCTGTAAATGGTCTTCAGTGATTTATTCTGATTCATTGTATACTGTTTTTATATCTGTAAGGAATTGTTTTAAAGTCTTCTTCTTTTTGACTTGTTTTAAAATGCATATTTTGATGGTTTTGTATTCTTGTTATATCTGTATATTTTCCTTTTTATGGTTTGTTCTGATTGAAATAAAGCAATCAGTGTTGTAATAGCTCATTCTCTTGATGGTAGGGTGACAGAAGTCCCAGTTTTACTCGTGTCCACTGCAGTGAATTATATTGCATTTGAAAATCACCTCTGTTTTGGAGTCGGGATCTTCTGTGACTGCACTGCTGACGGGAATCTACATGATCTCACGCAGAAGAAATGGGTTGCAATGTGTGCGTTTTTGCAAATTTACTTAAGGTGATATAGAGTAGCTCAGTGGCAGTGTGCTCGCCTTGGAAGCAAGACGACACGGAGCAACACAGGTTCGATCCCCGGGTCTGGGTATTAAGCGCGTTATAAATAACCTATCATATCATTGTAAAATTGTTTTAAAACCTAAAACAGATTTTGGCATAGATTCTGCTTGGCTAAGCAATTTCTCAAACAATCCTCTAAAGTGCAAAAACAGGTTTGTTTGTCCTTAAGTCACAGGTAAGTCAGTTTGCCCATTGCGTAAGCTTGAATTCTTCTTTCCCCAGCCACCACAGTTTTACCCAATATTTAAAGTGTATTGATGGCAGCAACTGTCTTAAGTTATAAAGGAGTGTGGGAGCCCCTCTACTGAGAACAAACATGGGTGAAAAGTTACCTGTATGTTGCTGGCCTGTCCCAGGTTTCCATTTTCAATATTTGCTTAGCCTACTTGAGAGGAAATCGAGGTTTTTGTTTAAGGTCTTGCATCAGAATGAACATATTTTGACTTTTCAGTGCAGTCATTGCTCTTGTGGGGAGCCACTGCCCAACGGATTGGAACAGCTAAGGGCAAGATTTTTTAATGCAGTACTAGGGTGGCTACACAGCCTTTGCCATGCTAAACATAGGCAGCTGTTAGTGGAGGTGAAAGTGTAATAGGTGATGTGGTAATGCCTTGCAGCAGTCTGGTGAATGTTACCTTTGCAGGTGCCCTATACCTGGCCTTAATTACCAAACCACACATTCAGTGGATTTTGTGCTCCCACATATTCCTCATTTTATGATATCTTAGTTTCGAGCTGCTTCAGAAAACATTTTCTCTCGGCAGAGGGCGCTGTGCGTCGAAAGTCGATTCGATGTTCAAGGGCTGCCATCTCTGCTGGTGTCATCGTCGTGTACATATGCCATGCGCAGCGCCCGTTGGCTTCAGTTCAGTTTTCTCACCGGTAGGACTGATTTTCTATACTCTGGCCTGGTGCACCGATGTATAGAAGGCCAACCTATACTGTGACGGGAACAACTCTGGAAAGCTGTAGCCAAACCCGTTTAGGTAGCAATAACAGGCGTCTAGGCTAAGCTCTTCAGAGGTGGTGAGCTTGTAAAGGGTCCACAATAAGGTCACACAGTGGGAATCACAGACTACACTTAGATACGATGAACAAAAATATTTATTTATGGCCAAAACACACTATAGAAAAATGACTAGGTAGACTTGTCACACAACACGATCAAACTAAATGCATATGTACGTTCACTTTGACACATGAAACTCGTGCAAATGAAAGGTTAGAATAGTAGTATGCACAAAAAGGTCCACAGGGATTATGTATAAAAAAAACGGTCCAGCCCTAATTTGTTTGGCGCCTTATGCCAAATTGTTAAGGTAAAAGTTCCACAGAAGTTATGTAGCAGGAAAAATGCAGGTATGGTCTCTGGGGTCCAGTGAAGGGTTCTTCAGGTTCAAGTTAGACTAATGCCCAAAAGTAGCCCCAACAGTCAGAAGTCATGTGCAAGCAAGCATGGCAAAGCCAAAAGTGTTATAATTAAGCTATATTATAAGCCCAATGACTTATAATGGTAGTATAGCGCTATGTTAGAAACTCTAACTTACCCCCCCCCTATTCCCCCCATACTCCGATTGAAGAAAGCAGCAACTCAATGCAGCACAACTCGATGCAGCACCCCTCAGGCCTGGACTCTGGTCAGATAAGCTGTTTCGGATGGTGGCCACCACAGCAGGGCGACGCGAAAGGACTCAGCTGCCAAGGTCGGACTTTCCCCTCCTATTTCTGGTCCCATTGATATTAGGATGCTGACATTTTGCCGATGATGGTCTTGTTGGGCTAGCGAAGGATCCCCCAAGTATCTGGCTGAAACTCGTTATGGTGACGTTGGCAGCACGGTAGCCAAGAAATTAAGTTGGTCAGCCACTGGACGGTTCCACAGCACTTCCGAAGGCTTCCTTTGACCGTGCACCGAGCAGACGTCACAAATGGATTGTCCCTCCACTCAAAAGGTCGCAGCTCCTTTGCAGGAGTGCTAAAGATCACGAGCAAGACGGGGCCCCTCCAGGACAGCAGCAGAAGTTGGTTGCCAGGCCCCCTTGAGTCAGGTCTCCGGTTTCTTCGCGGGTGTCACAACTGGACAGGACACTTTGTTCATTCAGGTTTCTCCAGAATCTCTGAAGAATGGGTGCAGGGGTCCTCTTATCCTAAAAGCCCGGTAAGAGCTGAAACTTCTGCAAGCAGGACTAGCCCACACACACCCCAGCAGTGGCCCAATCGGGACCATTGGGGGGAACATTCATGCATACCACTCAGACACTGAAACCAGTTTGTGGATTGGGATCAGACAGACCCAGCAGACAGACACAGCTCTCCAGTAGCTCACCAAAAGCTTCTGCTTTCCCGGGCACTGGAAGTCCTTAAAAGGGTTTTCCTGGCACCTGAGGCCAGAAACAAGGCTAAAGAGCAAGATGGCAAAAGGACAAGCGAAGAATCTCGTAGCACGGCCATTTGACCAGTAGCCAAACGGCGTAAGGCTGAAACACAAATTCCCAAAAAGTTGGGGAATAGTCAGTGCTGCCACCAGCTTACCCTTTTTTCCCCAGCTTCTTTTTATTGATTTACAAGAGGTGACCCTCCCCTCCCTCGCCTTTCCTTTTCCCAGAGCTCCGGCGCTTCCTTGTTCTGCATGCTCGGTCCTCTGGCGGAACTTTAGGTCAGGTCCAGAAGCTTGTCTTTGCGGGCACCACTGGGCCCTGAAGTCACCTTTTTAAGAAGGCCAGTGTGTCTCCCCATTCTGTTGCAAATTTCCCCAGGTCATTGTTGATGGCATATGTGGCCCATTCCAGTGCCACCAAGTTCCATACTTTCCATAGCCATTCGTGCTCTGTTGGGATCACTGTCCTTTACATTTTTGTGCTGCGAGGACTATTGCTGCTAGTGTAAAAATTACCTTTGCCTTTCCCTCCCCTTTTCCTCCTCCTGTCCCTTTTGTCTCGCAGTCCCATCAGGATCAGCTTGGTCGCTGCCTGCTCCCTCCCCGAACGCCTGCTCCTGTGCCTGCTGGACTTCTCCCCAGAATGGCTTAATCCTAGGGCACTCCCACCAGATGTGTACTGCTGTCCACTCTTCGCCGCACCCTCTCCATCACTCCTTGGACACCTCTGGGTAGATCATGTGTAGGTTTGCAATGCCACTCGTATAGGTACTTATCCTATGCTTCTTGGAGTTGTACTGCCCTTGCCATCTTGGGTATTCTTCTCCATAACCTCTCCCAGTCCTCCTTCCCCATATCTCTCCCAGCATCAGGTCCCATTGGGCTATGTACGCCCAGCTCTGTATAGTAGTGGCTTTCTCTGTTAACTTAGTTCTAAGATTAGCCCTTTTGACCCATCCTTTGTCAGCAAGAACTATTAAAATTGGGTGACCGGGCGGGTCGATGCTGCCCTAACTTCCGTGCTCATCACCCAGTGCCTGATCTGGAAGTGTATGTGGCATTCCCCTTCACCTATTCTAAAGTCTTCCTTACATTCCTGGAAGGACCTTACTCCTTGACCCTGAAACATGTCTCAATTTTTCTGCAGCCCGCTCTGTTGCATGGCTCTAACGCCCCGCTTTCTACCCCCAGAGTGAAATCCTCATTGTTCAATATCGGGGTGAACAGGGATGGGAATGTAGTAATCCCCAACTTCTTTACCACCCTGTCCCAGATGTCTGTGAGCCCCTTTGGTATATTGCTTGGGTATAGATTTCTGTCTGTGGTGGCGCGGGAGCCTAGAGAACCTCCACCAGGTCATGTTGGGCCACAGCCCTATCTATCTGCACCCACTGTTTCCCTTCTGTCCCAGCGAACCATTCTCGAATCACCCTTAGCTGTGCCACCTTGTAACACGAGTGTAAATTGGAAAGGGCTAAGCCCCCCTCGCTTTTTGGTGCCGAAAACGGGTAGCGGGCCAGGCGTGGCCCCCCAACCACATAAATGTTCTCATGTTCTCGTCATTACTGCTAGTTCCCTGAAGAAACTTGGGAACACTGCCAACGGGATTGCTTGGAACAGATAGACTAATCTGGGTCGAGTGATCATTTTAACTTCTGCCACCCTCCCCAGCCATGAGATTCTGCGGTCCCCCCCACTTCTGGAAATCATTTTTATTGCTTTTAGAATGGGGAGGTAGTTGGTTACGTACGAGCCTGCCAAAGATGAAGTTATATTGACCCCTAGTTCACTGCGCCCCCGCCCCGCCCCACCCAGTCTCCACTTGAATGGGGACCTCGCCTTTAGACTTGCAGCGACTTTGCGCATTAAGTTTAGTAATTCAGATTTCTTCAGGTTAATTCGTAATCCCGACACCTCCCCAAACCTATTCAGCATCGCCATGCACACCTCTATTACCTCAGGTTTGTTGGTGCCAGGAGCATGTCCACTGCGAATCCCGCTACCTTGTGCTGCCTGCCCCCAACAGGGATGCAGATCCTCCTCAACCTCCCGAATCTGGAGCAAGGGCTCCAGGTAGATGGCGTATAATAAAGGAGAGAGCGGGAATCCCTGCTTCGTCACTCGTCCCAAGCTTATTGCGTGTGACATAGAGCCGTTCACCATCCAGCGCGTTGTGGGTTTTTTGTAGTTGGCTTGGACCATTTTGAGGAAGGCTCCTCCACCCCTCATCCCACAGTCCCGTAGTCTCCATGACCCTAAACAGAAACACTCCACCCGGTCAAATGCTTTCTCCGTGTCGATGGCCAGTAGGACCGCTGGATTTGCAGTTTTCTGCAATTTTTCACCAGGTATGTCACCCTTTTAATATGGTCTGCCTTCCCAGAACAAACCCCGCCTGGTCCTGGTGGACCGACGGGAAGTGCTTTTCTAGCCGCTTCGCCAATATCTTGGTGTACATTTTTGGGTTGGTATTTGAGGGCAATAGGTCTGTAGGCGGTGCAGTCCTCGGGGCCTTTTCCTGCTTTGGGGGTCAGCGCAATCTTGGCCTCATCAATTGATGGTTTGATGTGGCCCTTTTCGTTGAATGTATTGAACTCAACTGTGGGGACAGTATGTGGGAGTCCGCTTTATAAAACGTTGCAGAGAAGCCCTTTTGGGCCAGGGGATTTATTCCGTGGCAGATGCGCAATGGTGCCCCTCACCTCCATTATTCCTGCCCTAGTAGGTCCTGCACATCTAGGGGTAGCTTGGGGAAGTCGAATTGAACCTAGGCGGTCGATCTGTGACTGCTTCAGTGGGTTTTGGGATGTTTATAGAGTCTTATAAAATCTGGCCAGGCAGCCTTGGATAACTTCCAGACGAGTGAGTTGGTTACCCCCTTTGTTTTTTATAGCTGTGATTGTAGTCTGTCCTCTTGCTCCCCTCAACAGGTGTGCCAGGAGTGTCTGCCTTGTTAGCCTTGGTGTCGAATTTCTGCCTCACGAAAAGGATAGCGCCTTCTGTTTTTTTTTTTTTGTTTCGTAGCACCAACTGCCCCACTGCACATCTACACTCAATCGGCTCTTTCCTTGTGGGGTCAGCCCTCGCCCTTTGGCGCGCTTCCTTGACTTCCATCTAGTCTGGTTTCCAGAGCCCTCATTTGCCTATCCCTTCTAGCGCTATGCGCTCTGCATTCCCCCCACCCCTCTCATCGTGGCTTTAAATGCGTCCCACCGTGTGCTCCCGCATGTGTCAGAGCTCTTGTTCAGCTCGACATAAGCTTTGATCTTAGCCCCTATTTCCTCCCCAATCAACTGGTCCCTTAACGGCTCCTCTAGGAACTTCCATTTCCAGACCCCCCTCCCTGCCTCTGTCCCCGTAGGCCCATTTTCATTTGTACTACTTTGTGGTCAGCTAGCCCCAGGGGGCTTGCCTCCACCTGCTCCACCCCTTCCCGCAAGCCAGCCGATACCCCGTCTATCCTCAACTGGGTTCCATGGACCGCCGATAAGAACGGGTAACGCTCCTTCCCCTGCAGTGTCCTCCATACTTCCCTCATCCCGGCTCCCTCAAATCGATCCCTCAGCTGGGGGGAGGCCACTGCTCCCCGCCGCCAGAGCCCTCCAGGTCAGGTTTAGGTCTCCCATTAATTTGATGTGCCCCTTCGCCAAGCCTTCCACCGTCCCCAGGAGGTCCCTTAAGAATTGCCCTTGACCCGCATTCGGTGCATATACTGATACAATGGTGTAAAGTACTCCCATGTGTTCTCCCCTAACCGCCATATATCTCCCTCCTTTGTCCCGGAGGGTATCCAGCACTCTAAAATCCAAGCTGTTCCTTGAAGGCCAGTGTCCAATGCTAAGAATATCTAGGAGAAGCCCCTGAGCCGGAGGCACCCCTGGTCTTGTTTGAGGAGGTGGGTTTCCTGCAATGCGAGCACATCTGGGCCCTCTGCTTTGGTAAATCTTTCTAGCTTTTTCCGTTTGAGGGGTGTGTTAAGCCCCCTCACGTTGTGTCCTCCATTTGAACGTGGCTCTCTATGCTGCTGCCGCTTCTGTTTGGGTCCCTGTTCCTTTCCCCTGGTCATCACAAGACTGCTTCCCTTTTTCCGTAATCCCATTGTTCCCCGTCTCCCTTTCCAGCCTGCTCTGGTTCATGCCCTTGCCCACTCCCCCTGTCCCCCGCCTGCTCTCCCCCCCCCTGCCTGCTTAAGCCCGACCCTCCCCATCCTGTGCCCGAACTTTGGGATACACCTATCTCCCCCGCCCCCTCCTCCCCATCCACCCACTCCCTTCTCCCTTGGGTGTTCCCACCCTTGCTGATTCCAACTTGTTTTCTGCTCCCCCGCCCATTAGCCCCTGAACCTTATGTTTGTCCACCACCCCCTTTATTTACTCTATATGGGGAATGCTTCACCTGTGACAACATTCACCGCGCTCTGCTTTCGCCTCTGCCACCCTGCCTTTCGAGGGTGGGCTCCTTAAATTTGCCGACCTCCTATGCCTATATTGCTGTCGCCCACTTCCAGGGTCTGGGCCTGACTCTGGCCTCTGATGTGATGGGACCTTCGCCCCCTCGCTCTCTGCCCCGATCCAGGTGCATTATGTCCACCCTTCCTTTGGGGTGGTTGCCCATTTTTGAGCTCGCTCCCTAACAACCCGAAGGTGAAGGTCTTTTTATATTTAATACTTCACTTGGTCAGTTCCTTCACTATCAGACTCATATTGCGCCTTTTGAGTAGCGTACTGTTAGCCAGGTCCTGGAGCAATGATCTGTTGACCCTTCTCCAGCATGGGGTCTGGCATGGATTCACATGCTCATGAATATTCCCCGTCATCAGGCTGGGAATCCTCGGTAAAGAAAAATCAGTATCAGTATCAGTTTCGTTTCTGATCTGTCTTTCGTAGTAGTAACCAATCACTGATCTCTGCGTCATACTGGCCACAGCCAATGACTGCCATCTCCCTAAGCCCCGCCTCTGGCAGCCATCTTCAGATTTTTACCGCACGTTCAAGTGTTGGGATCCTCCTGCTATTGCTCTCGAGCTTTAGTGCTTTTTTCACACTTTTTTCATACCGAAAATTTTCTTTTTTTCGGTCAAAAGAGCCTCAAGCTCCACCGTTTCTTTATCCGATCAACGGGGACCCGTGTCGGATTCTTCTACGCCCCTCAAGGGTGAAGATTTCGTCGAGCCACGTTTTTGGAGGACTCCAGAAGTTTCTCAGGCCCATCTCGGACATGGCCCAGGAGCTGTTCAGGGTCTGCCCTGGATGCCAGCTTCAGAATGTCTTTGAGGATGAACACTCCCTTTGCCTCTACTGCCTGCATGAGGACAAGACGCAAGTGGAGAAGGACTGTGCGTTTTGCGGCAATACGTCGGAGCGAACCATGAAGGACCGCCATCTGCGTCTCGCCAACTGGCTGGAAGGGAAGAGCCCGTCAGGTGAGAAAAAGAAGTCCAAGCGGTCTTCTAAGACCTTTGAGGGCGCCCCGGCGACGGGGGCCCGACAGAAGGCCAAGCACCGCGAGTCCGCTGGCACTGGGAGCGCCGAACGGTCGGGCTCTACGGGCGCATCCTCCCCGGCGCCATCAACCACGAGCCAACGCTCTGGCTCGGGTAAGAGGAAGGCCGAGCACCCGGCGAAGCTCCTGGAGAGATCCCGGTCGAGCTCGAAGGCCCCATTGGAGGGGGAGCGAGGCGGTGACCCTCCCCCCAAGGAGAAGGCGGTGAGCGCACCTAAGGTGGTGAAAGCCTTGATCCACCCGGCCAAGGCCTCTACCGAGACAGTCGCAGCGGTCCTGGCTCAGCCTGTGGAGGCTACACCAGTGGTGGCGACCTCGGGGCCTGGAGTCTCCCTGCCACCGCGGAGGGAGTCCTCTTTCATGCCCATCGACAGGACCCCCGTGAAACCTCCGACTGAGAAGAAAAAGGAGGCGCAGGAGGTCGTCGTGGATTCGGCCTCAACCTCTGAAGAGGAGCTGATCGAAGTCTTAAGCCACGGCGTTGACGTGGAAGAAGACCAGCCCGTGGGGAGGGACCCCGACGTCGGAGATGACGATAACGTCGAGGGTGCCGACGGGGCTCCTAACCGTCCGTCGGAATCCCCTCAACCAGTGCCGCAAGACAACTCGGCGGCCATTTTGTTGGCTATACAGTCCTTATGCTCGGAGATAAGGACGAGATTGCCGTTACCACCAACGGAGGAACCGCTCCCGACGGGGGACCCGGAGCCAGGCCCTTCTGGGAGCCCTCTTCCTAAGAGAAGGATTCATCCTCCACCTCCTTTTCAACCATTGCGCCCTGCTCAGCCCCCCCCCCCGTCCACGACCCGTGGGGATGATACGAGGACGGACATGGCCGCGACGGGTACAGACGACTAGGTTTATGACGAGGATCTCCCGTCGTCACCACCTCCCCGGCTTCCCCGCCCGACGAGATTGGACACGATGGGACGCAGAGTCATCTCATCGGCAGCGACGACGATTAAGGCTGCCAACGCCTTGGCTATCGTAGCCCGCTACGACAGGGAGTTGTGGTACAAAATTGCCTCCCTGCTGGACTTCCTACCAGACGACAAGAGGGCGGAGGCCCTAGAGATCTTGCAGGAAGGAGAAGTGGCGTCGGACCACGCCATTACGATAGCGACGGACATCGCTGACATTGGATTTCGCCAGTTGGGCAACGGCGTGTGCCTTAGACGGCGTGGATGGCTCAAGGCAACCTACTTCCGGCAGGACGTGCAGACCAGGGTCTTGGACATGCCGTTCGACGGGAGCAACCTGTTTGGGAAAACAGTGGACGACAAGCGATCAAGACGGACACAGAGACGGCCCTGGCTCTTGGTGTTCTCCAGCAACGACGGCCGCCCTTTCGGAGCGGCGGAGGCAAGCAGGGTGCCTCCAAAGGTTCCGGCGGCGGATTTTCCACCTATCGTCAAGCGGCCCGTTCGTCGTCACAGGAAGCCTACAGGGGACGAGGCAAGTCGGGCGGACCCCGCCGTCGTCGCCAGGGAGGACAAGGCAGCAAAGTCTCGTCGAAGCAGGACTGAACCGGCCGTGGGGTCGGGCCCCCTCCGAAGCACCCCGGTGGGAGGCCGGCTGGCGAGCTTCGTCAGCTTGTGGGAGTCCATCTCCACTGACAGATGGGTGCTGGACGCCCTGGCCCAGGGTCACATGCTCGAGTTTCTAAAGTGCCCGCGCGTCCCCCCCTGTGGCCAGGAAGGAACATCACGTCCCTCAACTTCTCTTGGAGGTAAAGGCGATGCTCATGAAAGGCGCCATCGAGCTCGTCCCAAAGAGGCTTCGGGCCTCCGGAGTTTACTCAAGATACTTCCTCGTGAAGAAGACGGGAGGATGGCGTCCCATCCTGGACCTACGACGACTGAACAAATTCATCAAGGCACAGAAGTTCCGGATGGTCACCCTCCAGCACGTCCTGGGTCAGCTGGAGGAGGGCGATTTCCTGTCGTCGTTGGATTTGGAGGATTCTTACTTCCATATCCCCATCCTAAAGGGACACCGAAAGTTTCTCAGATTCGTGGTCCAAGGGCGACACTACGAGTTCAGAGCCCTTCCCTTCGGATTGAGGTCGGCACCCAGGGTATTCACCAAGTGCCTCGCATCGGTGGCGGCTGCGCCTGGAGGGGGATCCACATCTACCCCTACCTGGACGACTGGCTCATCCGAGCAAAGACAAGGGAACTCGCCGCGGAGCACACAGCGAGGACTGTCCAACTACTCACGGACCTGGGATTCTCCATAAACTACGCCAAGTCCCCCCTGGTGCCCGCGCAAGATGTGCCGTTTCTGGGAGCGAAACTAGACACAGTGGCGCTTCTGGCCTCTCCGTCGGAGGAAAGGACGAGGGCCATCTTGGGCAAGGTGCAGCGGATGCTGGTTGTGGACGCTGCCAGGGTGAGGTCCATCAAATCCCTCCTCGGAATGATGTCTTCTTGCATTTATCTCATCCGCCTGTGCAGGCTTCGGATGCGCCCGTTACAGGAGTTCCTGGACGCTCGCTGGATTCAGACGGGCAGCTTTGAGGACAGGATCACACTCGACGAGAGCTTCCGACGAGCGATCCGGTGGTGGGGCACCTGCGCGCATCTAACGGCGGGCATGAACTTCCAGACCCCGGACCACCAGATTAGTGACCACGGATGCCTCCCTGGAAGGGTGGGGAGCGCACACCGAAAATCTGCACGCGAGAGGCCTTTGGCTCCCGACGGAGAAGTCCCTCCATATCAACGTCCTGGAGCTCCGTGCAGTGTTTTGGGCCCTCAGGTCCTTTCTTCCGTCCCTCAAGGGCAAGGTGGTGAGGATCTTCACCGACAACACCACCATGTTCTACATCAGGAAGCAGGGCGGTACCAGATCCCTAGCCCTGTCCAAGGAGACGCAGTATCTGTGGCATTGGGCCGTCGCCCAAGGGATGTTTCTGGTGCCGTTTCATCTGGCAGGAATAAAAAACACCATCGCCGACTCGCTCAGCAGAGAGCTGCGCTCGTGCCACGAGTGGGAACTATGACAGGATCTAGTGGACCGCCTCTTCCGACGGTGGAGCACACCCCAGATCGATCTGTTCGCGACGGCGACGAACTCCAAGTGCCGGAGGTTCGCCAGCAGGTTTCCCCAGCCGAGGAGCATGGGCGATACTTTCTCATTCCCCTGGGAGGGCCTGTTTCTATACGCGTTCCCTCCATTGCCGTTGCTGATCTGGCTCATCAACCAGCTCAAGAGGTCACAGTGCAGGATGATCCTCGTCGCACCTGCTTGGCCGAGGCAGATATGGTTCCCGGACCTTCTGGACTTGTCAGCGTCCCCGTCAATCAAGCTGCCAGTGGACGCGGATCTTCTCTCCAGGGAAGGAGGCGCCATCCTCCATTACGACCCGAAGTCGCTGAACTTGCAGGCCTGGCTCCTGCAGCGTTAGTTTGGAGGCTACGACATACCGGCCGACTGCAGAGAGGTTCTTGCAAAGGCCAGGGCGTCCTCAACTCTTAAATGCTATGGACACAAATGGAAGAGGTTCTCTGTCTGGTGCCATGCACAGAAGATTAACCCTCTACGGATTACGGCTCCTCAAGTACTGCTGTACTTACTGACGCTGGCCAAGGCTGGACTGGCGCACGCTTCCATCAAGTTTCATCTTGCTGCGATCTCCCGATACACCAGAACCACGGGACGGACGTCTTTGTGGTCTAATCGTCTGGTGAAAGAACTCATGAAGGGACTGTTCAGATCGTTCCCGCCGGTGAAGGCTCCGGCCCTGGCGTGGGAGCTCAACGTGGTGCTGACCAAGCTCATGGGACCTCCGTTCAAGCCTCTGCACTCAGCTCCGTTGACGTTCTTGTCGTGGCAAACAGCGTTTTTTGTGGCCATCACCTCCGCACGACGAGTGGGAGAGATCCAGGCCCTTTCCTGCAAGCCCCCGTACTTGACTTTTCACGACACAAGGGTAGTGCTCAGGACGCACCCCTCCTTCATGCCCAAGGTGCCGTCGGACTTCCACCTCAACGAACCCTTAGTGTAGCCTGTTTTCTTCCCGTCGCCTTAATCGCCGGCTGAAAGGACTTTGCACTCGCTGGATGTGGCTACAGTGCTGAAGTTCTACGTGGACCACGCGAAGAGTTTTCGGAAGACGTCACAACTTTTTGTGAACTTTGGACCTGTCAATCAGGGGAAGGCTCTCTCCAGGGCTTCCATTTCCAGATGGCTGTCTGGCTGTATCATGTACTGTCATCGGTTGGCAAACTGACCGCTGCCCGGCCGTCCGAGAGCTCATTCCATGAGAGCGATCGCAGCTACCACGGCGTTCCTATCTGGTGTGCCCCTGCTCGACATCTGCAGGGCTGCTACGTGGAGGTCGACGCACACCTTCACGAAATTCTACTGCGTCAATCGGGATTCCAGGGAGGAGTCCAGGGTTGGCCAAGCAGTGCTACGCAACCTGTTCGCCTAAGGTGAGCCTGGTGAGAAGGTAAGAGATGCTTAATGTTGAGTTTGATGTAATGCTTAATGTTGAGCCTTTGCCACCTCCCGTGGTTGTGCATGTGTGTACTGCTATGTATTGTTTGTTCATGAGCATGTGAATCCATGCCAGACCCCATGCTGGAGAAGGAACAAGTTACTTACCTGTAACTGCTGTTCTCCAGCATGGGTCTGGCATGGATTCAAATGCAAACCCTCCCGCCTTCCCCTCTGCGGCGCTTCACTTGGTCATACTGCCACTTCACGTGCTACCAAATCTGAAGATGGCTGCCAGAGGCGGGGCTTAGGGAGATGGCAGTCATTGGCTGTGGTCAGTATGACGCAGAGATCAGTGATTGGTTACTATTACGAAAGACCGATGAAACTGATACTGATTTTTCTTTACCGAGGATTCCCAGCCTGACGGGGAATATTCATGAGCATGTGAATCCATGCTGGAGAACAACAGTTACAGGTAAGTAACGTGTTCCTTGTATTGCACAGGCTCCTGTTGTCTGGCCGCTCTCAGGACCGCTTCTACCGTTGGGCCCTTATTCAGGCGGCCCACTCTATGGATTCAGTCCAGTTCAATTGTCTCGGGGGCTATTCCCCGCCCCCACCCCTCCTCCACCCATCCTCCACCCATCCTCCCCAGGAGTTCCACAAGATCCTCTGTGTTGCCCCCTTCAGCTCCTTGTCGTCACTCCACGTCCGGCAGCGTTTTGACTCGAACGTTAACTCTGCGTGATCTGTTATCAAGATCTTCCAGCTGTAGTTCCATATTCTGTGTCAATACATTTAGCTGTTCTATGGCGTCACTTTTTTCTGTAGCTTATTTGTCCACCTCCTTGAGGCCTCTTTCAAGCAGGTCCATTCTCTCGCCTATTTGTCCCATGTCGTGCCTTATTCTTGCCTGTGTTGTGCTGAGGTCTGACCTCATCAATTGGAACTGTTCTTGAAAAGTCTTGGCTAGGGTTGCCTGTAGGGTTTGCATCCCGTCTCGGAAGTCCTGCCTCGTCGTCTGCGCAATATTGTATTCTGCTTCAGGGTCATTCGGTTCTTTTCTGCAGTTGTTTCCTTTACTCGGCACTCTGCCCTCATCGTGGGGAAGCTACCCAGAGCGTCCCCCAGCGATGGCCCTGCTTTTGCCGTTCTTCCCTTTGCTTTTGCAGTCATTTATAGCTGTGGGCACTCCTGTCACTCTGGGGTATTGAGGTATTCCCCTGCGGGCTTAGTTGTCTTCAGTTCCGTGCTCTTGGACAGGGATTTCTGGTGATCTTATGTAGTACTTGTATGCGCCCTTCCTTTGCGAGGGTCTGCTACCCTTTGTTCGCTTTGGGAACTACAGCCCCTTGTGGAGATCTCCGCTGTTGCCCCTGGGAGCGCCGGAGTTGCTCCCAGGGCTGTTTCTTGGCCTGCTTCCCTTTGAGCAGGACTCTGCCCCCTGTGTGCAGACCTGGGGTCCTTCCTGTGGGGATTTCTTTGTTTTATGTTGTGCACCACCTCTTCTCCGCTTTACTGTGGCCGCCAGTCCCCCCGAGGAGGGCAGCCTTTCTCCCTTCTGCCCAGCACCTCTCTGCGCCACAGCCGACCAGGGGGCGACCTAGCTGTTCCTCCTTCCACGCAGCAATCCCCTCTGTTTGCCCCTCCGGCGCTGTGCTTTCCGGGGCTAGCAGGGTTTCCCCACAGTCTAATTTCTCCGGGTGATGTCCTCGCTGTCAAGCCATGCTTGCATCCTTGTGGGGGGGGGGGTGTGGGGGCAGACCTTGTGTCGGCAGTCATCTTGGAATCCAGCTTATACTTTTAGCACACCTAGAGTAACCAAAAATCCTCGTGTAAGCCTAGGGCAAAACAAAAATGCACCCCAATGTACTGCAGTGTAAGCTGCTGTTAGAAATGATAGTTACCACAAGTGCTACAAAAGTAACCAAAAGTAGTAACACAATAACACGACTACGGGAAACAAAGATTGCCCATGACACATGAGCAAAGGGCAGTGTAGTGAAGCTTAAAGCTGCACTGTGAAAAGTACATGTCAGATTAAAAAATAAAAGCAAACAGTTAGGGGGTTCCATAAAGATGGAGGGAAAGGTCCAGTAAAGAGAAATCTTTCCTAACATTCGGGAATGCGATTGCTTAGAGAATTACGGCGCGCTTCAGTTTTGTTTCGAAAATGGCCCTGTCTTCAGCTCCAAATACTTAATAGACGGGCTTCAAAAAGTGCTTAAAATGTAGCCCCAGGATGTCAATCGCGGACCTGCATAAGATAAGAATCTGGTGCCTGGTCGTCGAGCATGTAACTGGCGACTGTCGATCCCATCAGTGGATGAGGCCTTAAAAGATTGCAAAGCTACATTTTCTGTGGGTAGATTAGTCCCCTAATTCCCGTCCAGTCTATTGAAATTTGGGTCAAACCACGAGATGGCTCGCCTCACAAAAAATGTTAAAAAAACAAACCTACTTCCTCAATACTTTTGGGACATTCCATCGGGATGGGACGGGAGCATGTTTGAAGAATTCAAAATAATTTTCCTTTTTTTTTTTTTTTTTGAGTGGCCACCGCACGTGATTGTAGCCCTGCCTTCTTGAGTGCATCATCCTTCTGTCATTTTCTCCCCACGGTTTGGGTTGGATGCACTTGCATCATGGGCACATTTTGTTTTTCATTCCCTTGTCCTTTTCCTGCTCCGGTTCCACAGTCCTCTTTATTCAGTCTATGCCGAGTGTCTGGGATTTGTGTCCTGTTCTTCGTGTGAATGTCGTTTCACGTGGGCGGATCCCCATTCTGTCTGGAGTGCTTGGGCCTGGAACATCAGTGGGACTTTTGCTTCTACTACAACTCCCCACTCCGTCCGGGCACTCCAGCGTCGTCTCGTCAGGTTGGAGGAAGTGTTCCAACGGATTCCTCCTCCAGATTTACAGCAACTCATCGAAAAAAAAAGCAAGCGTTCAGTAAGTTAGGGCACTCCTTCCCGGGGTCATCTGGTTCCGGGAGCTGCCCAAATGTCTGTAGTACCAGGGTTCTCCCTGAGGTGTCCCGAAAGGGATCTGATTCCAGAGTGTGCTCCGTGTAGGCCTGTCAAGGGGCTGTTAAGATAGGATATTCATCCAAGGTTCCCCCTCTGGGGGGTAAGGTTGAGCCCAACATTTATGGGTTTTTCTTTGACTGGGGTTACGCCAGAGGTTTCCAAGTCTAGAACTAAATGTAGTGAGCTTAGACTGAAGGTGTTTCTGTGAAGTACTAGGGTTATCCCAGAGGATCCCCTACTAAGGGCCATCTTTCAAACTGGCAAGATCGAGGGGCCTCTTCCGAGGTGGTCAAACCGATCCTGCTGAGGGTCACAGGAGGACAAGGGCCCCAAATCATCAAGCACTGGCTTGCTGAGGATCTCTGAGGATTCATTCTTCTGAGAATCAAAAGGAGCTAAAAAATGCTCTAGATCTGCCAGTACCTGCTCTGCCTAGATTCCCTGTCGCAAGGCTAAAATGGATAAAGCCCCCTGAAAGCCCAGTGGTGAAAATGGCCTCACTGACATCTGTGAAGCAGTTAACCTCAGGCAGTGACAAAATGGTGTTTCAACCCACGTGGTCGGAGGTGGCCGTTTTGGCAGGCTATTTCATGCCAACATACTCCTATGTCCCGCCCCCTTTCCTCCATACTTGTGAGACATCTCTCCGTCCTGTGGGACGGGACTGGAGCACTTTGTAAAAAGCATCTACATTTTTTTCAAAAATGTGTCCCTCCTCTCTTTCCTGCGTGGGGCCCGGCACGCGGCCGTAACCCCGCCCAACTTAGCTCCGCCCCGCGCATCGCCCATCAGTCCTTTTCTCCCCACGATCGGGGCCGGACGCACTTGCATCCTCGGAAGATTTTCTTCCCTGTTTTCCTCTCTGGCTCTCGCTAGCGTTGTCCATGATGGGTCTCAATCCTGTCTTTTTTTTTCTCAGAGGGTCTCTGTAAAGGGGCCTGTGGATACCGGAGCACGCTCTGAGGCCCCTCCTGTGGTGGCTGTTTGTAGACCTAGTTCTACTGAATTGTGGGATACCGGAGCTTGCTCTGAGGCCTGTCGGCTTCCCTCAAAAATAAGACCGGGGTGCACCCCGAGGCCTTGGTGGGGCTTGCTGTTACCGAACAGATGTTCGAGGCCCGTGCGGATAAGGCTGTCACCGGACGTGGGTCCGAGGTCCCTCTTTAAGAGTCTAAAGTTACCAACGTTTCTGAGAGGCCCGACACAGCCTTACCGGTGAAGGCTGTTTCTCACCGTTCCTGCTCTTGCGGCGATACCAGATCTGTTGAGGGGGCAAAGAAGGAAAGCACTTCTTTTACTGGCAGTTCCGAGGTCCTTCCTGGGAAGGCTGATTTGGCGGTTTGTATGTCTCAGAAACATTCCAGGCCTGATAGTACCGGCTCTGCCGAGGTTCCTTTTGTTAAGGCTAAAGTTAAGACCCCCTGATCCTTCGACTGGGACCCCTGCCTCAATTCCTCACGTGCCGCAGTTCCCCTCAGGCGATGACAAAATGGCGCCGGTTCCCACCACAACCACGGCAGCCATTTTGGGTGCTACCCCTACAACTACTCCATCGGCCTCAGGTGTAGTGCTTGCTTCCTTGGGTGAACATAGTCCCTTGTGCGCATCCTTATCGGCCAGTTTACGATTAGAACGCCCTGATGGCTCTTCCGCACAATGTTACGTTGCCTGTGGGGCCGGCACCTTTGATTTATGTGGATACGTCGGTGGAGGGGCCTGTGTGGCACCCCCCACCCCCCTGTTACGCCCCTGGATTTGTCCACCTCGTGAGAGGTCTCCTCAGGTTCCGAAGCAGTCCCCGGAGGAGGCCTTTTTCGGTACTTTTCAAACGTTAATGCATGCCGACCCCATGATGGAATATTTCAAAGGGATTTTCAGGGAGATATGTCCACCCGCGCATCCGGCTCCACCTGTTCCTTCGGTAGTTCTGCCCGCGCCCCCCCCTTGCCTGCGGTGCCTCTCCCGACCCTTCCGCCTTTGCCGCCATTGTCCCCTGTGGACACGGCAGCGCCTGACACGGTTCAGCAGGATCCTGACCTGTCGGATGAAGCACAGGGCGATCAGGACAACGAGGACCTGCCCCTTTCTATTAGAGCTTTTTCATGACCGGGTACTGGACATGATGTGCTTCTTAGATGTTCCAGTGCCTGAGGCACCCGCTCCGCAGGAGGCTGTGCTTTCTGGGGCGTTCACCCTGTCTCCTTCGGAGCGTACCGGCCTGTTCTTGCAAAAGGATGTTCTGGCCGAGGTCCGCAGGGTCTGGGAAAAGCTACACTCCGAACTTTTTGTCAATAAGAAAATTGACGCAAGATTCAGGCTGATTCTTCGGAAGAGGTGGCCCTGTCATCTTGTCCGCCCCCCCCCTCCTCCACAGTGCCGGCCGCGGCCACTTTGCAATCCAGGCCTGCAGCATCCTCTTCCATGACGGCTACTCGGGTTCTGGGAAAGGAGGACAAGCTCTTTGACTCCCTTGGGAGGAAAATCTTTGCCAACTCGGCTTTGCAGCTCAGGCAGGCCAATGCCGAATTGGTTTTAGCGGGAGCTAATATGCAGATGCGGAAAGGTCTGTCAGAGTTTGACGAGTTTATCCCGGTCGAGAAGCTGGAAGACTTTAAAGGGGCTTTTTCCGACGCCAGGGTCTTGGCCCAGGATCTCCTAGAGGCTGCGACTCTTCACGTAGACAACTCGGCTCGAGGCCTTATATGCTGGTGGTTGATACCTCACGGCAGGCGTGGTTGCATGCAACTAAATTCTCAAAAGAAGTTCAGGACAAGGTGTTGGACCTTCCGTTCGATGGGAAGGAGCAAGTTGTTGGACCTTCCGTTCGATGGGAAGGAGCTCTTTCATTCTACAACAGATGTAGAGCTCACCAAGACGAAGGATAGCACTCAGGCAGCGAAGCCCTTGTCGGTCCTTGTTAAGACTCCTTTCAAAACCCAGAGACCATTGTCGCAAAGTTGACCTTCCTCTGGCTTTAGGGTCTTCCTCGACTGGAAATCTCGCAGAGTGGATACCCCTGCGGGGAACAACTGCCGTAGGCAACAGGGGACGTGGTTTTTCTCCCGCTCCTCAGCCTCCTCCTCAGGTTCAGGTGGCACCGCCACCGATAAACCTACTAAATTAGGGTTTTCTGCGCCTGCACGAGTCCCCGGTGGGAGGACGCATTGCGTCTCATTGGGAGGCGTGGCAGACCGTCACAGAAGACAGATGGGTCTTATCAGTCGCTCGGGTGGGCTTCCGCTTACCCCCTACCCCACCCTCAACTCTCCTTTTCAGCTGTCGGGCTCGCTCTCCCTCAAAGCCGAAGTTCAGAAACTTCTGGACCTCAGAGCTGTGGAACCCGTTCCCCTTGGGGAACGAGGGGAGGGCTTCTACTCCCGGCTGTTTACGGTTTCCAAACCCAACCAGGCTGGCCTGCGCACCATCCTAGACCTTTCCCAGTTCAATCTTTTCCTACCCCAAGAGAAATTCAAGATCACGCCCAGCCAGATACGGTCCTCCTTGCAGATGGGCGATTGGCTCAGTGTCGTGGATCGTCAGGATGCGTACATGCAGATCCTGATTTGGAACCACACAGGAGATCGGTTTCTCTTTGGGAGAGGAGCACTTCCAGTGCCGAGTGCTTCCTTTTGGCCTCCGCTCGGCGCCAGGTGTCTTCACGAAGATGTCGGTGGTTTCGGCTATCTTCGTCTCCAGGGTATCCATGTGTATCCATATTTGGACGACTGGCTCTTACGCAGCCTTTGTCCGCTGGCAGCAGCAGGCAATCTCCAGTCTCTCCTTCAGCTCCTGTTCCATCTTGGGCTGTCGGTGAACTGGTGGAAATCTTCCATGACTGTCTCCCAGGACCTGATTTTCCTGGGTTTTCGCTGGAACACGATCGACTGCAGAGTGTACCTGACCGGGGACAGAATGGTGGATCTGTTAGCGACATGTCAGATGTTTGCGCAGTTAGAGAGCATGTCGGCCTGGTGGTCCCAGAGGCTTCTGGGACTCAGTCTCGTGTGTGCTGGCTCTTCCTCTTGCTCGTCTCAAGATGAGACTGACCCAGATGGCTCTTTGGAGTTCTCGGTGTCAGGCTGTGGACCCGGATTACAAGCTGATAAGGATTCTGGCTTCCATGAGGGTGGACCTGGAATGGTGGTCATCTCTCAGCAACCTGTCGGTGGGTGCAGGGTTTCAGGACCCAGCTCCTATGGTGACTATCACAACGGACTCCTCCCTCCTGGGGTGGGGGGGCGACGTTAGATCTTCTACAGGTCTTGGTACTCTGGTCGCCTCAGGACAAGCTCCTTCACATAAATCTGGAGCTTCTGGCGATCTTCCTAACGCTCAGGGCGTTCAGACCGATCATGGCCAACAAGGTTGTCGGCATAGGCACAGACAATGTGGTGTCGATTGTATTACATCAACAAGCAAGGGGGAACAAAGTCCCCAACACCCACCCCCCTCGCCCGTGGACCTGTCCATCCAGATTTGGGAGTGGGCCGTGCTTCATGGGGTCTTGCTGCTTGCAGTGCACATCCCGGGCCAGCTGAATGTCACAGCGGATGCCCTCAGCCGGCGGACAGTGGTCAGCTACGAGTGCGAGTTGAAGGCGGAGGTCCTCTAATGGATCTTCTTGCATTGGGGCACACCAGAGGTGGATCTGTTCGCTACGGAGGTGAACAAGAAGCTTCCTCTGTATGCCTCCAGAGGGAGGCTGGGAGCCTCCACTCTGGGGGATGCTCTCGAGATTCCATGGCACAACATGAGAGCTTATGCCTTCCCGCCTCTAGTCCATCGAGCAATTTGGAAGCTGAAGAACTCTGTGAACTGCTCCCGTCTCATATCCCCCTGGTGGCCGGCCAGGTTTTGGTTCTCAGAACTTCAACATCTGTCGGTGTATCCGCCGATCAGGTTACCAGTGACCCCCCGATCTTCATCAAGGTGGAACAGCAGATGTGGCACCCCTCCACACAATCGCTCAGCTTGGCGGCATAGTGCCTGAGTTCAGGTCTTTAGAGCATCTTAACTTATCTACGGATAACATGCGTATTATCCAGGCAGCCAGGAAACCCTCAACCGGATCCCAATACAGGAGTAAATGGCTCAGGTTCTGTCATTGGTGTTTGGAAAAGCAGTTAGACCCAACGGTGGCTACTATTGACACTGTGCTGTCCTTCGTGTCCTCCCTAGCAGTGTTGGGTGTTCACGTTCTGTCATGCAGAACTTACTCTTCAGCGGTCTCTGCTCATCTTTCTACAGACAATGTTCCTATTCTCTGAGTAACCCAGTGGTTAAGAGGCATTTTGCAGGCTTGACACACCTCTACCCTCCAGTTCGTAGTCCGCACCTGCCGTGGGACCTAAATGTATACCTGACGGCGCTGTGCCATAAGCCTTTTGAACCAATGGCCCCGGTAGACCTCATACCTATCCTGGAAAGTGTTCTTTCTGGTCGCCGTTACGTCAGCAAGGTGGGTGAGTTAGCTCCATGCCTTGCCAGTGGAGCATCCCTTCTTCGCCTTTCACAAGGATAAGGTAGTCCTACGGACGAACCCAGCTTTCCTACCAAAGGTAGTGACCGAATTCCATCTGAATCAGTCGATTTCCCTTCCGGTCTTTTTTCCGAACCCTGCCTCGGAGGCGGAAAGGGTTCTCCACTGCCTGGATGTCCGAAAAGCTCTTCAGTTCTACCTGGACAGAACTTCCGAGCTTCGGAGTTCTTCACAACTTTTTGTGACCTTCGGTAACCCTCAGGGCAGGCCGGCGTCTAAGGCATCTATTTCCAGATGGATTGCCTCCTGTAATCACGGAATCTTTCACCGTTCAAAAGTTGAAATCTCCTAAAGGTATCCATGCACACCTAGAAGTATGGTACCTGGGAGTCCATCGCTAAAGCGGCTACTAGGGCCTCCCCATCTGCTTTCTGTAAGCATTACTGCCTCGATATGAGCTCTAGAGCTGACGCTCAGTTTGGCCAGGCTGTGCTGAAGAACCTGTTTCAGTAAGGGGTGTTTCCATCCACCCATAGTTCCTGTAAGGAGTGCTTGGGAATCTCCCATAAGTATGGAGGAAAGGGGACGGGACATAGGAGTATTACCAGGTTACTCACCGTAGTGACCACCTTACTCCTAGTCCAGAGTCCCCTTTCCTCCATACGCCCGCCGTCCCCTCTAATAAGCTTCCTCTGTTATTGCTAATGGGTCTCTGACCCTGCGATCGAAAAGGACTGATGGGCGATGCGCAGGGCGGAGCCAAGGTGGGCGGGGTTACAGCCGCGTGCCGTGCAGGAAAGATGAGGGACACATTTTTTGGAAAAAAATGTGGATGCTTTTTACAAAGTGCTCCGGTCCCGTCCCACAGGACGAGAGATGTCCCCCATAAGTATGGAGGAAAGGGGACTATGGACTAGGAGTAAGGTGGTCACTACGGTGAGTAACCTGGTAATTCTCTATCCAGAATATATCCCCATGATTCAGTTTCCATTGTGTCTGTGTACCTGTGTTTCCAAATGATACATAAATAAGTTTCCATATGCTAGAGCCACTACAGGTTATACTGAAAGAAGGAAACGTTTATAATGTTGCACACTGGGAGGGGCCTAGATTGAATGATTAGAGATTCAATGGGTTGTTGGAACTATGCAGGGTTTACTTGGTCACAGTTGGGTCCACTTCAGATGTGCAGTTTAGGTTAGTTTGGTTCAGCAGAGATCTGTTTTATCGGAACATACAGAGGGGGAAGACTTAGAGGCTGTCAAATGCAGGAACGGACCGAACAAGCCTACTTCACAGGATGTCTGATTACAACACTCCAGTGGCACAGATGCATGCAAGAGTTAGACTATACAATAGCTCTGCAAGTAGATGTGTGATCACTCGCCCTGATGTTGCAGGTAGCTGGTAGGGCCAGGCTTTGGCTCACGGGCAATCTGGGTGAATGGGGCAAACGGGGGTTGGGAGCTGCCTAATAAAACTGCCCTTTGGGCCTTGGCCGGCTGCCCTCGAAGGGACTATTAAATAGTTGAGTTCTTGTCACAATTGGAGTGGGGAGAGCAATCGCCTGAAGTCTGGGTGGGCGATGGGAGTGGTTAGGAGGGATTAGGTGTTGGCTAACAAGCATCGCTTTAAGTATGCAACGAGAGGGACTGCAGCATTAAAATCACGCACCCCAGGCAAATTAAGATTTAAAAAGGTTCACCAGTCCATTCCGCTCAGCCACGAGATTGTACATTTAAGGACAATATTCTAATTTGTCAAACTCCTTGCAATACTAATCTTCCTCAACACTGGGACCTTGTACCATTAATCCTACCACACTCTTGGGTTTAGGTTTATAAAGATACAAAATCAGTGGAGCTTCATTTTTCTGACCTTTACAAAATCGAAATGTGCAGGCAATGATTGCATTGCCAAAAGCTTACTTAAACAAGTTACAATTTAGACATATATTGTGGAGTATTTTTCCCTACTGGTATTATGTAAGATCTTCATTGTGCCGCACAAGTTTTTGGCCACCTGGTCAGCTTTTTTGTGTGGTATTACTTGCAGGTCTTTGTGACTTCTACTCTGCGAGCCCTTCCTATAGAATGCAGAGGAAGATGACCCCCAGTCATGCATACCCCTTGTTTCTTAGTAGATAGCCACCTCAGAGTGGCTCCAGACCACCTTCTCCAACAGACTTGAACAGGAGATTAAGAGTTGTCTATGTAATTGGGATCAACTTCCTAGAGAGCAGCTGCAGACAGTGCAGTTAGTGCATACAAATATTTCTGAAGGGATATTAGACCACAGGGTAGCGTATCATGAACATCCTGCTCTAACCTCCTAAAAACTAATTGACGCTGATCATGCAGGTGAATTTTACAAAGCCCATAAAGATTATACAAATGCTTAAATGTCCTGCTTCTCAACCTCTTTTCGCCCATTGTCTTGCTGCAAGCTGACTCTCAGGATACCCCTGCTGGAACTGTAGTATGCCACTCCATTAGCAAGCATAGGTTATCTGAAACTACTATGGTGTTGATTTGGCAAAGTATGAAGGAATACAACTCCAAAGGAAAATCCTTTCACAAATGCAAAGAGATGCAATTCTTAGTGTGGAGTCATTTGCAGCAGTGAATATGTATATATGTGTGTATGTATATATGTTTCTGATGTTTGTTAATCTGCTTAGATTCACATGCTGTGCATAGGTCCGACATTCAGTGGTCACTGCGGAGTATTGCATTTTGTTTTTCGTAGTCGAAAAGGGGACGTGGACAAGGCGTGTCTGTAACACTATCCCTATAGTGACGTGCGTTGTACCCAACGGACGAGCGGAGGGGATCCCTCGGCGCTGCCGAACACGTGGCAGGCCTCGCCGGCCATACACAGTAGGAAGAGTGGGGTTTTGTGGTCTTTCTTTCTTCTCTTTAAGAATGCCTTTCTCTTTCCCCACCCTCTTTCGAGGTCGTAGTCACAATTATTGCCCTCAGCTATGGAGAGGATGCCATTTAGCTTTTGCCCGCTTTGCAAGGGTAAATATACCTGGAAGGATAAGCACAAACGGTGCAACCGTTGCTTACCCCTCGATCACCAGGACGACGGCTGTGCGGCCTGTAAATTACTAAAGCCCAAAACTCTAAAAGACCACATGGTCAAAAGGTGGGCGGCCTACGCCATGTGTAGGCCTGACTCCTCGCCCGCTGCCGTCGCCGTCGAGTGTGACGAGGACAGTGACTACACGGCTCCCGTAACGGAGGCTGTAGACTTCTCAAAGGAGCGTTCACGCTCCTCGTCGTCCGTCCCCGGCCCCGACAAGCCCGGCCCATGCCCAGCTTATGGGGATGAACACCCCGGCGACAAGGACGCATACGGAAAAACACTAAAGCACATACCCCTGGCACGCATTCGTCGAAGACGAAGGCAGCCATAGTGCCAACGGGGATGCCGGGCCCACCGGCGTCTTCCGCCGACCGTAAGGGTCGTCAGCCCTCCCCGCCACCGCGACAGGCGACTGGGCATTCTAAAAATAAGGGCGCTAACTCCAAAACCTCCGGCGACGCACATCGCAAGGACTGGACGAGCAAGGACTGGACGAGCAAGGACTGGACGAGCAAGGACTCGACGGCGACAGATCCCTCGGAAGAGAGAATGATCGCCGAAAGCCTCGCGTGCATAGCATCTAAGGACGGCCAGAGACGTACGGCGAGTGAGACGCCGAAGACCGTGCACAAGGCCAAAGATATGCCGAAAGTGCCGGAAAACAGATCAGGCCAGTTCCCGACGCCGACAGAAGGCCCTAGCCAGTGAGAAGGCTACTCAGAAGGCGAAGGCTCTCTTTCTTCGACGTTATGGGACAGAACCAGACAATTACAGGAGGAAGAAACTCCTTTTTCATTCCCAGACCGTCCTGGCCGACCTCAGTGGACCTTTGAAAGGTTCCAGACCTGTATGGATAAACTAGACAGGTTCATGTCCATCCCAGAAGACAGGACATCCAAGAGACCAAGGGAGGCACCCCTGGAGAGTCCAAGGGCTAAATACCAGAAGTTTTATAACCCCATACAGGAGGGCATATACTCTCACAATCCCACTGAGGAAGATACCTTCTTCCAGGAGGAAGATGAGTTCACTTATGTTGAAGATCAACAAGAAGAGGAAGGTTTTCACGAGGAAACTAACCTATGTGAGGGATTCCAGGAGGACACAGGCGAGGGCGACCCAAATCCCTGGCAGTCACCGGCTAGGTCGACAGACACAGGCAGTAGCCGTATAGTCATCAGGTCTACTGAAACTACACCAGTCAGGAACCCTTCGCCTGTCGATCAACCCACCTTCAATGCACTGCTCAAGAAGGCAGCAGCACATTTCGAAATTGAAACTGGGGAAGTCACCCCAGACACCGATTTCGTGGAGAGGATTATCAAGGAAAACGCCCCCACTAGCCAAATTATACCCATCCTCGCCTCAGTTAAGAGACGTATTACACCTTCTCTTTCCACTCCTGCATTGGTGAGAGGGGTCAATCCATGGATTGAAAAACTGTTCTCTCCCTCTCAATCAGACCCATTATATATTAAGGGTCACTCAATCCCGGACTCCCTGGTCGTGACCAACACCAGGAAAAGGGCAGGAGTCCCACCATCTACCAGCGAGGCACCCCCAGATAAAGAGGGGAAGAAGCTGTATGCCCTAGCCAAGAGAATCACCACCTCTGCAGCTTTCTCTACCAGAATAGCCAATAATAATACCCTATTGGCAAGCTACGCCGATGCTCAATGGGCTAAGCTCAAACAGGACATCGAAGAAGTTCCCGAACCCCTAAAGACTTGTTTGCTGGCTACAGTTAACGAGGGCTCTCTGGTCAAAGCATCGTCAAGAATACCCTCGATGCAGCAGAGACGGCTGGCCGCACTTTGGTACAAGGAATTTTACTGAAGCGTCACGTCTGGCTCGCAATTCCGGATTTAAGGCGGAAACACAAGCGTCCCTTATTAATAAACCCATAGAGGAGTCGAACCTCTTTGGGAGAGCAGTGGATGACGCGCTGGAGAACGCGAAGAAAGAATTTGACACAATAAAGACCTTAGACCAAATTTCAAAACCCCCTAACAGGCGGGGATTTGGTAATAAGCGCTTTTTTTCGTGGACAACGCCAGCAACAAAACCAACAGTATTCTGCCAGAGTAATACCGGCCAGTACAATCGGAGGGGTCAACGCTGTGGCAAAGTAAGAGGCCAGGGTTCCACCCCCAGAGGCTCCCAAGCCACCATCACCACCAAGTGACGTGAAGATTCGCGTCCCCTCCCATGCAACGCCGGTCGGGGGCCGGTTAACATCCTTTCTTCCAGCATGGGAGGGAATAACATCAGACCGCTGGCTACTTTCCACCGTTGCCCGCGGCTACTGTATAGAGTTCAACAGTTCCCCAACATACAGACCCCCGAGGGGACGCCGCATGACACCAGAAAACCTCACCATTCTTCTCCAAGAAGTGGACCAACTGATGGAAAAAGGAGCCATAGAGGTAGTGCCTCTAGCTCAGGTAATGGAAGGTATTTATTCAGTGTACTCCATTGTACCCAAAAAGCATCTAACCATGCGCCCTGTATTAGATCTGCGCCCAGCGAACAAGTTTGTCAAACCCCAAAAGTTTCGTATGGTGACCTTACAGGAAGTGATCCCACTGCTATCACAGGGAGATTACATGACCACACTGGACATGAAAGATGCATACTTTCATATTTTAATGTTGCCAGCGCACAGAAAATACCTCAGGTTCATGATAGAGGGCAAACACTACCAGTTCAGAGTGCTACCCTTCGGCATAGCATCTGCACCAAGGGTATTCACGAAAGTACTGGCAGTGGCAGCGGCCCACCTGCGCAGGTTATCCATCCCAGTATACCCTTACCTCGCCGACTGGCTCATAACAGGGGATTCTTACGAGACCTGCTTCTCAAACACCCAAAAGACTGTAGACCTTTTGTTCCAACGGGGCTTCTCCATCAACGAGAAGAAGTCCAACTTATACCCCAGCCAAGTCAAACAATTCCTAGGGGCTCTAATTCGAACAAAGGACGGCCTCGTCTTCCCCTCCAACGAGAGGGTCCAAAACATGCTGTTTCAGATCCCCCAATATGTGGCAGGTCGAGAGGTGACGGTGCGCAAAGCGATGCGCTTGCTAGGAATGATGGCGTTGTGTATTTACTTGGTACCTCGCGCGCCTGCTCCCAATGCAAGAGTGGCTCAACAGCCAGTGGTGCCAGGCCAGCGGACAATGGGATGATCTAGTGGTGGTCTCGCAGGCCTTGGTTCTCTCGCTGAGGTGGTGGACAAAGGAAAACCTGATAATAGGAAAACCCTTTGCCACACCCGCGGTGGAGGCCACTCTAACCACGGACGCATCCCTCACAGGATGGGGGGGGTTCACCTATCCCATCAGACTGCTCACGGAGTGTGGACTCCGAGCGTAGCATCCAAGCACATAAACCTACTGGAGCTACTGGCGGTGTTCAAAGCACTAAAAGCCTTCCAGGAACACCTACAAGGGAAGACAGTGATGGTCCTTACAGACAGCACCACAGCCATGTACTACATCAACAAGCAGGGGGGCACCCACTCTCCAGGACTGTCCAAGCTGGCCCAGAATATCTGGAAGTGGGCTCTCAGACACATGTTCCTACTGTCACAACACGTACCAGGGGAACTCAAGCTGCTAGCAGACGAATTCAGCAGAGACTTCCCTCTGCCCGAAGAGTACGAATGGCGATTGCACGAAGACATCGTCTTAGACGTCTTCACGCAATGGGGATTCCCGGAAATAGACCTGTTTGCAACTCTAGAGAACTCACAATGCCAAAGTTACGCCTCCAGGTACCCCCAGAACCAGTCCAAGGGCGAACGGTCCGTCGATTCAATGGTCAGGGAAATTTGTTTAAGCTTTTCCCCTGACTCCCCTTCTCAACAAAGTTGTGCACAAGATGCACCAGGAACAAGTTACCATGATACTAGTTGCCCCAATGTGGGCCCGACAGCCATGGTTCGCTCACTTGATGGAGATGTCCCAATCTCCCCCAGTGAAACTTCCCTGCCCGTACAACATGCTGTCACAGGACAAGGGCAGGACACTGCATCCATGCCCTCAGACCATGAACTTAGCAGCCTGGCTCCTGAGATCATAGAATTTGGACAGCTACAACTTCCGCAGAGATGTATGGACATCCTCAGGGAAGCCAGAAAACCTAATACTCGCCACTGCTATTCTAGCAAGTGGAGAAGATTTGTCATGTAGAGGTAAGAGCATCAACCCGGTTGACTGCTCTCCCACACATATTGTTCTGTACTTGACCCATTTACTGGATTCATGTCTAGTGTTCAATTCCATTAAAGTCCACCTGGCGGCACTTTCTGCATACACCACTTCCCAACTTAGTGTCGTGGTGGAAGATACCAGTTATCAAGGCCTTCATGGAGGGGGTAAAGAGAATACACACTCCGATAGCTAACCCAGCTCCCGGATGGGACTTAAATGTGGTACTTTCCAGACTCATGGGCTCGCCATTTGAACCCATGCACAAGGCAACTCTTAAGCACCTCACTCTTAAGACTGCTTTCCTAATAGCTATCACCTCCATTAGGAGAGTAAGTGAACTACAGGCTCTTTCTGTTCTAGACCCCTTCGTAACAGTTCACAAAGATAAGGTGGTTCTACGCACACACCCAAGGTTTGCACCAAAATTCATCTCGAAATTCCATGTAAACCAGTCAATAGAACTACCAATGTTCTTTCAAAACCCTTCCAACTTGGGAGAAAAAAGTCTGCATATACTGGATGTACGCAGAGCTGTCATGTTCTACATGTAAAGAACCAGGCCACTGAGAAAGACTAATCAGTTCTTTATCTCGGTGGCAGCAGGAAGAGAAGGAGATGCAGTCTCAAAGTCCACTATATCTAGATGGATTGTTCAATGCATCACTCTGTTACACTCTTGCTAAGAGAGAACTACCCTCAAGCCAAGAGCACATTCTACTTGAGGCACTGGGGCTTCCATAGCTTTCATTGCAAATGTTCCCCTTGAGTCCATCTGCAAAGCGGCTACCTGGAGTTCTGTGCACACCTTTATAAAACACTACTGTCTAGATGCACAGTCTAGATCTGACTGCCAGGTGGGACAGGCATTATTAAGACATCTTTTCTCTACTGTTCCTTCTCATAACCCACCGCCAACTCCGGGTACTGCTCGCTAGTGTATGCACAGCATGTGATTCTAAGCAGATTAACAAACATCAGAAGACAATGCATTACTTACCGTAAAAGCATTTCTGATGGTTGTATCTGCTTAGATTCACATGCGCCCACCCTTCCTCCCCGCTCGGATGGAAGGAACATGGACATCTTTCTACATCTCTTTTCTGTACTCACTCAAGTATAGAAGGCTCCCTCAGGGCAGAAAAAATAGAGGGACCTTGACGCGTGAGGGATTGTGGGTACAACACACGTCACTATAGGGATAGTGTTAGACACGCCTTGTCGACGTCCCCTTTTCGACTACGAAAAACAAAATGCAATATTCCGCAGTGACCACTGGATGTCGGACCTATGCACAGCTTGTGAATCGAAGCAGATACAACCATCAGAAATGCTTTTACGGTAAGCAATGCATTGTCATGTGTAAATATATGTATGTGTATATATATATGTGTATATAGATATATAGATTTATTTGATATCCCCACCCGGGTGGGGGTAGCCAATCAGATTCTGCAGAATGAAGGTTGAAATCTGATCTCAGCCCGCGTACCACGGAACCCACAGGCTGCCATTTAAAAATATATACCCCAAACACCATCCCTCCACTTAACTTTTGGTGGCGCCGGCCGCAGATGCTCACCTCTGTACACATGGTAAGAAACTAGGGGCTCCATTTGGATCCTCACCTTCTTTCCATGGCAGCCATCTTGGGGGAAGTATTTTCCTTTGTTCAACGGGACGCACATGACGTCCCGTTTAGCGAACGAAAATGATTTACATTTTCTTTTAGCAACCCTGGTAGCCACTTTGGTAAACTGGGGTGCTAATGGTCTTAACACCCTATCTGGCCCCACAGAGAAGCAGATTGCGAATCAGTAATTCAAGCCCCCAGGGATGTATGATGGGAACACATAATTTCTACTCTGAAAATGATCCAGCTTTTCAGGTAATGCACAGAAGCAGGCCTGGTTAATTTGGGAATGTAAGTTGCAATTGTCAGATCCAATAATCGTAGGTTGGATGGAATTGTTAAAAGGGTAAATTAAACCACAAAGCTGGGCTTGACCAATTGTATTATTTCAGTGGGGTATAATTGGGTAGAACACGTACTGTAGGTAATGAGATTCAATAAACTACAGCGCTAGGCTCTCTGCAATGGTAAAACATAATTTGAGTTATTTAAGAGAATGTATATTCCTTATCTGCTTTAGCCCTCTTTCCCCCCCCTCATCCCCCCCACTAGCAAGACAATCTGCTTGCAACTAGGCTACTGATAGAAGTCCAAGTGGAGACTGCCTACTCACATCCTGAAGTGATTGACAAGATTCTATGTATCCCTTTCTACAGTTCTGCAGTTCAAGTAATCCATCTCCTGGGTTCCTGAACAGCATATCCGACAGCCTTACTGAAAAAGAATGAGTCAAGTCTCCAATTTGCTCAATCCTGCTATAGATGGGTACTGTGATGTTCCACGTGAGTGTTCAGTTGCACTTGCCAAACCAGTAGAAAAGATGGATTTGAGAAATATTGGAGGTCCAGGAGGATCCCGAATATGCAGCACTTGACCGCACGCATCAATCAAGGAAAACAGACTGCCTACTTGGCTTTCATGTTTACTAACTCCATAAAGGAGTTCTTGACATATTTAAAACAAATGTATTCTTTGACATTATGGCTTTTTTTTCTTTTCCTATTTTCTCCCTGACGTCTGGACACTTTATAGATTTCCAATCCACCCATAGGCAACAAAAGAATTGTAAGCCACTGTGCTTGTCAAACGTTGGAGAGAGGAGAGTGGCATAGGACACTGGAACTCCTGCCACAATTCTCAAGTATCTAGCTATTGATCACTTGTAGGCACCACTGTATTCAAAATATCCCTATGTCGCGTCCCCTTTACTCAATACTTATGGGACATTCCGTCCATTGGCACAAGACCAGAGCTTTTTTTGGGATCACCCAACAGTTTTTTTTATTCATTTTTTTTTTAATAAGAGGGCCTCCACAGCCATAGTTCTGCCTTCCTGAACCTCGCCATGAAGTCCTTTTCTCTGCATGGTCAGGGCCTGACACTCAGTAGCACCTGCAGGTTTAAAAAATCTTTTGTCCAGGTCCTCTCACATTACTCTTCGAACCAGGTTTCCCCAGCAGTTTTTTTCTTTCCGTTTATGCCGGAGTGAAAGGGGATTGCTTTATACTTCCTGCACGTGTCACTATGCAGCAGATCTCCACGGTCTGTTTCGAGGGCCTCGTCCCTGATCATTGTTGGTGCATGTGCTTCTACTGCGACGCACTTTCCGTGCAGGCACTTGAAAGTAGACTTCATTGGTGGGAGGAAGTGTTCTATACTGTTCCTTTTGTACAGCTGAAGGACTTTAATAAAGAGAAACCCCATTGGCTCTTATGTATTCTTCCTTCTAGGGCCTCCCGGCCATTAGAAATGCTTTTCTTTTATAGGGAGAGGACATGTAGACCCTTAGACTCACTGAGATTTGTTCTGAGGTAGCTTATAAAGGTACTAATATGCATACTGGAGGCCACTCTGAGGATCCCCTGTTCAGGGTCTAAAAAACCTACCGTCAAGGCTTAGGATCTCTTTTATGGGGGCTAAGACCACAGGAGTGCTCTCTGAAGATCCCCTTAAAGCATCTACAAAAAAAGTCCTAGCCATTGAGAGGATCCAGTGAGGGCTAAAAGGTTGGAGCTCCGCCTGAAGACCATCACCAGCAGTGACAAGGATGCCTTTCCTTGAGTTGTCTTTTCACAAAAAGAATTCCACACAAGCTTTGAATCCCCAGGAAAGACTAGTAAAGGAGAGAAAGTTGATAGTCAAACCACCAGTCATAACTTTATATGCTAATGTTTTCCATAAAAGTTAGACATTGTGTCACAATAGAAAAAAAAGAAATGATTGAAAACATACACAATAAAATACATCAAGAGAAATACATTTTAAAATCATATGCAATTAAATGCAGACATTCTTTTAAAAACATTTGGTAAATCACACTATCCACATGAGAATCTTGCTTGGCTGTAAAGGTGGACACTGCATAAATAACATCAATATCAGAAAAAGCTTTACCTCTGGGACAAAAGGGACAGACGATTTACCATCTCGCTTAGCTTTTATTGTAGCCAGTGGTAGGTTTCAAGCCGCATCTTTAATAGGGTATGCTTCAGAGGATCAGCTGAGAGTTAAATATTATTCTATCGTAAATGTATCTGTATGCATTAGGTGTTCATAGACAGATCAAGGCACTTTGTGACCTATTCAGCCCAAACAAATTGAGTGAATGTATTGATAACCGTAGCTTTACATGACCCATTGATAAGCTCGAGGTGAGTCCAATGCTTGTCCATTTCGAACATTAAAGGAATGGTTTGGTCAAAATTGTTTATTGTCCCTACGGGTCGGCCATGTGTTTTTAAGCCTAAGTCGCACGATTTTAGAAAAATTTCCTATGGACCTTACCCAAGTTTTCGTCCATTAAACACACGCAAAAACAGGCACCAGGGCGCTGCCATTTTGTGATGATCCTATCACTTGCCCCATCGCCCTGGCTGACCTGCTTTTGCGGCACTAAATCATATCCCCTGCCCCTGAGCGTGACATTATCAAAACATTCATATTCCCCGCCTCTCTCCGTGACGTTACTGTGCTGCATAGGCAAACGCGCCCAGCCGCCGTCTACGCGACTTCACACAGAACCCAGAAACCAACACAGCGCGCCACTATTCGCAATATGAAACTGTACTTTAAAATCAAACAGCAACACGGTATATTTGGTAAGGTACATTTATTTGACATTAAATGTTTATAGAATATTCATCAATTTGCATATAAAATTGGAATGTTTTTTTTTTTCTCTCGATCCGCAAATCCGTAAAAGTTTATCGTGAGTCACGTGATGTTCCTTTATGGTACACAGAGTGTTGGTTTTCATTAAAAAAAGCACTTTGGTCGCACGGTGAACCGCAAGGCTGCTCCATCAACTAAGCACTAGGCCAGCGTAAAGGTTGATATGTTGCTTCTAGCCGCTAGTACCGCGTAACGGCATATGGGGGCTTGGCGATCGTCCCATAAGATCGTCAAAGTGGTGCAGTTGTTTACGAGAAGCTGCAGCTGGCGGTTAAAAAAACCATCTGCTGGGGTCTGAAACTGGTAGCAGTAGGCTAGGATATACCTGTTTTAAAAAAATAAATTATAAATGGTCTCGCTAGCTGATCTTTATTACTATTATTCATTTTATTTATTACGGCCGATCAGAAACTATTTGCTTGCAAGGATAGTGCAATGGAGAATGTTCGGCTCTAAAATCAATGCGAAAACTAACGAAATAAATCGAGGTTAATACACAATGAGAAACAACTGTTTGTCTACATGCGTGTGGAATGTGAACCTGCATGCCCATGTGCCAGGTACAAAGACGATCCCACAAACATTTTACTTGCTATTCATTCATCCATTCATTAATTCTTCGTTCCGGTATAATAGCGTCTAAAGAGTTACTTACATTATATTTGCTATTTCCATTGTGTCTCTGCGTAATGCAGTCCGTAAATCCCACTGTGCTCATGACTACGATTTTTCGTATACTGAACCAACATGAAACTCGGTCTAGTTTCCGAATTTTCTGCCTTATCGTCTTACGTTATTGCCCACCTCCTTCAAATGAAGTCCTTTCGGCATGGTCCCTGTCTCTCAAGGTCAAAAAACAATAGAACCTTATACTGCCAGTGCGAGTTGTGGGCCTCTTCAGGCCGCGAGCTGAAAATCAAAGCCGCTGACCTTCACTCGAAATGAGTATACATTCTTACTTTGCAACATCACGTAGTAAAGCCATCTGTGAGAACTTGAAATTTCGAATCCATCTATGTACTGGGCCTCAATGTGCAAATGCGAACTGGCTTCTCTCCCATCTGCAACGACTCGCTTGGTGCGTTCTAAGGCCCCCAATTTTGTCCTCGTTGTCCGCGAGCTTTGCAGCCCTACAGAACCATAACTATGGGGATATTGACTTTTTGGGTGAAGGTCAGTGAAAGTATAAAGTACCCGAGGAGTTGAGTTGAAAGTGAGATTTATTGATTATTTGCAATACGCAAGCCTCCCCTCGGTTAACAGTGCGCAGCATTTACATGAGATTGCGAAACTTGGTTACATCAACAAAAATATATACATACACATATTGACAAGGTCAGCGATATGAGGTTAATAGAGAAGTCAAAGATGACACCCAGGTTGTTTGCCACCCAGGATGGTGAAAGTAGGGGTTAGGGTTTGTATGTACACTGTAAAATACATTTTTTTTTTACAAAAAGACAATCAGATTATAATGATCTAAACCAGGATTTGTACTTCTCCAGCATGGGGTCTGGCATGGATTCACATGCTCATGAATATTCCCCGTCGTCAGGCTGGGAATCCTCGGTAAAGAAAAAACCAGTATCAGTTTCGTTTCTGATCTGTCTTTCGTAGTAATAACCAATCACTGGTCTCTGCGTCATACTGACCACAGCCAATGACTGCCCTCTACCTAAGCACCGCCTCTGGCAGCCATCTTCAGATTTTTACCGCACGTTCATGTGTTGGGATCCTCGTGCTATTGCTCTCGAGCGTTAGTGCTATTTTTTCGCGCTTTTCACAAAAACTTCGATTCTTTCGGTCAAAAGAGCCTCAAGCTCCACCGATCCTACATCTGATCAACGGGGACCCGTGTCGGATTCATCTGTGCCCCTCAAGGGTGAAGATTCGTCGAGCTACACTTCGGAGGACTCCAGAAGCTTCTCAGGCCCGGTCTCGGAGATGGCCCAGGAGAAGGGAAGCTCGACGCCCGGAAAGCTGTTCAGGGTCTGCCCTGGATGCCAGCTGCAGAACGTCTTCAAGGAGGACGAACACTCTTTCTGCCTTTACTGCCTTCATGAGGACAAGACGCACGTGGAGAAGGACTGTGCGTTTTGCGGCAACATGTCGGAACGGACCATAAAGGACCGCCATCAACGTCTCGCCAACTGGCTGGAGGGTAAGAGCCCGTCTGGCGAGAAGAAGAAGAAATCCGAGCGGTCTTCTAAGACCTTTGAGGGCGCCCCGGCGACGGGGGCCCAACATAAGGCCAAGCACCGCGAGTCCGCTGGCACCGGGAGCGCCGAACGGTCGGGCTCTACGGGCGCCAGGCAGGGCGCACCCTCCCCGGCACCATCAACCACGAGCCAACGCTCTGGGTCGGGTAAGAGGAAGGCCGAGCACCCGGCGAAGCTCCTGGAGAGGCCCCGGTCGAGCTCTAAGGCAGAGGAGGAGCGTGGCAGTGCCCCCTCCCTCAAGGATAAGGCGGTGAGCGCACCTAAGGTGGTGAAGGCCTTGATCCATCCGACCAAGCCCTCTATCGAAACGGTCGCGGCGGCCCTGGCTCAGCCTGTGGGGGCTGCACCAGTGGTGGCGACCTCAGGGCCCAGAATCTCCCTGCCTCCTCGGAGGGAGTCTTCCTTTGTGCCCATCGATAGGACCCCCGTGAAACCCTCCGTGGGGAAGAAGGGGGGGCAGGGCGTCGTCGTAGAGTCGGCCTCAACCTCAGAGGAGGAGCTGATCGAGGTCTTAAGCCACGGCCTAGGCGTGGAAGAAGGCCAGCCCGTCGGAATGGACCCCGACGCAGGTGACGACGACGACATCGTCGAGGATACCGACGGGGCCCCTGCTCGCCCGTCGGATTCCCCTCTGCCAGCGCCGCAAGACAACTGGGCGGCCATTTTGTTGGCCATACAGTCCTTATGCTCCGAGATAAGGACGAGGCTACCGTTACCGACGGAGGAACCTCTCCCGTCGGGGGATCCAGAACCGGGACCTTCTGGTGTTCCCCCTACCAAGAAAAGAAGGATCCATCCACCACCTCCTTTTCAACCGTCGCGCCCCTTCCAGCCCTCCTCCCCGTCCACCCAAGGGGATGATACGGGGACTGACACGGCAGCGACGGGTACGGACGACGAGGCATACGACGAGGATTTTCCGTCGTCGCCTCCCACCAGGGCCTCTCCGCCCGACGAGATCGGATCTTTCCACTCCATGATCTCCAGGGCTTCCGAGCTTTTCCAACTCTGCCCTGAGGAGAAGAAAAAGGAAGGCTTCCTTTATCAGCGGCGCGAGGCCAAGAGGAAGACGGTCCTCGCAGTGCCTCTGTTGGACGACATTTGGGATGAGGGCCTTTCCCTCCTCAAGAACCCTTCCACGACGCCAGCTAGAAGAGACCGGTACGAGAAAAAGTACCGGGTCCCGGACACGGCCCCCCTATGCCTCCGGGCGCAGCCTACCCCGGACTCCGTCGTCTCCGCGGCAGCCAGGAAGAAAGCGGGGGGGGGTGCGGCCTCCACATCGACTTCCCCGCCGGATGGCGAGGGAAAGAAATTGGATACTATGGGACGTAGAGTCATCTCGTCGGCAGCGACGACGATTAAAGCGGCCAACGCCTTGGCTATCGTGGCCCGCTACGACAGGGAGCTCTGGTACAAGATAGCTCCCCTGCTGGATTTTCTGCCGGACGACAAGAGGGCGGAGGCCCTTGAGATCCTGCAGGAAGGTGAGGTGGCCTCGGACCACGCCATCACCGTGGCGACGGACATCGCCGACACTGGGTTCCGCCAGCTGGGCAACGGCGTTTGCCTTCGACGTCGTGGATGGCTCAAAGCTACGGACTTCCGGCAGGACGTCCAGACCAGAGTCCTGGACATGCCCTTCGACGGGAACAACCTGTTTGGGAAGACAGTGGACGATTCCCTTCAGGCCATCAAGGCGGATACTGAGACGGCCCGGGCCCTTGGAGTCCTGCAGCAACGACGGACGCCCTTTCGGAGCGGCGGAGGCAAGGGCGCCTCCAAAGGTTCCGGCGGCGGTTTCGCTTCCTACCGTCAAGCGGCCCGCTCGTCGTCGCAAGAGGCCTACAGAGGACGAGGCAAGTCTAGCGGACCCCGCCGTCGTCGCCAAGGAGGTCAAGGCGGCAAGGCCGCGTCCAAGCAGGATTGAACCGGCCGTGGGGTCGGGCCCCCACCGAAGCACCCCGGTGGGAGGCCGGCTGGCGGGCTTCGTCAGCGTGTGGGAGTCCATCTCCACCGACCGTTGGGTGCTGGACGCCCTGGCCCGGGGCCACGCGCTCGAGTTTCAAAGAAGGTGCCCGCGTGTCCCCCCCGTGGCCAGGAAAGAACTTCACGTCCCTCAACTTCTCCTGGAGGTAAAGGCGATGCTCAGAAAGGGCGCCATCGAACTCGTCCCAAAGAGGCTTCGGGGCTCCGGAGTCTACTCGAGATACTTCCTCGTGAAGAAGAAGACGGGAGGATGGCACCCCATCCTAGACCTGCGACGTCTGAACAAGTTCATCAAGGCGCAGAAGTTCCGGATGGTCACCCTCCAGCACGTCCTGGGTCAGCTGGAGGAAGGAGACTTCCTATCGTCGTTGGATTTGGAGGATGCCTACTTCCACATTCCCATCCTAAAGGGGCACCGCAAATTCCTCAGATTCGTGGTCCAAGGGCGTCATTACCAATTCAAAGCCCTTCCCTTCGGACTACGGTCGGCACCCAGGGTATTCACCAAGTGCCTCGCACCGGTGGCGGCACAGCTGCGCCGCGAGGGGATTCACGTCTACCCCTACCTGGACGACTGGCTCATCCGCGCCAAGACGAGGGAGCTCGCCGTGGTCCACACGGCAAGGACCGTCCAACTCCTCACGGACCTGGGATTCTCCGTGAACTACGCCAAATCCCACCTGGTGCCCGCGCAAGTCGCACTGTTTCTGGGAGCGAGGCTCGACACAGTGTCCCTTCTGGCCTCCCCGTCGGAGGAGAGGACCAGGACCATCTTGGGCAAGGTGCAACGGATGTTGGTGGCCGACGCGGCCAAAGTGAGGTCCATCAAGTCCCTCCTCGGGATGATGTCTTCCTGCATCTACCTCATTCCCATGTGCAGGCTCCGGATGCGCCCGTTGCAAGAATTCCTGGATGCGCGCTGGATCCAGACGACGGGCAGCTTCGAGGAAAGGATCAAGCTCGACGAGAGTTTCCGACGAGCGATACGGTGGTGGGGCACCCGCGCGCATCTGACGGCGGGCATGGACTTCCAGACCCCAGCCCACCAGGAGACTGTGACCACGGATGCCTCCCTGGAAGGGTGGGGAGCGCACACCGAAAATCTGCACGCAAGGGGACTCTGGCTCCCGACGGAGAAGTCCCTGCATATCAACGTCCTGGAGCTCCGTGCAGTGTTTTGGGCCCTCAGGTCCTTCCTTCCGTCCCTCAAGGGCAAGGTGGTGAGGATCTTCACCGACAACACCACCACCATGTTTTACATCAGGAAACAGGGCGGAACCAGGTCCCCAGCGCTGTCCAAGGAGGCGCAGGACCTGTGGCATTGGGCCGTCGCCCAAGGGATTTTTCTGGTGCCGTTTCATCTGGCAGGGATAAAAAACACCATCGCCGACTCACTCAGCAGGGAGCTGCGCTCGTGCCACGAGTGGGAACTACGGAAGGATCTGGTGGATCGCCTCTTCCGACGGTGGGGCACACCCCAGATCGACCTGTTCGCGACGGCGACGAACACCAAGTGCCGGAGGTTCGCCAGCAGGTTTCCCCAGACGAGGAGCATGGGCGATGCTTTCTCGTTCCCCTGGGAGGGCCTGTTCCTCTACGCGTTCCCTCCCTTGCCTCTGCTAATCCGGCTCGTCAACCAGCTCGAGGCAGATATGGTTCCTGGACCTTCTGGACTTGTCAGCGTCCCCGCCGATCAAGCTGCCGGCGGACGCGGATCTACTCTCCAGGGAAGGAGGCGCCATCCTCCACCACGACCCGAAGTCGCTGAACTTGCAGGCCTGGCTCCTGCAGCGCTAGAGTTTGGAGGATACGACATACCGGCCGATTGCAGAGAGGTTCTTGCAAAGGCCAGGGCGTCCTCGACTCTTAAATGCTACGGACACAAATGGAAGAGGTTCTCTGTCTGGTGCCACGCACAGAAGATTAACCCTCTACGGATTACGGCTCCCCAAGTACTGCCGTACCTGCTGACGCTGGCCAAAGCTGGTCTGGCACACGCGTCCATCAAGATTCATCTTGCTGCGATCTCCCGATACACCAGAACCACGGGGCGGACGTCCTTGTGGTCTCATCGTCTGGTGAAAGAGTTCATGAAGGGACTGTTCAGATTGTTCCCGCCGGTGAAGGCTCCGGCCCCGGCGTGGGAGCTCAACGTGGTGCTGACCAAGCTCATGGGACCTCCGTTCGAGCCTCTGCACTCGGCCCCGTTGAAGTTTCTATCGTGGAAAACAGCTTTTCTTGTGGCCATCACCTCCGCACGACGAGTGGGAGAGATCCAGGCCCTTTCCTGCAAGGCCCCGTACTTGACTTTCCACGACACGAGGGTAGTGCTCAGGACGCACCCCTCCTTCATGCCCAAGGTACCGTCGGACTTCCATCTCAACGAACCCTTGGTGTTACCTGTGTTCTTCCCGTCGCCTTCGTCGCCGGCTGAGAGGACTTTGCACTCGCTGGATATAGCTAGAGCGCTGAAGTTCTACGTGGACCGCACAAAGGGTTTTCGGAAGACGTCACAACTCTTTGTGAACTTTGGACCTGTCAATCAGGGGAAGGCTCTCTCGAAGGCTTCCATCTCCAGATGGCTCTCCGGCTGTATCATGTGCTGTCACCGGTTGGCAAACCGACCGCTGCCTGGCCGTCCGAGAGCCCATTCCACCAGAGCGATCGCAGCTACCACGGCGTTCCTATCTGGTGTGCCCCTGCTGGACATATGCAGGGCTGCTACGTGGAGGTCGAGGCACACCTTCACGAAATTCTACTGCGTCGACCGGGATTCCAGGGAGGAGTCCAGGGTCGGCCAAGCAGTGCTGCGCAACCTGTTCGCCTGAGGTGAGCCTGGTGAGGAGGTAAGATGCTTAATGTTGATGTGATGCTTAATGTTGAGCCTTTGCCACCTCCCGTGGTTGTGCATGTGGTTACTGCTATGTATTCTTTATTCATGAGCATGTGAATCCATGCCAGACCCCATGCTGGAGAAGGAACAAGTTACTTACCTGTAACTGTTGTTCTCCAGCATGGGTCTGGCATGGATTCACATGCGAACCCTCCCGCCTACCCCTCTGCGGCTCTTCACTTGGTCATACTGCCACTTCACGTGCTTCCAAATCTGAAGATGGCTGCCAGAGGCGGTGCTTAGGTAGAGGGCAGTCATTGGCTGTGGTCAGTATGACGCAGAGACCAGTGATTGGTTATTACTACGAAAGACAGATCAGAAACGAAACTGATACTGGTTTTTTCTTTACCGAGGATTCCCAGCCTGACGACGGGGAATATTCATGAGCATGTGAATCCATGCCAGACCCATGCTGGAGAACAACAGTTACAGGTAAGTAACTTGTTCCTTCTCAATGAGTTCTTCTTTTGGGTGGACATGGCACAGTGGCAATGTTTGGTGGCAATGCATCAGTGCTCTGCACAGAAACGCTCAAAATTCCATATCTGTGCTTCTCGAGTACAGCAACAATGAGGCCTTTAACAAAGTCGAACTCCATTTCCTCAGACTGGTTTGATCACCCATTGCTTGCTTACTTTTTGCAAAGGCCGTAGTGTAGCGAAGCATCCCTACATTTCCTGTAGTTCTAGATTGTTCACGGCACACATTCTCGTTATGGGCCAAGACCGCAAGTAGTCCTATATTTCATGCCCTGCATGCTGAAATGCAAGCGCTTTAGCCTGTACTTTAGGCACATATTGTGGAACACTTCCAAACCTTGTGTGACAGAATTCTGTCAGCCCCCTCAAATCTCTTGATAGAGTTTTATCGAAAACTATCTTCTCAATGTTTTTGTGTGTGGGTGAAGATGGAACCAACCACTTCTTCTTCCGTGCCTCCTCTGGGGACAAAGGGCCATGTTCACATTGGTGGAAATGTAGGTTTTCTGTCCAGCGGTGAACGTTGGTACAGTGGTGCATCAGTGACCGCCATTTTTCAAGTAGGATTTCCACTGACCCTTAAGTTTTGGAGCTCCACCAAAGATGGTTGCTGATAGACTGGGACCACTGTGAAATACATTCCAAACCTTTTTTTTTCCCTGCAGCCGAGATTTTCTTGATTGATTTTAGCAAGATGCCATACATCAAATTGATGTTTAATATGTGGGAACTGCTCTCTCATTGTCTTGGCAATTGAAACGTGTCTGTCCGTGGCTGAGGTCGATGTGCATTCCCCTCGATTGTAGATATTCCACTGATTTTATAAATCCTAGTTTCTCCATGGCCACTGAGGATTTACATTGGGACACCTGCACGACAACCGAACTCACAATTTTCTTACTATCCATGTCCTGAAAGTGGTAGGTGCAGTACTCGGCAGAAAATCCAGGGCTGTTGCACTGTCCATCGCCGGCTAGCCTGAATCATTTGCCTTCGAATGTACTTGCTAGAGACAATTGTTCAATTTTCCAAGCATCACTAATGGCCGGAAATAGATAATCACCTTGGTATCTGTAGTACTGCGTTTTAGAAATGAAATGGAGTCCCACAAACTGAAAGACTTTAACTTTCTAAAACTGGAGCCACTAAAAAGTGATGCAGCTGCACACAGTAGATTGCCTGCTGGCAGTTTCCCCAGCATCGGTTGTGCAGACCATGAGAACATATGATTTAATCTACAGGCGGCATGTATTGTGACGTTAATGCCTTGTTTTTGACGAGTCACATGAATCAATGGCTTCTGACATACTTTCCCTCTAACGGAATGCCCACATTTCAGCATACTTATAATATCCATCAAACTGTTGAATACTATGTATTTGCCCTCTTTCATTAGACTGTCATCCGGCATCACACTTGTTTCGGACTGCATCATTGAGGATATATCGGCAGCATTGAAAGAAATATCGCCGATATCAGGTTCTGATGCGTCGGTGAATACTGCTGCTGGTTCAGTCCGTCATTTCAACATCTGTTAGTTCAACATTGTCGACAGCTTTTTGGGTGGCATTTTTTTGGCGGGTGTAGATTGTGTGAATTGATCTGCGACTACTTCAGAGCTATCTTCAATACATTCAGTATCATCTTCTTGTGGTGTTGCAGTCGCACTGTAGCAATGGTCCTTTACAACTTTACTGGATTCTCCGGACACATTCATTTCATGTCTGGCCATTGGACATGAGCATCTCTAGTCTCAACACGCGGCGTCTGAATTAATAGTTCCTCCATAGTGTAAATGGTTTGGCAAGCAACATCTCTTTCGCTTCGCTGTCTGTGTATGTATAGTTCGTACACCCACGGGTAACTAGAGGACAGATTGGAAAAGGGATGTTCATTTTTAAACACAAGATAAAGTATAGTACAATTGACTGGAAAAAAACATAGTCCCCAGCACACACAAATTTCTAAAGTTACGAACTGATTGTAACTAACCTTATTTTTGTTTCTTTTCTTTGCAACTTTTTTGACTCGACCTTCAACATCTGCACGCTGTAGCTTCGATTAGTTTCTGCATATCTTGCCTTCCTGTTGCGCGCAACGACTATATTTTCTGTATCAGCATTGACAGCACGGATTGAGGCTCCATCGACTCCCTGAAACACAGTACTTTCATTACTATGTATCACAATATTGTTCGCATAAAACACACATGAGGACGAACACACAGGTACATCTCTATAGCTAAACACGATTTAATCATTGTCTAGAACAAACAAGTATTCGAGCTCTGATGACCTAGTTCGATGGAACTGTCAGTTTCCATACCTCTGGCTCTGCATGGACTGCCATGAATGATTGTATTGGAGAGGATGCATCAGCAACTCCCTAAACACAGTACTTGCGTTAGTATGGTTTTCAATATTGTAAACATACACACACTTGGGGTCGACGGCACAGGTACATATAAAGAGAACCACAAATGATGCTTTGTCTAAAAGAATCCAGGAATATTTAAATATGATCAGATTTAATCGACTTATTTCTCCGATTTCTTTACATCTGCATCATCTAAATGGGATGTTGTGATTGTAGTGGAAGCTCCATCGTCTTCCTGAAACACAGTACTTGCGTTAATAGGGAAGAAAGTATAGCAAATGGAATCATGTTATATGATCACGCTCGATGGAGCTGTCAGTATCCATTCCTCGTGCTGCTGAAGAATATCTAGGGATGTTGTAAATGTAGTGCGCACTTCCGAAAGCTGTTGCGCCGATACGTATCTGCATGGTCCCGCTTCCACGTCCCCTGGAATTACTTGAATGTCAGGCTCTGCATCAAGTGCTGGGGTTGACGCTTCAACAAATGCCTGAAACATAGTATTTGCATTAGTAAGGATTACAATATTGAAAACCTAACAAACACTTGGGGTCGACCGCACAGGTACATATCAATGGCTAACCACAAATGAAACATGGTGTAGAACAAACGACAAGTGTTCCAGTCCCGATGATCATGGTCGATGGAGCTGTCAGTATCCATACCTCGTGCTGCTGAAGAACATCTAGAGCTGTTGTCAATGTGGTGGACGCATCCGCATCTCCCTGAAAGACAGTACTTGCATTAGTATGATAACACTAATTGTAACTGAAAAACACTAGGGGACGACAACTAATGTGTATATCAATTGGAAAGCACTAACCAAACAATTGGTAAAATAATCACACGATACATAAAAACTATTACATGACATGCATAAAACAAGTCTGTAGCGGAATAGTGTGGGGGAGGACTGGTCCAGGAGACCCCTCTCGCCTGCGTTGCTTCCCCAGGTGAGGGCTATGGCCCATTGGGCGTTCCCTCATGCCACCCGGGCCCAGGTGGTGGAGGGCTCACCCACTGGAGACATTGCCCACACATATCGAAAGCCCACATGTATTGATTACAACACAAATTTAGCTAGGCCCAGAAACCATTCTTTGCCTGGTAAAGATGGTGTGAGCTCAGCGCACTGTAGCGCGGCCCCCACCCTTGGAGAACATCCCTGTTGCCGCAGCACCCTGGCAGATCCGCTGCGAGCACGTTCCCACGAACAAGACGGACATGAGCTAGCGCAATACGCTAACATTGTAACAGTTCACCTCCCGCAGTGTACCATCACTATCAGCATGACCCGGCCAGCAGGCCTGAACAATGAGAAGAACGGTAAAATGGTCATCTGATGGCAGACAGTCTTTATATATATATATATGTATATATTAATGTCAAGACCTCTTGCGAAGTATGCTTTCTTCCACAAAATACAAACGCCTGTAGAGTGTATTAAAATGAGAGAGCATGCTCCCATGATATAAGCAATGGCGAGCTCACACCATTGCAGGTGGATGCTAATGATAAAGGAACGCTCCAGGGATCTGTTTGTTGCGTGTATCACTGGGCGGCCTACCTCACATGGTTTCGCGCCATAACTAAAGCTAATGCTGCTAGAGTACACGAGAAAGCGGATGCAACTATACTATGAACTCATGTAAAGAATGCGCGAGAGTGCACTTATGTGTGAATGTCTAAGCCCCTTATGTGCCACCACCGTCACGTACAGTGGCGGGTCGTTTTCTATGTACTCCACTGATCTAACCACTACCTCATTTACTGCGAGTGTATATGCATGTAACTAAAACACTGTAGCTGCTAGAATATAATGTACAAATATGGTGCTCGGATTGGGTGTAATCGAGACGCATCCAGCAAAGGTTAAATGCATGTTTTGAAGTGATTTTAAATAAGTATTATAGAAAGTATTCAAATGTTTGCGATGTCTTTACCTATATTCGGCAACACACGAGGGAGATACCTTTGTGAGAGCGTACAAGGTCTCGATGTATCCCCCTCCCTCCCTCAGAAGGCTGCCAAGACATGAGAACAGAGCCCCGCTCTGCGTTATCACGCCTCCCCCGACCCGACTGGAGCCGCTTCAAAGACTTGTAGCCCCACTGCAGCACCCAAGGCCGCGGCCAGCCACCTGCATTATTTACAGCACAGCAGTAAATCTTTGTCTAAACTCAAGCGCCCCCTCGTAAACCCCACAATCCACCGGACTGTCTCAGACTTATGGCCCTGTGCAATCAGGACACCCAACACTTTGACAACACACCGTGAAACATCCATAACCACTTCTAACAAGACAGAAAGACCTGTACCACCCGCCCCAGTCCCCGAAGCTTAGCCCCTCTCACCTATGGTCCCGGTCAACAGATCACGAGTAACCAGGCCTCGATATATTACCCCCAGACCCCTCACAAGGTGCATTCCTCCTGTGTTGCATTAACCTATAAAAATAACCTATTGAAAGATTTACTAAAGAGAATAGCACTGTAAATGACTGAATGACTGCGGTGTGCATGGCAGAGGGCAAGTAAGTCAGAAAAGGCATTCATCTCTGCCACAGGCCGCCTCGGCACACCAACACCGCCCGGATGAACTCAAGCCGACCTGCCAGGCCCAGCCCAACCCACGAGGGTGACCAGTGACGTCCTCCAGCCAAGACCAACCACGCCGCAGCAGCACCTATAGTTAGTCGTCGCCACCCAATCCCAACGAACTTGTGCCCCCTATAGTATGTAGGTTTTGATGACGTTTTTTGTAAATATATACGCCTGTCTTTGCTATTGTCAGAGCGCTCTCAGAGGTTGCAGAGTTCTTTGCATGCCCAATTCTGATTGATAAACTCCCATTTACGCTCACCCGCACTCTGTCTTGGCCTTATTCCCATTTTGGGAGAGTCCTTCATTGTCTCTCATTGCGGGGAGGATCGTGCTGTTTGGGGGCGCTTGCTTTCAATAGCCAAGTAAAATTACCTGATACGTGCTAGAAGTGGTTGATAGCTGCGAGCACGTCACGGAAATAGAATGTACTTGCTTCAGATTCAATGGATAGTCCAGCAGTTGTAAAGGTAAATTGTTTGATAATGAAATGCCAATATTTAAAATTGCCATGTAAGGAGACAGAATACTTGGGTAATGCTATTGAAAATGCGCAATATAGCACAGTTCCCTGTGCCCATATATAGATTTCGTTTGTGGGTTATGAAATATAAAAATAATATATTGATAAATGTCGTTATTCAAAAAGCTATACTCGTATCAATGTCGAAAGTATTACAAATTGGAAACACCTAAAATATCAATTAATCCATTCGGCTACCTACACACTACCGCAAGGCCTAAAGCTAAAAACGGACACTTGACTCACCAGTGGTGGAATGTGGACGAATAGAGTTGGAATAGCGTTAGCGAGCAATTTTCGTGTCGTTCGCCGTTTATTCTTCTTTGTTACTCAAGATTTGGCATACATGTTCGTGGGAAAGTGCCGGCTGCAGATGCAGTATCGATCACCCCTCTTATCCTCAAAGACTTGTTGGACTCTTCTTTCAAGCTCATGCAGTGGATATCCACAATGTCTGACCCATTCTCTTATTCAATCAACAGTTTTCGGGAATACATGCATTGTAGTGCCTTCAGCTTTAGCATGGGTCTTCGAAGGGCAACCGCTAGTCGAACAGGCAGGCATTGTTGAAAATTCTGAAAAGTAAATATCAACATTATTAAATAATCTTGATGAATAAAAATGTGATACAAAAGTAAATGAACCATTCAATGTTCAATGCAAAGTTTGTTTTACTCGCCGGAACTATACCAGTTCATCATGTTTGCATAAATTGCAGAAATTTGTAAATGTGACTAAACTCTGAACATGTGACTTGTCCCTTGGATGTTCTGTCTTGCACGAGAAGGAAACATGCTTACCCTATAGACTGGACCCCCCGAAGGATGCAATTTGATGACAATTGACACAGATGAAAATAAATAGATCTATCGATAACATAACAATTGAAACTCAAGTCAATAGCAATGAGCCAAATGAACATAGCACTATTGTGTACTCTAATCGCAAATAGATAGAAATTTAAAAATGACCAAAATATGACTAGGATACATGGCCTTACCTTGACCAACAAACGGTTGGATTTAGCAGACCGAGCAGTATGTTGCAGGAGAACAGGTAGATGGCCACAGGTAGCACACGGACGAGTTTGCTCGAAGCGGTCACAGATGGCACGACGAGCAGATTAGCATAGATCTCGGTGCTTCTGAGGTAGAACGTTCAGGAGTTGACTTGCAAAGCACAAAGATGTTCTCATGAGACATATCAAGTGGTTTATAAAGTATTAGAAACAGGGGTGTGACGTGTGTATGTCGTGGTATTATGTGGTTTGCAGAGGGGCGGCCAGCGTCAGGCTTGGCCTGCCTGGAGACGCGGGGTCTGAGGAGGCCATCTGAGCGATTGCCCCTTTGGCATGGGATACCTTTTGAAGTGTACATGTTGTTTGGCACCTTGGCCGTTATTGCCCCTGACAGCACCATGGCAGCGCTCATCCACGAATGCGAAATGCCTTTGACAGGGGACGGGGGTGGATGGATGGGCCGGTGGGCGTGCATGCAAGTGTGTGGGAGCGAGGGGCCATCAGGCCCCTCTCATCCTTTACTTCTCAGTAGAAACTCGGATCAAGTGCCTCCAGTAGTGGGTTCGCCCATTGCCCTTATGTGATAACTTTGTTTGACATTCGTGTAGATGGGACCACTGAGCAGGACACGGGGCATCACTTTTTGTACCACCTTTCGATTCCATCTTGATAACCAGGCCTCACTGCGATAGTACAGCGCGCAGAGCACATGGCCCCCACCCTCGTTCCCACTCTGACTGGAAAACTCCAGAGGTATTTTCAACAGCTAATGTAACACATCAATCTTCTTCTGAGATCACTGTCCTGCATGTGAACCAGCCTGAACTAAGCACATAGCTGGTTCATCTCCACAAATGTGTCCTTGCCCATGCACCCTCGCCAGTGGAAACTTACTGCCACTCTGACCCTGTGTACCTGCAAGGTATTCTCTTCATGTGCCAGACCACGCCATGATGCCCACCTAGCAGATTCCCCAACTAACATTAGACCCCTACCACAGTATATCGTCGCCTATCGATAACCAATGACACATACCAGAGATTCTTGTGAGCACAGACCCACACTTCAACCAGTGTGTTAATTGATAGTATAGATATGTGTGACTTTTATAGAGACATAACCTACTGAAAGACTTTGAACAAGGGTTATTTAGTGCATGCATTGAGAATATATTATGTTAGCTTAGATAGTGACCACCCCGCTTCACAGCGACCTGACCTTCACCCATTCGGGGCACAGATATCTGACATCCATCCTTGAATGTAGACACTTCATTCATTTAAAAAATAGAAACTGTTGAAATATATGTGGTGTTTTAATTTGTATCTTATTTAGATGGCACAAAAGTACAAGACTTTACACATTGTACAGGTCAGGTTGCTGCACAGCGAGGGAAAATCCCCTGTACTGACCGCTGTCAGTCGGGAAAGTTTCTCTTATGGCACATGCGGGTATTACTCTTCGAACGCGGTGTCCAAGCCTCCTGTAAAGCCACCATGTAAAGGAACGATAGGCCACCAGCCGGTACCATCTGTGAGAAAGAATGTTACAAACTGTTTTTAAATGAACAAGATAAGTTTATTAAACGTTTGTTGTCAATGACAATTCTTGTAACTAATGGCATTCTGCTTGGACAAATGCTATCTAGAGACTGCACACTATTGAACGACTTTCATGCGTTAACATGATATGTATATGTAATTTTGGATTTAGTAGAAATCCATGAAATAGGAGTGGCATCACAAGCAGAGTATACTTACTCGGTACTTGGATTACGAGGACGAACAGTTGCGCGAAGTTCGTGCATAAGCACCATCATTATCCTCAACACGGACCGTGTGATGCAGGCTGCTCTGAAGTCTGGCAGCTCGGTGATGCTTTGCGGTCGTGGCTCGCCTTCCGAGATGTAGGCCGCGCATCCCGAGTTTTCACAGCAGCAGCAGTTCTCCTCCTCGGTTGGCATTAGCTCGCACCGATTGCATGTGCACCAGGTGGAAACACCGTCCATGCGACTAGGTCCAGTGTCTTCATCCGTTGATTCGTCCTGCCAATTGCCGTCCGAAGCCCCATCGTTTTCGCGTGTTTCCCTTTCCAGTAGTTCCTCCTCGGTATACTCGGGCTCGTACATGTAGGGCATTATTGTAGCCATTGTGTGGTAAACTAAAATAATTTCTAGCGATGGTACAGGTGTTCACACGGGCTACAAGCGGCAAAGGTAGCTGACCAGAGCACAGAAACGAGTCACAGAATACTCAAAGTAACACCCAGAGGAATGGAATCGAAAATCTGCTGCTGTGTTGTGAAACGGTCTGTTTATACTTATTGAGTAAAGAGGCTTCCTAGGCGACACTTTATTAGCTCAAGCGCAGCGATTGTTGACACGAGAGGTGCTTTGGCGTTGTGAAATGGGCGGTACGCATCTGCTGATGACAGGCTCAGGGGCGGGGGATATGATTTAGTGCCGCAAAAGCAGGTCAGCCAGGGCAATGGGGCAAGTGATAGGATTATCACAAAATGGCAGCGCGCTGATGCCTGTTTTCGCGTGCGTTTAATGGACGAAAACTCGGGTAAGGTCCATAGGAAATTTTTCTAAAATTGTGCGATTTAGGCTTAAAAACACATGGCCGACCCGTAGGGACAATAACAAATTTTGACCGAACCATTCCTTTAAGCACATTCATTTATATGCTGAAACCAAGTTACTGACTTCTTCAATGTGTGCCCCGTTAACAGGTAACCTGCAGGACCAACGCCCCTGGGATCTAGCACACCTCATTTATTTACTTTTCAAAATGGTCCACTCCAAGCCCTCTAAATGGCAAAATGTAATACAAAGTGTTACCTGTTTCTTAAGCCCCATTGCAGTCCGTGTGAGGAGGACATCGGCAAAGAACAAGGTTCCGATTTTCTCTCCTACCAACTTTGGAGTTTCCGATGTCCCCTCCGGAAGTTATCTAGCACCCCATCAATAAACTTAATTCAAATGGAGGGGGCTTGAGTGTGCATCCTTGCTTTACACCCTTCATTACTTTAAAGTTATCTGTCTCACCCCCAAGGTCCCATCTTACTCTGGCTGAAGAGACAGCGTAGAGATCCATGATTGCTTTTAGTAAATGTAGTGGACCTCCATTATCTTATAAGGCCTCCTGCAAGGGTTGTAATCCTATCAAGTGTCCTTTTAAAGCAACAAATAAAGTGAACGCTTGTTTAACTTCGCATATTTTTCATAAATTAGTCTTAGGATCTGGTCGACACTGCTCAGGCCTTTTACAAATCCCACTTGCAAGTGGCTAATCGTGCCCTGCTCAGTAACCCAACCTTACAATTTGGTTTGTAAGATTTTACCAAAGATTTTACAACTGGCACATAGCAAAGCAGTCTGCTAATACCTGGATCTGTGCGCTCCCCGCCCCCTTTTTTAAAATAATGGCAAGGCAGCAAACAGGCAAGATTGTGATGTAGCTCTCAACCGCAGATTCCAGAATTACAGCGCCTGCTGAATATGCAACAGCAGCCATTGCCTCGTCTTCAGCACTTGCTCTGTGCGGAGTGCTTTCTTTTGCCCCCAGGCTAGAATGGTCAACACACGCAAGGATGCTGTTGCCATCTACAGCTGCCCTTCCTCCCACCAGTATGTCAATTCCTGGAGACCATAAACTTGTACGATACTCATTCCGGTTCCATAATCCAAACAGTCTCCTTAGGAAAGCTTCACATGGTTTCAGACTCTTATGCATTCTGAACACACACAAATTTTCAGAGACCTCATTTAAGAACAGGATTCCTCAACCTCCGGAACCGCCAAAACTTCCAGAGCCGCTTCTGCCTCCTGCGGCTCCAAAAGAGCCTGAAACACCCAACCACATCCCCCGCATCCCCTCCTGCCTCAGCTCCCTCAACCAGCTGATCCAGTGTAACTTCCTCTGGATTAAGACAACACTGATACCAAAGGTGATAAGGAACCCTACCTTCATTGTGCGTGTTTCATGACTGTGCATTTTCATGGCTTTCCGTGGGGTTCTGAAGTCAGAGTCCACTCCTATCAAAGTAGGAGTAATGTCTGATGCCACATCCTTCAAATCTGAGCTCTCGGGACTTTCTTGGCCTCACCAAATCTTTCTGCAAAGTAACTGTGTGCCAAAGTGTGAACACATTCAGGTGCCCACATAAATGAGGATTGATGCTAGTTGTATACTCGAAGAGGTTTTTAAATACCTACCATCAACTTCAATGGCCGCAGCCACTGTATTCGAAGGCTTCTTAGTCGTCCTAAAACTCACAACTGCTAACTAAAGAGGACAGGATTGTACATGCTGTAGGAAATAAGGTAATCTCAACTTCTGCTCTGCAATTTAGACTGGTGAATATTATGGCAATCTTGGCAGCAGCTAATAGGATACTCTGGCAGGTGATAGCAGAGTTTTAGTAATTTCTACCACCTGACAGGATTGTACTTTTTTGTGTGGACTGGCAGGCATGCACTGCTGTTAGCACAAAGTCTTCTAGAAGCTTCAGCGTCCTTTGTGGATAGCCCAGCAAAATGCCTGGTTAATTGAGTGTATCGTGGTCTACAAGCGTGGATTCACGCTATCAATTTTGAGAAGGTTTTCAACTCCCCTTTGAGTGGAAAGGCAGTTTCCTCTTGTCCATGAATGAGGTCACAAAAAGAAAGAACAACCCTTTGGCCACAAAGTCTTGTCCGTACTTGAAAAACTCCTAGCTCAAACATCGTCCTTTGCTCAAAGGTCTGTTTTTTGCTTCTTATAATATGCAGGATTTCCGGGCAGGTGAGGCTGCCAGACCTCTCCCCAAGCTTACAGTGGAGTAAGCAGTGAATAGCTCGCTGAGGCTTTTTATTCTCACTTTTTTTTCCCTCCGCTGCAGTGCCCACTGCCTCTACTCAATGAGCCAAAAAGTGATGGTCAGGGCTGTTCCCCTGCTAGGCCAGTGGAGGGTCGATGGGGTTTTCCAAACCCTAGCCCTCATGTAGGACCATCATCCCTGAAATGGCTTCAGTCTACTGCTCCCTGTTCTTCCTTCCTGTCCCTTTCCCAAAGCAGCTCCACATCTACTAACCGAAGTACAGAAAGCTCTTTCTGTGATGGAGAAGTGCGAGGGACTTTGATTTTTGCCTTTTTACAGTGCCAAAACCCAAACATGATGGCCCGCAAATCACATTAGACCCATTGGATTTCAACCTGCACCTTGCCAAATAGATTCAAGATGATCACCCATGCACAGATCTGATCAACCCTTCAATAGGAAGATTGATTCTGCATTGGGAATGTCTTTGTTTTTCCATTGGATAAGTTAATCGGTACAGAATTGTCCCTTTTGGGTTGAGCTTGGCTCCACAAATGTGTGCCCAAATGTTAGCAGTGGCAGCCCATTTCAGACATCAAGGAGTCCATGTGCATCCATATCTGGACCTTTGGCTCCCAAGGTTCCACTGCCTGTGCTTTACATCTCTCAATCTAAAAACCCTGCTGCTATTGCTTTACTGCCAGCCTTTCTGTGAGATTGTTGAAAATCTCCATGAAGGTCTCTCAGGTCCTGAACTTTTAGGATTGTTTTGGAGCATGCCAATGCTCAGTGTGTTAGTCATAAGCAGAATAGAAGACCTGTATCAAACCTATTATTTATTTTGTCATTTGTATAGCACATAGAGCCCGGAGGTATCTTAGCGGTTTTAGCTTAAGTTGGTTACATTCGTTTCTTACAATGGTAGCATGTTAGTCATAGCATGATGCATTAAGGTATACAGTTACAGATGTGTAAGAATCAACTTACTTTTGGGAACACACTTTGGAAAGCCTCACCTCAAAAAAATTAGTTGCGGGTGGGAAACATATTGGAAGCATACTAGGGCAAGGTAGTAGAAAGGGCATTACAGTGCAACCTTAGGTCAACCAGCACAGTAGGGTAAAGGCAAGGGGAGATGGGTGTGATTGGTAGGATTAGGGTGAATTTGATGGGCTGGCAGTGAAACTGGTGCCTGACTATCTACTTGGTCTAATCATAATTGAATGGTCGCAGGTGTGATGGGCACAATGTGCATATTGGGGACATCTTTTGGCGCGTACAGAGGTGGAGGGGAATGGGTGCTGTATACTAGTATTAGCACGGTATGGGTGTGATGGGTAGTAAGAGCCATGGACAAGAAATAAAACCTTTTAGTAACGGAGGCAAAAAAAGTTGAAGGGAATTATGTGGCATACGCTTGGTGATGCACTAAGGATACATAGCGACACTACGGAGGAGTAAGCTAGTCATGATGGGTAGGCCAAAGGAAACAAGGTGACCGATATACGTAGGGCCATTTCGTTGTTGCCGACTTGATAGGTCTCAGTGGAAGGGGGCCGATGCTTGGGGTGCCACGGAAGTCATCGGGACAGCCGGCTCGTAGACATTGACTGCCACAGCGATGTATGTAGTGAAGTGTAATGTATCTGCATGTAGATGAAGGGCTATCCAGAATTTATTCCCTGGGGTATGTACTGGAACGGACAGGGACTGACTGGGCCTTTAGAGGGTGGGCCCTTGCTCCTCTTTTCTGGAATCTGTGCTCATGTTGGTCTGATGGTTCTTGAGGCTGCTTGGGCCCTTAATGCGACTTTGGCAGAGAACTACTCAGTTGGCACAGAGGTAGGCCTGATCTCGAGCATCGGATCCCAGGTTAGTGCCCATTCCAACAGAAATGAAATGCAATCTACTTTGGTGGTGGAATCCAGCCATCCTAGTGTTGGGAGCTCATTTCTCAGGGCATGTATACCAAGTTTCCATTTCAACCAGGTCCTACACTCTCTAGGATGGGGAGTCTTTAGACCAACGGGAGGTGTTTGATATTTGGTCTCCTTTGCAGAGGGCTTCTTCTGGAGAGGAATGTACACAACTTGTTAAACATTCCATGAGTGGAACATTCTTCTGCAGATTTACTCAGTTGCTGAGCAGCGGAAAACCATGAGTGGGAGTTGAACAGTGATGTCCTTAATCAGGTTCCCAGACATTAGGATAATCTCTATCTATTTGTGACCAAATGGAACAAGAAATGTCCAAAATATGCCACCACAGACAGCCTAATGGTAATCTCTAGGACAATCTCTGGGGATCTTGTGGAACATGTATGCGTGACCTCCTCTTCCTCTAATCCATCAAGCTTTGCTGAAGCTGAGGACGTCTGTGAAATGTTCCCTACTAATCATGAACAGAATCTGGCTAGCCAACCAGGGTGCTTTTGTACCTTCTGTGTCTTTTGGTTCCACCAACAAATACAGCTGCAGATCTTCTGATTTTCATGCATCAGATCAACTGGCAGATATTACATCCCTTCCCACAATCGCTAATAGATGGTTTCTCTGAAATCCGATCAATGGGCCTTCTTGGTCTTTCCGAAGAAAGTCATTCAAGCAGTTCGTAATCCACCCACCCAAGTGCACTACAAAATCAAATGGTACATTTTTGCCACTGTTGCCTGGAAAAGGAGATAAATACTTGGTCAGCATCCTTGGATCCTGTTCTGTCAGTTTCAGAACTTGCTGCTACAGGGATTCAAATAGACTCCTGCAGGTACCATCTGTAGGCCTTTGGGGCGTGTTTGTCTTCAGAATCCTCCTTTTTCCTTCTCACATCGGTGGTAAAGTGTCATTTTGATGGCCTTTGTCACCTTTATGCAACTGTTAAATCCTCTCCTAAGGGGGATCTTAACGTGGGTTTCACCAGCTGTAAAAAATCCTTTTGAGCCCATTTCTATGACCGATATTAAACTGGCTTCTTGGAAGGTCTCTTTTCTTGTAGCTAGAATGTTTACAAGATAGATTCGTACATGCAGGCATTTTGAGCTTTAGAACCTTTTATTGCCCTTCATTGTGACATGGTTGTCTTTAGAACTCGCCTATCTTTTTTGCCGAAAAGCCTCAGCGTTTCATGTAAATGAAGTGATGGCCCTATTGTCTGTTTTCCCTGAGCCATCTTCTGACGCACAAAGGGTCAAGACACTCAACCTTCGCGCATGGTTTTTGTGAGGTTGAGATGTAAGAATTGGGGGGGGGCCCCCCCGATGACGTAATGGAGATTTTGCTTTCGGCCAGAAGTCCACCAACTAAATCTTTGTACGGCTGCCGCTGGAGCAAACTATCCAGCTGTGCAGGGGAAAGGATCCTATGGTGTCCTTTTTGTTACACTTGGCAAATCTGGGGATCCAGATTTGGGACCTTTAAACAATACTTGGCAGCATTTTCAATATTCAAGCACACGTCGGAAGAGGTATCCTATTTCAAGATGCCATTAATCATACAATTCCTAAAGGGACTCGCTAACGTGTTACCTCCTACCTTTTCAAGTACCGATTTGTTATCTTAATCTTGTGACATTTCTGATGTGTGCTCCCTTTGAGCCGCTCCATTGATCAGTAAAGCTACTAATTTTCAAAACAATTCTGTTAGTTGCGTTGACATCAGCCCGCAGGGTGAGTGAGTTGCAGGACTTATCTGGTAAGCCTCCATCTACTGGTTTTTTTTACAAGGACAATGTCCTTTGGGTTAAATCAACATTATTGAAAAAAAGATCATATTTTCTTGTATTCCAGAATATTGTTATACCTACATTCATTCTGCCTCTTCATCCTGGGAAGGAAGAGGAAAGGCAACATAGGCTCGATCCCTGAAGGGCTTTGAGCGTTTCACGAATGGCGAAAATGAGTCCACATGTTATGTTACTTTGCATTTATATAGCGCCTTATGTACCATTGGTATGGTCTGAAGTCGCTGGTAGGTTGAACGCCCTTGGGAACCGGAGTTCAGGTCAGAGAGTCAAAGGTGCGTGTGAGCACCGGATATGTGTGCAGCTGGTGTGGCATTCGTGTAATAGCTGCTTCTTAGCGGTAGGTGTGGTGGTTGAGAGATCAGGAGTATGTGTTCGTTCTGGGAGGATTTATCCAGACCGAATGTGGCTGCGTTAGGCCTGAGAACGCCTGGCTGGGGGTTGTGTAACCAGCAGTGTTTACAGAGTGATGGGGAGTATGCAGAAGATGTTAGTATGAGAACAGTTATACTGAATGGTGTCAAAGTATCTGTGTTCTAGGTGAATGGTGGTGTAAAGAAGAGAGTAAGCGTGGTGATGTGATATGATGGGTTACATGCTCTTTCAAACGTTCCATGCACTCCAAAACGTTCCTTGGAATTCACGCAATTCTATGCACTCCAGTCCCTTCCACGCACTCCAATCTGTTCTATTTACTCCGTTCCGTGTATTCTAGGTTGTTTTATGCATTCCATCCACATTAGTTGCCCGTTCCATCCACATTAGTTGCCCGTTCCATCCACATTAGTCGCCCGTTCCATCCACATTAGTCGCCCGTTCCATCCACATTAGTTGCCCGTTCCATCCACATTAGTTGCCCGTTCCATCCACATTAGTTGCCCGTTCCATCCACATTAGTCGCCCGTTCCATCCACATTAGTCGCCCGTTCCATCCACATTAGTCGCCCGTTCCATCCACATTAGTCGCGCGTTCCATCCACATTAGTCGATCGTTCCATCCACATTAGTCGCCCGTTCCGTCCGCTCTAGGCAACTTGTCCGCTCCACACGTTTCATCCATTCTAACAATTTCATCCACTCCATTCACTTCGTTCATTCATCATGCATTTCATTAATTTAAATCTCGTTAATGTTTTTGTATAATTTATTCTTATCCACTTCACTGGTTTGGTCTACTTTACTCGTTCTATTCTGTTAGTCCTTTTATTTTATATTAGTGGTTATTAGATGTTAATTTCTCGCATCTAGTAGATTGGTGTGATTTGAAATGCTGTTATTCAGTTTTTGGGTTAGTTTGCGTACGGGTTGGTTTTAGGGGAAGAGCCAGGTTTTCAGTAGTTTGCGGAAAGGTATTAGATCATGGGTGCACAACATACGGCCCGCGGGCCAGTTGCGGCCCGCCATGCCCTTTTGACCGGCCCGCGAGGCACAAAGACTTTCCTAATGGAGGGCGGCCCGCGGCCGCCCTCCATTAGGAAAGTCTTTGTTGTCTTCCGGGCCGGTGAAAACACTGGCCCTCATTGGCTCAGCACACACACGCACCACGTCGCTCCTACGAGCCACGTAATGCGTGTGTGCTGCACCAATGGAGTGCCAGCACTACGGCTGGCGTGGTCCATAAGGCTTGATGCCGGAAGGCATTTCAGCCTTGGACCACACCAGCCGTAGTACGATTCCAGCTTACCTGCCTGCCTTCCAGCACGCCTCCGGTAAGTGGTCTGTTTGTGTTTGTGTGTCGGGTTTGTTTTGCTTTATGTTTGTGTGTGTATGTTGCGGGGGTGTGTGTCGGATGTGTATGAATGTTTGTATTTGAATGTATTTTGTGTGTATGTTGAGATGCGGGGGTGGGGGGTGTGTCGGATGTGTGTTTGAATGTATTTTGTGTGTATGTTGAGATGCGGGGGTCGGGGGGTGTGTCGGATGTGTGTGTTTGAATGTATTTTGTGTATATGTTGAGATGGGGGTGGGGGTGTGTGTCGGATGTGTGTATTTGAATGTATTTTGTGTGTATGTTGAGATGCGGGGGTGTGTCGGATGTGTATGAATGTTTGTATTTGAATGTATTTTGTGTGTATGTTGAGATGCAGGGGTGTGTCGGATGTGTATGAATGTTTGTATTTGAATGTATTTTGTGTGTATGTTGGGGTGGGGGGGTGTGTCGGATGTGTATGAATGTTTGTGTTTGAATGTATTTTGTGTGTATGTTGAGATGTGGGGGGGTGTGAATGTTTGTATTTGAATGTATTGTGTGTATGTTGAGATGCGGGGGTGGGGGGTGTCGGATGTGTATGAATGTTTTGATTTGAATGTTTTTTGTGTGCTGAGTTGGGGGGTGGGGGTTCGGGTCTGTATGGGTGCTTGTTTGAGAGTTTGCTAATTTGGGGGGGTGGGGGGTTCGGGTCTGTATGGGTGCATGTTTGTGTGTGTGCTGAGTTGGGGGTGGGGTGTTCGGGTCTGTATGGGTGCATGTTTGTGTGTGTGCTGAGTTGGGGGGTTTGGTTGGGGGTGAGGGGGCCATGGGGCATAGTGTTTGTTTGGGGGTGAGGGGGCCATGGGGCATAGTGTTTGGTTGGGGGTGAGGGGGCCATGGGGCATAGTGTTTGGTTGGGGGTGAGGGACATGGGGCATAGTGTTTGGTTGGGGCTGAGGGGGCCATGGGGCATAGTGTTTGTTTGGGGTAAGGGGGCCATGGGGCATAGTGTTTGGTTGGGGGTGAGGGGGCCATGGGGCATAGTGTTTGGTTGGGGGTGAGGGCCATGGGGCATAGTGTTTGGGGCATAGTGTATCTAGGGTCAATAAAATATAAGTTAAACAGGCAAGATACAATAACTAAATAGAAATAAATTATAACAATGGAAAATGTGTAGTACAAAATGTAAGTTTGAAATGCAAATAGAAATAGTTACCCCTCAAAAACATTCTTTTTTCCATGTGTTTAGTACAAATTGGGGGTTTAAAAAGCCTCCTGCCACGCCCCCCCACATTTACTTTTCGGCCCACTATAGCCCTCATGTAAGGTACTTTCGGCCCTCTGTCAAAATCAGTTGTGCACCCCTGTATTAGATCTTCAGTTAGGCAGATGGGAGGTGGGAGTGCGTTCCAGTGTGGGGGCCAAGGCTGAGAATGATGATCCTCCTAACCTGACTGAGTTTGTCTTGGGTATTGACTAGGAGGCCGGCTGAGCTTGATCTTAGAGTGCGTGCAGGGTGGTAGGGATTTAGCTTGTCTTGAAGATATTGAGGTCCAGTTTTATGCAATGCTCGATGGGAGATGCATAAGGTTTTGAAAGTCGCCCTTTGGGCCACTGGAAGCCAGTGCAGAGTCTTAAGGCCTGGGGGGTGTGGTCTCTTGGGCCGAGTGCAAGTAGCAGTTTGGCTGCAGCGTTTTGTGCCTTTTGAAGTTTATTCAGTTGGTAAGCGTGGACTCCGAGGTAGAGGGGGTTTGCGTAGTTCAGTCTTGATATAAGAATTGATTGGAAAGTCTGTTGGGAAAGGAGAGATATGGAAAGATGCGCCTAACATTGTTGACTTGGCGTGAGAGTCTTAGGTCAGAGTCAAGGATGCATCTAAGGTTTTTCACTGAGTTAGAGGGGGTCGGTGAGTTGCCCATGGCGGGTGGCCAGGGTAGTGGGTGTGGAAGAAGTTTGGAGTTGCCACATACCATGATTTCAGTTTTGGAGGGGTTATACAGGAGGTGGCTTTGGGTCATCCAGATCTGTCGAGGAGGCAGGAGATGAGGTCAGGTCAGCAGTTGGGTTTTGAGGTCAGGAGTTTTAGAATTAGTTGAGGGTCATCAGCGTAGTTGTAACACAGGATGCTGTTTGAACGAATTATTGGTGGGAGGGTGATCAAGTAGAGATTGAACAGGAGGGCAGATAGGCATGCTCCTTGTGGGAGTCCCGTGTCTACTGGCCGGGCTTGGAAGGAGTAGGTGGAAAGTATTGTTGTTTGGTACCTATCTTTGAGGAATGAAGCGATCCATTTAAGAGCGGTTCCACGAATTCCTAGGGAGTGGAGGAGGTCAAGGAGGATTGAGTGATTGTGTCAAAGGCAGCGGATAGGTCAAGAAGGATTAATGCGGCACATCCCGCGGAGTCTGCCGTCATTTTAAGGTCATCCCAGATTGAGGTTAAGGTGGTTTCAGTTCTGTGACGGGTTCTGAAACCTGATTGTGCGGGTCTAGGAGATTGTTGGATTTGACAAAGGCATTTAGTTGGGAGTAGGCGGTTTGGTCAATGAGTTTGGCAAGGAACCTGGTGTTTGAGATGGGTCGGTAGTTTTTTTGGCTCGAGCGAAGATTTTTTTATTCGAGGTTTGACATGAACAGTTTTGAGTGCGTCTGGAAAGATAACCAAGGAAAGGGAGTCATTTATGATGGCTCTTGCGTGTTCTCCTGCACAGGTGAAAGCGATAATTTCTTTGAGGGTTGTGGCTAGGCAAGGGTCAAGCGGAGAGCCAGATGGTTTGCGGGCAGAGGGAAGTTTGAGAAGTTGGTCTGGTGATATTGGACTAAAGGATTCGAAAGTTGGTTGCGTAGTGGTCGCAGGCAGTGGGTTGGCCGTATGAGGGGAGGGTTGCCTGGTGGATGTAAGAGAGCCAGTTTGGTGGTTAGAGCATTTGTTCTTTCCAGAGCCGTGGTGTGAAAGTGGAGAGAGAGAGAGAGAGAGAGTCGCACAGCGATTCTGAGGGGGTCGGGACGGTCATAGTGCATGCCGGTTTGGTGAATTCGGAGATGATTTTGTGAATTTCTTTGCTGGGGTTTTTGCAGTTTAGGATTCGGGAGTTGTAGTGGGCTTTTTTTGCTTTCCGGATTTCGGCCTTGTACTGATGAAGGTGTTGGGACAAGGTGGCTCTGCTCTCCTGGGTTTTGTCTTTCTGCCATTTGCGTTCTAGGTATTTATATAGTTTAGTGGTCTTCAACTCTGGTGTGAACCATCTAGGGAGCAGGCCACGGCGGGCTGATGGTTTGCAAGAGTGTGAGCCGCATTAGTGAGATGTTGAGCCATGAGTCAAAGGCGTCGGGTCTTAGTTGTTTGTTGAGTTGGCAGGTAAGTGGTGGAGACTGGAGGAGTGTGTCAGTTAGGTCAGGAACGTTTATTAGTTTTTTCCAGCATTTGCGTAGCTTTGGAGGTTCAGGTTAGAGTACGGGAAGGGGGGTCGGGTGAGCGAATGGCGAAAGAAACAATGAAGTGATCGGACCAGATGATGGGGTTTGGGGGGTTAAAATGTATCCGGTTGTGTGAGCTAAATATGCATCAAGTGTGTCCTTTATAGTGAGTCGGGCCGTTTATGTGGGGTTGGAAGTTTATTGCGTCTAGACCGTCAGTGTCATAGGGTTGGTGGGGATGTCGAGCCATATGTTGAAGTTTCCAATGAGGGTGAGGTGGGGATGGTTTGGTTGAAGGGGGTGGCAATAGAGTCGCGGAGGTTGTCTGAGAATTGTCTATCGTAGCCAGGGGGTCTGTAGATTATTAGGAAGCTGTGAGAACGACTGGGAGAGGGCTAGTATAACGAGGAGTGTTTTGCAGGAATGAATGGAAGGTTGGTTGTCAATTGAGGCGTGGAATTGAGACTTGAAGATGAATGCTATTCCCCCCACCTCCTAGAGGTTCCAATGGGATGAGGGAGTAGTCGGTGGGGGGGGGGGTGTGGGCGGTGAAGGCTTCATTGGCGATTGGGGCGAAGTCGTCAGAGAACCAAGTTTCGGTGATGAAAACCAGGTCCGGTTTGTCAGCTGCGAAGAGGTCAAAGATGCAGTGTCTGTTTTTTTGCTACGGATCGGGCGTTAAATAGGATGCAGTTCACTTCGGTAGGTGAGGTTGGTGTCGGAGCTGGAGCAGAAGGGGGTGGGGGTGGAGAGAATGGAAGCTGGAGAGGAAGAGGGATATGGTGGTTGGTTGATCGAGCAGAAAAGTTGGCGGGTTTCGGGTGGGAGTGGGTGGATGTGTGTGTTAGGATGATTGGGTTTGGCCCAGGGGATTTGAAGGTGGGGTGTGGGCGGTTTAAGTTGCAGTAGGAGAGAGATCGAGGGAGAGGGGTTTCAGGAAGGGTGAAGGGAGGGGAGAAGGTGGTGATTGGAGGAAGGAGGTAGTGGGTCTAGACAGGGGAGGCGAAGAGTGCTGAGAGATTGAGGGTGAACAGGTACGTTTCCTCTTTAGTGTCTTGTGATTGGTGTGTGTGAGAGGGTGGGGGGGGTCAGAGGAGAGGGATGAGGCTTATGTTCTTGCTAGGGCGAGGCGTGCAGTTCTTAGGGAGGGGAAAGGGTGTGGTCTGGGGGAAGATGGTGGGTGTTTGTGGGAAAGGCGGGGCGTGGCTGATTGCAGGGCGGGGTGTGTCCGGTATGATAGTGAGGGAGCGGGCATGATCAACGTAGTTTGGTCGGTGGCGGGGTTCCGGGCAGCAGTGGTCTTAGGGTGGTTGGCTCCCCATCGTGCCCCTCTGGCTTGTTGTTTGGAAAGGAGAAGGGTAGGGGATGTCAAGGAGGGTGGGATGAGTTGGGAAGGGGGGCGGCGGGAGGCGAGGCAGACCGCAGAGTGGGGGGGGTCCACGGTGGTCGTTTCCGGCAAACCCTGGTGGAGTGGGTGCACTCATGGTTAGTATGAGCTATTAGGTGTAGTTTCAGGTGCAACTTGCACTTTATTGGACTTTATAAGTTCGGCTATATCACTGGGTGAGATTAGTCTTGGTTTCATTGTTCCACAAAGCTGGGTGTTATTATTCACTTATTCTCGGTTTTAGTGTATTAGTTGTATTAGGCTGCTGATATTCGGCCATTTTGAAGTGAAGCTAGATATGTTGATTAGGCGGCCTATTTAGTTGCAACTACAGTACAGTTACGCTGTTGGGTAGGGTTTCTTCTAGTAAGCTGGAATATAGGTAAGCTATTAAGAAGAAATTGAATGGAGCAACAACACAGGTATTGCTTTTAGGCACTCTTCTAAATTCAACTGTACACGGAGATATTGGGCCTACTTCTAAATTCAATTTTGTACAGAGGGGAATTAGACTATTAGGCAGACTTCTAAATTCTACATTACACTGAGATAGTAGGCATACTTCTAAGTTAAACTTGGCACAGAAGGGATATTTTAGGGATATTTTAGGCACGCTTCTAACTTTGTTTTCACAGTGCAGCTATTAGGTACACTTTTAATTTCAACTTTACACAGATCGGAAATTGGAGACTGTTCCAAATTCAACCAGGGTGGACTATTGGGCGTCCTTCTAATCTCATTCAGGGCATGCTTTTAGGCACATTTCTAATTTCAACTTTGAACAGGGAGACTATTAGGGGCACAAGTCAGTTCGACTAGGGAACACAAATCAACTTTGCACAGCGGGGATATTTAGGCGCACCTTAGATTCAAGTCTTGCACAGAGAGACTATTTGGGCACACTTCAAAATTCAACTTTCACTTAGAGGCTATTGGGCACACTTCTAGTTTTAACGGTTATTTTCATGTTTTATGAATGCAACTATATCGCAGACATGTTTGTAAATGCACACTGAGAGATGTAATGCTACCACAATATCAAGATTTTAAAATGGTTTAGTTTCTAGGTTGAGTGGTAGGGTAGTATGGTGGGAAGTAATTGCTTCTGACCGGATACCTGCAGATACGATCTGGAGTCGTCCTTTGCCTCAGCTCCTTAGCCGATGGGCTGCCAGGCAGAGGACTGCCTTGGGAGGAGCAGCAATGAAACGGGGAGCTTCTCGTCTGGACCCATCAAGGCTGTGCAGGAAGCAATCGGCCAATCGGGGGTGGAGGGAGGCGGGACAAACACGGAAGGGAGACGGTCTGGGAGGAGGGAGGGCTGCACGAGGTGAAAGCGGGCTAGGGGCACAATCAGAAGGGTCTGCAGGCACGGGAAAAATAAGCACAAAGGGTCTTACCAAGGCACAAATACTCACCAGAGTGTAGGACATAAGTGAGCAGCACAAGTGCAGCTTGGCCCACGGTAGGCTCAGCTGCTCTGAATGGGAGCACCAATCGGGGCCAAGGAGGAAGCAATCCGGCCAACCTTTTCATTGGGTACACTGGATATAAACTGCATCTTCCAGTTACAAAACAAACGTTGTCCAGATTGATTATTTTTGCTATTACAGAATGCTACAGTTTGGCTGGGAAAGAGCCCCTGAAGGCCTGAGAGCTCATTCCACAGCGGGCATGGCAACATCTTCTGGTCTGCAAAGACGGGTACCTATAAAAGTGTCGAGACTTGATTGTCGTGAAGATTAGAGGGGCCTCCGTCCCCAAGTACCACACAGGGAGCGGTAATGACTCTCTGTGCGATCCTTCAGGTGACAGATGGGAGATGCTGGAACGCCGGAACCACGTAGCACTGGAAACCCCAAGGCCGCTGTAAGGCAAACAATTATTAGTACAAACAATCACAGTTGAAGTATACAGAACGGAATAGTGCTGTCCAGGAAGAAGCTTACCGATGTGTGGTAGTAAGGTCGCTGCTAACCATACAGGGGCCTGAGAGACACCTACGTGGGGGCGCGTGAGCAGCACCTTCAGATGATGGTAATGGTGGTCAGAGAAGTCACCAGTTGCTGAGCCCACCTGCAGTTGTTTCCGTGGATGTACGTAAGTGTGAAAAATGAATCCAGGGAAGAACCAAAAGAAGTCGGGTATGAAAGTCCTGAGGTCAAAAACAGCCAGATGTCCACAAGGAAAAGCACCAAATCCGAAGGGAAAAGCGAAAAGAAGTCCATAATTAGAGGTCTGGGTTCGAGTAATCCAGGAATCAAGATTGAAGAGCAAACGCCAAACTGAGTCGTGAAGAACAGCTGTGAAGCGATGTGTGGTCGCGGGAACTCTGCTTTTATACCGTTTGATTCCTAGTCACATGACCAACACAATCATGTGATCGGGATCTCCTTGTCACATGATCTGGAAGTGAATGTGACCGCCTGACTCTGCCTGACCCAATGCGTCATGGCAGTTGCCAATGCAGAAATGGATACAACCGGGACCGAATGTGACTTCTGCTGTGATGTAAGGAATGGCCCCAAACTGCTCACGCAGCTCCCGTGCTACATGTATACTGGATGTTGGGATTGGACGTGCTTCCGGGAGTCTAGTGGGCATGTAGATATGATGCATCACAAAAAGACATGTGTGGCAGCCACTTGGTCTACCATTCACACATTTACTAAACATTACATCCTCTAGCCAGAAAGGAGGACTTGGGGAAAGCAGTCCTTCATTCAGTCCATGACCAAACCTAAATGAGAACTTTCTTTTTTCTTCCTCCAAAACCTAACACTGCTTTGGGAGTCTAAAGATGCGAAATACATGTGAGGACATAATCCTTTTGATGAACAAGTTACTTAGTCTTTCTAACTTTCTTTCGGCTGGATGTTCCTCCCACGTATTCCTCATTGCCCCTCCTAACCTACCCCAATATAGAATTTCCAGATATATACATTTCTGAGGCTTGTGGAATTTGCTTAGATCACATGCTGTGCATAGGCCGACATCTAGTGGAAGCTGCAGAGTATTAGTTTGTTTTTCCGAAAATGGGCGTCGACACGGGGCGTGCCAGTAATACTATCTCTAGTGTGACGTCCACTGTACCCATGATCCCTCACGCGTGTAGGACCCTCAGATTGGTTTTTTTCCGCCATACTGGTTGGAAGCATTGCGCGGAGATCCCTGGCTTTCAGCCATTTTGCAAAAAATCAATCTTACTTTCCCTGTTCTTTCACTTCCACGTCGAGACATCGAAGATAGATCCCGGTCCGAAGAACCAACAACTGTCGAGAGCTGCACGATGGAATTTGGGCCTCGGAAGGCCTCGGCCCGGGCCTTGGAAGGCTCCGCAAGTAGGGAGAGTGGGGGGTGGAAACATACTCTAAACACTCTAATTATTTCCTACACACACCAGCCCGCTGCCATAGGTGCGTATAGAGAGCACTCCATTTAAATATTGCCCCAAGTGCAACCGAAAGTATTCTTGGGTTGACAAATGTGCCATCTCTAACAGCTGCCTGCGGAGGGATCACCGCAAGGCGAACTGCAGAGCGTGTAGCCTGTTCAAGGTGAAAACACTAAAGGACCGCTCGACCAAACGTTCATGCCAGGCAACTCGAGGCCATGGAAGCGGAGGATTCCTTCAGTGATGGAAGATTGTCCTGCAGGGCAGTTATGGGGAACACACCCGGCGACATGAGCGCTCCCCACACCACTACTACACATAATCACTCGAAGTCCAACCGAGACTCGACACACGTGTGGAGTTCTCGGAAAGAGGCACAAAGAGAGCGGTCCATGGAATCTGTGTCCTCTGGATGTTCCAGGTCGAGATTGCCGCATGACACGGAAACATTCCACAGTTGCCAAGAGTGCCTCGCTTCCCCAAGTCACGGAGGTACGTTTGTCAGAAAAGTCTGACCTCCACCCCGAGGCCGCACATCAGGAGTCTGCTCCGGCACCCCGCGTGGCGTCTTCCTCCGAGTCCCGACGGGCACACTCGGTAGAGAGTACCCCTGAATCTCGACGCCAGGCGTTGAAAAGCTCAGAGAAGGTGAAAACATCAGGGAAACACTTCTTCTCAAGGGAATGGGGGTAAACAACAGAGTCTTCTCAACCTACTTCTGCACCACAGACACATAGGGAAAAACAGAAGTATTCAGATAAACACAAATCCAAGACCCCCGTTTCTGCCCGTAGGTCCAAGACCATTATAGAAGAAGGCTTCTCAGGGAGGAGTCATTCCCAGCTCCAAAGAATGGAGCAGTGAAATAGACAGGGTTATGAGGAGAATGTCTTCCCTGGCTGATTTCTACTCTAAAAACCCAGAACATTTCCTCAGCTATACCCCAGATAATGCTACTTCTTCAGGATCCAGAGACCCTCAGCCCCCTAGTAAAAAAAAAACCTCGGTTTGGGACTTCAACTCAGGGTCTGGGTTCGGACCCTTTCTACATACAACCCTACCAACAGTATGGTGAAGATCCTCAACAGTATGATGAGGATGCACATTTAGTAATGTTGGACAACCAAATGGGGGTTGATTATTATGGAGATGACGAGGGCCAAGATGGGGAGGAGGAAGACGTTGCAGAGGTCTACAGGATAGACTCTCCTCTTAGCAAAGAACCTCAGTTTACCAACTCTCCAGTACATAACCAGCCCCTCCTAAATGGGGTCTTGTCAAGAGCTGCAGAGCACCTCCGCATAGACACTCAAGGGGTGCAGGGAGAGGGGGACTTTGCAGAAGAACTAGGAGGAGAAAAAAAGACCCATTGCTCAAGCCATCCCAATTCTCAAGTCCATCCAAAGTAGAATTGATCCTTCCCTTCTCACTCCTAATCTCACCAGGGCCGTAAACCCCAGAATCGAGAAATTGTTCAGGGCAGCCCAGTCAGACCCACTTTACATAAGGGGTCAACTGAAGCCCGACTCCTTGGTAATTACTAACACCAGAAACGGAGCGGGGACTCCTCTATCATCTGAGGCCCCCCCAAGACAACGAGAGCAAGAGAATGTACGGGATGGGAAGGAAGGTAGCCTCCACTTCCACTTATCAAGGAAGGATTACCAACTCCACCGCTCTGCTGGCAAGTTACAATTGCCACCAGTGGGAGCAGGTAGCTGCCCTCATTGACTCTGCACCGGAACCACTAAAGGGTCAGTTGGCCCAAATCGCGTTGGAGGAAAGAGCCGTGTCCGGTTGCATCCTTAAGACAACCTTTGACGCCGCAGACAACGCTGGCCGGCTCATAGCAGAGAGCACTGTGATTAAGAGGCATGCGTGGTTAAGACAGTCAGGGTTTAAACCCAAAACACAGGCATCCCTAATCGACAGGCCGGTGGAGCCTAATCTTCTGTTTGGCAAAGTGGTTGAGGATGCATTAAAGACTGCCAAAGACGAGTATGATACTCTGAAGTCCCTGGGACAGTTGACAAATAAGCCCCCTAATCAAAGAGGGAATAGTTATTTTTGTTGCCCACGCAGCCAAAATTCCTAAAGGGGCTCAAATTATACACGGGGACAGGGTACATCATGGGGTAACAACCAGCAGACTACCCAGAGTTACGGCAGAGGAAACAAAAGGAGCCGTGGTAGAGGCAGCCCCAGCAGAGGGGGTACGCCTCCCGCAAAGCAGTGACGTTCCGCTCAGGGTCCCTTCTCACGCATCCCCAGTAGGGGTGCGCATTTCCAACTGACCCAAGCATGGAAAGGGATCACATCAGACAGATGGGTGCTATCCAGGGTCCGCAGGATACTGCATCGAACTGCTCGAGCGCCCCCGAAACCACCCTCCACGACAAAAAATACATTCCCTGGACCACCAAAAGATCCTCCTCGAGGAGATTGTCAATCTTCTTGCAAAGGATGCGATAGAACTCGTCCTGTGCAACCAGGTAAACAAGGGTATTTATTCAACTTACCTCCTTGTGCCAAAAAAAATTTGACAATGCGGCCAGTATTAGACTTGCACCCTGCACACAAGTATGTCAAGCCCCAAAAATTTTGCATGACTGCTCTCCAAGAGGGAATCCCCCTCCTAAAAAGGGGGATTACATGGCAACATTGGACATGAAAGATGCCTATTTTCATATTTCCATGTTCCCAGCGCACAGAAGATTCTTGCGCTTCAAGTTGGACAGTCAGTACTACCAGTTCAAGGTGCTGCCCTTCGGTATAGCCTCTCGGTTTAGCCTCGGCTCCAAGGGTATTCACCAAGGTACTGGTGGTGGCGGCGGCACACCTACGCAGGGAGGCAATCCCAGTGTACCCTTACCTGGACGACTGGCTCATCACGGGGGAGACCCCAGTAATTTGCAGATCAAACATTCAAGGAACGATCAACCTCTTCCAATTGGGTTTCTCTATCAACGAGAGAAAAAATCGAGCCTGGTGCCAAGCACCTCCAAACAATTCCTAGGAGCTGTCCTAAAAACTCAAGAGGGGTTGGCCATTCCATCAGAGGAAAGAATTCAGAATCTACTACTGCAAATTCCTCTATCAGCCCAGTCGCCAGATGAGGGTGCGCAAAGCGATGCGTTTGCTAGACATGATGGCGTCCAGTATTTACCTGGTCTCCCACGCGCGCCTGCGCATGCGACCCATGCAAGATGGTTGGCGAAACAGTGGTCTCAGGCAAGTGGTCAGTGGGACGATCTAGTGGTCGTTCCGCCAATACTTGTACAAAGTCTTCTGGACAAGAGTGAACCTGTCAAAGGGGAAACCCTTTTACAATCAGGAGATACAAGCTGTACGAACTACAGACACGTCCCTGTCAGGGTGGGGAGCACACCTCCTCCACCACACAACTCAGGGTCTTTGGTCTCACTCAGTGGCCAAGAATCATATCAATCTGCTCGAGCTACTGGCAGTCTTCAGAGCGCTTCGAGCGTTCGAACCCCACCTGTTGAACCTGTCAGTACAGATCCCAACAGACAGTACAGCAATGTTTTACATAAACAAACGGGGAGGGACTCGTTCGTAAAATCTGGCCTGGCTTGCCCAGAAAATTTGGACATGGGCACTCAGACAGAACATTTACCTTTCATCCCAACATGTTCCAGGGGATCTCAATTCACTAGCAGAGGCGTTAAGCAGAGATCCCCTCCCAAAAGAACACAAATAGTGTCTGCACAGAGAAGTCGTCGAAGACATCTTCTCACAGTGGGGTTTCCCCACTACAGACCTATTCGCCACAAGTGAAAACAGGCAATGCCCAGGATTCGCATCCAGGTTCCCTCAGCCACAATCCAAGGGGAAACGCCCTGTCGATGAACTGGTCAGGGATATTTGCCTACGCTTTTCCACCAACCCCTCTCATGAGGAAGGTGGTCAACAAGATGCCCAGGGAATCAATGACGCTCATCCTAGTTGCTCCCATGTGGGCGAGGCAACCGTGATTCCCACACTTACGCAGACTAGCGGTGTGCGAACCCATCAGACTCCCGTGCTGGTACAACCTACTGTCCCAGCACCAAGGTCAAACAGTGCATCCTCAACCCAGCTCAATGAACCTGGTAGCATGGCTCCTGAAGTCCGAGTTTGGACATCTCAACTTACCACAGAGATGTATGGACATCCTAAAAGAATCTAGGAAACCTAACACGAGGCACTGTTACTTTGACAAATGGAAAAGATTTGTTATCTGGTGCCAGAATAGGCAAATCAAACCTGGTTGATTGCACTCCTTCCAATATTGTCACATACATGCTTAACCTGCTGGATGCAGGGTTCTTATTTAACTCACTCAAGGAACACCTGGCTGCGCTGTCGGCCTACACCACCTCCTATAACAAGGTTTCGTGGTGGAAAGTACCAGTGGTTAAAGCCTTCATGGAAGGGGTAAAGAGACTCCACCCTCCAATTTCAAACCCACCACCAGGATGGGACCTTAATGTGGTGTTTGCTAAGCTCATGGGCCCACCCTTTGTACCCATGCATAAAGCCAGTCTTAACACCTGACCTATAAAACTATCTTCTTAGTAGCCATTACATCCATAAGAAGGGTCAGTGAAATTCAGGCTCTGTCAGTGCAGGATCCTTTCTTTACTGTTCATAAGGATGAACTGGTTCTACGAACACACACTAGGGTCTCGCCTAAGTTCATTTCTAAATTCCATGTTAACCAGTCCATTGAGCTTCAGGCCTTCTTCCAAGAACCCAGAAGCTCTGCTGAGGTGAAACTACACACTCTAGATGTGCGAAGAGTGGTCCTCTATTACGTAGACAAGACCAGGCCGCTAAGAAAACAGATCAACTGTTTGTCTCCGTAGCCACAGGCAGAGGAGGAGATCGCGTCTCTAAAAGTGCCATCTCAAAGTGGATAGTCAATTGTATCTAGCTATGTTACTCGCTTTCTGAAAGAACTCTGCCTTTTACGACGAGCCCATTCTACTTGCGTCACTGGGGCCACTCTGGCTTTCATTGCAAATGTACCCCTTGACACCATTTGCAAAACAGCTACATGGAGCTCTATTCACACTTTTACTCAGCACTACTGCATTGACACTCATTCCAAGACAGATACTCAAGTGGGACAAGCGGTTCTAAGACATTTATTTGCTCATGACCCTTCCCACATCCCACCTCCTTCTAACACTGCTCGCTAATCTATGCACAGCATGTGATCCAAGCAGATTACACAAGCCTCAGAAGGGATACATTACTCACCGTAATCGTATTTCTGATGCTGGTATCTGCTTAGATTCACATGCGCCCACCCTTCCTCCCCTCTGAGAGAAGGCGCATGGATGCTTGTAGTCCTATCTTTCTATCTGCTTGGATAACCTGTACTCAAGCTACTCCTTATGCGACCTCATGTCAGAAAAAATACAATCTGAGGGTCCTACACGCGTGAGGGATCATGGGTGCAGTGGACTTCACACTATGGATAGTATTATTGGCATGCCCTGTGTCGATGCCCATTTTCGAGTTTCGAAAAACACTGTAATACTCTGCAGCTTCCACATACACTTTGACTCCAGGATGGAAACCCTCCAGGGACATAGTTGACCTCATCGACGCATGGCACACTCTGCCGAATTGTTTTTCCGAAGCAGGTGAAGCTGGAAGATAATGGATCAAGATGAGGAATACCTGGGAGGAATATCCAGTCGAAAGAACGTTACCAGGGTAAAGTAACTTGTTCTTCTGTTACTGCAGGTAATTAATCCAGCTCTGCAACACTCAAACATTGCAAACAGTCAATCAGAGCCAGTAAAGGGCAAAGTACAGTTGAGCTGCATAGCTGAGGATTTAGGTTGTTCTACCGAAGTCAAAAGAATCGCAGCAGAATTGACCATAGTATTCGCTGCACTTCTGTTTGTACTTCAGCAAAACAATCGTACATTTCCCCCTAAATCAAACCCCAACCCTCTACTTATTTTCACTGGCTGCCACAGGTGATTTCGCCTATACCCCCACAGCGTCAGTTTCGTCCCTCTAACGCGGGTCAGATCTGATGCTGCAGGGTCCCTTTTTGTCTCTTTTTTTTTTTTGGTCCCCTGCTTCCATTGGCAATGAAGCGGGGCACACCCCTGCAGCCCCGAAACCCATATGAACATGGGGAGCAGAGGACACCCCCGCAACTCCAACTCCAATATTCAGTATTTTGGGTTTTGCTTCAATGGTACTGCCCAAAGTAGGATAAAATGGTCTATTCAACCATTTTTATTCACTCAATTTGGGTAATTCGATATGTTATTTCTATTGACGCTAACCCTCACTCTAGGCTATGTAACTAGTGTAAAACAAACGGACAGTCAGGATAAACAAATCAATCTAGACACGTAACCATTAGTTTGGGGGGAAAATCCGGCATCACCCTCATGCTCTGCCCTTCGCTGACTGCCCAGGTAGATTAATTTATGACACTGATGCCCTTTCTTCATGTAAGATGATTGCTTAAGAGCTGCTGGGAGGGCTGTGGAAATGGGTAGATAAACTCAGGGATGGTGGGGTCAGGGATGCATGGTGACAAACTGGACTTGTAGGAGTTCAAAAACTCAACAAAGCAAAGTTCCACAAGTATCTAGATTAGTTATTCAAGCTACCTGAGCCCATACGCGTCAGCACATGGGGAAATCGACTACAGCCTGTTAAATGGCTCTGCAGGTCAGTTCAAGAAAGGCCAATTCAGGAAGGTTGCATCAAGTATGATGCACAGTAATTAAAGAATAATGTTGCTGTTAGCCACCTGTTACTAGTTCTTTCCCAAACTATTTTTAACATTGAGAACATCTGTATGGCAATCCAAAAAAATGGTCGGAGGTCAACAAAATGGTTTATTTTTCTTATAGCTTTATCTTTGAACTTGGGTCTGATAGGTAATGTGTGTAAAGCAACAAGTGATAGTCAAAATCTATGGTACAGTACATGTGACTGCAATTGATAGTGCAGTTTGCTACAGCTTTTAACCCAATCTATATTCTATATAGTTTGTTCTTAACATATGGACCCATAGAATGACAATTTCACTCATAGGTGCAAGTACTTTAAAAAAAATAAATTTAAGCAAGGACTTCCTTTGCAACAACATTTTGTAGTAGGTTACTGGGCAGGCTAGGTCTTCCCCACTTAACTTTTTGATCATTTATAATACCTGTTTTTTTTAATTTTTTTATTTGATTTAGCTGAAATCAATCAACTTTTCAAACTTACATGTTAATACAAAATAAAATCAATAAACAATTCAAACTTCACATTGGGACCAACAATGTTGAAGGACAATGAGGGACATGAGAGCAACTTAAAATTTACATATATGCGTAAAATACACAAACACATGCATGTGTGAACTTCTCAGGGGAAACCAAAAAAAAACGATTCATTCATGTTAAATAAAAGCCCATATCAAGTGGGAAACAAACATACATATATGGACTTGTAATATAACAATAACACATTTTAAAAATGAATTTCCGTTGGTAAAATGGTTTCCAAGAAGTGTACCATGGACTTTAAAATCGAGAATCTAGGACTATTTACTAAAATGCTCCATGTCTCACCTTCGTCCTGTGCCAAATGCAAATTTGTTAGATTGGTGAATTGTTTGAAGCGTAAGGCATTTAAATAAGGACATGTTACTATCAAGTGCTGCAGTGTTTCTATGACAGTAGCAGATTCACAAAATCAACAGTATTTTTGATCAGCGGGTATAATTTTTCGCCTCACCAGGACTTTCCTCGTGGGCCATAAATTCAATCTTACGCGTAAAAACTGATTCCTAATTTTTGCCGAAGGACACTTTACAAGATAGCCGGCCATTTGCCCCAGACTTTTAGTGCCAAAGATCTTTATATTGAAGTCTCTGTACTTTGCACAGTTTTCATAGTTGTGGATCCACGCCCATTGATAGTATTTAATTTTGGCACTAGCTGGGTTCTCTATTAAATACTGTAGAGAAATATCAGCTTCTAATAGTGTTCAAGACTGAACTGCGCCATTTGACGGGAAAGTACAGATTGGAGTAGATCAGATAACTGGCAACCGTGCTTAATATGTTGTTGTTGGTGACCCCAAGCAGACACTTACGAAAGAATGCACACATGCTCCATTTGACTCTGCTGGATAAAGGTTTAATACCTAGTTCGAGACGTAGGAGCGGCACGGGCACACAGTTTGGCAAATGGAGCACCTTTCTCCAGAAAGTCGCCTCTAGCTTGTCCCAAATCTGATCATTAATGTATAATTTTGATTCAGCACCATACGTAAGTATGGGACTAACTTTTTGCTCGTAAAACAGGAGCAGATGGTTTAGAGAAAATTTGCCGTACTTGTAAACTAGAATTTTGGCCTGAGATGTGAGAGACATGAGTTTTACTCGCAGTTTGTTTGGGTAACATGAGTCACCCGCACTATTGTGGATGAACAAACCCAAATACTTGTATCCTGAGACTATGTCCATTGGTTTTTCTTGCAGATGCCATACAGCATTTTGTAATTTGGCTCTCCCCGGGGGCCTACAGACCATAATTTGCAACTTCAGTGTTTATAGTTAATTGATTCTCCGAGGCATATTTGGATAAAGCAGATAACAAATTCTGCAGGCCCATGGGGGTTTGAGAAATTAATACCAAGTCATCAGCGTAAAGCAGCCACGGAATACGGTGACCACCTATTTCAGGGGCGTCTAAAAGTATTTGAAGGAGAGAAAAACCCATATCAAAAATAAACAAATTAAACAGACGATGCCAAGATACAACCCTGTTTTAATCCGAGAAAGGTAGTAAATGCTGCAGAAAGAAGACCTTCAATAGTCTTACACGCATAGAGGTCTCAGTGTGTAGCTGGATAATAATTGCCAACGAGGAGGAGGGACAACCAAGAATCTTTAACTTATGAAATAATAAGTTACGATTTATGGAGTCAAACGCTGAACGGAAATCAATAAAAGCAAAATATAAAACTTGATTCCTGATAGCATATTTAGACTTAAGCATGTTTAGTGTTATGATGTTAGGGCAGGTGACTAAGCCTCTGACAAAGCCTGATTGCAGGGGATCTACTTTGGAGTCTCGGAGTGCCCAATCTTTCAACTTCTTTAATATTATTCGAGAGTAAATCTTCCCAGGCACGTCAAGGAGTGAGATGGGGCGATAGCTTGCTGGATTAGCTCGCTCACCCTTTTTGTAGATGGGAACAACAATCGACTGTTTCCAGGATAAAGGAATCTTCTGTGTGACATTAATGGTTTCAAATACGAGAAAAAGAATGTCTGCCCAAATGTCTGGGACAGATTTAAGATGTTTGTTCGAAAGACTGTCTGGGCCAGGGGCTCCCAACTTACTTGCTTTCGATATACATAGGAGGATGTCATCTCTATCAAATGCAATATCAAAAGGAAGTAAAGAACCAGGGCTAGCTATATCCAACCGATCGGGCGGAGCAGCGAATGAGGCAGAATAGTGTTGAATCCACCTGTCCTCCGTTACATCATTCATCTGAATAGCCACTTGATGTCCTGTTGTGGCTTGATTTATGATGTTCCATGCCTGCGCTGAGTTCTTAGTAGCCAGGGCTTTCAGCATGTTCTCATCAATTTGGTAAAGCTTGGCTCTTAAACCTTTTACCCAATTTGTGTATTTGGTTTTAATGTTGGTTAGGGCAAGGGTAGGCAAAGATGGTGGAAGCTTGGCAATGACTCTTTTGTCAGCCCGGAATTTGTCTTTTCTCGTTCTTATTTCATGGTCATAAGTGTGAAAGTGAGGAGTCTGCCTGTGCTTATGTGCAGTTGACCCGTGTTGAAATAGTTGCATTAGATCATAGTAAACTAGATTATCATGGCCAAAGCCCTCATTTCTCGTTCTCAACTCGGTTTGATAATGATTTTTAAAGGCTGCCAGGGAAGACGCAGTCCATGTCAATCTATTCCGAGTAGAATTTACATTACAGAATCCCGGATGGAATACAGAAGTAGACTGATTTGTATCAGAGGTTGAAGTCCAAGTCATATGTAGAATATTATGATCACTTCTGTTTGAATGACTTGAAAGGCTGTAACATTATTTAGCATGCGAGCAGTAGCACACATAAAGTCTATGGTTCCCATGGACCCATCTCGATGCCAAGTTGGCCTCGGAGGAACGTCCTGTGGCAGAACTCCATTCAGCATAAGCAAACTCCTTGACTTCACAAAGGAAGACCATTTATCAAGTGGAACCCTTTCAGATTTGCGTGGAGGACCCAAACAATGAAGATTTAGGTCACCAGCTACAAGTATTTGTGCCGTGAGTCCTTCAAGTGTGACATTCTTATTATTTAACAAATGACTATGACTCGAGTTCCAACTAATGCAAGACACAGCCGATTTTCCCAAAACCTTATTCTAACATTGATTTGTTTTGGCATCACACTTACATGTTTTAGGAGTTAATAGTTGGTTTTGTTTTGAAGTATGATTTGAATTAGAAGTCTGGGTACAATTTGGTTGAGTCTGTGGGGTCCGCCATGGTCTGGAGCTTAAAGCCCAACTCAAACAATTGAGTTTTCACAGCCCATATGGTGTTCACCACTATCCTCGAATTAAACCAAAGATTGACAGATGTGCGGTTTGATTAACAAATTCAACAAGTTCGATGTCAATCGTTCCAATGTCATCCAACTGTGGAATTTCCCCAAAGATTGCGAGGACAGAGGCTCGATTAAGATTGTATTGTTTTGCTGGTGCGGGCAAACAGGTAAGTGTCAAAGCATGAACCGCCGGACGCTTAAATCCTACGGTTGTTTTCTTCTTATTTCCTGTTGGTGGCAGAGATTTGGGGTTTTGTTGAATTTCTGGACAAGCTTTGGTTTGGGAAAAACCGAAGTTCTCAAAGAACTTAATCAAAGAAGACTGAATCAGCAAATCCATGTCTCCCGCAACAACAGGTTCACGAGGGGATGTAGTTGGAATAGTTAGAGAAGGCACTTGTGCGGGCACTTCGGGGACAGGTTTTCCAGATAGTGTTCGAGGCATTCTGTGAGACTGTTTGCGATCGAAATACATCAGATACAGCAGTTTTTGGAGCTGTTATGTCATTTGTGCTAAAAGTGAAGCTTTTGGGGGCTGGTTTAAGTGCCATATACTCATCAATGGCGTGCCTCAATTCCTTGAGTCGTGTTTCTTTGTTCACGCAAGGCATCGATGGTGCCGCATTAAGTGGAGTTGTGTTGGAAACCTGTTTTTGTTGAAAATTTTTAGACATGTCAGAAGCAGCACGAATCAAGTCATTTAATGGACTATGATCAGGAGCTGGAGTTGCCGACACCGGGAGGGCGCTAGCTTTTCGGCTTTGCGATTGAGCGGAATACTTTTTAGCAATCGCTTTGGCCGCAACTACAGAGTTAACAGCCGGAATGGAAATGTTTTTAACAGAGTTTAGTTTGCGAGGGACGTTTGGCCATAGCTTTGATGTTTTTAGATTTTTTTTTACAGAAGGAGGCTTTTTGAATCCCAATTTGCGGTTATCAACGGGGTTTGGATTTGAGTCAAACAAGGGATATATAGCTTTTTGAGGGTGTTCCACAGCAGTGTCAATTGGGCCACACGGATGATCAGTTATGGGATTCAAGAAACAAGGAATAGTCTGGTAAATGTGTGAAGAAGCAGGAGCTGGAAAGTAGGTATGGGATGCTATTGACCTTCTGCTATTTGAAATAGTATCGGCTTTCGACAAGTTTTCCAATTTGTTGGCAAGTGTGAGATGCTCTGCCAGAAGTTGATTCAATTGAGTGGAATGCAAATCTGCTTTTGTTACTAGAGCCTCAAACAACTTAGCTAAGGCTAAGATGGCCGTATTCATAGACATGAGGGCAATTCCTGTGTTTACACTAGGAGGATCAACCAGCCCTGCTTCTTTGATGTTCTGGGTGGGCATTTTACACGGGGTAGGGGCTATAAAGGACAGATTAGAAACTGACTGAGCCACACTGACATTTGTAAACAAAATAGGAGATTTGGACAAATTTTCTGAACGGGTGTAAGAAGAAAAAGCTGCAACATTCTAGTCCAAGTCAATGACGGGCACAGCCCCGGTATTTGGAGTGGAATTTGGACTATGAATTTTTTTTGACTTCACAGAATCATTTATGGATATGATAGCAGGCTCAGGTGTTTCAACAGGTGGAGCAGTGGTGCCTGTCAACACATTTTTTAGCAAAATGCTATCTGTGAGGGACACGTTTTCTTTGGCTAAAGTCACAGAGCCGACTGCAACAAAGGCGGCTTCCACCGCCTTTTTTATTGTGCCTTCCTCCGCTACCATCTTGATTCCAGGTACCACTGATTCAATTTTATGGTCCAACGAAAGAACAGACATAGGGTCGGGAAATGGGAGTATGTTAACTTTAACATGTAGTAACGGGGTCGGAAAAGTTGAGTCACAACAGAAGGGGCGAATGTCCATGCCTGCCAATATCTCCGCTTTTGGTTTAGATTTTGAACTCGCGTTACTCACGCGAGGAGTGGAACTCAAACGTGGTTTCTTGAGTTTTGCGGCTGACAATTTTTCAGCAGGGTTTTCATCATTTGAGAAATGCGAGACCGATGCTGGGGGCATACCTGCTTTTAAGGAAGCAATGCTGCGTTTCATTTTAATTCCAAAGTAACAGTGCTAAACAAGATAAATAAACCTCACCCAAATAATCAAATAATTTTGCCAGACGCTACGACAAGCGCGGCAAAGCGGGACTTGACCGGGACTTTGCTCCGGTGCGTGCGCACGCTCAACGTGCTTTATAGCACCGCCCACAAAAAGGGTAACAAAGCCGAAAAAAAGGAAAGGCGTATTAGTTGAAGTGCAAAATATGCTTGTGTATGCTTGTGTTGAAGATGGTAGGTTCAACAGTTATTCACCTTCTGGGCGTTGTAGCATACGCCGTCCAAAGTTTAAAAGTTCATCAAGGAAGTCCAGAGCAATCAGCAGGGAGCTGCGGGTAAGCGGGACTTGACCGGGACTTTGCTTCTGTGCGCGTAATACCTGTTTTGGTAACATCATTATTCAAGGATGGTGTAATGCCTGATCAGGAGAAATAAGTTGTCTGCCTTCTTTTATGGTCAATTACTTTGGGCATGTTTAAAGGACGATAAACTCTTAACTTCCGTAATGCATTCAATGAAAATGTTTGCAATGAGTAAAATCACAACCCAGAAATTTAAAAGGTCATGTGGGAAGATGCTTCTCCTGTGCCCAGACCCCTTTCCTCCATTCCTTGATTCCTCATCTGACTGGGCCGAAGCCTTTTGCAGAGCAAAAACAACCCTACCTTTTGTTGAACCAAAGCAGGTGTGGGCAACTGGCAGCACCCTCTGAGCTTTTCAGCTTCTCCTGCAAGCCCTTTTCTCTGAACTCGTGGGACTGGATGCCTAGCAAATGCTAGATTCATTCTTGTATAGATCATGGTTGTGGTTAACGGTGAGGATCAGAATTTAAAAAGATTACTTGTATGAGATGCTTGGAGGGCATTAAGGATCACCATGAGGTACAGACTATATGAATAACTTTCCTGTGGTCAGATGTCCTCTACATCAAGGTTATCTGAAGTGCCTCTCGGTTTGAGCAGGTTGGAGGTTGTGGTGATGCGGGAGGGTCCTCGAAGTGAACACCCACAAAAGATTGGAAACCTTATTGCACCAGAGGAGAGGCCCCACATAGCTCCAGTAGAATTAGGGATCATCATCGATTGAGGCTGGTACGCCTGATTTCAGTAGCTCCCCCAGGTTGGCTTTACTGATGCACAAGTTATATGCTTTTTTCTTTTGAGACTCTAGAAACCACCCTCCATAGCTACCTAATCGGGATAAAGGGATGGGTACCTGTGGCTAGAGGTGGTCAGGAAGTATTATTAAAAGAAATGCATTAAATGGGTGATCTTATATGCCATGTCTTAACGTGTGAACTTTGATTTGCCACTTTTTTGTTCGTCTAATGTAGACCAGGGAGGTACAGCCCCTTGCCATGTTTGTTCAGTTGTGTTTGCAAAGAAACCTGAGAAATTATGGAATAAGCAAAATCTGTGTGCTGTTTGATCTGGAGGGAGTGTACTAATTTTCAAACTGGTTATGCTCATCCTGATGGTACATCAGTGGAATGTATGGGTCATCTAATGTTTGGTAGACAAAGTATTCTAATCCCTCACATAACATCACAAAAACGCATATGATGGTCTTCAAGATCCGTAGGATCAAATAAAGCATTTTGTGCATTTGTCTGGAGCCTGGTTCTCAAGTCTGTTCTGCAAACACTGTATTCAGCGATTGCATAAAGCGTGAATCTGGAGCTGTGGCTGGACCATTAAATCCTATAGGTATCCATCAATGCAGGGCCCATGTTTGGAGCAAAAATATATTGAGGCCAGATTGCTCAGTTCCTGAAACCCCTTCTCAATTTGTGTGAGGAACACACAGGCTTAAAGAATCATCCTGTTTGCTCACAGGTATATTGGGAACAAGGCTTAAAGTGTCCAGAAATAGCCAGATGAAATAGATTGAAACATTGATTTCAAAATGTGTCCAAAAGAACTCCTTTGTGGCTCTAGTAGCCAAGAAGGCTTTCTGTTTCCAAATGTATGAAGTCTCAGTACTTGCCTAGATGTATTCTTTGGGATTAAGTGTGGCACATTGTGGTCATTACTCTATGCAAGGAAAGCAAGGAATTTGTGCAGAAATGGGAGCAGATCCTCAAATGTTCACTCGATCTGATTTTACTCACAATTAAAGAACTGTCTGTGAATTTACAGTCTCTGGAACAATAGATACAAACTTTATCTGCAGAAATCACAGTACTTACAACTAAGGAGTCATTAGAAGAAATACTCGTGGATATTAACACAAAGACTAGAGGGATATAAAATAGATTTAGAAGCAAGAAAAATAAGAAAATTCAGAAGGGATACGTTTGACTATCTACGAGACACGAAGTCTACACTTGGGCAGACAAATTTCAAAATCAACCTCAAAGATCACGCAATCCCAACCCTAACTCTGAGAACAGAAGCTCAGATACAGACTCCAATAGAGACGAACAGTCTGCACAAATCGAGCACCAAAGAGCAGAAGGAGGGAGTGCCTCTAGTGGGGCTACTCCCAGCACCAGTGCACCATCACGCCAAACATCTTTTTTAGACAACCAGCAAGGAAGAAACGAACGAGGAGGGGCAAGAGGAAAGGGCACCGGAGTACAAACAAGATTCCAAGCACAAACAACTTAGTAGTGAATATTTCAAACAGAACACTTACAAAACAAGAGGAAGATGTTCTACAAAAAGGTCTAAAATTTGTACCGACTTATAACACCAATCTATTCAATACTAAAGTGGAGCTACATAAATTGACCAGAAAGCTAAAACTCCATTTGTTTTCGCAGAAATGGAGAATAGTGACTTTACACCACACTTAGTTGAATTCAAACCAAAGAGCACCTTTTCTCCACCAATTAGTGTTCCAGCAATAGATATCTTTGAGAAAATGGTTACAGCAGATCTCAGAAAAATCAAATATGGAGCACCAAAGAACAGGAACCTCAGTAGGGGAGAGATGTCAATTGTACAAAATCTATTTTCTGATGAAACAATCACTATAAGACCAGCTGATAAAGGTGGGGCATTAGTGTTATTAAACACCTTAGATTACGAAAAAGAATGCAAGAGAAGATTGGACAACCATAATGTTTACTCAAAAATAGATCATGACCCGACTATGGAAATACTAAAAGATCTAGATGAACTCCTAATAAGAGCCGAGGAAAGAGAGATGATCACAAGCAAAACCAACGCATTTTTACTTAATTTGAAACCCAACATACCTCATTTCTATTTGTTGCCCAAAATCCATAAGAGTCTAATCCCACTTGGAAGACCAATAGTAACCGCGACAGGCGGGATACTGCAACCACTAGGGACATACATTGACTTCTTTCTTAAACCTCTAATACAGAAAACATCGACATACGTGAAAGATAGCACACACTTTCTTAACATCATAGAAGAAGTTCAACTGACAGAACGTGACATCCTTTTCACCATAGATGTGGTAAACCTCTACACGCGTATCCCCCACGATCTGGGACAAGAAGCCGTCGAGTGGCTCCTTTTACAGGAAGAAGAGATAGGAGCCGTAAAAGAATTAATCTCGTTACTTCTCTCCTTTATCTCAATTAACTCTTACTTTGAATACAAGAAAGAATTTTATAATCAAACATCCGGCACGGCTGTGGGTGCCACAATGGCACCAGCATACGCAAATACATTTATGTATCAATTTGAGATGACCCATATTTTGCAAAAACCTGAATGGCAGAACAAGTTGAAAAAATGGGTACGCTACATAGACAACATTTTTGGCATCTGGCAGGGAACAAGAGAATCACTTGATGACTTTATGATTTACCTGAATGGTATTGATCCTCGGATTCAATTTACCTCAGAGATTGGAAACCCGGGCATACATTATCTGGACATTAAGGTTAATGTACATAACCAACAGATCACTATCTCACTGTTCACCAAACCCACCGACACAAATAACTTATTACACCGCATGAGTTTCCATCCACAGAACACCTTGAAGAACTTAGCTTATGGACAAATGCTCCGACTTAAAAGTCATCAGTGATGAAAGAGAATGCGAACAAGAACTAGAGAAACTAAGTAACAAACTAAAGGAAAGAGGATATCCGAATGAAGATTTACAGGCAGCAAAACAGAAGGTTCAAAATAAAACGAGAGCCAGTACACTTGTCCCAAAGGACACAAAACAATCTCCAACACTGGTATGTGTTGAAATATTCCTCTCAAAGTATGCAGATTAAAAGATGTATAAACAAGCACTGGACAATACTCAAGAGTGATGAAAGAACCAGAAATCTCTTTTTAGAGACTCCAACGTTTGCTTACCAAAGATTGAGTAACCTAAGAGATCTACTTGTAAACACAAGGGACATCAGAACCAAAAGGAGCAAGCCAAAGAGAACAGGAACATTCCCATGTTTAAACTGCAGCAATTGCAACATCATCATCAAAGGGGGACTAGTCCCGCACCCATATACAGGTGAAAAGATTGCAATAAAAAGCTATGGAACTTGTAACACTGAAAATTGCATTTACTGCATACTCTGTCCATGTGGACTCTAATATGTCGGAGAAACTGGACGGAAGTTGAGAATCCGGATCAATGCGCACAAGTCGTGTATCAGAAACAGAAACATTAACTCAGCAGTGGCAAGACACTTTAATGAGAAACAACATAATATCTCTCAAGTCAAGTTTCAAGTCTTGGAAACATTGGAAAATACACATACAGACTCCAAAAGGAGAAGACAACAAAGAGAAGCCTACTGGGTAGATCGCCTAGAAGCCTTGGCACCGCGAGGACTCAATGAGTTTGATCTCATTTGCTTTCTGTAATGTAACAATGCATGCTCACCTAATCATGTGAAATACAACAAGGTTGCAACGTTATACGTTCATCATGTCACAAATATATTGGCAGGTTTACCATGTTTAGCAAAGGGGTTGTTTTAGACTCCAACATTTCAGTCTGGAGAAGACTGTAAAAGACATTGAGGAATAAGAGTTACCCTTTCCATTCCATTTTTTTGGCTACACATACATCTGAGTATTGATAGTGTATTAAGATATGTCTATTATTATTTCATGATTTTATCAAGAAGAACACAGACGTGACACATGTACCTCTAGCAAAATACTCGTCATAATATTCGTTATTTTACAGCCTCACGCATTAGCTAGCTATTACACATCTACAACTTGTCTTTGACAGTGTGTAAGCCTAATGGCAATACCTGTAATCTAAAGCCACATTACATGTCATCATTCTTTACTTACATTTGCTATAATTCGAATATCCACAGACACGGCAACTTATTACATTAAATTATAGCTTGCGGCTCTAAAATGTAATACAAGGAATACCTACGCGTATTTACAATGAAGACCTATTGCCCTAACCAACATGGCCGCCACGTGAGTGTACGTGCGGTCATATTGTTTATTTCACGTTGCTAAGGACAACCACACGAACCGCGAGCAGCACACGCCGTTCGCAGTCGACACAGCAGGACACTGAAGCTGCACTCCAGGTAAGCTGTATAGATTGAACAGGCATACGCGATCCAAGATCGCAAGATATTTTAAGTTAATTAGTAAGATTAACAAGAGCAGGAGCTAATAGAATTGCTCTCTTCATGCTAGGCAGCGTTCTCTTGAAGATAACACGCACACAGACCGCGTGCATTTTGAAACTTGGCAATCAGGTTAGTGACAAAAAGCACATCACTTTAAGCATAGGCAAAAGACCTTTGAATGCATTTTAATGTCGTGAAGAATCACTTTTGGCACAATACGGGGGACATTGCGCATGAAAATAAGGTTATACTGCACTCAACTGAATGAGATGGTGCCATGCATGTATTCATTGAAGCACATATGTAATTACGCAAATTAGAATTTATTTAAGTAAATATGCGATTAATCAAAGTAGAATGTCATGGCCTATAAGGTATAACCATTATAATCTTAAGTAGAGTATGGGTATGCTTTGCCATGCCAGGAACACACGTAATGATGGACTCTTTTTCTTTTCTCTTTGTTCTCGCATTTTTGCTAAATATCTGTTTGTCCTTGTGGACGCCCTGTTTGATTTGGCATAATTTGTGTTCTCTTGACGTACGGTGCACTGTTGAAGTCTAACCTGATAATGTGGCGTGTTCTATTGAATGTTGATATTGCAATAATTACAATGTGTGCAACACAGTAATACCCTGGCTCTGAAGAAGGAAAACTCCAAAATGCATTAGCCATATGGGTTTCACAATTTGCCTCATTCTTCAGCAATAACTTCATTGGTGGAGTTTAAACCAATGAAGTACAAAAAAATTTCAAGCTGCTCTAATTTTGAAAATTAAATCAAGAATATATTTTTTGACAAATCATCAAAGTGTCTTTTAGTTTATTGCAAATAGAAAGAAATTGACTAAATCCCAAGTGGGAAACGGGTGTGCGGCCCACACCGAAGGCATACATGCTTAGGTCTTTTCTCTCCATGTTCATTTTCTGTGCCCTACACGGTGGCACAAGACAGTTGGCTGCACCCCACTAATAAATATATAATCCATAGGACTAAGAATTATCAGTTTAAAAGGAAAAGTTCAGTAAAAGAAGCTGTGCACTCTCGCCTCTCTAACATTGTGGTCGTTACCCAATCAATGATCTGCCTTCTCTTCTGGCTCTCGAACTAGAAGTGGAAGTTGCTTGGAAAGGTCACAGTAACCATTTGGAGTAGGTTTAAGATTTAGTTTTGTGCCTCTTATGTGGCATTGCAAGCAGGACAGCTTGTTCTTGAACTGCCTATGATTCCAGTTGTTTGACGTTTGAATTGATTAAAGTATTTCAATTCACAACCAACATCCAGTACCTGTCTCTTTTTTTCCTCTGGAAAAAGCTGGATGACTTTCAGCCTAGAATACCCCGAATGGCTGTTCTAGCTAAAGCGTTCCATAGTATCTGTATGACTGATCTGCATTCTGCTTTTTTCTGAGAAATCATCCAGACAAACCTTGTGCACAAGTCTACTCTCAAAGCTTATTAATTCAGTGCTGGCAATGGGCCTCTATGATCGAAGTACCTAACTGCGAAATGTGTTTTCCTTTCTTAAACCTTTTAGTGATCATCAGTTGTCTTCAGTTAATGTTACAATTTGCGATCTAGTTTGATAGGATGATGTGATGGGGCATTTGTGACGCGAATATACACAAGTGTTTCAAGGGGCGATGAGGCAAGGAAGAGAGGGGGCGGACAGACGGCGATCTTACTAGGCCAAGTGACATTGAGATCATGCAAGTGCAAGTGCAGGGGAAGGGAAAAGTGCGGAGGGGAAAAAGTGCCAGGGGAAAGGGGAGGGGCGCAGTGCTGTAAATGGGATCAAAACGATAACAAGATGTATGGCCAGCAGGTGGCAGGTGCAAGGTAAGTGCAGAAGAGAAGGTGTCTAAAAGTGCAAGTAGGGGTAGACTGAAGGGTTACAGCTACAGACCCAAGTGCAAGGGTTGCTGGGTGCAGTGCGGGTCTGCAACTGGGCGGGTAGGCACCTGGGCCCGAAATCAGAGTGTAGCCATGTGACCAGTGCAGTATCAGACAGGAAATCAGCAGGGGAGAGGAAGCGAGAAAGCAGAAGCTAAGGGGAAGGTCTTGAGATGCTTCTGGAACAGGAGATGGTTCTCGAGTTTCAGAGAGACTGTTCGAGAGGGAGGCCCCAGCTGAAGAGAGATATACCACCAACTTGTTGCTTGGAGAAGCGACTGACCCTGAGGGAGTTGGGAGGTGGACGAGCGAAAAGCTCGCGTAGGAAGGTATTCACGAAGAGAGCTGGAGGTATTGAGGACCCAGGCCCCAGAAGGCCTTGTGGACAATTCAGAGGGTCTTGAACTTAATCCTTGCAGCCACTTGTAGCCAATGCAAGGATTTGAGTGCTGGAGAGATACGTTCCCTGGGCTTGAGGCCAAGGATGAGTCTTGCATCCTATTCTGGATGAGTTGTAGAGGGCGGAAAGTAGAAGCGGGCAGAATTAGGAAGAGGCTGTTGTAGTAGTCCAGCATAGAGAGAAACCAGAGCTCTAGTGACAGTGAGCTTTTGGGGGAAGGAAAGGAAGAACACCTCTGAGGAGGTGCAGTTGGTAGTTTGAATTCTTAGAGATGTAGGGCGAGAAGGAGAGTGTGGAGTCGAAGATAACCCCGAGGTTCTTAGCCTCACAGGCGGAAGCAGGAAGAGGGCTGAGGGAGGCTGACCAAAGAGTAACAGGAAAAGAGGGTGCAGGCGTGCCGATGAGGAGAGTCTGTATTACTGGCATTAAGGCAAAGATTGTTGGTGGCACACCACTCCTGGATAGCAGACAGTCGGAGATGTGAGAAGAGGTGGCAGAGGGGAGCCGGGTGTCATCCACATAGCACTGAAAGTTGGAGCAGAGAGCGGCAATGCAGTGGGCAAGAGGTGCCAGGTATTGGTTCAACAGTCGGGGAGAGAGGTTGGACCCCTGGGGAACACCACGGGTAGAGAGAGAGCGCGATGGAGGAAAGTAAGGACACAAGTTGGACCTGGGAGGGTCGATCAGAGGAACAAGGCAACCCGGGCCAGGTAATGATTGGCGATACCCAGGTTTTCAAGGAGACTATTGAGCAGGATGGCATGGTTGAGCGTGGCAAAGGCAGAAGAGAGATTGAGTAAGATGAGAACAGAGGGGTGATTAGACTCAAGGTTAGAGAGCAGGTCTTCACAGATGTTCAGGAGAGCAGTTTCAGTGCTTCTGGCTGCTCTGAAGCCAGACTGATGTTCATGGAGACAACCAACAGATTCAGTGTGAAGATTCAGCTGGGGCAGCTTTTCCAGGCGTTTGCCCAGGAAAGGAGTGATTGAGATCGGGTGATAATTAGCCGGGCAGGAGGAGTCAGCTGAGGGGTTTCTTGAGAAGATGGTGCACTATAGTGCTTCAGGGGTAAGGGAAGGCTCCAGTGGCGAAGGAGTGGTTGCAGAAATCAGCCAGGGCAGGAGCGATGGTTTCAATGTGGTCCTTGATGGTTTTGGAAGAACAGGGAAGAACCTGTTTTGACGAGACTTTAATAGATCAGACTTGTCTAGAAACCTTGCCAGGGGAGAACAGAGGAGAGGAAGAGGGTGAGGAAAGATGGCCACAGGGGGGGGGGGCAGAGGTAGAGGAGAGAGTAGATGGAGGAGGAGAGGACGGGAGGGTAAACAGGATGTCCTGGGTTTTAGAGATGAAGTTGGAAGCCGATGCCGTGCAGAGGGCCTGGGAGGGGACAGGATAGGTAGAGACTGCAGCATCATTGGCCAGCTCTTTGCAGAGTTCGGCCGAGTTGTTGGATGCTGCAGAGGCTTGGATGTGGGTTCTCTTCTTAGTGCAGACAGTCTGTATTTCTTTTGGAGCAGGCGACAGGCCAGGATGTGCAGGAAGCTAGCCATTTCCTCTCAGCCACCCTGCACTTGGTTTTAAGGGTGACTAGTTCAGAGTCATACCAGGAGTTGCACTTGGCTTTGGGCTTCAAGTGGATCCTCCTGACGGGGGCAAGAACATCAAGAGTATCAGAGTGGTGCATGGAAAGGGCTGTGTAAGGATGTGAGTCAGCCAGAGGGGGGGAGAATGGTGGCGAAAGCCTCTACTGACACGCTTCATGGGTCGGATGACCAAGACGGTAGGTAGCAGTGCTGGAGTTGGCTTGGCCTGAGGGGTAGAAAGGGAAAGGTGGGATGAAAGGAGAAAGTGAGCACTCCAGGGGATAGGTGTGGGGAGGGGGATAGAGAGGGTCTGAGGAGATTGGAGCATCTAGAGTGTGCCCTGCGGGGTGTCGGGCCTGAGGGGAGAATAGAAAGTCGCAGAGGTTGAAAAAGTCCAGAGAGGGGACAGGAAGCATATAGGTGGATGTTGGTCTCCAAGAAGGAGTTGAGAGGTCCGCCCAGGTGGTGGATAGATAGTAGCCACGGTAAGAGTGGCCAGGAGAGAGAGCCTGCAGACAAGGCATTCGAAAGAAGAGTAGGCCTGCATAGGAATGACAGAGGCAGGAATCCACACTGGGAAGGTCAAGGCTACATCCCCTCCAGAATGGTTGGATCTGAGCATGGAGGGGGATCTTGTAGCCATAAGGAAGATGATTGTCATAAACCATGTCTTGGTTAGACCAAGGACATTGAGATAAAGTTCTTCCAGGAAGCAGCAGATGTCGGAGGAGTGTTTGACAGTTGAGAGTGGCAATATGGAGAAGTATGCCAACTTTGAAAGACTTTGTGACGGGTACAAATCTGAATCAGGGGTACGCCCTACAGAGGTGTAAAACGAACCCAATTGGGGCAGAAGAGGGAGGAGAGTGCAAGGTAGCCTAGGAGGAGGCAGGGGGGGCAAGGGAGGCAAGGAAGTCTTAGAAGGGAGAGAAGGGACAGCAGGAGAATAAAGGAAATTGATGAGGCGCGGGAAGCATCTATCAAAGAAAAAAGTTGGCCTGAGGGCCTTGGACCAAGACAATGCCATTCAGGTAAACATTAATGATGACATTAGAGGAGTGGAAGGGGGCCAGGATAGCCTGCCACTAGGTGCCACCATTAATGGGAGAAGAGACCGTAGAGAGCACAGACCATATGAAGAGTCCATAGGTCTGGCGAGGGAACAGAGGATGTCAGTGAGGGTCCATCTGGAGGAAGCACTGCAATAGGTGTCGTTGATGGGGAGTCCTGGGTTGGAGACCAGGAGATCCTTTTTGAACTTCTTCCTACCAGACTTAGTGAGGCGAGTAGGATAGTCGATAAAGCAGCGGTTTGAAAAGATAGGATAAACAGCACCATAGAGTAGGTGGGTGGAGGGGAGACACTAGGGGAGGACACAATGTGGTGTGTAAGCAAACTAGCCAGAAAGGGACAAGACAACAGTGCACGATTGACTAAGTAGACAACTCAGATGGAAGAGCAGACAGAAAACAAGGCAGTCTGGTAATGCAATCAGGTTTCCAAGACATCAGGAACAGAGCAGTAATTTAAAAAGAGAACCTAGAGGATGGTCGAGCACAGCAGAACACAGCACAATATGCAGAAGAACAGAGCAACTTACAAATGTAAACCGAGAGGGAAGAATGCAGCAGAACACAGAGCAATACAATGCAAAACAGGGCAGTCGATGCGGAAGATCAAAGGGGGTGTGTGGGTGTAGGAAGCTGGAGAAGCGGGATGCGAGGCACACGCGATAAGGAGTTGCAAGGGACCATGCAGGGAGGGATTTGCCACTGCGAGCGAACCGCACACACTGCAGCATGAGAATATAACTTCTACAAATGCACATTTACTGTGCCATGGAGCACCTGTCCTCACCCCAGCACCGGAGAAGTTGATGTTGGCGTTGCCTGATTATGGTGGGGATGTCTGTTGGGGACAGAGGGAGTAAACACATGTTGGTGCATGCTTACCTGTTGACTGGACAGGGGTTTGGGTCCTGGGTCCTCCTGGTCTGAGCAGGAATTGCCCTTTTCTTCGTCTGCCCTTCGCTTTGGATGTCTGGGCGAGAGACACCCTTGATCTAAGGGTTAAGAGCAGAAAGGAAGAGGAAGGGCTAAGAAAGTGGGTGGTGCTTAGGCCAGGTGACCTAGATCAACTTGCACCTGCAAAGGAAAAGAGGCTGGATGGCTTAAGAATGGAAAAAGAGTGGCAACCAGGAATGCACCAAGTGGGCGGAGCTTAGGCCAGGAGGTGACATGTTTTTAACCTCTTCTCTCAAACCGGACCACCAATATCTATCTAGAAGCAGCTGTGTATTTGTTGTAATCACAGTGGGTGGATGCAAGGCCTGCAAAAGCCTGTAGCTCTGTATGCTTAATCGGGGGTGAATTGGATACCCACTTCAAAGGAATTGTCTACTTTTTTTTTTGTATTCTCAGTGCTATCTATGTAGTTGCATGAAAAACCTTTTGGTTTGGGTTGGCAACCCAAAAATGCTTTTCTTTAAAAAATGTTTTCATCACCTGTTCAGTTGCAGTATCTAAGCGAGTCTTGGCTGTTATTGTCTTTTACTGTGTGCTCTTTGGCAGATTTGGCTGCCATTACGTTGCCAATGCTGTTCTGTACAACACACAACACAGGGTGTCACGTTTAATGCCCCATATTTGTTTCCAGATTTCTCTTGTGGAGACCAGTTTGCTGTGTTTGAAGACCACCTAGACCCACCATTGTAAATCTGTGTTGCACGCTGATCTGAATTAGAGACTTCCTAATGGCTTTCTTTGAATCTGCATGGCAAAGAGCCAGCAGCAACTTAAGCAGTCAGAAGTCTGCAGCTAAATATTTGGTAAAAACCTCTCAATGTCAGAATGTGCAAAATAATTCTCATGTTTAAAGTATCCTCTAATGGTGGCACAAGCTGTTGAGTTCTTGGATTGTATGCCTATGGAACTGAAGACGCATCACAATATAGGTGTAAATCATACAGTGGAAGATCAAGAATTTCAGGTCATGTGGTGTCTGGTTATTTCCATGGTCCAAACTGTCACTGATTTTTCTCTATAGTGATAATTTACATCAGGCATGTTTTATGTGGCAGCTCATTAAATCCATCTGGTGTGTAAGCTTTTGCATTTGCTACGCAAAGTTGTGTGACAGTCAACTAGAGGCTTGTTTACATGCATAGTTTGTAGGCAAAGTGTGCTCTTTATACAGTATTACCTGCTCTGCTGCCAATATCTCTACTTCTGATGTAAATCTTAATTCTCAAGTAGAATAGGCATGAGAGTGATATGCATTTGGATTTGCATCACCCAAGCTTCAGAAGTGAAAACATTGGGCCAGGAGGATAGCTCGGGGGCAACACGTTCGTCTTAGAAACGAGAAACGCATTGCAACACAGGGTTGAATCCTGGTCTCTTGCTTAGAAACTGATCTCCGGTATTAAGCGCATTCTAAAAGAACAATTCTAATTGGTCCCTTGCACCAATGTAATTTGGAAGTATTTGCCTATGCCTTGCATTGGACCAATCTTTCCCACTTTAGACATGCTGGAAATAGGAGTGTGCTCTTGTTAACCAATGAGTAGCTTGTAAATTTGGTTTGCTGAAAGCATATAGTACTTTCACTAACTCTGAAGTTAAACGCGCACAGTTTTCCATAGTGGTGTAAGAGCTTTGAAGTACATGGATGGTTCTGCCCTCATCTAGGAGTCAAAATCCCAGGAAGGTAACTTCAATGTGCAATCTTGGAGTGCTTTTTTTTCGGATATAATATGAAGTTAAAGACCCTTTGGAGGCCAATTTGAGTATAATGGAACCTTGTTTTTCTAAGTGATCAGTCGGGTTTGCATGTGCCACAAATTTTATCAAAGTACTGCCAGCAATTTGGAATGCCTGCTAAAAGGCTTTGTATTCTGCTTGAGAATGTGCTAAGGTAGTGTACACTTGTACTATTCCAGTAAATGAACGAAACAACTCCCTCTAAATGTGAAGACTGTACTTTTGAATATGTTGTGTCCTCCAACGTATTCCACATCTTTGACATGTAATGTCCACAGCTCTGTACTTTGGAAAATATTTCGGCAGAGGGAGTCCTCCGTCGATTGCGTCGGGTCGATGTCCCTCGAAGGCCTCCGTTGAGGGCGACGTCACCAGATGTTATAAATGGGACGCCAGTAGCCTCAGTTCTGTTTTTTCCACAAACGGGTTTGCTTGGGATACTCGGCGCGCCTCGTGTATTCCTCGTGAATATGTAGTCTTCTTCGACCCCTCCCACTCTGCGGTCTGGCTTCAAGATTTGCCGGGACTGCAAGTCGAAAATGTCGATTACTGACCTGCATCGCATTTGTTGGTGGTGCTTGGGTGAGAGTCACAACACTGATTTTTCCAAATGCCAGTCGTGGACTGCTAAGGAGCGTAATGGAAAGCTTCAGGTAGGTAGGGGTTCTAAACCCAATGGGTCCTGTAAATCTAAGTCCAAGGGTATGTCCACCGTTGATTTGAGGGGCGACTCTCCACGTCGGAAGGAGTCCTGGGGATCTCAGTACCAGATTGGTTCTCGGCATTCGAGCAAGCGCCGTCACCTGTCGCCTTCCCCGTCCTCTGAGAATGGTGCCACGAGTAAAGTGGCTTGTCCAACTAAGTCCTCGACTCAGAGGAATGGGCTGCCTTCAGGGAGCAGATGACGCAATTTTCCAATTGCAGGGCACAGTTCCTCCCACGCCTTCTGATGAAGCAGGCCAGAAACAATCTTGATCCATAGCTTGTGCGCCTTCTGGCTCGGGTCCTCGGCTCGATCCTCATCGGAAACATTGAAGGCCCCTTTGGACAAGGCTCAGGATGGTCACAAGAGACGCGATTCCAGGTCTCGGTCCTCGTCCCCAGCAAGACCGCAGAAACCCGCTAAGGGCTCGAGGTCGGCATTGACTCAGTCTGCGCCGTGTCCGTTGGATACGGACGTCAAAGCTTTGCCTTCGTACCAGCTGCCGGCGCCCTTGTTGATGCTGAAGCCTCCTCTGCCCTCGTGCCAAAGGCATCGACGCCTTTGGGGTTTCTTGGCCGAACTTTACCATCAAAGATCCCTGGTACTGTGGATCCTCCAAGGAAGGCTACTTCCGAGTCTGAGGCCTGTTATGAGCTCAGAACCTCGGCTGTTCCGAGACAGGACTTTTACCTTCCTCTGGATGATGTCTGAGGAGGAGAGGTCGGGTTTTGATCTGGACCCCGTTGAGCCTTAGGTGGCAACTGGCTTTTCAGGGGATAGCCAGTTGGAAGAGTTGAGACAATCTCTTCATGAGGCTAGTGGCTCGGACACTTCTCCTAAGGTAAAATTTGGCAGGCCTGAGCTGGGGGCTCATGCTGAGTATTCACAAAGACTTGTGGCTAGAGTAACTGAATACCTTGGTTGGTCCAGTCCTCCTGAAGCTTTTATTCAGGATGACTTAACTGACATTTTGGATCAGGGTCCGTCCTTTGACCCGGTGTTGCCATTTCATTTGACCTTGAAGAAAATTGTGGCGGCTGCTTGGCAATCCCCGGAATCTCTTCTGACCGTTAACAAATCCTTAACTAAAAAATATCACCCCACTCCCGAGAGTTTGGTGGTTCAGGAGGCTACGCCCACCTCGAGGCAGGCGGCGTACCATACTATTCCTCCTGATGGGGATGACAAACGCTTTGACGGTTGGGCACGCAAGGTGTTTTCTGCAGGGAATATGGCGCTAAAATCAGCCGACTCCACTTGTGCCTTGGCAAGATTTTCACACTCTGTGGAACTGTTTCTCTTGTTGCTGAGCATATTCCCGAGGCGAAAGAAAGGGATGGGTTCCTTGCTCTCATGCAAGATGGCACGGATGCTATGTGTGAATAATCTGGTTTGGACACGGCAGACAGTGTTAGCTGGTCCATGGCTGCGAGCAGTTATACACAGATTTGTGTGGTTGTGGAAGTCAGGTTTTGCTCCGGATGTGCAAGCCCGTCTTCTGACCATGCCCTTTGATGGCGTGCATTTGTTTAGCAGCAAGGCTGACAAGAGCCTTGAGAGGTTGCAGACCTCAAAAGCTGCGGTGAAATCTTTAAGTGCAGCTGTGTGCCAACCTCTGCCTTTTCGTCCAAGGGGACAGCAGTGGAGGGGAAGTTGGTTTACTTTTCGTTACTACTCCTTCTTTGGTAGAGGACCCGCCAGTCAAAGGGGTAGTGTAAAAGTACCCGTGGTGGTCTGGGAAATCTTTGCCTTCAGGCGCTGCCGCAGCCGCTCCAACAGTCATGAGGCCATGTTCCATGGTTCGCCGGTTGGGGGCAGACTGTTTAAGCATCTCGAAGAATGGTGAGCTATTACTTCGGATGCGGGGGTTCTGGATACAATAGCCCACAGCTACTGTCTTCCCTACCTAAAGCGGCCTCACAATTCACCAGGATCTCTTTGAAGCATCCAGATCCGCTCCTTCTGGAGGAAATCTTGACACTGCTAGAAAAAGGCACTGTAGAACTTGTGCCTGTAGCGGAGAGGGACAAAGGATGGTATTCCCCATATTTTTTGATTCCAAAGAAAGACTGGGGATTGAGACCCATCTTTGATGGGTCTCAATCCCCAGTGCGTTGGTTGAACAAACTTCTCAGGAAGGACAAGTTCAAGATGGTCACTTTCTCTCAAGTCCTCCAGGCCCTTCAACTTCAGGATTGGTTGGTGTCTCTGGACCTACAGGATGCTTACTTTCATGTGCCGATTCATCCCAAGCACAGAGTACCTGAGGTTTGTGGCTGGTGACTCATACTTTGTTTCCAGTCCTGCCATTCGGATTGACCTCCGCCCGTGGGTCTTCACCAAGCTAATGGTGGTGGCGGAAGCGTATCTCAGGCGAGGGGGGGGCGGGGGAATCGCGTCTACCCCTACCTGGACGACTGGTTGATCCGTGCGCGTTCACCCGAATAAGAATTGGATCTCCTCTGTCTGACCTGCCGCTCCCTCCACAGGCTGGGCTTCTCCCTCAATTTCAAGAAGTCGCATCTGACACCTTCCCAACAGTTGCAGTACATTGGGCTGTGTTGAACAGGTCCTTGGAAGTTCTCGCCTCCCAAAGTGAGGGCTCAACACATTGTGCAGATGGTGGATAAGTTCCAACATGCCCAGTGTGTCCTGGCTTTTGAATTCTTAAGGTTGCTAGACCTCATGGCATCCTGCATTTTTCTGGTGCCAGAGGCCAGGTTGAGGATGAGATGCCTGCAGATGTGTTGGTGTGTAGAGATGTGTGCGTGCTGAAAGGCGCAGGAACACTCCACACCCTGGACCAGGGTATTGGGTAACAAGATATACTGAAAAAATGTCCAGTTGTTTTTTTTAATTTATAAAGGTATCAAAATCTATTTACCAAGATACATTATTTTTCACAATTAATCACCAATTATTTATTATACACATTAAATTAAATAGATATTGCAGGAGAGCATAATACACCAGATTATAAAACAACCTAACTCAACCATCATTCCGCAACAATCAAACCATCGTTTGCAGCTCAAATCAATCAACCTCAATCACAATAAAAAATTGGACCAAACTATTGGTGCAATATATATGTAGTAGCACTGCATAAGTTAGCCCCACATAGTCTTTGTCATTTCATTTCATCCACATTGAATATGTATCAACACAATATTTGTCCAAGATGTGCTCTATTCCACGGAATAGGTGCATTCAACAAAAACTGACAAGTCCCATCCCTGCATGTTCTTCTCATCAGGTTTCGACGTTTGGGAACAATTGGAACAGCGTCTTCATCAGGAGAAACAATTACAATATTACAACTGAAAAAACAAATACAACCATTATATGCAGTGGTGCACTTGCCTAAACTAGCCAGCTCAAACTAACATACAATTCTTTATACCATCAATTACACTTTAAAATTGAATTAGTCACCGAGTGGTGGTAAATCCCAAGGTGTCTCTATTGTTCCAGAGTATCCAAAAGGGTGTTTGAGGCCCTAAAACCAGTAAAAACAGTGTCTAAAGTGGAACTACACCATCACCATGGAAATCCCAGAACACCAAGACACACTGGCCAAAGCAGCCATGCTAACCTGACTTCCAGTGTCATATGCTCTCAATAGTCAGACCCACAAGTATGACTCGAGACGAGTTCAAGAAGATTCCAAATCTAAAGATGTTAAACATCATAAGCTGAAAGGTATTTAATTGAAATGCATATCTGTTGCATTTAGCCAGGGCACCATTATTAGGCCAACCACTCACCTCGAGCAAGGTGCCGGAATTATTCCAGTGCTCAAAAAACTAATGCCATATATGCCACCGAAATTGATGTAAATTCAGCTTGAACTAATTGAATTTCAAATTTGTCTATGCATAAAAGGGGGGGAGGGAATAAATTAATAATTACCCAAGTGTTTCGTGCTATTGCCTCAACAGGTCGCATGATAATTGCAGAACCTTATAATTACCAAAAAGTCATAATAGCTATGTTTAAATAATGACACATATGATTTGCAAAAGTTGGCAATTGTTATCAAACTTTTCGTTTTGCAGCCTTCTAATTAATGTCTAAGTTTTAAAATGATAAGTAGCTTGAAGAAATAACATTAGTGCCGCATCAAGAGATTGAGCGTGTATATTAGATTCAATTACAGCTACAGAACACTGGAAACAGCCAAGCGTGCTGAAAAAGGATTCATCCGATTTTAAATATCGGATGCGCGTTGTGCGTTGTGTCGGCAGTACACTGGCGAAAGCGGGAGTCTCTCCGGGACTAGCCTGAATCTTACGCAAATGTACTGGTTGCGTACAGGCGTGGTATTAGACGAGGCTCCATACGCAGCCATGTGATTACTGCAGAAGACGGTCACATGGGTTAAGACCATGTTATTAAAGGAGCCCGTCTTAATTTAAGAAAACAATAGGAAGGTGCACTGCATACTGTGCAAGAGAGCCTCTAAATGGCAATAGGTTGTCTCGCCATGCAGGACATTCTAATATTGGGATAACCAAGTACAAAATCGAACATTTACTAAATATAAATAAAATTGCAATTGGAGCACGATCAAGCCAAAGCGAAGTTTTTTTATTATTACACTTGTTATGCTGGCCAGACAAAAAGTTACCAATCATGTTGGAGCAACCAGGTAAAAAATGGTGCATTTTACTGAATGTAATAAGATTGCAAATTAGACGATTTGGGCGTGATCATGCCCCGACTAAGTTTTTTTTAATGACACTTATTTTGCTGGCGAAGCAATAAATTGGCAATCAATTGTCGTACTTTACAGATATTCCGGATGTTGGAACAGTCAAATGAAGAATGGTCCATTTACTAAATGCAATTGAAGCATAGTCCGGCTGGGACTAAGTTATCTTATTATTCTGGCACATCTTACTAGAAATACCAATATTAATGTCACAATGTGTACAGAAACAATTACTGCATGATGTTGGAATAACATACAGGAAAAACACAGGTAAAACACAAGGGATGGGAGACCACTTGAGTTGAACTCCCAAGAATCCAATGTGTTGAGTCCCCTGTCTAATGTTTTAAGGTTGAAAATCCACAATTTGTCAGCTTGTTCATGGTTTGAACCGGTCCACTAGTGACAATTTTCTCGATACAGAACCACATGAGATCTTCCACACTATGGCCTGTCTCCACAAAGTGAAGAACCATGGGGGCATTAAGGTTCCGAGTTCGAATTTTTGAACGGTGTTCGTTAATGCGAACATGAACCTCTCGTTTTTCATATATATAACCTGTTGCAAGGACATTGGATCGCATACACCACATTTTTGCTTTTACAAGTGGTGAAAGTGCGTAAATCCTATATTTTCTCTTCCCCCACAAAGGTGGTCATTTTCCTTCAATACTTGCAAGCTGTACACAATGTACAAGGGTAATGCCCTACTACTGGGTTTAAATTTGTATCTCAAATAGTGACATTTTGGTAAGTCGATTGGCACAAGTTAATTTGTGTCATTTCCCTTTCTTAAAGGCAAATAGTGGTTTTTGAAGTTTCATTGCTGTCGAGTTCAGGATTCTCCAGTTTTTCAAAATGATACCTTTGATCACCTGACTATACTGGCAAAAGGTGGAAACGCACACCAATTGCTCTGGGTCAGAAATGTTAGTCTGCGGGCTGAGGAGTGCTTCATGGTTTGTATACCGTACTCTCTTCCTGGACTGTTTAACTCGTTTTTTGGGGTACCCTCGTTCAATAAGCCTAGTTTCCATGACTTGTGCATGTTTGTTGAAGTTACCCACATTAGAGCAATTCCGCCGGAGCCGTAAGAACATTCCATGTGGAAGATTCTGTATTAGGCTTTTAGGATGTTGGCTGGAAAATTGCAATGTGGTGTTCCTTTCCGTTGTATATGACCAGATTCATTGTAAATAGAGAGGTCCAAAAATGAAATTCTCATAGTAGAAAATTCAAAAGTGAAATGTAGATCTCCAATTTGTGAATTGGCTTAACCAGATAGAAGTGTCAGCATTACCTTCCCAGATTAGTAAAATATCATCTATGTATCTTCGGTATAGCTTAATCTGTTTGAAAAATGGATTGCTGTTGTGTAACACTTTCTTCAAATAAGGCCATGAAAATAATCGCCAGATTGGGGGCAAATGTACAGCCCATTGCAGTGCCCTTACTTTACAGAAAACAAAGTTTCTTTAAATTTAAAGAAGCTATTTGCTAGGACTAAGTCTGCAGGTTGACACAAATTGAGTTGACACATTATGTGGTAAAGGATGTCTGTCCAACATAATACGCAAACTATTTACTGCTTTATCCTGAGAGATGTTAGTATAAAGTGCTTCTATGTCGAGAGTGACAAGAATTTGTTTATTGGGATCAAATGTCAAACCCTCCAGCAAATTAATCACATCTCTAGAATCCAGTAAGAATGTTGGTGTTGCCAAAGGCTTAATGAAAAAATCAATATATTTTGACAAGGGCTCTAGAATAGAGCCACACCCTGATGCAATGGGACATCCAGGTGGAAGACTGGTATTTTTGTGGACTTTAGGGATTATGTAAAACAAAGGGATGCGTTCTTCCGAATAGTTAATAAATTCAAACTCTTTTTTTCGGTAGCCATCCCACTGGGCTTTTTCACTAAGTGCCAATATTTTTGCCTTTATTGACGATGTAGGGTCGCTATTGATTTTCAAGTAATGGCCAGGAATGTCCAACAGTCTTTGTACTTCTTAATCATATAAATTAGCATCCCAAACAATGCCACCGCCTTTGCCAGCCGCTTTAATGAATATAGAAGGATTCTTTGACAAAGTATCTATGGCCTGGAATTCGACCAAACTAAGATTCGGTCCACCACTATTTCTTGGGAATTGGATAGATTTTTCAAGTTCTTAAAGTACATTTTTTCAAATGTCACCACTTGAACTGGAACATCTGATGTGATGGGAGTGAAGGAAGGTTTTGTCAAACCAGTTAAGTTACTCTATTTGACCATCTTAATCTGCAAAGTAAGCTTTCAATCTGACTTTTCTCAAGAAGTCTTTAACCTCGCTAGTAACAGTCATTGCACTAGGTGTCTGTGTAGGCACAAACGAGAGTCCCCGTTTAAGAATTGACAGTTCAGGTTCTGTAAGTGTTTGTGATGATAAATTGAACACGGGTAGTGGTTCATCTACCAGCGGTACGCCCGATTTCGTGTTTGGAATTCCCGGTGGGTCAACCCTTGTGGGGGGGGGGCATTCTGCATTTGCATGTTGTGGATTGCCCTGCCTTGTGGGAAACTTCTGCGGCATCTCCGACTGCCCCTTCCTCAAAGGGTGGTCTCCCATTGTGGAATTAGAGGCTTCCTCATTGCTTGAATTGTTAGAGGAAGTGTCTGAAAAAGTGACCCACCTTTTTCTACCCGAGTCATGATTCTGACTGTTCTGTTTCCAAAAGGTCTGTGGATTAAAATCATCCATCAAGTAAAGATATACTATTTCTTTCTTAAATTGAGCAATATCTTTCTTCAATTTATTTGTCTTTTTTTCAATAGTCAGATTTTTAAATTCTTGAAAAGATGTATCTATTGTTTCAAGTTTTTGTTTAGTTTATCAGCACGTTATTCAAAAACTGTTTTTCCTTCTCCACTAGTGTTTCTTTAATTTTTCCACTTATTCTTTGAGCTGTAGTTATTGTGAGTACTAATAGATCTCTACTACACTCTGTTGCCACCTGACTAAATGCCACCTTCTACTGTCATCTAAAAATAGACATGGGATGATCTTAACTTGGATTTTAAATATTCTTTTAATACATGCCCATGCATTTCTGTACGGAATTGTTTCTTCTTTAATCGAAGTAGTGCTTCTGATGAAGTACTGTTATCTTGATTAGGTAATTCTAGATTTTCAAAAAATGACTGGCCTTCAATAAGTTCAGCTATTTGTGCCTCTGTGAAGAGTAGAGATGTCAGGTTCTCCATCCAGAGATCAGGACTCCCAATCTTCATGCTTGGTATCTAAAAGGTTGAGGTTTAAGGATTGGGACTCCCAGATGACGTGATGGAGGTGTTGCTTTCGCCAGGAGGCCAGCAACAAAATCCCTGTACTGTAAGTTTTGCGACTGGTGCAGAGGACAAAATGTTGATCCTTTTCAGTGTTTCATTGCTGTGGTTGTGTCTTTCTTGCTTTCTTTGACCCACAGGGGCTTTCAAGTGGGTACCATTAAAGGTTACCTGGCAGCGCTGTATCTTCAAGTGCTCGTCTGAAGAATGTTCTTACTTTAAGCTTCCTTTGATTTTTCCCAATTTCTTAAAGGACTCACTGTGTTCCCGCCGTTCCCTTTCCAGGTGCGGGTTTGGGATCTGAATCTGGTTTTGAAATTCCTCATGGGTGCTCCGTTTGAACCTTTGCACTCTTGTCCTTTAAGATTTTTGTCCTTAAAGACAGTGTTCTTGGTTGTGGTTACTTCCTCTCGCAGAGTGAGTGAGTTGCAGACACTTTCATCTAAGCTGCCCTTTACTGTGTTCCACAAGGATAGGGTTGTACTGAGGGTACGTCCTTCCTTTCTACCTAAGGTAGTGTCTGAATTTCATTTGAGCCAGAAAGTGGTTCTTCCTTCTTTATATCCTCCTCATTCTGGTAAGGAAGAGGAACGTCGCCATAGGCTGGACACTAGGCTAGCTCTGAGCTTTTAGATTTCTAGGATGCCCTGAGTCAGAGTGGACGATCAACTCTTTGTGGGGTATGCAGGTCACCGATTGGGCCAGGCTGTTACGAAACAGACCTTGTCCAGGTGGATTGGCCTCGCCATTACTGAATGTTCCCGTTTAGCGGGCAAGGATACTCCTGAAGGATTGCAAGCTCATTCCACTAGGGGCGTGGTTACTTCCACAGTCCTGCAGCGGGGAGTTTTAATAGGAATATTTGTGATGCAGCGACATGGGCTTCTAGCCACGCCTTTGTTAAACATTACTCCCTGGATACAATCCATGGTTAAGATATGGCCTTTGGTAAGCCGGTTCTTTATTCTGCCATCTGATTGGGATTCTAAATTCTTTTCCCTCCTCCATTTTCTGGTACTGCTTTGGGAGTCTGTCAAAGATGTGCGGAGGACACAATCCATTCGAAGAATACGTTTCTTGCCAACTGGTAACTTTCTTTCAATTGGATGTTCCTCCAACGAATTCCACATCGCCCTCCCAGCCTGACCCTCTAGAGAATTTCATATGCGATTGCAGCTTACGTTTCCGCAAGGCTATGTGCAGTCAAGCAGGCATTGGATACGTCCTATTTATAACATCCGGTGACGTCTCCCTCGACGGAGGCCTTTGAGGGACATCGACCCGACACCATTGACGCAGTACGCCCTCTGCCGAAAAAGTTTCCGAAGTACACAATTGTGGACATTACATGTCAAAGATGTGGGACACGTTGGAGGAACATCCAATCGAAAGAATGTTACCAGTTGGTATTTAACTTGTTCTTCTGCCTTCCTCACTTAAAGGTTGCGTACATTACCAGTTACTCGGGTCCAGGTTAGTTCTGCATATGCACCTTCAAGGCATACGTTAGTTTTAAAAAATTGAGTTTGCTAATTAAAATGTTTTTGATTAACGAACACCTTTGATTAGCAATGTTGTACTAAAATGTCAACAAATTACTTGTAGCCAAGACATACAATGAGCAACAATTCAGCAGATTTGTGTACTGCTAAAGTAAGTCATTGGTAAGAGGAGTCATGCCTTGCAAATACTTTAAAATTCCGCTAGACCTGCCGTTCGAGTAACTTCGTTTACCTACTCAACCTAAGAGAAATGCACTTAACCCATTTCAACAGATAACCTGGGCCCAGCCCCCTCACCCACAAGTGAGCCAAAAATTGGGGGTTATCTTTTTTTCCTCTGTCCTTCTCACACATCTCAGATATATCCCAAAAATCTCACTATCAGCTGCACCTCTTCCGAGGTATCCTACCCTTTTCTCACTTTCCCCCAGAGGCTCATTTTCTTCAGATCCCTGGTTCTCGCTAGACTTCAGTACTGTAACAGTATCTTCCTCAATCTCCCTACTTCTACACTCGGAGCTTTACAACTCATCCAGAACAGAACCGCAAGACTTATCCTTGGTCTCAAGCCCAGGGGCAGCATCTCTCTGGCACTGTCCCTCCACTGGCTCCCCGTGGCTGCAAGGATCAAATGCAAGAACTTCTGCCTAGTTCACAAGGCTTTCTAGGGCTGGGGTCTGCACTACTTGGAACACGCTCTTCCCAAATACTCCCTCTACAGCACTCTGCTCACCCTCCTCCAACTCTGTGCGTTAGCCGTTTTTCCAGAGACTTGGGGGCAGATCCTTATCCTCTACAGGGACCACCCTCTGGAACAGTCTCCCTGACACACTCCATCTCAAGCCGGAACTCTTTAAATTTTGGAAACTCCTCAAGACCTTGCTCTTCTGGATTCTCTACCTCTCCCCTGTTAACCTCAGCTTTCTACCTACTACTACCCCCATCTCAGCTTGCTGACTGGTCGCCTGGCTCACCGCAGAACCTTACCGGTCCCAGGCACCCACACCAGTCCCTGAACTTTCCTACGAGTCCCTGCACTACTGGAAGCATTATGCACTTCCCTAAGACAACCCTCTGCACTAACCCGGCCTTGCTGGACCAGGCAAAATTCCTCCTATCCTTACTGCTGGTCTGGCACTTGCATCTATGTCAGTTTGTTTGTATCCCCCCCCCTCTCCTCCACCTTGCCCTGTCCACCTTCCCCCCTTCGCCCCCCCCCCCCCCCAAAGCTACATGTTAACACACTTGAATTAGCAGAAATGTCATCAGGCCTAGTACGCTTATTACTGTATCATTCTGAAATTTCCAAGTTCTTATGTATCCCATGTTCCCCCTCCTGTTTTTTGGAGTTCTTTGAAGCACTACTTTTGTGTATGAGCGCTTTATAAATAAGCAATACAAGAACTCATTTAAAAGCGCTTTCTGCAAAACGCTGCATGTCGGCACCAATCCACTTTGTTTGCTACACCTATGCCACTCAGACGCCAGCCATGCATAGGTTAGCCATGCACAGTGAAACTTTTTTATTTGACACTAACTGCAAACAAATAAAATGTTAATCAAGTTTCAAACATTCCTTGCAAATAGTACTCTCCCTCCATAAAATCTACTCGACTATGCGAGTGAGCAAAAAGACTGTTAGCCCTGTGAAAGGTTATCTGCATGAATGGACACAGATATGATCAAAAGGCTCTAAACATGTTTGCCAGTGCCAGGGTTTCCAGGAACAGAGATCGAGACAACCTGACTGCTCGCCGAGTCAGCGCAAGCAACAAAAAAAAGGGGGGGGGGGGGAGAGCAAGGGCTTCTTCCAGACCCCTTCCTGAACTGCAGCCTCTGACGGAAAAAAGGCATGACACGTCCCTGTGTCTCCAGTGGGTGGCAGGCGGCTTGCCTCTCGCGTGCATTTATGGCGCCAGAACTTTATGGACCCCTGGATCCTCTCTGTCGTATCCAAGGGGTACCGCCTAGCGATGCCTCCCTCGCCTTTTCTCCCCTCCAATACCACAGATTGGGACGGCAACTCTGTTGGCGGAGATCCGGTCGGTCGTCGGAAGCCAAGCAGTGGAAGAAGTGCCTGCCTCCGAGAGAGGCTTAGGCTTCTACTCCAGGATTTTCACCATACTAAAGAACCTGGCCTGCTTGAGAGTTGGGTTGGACCTAGTCACCCTCAACCTCTCCCTCCTTCAGAAATTCAAGATGGTTACGCCAGCACTCATTGCGGAGAGACTAGATGTGCTCCCTCGATCTGAAGGACACCTACTTACACGTCCCGATTTGGAAACCTCATCGCTCCTTCCTACGCTTCAGGATCATGGGCTGCAATTTCCAGTACAGGGTAATACCCTTTGGCCTCAACTCATCACCCAGGGTATTTACCAGACTCGTGAATGCAGTGGAACCCCTCCTCAATGCCCAGGGCCACCAGGTCTACCCGTACCTGGACGAAGACAGATGGGTCTTGTCGGTCGCTCTGGTGGGCTTCCGCTTACCCCTACCCCCTGCCACACCTTTCAACCCTCCTTTTCAGCCGTCAGGCTCTCCCTCAAAGCCGAGGTCCAGAAAATTCTAGACCTCAGAGCTGTAGAACCCGTTCCCGGATGTTTACGGTACCCAACCAGGCTGGCCTGCGCACCATCCTAGACCTTTCACAGTTCAATCTTTTCCTACCCCAAGAGAAATTCAAGATGATCACGCCCGGCCAGATACGGTCCTCCTTGCAGATGGGCGATTGTTTTAGAGTAGTGGATCTTCAGGATGCATACATGCATATTCTGATTTGGAATCCACACAGGAGATCTGTTTCTCTTTGGGAGAGGAGCACTTACAGTTTCGAGTGCTTTCTTTCGGCCGCAGCTCTGCGCCGTGTCTTCACGAAGATGTCGGTGATTGCGGCCTATCTTCGTCTGCAGGTTAACCATGTGTATCCGTATTTGGACTGGCTCGCTCTTACGCAGTCCTTGGCCATTGAAAGCAGCGGGCAATCTTCAGTCTCTCCTTCAGCTCCTGTTCCATCTTGGGCTGTCGCTGAACTGGCATAAATCTTCCATGACGGTCTTGCAGGACTTGATTTTCCTGGGTTTTCGCTGGAATACGATCGACTGCAGAGTGTACCTGACCGGGGACAGAATGGCGGATGTCTTAGCCACGTGTCAGATGTTTGCACAGTCGGAGAGCATGTCGGCCTGGTGGTTCCAGAGGCTTCATGGCCTCGTGCGTGTTGGCTCTTCCTCTTGCTCGTCTCAAGATGAGGTGGAATCAGATGGCTCTTCGGAGTTCTTGGCGTCAGGCTGTGGACCCAGATTCCAAGCTGATAATGATTCCGGCTTCCATGAGAGTGGACCTGGAATGGTGGTCATCTCTCGGCAACCTGTCGGTGGGTGCAGGGTTTCAGGACCCAGCCCCTACGGTTATGATCACGACGGACTCCTCCCTCCTGGGGTGGGGTGCAACGTTAGATCCTCTTCAGGTCTCGGATCTCTGGTCGCCTCAGGACAAGCTCCTCCACATAAATCATTTAGAGCTTCTGGCGATCTTCCTAGTGCTTAGGGCGTTCAGACCGATCACAGCCAGCAAGGTGGTCAGCATACGCACGGACAATGCGGTGTCGATGTATTACATCAACAAGCAAGGGGGAACCAAGTCTCCCCCTATCATGGATCTGTCCATCCAGATTTGGGAGTGGGCTGTGCTTCATGGTGTTTGGCTGCTTGCAGTGCACATTCCGGGCCAGCCGAATGTCACAGCGGATGCCCTCAGCCGGCGGACAGTGGTCAGCTACGAGTGGGAGTTGAAGGCGGAGGTCCTCTCATTGATTTTCTTGCGTTGGGGCGGACCCCTTCGCTACGGCTGTAAACAAGAAGCTTCCTCAGTATGCCTCCAGAGGGGGACTGGGAGCCTCCTCTCTGGGGATGCTCTCGAGATTCCATGGCACAACATGAGAGCTTACGCCTTCCCCCCTCTGCCTCTAGTTCACTACGCAATTTGGAAGCTGAAGAACTCGGTGAACTGGTCCCTTCTACTCATAGCCCCGTGGTGGCTGAACTTCAATACCTGTCGGTGTATCCGCCGATCAGGTTACCAGTGACCCCCGATCTTCAGGGGGAACAGCAGATGTGGCACCCCTGTCCTTAATCGCTCAGCTTGGCTGCATGGTGCCTGAGTTCAAGTCTTTAGAACATCTTAACTTGTCTGCGGATAACGTGCGTATTATCCAGGCAGCCAGGAAACCATCGACTAGGTCCCAGTACAGAAGCAAATGGCTCAGGTTCTGTCATTGGTGTTTAAACGGGCAGTTGGACCCAAGGGGAGCTACAGTTGACGGGGTTGTGTCCTTTGCATCCTTCTAAACAGAGTTGGGTGGCCATGTTCTGTCATGCAGAACTTATCTTTCAGCGTTTTCTGCTTACCTTTCTACTGACCAATGCTCTTACTCCCTGAGTAACCCAGTGGTTAAGAGGCATTTTGCAGGCTTGACACGCCTCTATCCTCCAATTCGTAGTCCGCACCCGTCGTGGGATCTAAATGTTGTCCTGCCAGCGTTGTCGTAAGCCTTTCGAGCCAATGGTCACAGTGGACCTTAAGTACCTGTCCTGGAAAGTGTCCTTTTTGGTCGCCGTTACGTCAGCAAGGCGGGTGAGTGAGCTTCAGGCCTTGTCGGTGGAGCATCCCTTTTTGGTGTTTCACAAGGATAAGGTAGTCCTACGGACGAATCCTGCTTTCCTGCCGAAGGTGGTAACTGAATTCCATCTGAATCAGTCGATCTCCCTGCCGGTCTTTTTTCCGAACCCTACCTTAGAGGCAGAAAGGGTTCTGCATTGTCTCGATGTCAGAAGGGCCCTTAAGTTCTATCTGGACAGAACTTCCGAGCTTAGGAGTTCTCAACTGTTTGTGAATTTTGGTAACACTCAGGGTAAGCAGGCATCTAAGGCGACTATTTCTCGGTGGATCGCTGCCTGCATTACGGAGTCTTTAACCGTGCCAGGGCTGAAACCTTCTAAGGGTATTCATGCACACCTGGTGCGGGGCAAGGCAGCCGCGGTTGCTTTTCAGAAATATGTCCCCTGGGACTCCATCGCTAGGGCAGCTACTTGGGCCTCCCCATCTGCTTTTTGTAAGCATTATTGTCTTGACATGAGCTCAAGAGCTGATGCTCAGTTTGGTCAGGCTGTGCTGAAGTACCTTTTTCAGTAAGGGGTTTGCCATCCACCCGTAGTTCCTGTAAGGAGTGCTTGGGAATCTCCCATAAGTATGGAGGAAAGGGGACGGGACATAGGAGTATAACCAGGTTACTCACCGTAGGGACCACCTTACTCCTAGTCCCCTTTCCTCCATACGCCCGCCCGCTGTCCCCTCTAATAAGGTTCCTCTGTTATTGCTAATGGGTCTCTGACCTGGCGATAGAAAAGGACTGATGGGTGATGCGCGGTGCGGAGCCAAGGAGGGCGGGGTTACGGCCACGTGCCAGTCCCCACGCAAGAAAGAGGAAGGACACATTTTTTAAAACAATTTTAGGATGCTTTTTACAAAGTGCTCCGGTCACGTCCCACAGGACGGAGAGATGTCCCATAAGTATGGAGGAAAGGGGACTATGGACTAGGAGTAAGGTGGTCACTACGGTGAGTAACATGGTTAAACTTGTGTATAGGCAGCGTGTAACTGTCTGACCAAGAAACTAAGCAGGATCAGCCCTGGTTGGTTTGCAATGGGAGACGGCAGTGGAAATACCAAGCTTAGTGATTCACAAGGATTGTTTTTATAAGTTTGTAGTTGATCACAGCTAGCTCGATACTGGTTACAGTCTGGGTTTAGCAGGGGTAGTGTGTAGGTTTCAGTAGGTACAATCAATTAAATGTTAGCCATAATAAAAAATATGAATGTCTCCGATCCACAAACCAACTGAGTGCGATTCTGCTTAGCTTCACGGGCCAGGGTTGGCAAATAATTAGCATTCAGGGTGCTAGGATGAAGCATTGATTGTAATGTGCTTTCGTTCCTGGATGTCCTCGAACCTTCCGCCCTGTGAATCTCTGCCTTCGTTGGTTTGTGGACAGGAGATGTGCATTGCTGTTGTGACAAGGGGCGTAAGCTTCTAAAGATGTCTGCTTTAGGGGTGGTTTTTGATTTACTGCCGCAAGGGCGCTTGAACTTGGGGCGATAAATCAACGTCTAAGATTAGCTCAATATGACGGCTTGCAACGCACAAGTTTTGCATGTCTAAATGTGAGAAAATAGAAGGTAAGACGCAAAGGAATGTTTTTGGGGATTGATCAAAAAAAGGGGTTTGGGATGGGGGGTTTAGGGGGGACCCCCCAATAAAAAACGTTAGTATGTGACATTTTACATAGTTATTTTAACATTGGTTTTTCGATTTTTTTTTCGACATTTTATTTTCGAATTAATGACTTTTTCTATTATATGTATGTGTTTTCGACATTTTTGCATTCGACATTTTTGCATTCGACATTTTTGTAATTCGAAATTATTTTTTCGATATTATGACTATAAACCGTCATAGATTTGTAGTTGTGCTTCTCCATCATGCACATAAATGATCACCCGTGGGATTTTGTAAGGAACTCACGGTGGCAACAGTTAAGACAAACAAGTGATCACGATTCAAGGGTGTTAAACTGTATGCAGGTTTGAGAAACGTCTAAACCTAAATCTAAGATGGGATCAAGCGTTGACCATCAAATGTAATTAAGGCAGTTCTAGTGGCGGCGTGTCAAATAAGAAAAGGGCCTACTCTAAGAAACCTATTGCCAAACCTTACAACTAATACAAAAATGGTGTGGGATGGTTTTCAATAAAAGACTTGTTCACAAATATGTCGGGATGCGATAGCTTGCACCTCCCTTCCCCATATTTTGAGCACAGTGCAAAACTGGATCATGGAGCACAGCACACACATGAACTCTCCCAGCATGAGTCGACAGTTCTGTTCCAGGTGATCAGGAGCCTCGATGGCCAAATCCCTTTTACTTTCAAAGTCCCTTGTTTTCGAGGGTCTGACTTATTCAAATAATGGTTCCTTCAACAAAATGAAAGTTTCCTGGTTTTGCATAGGCTGAGCATTCTTCACCCCCTGGGTCCCCCTCTTCCGGGCCCTGACCCCTATTCCTCATGGTGTTGGGTGTTTTCCAACCCTATGATCTCCCTCTTCCGGGCTTGGATCCTAAAACAGTTCCTATCGATATCCAGGCCTTTGGGGCTGTGATTTACTGGTCCCGAAGGCCGATATGTTTACCATGACAAACACGCAGTGCTGTTTTGCGTATTTGTTCGGTGATGGCTTCACCCCTGGAAACCCCTTTTCCGGGCGCAGACCACTTTTTGGTTTCAGCCTCCCTCCACCGGTTCACTATGGCTTTTCCTTCACTCATGAATCTTAATGTCTTTTTAAACAGTTCCTGTAGACATGCCTCGACCCGGTTCACTTTGTCAACACTGTTTCTTAGGACGTTAGATTTTGCCCCCTTCTCGTCAGCATCCCTCTTCCAGGTTCACTATTGCCAACTTCACATTCATATTTACTTTCAATGTTTACAGGATTTCTTGGAGCAGCACCCACATGGTGCTGGTCCCCTTCTGCAGCTGGTCTCCCCTTTACAATGTTACAGTTCTTTGAATGTTCTCACTTTGCGACTTCCTTTCTCCACAGCCCGGTTCTTGTCGGTTCTCCCTTTGACTCACCAGCTGTGATGAACCACTTGGCTTTCCTTGTAGCTGGAGGCAAGGCCGGTACCACGGTAGCAGGAGTCTCCCTCGCTCTGGTTTATCAGCCTTGATACACTGCGTGTACCATTGACATCCGCTGCAACACACTTGAACCATTTTCCTTGGTCTTACGATTCCTTCTGCAGAGGTTTTGCAGAGTTTTGTCAAAGGGCAAGGTCGTGTCTCTCGTCAGCCTCTTGATGTTTGCCGCCTTTCTCCTCCCTTTGAACTGCCAGGTCTGGATAGCTGTCTCGTTGTGCAGTATACTTTGATTGGACTGTGCTCTTGCTCCATCTTTCACCCCTTTGGGGAAGGGAAAGGGCTTTCGGTTGTGTGAGATTATGGCCAACTGTCTGACTCTGCCTAAGCCTTGTGTGGGGGGTGGGTGGAGGAAATATGTCAGATAAACCGCTCTATGGGTCTGTCTTTTGTGGGGCAAAAAGGCTTTCGGACAGAAAGCAGGGGGTGGGGGGGGCGCGGTTGATTAGTCTACAGGGTAGGATGGGTTGACAGTGCTATATGGAATTACAGCTTTCGTATTAGAGGGGTTTTGAAATAAGTAGGAGGGTTTGTGAGGCAAACAGGAATAACTAGCATTGTGAAATGAATAGAGTGGTTTGTGGGAACGGTAGTGTTTTATTTGAGCATGTTGGGAGTGCGAAAAAATGATCCGGAGGACGGGAAGAATGGTTGGAAATATTCGGGTAGAAAGTGGGAAAGCAGGGTTTCTCGGAAATGTGTTTTTTGAGTCTAATGGGCTTTGTGCTCCTATGGTATTTACCATATATGGAGGGAGACGTTGGGTAGGGGGAAGGAGAGGTCTTATGGGGGGAAGGGAGAAGGATGTAACACAGCCTTATGAAGGTTTCAAGGATCTCGCCCTACTCCCCTTTTCCGGTACAATAACGTGTCTCCCTGGGGTTATTCCCTGGAGTACCACCCCTGGCTTCCCCAACTTGGTGAGCCTTTCTTGCTCTTTCACTTTCTAGAGTTGGGACCTGAGCGGATCAGCCCTTCGTTGGCCACATAAATCAGAGTTGCTCAAGATTCACTATGTGAGATCCTCTGATATTTCACAATTGTGATTGTGGTTTTCGATTCTAATGCCTCTTAGGGCTGGCAGGAATTAGGATGCATATTCCACTCTTACTGACGTGTGCGCCTTTAAGCAAACCTGACAAAATGCTAGAAAATACATTCACAGTTTGCAGCTCTGATGTTTGGTGATTCCATAAGGAATGGCACAATGCGAATTTTAAGACGCTTTTTCTAATGCAGGTGAGACCCATGATCATAAAGTTGAGCAGGGAGGGCAACAATCAAGATTATAACATATATTATGGTATGTTTCAACAATAAAGATTTCCTGAGATAATGCCATTATCACTAGGACAAATGAGTTTTAGAAAACACATTTAAACGCCAAGTACACGCCAGGTCTCTAAGCAGATATAGTCCAGTCACCATTACTCAATATTTTCAGCTCAATTCTTTTTCTGCCTCTGGTTTGGCCTGCTTTGTGTACCCTCTGACCTGCATTTGAAGACCGAAACCTACAGTGTCAAATCTTACCCTTTGTATTTGAATGAGCTAATTTAAGTTTGACCTCATTCATCTGAGACTTTGGCTGGACGTTTAGTTTTAGCATTGCAAGTGCCTTCCTCAGAGGAGTTTCAAAATATAAATATTCTGAAATAAAATGCTAATTTTCCTGTGTGTAGTTTGTGAAAAACATTGCTTGCTATTCTGTCTCTTCACTGGAGCATTCATTTTCTATATAATGCTATTGATGTTCAAAATTTATGTATACATTTTTATTTCCAAGCATGTGCACACATTCCAAATATTTGATAACATTGGTCATTAAATGTTTTTAGGTGTTTTGATAGGACACATGCCACTAGCTGAGGGGGGTGTTGCTTGAAAGGGAAAAATGGGTGAGACAATCGGTGACCCCAACTGCCCACAAGGGCCTGATGAGAGAGGCCTCTACAGAAATTCTGACCACATCCTAGTTTCATGGAGCTAGGCTACGAAGTCATTGCTCCTTGTGAGGAAGGGGTAATCATTTGGCTGTCTAACTTGATTGGCTTGGACGCCCTTGAACCCTCTGAAGACCATGAGTGAAATTCCTTGGTCCTCTAGGAGAAAGGAAACCATATGTGTGGCTTTGTGGTGGCAAACCAAGTATATACTTGCCATGGTTTCCTTGCTTCTTGGTTAAATCCTCAGCCACCAAGGAGTGAAAGGGGCCAACCCCATCAAAAGGAAGGTGTATGTGTTTTACTGTGTTCAACAATTTATCCATAAATTGCCTAGTGCTGTATGTACGGGTCACTAGCATGCCATGGGTGGGAATAATGTGGGCAACTGCTTATTTCATATTATCCTAAGGCACTTGTTTGGCCTTGGAGTGACCTGCCCCTAAAAACATTTTCTGAACATGGGCGAGACCTTTTATATCATCTGCCAATTCTCTACAGAGCTTTTGGTTGGCACATAGGAATTGCCTTGCTGCCAGTTGAGGGAATAATTTTGGTATATCTGCCCCTAATATTCAGCAATTTCCGTTCAGCTGCAATGAGAAAGCTCCTCCCGCCCACCTCTCAAGGGTACCTTGGAATGCACAATGAGCACAGACAACTTTATAAGTAAGGTTGTGGAAGGAGCATCAAGCACATCTTTTTAAGTTTGTGCGATTGATACTTACCTCAACTCTTCTATATTCCGCAAAGGTGGTATGGAGCCTTAGCCGTAGTTCGGCATTATCCTCAAATACATTTTTTGGTAGAGGATCCTTATGGCGCTAGTTGCCTCTTGCAGCTAAAACAGGAGGACCTCGGATAAATTGGAGATGCCGCAAGAACTATAATCTCTCATTCGTGAATCCCGACATTGTCAGACTTCTTAGCAGGGGGAAATCTGAGTCATCGAAGCAACCCATGCCAAGAACAGGCCATCCAAAGGATCCACTATGAGACTGCCATCATTGGCTAAATTTGAGATTGGTAGCATAAATAAGCGGCGTAACAGGTAATAGGACCTGTGGCCACTGGTTGTGGATGAGCCATTGACTGCGGCTACATGGTATTACTCGCAGGTTTGATTCCCAAGAAAGAAAATGTTAATTATCTTATTTACTACTATACGATAGTCCATAATCCCCCTGGCTTCATTATTTATTTCCTGAAAGCGACAATGAAACTGGAGCAGTTTGGTGCATAGCAAAAAATTCAGTCTCATTTGATTGGTTGAATGTCCGCTTATATGGCCACCTGCCTCCAGCAACCTTGGTGGGGGAGGGGTTTATGTGCCCAAATTGTTTGAGCTCTCATTCGTGTGCTCGTTCAATATTTCTGCGCAGGCTGTTTGCGAACCAATTGTCTGCTCTCGCCCATGTTTTGCTGAAAGCCAAATCTCCCTGGAAATGCAGTTTTTCTGTCTACTCCACTTTTTCCTTGCCCTGTTTCTTTGCAACAAGCAAGAAACCCAGGTCTAACATGGTCCTGTAACTTGTATTGCAGGGACTACACCTGTCATATCTGTACCTACGGGTTCTTTTGGGCAGTCACTAAACGGGAAGTTGGACTGCCCAGAGCCTGCTGTGAGGGCTGCCTTTCTTGTTGGGCATATCTAGAACAATGGGCTGCCCTTTCTGACGCTTTCTGCTGGGCTAACATGTTTTGCTGCATACTCATTGGGTGGCATTCCTTTTCTTTGTCACACTGGCAGCTGCCTTTGATCTTCCCAAATTTGACAATCTGGCCCTGGAACAAAATAGTTTTGTTTTAATCCCAAAGGTAACTGTTTGATTTGGCTGTGATAGTGTCTTGGAGTGGTGGGGAATTCTTATGGTCCACTTCATATGGGGCTCGATAAACGACTGTATGACTGGGTATTGGATCTCCCTACTGACATTTCCACATCAGGGAAACTGCCCATATGCAGGACAAGCTTACTGGCCCTCATGACCACTAGGTACAGATCTTCCTACAACACTATATTAAACATGCGGTGCATCCTGATCTATTGGGAATAGGGGATACACTGGGACCTCATTTACCTGCTTTAGTCAGAATAGGTGTTGGTCACCCTGAGGAATGAGAGGAGGACCTGGGACTTTTAGATTCTTTCAAGGAGTTGGGGCTCTTTGGTTCATTTTGGGGAAAGGGACAAGAGTGCCCACAGGGGAACCTTGGGTGGTGATGCCCCTCCCTCCCCAATTACTCTGAAAGTAAGCACTCTGCTTTCAATATGGGAACTTATTCTGCCCATTCTTAACCTGCTTTCAGTAGCTGCACCCTGAAAAAAGGTTTTCGAGGTTCCTGACAGTCCCTGTTGACTCTGGTGGTCCCGTTGACCGGGTTCAAGAAATGACTGGGTCAAAAATGTCGATAACCGAGGGGAAGCTTGCTGCAGGTAGGCCCCCTAAAAAAATCCCCTTAACACCTTCCAAAAGATATGTCTGACAAATCGAGGGGTTAGTCGCCACCGAGGAAACATTCAAAGAAAGGATGTTCTCAAAGCAGTTCTTACCATTCCTCGCCGTCCCAAAAAATGTAAGCAATGTAGTCAGTCTCTGTCCTCGTCTTCAGACTCCTCTCCTGAACGCAGAGTTGCCTGTCCAGTTAAGTCCGCTTAGAAAGCTGAATGGGAGGCCTGTAGGCTTTTCAAGAAGGTGGCCTGACCCCCTCGAAAGTTTAGATGAAAGGCCACAAACCTGTGGAGCCTACGAAGGCTGAAAACGAAGACTTGCGCACCCTCAAGCCACTGTCCCATCGAGAGCCCTCAAGGCCTTGACTCATGCAGAGACCCAGTCCTAGACTCTCAGACTCCTTGGAGTCGCGAGTCGAGCCCGTCTAGGTCAGTGCCATCAATCTTCAACACCCTCAAAGGAAATACTAAAGTCTTTCAAGCCTCTTCAGAAGAAGGAATTTTTCAAATCCCTTTCCTCGATTTTCGAGGGACATGAACCTTTAAACCAATAGTTGGGAGTGTCATGATTTCAAGTATGGCACTCCCAATGTTCCTGAGGCTTTAATATCTGAATTTGAGAATGAAGGATCTATACGAAAATCTTCAGAGTGCAAGTGACACTTCACCTGAAATTGGATTTGGGAAAGATGATCTGTCTGAGCATGCGGAGGTATCTTACAGACCGCTTATGATGAAGGTAACCGATTACCTGTGTTGTGGTAGACCAGCTGCACTCTTTGAGCAGGATGATCTGACAGATATTTTGCATGAAGGACCGCAGAAAGGCCCATTTTACATTTTCTTTCGGCTCTTCAGAAAAGGGTCAAGGTTAAACGGGAAGTATTGAGATATACTCGCAGCCATCAGTAAAAATCAGACCATAAAATACACTCAAGCATTGATCCGGAATATCTTTCAAGGGCATCCTAAACCAGAAAGCCTTGTGGTACAGACTGCAAAGTCTGCATCAAGGCAGCCAGCATACCCTACCATTCCACCATACGGGGACGACCAGCGTTTAGACGCACTGGCTAAAAAGGGTATTTTCAGCCAGTAGTATGGCTTTAAAATCGATCAATTCCAATTGCGCTCTTGCAAAAAGTATCCACACCTTCTGGGATTGCATTTCTATGCCAGCTGAACACATCCCAGGAGAAGAGAGGTTTCTTGAATATTGTGAAGGATGTAAAAGACTATGTGCAAGTCTCTCCAGTCATGTCTTGACTTTGCTTAGTGTTAACGGAGCCATGGCAGCGAGTACAGTTATGCATGTTGAGCAAGTCTGGTTTTGCATCTGATGTGCAGTCCAGACTACTCAACATGCCCTTTAATGGCACTCAACTGTTTGGCAGCAAGGCTGTTGAGAGACTTGAGAAATTACAGATCTCAAAAGCTTCACCCAAATAACTTAGTGTTGCTATGAGACAGCCGCAACCATCGCACCCCAAACACTGGCTTCGAGGGGTAGGTCCTTTCGCTATTTTTCCTCATTTGGAAGAGCGAGAGGGCTGGCCAGTCGAGATGGTCAGAGAAAATTCCTTTGTGGTGGACGAGCGAGAGGTACTAAGCATTGGCTTCACCCTCGGCTGCGGCTTCAGCTGCCACAAAACCACTGAGTCCTTACTCCACAGGACCCCGGTGGGAGACAGGCTCACTCAGCATCTGGAAAATGGTGGGGCATTACTTCCAATGCTTGGGCCTTGCAAATAGTAGTCCAGGGACTCCAGGGTTACTGCCTGCTCTTTTTAAGAAGGCCTCCAGATCATCCACCAGGGAGTCACGCCCTCAAAATTCCAGATTTGTTACTCTTGCAGGAGATTTCCAGTCTGTTTGAGAAAGGTGCTTTAGAACCAGTAACTGTTATAGGAGTGTAACAGGGGGGTGGTACTCCCCTTACTTTTTGATTCCCAAAATGGACACAGGATTAAGACCCATTTTGGACTTGAGATACTTGAACGAGTTCCTCAGGAGGTACAAGTTCAAAATGGTTACTCTTTCTCAGAGCCTTCAATCCCTCCTGCTTCAGGATTGGATGGTGTCATTGGACCTTCAGGGTGCTTACTTTCATGTGCCTATCCATCACAAGCTCAGACTAAAGTAGCAGCTGAGGTTGGCCTTTGGTGTTTCTCATCAGTTTTGAGTGTTGCCATTTGGGCTGACCTCCGACCAAGGGTTTTCACCAAGTTTATGGTGGTGGTGGCAGCGAGTCTAGGAAAGGGGGGGGGGAATTCATGCCTACCCCTACCTGGACGAATGGATGATCAGGGCCTTTTTTCCCATACAGGTCCTGGAACATCTCAGTATAACCCACCACTCCCTTTACAAACTGTGCTTCTACCTCAATTTGAATAAGTCCCCCATGATGCCTTCCCAAAAGCTCCAGTTGAGGGACTTGGGGAGAAGGGTGGAATGAAGCCTAGCCAAGGTAAGGGCTCAAGAGACTCAGCAGATGGTCACCAGATTTCAGAATGCCCAGCGTTTTATGGCCTTAGATTTCTTACGGTTGGTCTGCCTCGTGGCATCCTGCATTTTATGGTTGCCAGATGCTGGTCTGAGAATTCGATCTGTACAGTGGTCCCTCAAATCCCAGTGGTCTGTTTTCGGGCAAGATGTCAGATCTACTTCAGGTTTTGAGCAGGGTGGTACAGGATCTACTGCGGTGGGCCTGCAAAGACAACATTCTGACGAGGGAACCTTTTTGGCAACCATAGCAGGAGATAACTAGTTATGGACACATCCCTCACATGGTGGTGCAACCATGCCAACGATTTGACATTCAGCGGTCGTTGGTCTCCTTCGGAGTCCAAACTACACATCAACCTTTTGGAGCTGAGGGCAATCGGACTAGCCCTGAAGGCCTTTCTGCCCCCTGTACGGGGAAAGTTTTCTGTTAATGACGGATAACACACTGGCCATGTACTACCTCAACGCGAGGGGTGATGAAGGGTCTCTACCACTGTGTAGCGGTAACTGGCTCAGGAAGAACTTGGAAATGTTCACCCTTTGGGGAACCCCTCAGGTAGATCTGCTTGTTTCCAGTGTCAACAAGGAGTGCAAGCTGTTCTGCACCAGGGAATTTCACCCTACAGGCGCTGTAGGGGATGCGTTTGTAGTGGACTGGAAGATTCCACTGCTGTACTTGTTTCTTCCAGTCCCTGACATTCCTCAGGTGTTCAGGAAGTTGAGAATGTTCGGGAAATCAATTATCCTAATTGCTCCGGATTGGGCCAGGAGGACATGGTACCCGGACCTTCTGCACATGTCCATTTTCCCTCCAATTAGTCTTCCACAAAGAGAGGACCTTCTCTAAAGAGAAGGGTTGGGTTCCCCATCCAGAAGTCAAGACTCTTAACCTTCACGCATGTTTTCTGAGAGGTTGAGATACAAGCATTGGGACCTCCGGGGGCATGGCTTGGACAGCCATGGAATAGGCTGTGAGCTCTGTGTGCTCTGTGATCCGACATCCTGATCCGTTCAACAAACTCATGTATTTCACTTGAATCTGGAAGCAAAACGCACACCAGCGTGTTGGAAGGTGCCGGGAAGAACGTGAGCGGCTCGCGAGACTGGAGAACAGCCGAACAGCTGGAGAACACATAGTATCCTGAGGAGCGGCCGTGGACGAAAACACCAAAATGGCGGCGCTCCCAGAGAACAAAGGGATCTAGCAGGACGCGGCAGCGAAACGGAACTGCCGGCCCTCTGATGCAGTCACTGTATCGGGCGACGGCCACGGATTGAAGTATAGACATTTGCAGGCGCGCCCGGCAGCCAACATGGCTGAGACATGCGAGTGTGAAACACACTATTACCAGGACATACCCCGGTCTGGCAAAACCTACATGATAGGCCATGACAAAGGAGGTGAGCAGCTGTTGAGTTCTGTGTGTCACCTCGAAGTACGTTGATGGCGCATGGATGATTGTGTGCAGCAGGAATACATGGTAGAAGACAGCCCGTTTTTTAATACATTGCCGCGCTCCACAGCACAACGCAACCCGCCGCAACTAGCGCCCTAGCGTTTGAGGGACCAGAGCACGACACATCAGCATCGCAGTGTGGGGACCAGATACGATTGGGAATCGTGAGATGTCTGTGAAAGGACTGAGAGCCAAATCCAAACAATCCACAATGGAGGTCTTTGCGAAAACGCAGCAAACCCCCACGACAGCTGCGCAAAGCACGGGCGCGGCCTCCGCTGATGGTGCCGCTGAAGGAGATGGTCGTCAGGTCCTGGCGGCCATAACGGATTTGAACACCAAATGGGGCACAGCGATGGCGGACTTGCGGACGGCCCTGGAAAATAAAATTGATGCTGTGGTAATCGAAGTTACCCTGCTGCGTCAAGATGTCCGTACGTTGGCGGAGAGAACAAGTGGCCTGGAAAGCACAGTGAAAGTCAACACGGAGGTCAGCACGAGCAATGCAAAGGAGGTCCATGTGCTAAAACAGCAGGTCGCCAACCTTGAAAATCGAGTGGAGGAGGCAGAAGGAAGAGCGAGGAGGAACAACATGCGTGTGGTTGGCCTGCCCGAGGGGGAGGAAGGCCATGAACCTACGGACTATGTAGAAAACATGATCCTCCAGGGGATAGGAGCAGAAAGCTCTCACAGGGGTTTATTGTTGAGCGGGCCCATCGGGCCTTGATGAGGAGGCCACGACCTGGAGCTCCGCCAAGGCCAATAATCGCAAGGATCCTGAATTACAAAGACGGGGAGAACATCCTGGAATATTTCCGTAAGGGCGAGACAATTGAGAGAGCCTCCACCAATATCACGGGTACCCGGATTATACGATGCTGGTGCAGAGGCAAAGGTATAGTTGCTTGGCCGTCAAGAGGAGGCTACGTGCTGTCGGCATCAAATATATGCTTCTGTACCCGGCGAGGCTAAAGGTGCTGCATAAGAGCAAGGCGCTTTTTTTCGACACTCCGGAGGAGGCGGCGTCGTGGCTGGACCTGCAGGGCTGCCCGGAACAGGAGGCTGACTGAGATCGCCTCGATCGTGACAAGTGAGGAGTCGGTGCCATGGACATTAAGGGGATAAGTGGGAAGGTGGAATTGTTTTGGGAACACGGGAGATTTGAGTGAATTTGTAGCCCTTGGACCTTGTGCTCTGGCTGGACTGGAATATAGAGTATCAACTACATGCCGGAACTGAATAGCATTAACATAATGTGTGCTAGTATGGGTAGTCGGAGCAATGGGATGGTAGCAACCTACCCCCGAGAATTGGTAGTTAAGTAGTCATTAGGGCGACTTTACCCTGCTGAGTAACTAGGCAGGGCTAGATGTGGGGGTGCCTGAGATCCAGGGATGGAGCTGGGCAATGGTTGGGAGGGTGTTGTTGGGTGTGAGTAGGGAGGAGGAGGGGAAGTTTGTGGTGTATATAGTTTTGGGGAGTTTAGTTTGTGTGTGAGCCTACAGGGAAATGACGAAAAATTCAATGGCATCGGGTAATCTCAGAATTGTGACCTGGAATGTGCGGGGCCTTAATAGCTATATAAAACGTAACAAGGTGATGTACCTGAAGAGGATGCGGATTGACATAGCTCTGCTACAAGAAACCCACCTCACCAAGGAGAAGGAGGTGATCAGGAGAATATGGAGGGGTACGGTCATGGGGGCCACATATTCGGCATATGTAAGAGGGGTGATTACATGGGTGGCACCGCATGTACCATTTCAGCCGCTTAGCTCGACAATAGACCTGAAAGGCAGAATGGTGGTGGGACTCCTGGAGGACTCCTGGAGAACAGAGAAGTGAATATCATAAATTTGAATGCCCCTAACCATGATATAGCGGTATATATTAGGTCTTTATATAGTAAAATTAGCCCCCTGGCGGGTGGTGCGATGCTGCGGGGAGCGGACTTTAATTGCACTCTGAACCCCAGGATAGACGGGTCAGATGATAAGTTAGAAAAGCCGGCGCCAGCAGCTAAAGCGCTGAGGACACTGTTGATGGACCTCGGCCTAGAGGATGTGTGGAGAAGGCTACACCCAACGGATAGGCAATACTTGCACTATGCAGCACCACACGACCTGCACACAAGGCTAGATTACGTGTTTGCATCTGCCAAGATAGTGGGAGAAATGGTGGGGGCGGAATACAAAGCCCGGGTACTCTCTGACCATTCGCCTTTGGTCATAGAATGGCGACATCAACCCCCCAGGGCACGGATCCCAACGTGGAGGCTCAGGACTGAGGCTCTACAGGATACGGGCTTCCGAGAGGATCTGAGGGAGGCCATCGAGGAATACTTTGAAGTTAATACGGGCAGTGTAAGTTCGATGGGAACAGTATGGGAGGCATTCAAGGTGGTGGTGCGGGGAGTATCAATATCTAAATCCAAAGGGCTCCAAGGGGGTTTTGAGCGGGGACTGCAAGAGACAGAGCTAGAGGACCTGATATGAAATGAGGGGACCACCCGTGCGAACAGGGCTAAAATAAAGGATTTACAGCTAGCTTGAGGTGAACTTTGGGACAGATTATGTAAACTGAACTATAAGAAATACACGGAGAGGCTGCATGCTGGGGGGGATAAGCCGAGTAGGTTATTGGCTTGGTTATACAAGAATGCGACCCCCCCGTTCGGTGATCAGAGAGATCAGGGACGCGGATGGTCAAATCCCTAATACCCAGGAAGGGGTAAATGAGGTGTTCCTTGTTAGGGAGAATTCTGTGTTTAGGCTGAATTTCCTAACCTAGTGAGTCCCCCAGCAGCTTTGCTGGATTTTTGGGGTTTATTTTTTTCTCCTGCCAAGAGTGAGACTCCTTTTACCCTCACTCTTGGGTATGATTGGAGTGTGTTTCTTTGATTCTAGATGTGTTTAATGGGCTATTGGGTCTTTTTCCCCATAGGGCTTCATGTTTGTGTGGTGTGTTACACAGCACCCTCAGTGCAGTAACACAGGGGTGTCATAGTGACCCACCCAGTATAGACTCCATACCCTGGGGCTGACTGTCTCCCAGGGCATGTAAAGTCACCATTGACTTTACTAGTCTTAAATTCTGAACAGAACCAGTACAAACCATCATATTGTGGACATACTGGCTGGGGCAATTCAATTGCCCCGGGGTCTGTTAGTCGAGGGGGCACGTCTCTGTCCCCCCTGATCAAGTTTTGGCTGGTGGCAGTGGATACTACTTTTTATATTCAACCGCGAATATTTCTCGATGGTATTTTCCCATTGTTCGAGGCTACTATCTTTATTTATTTAATTACGGTAGCCTCGAACATACCGCCGGTTTAATTAATTAATATTCTCCGGTTGGTATTTTTTTTGCAAAAACCCGGTTCTAAAATGGCATTTGTGTTCTCTTCTGTGACTCCAACCCAAGTCGAGCCCTTTGTTCCACTTTTTGGCGGGCTTCTCCACAGAAGCCCTCCAAAGTGGTGCCACTCTGTCTGGGGTACTTAGGGGGGGGTGGAGGGGGATTTAGGCACCCTGGACTGAGTTGCCTAGGCAACTCAAGTCGCACTCCGTCCTGATTGGCCCAAGTGGTGAGCCGGCCGGCTCACCACTTGGCATGTTTGAGTGACAGCTAGGCTGAGTGAATGGGGGTTTTCTGCATAAAAGCAGGGCTTTGGGGACTGGAACTTCAGAAGTCGCCACAGGACTTAAGAATCCGACGAGGGAGAAGCTGATCTGACCTGCCACGACTACACCACCGGTGGAGCCCTGCTGGACAGTCTCGCCACTTTTCCCAACGACAGAGGAGATCTCCCGCCGGAGAGTCTTCTTCCTTTGACTGGTGGGGATAACCAGTTTCACTGTCTGTTCGCCTTCCCGACATATCTCGTGGCCGCCTTGCCTATGCCAAGCACCCCGGCAACCGGGATACCACGTTTTACCGCAAATGAAAGGGTACTACCTTTAACCGGAAAACTCTGCGGCTGGTTTCTTCCCTGGTAGTGCAACGACCTTCATCTTTCCTCCAAGTCAAGATCTTCTCTTCCCCTGGACGACAACGAGACTTGCACCCACTGCCAGGAACAACTGCCACTGCTGGAGGATCCTTCCCACTTAAGGTACCGTGTCCCGCCTGGCTTCCTTTGCCACCGACTGTATGTGGTAGATTTAGCCCCCGACTTTCGAACCTGGGTTAGCCTGGGACACCCTGGCTAAACTTTTCTGAGCCTCTCTAAACTCTCTTCAAGCTCTCTGCAAGACTTTCCAAGCCTATTGTAACTGTGATCTTGGGCGCATTTATGCTCTGCTCTCTCTAAGAGTGGGCCCAGCCTATGGACTTTAGCTCACAAGTGACTTTTGCTCTTCTGCCTTGCTAATAGTCTTCCTAAATCTTAGAGTGGAGTACCTTTCCTTATTCTGTCTTTTTGCCTCCCTTTTTCATAAACTTATTGGAGTGCCATCTATAGTTAAGCGCTCACCTCTGTATGACAATAAGTGGTGTTTACTAAGACTTATCTGATAAGGAATAAGGGTTGTATATATTATAATAGTAACTGTGTTTAGAGTGTTTCAAACAGTGTTTTTAAATAAATAATTATATACTTTGATTCCAAAGCTCTGGTCAGTGTTAGTTTGTATTATTGTATCTGAGTGCCTATTGTGTATACTTTGCATACTGCCCAACTCTTCTTGAGGGAAGTCTGACTGCTCAGCCGCAGCTACCAGGTAAATCTGGGTGGTACAGACTGCTACCAAGTGGGTTTACTGCTAACGCCTGTAGTCCTAAATCTTTTGCAGTGCTCCCTAGGGGAACTGCACAGGTTTCTGCCTAACATTCCTGAAGTATTAGACGATTATACGAGGACACAGGAGAGGACATGAGTCAAGATATACTAGACACGATAGAGGACATAGGGCTGCCCACCTCGGATGACCTAGATCGAGCGGACCTGGACGCCCCCATTACCGTGGACGGACTAGAGGCGGTGATCCAACACCTGCCCACATGTAAAGCGCCTGGGGCGGATGGGTTACCCAGCGAGTTTTATAAAACGTACAAGCAGCAGCTACTCCAGCCGCTGCTGGCCATGTTTAATGAAGCATATGAGCGGGGGGGGGGAGGGGGGAAACTGCTGGCATCCCTCTGCGAGGCAGTGATCATTCTGCTCCTGAAACCAGGCAAACCAGATGCGGAATGCGGATCCTACAGGCCCTTGTCTATGGTCAATCAGGATAGTAAGATACTCACGGCAGTGCTAGCCAATAGGTTGAAGGGGGTAATTGGCAAATTGATACACCCAGACCAAATGGACCATGTCCCTGGTAGAAATATTACAGATAAACACAGGAGGCTACACCATATTATTGACCAAACTGAGGGAGACTCGAGCGAGCTGGCTATCGTGTCGTTGGACGCGGTGAAAGCTTTTGATTCAGTGCGGTGGCTGTGGTTGAAAGCGACTCTGAAAGGATACGGGATGGGACCAGGGTATATTGGATGGGTCCAGATGTTATATAGTACCCGGACAGCGAGAGTCAAAACCGGAACCACAATCTCAGATAAATGGCAACTTAGCAGGGGGACCAGACAGGGATGCCCCTGGTCACCAATGTTATACATCCTGGAATTAGAGCCGCTGGCAATATGCCTGCGGCAACAATACGGGGAGGTGGGGATCCGCACGACAGTGGGCACACACCTGATATTGTATGCAGATGATGTGCTTCTCTACTTGCGCTACCCGGAGGAGAACCTGCAATATGTGCTGGAGGTGATGGGTCGTTATGCCACCCTCTGGCATATCGGTGAACCCCGGTAAGTCCAGTTTGTTCCCCCTGGGAAGATACAAGAGCACCCCGTTGGAGGGGCTGCCCGTCTTGCAGATACGCTGGCAGACCGTGACATTCAGGTATCTGGGCGTAAATGTTTACCACAATATAGAGACAGAGCACAAACCTAACACGGAGAAGGCGATGGAGGGAGTTAAGAATGGCATTGTGTTCTGGTCTTAATTACCCCTAGCCATGATGGGGAGAGCAGCTCTACTCAAAATGGTGGTCTTGCCCAGACTCTTGCACTTTTTTGTCAATGTCCTGTACTTAATCCCCAAACGCTTTTTTGTCAAACTTCATGGCATGTGCAGGAGCTTCTTATGGGGCAACTCCAGAAATAGGGTGGCCCTGTGGAAACTACAGAACACATGTGATAAGAGGGGCATACCAAATTCTGAGCTGTATTACATGGCAGGACAGTTGTTGTATGTGGCTGGGTGGTTGTCTGCAGAAGACTCGGCAGAAGCTAGGCTTTTGCAAAGTGATTCGGCTCCTTACTTTCTGAGGGAGACAGTAGGGCTGCACAAAACTAAAATGGCGAAGACGGGGAGATTATTGAAGCTGGGCTGGGAAGTATGGCTCAGGACATGGAGAATGGTGGGTGTCCCAGATCCGCTTTCCCAGCAGGCCCCGCTGCGGTGCTATGCGGGGACGACTCCCAATTGTTCAAAGCGGTCCGTAGGTATTGGGAACCAGTGGGATTGGCCACCCTTGGAGACATATGGCAGGAAGTGGAGGCGGTGGGATTCCAGAAGCTGCAGGACGAAACAGGGGTGCATAGAGGCCAATTTATTACTTATACCAGGCTCATGAAGGTGAGAGAGGTGGCCTGAGACTGTGTGAAACACTGTTTCGGAGGGTGGGTACGAAATTTCTAGGATATGAGCTCCTTAGGGCGAAGACTGGGAAGGAGCTGCTCCAATTGAGGCATGACTGGGAGGAGAAGGTGGGGGGAACCCATGACAGAGGGACAGAGGGATAGAGCCCAAAGGTACCATAAAAAGGTGTCCCGGAATGCGAGACTCCAGCAGATCCAGCTGTATGTCACTCATAGAGCTTACCTGACTCCCAGTAGAATAGCTAGGTTTGGAGGCTCGGCTGTACAAAAATGCCCCAGGTGCGGGGAGGAGGAGGCAAGACTACTACACATGTTCTGGGCCTGCCCTGAGGTGCACAGATTCTGGGAGGAAATAAAGATGAAAATGGCTGGTGGGGGAGTGGTACCGGACGTAGAATCTGCTCGAGCTTGCATGCTCGGGAATTTCCCCAGGCCACGTCATTCAAATCATATCAGTAAAATGAAGGACCTGGCCTATATTTTGGTTAAACGCAGAATCGCAATGTGCTGGAAAGCGGCCCACAGACCCAGAGTGGAGATATGGTGGGCGGACCTCTTGAGATGGGTGGAAGCAGAAACTCTGGTATGGTTTGAAGCTGTCACCAAGGGGGGGGAGGAGGAAGCGGACCACCTGATAGCCTGGAGGCAGCTGGTGACCTCAATGGCAAGCCCCCACCAGGTCAATCATGATACAGAAGACGCCGATGAGTCAACGAACAGAGATTCCCGAAAATGCTCATGTAGATGATGAGGCTGTGATGGCTCGAGTTTGTGGGGAGGACGGGAAGCGACAATGCATAATGTGATGTTTTGATATTGATTATGTATGTCCTAAAAGTTACCATGGTTGATGTGTTTGTTATAAAATAATAAAAATTGTTTTAAAAAGAAAAGCATTGGGACCTCCAGGAAGACGTTATGGAGATGTTGCTTACAGCCAGAAAGCTAGCAACAAAATCTCACTGCTGACGGAACAAGTTCTGCAGCTGGTGCAGAGCAGAATGTGACCATACTCCTACGTCCCCTTTCTTCCATACTGTACGAGCGTCCCTCGCTAGGGTCTAGAGAAGGAACCTTTTTTCCACCCCAGAAAAAATCTTCTCCCCTATTAAATTTAGAGGTGCCCGTGCGGGTGGCCCTGGGAGCATGTCCTCCTCTGACTCTGTTCACCGGTGCCACTCCCCCGTCCTCTTTTCCACGTCAACTAGAGTGGACCGCTTTCACCAGCACTCCTGGGTTCGGCTTTGGCCTTGGAATTCCACATGCTCTTCCCCGGATGTATTTTGGTCTTTAATCAGGTACGCAGTCTTCTGGCACCATGCTCCTCCCTGGCACATGTAGACATCATCAGGCTTCAGCAGGTGTTCAGCCTGCGAGGGCCTCTTCCCTCTGATCGCCACCAGAGGACTTGAACTTCAAGTCAAGGTTCAAGGTAGGGCCACTTTTTTCATCCGCACCCCGCAAGGGCGACTCCATCCCCTGGAAACATGCGAGCGGGTGGGACCATTCAGGTTCCAACACCAGCACAGGTACCAAGGCTGTTTCAGCTATCGGCCGCTAGGCCAAGGGGTCGCTAGATCCTGCCATGGACGTCGCTGAGGGGCCGCAAGGTTCTTTTACTGGGTGTCCACCTGAGAGCCTATGCCCTATTACCGGACAAATATTTGAGTGCGCCTGTACGTAGCACTACTGGCGACAGTCGAGGGCACAACGCCTACCTGGACCCTTTCCTGAGGAGCAAGGTAGGCCTTGAGCTCCCCACAAAGAGTCCAGGAGGAGGCCGTGCCCAGCGCAACAAGCACCACGACACGGGCATCTGGCATTCTGCCTGACAAAATGGCAGTTAGTCCGATGCCACCCCCTTTTGGGGAGCAGGTAGGTGAACGAGTTTCCAAGTGGGACTGGTCTTCGCCAGGTATGTGGCCGACAGCATATCCTTCAGCCTTGCAGGGCAGATGCATCCTGCATGCAGCAATGCAGAGCATGCCCTGGCCTTGGCAACCTCAAGGCCCTGCTCCTACTCCTGCGCCCCCTAGTGCCCCACCGGCCTGTGAGGACAGGTTTTTTTTTTAAGTTCCTCACGCTTATAAAGTCTCCTCAGATGGGAGCCATCCTTTGGGATGTGATCAGGGACATACTGCCTCCAGTCCCACCGCTAGCACCCACAGTCATTCCTCTTGTGACTCCAGCGCCTCAGGCTCCATGGTTCCGGCACCCCTGCCTCCTGCAGCCCAGGTGGTTCCACACCAGCCTCTGGTCGGCACACCTCAGCCTTTGGCGTCTAGTACTCCTCCATCTGCCCTGGACCAGAAGGACCCCCTGGTGGACAGCGATGAGGACCACCTCCCCGACACCCCATCTTTGGCCAAGGCAGTCCATGAACTGCTCGCAGGTCTGGCTGAATACATGGGGCTTCCACAACCCGAGGTTGAACCAGATGCTGGTGTCCTGGCCGAGATGCTCACTCTACGCCCTGCGCTACAACAGGGATTCCGATGCAGAAGGATGTTACTGCCTTGGCTAAAAAGGGAATGGCTTAAACTCCATTCGGGACAGCCTAACAATCGGCACCTCAACGCCAAGTACAGGCAATTGGAGGGGGATCCACTCTTGCTGTCGGCACACCCTTAACCACACTCCTTGGTGATTGCTGCAGCCTCACTCTACTCCAAGCCGCCGTCTTCCTCGTCCTTGGCGCTCCTAGGCAATGAGAAGATTTTGGAGGTATATGGAAAAGTCTATTCCAACGCCTTGCTGCACCTTCGTCAGTCTAATGCGGACGCTATGCTCAGTGGGAAATATTTGACTTTTGTTGCAGAAATTTCAGTGCAGAGTCGGGCACGCTTCTAGGCAGGGTGGCAGAAGCAAAAAATGGTAGCTGAGGACATCATGGAGTCCACTGTGGCGCATATCAACACCTCAGGCCGCGCCTTCTGCATCACTACTGACATGAGAAGAACTGCCTGGCTACAGGCTACCATGTTCAACACAGACGTCCAGGAGCGCATATTGGACCTTTGATTCAAGGGTGGCAACCTTTTTCATTCCACCACCGATGAGGAACTTGATGAGAAGAAACAGTTCCCAGACTGCAAAATCCTTATCTATCCTCACAAAGTCCACGCCTAAGACGTACAGCCCGACGCACCAGTGTTCCAAAAAGGGGTGGTCATTTGGCTGGTTCCGGGGCTTTCATGAACGATGGTCAAGACAGCCGGACAGATCTACAAGTCAGCACTGCCGTAAGCAGCACAAGACTGGGAATAAGGGCTGCTTTCAGTCCCCATCCCCAGCCTCAGAGGGCAGAAAGGCATGACGCTCCCCTCCGGGTCCATGTTTCTCCAGTGGGGGGGGGGGCTTGCCCTTCACACACACACAATATATTGGTGCACGAGGTGCGCGGACCCCTGGATCCTCTTTGTCCATAGGCTACTGCCTACCGTTTCCTCCCTCTACTCGCACACATTGGGACAGCAACTCTGTTGGCGGAAATTTGATCAGTTGTAGAGTCGGGCAGTGGAGGAAGTCCCAGCCTCCCAGCGGGGTATGGGCTGCTACTTAGGATTTTCACCATACACAAGAACAACCAGGTTGGCCTGAGAGCTGTTGGACCTTTGTACCTTGAACCTTTCCCTCCCTCTGCAAAATGTCAAGATGGTTACCCCAGCGCTTATTGCGGAGACACTGTGCAGGGAAGACTGGATGTGATCCCTGGATCTGAAGTACACATAGCTACACGTTCTTATTTGGCAGCCTCATCGGTCCTTTCTGAGGTTCAGGATTATGGGACTTCATTTCCAAAACAAGGTTTTACCCTTTGGCCTCAATTCAACCCCCATGGTCTTTGCCAGACTTATAAATGTTGTGGCAGCCCTTCTCAGGGCCCAGGGTCCCTATGTCTATCCATACCTAGACTGGCTTCTCAGGCGAGATCCCCAGAGGTGGTCCACCACACCTCCTCTGCCCTCATGAATACACTACAAAAATTGGGATTTTCCATCCTTCTCAAGAAGTCACATCTGATCATTCCTGGGCCTTACTGTGATATAAGGTCTGAGAGAGTCGTCGTCCCCTCACGGCGGGCCTCACCAGGCTCTACTCTTCTATCGAGAAGCCACATCTGGTGTCGGACCTTAACCTGGTCTGTGGCGCCCTGGCTCATAAACCATTCGAACCCATGGCGTCCGCGGACCTCGACCTAGTCACTTTTAAAACTGCCCTACTGGTGGGACGTACATCTGCTTGCAGGGTCAGTGAAATCCAGGCACTGGTGGCTTCAGAGCTTTATACTACTTTCCAGGACAAGGTGGTGCTTGGAACACACCCGCATTCCTACCAAAGTTGGGCTCCTCTTTCCACCTGAACGAGGAGATGGTTACCCAGTTTCTTCGCTGACCCTAAGGACGATGCTCAGGGGGTTCTTCAGTCTGTATTTTGGCCGTGCTCTTAAATTCTACCTGGTCAGGACTAAAAGCTTCCGCAAATTAGAAGGCCAGGCTATCAAGCTTCCAAAGCCTCCACAGCAAGATGGATGATGGCAGCCATCAAGCAAGGAGGCCTATGAGGGGCAGCACAAACCGCTCCTGGCAAATATGTATGGCCATGCTATTCGAGCCAAAGTTACGGCTGTGGCTTTTCAGTGGCACGTTCCGTGGCAGGTCATCAGCAAGGCGGCTACGTGGGCCACGCCTTCGACCTTCTGCAAGCACTAGTGTTTGGATGCCAGCTCCAGGTCGGATGCAGCATTTGGACAGGCAGCGTTAAGGAACTCTTTCTTAGGAGGGTCACCTCTCCACCCTGGGGCTATGTTTAGTTCTAATCACCAATGCAGTATGGAAGAAAGGGGACGGGACGTAAAGGTAATTATAAGTGACTAACATACTCCTAGTCCATAGTCCTTTACTCCATACGTCCCGCCGTCCTCCCCTTAATAAAACTGGTGTCATTAGGCAATGGTAATATTGTCGATGCATCAAAGGGGACTGAGTCGTGCCGGGGGGTGGAGTCAGGGTAAGATTTATTTTCTTGTGCAAAAAGGTTCCGTCTCCCGTCCCTAGTGAGGGACACCCATGCTGTAAGGAGGAAAGGGGACTATGGACTAGGAGTCCGTTAGTCACTACGGTGAGTAACTTATAATTTTTCTATGTAACACACCTATGGTGTTGTTTCTGCTACATCTGGCTTATCTGGGGCGGCAAGTTGGCACTGTGAAGGGATACCTGGCAGCATTTTCCATTTTTAAGCACACTTCTGAGCAAACGTCTTTAAGATGTCACTGGTAATTCAGTTCTTAAAAGGGATCACAAATGTGTTGCCTCCAACCCCTTTTGTGGTTCCCATTTTGGTTTTGAATCTTGTGCTAAAATTCCTCGTGTGCGCTCCGATTGAGCCACTTCATTCTTGCCCATTGAGATGGCTGACTTTAAAGACCATCTTTTTTTTTTTAAACCTTTTATTTACTACTGACATGGCAATTGATAAATGAAACACAACATTTCAAACAATCCTATGGGAGATGCATATTGTTGCACAATTCAGCCTTTAAACATAACATTATTTCACGTTACTCATAGTATTGTTCCTGATTAAACCTCCTCTTCCTCAGAGCTGTACATCAATGGGTGTAGGTATGCTCTAAGAGGGGCCTGTATATCTTTAGGTCTGGCTTGTGTACATACATCTCATTTTCTTGCGTGAAAATTGGGTTTCGTAGCCATGTTTGGGGTTGTTGTTGGGGGGGGGGGGGGTGGTCGGGGGGCGGGTGTCCTAGACTTCCATTTCAGAAGTATTTTTCTCCTGGCTACCGCCCCCGCCACCGCAAACAGTCTACATGCTTTAATCGAGACTTTCCCGATGTCCCCTAGTAAATATTTGAGCTGAGTCGCGGGGAGGCGGATGTTAAGTATGTCACTTATTAGCCCCACCACATCTTCCCAGAATTGGCGGATCGATGGGCAGTACCAGTACATATGGATTGCATCTGCCGCGACTGTTCCGCATTTAGTTCATGCTGCTTGTTGGGATGGGTCGAATTTAGCGTTCTTCTGGGTAATATATAGCTGATTTAGAAGTTTGAATTGGGTGAGGCGGAAGTTGGCATTGAGGGAGATGGTTTTAGTGTGCCTCCAATAACGTGCCCATTGTTGCTCATCAATTTCTATGCCCATGTCTTTCTCCCGTTTGGTTCTCATCGTATTAACAGAGAGGGTGTGAGCTTGTACCTTGTACATTTCGGATATGCCACTCTTGAGTCCTGTTGGTGTTAGGCTATCCCCAAGGAACCAGTGTACTCGCGGTTCCTCTGCAAACGACAGCCAGATTGCCCTGCAGGCAGCCTTTAGGTATTGATAATGTAGTGTTGGGATCAGGCCGGTGGCTATCCTGTCCTGAACTTCACCAATCATGATAAAGCGACCCTCCGGAAAAAGATCTCCCAGTTTGGCTCCACGTTCTGAGTCCCAACGGTTTTGCAGGGTGCGGTCCATGGTTGGTTCCAGGCCCGGGTATGCCCATAATGGGCTATGTGGCCAGTACAGTACGGTATGTCGCACTGAACTCTTCGCAGGATCTGCATCCATGTGCGAACCGTGGATTTCACTGGATCCACCCACATCTTTCTTTACTTTGGTGAACATCATACTCTGTTTTTTAGTGCTGCTGCAAACTCTTCAGCATGTATGTGTGCATATTGTTCTGAGTCATGGGACCAATACCTGGGAAATTGGGCTTGGGCCACATAGTAAAATAACAGGCTGGCGCTGCCAAGCCTCCTGTATCGTAGTGTTCACACATATTAGTCCAGGTAATTCTGGGTGTACTTCCTCCCCACACAAAATGCAGCACTTCGCCTCTGTAAAGCTTCAAAGAATTTCTGACCTGGCCAAATGGGGATCCCGCTGAAGAGGTACAACAACTTGGGGACAATCACAATTTTAAATGAGGATATTCTGTGTACATGTATAGCAATAGTTTTGCCCACAGGTTGAGTTTGATTTCCAGCTGTGCTAGAAATGGTCCATAGTTGGAGTAAAAAGTGTTCTTGTCCGTTGCCAGAATGATCCCCAGGTATCGGGCTGTAGTAGGTGACCAGCGAAACTGGATTGTGGCTTCCGATTGTGTGGTGGATTTGGTTAATGGTATTTCGGATTTGAGTTGATCTTATATCCAGAATATTCCGTAAATTCAGCAATATCTTGCATAATCAGGGAAAGGTGTGTCTCTGCGTATAGCGAGATGAATTGAGGTTTGCCCATGATGCGTATCCCCCTCCATGCGTGTTTGGTCCGCAAGAATGCTGCCATTCCCTCTATGGTAAGTGCAACTATCAACGGAGAGAGGGGACGGCCTTATCTCGTACCTCTTTGCAGTCCAAAGCTGGCAGAAAGGGTTGTTAGCCCTGACGCTGGCTGTGGGGTTGTGGGTATCTGTATACTTCGGATAAATCCCTGGCCAAATCCCATCTTCGAAGGGATTGTGTCCTCCGACGTATTCCTTATCTTTGATAATGTTTCCAGCTCGCTGGCCTCGGAATTTTTTTCTGTAGAGGGCGCTGCGGGTCGACGGCCACCGTATCGGCGCCGACGTCACCATGCCCATAAATAGCCACGCGCTGCGTCCATTGCTCAGTTCCGTTTTTCCGCGCTTCGTGGGGCCTCGGAACGTCGTTGTTCAGTCAGGATAACTAACTATATCTACTCGAATATACCTCATCATTCACGATGGCATCTTCATCGGAACCGACGACGCCGCGATCCATCTTCAAGAAATGTGGAGACTGTGGTAAAAAAATGTTGATAACCGATCCACACAGGATCTGCTTGTGGTGCTTGGGATCCGAGCACCATTGTTCTGAGTGTGAGGACTGCATGTCCATGATGGCGAAAGCCTTGAAGGAGCGCAAGGGGAAGCTTGAGAGAGGTAAATCAGTCAAAACCTCCTTGAAAGTTTTGTCGGATGAGTCGAGGCATTCGTCTCCTCGCCGTTAAACATTCCCATTCTAGATCTCGAAGTAGCTCCCACCATTTGTTGAGATCAAGACACTCAAAAAAGAGACGTCGAAGGTCCCCTTCCTCATCTTCTGTGTCCCCAGAAAGGGTCTCCTGTCCCACTAAACACAGTTCTCAAGCTGAGTGGGAGGAATTCAGAAAGAAAATGTTAAGCGTCTTCGAGAACACGGCCTCGACCCCCTAAAAGACAGCTGAGGGTGATACCCCGGGTGAAAAACCCAAAAAATCAAAATGCCGCGAGTCGCAGCACCCGGCGAAACATTCCACCTGAGAGCGCCATGAGCCATCGGGTAAGAAGGCATCGTCTTCGACGCAGTCGTCGAAGATTCCTTCGACGCACGGATCAGCGCCATCGACGCCGTTGTCGAAGGGTTCCTCGACGCATCGATCGACTTGACGCCATCGTCGACGCCGATGAAAGAGAGGACCAAGGCCACTCCACAGCCAACAGTGATTTCAAGGGCCTCCGGCACGACGCTGATGCCCTCGAGTAGGATCCCGATCCTCTCGAGTTCAAGACCCCTTCCAGGTTTTTCGGCGCCTTCGAAGCCTGTTACATCGACGACATCAACGTTTTCTCGCCCAATAACGAGGAGTTTGGCTCCTTCTCCCTTAGAGACGGGTTTTACACCATTTCAGAGGTCAATTTATGAAGAGGGGGAAGATTCTGACCAGGAAACTTTCGGTTTACAGAGGGCCACACTGCCTATTTCAGAGGATTTCACCTCTGAGGAAAGAAGGCTGAAGGACCTAAAAGAGTCACTACATGAGGCAAGTGGGCTGGACACTTCTGCAGAAGTGGAATTTGTTAAGCCAGACCCAGGGGAACATGCCGAAACACCCTATAGAACCCTGATGGCAAGAATTATTGAATTTATGGGTTAGTCTGCGCCTTCACCTGTTTTTCAACAGGAGGACCCGGTGGTCCCCTTCCATGCAGCCTTACAAAGGAAAATTGAATCTAATTGGGAAACTCCTGAAGTTACCCCTGCGGTCAATAAAAGATTGTCAACCAAGTATAGGGTAGGGACTGCTGAACCTGAATACTTATCAAAACACCTGACCCCATAAAGCCTGGTGGTTCAAGCGGCAACTTCATCTAGCAGTAGGACCGCTTACCCTACTGTCCCACAGGATAGAGATGACAAGAGGTACGACTCTATGGCGAAGAAAGTCTTCTCTGCCTGTAGTATGGTGTTGAAGTCCATCAACGCCACCTGTACGCTCGCAAGGTTCAGTCACACACTATGGGAGTGTGCTTCATAAGCGGCTGACTGCATACCCGAAGGAGAGGAAAAGGAAGCCTTCTTTAACGTTATTAAAGATGGCAAAGATGCCTTGTGCGAATCACTTCAAACTGTCATCGATTCCGCTGACAGTATCAGCAGGGCCATGGCGGCAAGTTCAACAATCCGCAGGCATGCGTGGTTGCGAAAGTCGGGCTTTGCTCCAGATGTACAGGCCACACTTTTGAGTATGCCCTTTGACGGCTCTTCATTATTCGGGGAAAAAGGCTGATGACAGTCTGGAAAAGTTACAGACATCTAAAGCAGCAGTAAAATCTTTAGGAGCTGCTATCTGCAAAACTCCTTTTCGCCCCCTCAGGAACCTCTGGGAGAGGAAAGTCCTTTCGCTATTATTCTGCATTCGGGAAAGGCAGAGGACAGCCGGCTCAAAGAGGCCTCCCGAGGTGGACAGGTCAAAAGTACTAAGACCGCAGCAGGTGCCTCTTTACCCTCGGCATCTGCATCAGCCGCCCCCAAACAACTCTGAGGCCTTCCCACACAATACACCTGTAGGGGGCAGGTTAACTCCCATCTGACGGAATGGCAGGCTATAACGTCAGATGCTTGGGCATTGGAGACAGTTGCCCACGGTTACCGCCTACCCTTTCTACACATTCCTCAGTTTTTCCCTGGGGAACAGCTCTCTAAAAGTTCCAGATCCGCTCCTCTTGCAGGAAATTATAGACCTGCTAGAGAAAGGTGCCATGGAGCCGGTACCTGTAGCGGACAGGAACAAGGGCTGGTACTCCCCCTACTTTCTCATACCAAAGAAGGACGGAGGACTGAGACCCATCCTGGACTTACGAGAATTGAACAAGTTCCTCAGTAAGGACAAGTTCAAGATGGTGACTCTCTCTCAGATCCTTCAGGCCCTCCAGCTCCAGGACTGGCTGGTATCTCTGGACCTTCAGGATGCTTATTTCCATGTGCCAATCCATCTCAAACACAGGAAATACCTGAGGTTCGCAATTGGCGACTCTCATTATCAATTTCGAGGTCTGCCATTTGGGCTGACCTCCGCCCCGAGGATCTTCACCAAGATGATGTCGGTAGTGGCGGCGAGTCTAAGGAGGGAAGGCATCCACGTCTACCCCTACCTGGACGATTGCCTGATCAGGGCTGTTTCTTCGGAACGGGCCCAGGCCCAGCTAGATTATGTCTGCCACTTCCTTCACAGACTGGGCTTCTCCCTCAATTTAAAGAAGTGGCAGATGACACCATCACAGAGACTACAGTTCATTGGAGCGGTCCTGGACACTTCCCTGGGAAAAGCCTCGCCACCAGAGGCGAGGGCTCAAGATATTCTACAGATGGTCACCAAGTTTCAAATTGCCCAACGTCTCCCAGCCTTCGACTTTTTGAGGTTGCTAGGCCTCATGGCATCCTGCATCTTCCTTGTGCCAGAGGCTCGTCTGAGAATGAGATCTCTTCAGTGGGCACTGAGGTCAGTGGTCGCAATTCTCAGGGAGAATGACAGATCTCCTCCGGATTCCGGACAAGGTAGCCCGCGACCTCCAATGGTGGGCCTATCCAGAGAACATCTTGAAAGGAGAACTGTTTTGGCAACCATGGCCGGAGATCACAGTAGTCGGACGCGTCACTTACGGGGTGGGGAGCCCATGCCAACGACTTGACCATCAGCGGTCGTTGGTCTCCATCGGAGTCCAGACTACACATCAACCTATTAGAGCTGAGAGCGATCAGACTAGCGCTGAAAGCTTTCCTGCCAACATTAGGGGGGAGAAATGTCCTGATAATGACGGACAAAACGGTGGCCATGCACTATCTCCACGAGAGGAGGCGTAGGATCACTGCCACTGTGCAGAGAGGCGATGCAACTCTGGTTTTGGGCAATCCAAGAAGGAATCTCTCTATCGGCAGTCCACCTAACCGGAGAGAAGAACTTGACAGCGGACGCAGGGAGCTAGCTCAGGAAGTCCTTCAAAAGATCTTCGCCCTTTGGGGAACCCCTCAGGTGGATCTGTTCACCACAAGCTCCAACAGGAAGTGCGATCTGTTCTGCTCAAGGGAATTTCCCCCGAGAGGAGCTCTAGGAGACGCGTTCGCAGTGGACTGGGAGTTTCCACTCCTTTATGCGTTCCCACCAGTCCCTGTTATTCCTCAAATGATCAGGAGGTTGAGAATATTCCGGAAGACCATGATCCTAATTGCCCCGGATTGGGTCAGGAGAACGTGGTACCCGGACCTTCTAGATATGTCCATCTGTCCTCCAATCCGTCTTCCACTCAGAGAATCTTCTCTCGCAGAAGGGAGGTCAGGTTCTCCATCCAGACACCAGAACCTTCACGCTTGGCTTCTGAAAGGGTGAGGTACAAGGATTGGGATCTCCCTGATGACGTCATGGAGGTGTTGCTTTCGGCCAGAAGACCAGCAACAAAGTCTTTATACCGCTGCCGTTGGAACAAATTTTGCAGCTGGTGTAGGGAAGAGAATATCGACCCTTTTTCATGTGGTACAACAACTGTGTTATCGTTTCTACTCTACTTGGCAAACTCAGGGCTTCAAGTTGGCACTCTAAAAGGCTATCTCGCAGCGCTTTCCATCTTCAAGCGCACTGCGGAGGAAGCATCGTATTTCAAGCTTCCTCTAGTGGTACAATTTCTCAAGGGACTAACTAATGTTTACCCTCCAACCATTCCAGGTTCCCTTATGGGACTTAAATTTAGTCTTAAACTTCCTAATGGGCACTCCATTCGAACCACTTCACTCTTGCGCGCTAAAATTTGTCACGCTTAAAACAGTCCTATTGGTAGCACTAACATCTGCTAGGAGGGTGAGCGAGCTACAAGCTCTCTCCTGTAAACCCCCACATACAATCTTCCACAAGGACAAAGTTGTCCTACAGGTGAAGCCTAATTTCCTCCCAAAGGTGGTTTCTGAATTTCATATTACCCAGAAAATTACCTTACCTTCGTTCTACCCTCCTCCCCATCCGGGGAAAGAGGAGGAAAGGCTACATAGGCTGGACCCAAGGCGAGCTCTCAGCTTTTACATCAGCAGAATGGCTAGGATCAGGCAAGCAGACCAACTGCTTGTAGGATACTCGGGTCACAAGTTGGGACTACCCATAACAAAACAAACCATCTCCAGGTGGATTATTTTGGCCATCCTGGAATGTTAGACTAGCAGGGAAAGAGCCACCCCAAAATCTCAGGGCTCATTCAACCAGGGGTATCGCAGCCTCTTCGGCTCTCCAAAGAGGGCTACCGGTCCGGGACATATGTGCGGCTGCCACATGGTCGTCCGCACATACATTCACAAAATTTTACAATCTGGATTCCTCCACTGGTCAAGAGACCAGATTTGGTAAGGCTGTATTACATTCGGTCCATTCCTAAAGGGATACATAACATTCTCACTCCCACCTCCAATTACATGCCAATGCTATGGGCGTCTATCAAAGATAAGGAATACGTCGGAGGACACAATCCCTTCGAAGAACAAGTTACTTCTTACCTGGTAACGTTCTTTCGACGGGATGTTCCTCGGACGTATTCCTTATCGCCCCTCCCAACCAGCCCTGCACTGATACTTCCCTTGTGGTTGCAGCTTACGCTCCTTCAAGGTCAATAACCAATTCAGGCATGACTTTTCTTATGCTACAAAACGGAACTGAGCAACGGACGCAGCGCGTGGCTATTTATGGGCATGGTGACGTCGGCGCCGATACGGTGGCCGTCGAGGGACATCGACTTGGCGGACGTCGACGCACAGCGCCCTCTACAGAAAAAATTTCCGAGGCCAGCTTGCTGGCCACGTATTATCAAAGATGAGGAATACGTTGGAGGAACATCCCGTCGAAAGAACGTTACCCGGTAATAAGTAACTTGTTCTTCTGGAGGATAGCCTACATGAACCTCCAGGAGATGGAATCGAATGCTTTTTCGGCGTCTGTCACTGCAGCAGTGGTCTTCTCGGGATACATTTGAGATGAGATTGCAAATAATCTGCGGAGATTTAGAGCTGTGGACCGGGAGGGTATGAAGCCGGATCGGTCTGGTTGAATCAATTTGTTTGTGTGGATTCAATCTGTTGGCGATGGCTTTGGCTATGATTTTCGTATCTGTGTATGAGGGATAGGGGTCTATATGAGGGGCCTTGAGGGGATTTCTGCCGTTTCAGCAGAAGGGTAATTATGGCCTTGTGTAACGACGCTGGTAGGGTTCCTCTCTCCAGAGACTCCTCCCACACTCTCAGAAGCCGGGGGGCAGCTCTGTGCTGAATTCCTTGTATAGATATGTCTGCTCCTGGTGCTTTGCCTCTCTTTAGGTGTCATGATCACTGCTTCCAAGGAGTCAGGAACAGCCCAACATCCTTGGAAGCAGGCCCCTAACCATTATCTTAGGCACCAGCCGGTCCCCACTGGGACCTTTTGGACCTTGTCCTGGCGCCGGTGGCACCAGGCTCATCAAAGTCATCGGTCCCGGCACTGGAAGCGCCGGGCTCATATTATGTATGAAGATGCTTGGGTGGACTTACCTGCAGCAGACCATGCTGCTTACTTACCAGCCACTTAGAAGTCCTCTGTGAACAGGAACTACTTTCTTACCTGGGTGGGGCAAGCTCCACTCCCTGGATACAGCACTGGAACTCTTCTGGAACTGGAACTCTTTTCTTACCTAGGCGGGGCCGTGGAGGAAGACGCCTCATCACTCCAAGGCTATTTAAACCACACCCGATAGATGAAACGTGCTTCGCGTTATTCTGCATCTGCAGCAGAACGCTCACCGAGTCTGTTCCAGCCTTTCTTCTTTCGATCCTCAACCTGCAAGAATTATACTTAGCATTCCTGTATCCAGTCAACAACAGCACCTGCAAAGACGAGAAACAGGTTAGCAAGGCAACCTTTACACGCAGTGCTTACTCACCTGATCCATCGGCTGCGGCCATTTCTTCACGCTGCACCTCCGCCTGTGAAAACAAAAGAAGACATTAGACAGGTATTTACTTACGACCATCGCGCTCGTCACAATAGAACGCCTGCCAATTCTCTGGCGTCTCTTCAGCACGAACTAAGCAGCAAGGGATAAAGACAGTTTGAGCGCTTGCATTTACTTACTCATTTCCAGGCGCTTCACTCCATCTTCCATCTTCCATCTCCAGAGTCCTGCAAGGCAAAAAGGGAAAAGCATTATACAGAGTCCTATTCAATATTAACGTGCCACGCACCTAAAGACTATAAAGACTAAAAAGGTGTCCGGAAACTCACCGCTCGTGCAGTTAACGACGGTAACGATCCTCTGAGTTCAAGAGGCCTATGTTTCACCAGTGAAGGAACTGGCAACGGCACCCTGCACCAGACGCAGATGGAGAGTCCAGCATTCACCTATCTAAGGTGAACACGTTGACCTGGGGGCTCTACGGAGAAGCTAGGAGAGGGAGAGGGACATTGAACAACCCAGACCCTTAACTCCCATATTCTTTCACCTGCAGAAACCTCACCCTTCGAGTTCGACACACAGTGAGAAGAAGTTCGACCCCAGAAGCCAATCGAGTCCTGCACATCACTTTTCGAGTCGCAGACACCTTCCTGCCAAGACCAGCGCCTCCGTGGGAATCAGGTGAGCATTACATTAGGTCTCTGATTGCTTGAGTTATGTCATCCACCGATAGCTGGGTGTCTAATAACAACCTGTCTTCATCTGAGCTTTGGAAGTGAGTAAGAGTCCAGATGTTGCTGAAGCTCTTCTGGTGATTTCTGATCTTTGTTTTGGTATATCTTGGGGTAAAACTGTAGGAATACCTCATTAAGCACCTTCTGATCTGTGTGCGTTGTTCCATGTTCATCGGTGATTCAGGTGATGTGACCATGACACATTTCTGTCCTAACTAGGTTGGCTAGGAGTCTGCCAGATTTATTTCACTCTCCATACCTCCTGGCTCTTATAGGTCTTAACATGTATTGAACTTCCTGGTTAGCCAATGCATGAAATGTTTCAGTGGCCTCCTGTAAGGGAGCTAGGTTATCTTGTCCTGGTGATCTGGTATATGCTTCATCCGCCGATCTTATGCGGGCTTCAGTCTGGGACATGATCAAACGGATCTCTTGGAGTCTGCCATGTACTTGGGCGATCAGATGCCCCCTCAGCCACACCTTAAAGGTTTCCTGTATTGTGCCAAACGATGCCACAGATCCCTCATTGCTTTGAAAAAAGTTGGTTACTTCTGTACGGAGTACCTCAACCAGCGTTTCATCGCAAAGGTTGTGGTGGCATTCTCCACGTTCGGGGGCTCTATGGTGTAGAGCCGAATCGGATGTCCAATATGATCGGAGAGTGATCCGAGAGGGTGCGGGGCAATATGGTACATTCATTAAGTCTCCTGGATACACTCAACAGAACACAACCAGTAGTCAATCCGGGAGCTCGAACCATGCACGGATGAGCGAAATATAAACTCTTTTGAGAAGGGGTGTAACTTTCTCCATGCATCAGCCAATGGGATCAGCCGCATGGTGTGTTTAATGGTTGATGCCGCCTTAGTCTCCTTTCTTTCACTCGTTGTTCTGTCCGTCTCGGGGTCTGAGATAGTATTGAGATCCCCACCCCATATTATCCTTGCCTCTCCTGTTGGCAACATCAGTCATAGTACCTGGTGGTAGAACTCCGGGGTGTCAACGTAAGGACCGTAAGTATTAAGGATTATGCCCTGTCCTCGTTGTGTCCCCCATATTATGTATCTGCCTTCGGGATCACAATTGGTGTTGGTTATGACCAGGCCTGATCTTCGATGGATAATTATGGCGACCCCTCTTAATTGTGTGGAGTATTTGTATTGGTTTATGAAGCGCTTTACACCAAAGCGCTGTACAATTGAACAACTTAATACATAAACAGTAATGGTAGAAGCAAATAACAATATGAATCAATCAGCAAAACGGCAAGAAGAGCAATTAACTGAGGGGAATAGGGAGAGTAGTGGAATAGGGCGGGGTGGGGGGGCAGGGGTGAAGGGGAATAGGAGGGAAGGTGAAGGTGAAGGTGGGAGGTAAGGGAGGGGAGGGAGATGGCTAAGGGGGAAGGAAAAGGAGGGAGGGGAGGCAGGGAAGGGGTTTCAAGGGGGAGAGTGGAGGATAGGAGATTTAAGGTAGGTGAGAATGAGGAAAAGGTGGTGGTCGAGCGGATTGTAAGAGGAAGGGAGTTCCAGTGCAGGGGGGCTAGGAGTTGGAAGGAGCGGAAACGGGAGGGAGCACAAGGAGCCGGGGGAACAGTGAGAAGGAAATGGTCTGCAGATTGAAGGGAACGAGAGGGAGAGGGAGGAAGGAGAGATGTGGGGAAGCAAGACCATGGAGAGATTTGAAGACTAGGCAGAGAAAGTGAAATTTAAATTGGGAGTAGAATGGAATCCAGGCAAGGGAGGAGAGGGGGGAAGAGATGGAGTCGCGGGGGGGGTAAGGAGATGGAGGGTACGAACAGCAGAATGGTAGATGGATTTGAGGGGGGAGAGATGTGAAGTAGGTATTCCAAAGAATAAGGAAGAGCAGTAGAAGAGGCGGGAAGAGATTAAGAGTTTGGTAGCATGGAAGGTGAGGGAGGGACGGATTTTACGAATATTGAAGAGGTGATAGCGACAGGTGCGAGAAGTGGGAGATGGTGAGAGAGGAGTCAAAGTGAATACCTAAATTACGAGCATGGAGCGAGATGGGGAGATTGTAGGGAGGAAAGTGAATGAAAGGCGGAGGAGAGAGAGGGGGGAAGAGAGTTAGAATGGAAGAATATGACTTCAGTCTTGTCAGTGTTGAGGGAGAGAAAGCGGGAAGACATCCAGTTTTTTTATGGCAGTAACGCGGGAAGATAGTTTTAGGTGAAGGTCAGAAGAGAGGAGAAAGAAAGGAAGAGTGGAGTGTCTTCAGCATAGAAGTGATGGGAGATGCCTAACAGGGGCTAAGAGGGAGGTGTAGGGAGAAGAGGAAGGGTCCAAGAACCGAACCGCCGTATTGTAAAGGTTGGGTTGGAGAGGACCAGCCGCCCCAGGAAATGGAAAAAGAGCGGGAAGAGAGATAAGAGGATAACCAGTTGAGAACGGAGTCTTTGAGCCCAAAGGAAGAAAGAGTCTGGAGAAGAAGGGGATGATCGACCGTGTAGAAGGCAGCAGAGCGGTTGAGGAGGATAAGGATAGAGGATTGCTTAGAATGTCGAGTAGGGAGTTAAGGATATAGGTGAGAGCAGTTTCAGGGGTGTGTTTGGGAAGGGGGTAGGAGAGAGATTGGTGACAAGGGATGAGAGCAGAGAGTAGGCGAGACGCTCAAGAAGCTTGGAGAGGAATGGAAGAATAGAGATGGGTCGGAAGTGAGAAGAGGATCAGCAGAAGGTTTCTTCAGAATAGGGATGATCGTGGCATGTTTGAAAGCAGAGGGAAAGGTAGCTGAGGAAAGACAGATGTTGAAGGAGGTAAGGGATAAGAAGAGGATAGATCTTAGGGATAAGAGATGGGAGAGGGACCGTTGGGGCGGATGTGAGGTGTGCTTTGGAGAAGAGGGTGGAGGCTTCAGAAGGGGAGATAGGTGAGAAATAGGACATGCAGGTTGATGGAGGAGGGGGGGTGTGTAGAGGGAAAATCCAAGGAGCAGTTGATTTTTTGCCGAAGGGTAAGGATCTTGGAAGAGAAGTTGGTGAAGTCAGAGGGAGAAAGTGTAGAGGTGGAGGAGGGATCAGGAGTTGGAGGGGAGAGTAGTCGAGAGAGCGTTTGGAAGATACGGCGAGGGTGGGAGGCTTGAGAGTGGAGAAGGTTCGAGTAGTAGGAGCGTTTAGCCAAGGCGAGACAAGAGTCGAAGAGAGCGTGGGAAGAGAAGTAGGAGGTATGGTTGGAAAGCAAGATGGTTTTACCACCGAGTAGTCGGTGGTAATCACTCATTGGCCCCAGGCCTGACTCAGAGTTGCCATTGTCTTTTCAGTTGCATGAGTCTCTTGCAGAAGCATTGTCAATTCTGTGTCTTGCAGCATATGCCATTATTTTCCTTGCTTGGATTAGATAGGTACCTGACATTCCATGTTAAGAATCTAGTATGCATCAGCCTGTCTTGCGTTGCCATATTTTCCCCCCTTGTAAAATTTGTGTTACAGCTTTGTTCTAATACTTGTCTCCCAGGTTTTGTCATGCCAGGTTTTCTGTGTAACTTAACTTAGTCCAACAGTGTTCCCCAACGTGGGGTAACTTCCCATTCCTCCCTCACCAACCCCCCAATCGGGAGGTGTATGCCCTTGAACTACTTGCAGTTCTGCAGTAATGGCGGTAGCGTGTTTCATCGCCTTCTCCGGGTCCGCAGCCGTCTAGCATGTTGTCCTCTTTGGTATAACTCCTCCCATGATGTATTTGTGAAGGGCCATCTGAGGTTTCAGTTCATTGTCGTTTAGTTTGGCATTCAGCTGTTCTTGGTCGTATTGGGGATATTTGATTCGACCTACTTCAAGGCTTCGTCTGGCGTCTCAAAGTGGGTTCTGCCTCCATGTTGAATGCAGAGTTTTGCCGGCTACATCATGGCATAAATAATGTTCCTTTTTTGCAACAGTTTCTTTACATCATCGAAGGTGTGTCTAGCCTGTTGCACCACCGTCAAGGTCCGGGTATATATGCACAGTTGTGGAGTCGTACATCAGCAGGGCTTTTTCACGCGCAAGTTTCAAGATCAAGTCCCGATCTCTCTAATTCAGCAACCGAGCTATGATGGTTCGGGGAGGGGGGGGAGGCTAGCGCCCTGTGCGCCCTTTCCACTAGGAATTGGCTGGAAAACTGGGTATCTGGAAACCGTACGCAGAGTAGCTCCTCAAGGAAATGCTCCATGGGTACATTGAGTTTCGTTTCAGCTACTCGGACAACCCGTACATTATTCTGCCTTGATCGCAATTCTAAGTCTTCACACTTAGCTTGCAGGGTCTTGATGTCCTTACGGATGTTCTCTGGCCTTGCTGTCCGAGGTAGTAGCATCTTCCAGGGTATTCACTCTTTCCTCCGACATTCTGGCGTTGACATTTTGTATATCAGATCGCATGGAAGCTATGCTCTCACCTATGTCGTCCAGCTTGTTATTGATAGCTGCGAACACCTCCATCGCCGCCATGTAGGGGTCCATGCCTTGCTCAGGCGGTTCCATCGAGGGGTTGCTTTGGAGTGAAGATTGAGTTGGATCTGACATGAGGGTAGAAGTGAATGTATCCGTGGGTCCCTTCTTGTTCTTGGAACCTCCCCCCATCATAGGGGTTCCCTGTCTAGGCACACAGCAGCACTTCTAGCCCCAAAATGAGGTTGTGCTTTTGGTTTGCTGTCAAAGTGAGATGTTGATTTGTGGTGGTTGAATGCAGTACGTGTTATTCTAGTGTTTCTTCTGGGTCGTGGTACTCTAGGTGTTTGGATTCCCCCCAGGGGATGCCTCTAAATGGTGGTGTGAACAAGTGATGCACAGGCCCCAATCTGTGGCAGTGACTCTTTTCTGTATGATACTGAAGCGCAGTGCTGCAAGCGAGATGGTGTCTATAAGCTCTGTTCGTCAACAGATGATGCCCCCACTTGCACATGTATAGAATGGGCCCAGGGCTTTATGACAGTCTGGAGCCCGCGCGGCAGCTGCGTAGCGTTATGCCGGCCGAGGGCCTGTGTTGCCCCGGCCGTCAGCCCAGCAGCAGGCGAGTGCACCCAGGGCTCCCCACCAGCGCGTACCTTCCAAGAGCCCCAGGCGCGTCTCGCTGCCCTGCGATCCGTAGGCGCGTGGTCAGCTACTTGGGAGGGTTGCAGCTGCAGAGCCAGTCCCCCGTGCGCCTCAGAGGAGCTCAGGCGTTGCCAGGGAGCGGGCCCTTCCGGAAGATCCCTCCGCCCCTCACTCAGTGATCCTCTGGTACCCGCTGCCACCTGGGTCAGGGCTAGATGGCCTTAAACATGGAGGCACACCCTGTCCGCCAGTGTTTTGCCCCAATATTCCAAACCTACGGGGCAACAAGGAGGCTGGCCCAGCTGCAGCAGACGGAGTTCCCCCTCCGAGTCCCGGCCTGACAGACGCTGTCGCAACCCGCACCTGGCACAGGGGCCGATCTTCACTGAACGGAGTCGCGTTTTCTGGTGATAGTCTGTCCAGTAGTGCCCCCAATTCGCAGCACCTCGTATCCGGAGAAGAAGCAGCTATTTGTAGAGGTAGACTACAGGATTCTACTATCAAGATTTATACGGCTGTGGAGCGCACAAATCAGGCGGCCATTTGCAATGGAGTGCAACAGCGAACCCCAACGAAAAGACTATCTTTTTAAGGGCTACAACGTCTGCACGCAGGGTCAGCATTTTTTTCTACTAAGAAAAGGTGGTGTTAAGGGTCCAACCCATGTTTCTGCCGAAGGTAGTTTCCGATTTCCATATATCCCAAAAGATTGTACTGCCAACTTTTTTACCCACCACCTGACCCTAGTAAGGTAGAAGAAAAGCTTCACAGGCTCCACACCTGAGTTTTTATATTTGTTTTGACTAAACTTGTACAGGATGATCAACCTTTTATTGGCTATGCTGGTCACAAACTGGATCTCAGTTACTAATCTTATTCCGTTGTATAATTTTATGCATTGCGGAATGTTACACTAGCTGGTAATGATGCTCCTGTCAGTTTATGGGCTCATTCCACCAGGGGCGTGGCCACTTAATCTGCCTTATAAAGAGGGCTGCCGATTCAGGATATCTGTGCAAGCAGCCACTTGGTCATCTGTACACACCTTTACAAAATATTATTTATACGCTACGTCGGGGCAGGAGGCGGTATTTGGGAAAGCTGTGCTGCACAGCGTTCATGACGGACCTTGAAAATGTGTACTCCCTCTTCCACTAAGGTACCGCTTTGGGAGGCTAGCATAAGCTGAGGACTGTAGGAGGACACAATCCATTCAAAGAACAAGTTACTTATCCCTGGTAACGTTCTTTGGTCTGCTGTGCGATGCACATGTTCTTTTAACTGCTCTTGTCACTTGGGTAGCAGACTGGCCGCAAAGGCTTTGGTTATAGTCTTCTGTGTGGTCTCCTTAGGCTTAGTGATGTGTTGGGGCAAACACTTCCTTGACTTGTTCTGGATAATCTGCCTGATATTCACCTTTTATTTTGTGGTTCCTCATCTAGCCCAATTAGTCTTTTGGGGGCATATTTTGGGCATAGCAGTAAATTTACCATAGCTTGAGCAAGTGCATCCCCCTTTCAGGGGTCTTCAGCTCACGTCTGGTTCTAATTACCTTATGTGCCATTTCATGTTTGCCCAAGCAGGGTTGTATCACTGAATGACTTTGCGCAGCTATGCTATGAACCGCTGCTTTTCCTCCGTAATATTTCACAATTCCTTAGCCATGCTCTGCAAGTCTCCTCGTGTCCATGGAACATGTATGAATACGAGGTAGGTTTGTTGCCCCTCCTTGTGCCCTGCTGGCAACAAATAGGTGCTTGGAGGACCCTAGAGACTTTCCCCATACAGTGTGCTTCCCCTCGTCTTTGACAGATTGTATGAGGAGTTCTATCAGGTATCAACAACAGGCCAAGCTCTCTTTGGTGCCCAAGTTGCTTGCTTTGGGCTGCAAGGGTGCAGAGGATCCAGCGGGTTGGTGTCGAGCAGCAGCAGAAGGTTGAACAGCTCCCAGCAACTGTGCCTCTTACCCTGCCTGCTGCTGGCCAGCTCTCACTGCAGCACACGCATCAAGTCGGTGAAAGTATGTCTTCTGCCTCATTGTCCTGATAATTTAGATGTCTATCCCTCTGTCACAAATGCATTGCTTTTTTGGTGTTTTTTTTTTTTTTTATCTTAACCCATGGGTCTTTAAAACGTCATTTCTCTATGTAACCTTTCGTTCATTTGTCCCCTAATCTTAGTCCTTGCTTCTAACTTAAGCTTCCTCCAACCTAGTTGCAAATGCAAACCACTGGTTGGTGGGTGCTTACTTTACCCTTCTTTTAAGGCTCTTCTGAGCATTCCTAATCTGTCCAAATTAAATGTTCCCTCTGGGGAATCGAGTGAGCCTATTAAGTCATTTCAGATAATGCCACAAGTCTAAAGTCACAAGTAGTGCTGTTAAAGTTGGTCAACATAAAATGTGCAGGTGAGCCCTTGGTAGTGGCTTCTGCCTGGGATGACTGCCTTTTGCCCATTTTCTGTCTCGTTTTATCTTGAGGTGCCCTGCACTCATCCACCCCTGTACCACTCTTTGACTCAATAACTTTTATAGTCCTGAGAAGGGAGGGGATTTTACCTGAGAATTGATGGGTCTTGAAACGGCTATGGGGCACTCCATTTGCAAGCATCCCTCTTCCCCTTTTAAGTGTTGGCTGTTAATGTTTCACAAGAGCCAATTTTACCGTTTTATTTTCCTGATTTAAAACAGAAATGCAGATTACAGAAAGCCCTCGCCAGAGTGACTACATTAACTAGGATCTAAATGTGTACAGATAAAATTCATACCTACATTTGAAACCTGCAGGGTTTGTTACCGGACCAGCCTAGCTAAATTACTATTCCCTATTTTTTGACCCATCCATTTCAGGGTAGAGAAAATGCACAATAACCAAGACCACCGGAATAAAACGAGCAAGAGGAATTGGGATACCCTACCGAACCTAGAATTTTCAACCCATGTTCACATATCCCCTAATCCGATCCTCCTTTTCTTTATTCATGTTAATAAATCCTCTGGTACCCTGAGTGGCTATGCATGATCAGCATAAATAAACCTCTGCGTTCTCCTCCTTTTATAAACCATTGGAGTTTTTAATTGGGACTCCTGCCTCTTAGAATCTAAGAGGGAACCCCCCTCGCACTTCACTGATGCTGTACAAAGTTGCGCAACGGGTCCGAATTGTGGCACCACTCTGTTCAAGTCCATAAGCATTATTAGATTTCAGATAATGAATTGAGCAAGAGTTGATTCGTTTTTAGCAAGACAAACTGACAGCATCCCAGCTGTTAACACACTCTAAAACAACCCATACCTCAGCTCTGGTGTTTTGATTTGTGTCGGGCTCTTGTCCCCAAAACTTAAGGATCTGCTTTAACAGGCTTTCCAGCATGCTATTACCGTCTAAAACAATATCCCCCCTTTGTAATTGATTTCTATTCATAGCCGGATGTAACCTGTAGTTTAGTAATTCCAGGTAAGGATGGCTGCTTGTTTACACCTTGTTTACTCTGGCGAGGGGCGCAAAACCTTGTCCCCACAACTGCGTACATTGTTGAAGAGGTTAATTGTCCCCGCTAGTCGGGACAGGCTTAATCCATTGGCTTTAGTTCAACACCCTTGTGGTGCTAACCATGGCCAAGCCAAAAAGTCTGTACTGTTTAGCCACAATAGTGCAGTCCAGGACAGGATGGGCAAGCATTGCCTTAAGTAAATGGTGCGGGGCGCGAAAGGATGCCCCAACCAAAGTCTGCTAGAAGTTAAAAGGAAAATGCACATGACTGCATGGGGCATATGACGATGTCATGGGGTTAAAATAAATTCTTATAACCTGCAAGAAAGACTCAATCCTGCCCATTCATTGTAATCCCTCCTCCTCCCTCCCCTCTGCCCCCCACCCCCGATTGGTGAATTATTTACTTAATTTCATTGATTATGATCTTTTGCCAGACAAGGCCATAGAAAAGGAGTGGAACTCAAATTGGATACTAGTTTCTTGACCTAAGTGACACCACAGGTTTTGCACCTGCATCTTCAACATCGCCACTAATTTACCCTACCACTCCTTTTTTCTTTATTTAGAACCCTGCACAGCAAGACAGCATAACGGCAGGAGGGATGCAGTATCTATTACATCACATTTGAAGGGTGATATGAAGCTAATTAGAGCATGAGGCCCAGGGGTATCCTAAATACATTTGTATATTAATTTTGTTTTTTAATATATTGATGTGGCTGACATTTCAACCTTTCAATAACTAATATATACTATTATAAATGTAAACTAATTACAATATCTTCAATCATGTTTGTCATACATAAATTACAACACATACTTAATGTTAAATAAAATTGAAAAATCGCTGAAAAAGTAAAGAGAAAGAAAAACAGGAACGCTGGAATAATCATATGAAATAATCTAAACATAGCTTACAAGGATAAAAATGACCAACCCTCCTTCTAATTACTTGGTTATGTCAGTGTTCCATGCCCACAAGATTTATGTTCAAAGCCGAAAGAAAATTCACCCCTGCAATTCTGATAGATTGTTTGTCAGAGCAAAATAAGTTTCTCCATAATGTATCTGCAGTCATAATCGAAAAACCTTTAAAATATAACTTAAAATAAAATATTCTTTTAGATGACTGAATACAATCAACCAACAAGAGGCTTAAGGTTTCATATTCTTGTTTACAGAATCGACAGATGTCGTCAGAGTGGGAGATCAGTTGCCATCTTGCTAAAACTTAATTTGTTTGCAATAGGTTTAACCTGAATCTCTCAAATGTCGACCTAGGAGTTGAATCAGGCGATTTAACCACAGTTCTTAGCAAAAATGGATTGTCAAAATATTTATAATGCAAACATTTCTCCCTTGTGTTGATCCAATCCCATTGCCATAATTTAGCTTTGGCACAATGGGATTTGTCAAATTAACACATGTCCGCTTAACATAGAAACTCCTACTTTTTTCTCCATTGTTCAATGAATTGATGGTTTAATTATTTAACATATACAGATAAAAAGAATAACAAGGAAGCATTGTCAGATGCAAACATTTGCGATATAAATAGCAAAGCTTCCAAGCGTACATGCTGTAGAATGACATGAGACCTAATTCATGTCTGATAATCGGCATGGGTTTGGACATAGGTAGCCTTAATACTCTTCCATTATTTGCCTTCCAGTTTCTGCCAGAAAGTTTCTGGCTTCCATGATTTGGTTTCTGCCCCATATAGTAGGGTTGGGCTGACCTACTGCTTGGAATATGTCATTACAGGAATGATGGACAATTGACCATACTTGGCATTGATTACCTTTGCTTGTGATATGGCAGTAGACACTTTAATTTTAAGATCCTCAAGATAAGGTGAGGAGAGTGGTTGTTCAAGTTAAGACGCACATATGTATATTCACTACCTGGAGTTCAACCTCGTGTATGGTTCATTTATAATCTTTTTTTAAAGTTTGATTTTATACCGTACTGGACTACTTGGTTTTCTTTGTGTTAATAGTCAAACATTTTCTTGAGCATATGGATCCAGGGCTTTGTGGAAGACCTGTAAACCTTTCAGTGTTTTGGACATGAGGACCAGATCGTCTGCGTATAATAACCATTTAATCCCACGAGTACGGAGAGTCGGTAATAAGGCCCACAAATCTCCGGCTAAGGTCTGCAATAAAGAAATTAAAAAGGGCTGAAGCAAGTATGTATCCTTGCTTAAGTTCTCATTGAGTAAAAATTGAAGATGGTGTCCATCTGTGGTGAGGCGCACCGGGATTCAACTTCCTGTGTGAAATTGGTATATTCATTTTTGTATATAGGATGGATATTGATGATCAATTTGTTTTTTAAACAATATCTCCCTGGGGACAGTCAAACGCTGTTCGAAAATCTACAAATTACATATATAGCGGTTGTTTCCTTTGCTGCTCATGTGCTTTTATGGCATTGATGGTAAGTAGATTAATCGCAGTGCCCATTCCAGGTATGAATCCCGTTTTAAATGGATCTTGAGCTTTGTATTGGTTACTCCGATATTGATGTCTCTCAATCGAATATGTCTTCCCCGGCGTGTCAAGAAGAGCAATGGGTCTATAGCTTGCTGGACTGCTTCTATCTCCCTTTTGAAATATAGGGATAATCGATCCTAACCATGAGTTAGGAATCAACCTTGTGACTAGAACATACCTGAACATTACTTCCAAAATGTTGGGCCATGCTTCAAGGTTTTGCTTTAGCATAGCATTAAAGCCATCTGGGCCAGGGGCTCTAGAGGAGCTCAACGTAGCGATGTACAGCATGATGTGATCCTTGTCAAATTGCAACTGGGATTTAGGCATCAGATTATTCATTTTTACTAGAGAATCAGGTAAAGAAGAGCTATAGCGATCTTTGCAGAAGTTGTCCCACTGTTGCTCAGAGATGGGGTTTATTTGGACCGATAGTTGGGTTCTATGAAGAGCTCCATTAAGTAGGGATCAAATTTCCGCAGATGTCTTTGATGCAATCTCTTTGAGCATGGCCTCTCCATATCTTTGCAGTTGAAGGGCTTTCCTAGGTCTTAACCAGTTTTTATAGACAGAATTTATATTTCTAACCTGAACATCACTTAAGGCGCCAGGCTGAGCTGCTATTACCCCGTTTGCTCGTCTGATTGCCTTTTTCTTTTCCTTAACTCATGGTCAAATATATGTAGGTGTTTGTAACAAGTTTGCATGCCCACTGATTTTACTTGTACGGATTTTCTGCACGGCTGTTACATAGCTATCTTCTTTATTCGAGATGTTGGTTAAATCCTGAGCTGTCAGCATGGTTTCTAGATTTTTGAGAGGTATCTGTTCATTTGAAAAGATTCCTTCATTCGTAATCCGTAGTTGGCCTTGATATTGCTGTGGAAATTTATCATGACCAAGTTAAACAGTGTTAGTCATGGTAGTTATGCTCAGTAATTCTTATTTCTAGGGATAGTTCTGTGTCCATAAACGTTCTATCACTGTAGATTTAATCAATAATGGCTTGTTGTGACTGTCTTCTACAGGTACTTTGTGGCAGAATGTCGCCCAGGAGTGCTCCATTGAGTATAACCAGCTGTCGTTCGCACATGAGTTGGTTCCATCGAAGTATTATAGGTTGGTCGATACCCAAATTGTGCGAGAGACAGTTAGATCTCCCAACAATATAATATTGGTTATTGTGGGCTCTAAAGAGAAGATCCAAGATGGATTCCAGTTAATAAAAAAATCTGTTTGTAGATCTACTCGGCCCCAGTAGATGTTGACTAAGGCAATTGTGTATGGCTACCTCTTAATCTTAACCAGTTGGATGTAAGGGCTGAGGAGAACCATGACTTCAAATTGAAATTCTTTGACTTTCTTGTGGCAACTAATCCTACCATTAGATGACCTCTAGGGAGAAGTTTAGCCGGAATATTTTAACATCAGATCCATCCCATGTTGGCACAGAAGCAAGCCAGGTCTCCTGAAGTGCAATGTTGGATTTGTGCCGATCGCTAATAGGTGAATTGATCAGATGTTTAAATCCACGCGTGTTCCAGGATAGGATTTGAAACGATTCTAGGGTGATGGGTTGTTATGCATGAGCCCAGTTGGAGTTTGCCATATGATCAAAGGTTGAAGTCGGTTTCATGGGGTTATGAGCAATGTGAAGCTCAGTAACAGAACTCACTCTAGGTGATATACCAGAATATAAGGATTGTTCAGTAGGATTGGGGGGCTAAATTGTCTTGTACTAGCAAGAAGCCTAGTTCGTAAAGAGAGGCTTTAGCTCTCCCTAAGGTATGAACTACCACTTCAGAGCAGATCCATAGGCGTGTAGTCGTTGGAACGGAGTCATGAATAAATTAGACTGTCTCAATATCTGATGAAGTAATGTCTTCTAAACTTGGAATATCCACAAAGATGTTTAAAATGCTCAATCTATTTAGAACATAAGTTGGATTTGGTGGCTCTCTACACCACATTATCAGATGATGGCTTTCATATTGCATCATTGTCCGTCCTTTATGTCTGCATAATTTTCTTAAGATTAAATGGATATAACGCCATTGATTGCTCATCATTATGTTGGATAAAATTACTATTTGCTACATTTGTCCCTTGGGTGGTGGAAGGTGCCTGAGAAGGGGGGCAATTTTGTGGGCCAGGCAAAATGGGATTATATGATGTAGTTTGCAATGTTTGAAAGTATTCCATTATCCATATTTAATTACCTATATGTTGAAAATGATTTCTTAAATCTCTTCACACATCTGATCTAAGGTGAGAATTACATTGGTATTGCATGTTTACTTCGGAGTTTGCTCAGATTTGGCCAAGTTAGACTTGGTGGTTTGTCTAGATCCGGTGATAATGGCTTCGGGGTGGATTAGAAAGTGAAGAAGTTGCTACCAGATCTAATGGCTAGTGGTGTCATTTGTCTAACACGTCCACTCTTACTGACTTGCCTTTAGCTAAGGCAGCATAAAGCAGATCTGGGTTTGTGAGCTTGTTTACTCAGAATGGTTAGAGTTTACAAATCTCTTGTGCCAGAACGCGACGGCACAGAGGTGCTCGGTTGATTTTTAGATTGCTTAGCGATCATTGGGCGTTTTCTTTTTTTGAGCTGTCGCTAAAATATTAAATGTTGGAACTGCAATAGTGGGCATCGGCGCATGTGCTTTGTTGGTGCATTGTTAATTTTGCACAGATTGAATTATTTTCGGAGGAGACTTGGGTCTAGTGGACTCTATCATACCGGATTGTATTCCTCTTTTAGCACATTGCTATGTCACTGGAGCCTGCTCGATATTAAGAAAATCAGCAATTTGAATTCCGTCTGAAAGCATGGGCATTGTTTGTGAATTTGACTACCTCAACCGTGATCTCTTATGAATACAGTCTAGTGATGCGGGTCTCTATTCACATCCCCGCAGAGACATTCTTATCTGATATAAATTGTCATGATCTCTATTTGGTTATTTTTTTTCTGATCTAGTCTCGTACAATTTGGCCAGAGACAGTAAGGCTGTATTCATGGCTGTAAGAGGCAGCAAATAGCGGGGAACATTGTGGTTGTTGATGGACGGACATAGGATTAGATCTTCGAGGTGTGGGATTATCAAATGATAGTGGTAGAGTAGGTGAATGATGCGTTGACTGGGCGAACATAATGGGAGAATGAGTCAAATTATGCTTCTTCAGTGCAACTAGGGTGCATGGGCTTGGCTGATCATTCTGAGCTCTTTCTGGGGACGTAATATTATCAGGCTCAACCATCGGGGTATCCCCGGTGTTTGGATCAGCTACATCCCATTGAGTGTACAAATACAACTTTGTCTGGGTCATTGATTTAGTCTTCGGGCGTATTCAAAAATGAATCGCTAGAAGGGTCCATGTGAATTGCTGTAGCTAGACCGTGAGGTAGGCGGCGCTCCCGTTGAGCAGCTACGTACATGCTGGCACAGTTTTGGTCCCAGCAGATGATAGTGCATCGAAGACCACAAAGTCAGGAGTGGATTCACCGAATTTGTTAACTCAAAAGCTGCCTCCATTGTGGAGTCTGTTACATGCTCGGAATCGCATATGGGCAATGTTGACATTGGAGCTGGAGGGATATGCAAAGGAAGGAGTAACAGTTCTCTCAGTTGTGTATAGCGGAGTTGCTGTAAAGGCAGTGTCCTTGATACCCACTCACCAACGAGGGAATATCCTAGATCTGGTTTTGTCGGACCACTTTTGGTGCCTTTTTTGATTTCCCTGAAAGTCCGCCCGCCCTTTCCGCCTATACCTGCTATTTACAAGCAAAACTGGCTCTGGGTATCTAACCCCAATGTGGTCACCTCCGTTCAAGCTCAGTGGTGTAGTGACTGACTGCTTTTTGGCCACTCTGGAGGCCTCCTTTACTGCGGTTGTGCTGGCTCCAATTAGATTTTATCAACCGCGTAGCCGTCCCCTGGAACCCTGGTTCTCGGAGGAGCTCACAGCAAGTAAATTGCGTTGCAGACAGGCTGAGAGAAAGTGGCGCCTTAGCTGTTCTGCTGAAGCTAAAACCCTCTTTCGCCAATCACTGCCTACCACAAAGCATTTATCAACTTGAAAAAAGATTTGTTATAAGGTGGAGGGGGCGTAGAATAAACCAAAGGCCCTATTTGACCTTGTTCTGTCGTTATCCACCCCTGAGAAAGGTTGCACCATGGTGTGCCCTTCTTGGGACCTCTGCGATTCCATTTTGGGGTTTATATGACTAAAATATCTACTATCCGGTACAATATAGAAGCCGAGGCGCCTCTGCCTACTGGTAATGTGCTGAACCCCCTTCCACTAATGTTGCGTGGTCTACGTTTCCTTTCTTTTCTAAATCCCATGTATTGCCAGTTATCTATCGACTCAAATCAGCCTCTCCAGCAGATGCTATACCTTTTGGCCCTTCAAAAAAAAAAACATCCACTGATATTACTACTGCAGTTAATGCTTCCTTTACTACTGGAGTGACCCTGCCTTCACTGAAGCATGCTTCGGTCAGCCATCTGCTAAAAAAAAGTCCTCCCTTGATCCTGTGATCCTGACCAATTACGGTCCCATTTCCCTTTTACCATTCCTGATGAAGGTTCTGGAAGCACTTGTCTCACCCCTTCTTTCCAATTTCCTGGAGTCATCCCAGTACTTTAATCTGTTCAGTCCGGGTTCAAACCTGCGAGAGGGACTGAACCCGTATTGAATTCCGTACTAGATGACTTGGTGTGCCTGGTTGATCAGGGGGGTGTCGGAGCAGTTCTGCTGTTACATCTCTCAGCTGCTTTCGACACTGTCGACCATTCTACCCTGATCTGTTTTTCTGCGGCCCTCTGTCTGGCCAAGTCTGCGACTGGTTTACAGCCTTTTTGGCTGATTGATCTGTTTCTTTGCCCCCTTTCCTTTCCGGTCCGGTTCCTCTATCCTTTGGGGGTCCCTCAGGACTCTGTGCTGTCCCCTATCCTGTTTAATGTCTATATTGGACTCCATCTGTTCCTCATTCAGTCGCATGGGTTTCGTTATTCATATGCAAGTGGTACCCACATTCTGGTCCGTCTGGATCTCTCAATCTGCGACAGCTGTCCTTAAAGTGTCTGGAGGATCTGGGGACATAGATGAGGACAAATTGGCTAAAGAGTAAGTGTAGCAAGAATGAGGTCTTAGTCGTGGGCACTGCATCTCCCCACCTATTCTGGACAGCTGATTATTGGCCCTCCTCTCTTGGCCCACTTCCCACGCCGGTAATGTCTGTCAGAAATTTGGGGGTACCATTTTTGGCATCTATCAACATGTATGAGCAGAATGTAGCGGCGTGGAAGTCCGGCCACTTCAAGCTCTGTATTCCCAGAAAGGTTATTTCTTTCATTCCTGTAGCAAGCCAGGCCCCAGTGGTTGAAGCCTTGTTCCGGAGTATACTGGAATACTGTAATTGGCTCCACCTGGCTATCTGATCAAGCGACTACAGTTCCTCCAGAATGCAGTGGCCAGGGCTATTAACCCCCCACCCCTCCCCACTTCCCTCCCCTCCTTTTGGAGCCCACATGTCGCCACTGTTAAGGCAATTGCACTGGCTCCCCGTTGCAGATCGGATTGCTTTTAAATCAATGTGTATGGTGCACCATGCCTTTTTATGGTGTTGAAGCGGAATATTTGTAAGTGAAATTTTCTGCACTATGTACCTACTCGGTCTCTGTGGCTCATTTTAGTGGTCCCTTGCTTCAGACTAGCTCGATCAGGAGGGCTCGCCTTTTCGGTGGCAGCCACAAAAAGCCTGGAATGAGCTTTCCCCTTGCTTAATGGGGAACTGCTGATCATCTTGTCTTCCACCGGCTACTAAAAATGACACCATTTTAGAATCCAGTTCCATCTTCCATCTGCCTGTCACGTTACCAGTGCCAAGATGCCTCGGGGTGTACATGTGCTCAGCAATTTCTGTTAACCTAACAATGATGCACAATGTGCGAATATCGGCGCTCATTGATTGCGAGCGGATCTTAGTTTTAGTACAGTGTAACAGTTGGTGCCGGTAATAGCTTTCTTGCTAGTATTTGCTTGTGAATGCGTGTTATGGCGGTGAATCCCTGGTTTGCGGCATGCCTATTTTCAGAGAATACATCCCCAATTACATCACCGTTTACAATATGAATGCAACAAGAGAATAAATGAAAATGAGATACCAGTGTTATCCGCATCTCAATATCTCCCATCTGTACAATACTGGGAGTGTCCCACTAGGAAAGGTGCCAACGGACAGTGGCTCGCGCCTGGTGGCATTTGCAGTAAGTTGGGAAAGGTGGGCAGGGTCTCACAATGCAGTAACATACAAAAATACACAGAATATCTGCAACAAAAGTAAAGGAGAAAAGTTACTACGTTCTGGCTGAGTCCTTATGCAATTGGTGACTCGATGTTTTAGCTGGAGGTTTCAGCGTACCACGTGGAATAGTCACAAACTGCGTGTCCAGCAGCTAAGCGGCACTGTCCTAGCACTTGCCATTGCACTTTGTAGATTACTGTCCCTGAGTATATTGAGACTTGAGTGGTGAAATGTATTTACATGTATCAGGTTTCTTTAAAGTGTTTTGAATCGCAGTATATTCTCTTGACATGTAAGAAATAACATTTATTTTATGGCATTTATGCACATGCCGTGTCAATGGAGCATATTAACAAAATGATATATCGGAACAGCATCTACTATTGACTTTATAAGTTGTCATTTTAGGCGTATGACACATCATTCCGACTAATGCTTGAAGCTTAAGAACTTGGTTAGCATGATGCTATATACATATATTTCTGAGGCTTGTGGAATCTGCTTAGATCACATGCTGTGCATAGGCCGACATCTAGTGGAAGCTGCAGAGTATTAGTTTGTTTTTCGAAACTCGAAAATGGGCGTCGACACAAGGCGTGCCAGTAATACTATCCCTAGTGTGACGTCCACTGTACCCAAGATCCCTCACGCGTCTAGGATCCTCAGATTGTTTTTTCCGTCATACTGGTCGGAAGCATTTTGCGGAGTCCCCTGGCCTTAGCCATACTTTTGCTAAAAATTTAAGAATAATTATCTATTGACATCCTTCCCCACCCCAACGTCGAACTTCGACAACTCGACGCCGGCTGGTAGGCCGCTGGCCTCGGCCCTGCAAGTAGGGAGAGTGGGGGGTGGTACATACTCTACACTCTTTGTATATAGGTACACCTTATACATTTCCTACACTTAGCCCACTGCCTCAAGGTGCGTATGGAGGGTACCCCTTTTCAATTCTACCCCAAGTGCAATCGCAAATACCCTTGGGTCGACAGGCACGCCACGTGCAATCTCTGCTTGCCGAGGGACCACCCTGAAGCGAACTGCAGAATGTGTAGTAGGTTGGAACCTAAGACACTTAAGGACCGTTCGACGAAGCGTTGGACCCACCACGCCAGGCAGGCGGCCATGGCAGCGGAGGGCGCCTTCAGCGATGGCAGCGACGCCGTACTTTCGGACGGCGAGGGCATTACGGCGTCGAAAGACAGCCGAGCGCAGGTCCCCGACCTCGGAAGGTCGTCCGACAGGGCGGCTATGGGGAAGACCCCCGGCGACACAAGCGCTTCACATACTGCACACACTAAGCACACTAAATCCAACCGAGACTCGACGACGTCGAGTTCTCGGAAAGAGGCACAGACAGAACGGTCCGATTCGGTGTCCTCTGGGCGCTCTCGATCAAGATCGCCGCATGACTCCAGGCAATCATCCACTCTTGCCAAGAGTGCCTCGCTCCCTAGGCTAACAGAAGTTCGATCGTCAGAAGACGAAGACGACTTCCACCCCCAGGCCGCGCTCCAGGAGCCGGAGCCCGCAATTAAAGCCAGCGAGGCCCCGCGCTCGAAGGACAGGGACACCTCTCCCGATCCTCGACGCCAGGCGTCGAAAAACTCAGGAGCCACTAAGGGACAGGGAAAACATTTTTCGACGCACGGGGAGGGGGGGAAAACAGTGGAAGAGACTACCTGTACATTCTTCCACACCGATAAAGCACTCCACCCCCCCCTAAACAGACAGACAAACCCAGGTCTGCTGATAGGTCCACAACCACCAAAGCTACTCAAGATAAATCCCATAGACTTGCTGAGAGTCATTTCCAGTTCAAAAAAATGGTCCAGTGAAGACATAGATAGGGTCATGTCAAGAATGTCGTCTTTGGCTGATTTTTATGATAAAAATCCAGAACATTTCCTCTCGTATGATCCACAAGGGGCCACTCCCTCAGGCTCTACTGATCCAATCCCCCCGAGTAAGAAGGCACGGTTTGAAAGCCCTATGAGGTCTGAACCCTTCGAGGTACAGCCTTACTCAACTCCATACTCACGGTATCAAGGAGAGGCTTCCTTTTGTGAAGACCAAGAATTTGGTATTATAGAAGAGCAAACCGGGACGGGCTACTATGGGGATGATGAGGACCACGAAGATGAAGATGAGGAGGATGACCCGGAAACATACAGAGTAGATTCCCCGGTAGAGAATGAAGCCCCGGTTACCGACTCCCCGGTCGATAACCAACCCCTCCTAAATGAAGTTCTCGCTCGCGCAGCAGAACATTTCCACATTGACACCCACGGTGTACAGGAGGAAAGGGACTTCGCAGAAGAGTTAGTGGGAGAAAGGAGGCCTGTTGCCCAGACCTTCCCTACCCTTAAATCCATTCAGCGGAGAATAGATCCGTCCCTGGTGAACCCAAACCTCACCAGAGCGGTCAATCCCAGGGTTGAAAAACTTTTCAGGGCGGCACAGTCTGACCCTCTCTATATAAGCCAGGCTCCCTAGTTGTCACCAACACTCGTAAGAGGGCTGGGACACCCTTGTCTTCGTCAGAAGCTCCTCCCAACAAGGAGAGCAAAAAACTATACGGTTTCGGCAGGAAGGTAGCCTCAACGTCCGCCTATCAAGCAAGGATTGCTAGCTCTACCACCCTGTTGGCCAGCTACAATTGCCATCAGTGGGAAGAGGTCACGGCTCTCATAGCCTCTGCTCCTGAACCGTTAAAGGGCCAATTAGCTCAGATTTCCGCAGAGGGTAGAGCTGTGTCTGGTTGCATTTTGAAAGCAACCTTCGACGCTGCAGACAACGCAGGCAGATTGATAGCAGAAGGTACTGTTATCAAGAGACATGCGTGGTTACGGCAGTCTGGTTTTAAGGCAGAAACACAGGCATCATTGTTAGACAAACCGGTGGAAGCCGATCTGTTTGGTAAGGCGGTCGAAGACGCACTGAAAAATGCCAAGGATGAGTACGAGACACTCAAATCCCTTGGTCAGTTAACCAATAAACCCCCTAACCAGAGAGGGAATAGTAATTTTCGTCGCCCTCGCGGCCAAAATTCCCAGAGAGGATCTAACTATTCCCAGGGGCAGGGTACACAGTGGAACAACAACCAACAGTCTACCCAGGGTTACGGCAGAGGTAATAGGAGAGGTCGTGGTAAAGGCAGAGGCAGCCCCAGCAAGGGAGGCGGCACGCCTCCACCAAAGCAGACACGCTCAGTTCAGGGTCCCTTCTCACGCAACCCCAGTAGGGGGACGCATTTCAAACTTCACCCAGGCTTGGGAAGGGATCACATCAGACAGATGGGTGCTGTCAACAGTATCCACGGGATATTGTATAGAGCTACTGCAGCGTCCCCGGAACCATCCTCCACGACAAAGAGTACACTCCTTAGAACATCAGAAGATTCTCCTCGAGGAGATCGCCATTCTTCTACAAAAGGACGCGATAGAACTCGTCCCGGGACACCAGGTAAACAAGGGTATTTATTCAACTTACTTCCTTGTGCCAAAGAAAGACTTGACAATGCGCCCAGTATTGGACTTACGACCTGCCAACAAGTATGTCAAGCCCCAAAAATTTTGTATGACCACGCTACAAGAGGTAATCCCCCTCCTAAAAAAAGGGGATTACATGGCAACCTTGGATATGAAAGATGCTTATTTTCATATTTCCATGTTCCCAGCGCACAGAAAGTACTTGCGCTTCAAGGTGGACAGTCGGCACTACCAATTCAAGGTACTGCCCTTCGGGATAGCTTCTGCACCAAGGGTATTCACCAAGGTACTGGCGGTGGCGGCTGCACACCTACGCAGGGAGGCAATCCCAGTGTACCCTTATCTGGACGACTGGCTCATAACGGGGGAAACCACAGGAATGTGCAGGACAAACATTCAAAGGACTATCGACCTCCTCCACGAGTTAGGCTTCTCAATCAACGAGAAGAAGTCAAGCCTGGTGTCAAGCACCTCAAAACAATTCCTAGGAGCAATCCTGGATACCCAGGGGGGGGGTTGACCTTTCCTTCAGAAGAAAGAATTCGGAATATACTACTGCAAATTCCGCATTATCAGTCCGGTCAACAAATAACGGTACGCAAAGCAATGCGTTTACTAGGCATGATGGTGTCATGCATTTACCTGGTCCCCCACGCGCGCCTGCGTCCCATGCAGGAATGGTTGGCGAAACAGTGGTCTCGGGCAAGTGGTCAGTGGGACGATCTAGTGGTCGTTTCGCCAACACTGGTACAAAGCCTTCACTGGTGGACAAGAGAGAATCTCGCACAGAGGAAACCCTTTTACGATCCCGAAGTACAGGCAGTAGTCACTACAGATGCATGGCTGACGGGGTGGGGAGCTCACCTTCTCCACCACACAGCTCAGGGTCTCTGGTCTCACTCAGTGGCCAAGAACCACATCAACCTGCTAGAGCTTCTGGCAGTATTCAGAGCGCTTCAGGCCTTCGAGCCCCACCTACTAAACCTGTCAGTGCAAATCCGGACGGACAGCACTACAGCCATGTTCTACCTGAACAAGCAAGGAGGGACTCGCTCGCCAAATCTGTCCAAGCTTGCCCAGAAAATCTGGATATGGGCACTCAGACGGAACATCTGCCTGTCATCACAACATGTTCCAGGGGAGCTCAATTCCCTAGCGGATGCTCTGAGCAGAGACTCCCTCCCAGAGGAACACGAATGGGTTCTACACAGAGAGTTCGTAGAAGATATCTTCTCTCAGTGGGGTTTTCCCACTATAGACGTATTCGCCACAAGCGAAAACAGACAATGCCCAGGATTTGCATCCAGGTTCCCCCAACCAGACTCCCAGGGAAACGCCCTGTGGATGAACTGGTCAGAGATGTTTGCGTATGCTTTTCCACCAACTCCTCATCAGGAAAGTGGTGAACAAGATGAACAGAGTCGATGACGCTCGTCCTAGTTGCTCTTATGTGGGCAAGACAACCGTGGTTCCCACACCTACGCAGGATGGCGGTGTGCGAGCCCATCAAAGTTCCAGCCTGGTACAACCTGTTGTCCCAGCACCAAGGTCAAACAGTGCACCAACAACCCAACTCAATGAACCTGGCAGCATGGCTCCTGAGGTCATAGTTTGGACACCTCAATTTGCCACAGAGGTGTATGGACATCCTAAAGGAATCTAGGAAACCAAACACAAGGCACTGTTACTTTGACAAGTGGAAGAGGTTTGTTATCTGGTGCCAGAGTAGACAAATCAACCCAGTTGATTGCACTCCTTCCACTATTGTTACATACATGCTCCACCTGCTAGATGCAGGATTGGTTTTTAACTCACTGAAAGTACACCTGGCAGCCCTCTCGGCTTACACCACTTCCCATAGCAAGGTTTTGTGGTGGAAAGTACCAGTAGTTAAAGCCTTCATGGAAGGAGTAAAGAGACTTCACCCTCCTATTTCAAACCCACCGCCAGGGTGGGACCTTAATGTGGTGCTAGCCAAGCTCATGGGCCCCCCTTTCGAACCCATGCATAAAAGCTGTCTCAAACACCTGACTTATAAAACGGCCTTCTTAGTAGCTATTACTTCTATAAGAAGGGTCAGTGAAATTCAGGCTCTGTCAGTGCAGGATCCCTTCTTTACTATCCATAAAGACAAACTGGTTTTACGCACACACCCTAGGTTCTCACCTAAATTTATATCTAAATTCCATGTAAATCAGTCCATCGAGCTTCCGGCTTTCTTCCAGAACCCGCAAAGCTCGGCTGAGGTGAAACTACACACCCTAGATGTGCGTAGGGCGGTCCTCTACTATGTAAATGAAACCAGACCGCTAAGGAAAACAGATCAACTGTTTGTCTCCGTAGCTACAGGCAGAGAGGGGGATCGCGTCTCTAAAGGTGCCATCTCGAAGTGGATTATTAACTGTATCCAGCTGTGTTACTCACTCTCTGAAAAGACTATGCCTTTTACGCCAAGGGCCCACTCTACTAGAGGCATTGGGGCCACTCTGGCTTTCATTGCAAATGTACCCCTTGACACCATTTGCAAAGCAGCTACTTGGAGCTCTATTCACTTTTACTCGGCATTACTGCATTGACGCCCATTCCAAGGCAGATACACAAGTGGGACAAGCGGTTCTAAGACACTTATTTGCTCATGACCCTTCTCACATCCCACCTCCTTCTGGTACTGCTTACTAATCTATGCACAGCATGTGATCTAAGCAGATTCCACAAGCCTCAGAAGGGATACATTACTCACCGTAATCGTATTTCTGATGCTTGTATCTGCTTAGATTCACATGCGACCCACCCTTCCTCCCCTCCGAGAGAAGGCGCATGATTGCTTGTAGTCTTACCTTTCTGTCTATCTGCTTGGATTATCTGTACTCGCGCTACTCCTCATGCTACCTCATGTCAGAAAAAATACAATCTGAGGATCCTAGACGCGTGAGGGATCTTGGGTACAGTCACACTAGGGATAGTATTACTGGCACGCCCTGTGTCGACGCCCATTTTCGAGTTTCGAAAAACAAACTGTAATACTCCGCAGCTTCCACTAGATGTCGGCCTATGCACAGCATGTGAATCTAAGCAGATACAAGCATCAGAAATACGATTACAGTGAGTAATGTATCATATATTTCTGAGGCTTGTGGAATCTGCTTAGATCACATGCTGTGCATAGGCCGACATCTAGTGGAAGCTGCGGAGTATTACAGTTTGTTTTTCGAAAGTCGAAAATGGGCGTCGACACAGGCGTGCCAGTAATACTATCCCTAGTGTGACGTCCACTGTACCCAAGATCCCTCACGCGTGTAGGATCCTCAGATTGTTTTTTTCCGCCATACTGGTCGGAAGCATCTTGCGGAGTTCCCTGGCCTTAGCCATACTTTTGCTGTTATTATAATTTTAATTCTTATTCATTCCCTTCCCCACCCCAACGTCGACCCTCAACCTCGACGACGGCTGGAGAAGTCATCGACCGTCGACTGCTGCACGACGGATCTGGGCCTCGGTAGGCCGCTGGCCTCGGCCCGGGCCTAGTAGGCCGCTGGCCTCGGCCCTTACAAGTAGGGAGAGTGGGGGGTGGTACATACTCTTCACTCTTGATATATAGTTACATTTATATATATTCCTACACTTAGCAGCCCGCTGCCTTAAGGTGCGTATGGAGGGTACCCCTTTTCAATTCTGCCCCAAGTGCAATCGCAATGTGGAAGTTAGCTTTGGATGCTATGCACTAGCTCCTGGATCCCCACTGGTAGCGTCTGGTGACTACTGGATACCCAGGAGTTTCTTTTAGCTGCCCTGCATGAGACGATGTGTATGTTGGCCCCTTTTTGACCAATAAATTGTCGAATGTTGGCACATAATCTTGATGTTTTTCAGAGCAGGTTGGCATGATCTCCTTGGAGAGATGCATAACATGTTGTAACATTAGACGTATTTTAATTAACAGTTTACCAAGCACCAACCTAAATTTCAAATGGTTTCCAGTTGCCAAAATGTGCACTTGGCACTAACCATTTACTAGTGATATCGGGCTCTTGTCTTGTAAGACATGGCGTTCTGTGTATGTCTAGAATTGTGGTGGCGAGTGACTTTTATATGGCTGGCTACTAACAACTTGAATTTTTACCCCCATTTCATTGTTTTATGTTTACAAAAAAGTCATAAGATCACATTAGAATGCCAGTGGATGCATCACTTGTCTATAATATTGTGGAGCATTGGCGATATATTTGGAACAGTAACAATTGGGAAAACAATAACCTCGATTGCAAGGCAGCTTTATGTCGGCCATTCTCATTGGAGGTAAAAGTGCCACCGCTTCCATTTAGGCCTCCACGGCTTTGACAGCCTAAGTACGTAGTACAGAATTTCATTCTCATGCTTTGGCTGGGCACATCAGGATGTTGTGACTACTTTGGGTGTACACAGAACATATAGATTTGTGTTCCGTGCAAAATGATGCAGTTATTGATTTTAAAATGCTAGTACAAATGGGGGGGACCTGGCTCCGCCTATGGAAGTAGGATGTTCCCTGGGGGAATACGCCAGGCTTCGGCCAAATAATTACATCAGATTTGCTAGGTTTGTCACCAAATAGAACTGCCTTAGTTCCAACACTGATACAAATTGTCAACACTCCTAATACATTTTTATTAACCTAGCAAACCATGAAATACACATTTCCACTTCAAATTACACAGACAACCATGTACGTTGCATCTGGTCTGCTTCTTTTCATTCCATACCATTCTTGAAATACAAGTCCAACATTACGTGTGTGTATACACACTAATGCCCATTTATTTATACATATAATACATACCCAAGGTGTCCCCAATTCTTGTGCTCAATCTATATTAAGGGGTCGATGTCCTTTTGCCTCTTTCTGAAGGACGCACAAGTACGTACATGAAGAGCAGTTTATTTCCGTCGATTTTGCCCGGCTCCCAGAAAGCGGGAAAAGGACATGACCGAGGGCTTTTATTTTGTGTAAAAAAAAAATAAAAAAAAATAAAAAATAACTGAGTCGCCTCACTACACACTACATAGTTTGACAGAATGCCCCCACACTCCCCCAGCCACCAAGGTGTGAAGTTATTTAATGCTTTGGAGGGTTTCACCCACCCAAATCACCCTTTGCTCCTCGTTGCCCCACACCCTCCGTCGCCCAGCGTACACACCCGGCACTGTCAGCCCCTGCGCACACTCGTGTGCGGCAGGGGGCGTAACAGTTTGATGTAGAAAGACCGGTCACGGAGTAGTCTTTCTAAATCGCTATTTACATTTATTTTCCCGTTCGGAAAAGTCTTTTTACCCAATAACATTTGCATTCCTTGGAAGAGAGCATTGCATCTAGTGGAGCCTTACCGGTTCAATTCCTTGTTGGCATTATAGGAATTACTACCAGAGGCAACGCGCAGTTACGAGCAGTTCAATATGCACTTATAGCAATGACATTCCTGGATGAATTATTGCACCCTTATTAATGCTCAGGCTGTATTTCTATATCCCAATCAATTCATTTATATATAGCAGCAGGAAACTCCTAATGTGTGCATCTGTTTCTGGTCAGCATGTGCAGAAGTAGAATTGCATTGAAAGTAGGGAATGTAATACTTCTGGGATTGTGCCCTATGTGTATGCAGTATTCACTCTGGTAGTCTTAAAACAGCAGTTCGCTATCTCTCTAATGGTGGAACTAACCAACAGATACATGTAGTCTGTGTTGACAACAGGGTATCTGTGTTGAGGCAATGGCTTTTAAAGCATCACTTTACAAACTGGGTTGGCTGTGCTCCTCTTGCATAACTTGGGTGACTTCATTTAATGTTCTCCATAAATGAGCCATTGAAACCACTGTTAAAAATGAGATGTGGGTGGTAGGACTGGTCTTAATGCAATTTTTTAAAATCAATTCCTCAATGTAATTCCCAAACTGAATAATAAATAGTATTGGTGATGGAAATGAAAGGGGTCATACTGCTTAGCACATGTATCAACATTACTTTTTAACACCTGTCCCACTGTGCTTTCTTGGAGCAAAATTCATAACTTTGTTCCTTGTTTTTTTATTCTCAAATTATATCCACTATAACATTTTTGTTATGTTTAATTTACAATTTTGACACTTATAAGGAGTGCTTTAACATTCACTTCTCATTAGTTGTGATACTTAACATTGTTTTAAATGAAACGCCATTCTTCTGGTCATAAAAATGAATTAAGCTGTAACATTTTGGCACAAATACAATAATTCTACTTTTAGAAATGGTCTGAACTGAAGGTGGCAGCGTAACTGCTGAGCTCCTGCCCTGAAGGTTGATGTACTGCCGTGATAATACCCTCTTTCCCCCTTCAGGCTGAACTGCAGGCCCACACTACAGGGGAAACGGGACACCTCTCAATCATCCAAGACAGGTGGGGGAGAATTTAGAGCAGAAGACACAGAGGGTACACTTTTCTGTAATGAGCAAGGTCTCTTAGCTTCGTCTTTGTTGGCCTTATTTTTCTGAAACCCTGAGGCTGACCACTCGAATACAATCCTCTTTGGGTCGCCTCACTACACACACCACATAGTTTGATAGAATGCCCCCCAGCCCCCAAGGTGAGAAGTTATTTAATGCTTTGGCAGTGCAGACCCTTCACGTAGAGCAAGCCAATCAGTGAATTTCACAGCAGAGAAATAGTCCTAGAGGATTAATGTCTTCATTTCGGGCATCTCTAAGAGGTTGCTGAGCAGGGTACCTACAGACATTTTACAGACAATGGTCCCTAAGGTGGTTCTCCTGCAAGCTCAGACCTTTGGCGATTGAAAGGGCAGATCACAGCTCGGCATCCAAACCACAGGAAGAAGGAAGGTCTGCAAAATGAGGGGCTTGCTTTTCCCTATAAAAGAAATGGTGATCCAGAGTGTACAGACTGATGTTTGAAGTGTAGCTGAAAGAACAGACGATTTCAATGACTTGATTAAAGGAGTGATGGATTAGGGAAGATTTTACATGGAGGTAATAACACTGGCTAAGCAGAAAAAATACACGTTACAGGGTTTATCCAGCAAGCTTCAAGATTTGTTTTCAGCTAGCAAGCATCTGTATTTACTGTACTCCTATGTCCCATCCTCTTTCCTCCATACTTACGGGACATTCCTCCGTCCTGTGGGACAGGACCGGAGTGCTTTGTAAAAGCATCCAAAAATTTCCAATTTTTTTTTAGTCCTTCCCCTCTTTCTACGCAGGGCCCGGCACACGGCCATAACCCCGCCCATCTCGGCTCAGCCTCGCGCATCGACCCATCAGTCCTTTTCTCCGGTCGACTGGGACTGGACGCACTTGCATCCTCGGAAGATCTTCCCTTTTTTTTCCCTCCTCTCTGGCTCTCGCTAGCGATCGTGTACTAGTCTGTATGTCGTTCAAACTAGACTTTCCAGATTGTTCGTGTCACCGACGCTTCGCGAAGGCGATCCCCATCCTCTATGTCTAGAGTGTTTGGCTCCGGATCACCGTTGGGACTCCTGTTTTTATCTCGACTCCCTTTCGGTCCGGGCACTTCAACGTCGGTGGGAGGAGGTGTTTCAACGTACTCCTCCTTTGCATTTTCAGGCGTTTATCGACGAAAAGAAGAAACATCCGTTAAGTGCTTTACTTTTCAGAGCACCCCGGCCGTGAGATACCTTTCCGGATTCTTCCCGAGACGGGAGGAGCGTTGATCGCTCTGTCACTGGGGATTGCCCTGAGGTGCCTTCTGGGCCTAATAATTGTACCAGAGTTTTCTCCGAGGGTCTCCGTAAGGGGCTGTGGATACTGGAGCAAGCTCAGAGGCCCCTCCTGTGGGGGCTGCCTGTAAACCCAGTTCTACTGAGTCGTGGGGTACCAGAGCTCGCTCTGAGGCCTCGTTATACCCAAAGCGTCCCTCAAAAGTACCGGGGTGCGCCCCGAGGCCTCGGCTGGGCTTGGGGTTTACGAACGGATGTTCGAGGCCCACGTTAGTAAGGCTGGTCCCTCGTGTAGAGGATAAAGTGACCAACATTTCTGAGAGGGCTCCCAAGGCCTTATCGGTGAAAGTTGTTCCTCACCGTTCCCGCTCTTGTGGCGACGCCAGAACTGTTGAGGGGCAAGGAGTGAAAGTTCTTACTTTACCGGCACTGCCAAGGTCCTTACTTTACCGGCACTGCCAAGGTCCTTCCTGTGAAGGCTAGTTTGGCTATTGGTATGTCGCAGAAACATTCCAGGCCTCATAGTACCGGTTCGGCCGAGGTTCCTTATGTTAAGGCTAAAATTAAGACCCCTCACCCACCAACGGGGACCCCTGCCTCACTTCCACACTTGCCGCAGTTCCCCTCAGGTGATGGCAAAATGGTGGCCGTTCCCGCCACGACCACTGCAGCCATTTTGGGTGCTTCCCCTACAACTACGCCATCAGCCTCAGGTCTAGGAGTTGGTTCCGCGGGTGAACATAAAATTCCTCGTGCACATCCGTTTCGTCCAGTTTACGATTGGAACACATGGATGCCCCTTCTGCACAGTGTCTCGTTGTCTGTGGGTTCGGCACATTTGATTTTTGTGGACACTTCGGGGGATGGGCCTGTGTGGCAACCCTCCCCTCTGCGTCCCTGGAATTGTCCTCCTCATGAGAGGCCTTTTCCGGCAGTTCCAAAACCGTCTCCGGAGGACGCCTTTTTTGGCAAATTTCAGACGCTCATGCGTAGCGACCCTATTGGAGTATTTCAAGGGTCTTTTTAGGGAAATATGCCCACCTGCGCCTCCGGGTCCACCTGTTCCACCAGTGGTTTCACCGGCGCCTCCACCGACCCTTCCGCCTTTGCTCCCATGGGCCCCCGTGGACAAGGCGCTGCATGACACGGTTCAATAGGATCCGGACCTCTCGGATGATGCGCAGGGCGAGCAGGACAGCGAAGACCAGCCCCGCTCTATTAGAGCTTTTCATGACCGGGTACTGGACATGATGTGCCTATTGGATGTTCCAGTGCCCAAAGCACCCGCTCCGCAGGAGGGTGCGCTTTCTGGGGCGTTCACCTCGTCTCCTATGGAGCCTACCGGCCTGTTCTTGCAGAAGGAGCTTCTGGCCGAGGTCCGCAGGGTCTGGTAAAAGCCACACTGTGGACTTTTTGTCAACAAGAAAATTGACGCGATATACAGGATGCATTCTTCGGAAGAGGTGGCCCTGTTATCTTGTCCGCCCCCCTCCTCCACAGTGGGGGCAGCGGCCACTTTGCAGACCAGGCCTGCTGTATCCTCTTCTATGAAGACTCAGGTTCTGGGGAACGAGGAGAAACTCCTGGACTCCCTTGGGAGGAAGATTTTCGCTAACTCAGCCTTGCAGCTCCGGCAGGCTAATGCGGAACTGGTGTTAGCGGGGGCAAATATGAAGATGTGGAAAGGTCTGAGTTCGAGGAGTTCATTCCGGTCGAGAAGCTGGAAGACTTTAAGGCGGGTTTATCTGATGCCAGAGTCTTGGCCCAGGGTCTGCTTGAGGCCACGGCTCATCACGTCGACACGTCGGCTCTGGGACTTATGCTGGGTGACACCTCTCGACAGGCATGGTTGCATGCCACCAAGTTCTCGAAGGAGGTGCAGGACAAGGTGTTTGACCTACCGTTTGACGTTAAGGAGCTTTTTCATTCCACAACGGATGTGGAGCTCACCAAAATAAAGGACCGCACACAGACAGCCAAGTCCTTGTCTGTCCTGGTTAAAACCCCTTTTAGGACCCAGAGACTGCTGTCGCAAAGCCAGCCCTCCTCTGGTTTCAGGGGCTTCCTAGACTGGAAATCCCGCAGAGTGGATACTCCTTCGAGTAATAACCGCTAGAGGCAGCAACAGACTGTTTGTTTTTCTCCCGCTCCTTGGCCTCCTCCTCCGGTTCAGGTGGTAACAGCACTGAAAAGCCTGCCAAATGAGGGTTCTCCTCGCTCGCACGAGACTCCGGTGGGAGGACGCATTGTGTCTCATTCGGACGCGTGGCAGACCATCACCGAGGACGGGTGTGTCTAGTCAGTCGCTCGGGCGGGCTTCCGCTTAACCCTACCCCACCCTTCAACCCTCCTTTCCAGCAGTCGTGATCGCCCTTCCTAAAAGTCGAGGTGCAGAAACTGCAGGACCTCAGAGCTGTGGAACCCGTTCCTCTTGGAGGGCTTCTACTCCCGGCTGTTTACAGTGCCCAAACCGAACCAGGCTGGCCTGCGCACCATCCTAGACCTTTCCCAGTTCAATCTTTTCGTACCCCAAGAGAAATTCAAGATGATCACGCCCGGCCAGATACGGTCTGCCCTGCATATGAGTGATTGGCTGTGTGGTGGATCTTCAGGATGTCTAAATGCATATCCTGATCTTGGGTCCACACAGGAGATCTGTTTCTCTGTGGGAGAGCAACAGTTCCAGTTTCAAGTGCTTCCTTTTGGCCTAAGTTTGGCACCACATGTCTTTACGAAGATGTCGGTGATCGCGGCCTATCTTCGTCTGCAGGGTATCCATGTATATCCATATTTGTCCGACTGGCTCTTGCGCCGCCCTTGGCTGTTGAAAGCTGCCTGCAATCTTCAGTCTCTCCTCCAGCTCCTGTTCCGCCTCGGGCTGTCGGAAATCTTCCATGACAGTCTCTCAGAACTTTATCTTACGGGGTTTTTGCTGGAATACGATCGACTGCAGTGTGTACCTGACCAGGGACAGAATGGCTGATCTGTTAGCCACGTGTCGGATGTTTGCGCAGTCGGAAAGCATGTCGGCCTGGTGGTTTCAGAGGCTTCTGGGCCTCATGCATTTTGGCGCTTCCTCTTGCTCACCTCAAGATGAGGCGGACTCGGATGGCTCTTCGGAGCTTCAGGCTGTGGATCCGGACTCAAAGTTGTGAGGATTCCGGCTTCCATGAGAGCAGACTTGGACTGGTGGTCATCTCTCAGCAACCTGTTGGTGGTGGGGCGGGGTTTCAGGACCCAGCTCCGACAATAACGGTCACGCCGGGCTCCTCCCTTCTGGGGTGTGGTGTGATGTTGGATCTTCAAGTCTCTGATCTATGGTCGCCCCAGGACAAGCTCCTCCACATAAATCTGGAGCTCCTGGCGATTTTCCTTGCGGTCCAGGCGGTCAGACCGAACAGAGTCAACAAGGTGGTCCGGATCCGCACGGACAATGTGGTGTCGATGTTTTACATCAACAAGCAAGGGGGCACCAAGTCTCCCCCGCTCGTGGAGCGGTCACCCAGATTTGCGAATGGGCAGTTCAGCATGGTGTCTGGCTACTTGCAGTACATATTCTGGGCCAGCTGAATGTCACGGCAGATGCCCTCAGTCTGCTATGAGTGGGAACTGAAGGCGGAGCTCCTCTCATGGATTTTTCTGCGCTGGGGCATTCTGGAAGTGGTCCTCTTCGCTACAGCGGCAAACAAGAAGCTTCCTCTGTATGCCTCCAGAAACTGACTGGGATCCTCCTCTCTGGGGGGATGCGCTCGAAATTCCATGGCACAATGAGGGCCTCTGCCTCTAGTTCATCGGACGATTTGCAAATTGAAGAACTCGGTGAAGTGTTTGATTCTGCTCATAGCCCCATAGTGGCCAGCCAGGGAGATGGCAAGGGGCGTGGAGGTGGGGGAGGCTTTGGCGCTAGAGATGGAGCTTTATCATGGTACCCTGGCAGAGCTGTCGCTCTTTGACAGCAGTAGGCGCGATGTTCGATTGCATGGGGAAGGGGACAGGGTGGGTAAACTGTTGGCTTGGTTTATAGGTAGAGAACATCCGGATCGAGTCATAACCCATCTTAGGTTAAGCACGGGGGAGGTAGTGGGAACCCAGACGGAGATCAATGATGCCTTTTTGGCATTTTATAAGGAGTTGTTCACAAGTGAGGGAGGATACATGGACATGGAGGTGGAAGTAGAGGATCTTTTGGAGTCATTGAGGTTGCCAAAACCTGGGAAGGACCAACAGGAAGAATTGGAGGCCCCGATTGGGGAGGGGGAGATTCACTGGGCGATCCGTACAATGAGAAGAGGCACAGCGCCGGGTTCCCGGTAGAGTTTTCTGCAGTGTTTGCTGACCTCCTGGTGCCGCAGCTCCAAAAGGTTTGAGGAGGCTTTTCAGAAGGGTTGCCTCCCAGAGTCGATGAGGGAAGCAGTGATCAGTGATTCTAAAAGAGGGAAAGGACCCGAGGGATTCCGCAGCATATCCCATCTCCCTGTTGAACGTGCATGGGAAAATCTTGGGGAAGATCCTGACAGCCAGGCTTGCGAGGGTGGCGCCGGGTTTGGTCCATGCAGACCAGTGCGGGTTCATCGGGGGAAGGAACACATCCGGTAACATCCCCCGTTTGCATCATATCATGGACCTAGTGAAATCATAGACACAGGAGGTGGCAATAGCTTTCGTTCGACGCCATGAAGGCGTTCAACTCCTTGGAGTGGAGATGGCTGTTCAGGGTGTTGCGGGAGTTTGGGTTCGGGGAACACATATGTAGGTGGTTGGCCCTCTTATATAAGAACCTGCTGGCGATGGTGAGGACTAACGACTGGGTGTCGGAAATGTGGGAATTGGAAAGGAGGACCCGACAGGGGTGTGTAGCCTCCTCATTTTTGTTTGCCTTGGCCCTAGAGCCCTTGGCGGCATACTTGCGGCAGGAAATGATAGATGCCGAAATTGTGGTGGGAGGTCAAAATCAGTGTCTCTATATGCGGATGATTTGTTGTTGTACGTGAGCGACCCTAGAGTGTACCTGCCAGACCTGCTAGAGGTATTGCGAAATTTCCGGCGTATGTCGGGTTTCCGCATTAATCCAGGGAAGTCGGTGTTGTTCCCGGTGGGGGGGTTATGGGATTGTCCACCGGGGGATTTGCCAGAGTTGGGGATAAAGTGGGAGACTGAGTCATTTCAGTATTTGGGGATTCGGGGATTCCATGAGATGGTGGACACGTTTGTACACAACACAGGGAGGGCATTATCTAAAATAGGGGACTCGGTCCAATTTTGGAAGGTTCTGCCCCTTTCTCTGATGGGCAGGGTGGCGCTATGCAAAATGGTGATTCTGCCACGGTTGCTTTATTTTTTTAACTAATATACCATATGTTGCCAAAAAGGTGTTCTTTAGAATGCTGGATGTTAAGATTAGGGAGCTGTTGTGGGGTACGGGGAGGAGGAGGGTGTCTTTAGACATATTGCGGAGGGGGGACTGGGCCTTCCAAATTACGAACAGTGTTTTGTGGCTGCACAATTGCAGTCAGTGCTGGTATGGGACCAACCGGGTGGGGAGGCCCTTAAGGGACTGATGGGGGACCTGCTGCAGAGTTGCAGGCTGATAGCTTTGCTTTGGCACCCACTGGGCGACAGGGGTAGAACTGTAGTATTTGAGGCGGTGAGAGAAACATGCAGGAAGTATGTTGGAGGGTGGTATGAGGGCAACCTCCCATGGGGGGTTGATCAGAAGCTCCGTCGGGCGATTGGGAGGGTAGGGATACAGAGGCTCCGGGAGAAGGGATGTGAGAAGGTGGGGGACCTTTTTGAAGATGGGAAAACTACTTGCCTGCGAGGAATGGTGCCAGAAGTTTGATCTACCACAGGGCCTCTTCTTAGCATACCGGGCAGTGGTTCGTAGGTTAGCGGAGATGCAGGCAGGAATTCCAGAGGAGCTGTAGTCTTGCCCGGTGTTCAGAGTTCTGCTGGAGCAGACGGAGGGTAGGGCCCGCGTATCGCAGATTTATAAAGCCCTGCGGAAGGGGAACTCAGAGGCGGAGCTAAGGGTTAAGGAGAAGTGGGAGGTTGAAATGGGATGTCAAATACCAGAGGAGGAATGGGCGCAGGCCTGGGAATTGTTCCGGAAAACATCAAGGAATGCCCGTTTCCAGTTGGTCCAATTTAATATTTTACATTGGACATAGTTGACTCCAGTGGTGCTCCACACAATGAACGGAGTTATCGGATGAATGCCCCAGGTGTGGCATAGCGCAGGTGGGGATTTGGCACAAGTATGGGACTGCAGGATAATAGTTGAGCTCTGGGAGGAGGTCCTTAAGGATGTGAATGAGCTTTTAGAGACCAGATGGGAACGGTGTCCGGAGATTTGTCTGTGGGGAAGTTACCAGGGGGGAAAAGACACAAAACACGGAATAGTATGAGCCGGTTTTTGTTGATACTGTCTAAGCACCGAATGGCGATAGCTTGGAAGTGCCCACAGGGTCCGGTGATCTGTGCCGGAAAGATGTGTGGAGGTGGGGCCTGGCGGCATTTTCGCTTTTGCAGGAGGTGGACCAGTAGAGGGGCAATGATAATGTAACAATCCATTGGTCTCAATTGCTAAATGACCTGTCAAGTGATAATGACCTACGACCGCCGTGAAGAGATGCAGGTAGTGATGGGAGAGGAGGGGAGAAATGACGAGTGGGGAAGATATGAACCTGGGAATGGATGATGGATGTTTTCAGCCCATAGAGGAAATAGGGATGAAAGCGGACGATTTGCTGTGGGCATTGGAGGGCGTCGAAGCCCAGAGGACATATTCGGACTTTGGAAGGTGGGGTAGAGGGGGAAGGGCGGGGGGATGGTTTGGGCTCTTTTTGTTGAAATTAGTTACTTAATGTGTTGGGGGTAAGGTTTTGGGGGACAGGTGGGTGGGAGAGGGGAAGGGTAGGGAGGGAGGAGGGCTGTGTTGGTTTTTGAGCTTTTCTTATTAAAAGCCAATAGAGTTTTTTTAAAAAAAAGGGCCCGATACCCCAATAAGCCACCCCAACCCCTGGGGGAGGACATGCCACTCAGCCTGCATCATTCAGGCACCCAGGCACACTGAGTATGGAATCGGAAGCCAGGAGGAAGATTGGGATCTTACTCTCTGCTTTGAGAGTCCTTGAATCCTTGGAAGTTCTCTGACGCTGTGGCACAAGGGCTCCGCCCGCTCCAGGATAGACTAAACACCCTGGAGTGCCTCATCGAGGACAGGCTTAAGAAAACTGGCTCTAAAGACTGCCAGGACGTCCTCCGAGCAGCCCACCAGCAGGGCATCAAGTAAGCGGAGAGAACAGACCTGTAAACATAAAACCTCACTGACTCCCCAGGGTCATTCCAAGAAGGATAAGAGGAGACCTGAGGCTCACTCCTTCCAGAAGCTGAAAGATGCTTTTCTAAAAAAGTCAACCGTGCGAAGCCCCCTACCCCCTTCACCAGGGGCGCAAAACACAGGGGATGACTACTCATCAGAATCAAGAGACTGACTCTAAAGTTTCCCAAAGATCCAAAGGAGGGAAAAGGAAGCGGAAAGAGAACCATTTACAGGAGCCTAAAGATGAACTAACTGACATGTTTGACCCCAAGTCCATAATACACCCAAGGTCAAACAGCTGGCGCTCATCACCCAGAGTGATGGCATACATGGCACAAAGGCTGCGCAAACCCATTGGGAAAGGAGTAAGTCTACGGATGCGCTCTGAATGCCCCAGATCAGAATTGCCAGGCAAGGTGGCAGAGACCCCAGAGCTGGATCCAAAGATGACTACATTCATGTCTAAAGCAGCCAGAGACCTCAGAAAAGGCATGGACTGAGACTGGAGATGCTGCCAGGAAAAGGCCCTGGACTTACACGGACCAATTGCTAAGATCATTCACTTAGCAGAGAAAGCTAGGGACACCGGAGTGCCGGTAGACCCAAAGATCCTAGCCAATTGGGCGCAACAAGCAGTGTTCCTCCTAAGGAATACAAACTGCGCCCTATCCTCTGAGAGAAGAAACCACATACTAAAGGCTGATTCAAAACTGGGAGATCCTGCTTCCTACAAAGTAGGAAAAGGCAGCCCAGGGCCTACTTTTCGTCGAAGCCTTTGTAAAAGAGAGATTGATTTGTGGGTACATACACAGCCCTCGAGGGCTCAAGCATCCATTAAAGATTTCCCCACAAGTGTTTTTGCCGGGATTGACCATAAGAGATTGTGCATCCGGTTGCTTCCAGTCACAAAGACCTCAGAACTCCATGGCACACTACTGGGAATCTGGGCAACAGGATGCTTTCTTCCCAGCTCGTGGACGCGGTTACAGGGTATGCAGAGGACGTGGATACTACCGCCACCCAAACACACCAACAGGTGAGACGCATGATGCCCTACCCCACCATTGGAGGCAGGAGACTGTTCTTCAGAAATTGGCAAATGCTTTCAAGCTATGCATGACTGCTACAAGAAATGTCAGGTTTCTGCCTAGATTTCAGCGCACTACCAGTGCAACACTCCAAGCCAAAACACTTTGCTATGGCGCTCAAATAGAACGACTTGCTAGACAAGGAACTAAAGATGTTCGAGAGCAAAGGAGTGGTCGCGCAGAACACATTAGGACAAGTATTTATAAGCAACATGTTCCTAGTCCACAGAAAGAGCAAGTCTGACCAGTAATAAACTTGAAGGAATTTTACTGTCTAGTATACAGGCACTTAAAGATGGAAGGAGTGCACCTTCTCAGATATCCTCCGCAAAGGAGATTGGGTTAGTAAGGCTAGATCTGAAGGATGCCTACCTGACCATCCTGATAGCCAGGGAACACCGTGGATACTTAAGCTTCAGGTGGAACAGCTAGACAATGCAGTTCAGATGCATCCTATTAGGACTACTCGGCACCATGGCCTTTCACAAAGATTATGAGATATAGCAACCATGAGAGAGAGGGGATTCTGGATTATAGTCTACTTAAGTTGGATGACATCCTGATTGTGGCAGGAGACTAGCAAGTTCTCTGCAAACAGACCCAATGGGCATCCAAACTCCTTGGTTCACTACGATTCCTTATAAACCGGGATAAATCTGAGCTCACTCCCAAGCAATGACTGGAATTCCTGGTGTTCATAGTGAAGACCACAAAAGGGACGCTAAGGCTCCAGAATCACAAGATAAAAGCAATAAAAAAGGAACTCAGGATGACGCTGACAAAGGACATATCGCTCTAAGCTGTAGCGAGAATCGTCGGTCTTCTTGCAGCCTTCATGTAATCCATATTTCCAGGGCCCCTACACTAGAGGGCTCTTCAGAGACTGAAGATCTGTCATCTTCAAGGAGGCCTAGGATGATATGAACTAGTTCCCTGAAATCTGGAGGCAAAGTCAGAACTACAATGGTGGCTCCACAACATGGAAGTCTGGAATGGGAGAGCCATCTTTGGAGACACCCCATAGCTGATCATAGAATCAGACGCCAGTAGAGTAGGCTGGGGAGCAAGATGTGGGCATCTAGAGACAGGGGGAAGATGGTCCCAGAAATGGCTAGACATACACATTTGTCCGAAGCTGCGGGCAGGTTAATTTGCAATGAAAGCATTCACCAAAATTGAGGCAGTGTTGCATCCTGATAATAATGGACAACATTTCTGCAGTACGCTATATAAATCACTGGGGGGGACGAGCTCACATATGTTAGTAGACCTAACAAAGGACTTCCTGCACTATATCTTTCAGCACAAGATCTCTGTCACAGAGGAGTACCTACAAAGTGCCCAGAACATAATGGCTGATTGGAACTACTGCTATTGCCATGACTCAAGCAATTGGAAGTTGCACAATGAAGTGTTCTCGCAGATGTCCCCCCTCTGAGGAACCCCGAACACCGACCTATTTGCTTCCAGATAAAACAGCCGATCACCAAAATGTTTCACCTGGAGGTTAGACCCGGAAGCCCAAGGAGCTGATGCATTCCTGCAAACGTGGGCAGAAGCGATGCACTACACAAATCACCCCCAGTCCTCTTCCACCCCCCCCCCCCAAACCCCTTTGTGATGTTAGCCAGGGTACTAGCAAAGATCAGGGGAGAGAGCAGAAGTGAGTGATAATCCCGAACTGGTAATCGCAAGCATGGTTTCCAGTTCCGATGGAACTTTCTATGGATTTCCTGCGGGTCCTTCCCCCTCAGAGAGGATCTCCTGCAAGATCCGTCGGGGGAACTACCATCCTCTGACAAGGACCGACCAACTACCTCTCATTGCGGGCAAGATATCTGGAGCAGATGGAGCTTGCCAGGCATTTGGGGATTGGCTGCAGAACTCCTCACACAATCCTGGGTTCCATCTACGCTCAAGAGTTACTAGGCGTCCTGGGGAGATTGAGCATATGGTGCGACCAGCACAACATTCATCCTGTTTCTCCCCCTTTAGTTGAAGTGTTCTATTTTCTAGCGTCTTTGGCCAAGGAAGGAAACCTTTTTCGTACAGTGGGAGTTTACAGGTCAGCCATCTAAGCAGGGCACAATTCCCCCCGAAGGAGCACCTTTAGGGGAACACTGCGCGATAGTAAGACTCATGCAAGCTAGGGAACACCTTTTCCAAAATACGCCCAGTTATGGGACATGACAGTAGTGCTATGCCTATTCCGATTGTGGCCTCATAATAGAGATCTATCCGACCAGCAGTTATCAGGAAAACGGCTATTCTGCGGTCTACTGTCATGTAAAAGAGTGTCCGACTTGAAAGCACTAAACTGTCAATGCTTCGGCCTGGACAAAGTGACCGTCTCCCTAGCAAAAAGGACCAAATGTCACACGTCACTTATCTCGTACCCCTAATTCCGGGAACTTACCAAACTACGCGTAGCTCGTATTCTTTGATACATGCAGCTAAGAACTGCAGATAAGCATCCAGCAGGCATAACACAGCTACATATCATGCGCAGGAAACCCTTTAAAGCTGTGGCAGCTGCAACCATAGCACGCTGGGTGTGAGATCATGACTCTAGCAGGCATAGATTTACCTAAGTTTGGAGCCCATTCAGTGAGCGGAGTCATGGGTGTAAGGCTTTCGGAGCCAGCCTGCAAGACCTATTGAGAGCAGCAGACTGGTCCACCGACATCACGTTCAGGACCTTCTATTTTAAGCCTATAACAAGCGCTCCAGGGGCAATAGTTCATAGCTTTGAACAAGCATAATGCTTGCCTCCCGTCTTGACATAGAATAAAATAACCCCTGCCTTGGCACAGGGAGTCTTCTATTAAACACAAGGAGGTGAGCATTATCCCGCCCATGGACGCATTTGAAATAATTTGGTGAGAAATGATGTATAACTTTGTGATTTGTCACATTGGTTCTGTATTTTCCCACCCCAACATATCTTGTCTGATGGGGGATGACCAGAAGACGACAGAGCAGTGATTGAATACTACAGTCCAAATTGCAAAGGTTGGCCGTGAGAGTACTTCGTACAGGAATGGGCCCGATAAAAAGACCTTGCAATACCATTTCAAGCTCCATTGACAATTTGTTGGAGTTACCAGAGACGTCAGTTCGACGGGATCAAAAGAAACGGAAGGGGGCTAGGCAGAAACTGACTCCTAGGTCACGGTATGGACATAAGGACTACCAGAGACACTGGGGCTCATGGGAGATAGTTTGGTTATGTTTTTCTTCATACATATTTTTTACCGCAGTAGATATGAAGATTTGAATCTGCTGAAGAGTGAAATTAAAGAGTAAGCATAATGCTCCCCTCAGTGTCTTTTAATGGAATTAAGACTCCCTGCGTAAAGCAGGGGTAATCTTTTTATTGTCTGGATTAGTTTAATGCTGCTAAAAAAAAAAAATCCCAAGAAAAAGGAAACCACTTGGAAATCAAAGTTGCATGCTGTTCTTTCCATGCCTCAGCAGAAGCCCAACTTTCCGAAGTCTGCCCCAAGAACCGTTGACAAATTTAAATGATTTGTAGAATGTATAACTTGCCAATATGAAGGGCAGCTCTCGGGCCATGGGAAGAAACCGCAGTGCACAGCTTCATGTTCCTTTAGGGCTTGTCCTCTAAACACAGACAAATACAATCCATGATGGATTGGTCCACTCATGTCACTCTGTTGGCAGGCAGTGTCTCGCACCACCTTGAGTTTTGGAGGACATTTTCCATGGACCCCTATTTGATGTCACTGATGAAGTGAGTGTCTGCTTCCCTCTTACGACCACCCCACCCTCCTGGCCGCCTCTGCCAGAACAAGTTTACCTATTTTTTTCTACGAAGAGTAAATCTCTCCGTCATTCAGCCTGGATCAGCAGCTGCTTAGTGTGATATGGGCTTGCAAACCTCATGTCTTCTGTCTGTTTTGGGAATATGCCAAGTAATAAAGGATTGCACATATTCCGCCTTCACCCGATTTATAAGCCTACCTTCACACGAATTCAGGAAATGTATAAATGAGTTCTTAATACATCTAACTTTTCAAATTACTTTTGGCACAATTAAAATGGCAATTTAGCAAGAATTTTATGCAACGCATCTGAATATAAACATACAAATGTTAGCTAGGATAGCTGCATGGCAAATTCACATGAAATGAATCGCTAAAATTCAGCAGGACAAACCTTGCGAACATGGGAGCCCTGGTTGGCAAGTCAGTACATTAATCATTGTAAAACTGAAATAATATAGTGCAACTTTAAAACAAGCCGTTTACTCAGTAAAATTCAACACCGCAGCAGGGATGTTGCTTGTTTTGCACAGTCCCCAGGCCCATCATACTGCTGCAGGCTAGTTTTGCCTTAACTGCCACCTCTGCTTGAGTCAACTGTGTCATCAATGTGCACTTCGTGCATTTAATTTTCAAAACATAGTCTACTTTGTCAACATTTTGTTTTTATGTCCTAATGGAGCTTTTCGAACATGGTTAGAGTTCTTTTTGCTTTTGTCAATGTAGTTACTGACCCTTGGATCTTTCCAAGTTCTACATTTGGTGGGTGATGGTCTTTGCTTCTGAATGTCTGGTCTGCTTTCAGTTGAGTGGACCCAGTGAATGTGCTGACAAGAGTACATTTTCTTGAAATTCTTTGCAGGCTGCTTTTGAACAAATCGGTTCAAACTGTTTCTAGGGGACGAGAATTCCATGCAGTTGGATAAAGGCTAGATACTGTAGTGCTTTACCGTGAATAGATTTGTGAACGAGGAGAAGAAATTTAAATCTGGCCCTGTTTGCATAGTCAGTTATCCAGCATTGGGGCGGTAAGAGGAAGCCTGTGTGAAGTGCGGACGTTCAAACAGGATCCTGGTTGCAAAGACCAGAGAGTATGCTGGCACAGTAGTCCAGTTTAGGGAAGATCAGAGGTTAAGAGATACCTGGCAGTGTTGAAAGGAAGGTGGCGCCTGATTTGTTCTAATATTTTGGAATTTGAGGTGAGCCACTCTTGGAGTTTGAGATGAAAGTAGGGACGGTATAAGAAGGGTAGTAGCTAAAGAGTTGGGCAAGAGTGTCCAGTAGGAACTGGGTAGACAGAGGAAGAGATGCATTTTATTTAGGCACGGAAGAGCACTTCTGTTTTGGTAGAGTTTAACATCCAAGTGTGCAAAGCCATCCAATATTTAATGGCAGACAGTTTGACATTTTGATAGATCAGAAGTGAATACAGGAAAAGAGGAGATATGAGTGTTCTCTGAAGAGTTGGTACGTGAACCTAAAAGATTAGTGGCCCAAGAGCAGATGGGTTGAATGCAAGATGAGGACCCAAGACCATTGTGTTGAATACCAACAGTTAAAGGAGAGAGCTTGAGATGTGATCCAGGAGACAGAGAATTGAAAAGGTGCCAGGTTGGGTTCAATCCAGACGAGGGCTGGATTGCGAATTCCAAGAAGAGAATATTAAGGCGATCAGGGACTGACCGTGTCAAAGGCAGGGGACGGGGTCAATGAGCGTTTGGATTGATACGTTGGAGTGCTTATCAGTGGCGATTAAGTGGAGACATTCATGATGGCAGTTTCTCTGGAGTGACAGCGGAAACCTGCATGTTGGCGGGTGTCTTGAAAGTTGTGGATGTCGAAGTAATTTGTAAAATGGTTAAACACAACCCTTTCAAGCACTTTAGATTAGTGCAGAAAGAGACACCGTGAAAGTAAGCCATTAATGTTAGTGATTTCATTGCTTTTTTAGGTGAGGGGTGACTGGCCATTTTGAAAATAAAGGGAAAGTAAGCAGAGTCGAAGGACCTGTTGAGATCAGAGGTGTTATGGACTCGTAAAGGGGCAATAGACTTGACTAGCTGTGGAGCCAAGAGTATGATGGTGCACAAGAGGAGTTAGTCCTCGTCAGTAGAGGTAGGACTTCTTCAATATTAGTGTGACTAAAGTTGGAAATGGAGGCAGAAGATGGTTGTAGAGTTGGCGGAGTGTAGAATGCAGGAGGAGCGAGTAAGGTCAGAGTATCTATCTTTGGAAATCTTTCCAGCAAAGTATTCAGCTAGGTTATTAGCTCTGAGAATTAAGTTGATAGTAATAGGTTTGTGAGGAGTGAGTTTAGGGTGCCTGTAGCCTTTGAGGTTGTTTGCAGTTTTGAGGGTGTGTTGGAATTAGTTTTCTACTCTAGCAAGAGAGGACTTGAGAGAGATCAGTCAGAGGTGGAGCTACAGGTCCTCATGCAAGTCTGTATGCCTCCATTTGCACAGCAGTCTGTGGAGTAAACGAATGGCGTGTGGCGTGACGCATGGTTGAAAAGTCAGGGGGCGGGTGAGTTGGCAGTGGTAAGTGAGGGTAGAAGGTGGAGAAGGCAGTGTTGGTGGAAGAGTGATTGGCTGTGAAGGAGGAGAGCGAGCTCTAGGTCAGAGAAATGGAGTGTCAGCTTTGTTTTCTTTTAGCAATAGTTCAGGCAAGTGTTGCGAGGTCAGAGGCTGGAAAGGAAGGTTGCTGGAAACATTTGAGTGATGGTATAGGGAGGGTGTGACAGTAGTATTAGTGGCTAAGAGAGCTGGCGATGACTCAGATCCAAAGCGTTAACCCTGGTGTGGGTTGGTAGGTTATGGAGGGAGTGGTCATTAAGAAAAGACTGAAGTAAAGATTTCTGAGTAGTGGTAGGAACGGGAAGGTTAAAGTCATCTAAGAGTCTTTAGTGCAAAGAGAATCAAGGAGATGCTCAGGTTCATTAATGAATGGTTCGGTGGGAGCAGGACGGTGATGGAGAGGTGAACAGAGTAAGGCAGATCAATTGTAGATGGTGAATGGAAGAGGTATGCAAGGATGTGGCATTGAAGATTTGAGAGGCGAAGAGAGTAGGTATCTGCCTCCACTCTGCCAGTCGGACAAGGAGAGCGAATGAAGGATAGTTTGCAATAATAACGCGCTGCCAGTCTGTCAGATGTAGAAATCTAGGTTTCAGTGGTCGCAAAGAGATCTAGGGGAGGAGAGTTGGGGTGAAAGGCCTTTACAGCCAATTCTGGCAGTCATTGAGACTGGGGAACCAGTCAAGCTTCAATTAGGAAGTTAAAAAAACATCTATGAACATTCTATTTTGCACCGACTGCAGCTTTGATACATTTATTGTTTGTAATTTCACTTTTTTTTAACTGCAAAAAAGCAAGTGATATATTCTCTTGTCACCTTTCCCTGCCTTCATAACAAAGTTGCCAACCAGGGCTGTCCAACTCTGGTCTCGAGCGCTGGAAACATGTTGGATTTTCAGGATGCCCTCTATCAATATTCATGAGATATTTGCATACAATGATTCTACATGTATGCACATTTTTTCTCATGAATTTTAATGGCCAATATTCCGAAAACTCATCAGGATTCCAGCCCTCGACGCCTGGTGTTGGACAACACTAATCTATAGCTTTGCAGTAAAAAAAAAGTGGTAAAAAAAGTGGACAATTTGTAGTCTGGAAAATTGAATAATACTTAAGAACCTTGCACTGTTTTATATGGAATGAGATGGGGCATACTTGAGCTTCAACGAGAATGGAGCCTTATACAATAGCGATACATTTCGTATCCCTTCCATCAGCCATCCTGGTTGTACTGATTGCAGGGCACAATATTGAAACATTGTATACATTCTACAAGCATAACAGCAGGCTCCACCCAAATGTCTGCCGACTTCCTGCACCCAAGACCTTTTTTATTTAATGTAGTCATTTGTATAGTGCCTTTCACCATAGGTGTATGGTTCCCAACATGCTTTCGGTTGAAAGCAGAGTGCGAATTATGGCAAAGCTAGGAGGTGGTAGTATGCATAATGGCCTTTGAAGGTTGTGAGGGCTTGACTGAGTCCCTGCTAAGCGCCCATGTCTAATTGGCATGTGTATGGGTTACGAGATGTACAATAGGGAAATAGATTGGAGGGTGTATGTAAGCGGATAGTCAGTTATGTTTGTAGTTACAGTTCATATGTTTTGTTTTGGAAGGTAGATAAATCTTTTGGCAGAAGTGTTGTGCATAATATCATTGAGTTGTATGTGAAAGCAGATGCGTGAGGGAGTGTGGCCGCTTCTTTGGCTAATTCCAAAAGCGTGGAGTGAGAGGATATGTTAAGGTGGATATATTCTGCCCGCTTCTTGCTATCATTAAGTGGCTACATACAAGACCCCACATAACCGTACTGGCAGCATTCTGCCAACACCTGCATTTCCGTAGTGGAAACCTAGTCTACAACCGCCTAGAATCCATAACATGGTCACCCTCATGCAGTCTACTAACTGCAGCACCTAGTCAACTGCACAACCCTTCCAAGTGCTAGACTATGGTTGTCACTTGAAATCCTCTGGTGCAAAGGCTACAGCCTGTGTAATATAACGGCTACCCTCTCAAAATCTCAGAGCAACACATCTAAGAGCAACAATCCATCTAAGTGCAATACATTAACTACCCCCCAAAATATATACAAGTGCAACCCACAACCGGCCCCCAAAAAGTCTCAAATGCAACACGTCTGCCCTCAAATACATCTTTTAGGCTTTCTAAGGAGTGCAGCAGGTAGTCTACACAATGTTCTAATTTGAAGCTAGTAATGAAGAAGTGGCAAGGTTTTAAATGGGCCCATTAATGGCTGTGCTCACTGCCCCTACCACCTTAGCTTGTTGTAAGGTGTTATCAGGCGTACATGGGCAAATGGGCAAACTGTGAAGGGAGCTGCCCTTTGCTGTGGCCCTTAGCCGGCTGCCCGGCAGGATGCCCAGGGAGTTCTTCTGAATAAGGGCTCTTCCGGACCACATGGTGGCGCTAGCGGGCCAATCCGCTTTGGGTGGGTGGGAGGAGCACAGTCTTTGGGAGAGGCAGTGGAGGCCTTGCCAGGTGCGGCAAGAGCAAAAGGAAAGTAAATATAGCCCCAAGAAGGAGCACTTAACCCAAAGCAGCCACTTTCTCAGTAGATCGAAGTAAAAAGTGGGGCGTCCAGGATCATGTTGTAATCCTTATTAGGCATAGTTATATTGATATGTGGTTTTCTGCTATAAAAGCTTTAACGCCTTTGGGTGGGAGAGCTCCGTGTAAGTTCGGTTCTACAGGACCGTCTGATACTTTTTGCATGTAATAAACCTTTGTTTCTCTTGTTAACTGCTTTGATTAGCCTATTTTTGGGATTGTTTTTATTCAGGTTTTGGGTCTTCAACCACAGTAGGAGCCATCAGTGTGCAATATATGAATGATTATTATACGTGAAGCAACTCTAGTGTACTAAACTGAATCTGGCTTTTTTTTAATAGTTAATGCTGCAAATTTAATCGATTGTCAGCCAATTGCTAAGCATGCCATTTGCAAATCCTACATTTCAGGAGGCATGCAAACTTAGTGTGAGATCAAAGGCACTAAAACATCAATACGTTCTAAACTGTTGCATGTGAATACTGCTTTGGAGCATTGCATTTACATGCTGGATAAATGCTAAATTTACTAGTCACATGGAATTGCAGCCACAATGGCCTAATGGGATTTAACCATGATGTGCTACTTTTGAAACTTGGCTAACTTAATGCCCTGACACGTGCCAACAAAGCACATGCTGCAATCTGGCTGTAATATTCTAACGGGAAAATTGAGTATGCCCAATCCATGAAGAAGTTATAGGATACAATTATTTTCTGGCCAAAATCAGCCAACACCACTTGGAAGAGTGGTCAAGCACAACTCATTACTCACCATGGCGAGGTTATCTAGTGGGTATGCTGGAGGAAGACTACAGCTTTTCTACAGGATTAGCTGTTTAGTAGTTTTTGCTTAACCATTTCATACATTTCCATCCGTGCAGAGATGCGAAACTCTGATGTGCTAATCACAATTCTCAGCTGTGGGAGACAGTTCCTTGAGTGGTCAGTGTGGCTGCATCATGTGTGTAGGTTATGAATTAAATCTTAATCAGACCATGTTTGAACAGATCTCCTATATAGAAAACAATGCTCATTGCTGAGGTGCATAATCCATGAACTTATAAAATCTGTGATGCTAGCATTTTTCCGATTACACTATTTCTATGGTTTTCATTCCCTTGGTGGGTGTGTCCAGTTCTCTGATCAATGCACGTAAATCTGTAAACTTTTCAATGACCTATAGTTTTATTCCTTGTGAACATTTAAAAAGCTTACAATGGGCCACCCTGAGATGTCAAGTAGCAAACAGTTTAGCTTGCTGCTAAAGCATGTAGATTCTTGGACATATCGAAAATGTTGCTGAAATGTTGGGAATCTCTTTGAAACCTTCCACTCACGACAAATGTGTTCCACTTGTGACATACTGCAAGAATTACAATGATGAAATATTTTACTTTAACAGTACACTAAAGTCTCTTCTCTTCAATAGAGCAAGAAAGGTTTCATTTCACTGTGCCAAGACAAGCCTGAAGGAGGATAAAATGGCTGTAAAATGCACACAATATTCAAGGTAACGATTTTGCTTTGTCACCTTGATTGTTAACTTTCTACTTTTGTTTAGCCTCCATTCCCATGCTCCCACCCAACTATCTCAGTATGACTATTTAAGAATTGTTGAAGCCAATTGTGTAAAATGTCTTCTATAATGTAACATTTTTGTATTTATTTATTCTGGTAACAGTTTAGACATATCGGACAGTTAGCTGTCTGATACAAATGGTATTCTGAACGTAGGTGGTTGTTTCGACCATGGACTACGTTCCTGTCCTTTGACAATTGCAGTCCTTGCAAATTCTGAAATTTCAATAGACCTGCAGGTGGAGCTCCATTGTTTGAGAAATGCACTCGCCCCATGGTGATTCTTGACCTAATTTACAAGTGTTTTCTGTAAAATGGTGCATGTCGCAATAAGCACGCTTCATGTTTGTAATGCTGCCAGCCATGTACAGTGCAAACCTTTTTTGCTGTTTACTGTATACAGTTTGTAGTAAATATCAAGTTTCAAACCTCCTCCTACTCGCCAGCAACGTTAAGTACCATGCAAATGGTCCTCAGTTTTTATAAAATCTCCTTCCCAATGCCACTGGTCTAGGCCATTTTGTAAGCCCTGGATTTTGTTATGCACTTTGCTGCAGCTTTTGGTAAGACATGCCTGACACTTCTTTTTCGTTTTGCCCATTAGTTGGCACTATTGGTGCTGCCTACAAGCTGAAACTGTTGGCATAGGAATAGAAGATGGGAGAGAGAGAATACTGTTTTTTGGTTGACCAGAACCCCCCCTCCCCAATTTACCCCCTACACCACACACCAATTTAATGTTCAGCCATACAAATACTAGTGCCAATGGCCATGCCCACCCACTGGCGGCCCCTCAACACCAATAATCTAACTTCCCCCACGCCCCTTGCACCCTATCCACAATCTCTTGCAAGCTAGCTCTGTGTTTTTAAGGAGATGCCAATGTCAGGGGTACAATTTCAGGTTTCAAGCTACTAATCAGCCATAGAAAGTCACTCGCCATCTCAATTCTCTAAATAGAAACAGCACAGCATTTCTTACTAGCCAAGTTGTCTGTCACTAGTCGCTGAATAGTTGTGAGTGCAGATTTTGGAAACATATAAGACAGTGATGAAATCACCCATCAGTCCTGGTTATGACCATTCTACCATTCTAACTTCATGTAAAGTATCGAGTTCCAAAAGACAGTGTGATATGGCTCTTAATCTTCTCAATGGTGATCTTTAATGGCAAATTCCTTTACAATTGAACGAGCAGAGATCAGCCGATGCAATTTGGAATTTGGTCAACTAGACCAGTACCAGTGTCCCAAATCTTTATCCACCTCCTTGCTAATTGAGGGCTCTCTGGAGTTTTCCAAAATGGAGTGATTACGGTATGCATTAAACAGCTGGGTAATCGGTGCCGCTTTATGCGTTACATGGGATAAATCCCCTCTGCATCTGGCCTACCCAGTACTAAAACCAAAGGATCCCATGGGAGTTGAACGCTGCTAATGTATTTTAATCCTAGACCGAATTTCCTCCAAGTAAATCTGATTCGTCGGACACTTCCACCATAAATGGCTCATATTTCCTGCCTCCATACAACCTCTGCAATAAGCTTCTGATGTTTCTCAGTAAATCTTTGGTAGTCTGTGCAGGGTGAGTTACCATCTGGAGCACACATCTGTGTGCACACATTTTGAGTTATCCATTATATCTGCATCTAAAAATGTTCTGCATCATCCCCATATTTGATCTCACTTCTCATTTGGGAATCGGGACCCCCAATTCCAACTCCAATCTTGTCATGTAAGGGTAAACTATAGGCATCCTCAGTCCAGCAATTTATAGCATTGGGAGTCTCGTGCTATCGGACCCTTATGCCGCTAACTGTTCGGAACTTCTCACTTCCCTGTGTTTGAGCCAATGTCTTAATTGAATGGATCTACAATGTTCCTTGTCAGCTGATTCTTTTCTTTGCAGTACACCACCTTTCATAGGGACAAGGTGGTCCTTAGAACGCATCCTGCGTTGTTTCCTAAAGGAGTCTCTTCGTTCCATCTAAATGAGGAGATGGTGCTACCCACTTTTTTGGCAGACCCCGAGGACGAGGCTCAGATGGTCCTCTAGATGTTAGGCGCGCTCTAAAATTCTACCTTTAATAGAACCAAGAGCTTCTGCAAATGTGAGGCTCTTTGACACCTTTGGGGGCGGGGTGGTCAAGGCCAGGATATCAGGCTTTTAAGTCCTCCATAGCAAGGTGGATGGTTGCAGCCATTAAGGCCTATGGGGGGCAGCACAAGCCACCTCCGTTAAATATGCATGCCCATGCTATCGAAGCCAAGACCACAGCAGTCTCATTCCAGAGGCACGTTCCGTGGCAGGTCATCAGCAGGGCAGCCACTTGGACCACTTCTTCGGCCTTCTGCAAGCACTGCTGTCTGGATGCTGGCTCTAGGTCAGATGGTGCCTTCGGTCATGCAGTATTAAGGAACTTTTTTCTTATGGAGGGTCACCTCTCCACTCTGGGGCTAGTTGTAATCGCCCATACAGTATGGAGGAAAGGGGACGGGGACGTAGGAGTAATTAGAAGTTAGTCACAGTAGTGACTAACCCACTCCTAGTCCCCTTTCCTCCATACGTCCCATCCCCCCACCCCCAATAAAACCGGTGTCATTAGGAAATAATATTGTTGACGCGTCAATGGGGACTGAGTGGTGCCGGTGGGCGGAGTCGGGAGCGCATGCTCCTAGGGCCGTGCCTCTAAATTTAAAGGGAAGAATTTTTTTCTGGTGAAAGGTTCCGTCTCCCGTCCCTAGGAAGGGACACCCATGCAGTATGAAGGATGGGGGACTGTGGACTAGGAGTACGTTTATCACTACGGTGAGTAACTTCATTTTGTGCGGCAGCCCCTTGGTGTACCGTTCACACATTCACAAAGCATTACTGCCTGGATTCATCCTCTAGCCAGGAAGGAGGATTTGGAAAAGCTGTCCTATATTCAATTCATGACAAATCTTAAGTCTGCAAATTCTTGCTCCCTCCTCCAAAACCCAACAGGGAGCCTAAAGATAGGAAATACGTGGGAGGACACAATCCATTGGAATACGGTGGAGGAACATCCAATCGAAAGAACGTTACCAGTGCTAAGTAACTTGTTCTTTCACTGTGAAAATACTTTTCGAAACTGTACACACACTGTAGGCTCTTACTGTGATCTTCTAGTCTGGATGTGTAAAATACAACTAATCCTGTTTTTGCTTGCCATGCTTCTGAAACTATATGATGATTGAGTAGTGTTGATGTAATTTGTTTGTTTTTTTAATTTATTTTTTCCTTCAAACCCAAAGCTTGAACAAATACTTACTTTAAATATAGATAATAAGATGTGGCCAAGTTCTTAAATAGCTGGCTGGGCTCAAATCCTGGTTTCACAATTTAAGCTAAGTGTGAGATCTGGGCAAATGTATTCTCACTGTGCCTTAGCTGCTAACATTGGGAGTCCTGAGAAAAACTCTTAAGAATGTACCACATCGTTGGGGGTTATTTCCCAATCTCCTAGAGCAGTAAATGAAGAGCAAAAACCAGTTAAAAAGACGTACACCCGATTTTACCTTGTTTTTCACTACAAGGGTTTTGCAAGTTTTCGACTGGTTCGGGTTGGTACCCAGAGCAAAACTTACATGACCATCACCCAATCCACTCCACCTTTAAAAAAGGAATGCATCAGATTCCTAAAAAATCTGCCTGATTTTTGGCAACTGATAAGAGTTGGCTGATTCCATAGCAATTATTGGAAATGCTTAATGCTATGCTTATACTTGGCAGGAGTCATGTATGATTGCACTACTAAGTTCAAAGAATGCACTGATTCGTCTCAATTTCCATCCATTTGCTATTCGTGATGCAAGCAGTCAAAATTGCTCGGGAACTGCTAACACGTTGGGAAGAGCAGTCCTCTCTCTGCAATAAGCATAGGAAAGAAAATGGTGTCCTTCCGATCAACGAGTAGGCGGGATGTTAGCCTCGGTACCATCTGCAGTTACTTTCGCATGGTTAGGTTTGTAGCCAAATTACACATCTTAAAGTAAGCTGATCACCTCATTGGGATGGTCGGTTTTGAAGCTAAATTGTACACCGATCTGCTAGTTTTCATTTATGCAGTCAATCTGTAGGTGCCGATGGGTATGGAGTGTATCCATGACTTTTCTCTTTAAGCACTGTAGTTTAGCCAAAGTTCAGTCATTCATATAGTGTTGGTAGCCTTTTTCGGACCATACTTTCCTTCAAAGCCTGTCAACTTTTATACATCACAATATTAGTGCCAAGACATGGAAAAATCTGTGCTATTTATTGGACATCTTTGAGATGTGACCTCATAAGGCTGACAATTAAATTTAAAGCAAATGACTTGAGGTCAACCATTATTGGAATCGCTTGCTTTTTATTGTTTAAGTGTGCCAAGATCAGAAAGTGTCTTGTACAGATGCAAGTGTGAAACCCTGATTGGAGCAGCAGTAACTAGCCAAGCTTTGACTAGGTACATCTCACTAACAACCGCTCCTCTGACTCTGACGGGCCATCTGGGACCTAGCTCTGCTTTGTTCCGGCACTACTGTTCTGCTTATTGCTCTGATTTGTGTCGTCAATTGTATATTTTGTATATTTTGTTCACAATCTGTTGGTAATTTGTGTCGTCAATTGTATATTTTGTTCACAATCTGTTGGTACCATTGTGGTGATATGTTATACTTGTAATTTTCTGCCAAGATATGCGCCCGGTTGCCTTTGGGCCTGGTCTGCGCTATATAAATAAAACAAATACAAAATACAAATACAAGTGGGGAGAGACGAATAGAAAGTGAGGCAATGGAAAGTGATCGAAAAGAGCATGACACAATGAGACAAATGGAGAACTGTGTGGCTTGTGGCGTGACAGAGAATGTCGTAGAACTGGGGCGGGGAGACCAGGCAAGGCCTCGTCATGAGAGCAATGTTTGCAGCTTGGCGCATCTGCGCCTCTGCCCATTTACAGCATAGATTTGCGAGTACCTGCGTCTTTTCCAATTTCCAGCGATGGTTTTCAGTTTATCATTCGCATGCAGCGATAGTTTGCATTTCCTCTCGCTCACTGAATTCGTCTGTAGTGCGGTGAATGCATCAACATGACGTTTTTGTTTGTTTATAGACTTTTCCTTGTGGTGGATTTCTTTTTTTTCTTAGTGAATTTGAATGACGTAGTAAAATTATTTTGGTCTTTAATTCACCGCGCATGTAATTTGTGTAATTTTCCTTTGGTGATTGCGGCAAAACCTGTCGTCGGAAGCACGTACTGCGTCGATGTTTGGTACTTTTGTGTGCATGTTTTTAGATATCCAGCTTGGGCATGTACATTTCTCAGCGTGCCCTAAACAACTCAAAATCTAGATTGCATCTCCATGATGTAAATAAAAGGTGGTTTTGGCGCGGCAGAAGGCTTTGGCAGATGCAACAGTAGCTGGGATTGAGTAGTTTGCCATTAATAATCACCTTGGCTGCCTGCCAAGGTTCAGTGTGGGATTAGTTTGAACAATCAAGACTGCAGCATCACAACAATGAGGCGGGAATTACGAGGTCACGATGCTGGAGTGGGGGAGGTGGTTGTAAAGAAAGATTTCGATTTGGATTGGATAATTTCGCACAATGTAAATGCAGCCTGGATTAGCGGTTTGTAGTCTAAAATAGAATATTCGTTTCTCAGATTAATTTATAATACAGAGAATGTCGCCAGTTTGTGAAATATGTTTAAAAGGATTTGTGACACGGGTCAGCGCAATTAGTTGAAGCAATGTAGTTTTAAAATGTAGCAAGCTGTTGGTTTGACGCTAAACAGGCTCTATCTACTATGCTAGAAGCAGGATCTAAATGGCTCCCAGCACCCCTCAATATTGAACCCTGCCTCTGAAGTAGAACTGTATTTTACTCTTACATCCCGTCCCCTTTCCCCCATACTGTATGGGCGTCCCTTGCTAGGAACAGGAGACAGAACCTTTTTCACCCGAAACAAACCACCTTCCCCTTTAAATTTAGAGGCATGTGGGGGCGTGGCCCTGGGAGCCTTCCCTGACTCTGCCCACCAGCATCACTCCTTAGTCCCCTTTTTTTTTCGACAGGAACGGATCGATTTCACTAGAGCTCCTGGTTTGTGCTTCGAACATGTAATATCACATGCTCTTCCCCAGATACTTTCTTCTGTCTTTTTGTCGCCTTTTATCAATCAGGTACTCGATCCTCTGGCACCACACTCCTTCCCGGTGGGCTTCAGCAGCAGCAGGTGTCCAGCCTGCGAGGAGCTCTTCCCTATGTCCGATCGCCATGCCCTTTGACTCCGCGTGCAACGCACTTAGACCACATGCTCCGAAGAACAGGCTAGCCAGGTGGAGGGAGCGGTATCCGGTAATTTTTTTGAAAACTTAATTTCGAAATGCCATTTTGTCAAACATTTTGACCTTTTTTTTTCGAGTGGATTTTGTGATTTGGTTTTTTTGTTTTGTAAGTAAGTGCTTAAAAAAGGGGGGGTTTGGGGGAACCCCATTGCAAAAATAAAATAAAAAAACATTAGTAAAAATTATTTCGGCAAAATTGTGTCAAATGACATTCGAAAAAATCACTATAAACCGCAGTGAGCTATTGGAGAAGTCGCCTCCCGAGGACTTGAAGGACTTCGTCAGACATAAGTCAAGGCCCAAGGGAGGGCCGCTTATTTTACAGCGCAACCCGCAAGGTTGACTCCTTCCCAAGGAAACACCCAGGCAGGAGCAACCTCTCAGGTTCTCGCACCAGTACGGGGTACCAAGGCTAGCTCAGCTACCAGCCGCCAGGTCGAGGGTGGGGTCTGTAGATTCTTCCGTAGACGGTGCTGAGGGACTGCAAGGTTCTTTTACTGGGTGTACTCCCGAGGGGCTACACTATTGTACTGGCAACATGTCAGAGGGGGGCGCCTGCATGCAGCACTGCCTGCGATACTGCCATGGTAACACGCTTACCAGACCTTGGTCTGAGGTGCAGCGTTGGTCTCATGCTCCACCGCCAAGAGTCCTGGAGGAGGCTGGGCCTAGTGAGACAAGCACCACGACTTTTGCACATGACACTCAGCTCGACACGATGGCCGCCGTGCCATACAAGATGGAATGGAGCAGGTGCGAGAGCGAGTTACAAGGTGAGACTGGTGTCAACCAGGTATGTGGCCTACAGCTTATCCATCAGGATCGTTGGGCAGGTTTACCCTGCAACCATCCAGAGTACGCACCGCCCCCAGCAGCTGCCCGCTAACCTGTCAAAATCACCTGCCACCGCACTGGCCTGCGAGGACGGGTTCTTTGAAAAGTTCCTCTCTCATGAGATCTCCTCAGATGGGGGGCCATCCTTAGGGATGTGACCATGTGATCAGGGACATGCTCCCTCTGGCTCTTCCACCTATAGTCAGGCCTCCTATCGCTCGAGCGCTGCAGGCCCCAGTGCAGCCCATGCTGGCTCCTTTGATTCCACCTCCCCTGCCTCCCACAGTTCAGGCAGTTCCGTACCAGCCTCTGGTCACCACACCTCAGCTCTTGGCGCCCAGCACTCCTACACCTGCTCTGGACCAGCCGGACGCCCTGGTGGACAGAGACGAGGAAGAAGACCCCGACACGCCATCGTCAGCCAAGGCCTTCCATAAACAACTCCGAGGTCTGGCAGAGTACTTGGGCCCTTCACAACCCCAAAGTTGAACAACCGGAGGTGGGGGGACATGCTAAGGTCCTCGCTGTACGCCCCCCCCGGCTTGAACGTGGAACCCAATGTAGAAAGACGTTGCCTTGGCCAAGAAGGGGTGGCACAAGCCCCACTCTGCCCAGCCTCAACGCCAAGTATAGACAAATGGAGGGGGATACACTCTTGCTGTCGGCCCACCCTCAACCGCACTCCTCAGTGATTGCTGCAGCATCACTTTACTGAAAGCCTCAGTCGTCCTCAGCGCTGCTAGGCAAGGAGATGATGAACTTGGAGGCGTATGGGAAGAAACTTTGTTCCAACGCTTCGCTGCATCTTCGTCAATCCAACGCTGATGCCATGGTGGCAACCATTAACCAGAGGCTTTGGCAGGAAATAGCCGACTTCTTTCCAGAAAGTCCGTTGCAGAGCCAGGCACGTTTCAAGGTGGGACTGCCGGAGGCTAAAATGGCGGCGCAAGACACCCGTGGCCGGGCATTATGCATCGCCACGGACATGAGGATGACTGCCTGGCTTCGGGCTACTAAATTCAACCCAGACGTACAGGAACCCATATTGGACATTCCATTCAAGGGTGGTGACCTTTCACTCCACTGATGGGGAGCTAGATAAAAAGAATAGTTAGCAAACGGCAAAGTCTTTATCCTTACGAAGGCCATGCCCAAGGCGTACACCCAGTCACATAAACACTCTGACAAGGGGTGGGCGTTTGGTGGGGGGAAGAGGGGGTTCAGCTGCTTCTAAGAACGGAGGTCCAGGCAGCCTGACCGTTCTCAGTCAGCACTGGCGCAAACAAAAGGGGGAAGCAAGGGCTTTTTCCAGTCCCCTTCCTCCAACAGCCTCAGAGAATGCATGATGTATCCTTTAAGGTCCACGTGTCTATGGTGGGGGGGCAGGCTTGCCCTTCACGCACAGTTTTGGCGCCAGAGGTTCGCCGACCCCTGGATCCCCTCTGTAGCCTCCATGGGGTACTGCCTACCGATCCCTTCCTCTGTTCCCTCCCCTCCGACAGATTGAGACAGCAACTCTTGTTGGTGGAAATTGAGACGCTCGTTGAGAGCTATGCAGTGGAAGTCGTCACAGCCCCCCAGTGAGGATTGGGCTTCTACGCCACGATTTTCGCCATTCAAAAGAACCACCAGGCTGGCCTGAGAGTTGTTGGACCTCTCCACCCTCAACCTCTCACTCTTCAAAAATTCGAGATGGTTATGCCAGCACTCATTTCAGAGACATTGTGCGGGGGAGACTGGATGGGCTGACTGGATCTGATGGACGCCCATCTACACGTTTCGATTCGGCAGCCACATAACTCCTTTTTGCGATTCAGATTCATGGGCTGCCATTTCCAATACAAGGTGCTACCTTTCGGCCTCAATTCAGCCCCCAGGGTATTCACCAGACTCATGATATGTCATTTGTAACGCGCCTATCCACAGGTGTTTTAAGGCGTGATGAGGCAAGGGAGGGGGAATAGAGAGAAGACAGAACGATCTTACTAAGATAGGTGACATTAAGATCGCGCAAGTGCATGGGGAGGGTAAAAGTGCGGGGGCAAGGAGGACGGGTCAGTGCAGTACATGAGATCAACAGTAAAAAAAAATATAAAATAAAAAATAAAAGCAATAAGTAAAAGGAGCGGCCAGCTGGTGGCAAGTGCAAGGGTGAGTCCAGACATCGGCGTCAAGTGCAGGTAGTGGACTGTAGGAATACAAACAGTCCACAAGTGCGGGGTTGCCAGGGAGGCAGTGCAAGTGTACAACAGGTGGGGGAGGGGACCTGGACTCGAGATCAGAGGGTGGCCAGGTGACCATTGCAGTTTCAGTTCCAGCCTGGCGTTCAGCAGGGGAGAGGAGGAGAGAAAGCAGGAGCAAAGAGGAAGGCTTTGAGGTGCTTCTGGAACCAAAGATGGTTCTCCTATAGTTTCAGGGCGGCAGGTAGGTTGTTCCAGAGGGAGGCTGCAGCCAAAGAGATCTACCACCAACTCGTTGTTTGGAGAAGCGACTGACCCTGAGGGAGTTGGAGGCAGATGAGTGAAGGGCTTGAGGAGGAAGATATTTAGGAAGAGTTGAAGGTATTTGGGCACCAGGTGCCTTGTGAACAATGCACATGGGAAGGACCCATGTTGGACCTGGGAGGGTCGATAGGAAATAGAGGTCACCCAAGCCAGGGCCTGATCGGTGATACCCAGGTTATCACGGAGATGGTTGAGCAGGATGGCATGGTTGACCGTGTCAAAAGCTGAAGCGAGATCAGTAAGATGAGGACACGGGGTGTTGGAGTCAAGGTTGGAGAGCAGGTCTTCACGGATGTTCAGGAGAGCAGTTGCCGTGCTTCTGGCAGCTCTGAAGCCAGACTGATGGTCATGGAGAAAAGCAACAGATTCAGTGTGAAGATTAAGCTTGGAGATTACCAGCCTTTCTAAGAGTTAGCCCAGGAAAGGAGTGATGGAGATTGGGCGATAGTTAGCTGGGCAGGATGGGTCAGCAGAGGGTCTCTTAAGAAGAATGTGCACAAGGGAGTGCTTCGGGGGGGGGGGGGGGGGGGGTCAAGACCCCCGTGGTGAAGGAGTGTTTGCAGAAGTCAGCCAGAGCAGGGGTCAAGGTGTCAATGTGGTCCTTGATGATTTTGGAGCAACAGGGGTGAACCTGATTTGACGAGACTTGCACAGATCGAACTTGTCTAGAAACCTTGTCTGGGGAGAATAGGGGAAAGGAAGAGAAGGAGGGAGGAGAGGTGGCCCAAGAAGGGCCAGAGGAAGAGCAGGGAGTTGAGGGGGGCAGGGTGTGAGGAAGAGAGAGGGCAGGATGAATGCAGTGACATCCCTTCTCTGGGCCACCACAGGGCGAGATCTCCCGAGGCTGTTCAGCACACGTTCCCCCGCCCTTATGGTCGCACTCCATGAGCTGGGATTTTCAATCAATCTCCAGTCTCATCTGCAGCCTACTCGGAACCTGACCTTTCTGGGCCTTATCTGGGTTACGAGCTCAGAGTTTCCCCTTGGAGGACAAGATCACAGCCATTAAGAGGGCCACCACTCACTTCCTCACCTGAGAAGTGACATCGGCCTGGTGGTACCAATATTTAATGGGTATCATGGCAGCGGTCCTGCTGGTGGTACCCCACACGATACTCAAGTTTAGGAGATTACAGCTGCACTTTGCAGCCTCATGGAATCGGGAGATGGGCTTCCAAGCTGAGCTTCTGAGCATTCCTCCTGCTCTCCTCCTGGACCTCACATGGTGGTCCAGGGACTGCAGCTTGCGGACATGCAAGCCCTTCAAGCAACCACCCCTGCCGGTCGCCATCACAACGGATTCCTCCCTGGAAGGCTGGGGGGCCACTTTGGACAACCGTGTCAATGGAGTCTGGACCCTGCAGGAGTTTCCTATCAAGTCGCTGGAGCTGAAGGTCATCTGGCTGGCTCTCAAAGCTTTCCTACAGCTCTTTGGGAGAAAGGTTGTCCCCATCCAGACAATCACTCCACCAGCATGTACTATGTCAACAAGCAGGGTTGTACCAGGTCTCCTCCACTGTGCAGCCTAGCGATCAGCATGTGGGAATGGGCCCTGGAGAACAATAGCTACCTGACGGCCATCCTCCTTCCGGGGTAGACCAACCTGTAAGTGGACAGGCTCAGCAGACTGGGAGCATACAATTACGCGTGGCAATTGAATGATCAGGTGCTGTTTGAGATCTTCAGCAGATGGGGCATCCTCAGGTGGATCTTTGCCTCCTGGGACAACAAGAAGATCCAGCAGCTTGCCTCCTGCAGAGGCAGTGCCCCGGGTCCCTGTGCGACGCTTTCAAGATAGTGCAATGGCATGATGGCGTATGACAGCGTATGCCTTTCTCGACCAAGGTCCTCCAACTGACCCGGTTCTGCCATTCCATATGGCCTTGCAGAGAAGGGTGGCGACGGGTTGGACTGCTCTGGAGAGTCTCCCGGCAGTGAGCAAGTCATTGCCGCGAAAATACCTCCCAGCCAGTAGCGACCCCTGCTACTTGACCACGCACCCCACTCCAGAGAGTTTGGTGGTGCAGGTGGCTACGGTCCCAGCAAAGCAGGTGTCGTACCCTACCATCCCTCCTGATGGGGACGACAAGCGTTTTGATGGCTTGGCGAAGAAAGTGTTTTCTTCAGGGGGTATGGCTTTACAGGCAGCCAACTCCGTGTGTGCCTTGTCCTGTTTCACTCGCACTCCGTGGAACTGTATTTCATTGGCGGCTGAAAATATTTCCGAAGTGGAGGAACGAGATGGTTTTCTTGCTATTGTACAGGATGTTAAGGATGCCATGTTTGAGGATGTTCAGTCGGGTTTGGACATGGCAGGTTGTGTCAGCCGGTCCATGGCGGCGAGCACAGTTATACGCAGGTTTACATAGTTGCGGAAGTCGGGGTTTGCTCCTGATGTGCAGGCCCGGCTCCTCAACATGCACTTTGATGGTGAACATCTTTTTGGCAGCAAGGCTGACGAGAGCCTTGAGGGTGCAGACCTCCAAAGCTGCAGCAAAGTCGTTGAGCGCTGCAGTTCACCAGCCTCTGCCTTTTCGTCCTAGGGGACAGCAATGGTGGGGAGGTTCCTTTCGATATTACTCATCCTTTAGTAAGTCGAGAGGAGCTGCAAGTCAAAGGGGCCACCGTAGGAGTGCCAGAGGTGGAAAACGGGGTACTCAAGGTGACAAGGCCGCTCGGGCAGTGGCCTCTTTGCCCTCAGACACTGCCACAGCCGCTTCAGCGCAGTCATGAGGCCATGACCCATGGTTCGCCGGTTGGGGGAAGGCTGGTGCAGCATCTTGTAGAGTGGCGTGCCATTACTTCAGATGTGTGGGTTCTGGAGATCATAGCTCACGGCTACTGTGTTCCTGTCCGACAGAGGCCTCAAGACAATCCACCGGGGAATCTCTTTGAAGAGTCTGGATCCTCTCCTTGCGCAGGAAATTCAATCCCTGCTGGAGAAAGGTGCCATAGAACTGGTGCCTCTAGCGGAGAGTAACAAGGGATGGTATTCCCCTTATTTTTTGATTTCAAAGAAAGACTGGGGATTGAGACCCATCATGGATTTGCGCGGTTTGAACAAGCTCCTCAGGAAGGTCAAGATGGTTAATCAGTCCTCCAAGCCCTTCAACTTCAGGACTGGTTGGTGTCTTTAGACCTCAAGGACGCTTACTTTCATGTGCCGATCCATCCCAAGCACAAGTACCTGAGGTTCGCGGTTATAGACTCGCACTTTCGGTTTCGGGTCCTGCCGTTCGGATTGACCTCCGCCTGAGGGTCTTCACCAAGCTCGTGGTGGCAGCGTATCTCAGGAAAGGAGGGGGATTCACGTCTACCCCTACCTGGACGATTGGTTGATCAGGGCGCACTCTCCGTCACCTGCCACTTCCTTCACAGGCTGGGCTTCTCACTCAACTTGAAGTCCCATTTGACAGCAACCCAGCGGCTCCAGTACATCGGATCAGTGCTCGACACATCCCTGGGGCAATGTTTTCCTCCCCAGGTGGGGGCTCATCACATTCAGCAGATGGTGCACAAGTTTCAATACGCCCAGAGTCTTGCGGCATTAGAGTTCTTGCGATTACTCGGCCTCATGGCATCCTGCATTCTTGTGGTGCCAGATGCCAATTTGTGGATGAGATCTCTGCAGGGGTCCCTCAAGATGCAGTGGTCACAGTCCTCCGGCAGGATGTCGGACCCCGTTCAGGTGCCACCCTCGGTCGGCCAGGACCTTCTGTGGTGGGTCGTCGAAGGCAATCTGATGAAGGGGGCTCCGTTTTGGCTACCCTGGCCGGAGGTGACGATCGTGACAGACGCATCCCTCACGGGATGGGGAGCTCATGCCAACAAGTTAACAGTCAGCGGTCGTTGGTCTCCGTCAGAGTCCAGACTCCATATCAATCTGTTGGAGCTGAGGGCCGTCATGCTTGCCCTGAAGGCTTTTCTGCCGACTGTGCGAGAAAAGAATGTCCCGATTCTGACGGACAACACAGTGGCCATGCACTACCTCAACAAAAAGGGGGTGGGGGGGGCAGGGTCACTTCCTCTGTGCAGGGAGGCGATGCAGCTCCGGTTCTGGGCCATCCAGCAGGAAGTTTCGATCTCGGCTGTTCATCTAGCCGGAGACAAACGAGACGGCGGACGCTCTGAGCAGGCAGAGCGCGATCTCTCACGAGTGGGAGCTGGCTCAGGAGATTCTCCTGGAGATCTTCGCCCTATGGGGGACCCCTCAAGTAGATCTCTTCGCCTCCAGTGTCAACCGGAAGTGCGAAAGGTTCTGCTTGTGGGAATTTCCTCCAAGAGGAGCCTTAGGAGACGCGTTCATGGTGGAGTGGTCCTTCCCACTGCCGTGCGCTTTTCCTCCAGTCCCAGTCATCCCGCAAGTACTGCCGAGGGTTCTGCTCCCAGATGATCCTCATTGCTCCGGCATGGGCCCGGAGGACGTGGCACCCGGACCTTCTCGACTTGTCCATCTGCCCTTCACGTCGTCTTCCCTACCGAGACTATCTGCTCTCACGGGAGAGGGGGCGGTCAGGTGCTCCATCCAGAGGTCAGATCCCTCAACCTTCACGCTTGGCTTCTGAATGGTTGAGGTAAGGATTGGAACCTCCCTGAAGCCGTGATGGAGGTGTTGCTTTCGGCCAGACAGCCGGCAACAAAGTCCCTCTACCGTTGCCATTGGAGAAAGTTCTGCAACTGGTGCAGGGTTAAGAATGTGGATTCTTTTTCATGTGACATTCCTGTGGTTCTGTCTTTTGTGCTTTCATTGGCCCACAGGGGCTTTCAAGTGGGTACCGTTAAAGGTTACCTGGGGGCGCTAGCTATATTTAATCGCTTGTCTGAAGTGTGTTCTTATTTTAAAATTCCTTTAATTTCTCAGTTTCTCAAAGGACTCACTAATGTGTTTCCGCCGTCACCTTTCCAGGTGCCTGGTTGGGATTTGAACCTTGTTCTGAAATTCCTTATGGGTGCTCCGTTTCAGCCTTTACATTCTTGTCTTTTGAGGCTGTTAACCCTTAAAACTGTTTAGTTGCGGTCACTTCTGCTCGCAGAGTGAGTTGCAAGAACTTTCAGTCAAGCCACCCATCACTGTGTTTCATAAGGACAGGGTTGTCCTTTTCTTCCGAAGGTGGTGTTGGAATTTCATTTGAGCCAGAATGTTGTTCTTCCAGCATTTTATCCCCCTCTACATCCTGGTAAGGAAGAGTTAAGGCTCCATAGGTTGGATCCTAGGAGAGCTTTAAGTTTCTACATTTCACGCATGTCCCGGGTCAGAGTGGTTGATCAGCTCTTCATTGGTTACGCTGGAAGGCGTTTGGGACAAGCTGTTACTAAACAGACTGTCTAGTTGGATTATCTTGACAATTTCTGAAAGTTACCGATTGGCGGGTAAGTACCCTCCGGTAGGCTTACGGGCCCATTCTACTAGGGGAATGGCTGCCTCTACTGCACTTCAGAGGGGTGTTCCTATTCGTAACATCTGTGAAGCAGCCACATGGGCTTCGGTTCTTACTTTTGTAAGGCACTACTCGCTAGATTCTATCCATGGCCAGGATCTGGCCTTTGGTAAGGCGGTCCTTTACTCGATTTGATTGGGCATTCTAAATTTCTCTATTCTAAATTCTTTTTCCCTCCTCCATACGTTAGTACTGCTTTGGGAGTCTGTTATAGATATGGAATATGTCTGAGGACCCAATCTTCTCGAAGAACAAGTTACTCTCTTACCTGGTAACCTTCTTTGGATGGGATGGTCCGACGACTTATTCAATATCGCTCCCTCCCTGCTACAGAATTTCTTATGCGATTGCAGTTTACGTTTCCGCAAGGCTTTCTCTGGTCATACTGGCAGTGGTTTGGTGCCACACGTTCTGGGGGAAAAAACTACAACTGAGGCTACAGGTGTCGTGCGTCCTACTTATAACATCCGGTGACGTTGGCTCGACGGAGGCCCTTGAGGACAGCATATCGACGTCGACGACGAAAGTTTTCCGAAGCAGCACAGCTGTGGGGATTACTGTCCTAGATATGGAATACGTCGTTGGACCATCCCATCGAAAGAACGTTACCAGGTAAAAGTGTAACTTGTTCTTTGGAGTTAACAGAGATGGGTGTCTGCGTTTGGGGGTTAACGGTTGCAGCGGTATCCCCCCCACATTTGAAATGCAATGAAAATGCAGTTAAAATGCATTGTCAAAAATCCTGTGGTATTGAACCTGCATGTGCAATGCAAAATAATGCTGTTGTGTACCAACTTCTCGCTGCACAAATGGATGTCAGAGCTGCACACACAAACGAAAATCACTGCATCTTGTGTTTGCTTTACTCACAATTATACTTTAACTTGTGGCTTGTGAACTGCCATCTTGTCAGTTTGATTTGTTGATCCATCACCAAGTTCAAGTGCCTTCACAGCAGTAAATCGGATCAAGCACCACTCAAGTTGACAGCGACGTGTCAAACTGATATGCTCCACCATTTTCTCATGTCGTTGGTGCACAGCGTAGCCAAACGTACCCAGTCCCCTTTGGTATCACGTTATCTAACACACATTCAGGAAGATCAACGCACCCAGCATACAAGTTTACTTTCTTTTCACAAAGAGGACAAAATGTATTTGAATAGAACACTAATAGTCTGGGAATTTACGATGTCGTTCTATTTTTTAATTCAAGTTACAAATAGAAGATAAAATTAAATGAATCATTGAACCCTTTTGCTAACAAAGTATCACATTCCATCAAAACTTTCAGATCCCTGTGCTTGAATTGTGAAGTCAAATTTCTGTGTGGTAAAATCTAATGCAATTGTGTTCCATCATCTATGTGGTGTTTTTTTTTCTTTTTTTTTGTGTATGGTTTCATTAAACTTTTACAAAACCTTTGCAGAGAAGAAATCTTTACAGAAATGAACAATAGATGGTATAATAAGCAGAGCAAATAGACATGAAGAAACGCTCACAGAATAAATAAAATCCTAAAATATGACCAACAGATTTACATCCTTAAAACCTAAGCATAGGTCAAAACAAAAGCAACAAGCAGTAAAATAAGTACAGATTACAACAGGCTAATTCCTCAAAACTATCTGTGGCGATCTAAATGAAGATTCCGAATAAATCCACAAAGAGCCAATCCTTCTCGTGTGTTTTGTACGCATGGACCACGTTGCTCAACAAGGTCGGTGGGTTGGCCAGAATACAAGTCCTTCAATAGGCCTAAACAAGAGTCTCAACATATTTGAGTACAGTGAAGGATGAGCTGTTTGGCTGTTTGAGGTACTAGATGACCAAATCTACATGGGCTTTCCTCCACCTTCATTTGATTTCTTCACATGTAAAAATGGGAAGAATATTCCAACGTAATCTTAACACAAGAGCCCGATATAGTCTGATATGATAGGTTATTTATAACCCGCTTAATACCCAGATGTTTCTAAGCGCGGACCCGGGGATTGAACCTGTGTTGCTCCGTGTCATCTTGCTTCCAAGGCGAGCACGCTACCCCTGAGCTATCCTCCCGAGACATCTGTTTGGGAACATAGTGAGAATCTTGGAGAGGTAACCTCTTTTCTTATGTTCGTGTGATAAGTGGTTCATCGATTTGAGTGAGAGGTTTCCACAGTAAGAGACCAATCATAGTCCAGGATCTGATTTTCCAGTAGTTTTGCTTTATTGAAAAGCACTTCAAGCTGCCCTCTATAACCCCTATAAGCATCAACATAGTAACCTAAGTAGGTAAGGCTGCTAGTAATGTCCACCTTGACCCCCTCCAAATTCCAAGTGTCTCGTTCTCATACACACCTTTTGCAAATGCAAGGATTTTGGTCTTGCTGGGATTGATAATCAGACCACTGATCTTGGCATAATTGGCAAAAGTGTCCAGGAGGCGCTGGAGCCCCACCTTGGTGTCACAACAAAGTCATCCGCATAGGCCAACCAGATGACTTTACTGCGTCCCACTCTTGCAGCTAGCAGTCCCTCTTTATGGAGGTGTTCAACTGCGTCAGACACGTACTGATTAAAGACCCAAAAACACACCCCTCTCACCCCACTATGCGTCTGAACGATAGTTGAAATATCTCCATTCTGATTAAGGTGGACTCTTATATCAGCATTCTTATAGATCCTTTCCAGCAAACTCAATAAGCCCCTTGGGAGACCCCATAATGCCAGCTTATGCCACAGCTTTTGGCGATCAATGCAATCAAAAGCTTCTGAAATGTCGACTGAGGCCATAAACGTATGGCCCTTGTCCCTACTCCAAGCTGCACCCTGAATACATTTCACTACGGTACTATTGATGTTAGTGTAGGCTTTACGAAAGCCTGTCTGAAAGGGGCTTAGCGGATGGCATCTTTTTTCCCAGTCTTCACAGTGTGAAAGGATTAAGGCAGAAAAGATTTTGCAGTCTGCATCAATCAAGGCAATAGGCCAATAGTTCTTAGGATCTGATCTACTGCCACACTTGAAGATTGTAATAACATGCGCTAATGACCAGGATTGTGGGCAGACCCCCGATTTAGGGATATCCTTGAATTCGTAGTACAATAAATTGGTCCATAGGTTCGGGTCTGACTTAAAGGTGTTCGTTAACTCATTGGGTCCAGGTGCGCAAGCTTTTACATTTCGAAATTAGCCCCAGAACTGTGTCGATCTCAAATGGGGCCTCTCATTTAGCAATGTCTGGTTAGTAAAATGTCTTTGGGCTCCTCTCCCATCAGTGATAATTTAGAGGCAAATCTATTTAGTATTTAGTATTGAAGCATATGGTGTTCTATTTGTGAAAACAAAGGTCACCTTTCACGTCGAATTGCCACACTTTGGCATCCGCACGTCTACATACCTTTAAAAGCTGGCATGTTGCGCCGAATCACTGGCATTGCAAATGGACAAACTGGTGCTTCACGATCGGTCCAGAATATGGCTATTACAGTTCCGTTAGTGATGAATATTCTCCAGTTCTGGTTAAAGAACCCATTCACTTGAAAATTGTAGCCATGGAACACGCATATCACAATAACGTAACTATGTAAATTTGGGAAAGCAAACATTTATTTTGAATTGGATGTGTCCTTCCATGTGTTCCTCGCCTTCTAGCGTCTGTTGCTTCGGAAAAATAATTCTCGGTAGAGGACGCAGTGCGTTGTCGACTCGGTGTCCCCAGACGGCCTCAGTCCGTCTTGAGCGTGACGTTCTCGACAGTACATACAGCACACAGCATAGCCATTATTTCAGTTCTCTTTTTCCACTGGCAATTGGCTTCAGATAAAGTGCGTTTTTGTCTTTCTACTGTTAAATGTCAACTCTTAAGACAGGATTTATAAAATGCACGGATTGAGGAGCTAAGATGTCGATCAGACCCACTCTGTGTTTGCCTCTGGTGGCTCAGGCTCAAACAGAAGACTGCAGAATGTGGTTTCAGTCGATGACCGGAAATGCACTGAAGGCGAGTAAGGGAAACTTGCTGTAGGTAGTCTTCCCCCTCCCCCACCACATAAGTCACCATCTTTTCCATCGAAGAGAAGATCTTCTGACAAGCGAAGTTCGATGGGATAGTCTGCTCCGAAAAAGCGTTAAAAAAAGTTCTTGTTCTTGTAGCAGCTCCCATCAATCCTCTTCGATGTCCAAACATTATACAAAGAGGCATTGCAGGGCCAGCTCGTCTTCGGATTCTTCTCCCGACCTCAATGTCGTGCCCAAGTAGGTCAGCCACTAAGGCTGAGTGGCAGATGTTTAATCTTCAGATGCTCAAAATATTTGAGAAGGCGTCTCCAGCCCCTTCGAGAGAATCGATGAGGCCACGACTCTGTCACACCTACCAAGGCCGATAAGGTGTCTAGAGGTTAAAGCACCTGCGCCCTCGAGCCTGAGCCAAAAACCATTGAGCCTTTGAAGCCTCGGGTCGAAGAGAGGCCTACACCTCTTCCCTCAGCAATTTGTTGAGTCAAAGGTGGAACTTTTAGTGTCAAAGCTGTTGACTGCTTTGAAGGATTTTGATAAGCGCTTTAAGCCCTTGCCTAAAATACTTCTTTAAGTCTTTCAATTTTTGTGAAAGCAGAGACTTCTGATCAAAACTTGCCACTATTTAGCCTTAAATATGGCACACCAGATGATGCAGAGGCTTTGGTGTCTGAAGAATCCAGAATGGAAAACCTCTAACTTGAAAAGTGCAAGTGGTCTTGACAACTTGCCTAAGGTACATTTTGCTACAGCTGACACATCTGAACATGCTGAAGCATCATATAGACAGCCGATCAATAGCCACTGAATACCTAGGATAGGGGAAGCCTGCTACGGTGTATCACTGGCATATTAGACAAGGGTCCACGGACTGATCCAATCTTGCCTTTTCACTCTGCCTTGCAGAGGAAGTTTATGGCAAACTGGGAGACTCCAGATACTGATCCGGCTATCATTAAAATCCTTACAAGGAATAGAAGTCCTCTGGTATGATCCCAGACTTTCTCTCAAAAAACGGACTCCTGAGAGTTTAGTTGTACAAGCTGCTTCCTCCACATCCAGAGCAGCCACTTATCCAACTATCCCTCCTGATGGGGCTGATGAGTGTTTTGATACTCTGGCAAAAAAGGTTGTTTTCGGCCAGCTGCATGGCCCTATGTAACTTGCACTCTGGCCAAGTTCACAAATGCATTGTGCGATGTTAAAGCTACGGCAGCTGAGGGTGAGGAAAGAGATGGCTTCCTTAATATAATTAAGATGGCAAGGACGCAATGTGAGAGTCTCTACAGTCAGGACTTTATTCTGCTGATGGCGTCATTTGGGTCATAGCTGCTAGCACGGTGACGGTCAAGTTTTCTAGGTTACGAAAATGTGGTTTTGCACTGGACCTTCAATCCATGCTTCTCAACATGCCCTTTCTTCACATCGTTTTGGGAAGGATGATGGAAGTGTAGAAAAACAGACTTCCAAAGTGGCAGCCAAGTCACTGAGTGCTGCGTTAAGGCAGCCACAATGTTCCCATCCATCTCGGGGATGGAGTGGGCAGCCCTTTCGATGTTCTACTTCCTTTGCAAGGGGTCAAGCCAATCGCAGAGGCCAAAAGAAATGTCCTCTAGGTGGACGAGTTCAAGGTTCATAGTCAATCCAAGCAACATCTGCCTTGCCTTCGGACACTTCCACAAAACCTCTGAGGCTTTAGGTCACAGGACTGCAGTGGGGGGCAAACTCAGTCAGCATTTGGAGGAATTGCAGGGCATCACTTCTAATGCTTGTACCTTGCAGGTAATGGACCAGGCTTACTGCCTCCCTTTCTTGAAAAGGCCTCCAGAGCATCAACCAGGGAGCCACTCACTCAAAGTTCTGGATCGTTAATTTTTCAGGAGGCCTTCATCATGCTGGCAAAAGGTGCCATAGAGCCGATATCTCTGATGCAGCCGATCCAGGGGTGGTACTCCACTTACTTTTTGAATCCTCAAAGATTGACATTTGAGACCCATTTTGTACTTGAGTTACTTAAAGGTTTTCCTCAGGAAGGTCAAGTTCAAGATGGTTTGATCCGTCAGGCCCTCCAGCTCTAGGATTGGATAGTCTCATTGGAACTTCAGGATGGATGCTTTCATGAGCCTATTCATCGCAAGCACAGAAGGTAGCCAAGGTTTGCCGTTGGCAGTTCTCACTATCTGTTTTGCGTTCTGACATTCGGGCTCACCTCTACCCTGAGGGATTTCACCAAGTTGATGGAGATGGTGGCAGCAAGTCTCAGGAGGGGTGGCAGGGGATTCCCATTTACCCCCACCTGGACGATTGGCTAATCAGTGCCTGTTACCCCGAACAGGTATTGGAACATTTTGGCAACACCTGCGACTCTGCAGACTGGGATTCTCCCTCAACTACAAGAAGTTTCACATGATACCTTCTCAGAAGATCCAATTCATCAGAGCAGTCCTGGATGCTTCCTCGGGAAAGCCTCACTATCTGAGTTGAGGGATCAACCCGTTCAGCCGATGGTGAAGTTGCAGAATGCCCAGCATCCTCCAGCCTTCGACTTTGAGGTTTCTCGGCCTCATGACATCCTGCAGTTTTCTGGTGCCAGAGGCTCATCTGAGAATGAGAACTCAAATGGGCCTGAAGTCAGTCGTCTGTTTTTGGTTAGGTTGACAGACATACTTTAGGTCCCGAGCAGGATCTCCTTTGGTGGGCCTGCGAGGAGAACATTCTGAAAGGGGAATATTTCTGACACCCATGGCCAGGGATGGGGGTAGCTACGGACGCTCCCCTCTCAGGTTGGGGAGTCCATGCCAACGATCTGACAGTGGTCGGTGGTCTCAGCAGAGTCCTAACTACACATCAACTTTTTGACACGAAGGGCAAACAGACTAGAGCTGATGTCCTTTGTGCCCTGGTTATGGGGAAAGAATGTCCTGATAATGACGGACAACACATGAGAGGTGGTGTAGGTCTCTACCACTGTGCAGAGAGGCAATGCAGCTCTTGTTTTGGCCACTGCAGGAAGGAATCTCCCAATTGGCAGTTCACCTAGCCAGAGTGTGTAAACAGCGGCGGATGTTCTGTCAGGCAGACCAGTCTACCCCGAGTGGGAACTAGCTCAGGAAGTCCTTCAAGACATGTTCATCCTTTGGGGGAACCCCTCAGGTAGATCTGTTCACATCCAGTGTCAACAGGAACTGCAAACTGTTCCGCTGCAGGGAATTTCCTAGAAGAGCTCTAGGAGACATTTGTAGTGGACTGAGTTTCCACTCCTGTACGCATTCTCTCCAGTCCATGCCATTCCTCACGTCATCAGGAGGTTGAGGAAGTTCAGGAAATCGTGTCCTGATTGGTCTGCGTTGGACCAGGTCGTCATTGTACCCGGACCTTCTGAATATGTGGATCTGCCCTTCAATATGTCTTATGAAAAAAGAGGACCTCTTGCAGGAGGGTGGTGGTTGGGTTCTCATCCAGAAGTCGGGCCTCTCCTGTCACTCCTGGGTAAGATATAAGGATTTGGGGCCTCCTGGAAGATGTAATGGAGGTGTTGAATTGGCCAGAAGACCAGCAACAAAGTCTCAGTACTTCTGCCGTTGTAATGTGTTTTGCAGTTGGTGCAAGACTGTAGATCCTTTTCTATGTGACACACCCACGGTATTATCCATTTTGCTTCATTTAGGCAACCGGAGGCCTCCAGGTTGGTTCTGTGAATGGATACTTGGCTGCGTTATCCATTTTTTTAAACTTTACTTTCAAGAGCATATATTAAAGACATGCATGCATGCGAGAGTAATAACAATAGCTTCGCCCTCATCTTCCCCTTGATTCGTTCCAGCTTTTAAGTTCTATTTGCTCGTGAGTTTTAAGTCTGCACTCCCCAAATCCCCCCCTACCCCCAACATAACCACCAAACATTTGGGTGAAGAACTACACCTTTGGGTTTTCCTGAGTGTTCAACGGGTTGAGTCGCTCTTTCAGCGCAAAGTTCACATTGTCAGATACCAGAAATTTTATGAAGTAGTCTAGGTTTGAAATACATCTGTTCCTTGTCTGTGAATTCATGTAATGGCAGCCAAGTATTCAGGTATTTCGAATAGGAACCATGGGTTATCGTAGTTACTTTTTCCATGGCCATTACTCCCCATAGCCTCACCAATACATGGCTACCACCGGTCCTTGCTTCTTCCATGCTTGCGCCAAGGTGATTCTGGCCGCGCTTAGCATGTGGGTAAAAAGGTTAGCTTTAGACCCATAGTTTGCGTAGCACCCTTCAACTGCCTCTCCCAGTAAAACCAACACCGGGTCAAAAGGGAGTTGTGCCCCTATTATCTCTTTGATATGACTCCAGATCTCCTTTCAGTAGGTCTCTGCCACTGGGCAGGACCACCACATTTGAATTAGGTCCCCAGGTTGTCCACAGTCCCTTCAGCAGGACATGGGGTATTCCGGATTAATGGAGTGCATGCATGAGGGCGTCATATAACATTGCAAACAAAGTTTGCATGCCGCCTCTTTGATTGAAGCACATTTGGAGCTTTTGGTGGCTCTATGCCATATGCGGCCCCAGGTCTCCCCGGAGAATGGCCTCCCCACTGCCCCCATTTGCCGATACAGTTTTGATCACCCTTTTTCAGGCTGGCCCTCTTGTACTGTAAGCTCCAACTCTACTGGATCCCTAGCTGCCCCCTCCCGGTCCTTTACATTCAAAACCCAATGTCTGAGTGGATATAGTGAAATCGCTCGCACTCCGGTATTTCAAACTTGGCCTCACAGCCCTCAAATGTTAGCGGTGTCCCCTCTGCATAGAGGTCTTTCAATACCAGGGTTTGTTCACCCCCCCCCCCCCCCCGGCCCCCTCTGCCACCCCCAATGTACCCAAAAATCGACCTGCATCCCTGGTGTGAAATCTAGGTTATAAGAAACCGGTGTCAAGGTGCAAAGTCCCAGTCTCCCTGTTCTGTTGGTGTGAGAGGAGCTGCACAACTAGCAAGTCCTTTTTGTTTCCATTGAGTTTAAAAACTCAATTTTCACACCTGGTCAAGGTGCAGAGTCCCAGTCTGCCACGGTTTGCAATGACTGCAAATACTGGCCACGAGGGTCCTGCGAAACGGAGAAAAACACTCCAACAACGCCGAATGCAGAATCCATGGACTGCCCTGAAATCCGACAGTCACCAAAATATCGAAGGTAAGCTTCTCAAAGCAAAAAACTCTTGACATTCCTGCCCCTTTGCTTGAGCCTGAGCTTACATCTGTCATTGTCACTGACACCTCCGTGCCTGCAGAAGATGCTGTTGTAACTGATCCTGCAGCTAAGCCAGGACCTCATGGAGAGGTGCTCCTAGCCTTCCAACAGCCGTGCAACCCGGCGGAGAATTCGGGGAATGAAACAGTTGTCCAGAGCCGCTGCCGCCACGCGCTCGAGCGAGATGATTTCCACCAGTATCACCTCAATTACCCCAACTACTTCAACTGAGGTTATTCAGGAAGAGGGATCAGTGAACAAGCAGCAAAACTTTAAACCTCTCGCATTAAACGATTCATCACTTGTTCCACGTAGAACTCCCCTTCTCTTTCTCACGTTACTCACGTCAAGCGAGAGGGAGCGTGAGAGAGAAGCCAATTCCTACCTCTGAAACTGACGATGTGTTTTTCTCCCCTTTCAAATGAGCTAATGGAGGCTTCTCAAGATGAGGATGCGATTACTCTCCACCCCAACAAAAACATTCCTACCATACAAACCACCATTGCTTCGATGGATTTCCTTCCAAAAACAGCTCTTACTATTGACATTGAGTGTAGTCTCAAGAAAAAAATCGGTACTTAATAGCTATAACCTATGTCCAAACATTGAAACCACTGTGCACAAAAAGTCTAATGCGAATGCAAACAAAACAGATGAGATACTGCCAAACCTTCTTCTGCTGAGACGCTTCAAAAAGTGCCAATGCCATTGGCTCATGATCCAGCATCTGCTGATTCCAGAGGAATGAGGAAATCTAATCACCAACCACACGTCTCTGGACCGAGCACGAAAACCGCGAATTCAAAAGCCACATCAAACACTGAAAACCAAACCACTCACTTAGATGATATGGCCAAGGCAAGACCTTCAAAAGTTGTTGAAAACCAGGCTAACTCAAATAATTCCTGAGTCTCAGCAAAGCAATTCTGACAATTTTTCCATGAACAAGAAAGATCCAATAGTTGAATCCTTAGTCCAGCCTAGTCGGGCTAAACAGAATTTGTGCAAAAACACGTCCAACACCTTGGACATTCAACCGGTGTCTCTTTCATTCACGCCTCTTGATTCTAAAACTGTAAAGAAAAAAACTCCTCTGAAGCAACACCAATTAAAGGAATCCCAGTTTTAAAAAGAGCACAAAGACCAACGAAACAAAGAAAACGTATCAGAAATATGGGCCCTCTAACCAAAACTGGTTTGTTCAGTAGGAAAGGAATGTCGACCTCCCTGGCCCCCATAGCTACCGACTCTGAAGTCCTCACGTCGCCTGAAGGATGTCGACTAACCGTACCCTCAAACGACGAAGAATTGACTCTGAAGTCGACAGGTCTATAGAAGGGTCAACTGGATCTGTCACTCGCCTCTGTAACTTCAACTTACTCTGATGACCGATCTGAGTCTTCCACGGGTTGCAAATAAGCGACTGACTGTGCTGCAAAAGAAACTCAAAACCAACCAAAAATCAAAACGGGTTGAACAGGCCAACAAGCAAGCGGCAAGACAGAGCATCGCCAATGCATAATTTGTCAGTGATCTCAAGCCTGACCCCAAAACAAACTAGTGTTCAGAAAAACAACTCACCACATTTCCCGTGCTCATCAAGCTGAAAGGTCTGGCCCAACAAATATTAAACTGCGGCTACAGAATCTCCAGTCGGAGGATGAAGATCTAAACCTGAACAGCAGAAATGTGATAACTCTTCAGCTGTATTCCTTCCCACCATCACGTCGGACGACATCAAAATAGTTGAATATGCGACAGAGAAACGTTGCGATCAAGTATTACTCCACATTGAATCTTCATCAGTGCGCAAAACAATCCTGAAGGCGGCGGAAGAACTGCTTGTATTTGGCTTTGATCTCACTCTAGAACCGTCTAACACTTGTTCAAGCTTGAGAAATTCAAGGTTGAGTCCTGAGTTTAATGGCACTCAATTTGACAGACGTAGTGAGACACGCAAAGCCACGAAAGTTCCTGCCGACTCCGACCAAACTAATATCAACTCTCAAAAGAACCTCTCCCACACTTACGACACCCAGAGGAACATGATGAATTCTAAGTAACCATCACAAGTCTTATGTGATCAAACATGCAAATTCCTATCGTGGAACACAAGAGGATTCACTCACTTATTCAACAGATTTGATGTCTCATTGGGAAATGTTTTTGCCATATGTCTCCAAGAAACTTGGTTAAGCGAATCTCCATCAAGGGACGGCTATGTCACTTTAATGAATCCAGCCATAAAAAGTGCACAAGGGCGACTGTCATCCGTCCTGTTGACATTAATAAAAATCAATCCCTGGTGGTCAATTGTGATCTCTCGCTGCCCAAATCCCTTTGTTCAAGTCATCCTGATGCGGACTGGCGACGATAAAATATCCGTAAGGAAACATCTGTTATAAACGGATATTGGAATCCCGAAAAAATCAGTACCAAGGCCTTCCTAAACTCCATTACATGTTGTATGGATGAGATAACATCGTATTTGAACATCCCAATCATATGTTGTGGTGACTTAACCTGCACTTGGTTTAAAATCGACCACGCGTCACAGCTCTCTTCCCCTCTATAGATCGAAGAGGTAAGCGTCGGAGGTGGAGTTTGGCATTGCAAAACCGAAACTGCCAAATGGTCATTGGTAATGTGAAAGGCGACCAACCACCGCGCGCAACTTGGTCGAACTCAAAATCGAGTTCAATCATTGACTATTTTTGTTTATCCCAAACCTTTTTTGTCCAAGATTTGAAGCTAGAGGTACGCAAGATGACAAACGGCGATCACAATCTGCTGTGCATCTCCTGCTAGTTGGAATGGCAACAAAGCACAAAGAAATATGCCTTCCAGTTATCAGTGAATGCAGGGGGTAACCGACTTCGGATGAATGATTCCTGAATTTACCTTTTGAGCCAGCATCTCTTCAAACAAAACGATGTATTGTCGGTAGATTATGCACCACTCCTGGCTACCTTTATCACTGTCAAAACATCTGATAGGGTCATGGGCATTTTGCACAGGCACCATTCATCTTCATTAATAACTGCAAAAAGGGTGATGCATCGAGACATGAGAGCATTGAAAAAGTCATCTTTTACAAGATCAGGTGACATCAACCTTGAAAGTGCAGTCCGAGCTCGACGCCAAACATATAGGAACTGGTTAAAATCTGAAAAGATGATCATCGAACAAGACAAAGCTGAACTAATGATGAAACGGCTACTCTCAAAGAACTCCTGCGAAATTTGGGCAATTTTGAACCCAGGAAACTCGCGCCACTTATCTATCTTGTCAAATGAAATTGAAGCAACCACATGGGAGACTCGCTTTGTGAATATACTTAGTACTCCTTCGAGTGAACCTTCGATTGACTCGCTCGATAACGCGACCTGCAAATATCTCAAGACGACATCAAAACTGCAATACGTGCCCTTAAAAACTTGCACGCTGCCGGTCCACATATGATATCCAACATGTTAAAACAAAATGAAGTGTAATGCTCAGCTTTCATAGAAGCCTTGTTCTATTCACTGTCTTCCTCGAGGACTGTTCCGGAGTCCTGGCGTGAAGCATAATCGTGCCCATACACAAGAAAGGCAATCGGGCAGGCCCTAACAACTATCGCCCGATTGCCTTGTTGGACACGATAGGAAAGTTGTTTGCCTCTTTTCTACGACAACGACTTGTACATTGGTCTTTGAGTGAAGAAATCTGACGTCCGCCAAACTGGCTTCACCAAAGGAGTTGGAGTCTAAGTTAATCTACTGATCCTAAACATACTGAAATCAAACGCTAAAGGCAAAAAGAAAATTACATCTGGCATTCATTGACCTTCGGGGTGCGTTTGACAGTGTCAATCCCATCAAGCTTTGGCAGAAAATGTCAAATTGTAATTGCCCGCAAAATTTTCTGCAACCAGTTAAGGTTCTGCACTCTAGTACCTCATTCGGATTCGTTTAAATAACCAGGGAGACTTATCGAGGAAAATATCAACCGATAAGGGGGTGAAACAGGGATGTCCCCTGGCAGCCGAACTCTTCAAAGTGTTCATCTCTGTTCTCCCGATACATTTGGAATCCGTCTGATGCTTCCCGCCAAAGATAAACACTGAAATTTGTTGCATAACCTATGCCGACGATCTTGTTCTATTAGATATTACGCAGATTGGTCTTCAACGGCTTCTAACAAGCCTGCATGCGTATCTCAACAAGAACAATCTTGTATTAAACACAGAAAAAACTAAGATTGTGACCATTGGAGCAGGTGGTACCAAAAAACAAAAGGCCTTTTTGTGGAAGATTAATGGAATCTCTTTGAGCTTGGTGAATTCCATTCGATATTTTGGAATAACATTCAACACTTCAATCAATGAACACCATTGGAAGTTGGACCTCGTAAACTGATTCAATTCAGTATTCAAGCTTCAAAAATAAAAAAGCAATATGGACCTTTCTCGCTTGAACCAGTGCTAGGGTTTTACACACAGTCCTACCTGCCATCACCTTTGGCTCCGCATCGGGCTGGAACATTGATGTCCAGTTTTGGCAGAAGCTCGAAGGATTATTTTGGCGTCGGGTACTGCACTTAGCTTCTTATATCTCAATGGTGTCTCTTCGCTATGAACTTTCATTAAACTCACTGCACAGCTGTGTCATGTGGAAATCTGATGGTGCTGCGTAAGATGAAGCTGAATCCACGGACTCCGTCATTTCAAATATTTGAACATCTCCCGGGCTGTGGGCGACTGGGTCTCCTTGAAGCCTGGCGGCAGCTACTAGAAGAAGCTTTATTCAACGCTGATTTAATCCTAGCTGATCTGCTAGCCAACCACAATGTGTTAAAAAGAAATTCGACTTGTGGTGTTGGTTCCAGAATTACGACCTGTTGCTAACGAAGCCTACGTTCTTGAGATCCGGAATCGGAGAACACAAACTCAATGTTCAATGTCGATATCTGGTAACCTGTCCATCACAACATCATCGTGATAAATTTTTGAGGCTGCGTTTGAATGCACTGAACACCAGGGAAATCCAACTTCTACCACATATTAATGAAGCAAAAGGCAACCTTTGTCGTTTTTGCAAACTTCAAATTGAATCCATCGAACTTCTAATTACTGGATGCCCCAAGATAACCACACAACGATTGCGCCACCTAGGGGATGTTATACCTGTTGAACTAGACATCCAGAATTGGTGGTCTTATGCGGTTGCTGGGCACAACATCAGGTTGACTTTTGCCATTGTGAACTTTTAGACTCTACATCTAAACGAGAAATGACCTCAAAGAATCAGAACCAACGTCATATTAATGATAAATGATACATATGTCACGACCCGTGACCCAGAACCCCACTGGTATGGTCACATGCCAGGTAGGGTTAGGGCTTGGGGTTCATTTGTGGCCCCCAAGGGCCTTGCATTTTCACTGGGGACTCTCCTGGAGTCAGTCCTGGCGCCTTTGGCGCCAGGCTCATATTTGGAATGGGACTACTTTTTATGTGGAGGCCTGCAGCCAACATGGAGGCACCCACAGTCTAGTCCCTAAGAACCAGACTGTGTGGTGCAGTGTTTTAGGGTCTGGTAGCCCAGACTACTTTACCTGGACTACTTTACAGGGTAGGCTATATAAACCACACCCAAGCTAAAGAACGTGCTTTGCGTTATTCTGCAGCCAGCAGCTTGTAACGCTCACCCTGTTCAGAGACGAGCACCGGCGTTCCTGGAATCGCGGACTTGCAGAGGAGACAAAAGAACATCATTAGCAGTTCCAGCTTACCTGCAGTCTTCCATCCTTCGATCCCAGCTGCTCGCGGCCTTCCATCTCGTTGGCAGCATCTACAGGACATTGCGCCTGCACCGGAACGAAGCACCTGGAGTGGAGAGGAAAAGCGACAACGTTAAAACAGTTTACTCACGGCAATCACAGCAGCAACCAAAATCTCCTCACCTGGCTGGGCATATCTTGGCCGGTTCCGCTCCGGAAATCATCGCACGCCCAGAAAGACCATCGTAACCTGAAAAGGAATAAAGAATACAGGTTAGCCCAAAAGACGTTAGCGTGCCGCACTTCGCGCTGAACCTACCTTTCCTCATACGCTCCGCGTCCATAAATCCCGACAGGAGCCGAACACAAGCAGCGCACCCAGCAAACCTCTGCATACCTAAGGGGGAAACAATCAGGGAAAGACATTAAGAGCCCGAAAGCAAAGGCCCTCAGACTGCTATAATCGAACTTACCTCTTTAAAGACACTTGAATGGGTTGGCACCAGTGAAGTTAACTCAGTTGCTTCAACCCGCAGAAACTACGCACCCATGCGCAGAAAGCAGGACGGAGAGCACTCAAGACATCATAACGTGAGGAGGGGGGCCTTCAGGTCGAGTCCAAGGGGCTGGTGGAAGGAAACAAAATCTGTGCCGAAGTCCAGTCCTCCTGTGTTTTCAGGCCCACCTGCCATAGAAGACATCCCGAATTGAGTACGTCTGGGGGGAATCCGGCAACCAGGGCATACAGGCGTCCCCGTGGATACCAGGTGAGCGTAACAACATAATATCTTTTGTGGGAAAGAAGATATTTCATAAATTACTATTGTATTTATGGATAAGATCGAAAACATGATGTACTGCTGTAACAAACGTTTGGTGGCCTGTTAGTTCACTAACCGGTTCGCTGAGCTGAAGTTTCAATTTAAAAAAATAATCAACCGGTGTGAGAGGACCTACCCCCTCCCCCTCACCTTCCTATCCCTTAGTGCTTTGTCCCAGTAGCATAGGGTGGCCTTAGTCGATTCCAGTAGTGTGCCTCCTTTGCCTCTGTCGTGCAGCAAGAAAGCCAAGGTTCCCTAGGGGTGTCTTGGTTGCCTCACTTTCAAGGGCTGCCCATCGGTTTTGACCTTCCCTAGATGGCCATTGTAGCATCGGTGCTACCTGTGCTGCCCAGAAGTACTTGTGGAATTCTGAAACCCCCAGCCCCCCAGTGCTTGTGGTCTGAAAAATACCTTTTTGGGAACTCTCGGGCTGAAACCCAGAGACCCTCGCAAACTTGTCTAGTATTTCTATGGCTTTTGGTAGTGAGTTTGCAGTGACCTTCAAGAACATGAGGCATCATCCGCGTAGAGGGCTACCTTTTGGGGTCCCCTGGTGCCCCCCTCCACCCACTGGATTCTCGGATCGTCATGGGCCCTCTGTGCCAACGGTTCCATGGCCATAGCAAAGATCAAAGGCGACAATGGGCACCCCTGCCTCGTGCCCTTCTGGATAGGGATACTATCTGTGAGCCGCCCGTTAATCATTAATCGTGTGGATGGTTGTGCGAAATTGGCCATCACCATGCGGGTAAATGTTGGCCCACCCCCAAACTTTTCAAGGGTCACTTGTAAAAATCCCGACTGTAGGCTGTCAAAGACTCTGGAGGCATCCAGTGCCACTACCGAGAACCCCTGCCCCGTTCTTCGTCCCCAGTCTATCGTGTCTATGGCCCTGCAAATATTGTCATAGGTGTGCCGCCCCTTCACGAAGCCCACTTGGTCTGGGTGGACTATCCCCGGGAGGATCACTGCTAACCTTTGGGCCAAGACCATGGAGTAGATTTTTGCATCCCCCATTTAATAGGGAGATGGGGCGATAACTTGCACAGTCCAGCGGGTCCCTATTGGGTTTCAATAGTAGCACTGTGGTCGCCGGGCTCATATCTCAGGAAGTTCGCCTCATATCCCTGATGAAATTAAACACGTTTGTTAGGAGGCCCACTAAAGTAGCTCTAAATGTTTTATAGTATGCATTACTTAGCCTGTCTGGACCTGGGGATTTGTGCCCTTGCAGTGCCCCTATAACCTCCCCTACTTCCTCTGTTATGGGTGCTTCTAGCATGTGCCTGTCTGAGTCATGGATTTGTGGCAAAGCCACCTGATTTAAAAATGCTCTGCCTCCCTCTCCAGATCTTCCCCTTTCGAGTTATCGGTGTAGTATGAGAATTCTAATCCCTCCTATTTCCTTCTCCCCCTACACCAAATCTCCGTCCCCGTTTCTAAGTTGGACTATACGATTCCGGAGCTTCTGCTGTCTCAATTTGGCTGCGAGGAATCTGATGGCCTTGTCCCCATTTATATAGTAAAATTGCTTAGTTTGCACAAGGAGTTGTGCAGCTTCATCAGCTGAATGTGTTTCTAGGGCCGCCCTAACCTTTTTTAATTCTCGCCATACTTTCTGTGAGCCTCTATCTTTATATTCCATCTCAGTCTTTGTTACTTTGGCCTCCATGTCCCGCCTCCCCCTCTCTCGTCTTTTAATGTAATTCGTTGTGTGCGCAATAAATTCACCCCTTACCACCGCTTTACTAGCGTCCCAAGTAGTGGACCAGTCGACTCCCGGTGTCACATTTTCTTGAAAGTAATTTAAGGCCTGCTCTATGCCTGCTCTAATGGTTAGGTCTCTCAATATCCTCATTTAGGCACCATGGTTTGTGGGGCAGCTGCCGTGGACTAATCAGTTCCAGCTTTAAGAGGACCGGACCGTGGTCTGATAGACACCTCACTCCGATTTCTAGGCCCGTAACTTGTGGGACCAGCATTTCAGAAATGAGCACCATATCAATGCGGGAATGGCCCCTGTGTACCACTGAGTAATGGGTATGTACCTTCTCTTGCGGGCGAAGAAATCATGTTTCTAATGGGTGTAATTCCCTCACAAATTTAGCTAGGGCCTGTCTGAACATGTGGTCATTAGGAGTGGCTGGGAGGGTTTTGACCATTGCGGCATCCATCACTCCGTTAAAATCACCCCCGATCAAAATCTGCCCACTCCCCACTGTGCAAATTTAGGCAACAATTTCAGTAAGAAGTGGTCTTGCCTTTCGTTGGGGGCATAGATTGATACCAATGTGACCTGTTGAGCCATTGGCTTCCGCCCCCAATATCAAATAGCAGCCATCTGGGTCTTTCTTCATAAATTGTTTCTCAAAATTGATGCCCCTTGCCAACAAAATGCCCACTCTCCGTTTTTTTTGTCCCACTGGAGGCAAAATATTGCGTTGGGAAAGCCCTGTGCCTTAACCTGTGCTCATCCTTTGGCAGTAGGTGTTTCTTGCATCCATACCACCGAAGCCCGCATACCCCTCAGTCTGGTCATCATGGATTTCTGTTTAATTGGGGCGTTGCCCTTGGACATTTAATGAGACAAATGTTAAGTCAGCCATTATAGTACCTTGACACCCTGCCCCTCTTAATGCTATCAAGCCCGTCCACCCTTTTAGATATCACAAGTGTGTTGTGGGTAGCTTCACCCCAGAAAACATAACCTTCCCCCACACTCCCAAACTTTAACTTCTCCATTGGACTCTCACGGTGGTATTGCCACAGCGACTCACTGAGTCCATTATCCACCTGGGAATATTGGGATCCGAGCCTCCTTAAAATAATTTCTTGTACGCCTGTCATTGCGGGAAGTTGTGCCCTATAGCTGAACACCCCCTCCACCACTTCTGGTCTTCTTAGTTTCCCAGTGGACTTTTTCCCGGTCTTCTGGGCTGTTGTTCACGTGGGGTCTGCGGTTTTGGATTCCTTATTGTGCCCCTGAGGGCGGGGGCGCCCCAGTCTCCATTGTTTTTTTCCAAGTCCATCATCTTTCCCTCTGTTTCGGGGCAAGGTCGATATTTTCGCCTCCTCCTTACTCCCTCATAAGTTCATCCATGTCCTCCTCATTCGTGACAGTGAACCTCTGGCCTTTCCATTCAAAGCGGAGGCACGTTGGTTATCCCCAGTGGTACCACACATCCCTAGATCTTAGCAAGTCTGTGACAACCCTCAGCCGTTTTCTCCTTGTGAGTCGCTTGGGCCAGGTCTTGAAATAGCTGAATTGTAGATCAGAAGCTTATAGGTTCCTTCTTCTGAGCAGCCCACATAATGTCTTCTTCAGTTGAAATAGATGTATCGGGGTCAGCACATCTGGAATCAGATTTTTATTGAGTTAGTATGAGGAGTAGACCCTGTTCGTCCTGTCCAATATGATCTCTGTTCTCCTCTGCGCCTAGCCGAACAGGTCTGTCACGTATTGTTGCAGGTTAGAGTCCATTACTGACTTCGGTATTCCACGGATCCGAATGTTTTGTCTGGACCGGTTTTCAGCATCCTCCTTTTTATTATGGACGCACTCCATTTGCTGCTTGAGTTCGTACACCCTATTGAATAGCAATTCATGTTCATGTCCTTGTTCAGCCACCACGGTTTCCACCTCGTCAATCCTTTTCTCTACCGCCAGGACCCCTTTGTTAAGGTCAGAAATGGATTTGGCTAAGTCAGCTGCACTGTCTTTAATGTCTTTTTTAAGCTCTTGCAACATTGCCAGCAGGTCTGATTTGCGAATTGACGGATCCTTAAGGTCTCTTGACCCCTCTGTGGGGGGGGGGGGTGGTGTGTATCTGGGCCATTGCCTGCAGTTGGTTGTTTCTGAATCTCTGCGGACTGCTTCAAGGTCTTGATGTCTTCGGACACTTGACCCTTTGACTTCCTGGTTTGCTTGGACATATTGCTTAGCATTAGGTTAGGAGGGTTACTCTTGCTTGTTGCCCCAGTTTAGGCTCGCCTATTCATACCTTATTTGGCAGTATTGCCCTTCGGTAGGCCTTCACCTCTGTCCCCCACTAGGGGCAGTCCTTTTCCTGTTCGGTTTATGGCACCTCGTCAATGTTATCAGGCCTGCAGCGTTTCAAGGGTCATCCAGGCTCCTTGCACTCCGTCACCCATCCCCCTCTATAGCGCGATTCTGGGGGGGTACACCCAGTTTCTCCCCACCCCCTTTGAGGGCCCTTTGCCACTGTCTGGCTTCTGGACTGTTTGTCCCCTGGTGCTGGGCAGTGGTTTTATGTATCCTTAAGGAGTCCTCGCCACTCGCCGCCCTTCCTCAAGGGAAATCTTTCATCCACCGTTAACAGGAGCAGTGTTCTCATTTTTTCCTGTTGCCGCCCCTGCTGAGCGTTCCCACCAGGGTATGACCACTTAAGAGTGCTCCACCTGGCTCTTGCCTATTTCAGTCAGGTGACGCCTTCCCCCGGGTCTCGTTGCCAGGAGTCTGCAATGTGTTTCAGGCCCAAATGTTGTTCTGCCGGGCGTTGATTGCCTCCTTAGTTCCCAGCTAGAGAGAGTGGCTCCAGCTGCTCGCCTTTGATACGTGGGTGCCCCCGCCACCCCTCCGTGTTCGCTCTGCTCACCATGCGCTTGGGATTCCCTCTGAGCGCATAGGGAGCCCTCTAAGGTGCGCTGAGCAGCGCGATCTTCTGCATCCAACCCTATTACCCCCCCATCCTCCTACGCCTCCTTACCCGCACCTGGTTCGGGTCCTCTTCTCCCAGCCCGCTGTAGAGGAGATGGAATGTGGGGCGTGGGGCTTGGGGGGGGGGGGGGGGAAGTCCTCTTAGCGGGTCGGCTTGGCTCTGGGCTCTGAGCCAGGGCTCCTGCTCCCAACTCCAGGTCAAAGTCGGGTGCCCTTCTCCCGTTCATTACCCTTTTGGGTAATGCTTCTGTGCCTATCGCTTCTGCAAAGATGCCGTAGGTCATCAGCGAGGACCTCAGTTATCTCTGCCCGCCATTTTGGCTAGGACCATTGCGTCTCCCGCTTCTCTGTGCTCCCTTCTTTCCTGGGAGCTCTGCTCTCCGTCTCAATACCACGCATCTCTCACTATTCCAGCACTTCCAGGGCTGCTTTTGGGGGCGATTGATTTTATAAGGGGGTTTTGGGGCCTCGGGAAAGGGATCGAGTCCCTGAGCTCACTGAGGACGCATCCGACAGCATCCTCGGTTGGCCACGCCCCGCATTATCCATTTTTTTTTTTCCAAACATGTTTTTATTGGTTTTAAACAGGCATGTTGTGCATTCAAGCATATGCATTGTAGGTGCTTCAGTCAGCACTGTCTAGCTTGTAAGTTCCTAAACAAAAAATAACAAGAAAACATAAACAATAACTGTGGGTCAGAGGATCAGCTGTAAGCCTGGGGAGGTTTAGGTTCGGTGGACAGGCACCCAGCTATATTTTTTTTTTCAGTCATATTTGTCCAGCCAGCGCAGCGATGGGGGTTGCCGGGCTAGGCCCGGATACGTCTGTGCATAGTCCAGGAAGGGAGCCCATGTGAGCAGAAATTTGTCTCTGTTCCCGAACCTAAGTGCAGTGATTTTTTCGGCTGCAATTATGTCCCAGCATTTGGTCAACCACATTTGGATCGATGGTCCTTCCACATTTTTCCAGAGCCTTGCCACTGAGATTTTAGCGGCTGTCAGTAAATGGGAACACAGTTCTGCACTGTGACCTGATCGTGGGAATTGGCCTTCCCCACTAGCCCCCAGTAGTACTATTCCTGGGTCCCAAGGGATTGATAGGCCCGTGATCATGTTGATTTGTGTTAGTACCGATTTCCAAAATTGAGTCACCTTGGGGCATGTCCAGAGCTGGTGGAATAGTGTGCCTTTGTCTGAGCACCCTCTCCAGCATGACGCCGGGATCTCCGGGTTGCATTTGTTAAGCGATTCTGGGGTTCGGTACCATCTGTAGCATACCTTAAATGCTTCATGCCAGAGCAGGTATCTTTAACCATTCCTATTGTGCAATGCCTGAACAGGCTCACTGATGTGCTCCCTCCATGACCTTTTGTTCTGGTTTGGGACGTGAAATTGGTATTGAAATTACCTCCTAAATGCTCCCTTTTGAGCTGCTTAATTTATAACCTTTAAGGATGTTAACTTTGAAGATCGTTTTCCTCACAGCCATTACATTGGCACGCAGAGTCAGCAAATTAGTCTTTCATGTAAACCGCCCTTTACCACCACCTTCAAGGAGAAAGTCGTCTTGAGGGTCTGTCCTAACTTTCTCCCAAAGGTAGCTTCGGAATTTCACCTTTATCAGAAAACAGTCTTACCTACTTTTTACCCGCCACCTCATTCTGGTAAAGCTGAGGAAAGGCTTAATTGTCTCGACTCTGAGGGCTTTGAGTTTTTACATCTTTCGAATGGCAAATCTTGGGCAAGACGACCAGTTGTTTGTTCGTTATACTGGACACAACCTAGGACTGGCAGTGACTATTTTATACCGCTGGATTAACAGAAAAGGACGTTCATCTTGGTTTGCTAGCACATTCTACAAAGGGTGTGGCCACTTAATCGACTTTGCAGAGAAGGTTGCCACTAAAAGATGTTTGTGGAGCACCCACTTGTTCCTTTGTACACACTTTAAAAAAACATTACTGCCTGGATTCGTCGGGACAGGAGGCAGGATTTGGGAAGGCTTTGCTTCACAGCATCGATGACGAGTAACATTTTTACTTCCACCTCGAACACATACTGCTTTGGGAGTGTATCAAAAGATGAGGAATGAGGGGGAGGACACAATCTATTCGAAGATAAAATAATGTACCCTGGATAATGTTCCTCCCACGTATTGTTCATCGGCCAGCTTACCCTAACCCTCAGTAGAATTTCCCACATTGCACCTTCCTCTGTTGTGCTTGTTTTTTGTTTTTACATTGAGAATGCCTGTGCTCTGATAACGGAGGGGAAAAGCTTGAACTGAAGTAACGGGCACAATGCTTGCCATATGTACTCTGTGACATCACGCTCTAGATCGAAGGTAGGCCGTTGAGGGACATAGTCAAGGACGCACCATTTTTCCGAAGCAGCTGACGCTGAAATCAGGTTGTCTAAAGATGAGGAATACGTGGAAGGAACGTCCAATCGAAAGAACATTACCAGGATTAAGTGATTTAAGTCACCAATTTGAAAAATAAGTTGGACAATAAATCAACATTTTAATAAAAAATCAATTTCTCAGTAAAATTACAATGTCCAATCTGCGTCATTTTGAATATCAATGTGGCACATAGTTGATCATCCAGCATACAATTGCATGAATGTTAATACTTAAGTTTTCTTATTTGCTGATTTTCCATTCTAGCAATGCAAAGTTGAAGCACCTTCTTGTTCGACAGCTCTACTGAATAGAAATGTTACTTTCGTACGTTTCATTACAGTGAATTTTTCTTTGTGGTACTTGCCACATTGTGTCCTTGAAATTATTCGTTCAGGACTTGACACACTTGCATCCACGGAAGATTTTCTTCCCTTTTTCCTCTCTAGCTCTTGCTAGCGATCGTGTACTAGTCTGTTCAAACTAGACTTCCCAGATTGTTCATCGTGTCACCGACGCTTCGCGAGGGCGGATCCCCATCCTCTTTGTTTAGTGTTTGGGTCCGGATCACTGTTGGGAGTGGTGGGAGGAGGTGTTCCGACGAACTCCTTCGCATTTTCAGGCGTTCATCGACGAAAAGAAAAAACGCCTGTTAAGTTCTTTACTTTTCAGAGCACCACAGCCGGAGGGATACCTTTCCAGGTTCCTCCCGGGCCGGGAGGAGCTTTGATCGCTCTGTCACCGGGGATTGCCCTGAGGTGCCCGTTGGGCCTAATTGTACCAGAGTTTTCTCTGAGGGTCTCCGTAATGGGCCTGTGGATACCGCAGCACGCTCCGAGGCCCCTCCTGTGGGGGCTCTTTGTAGACCCAGTTCTACTGAGTCGTGGGGTACTGGAGCTCGCTCTGAGGCCTCTATCGGCTTCCCTCAAGATTAAGACCGAGGTGTGCCCCGAAGCCTTGGTTGGGCTTGGTGTCACCGAACGAATGTTCGAGGCCCGCACGAATAAGGCCGTTAACGGACCTGGGTCCATGGTCCCTCGTACAGAGGCTAAAGTTAGCAACATTTCTCAGAGGCCTGACACGGTCTTAACGGTGAAGGTTGTTTCTCACCGTTCCCGCTCTTGAAGCAACACCAGATCTGTTGAGGGGGCAAAGAAGGAAAGTTCTTCTTTTACCGGCAGTGCCGAGGCCCTTCATGGGAAGGCTAATTTGGAAGTTGGTATGTCTCAGAAACATTCCAGGCCTCATAGTACCGGCTCTGCTGAGGTTCCTTATGTTAAGGCTAAAGTGGGACCCCTGCCTCACTTCCTCACGTGCTGCAGTTCCCCTCAGGTGATGACAAAATGGCGCCTGTTCCCGCCACGACCGTGGCAGCCATTTTGAGTGCTACCCCTACAACTATGCCATCGGCCTCAGGTGTAGGGCTTGGTTCTGTTGGTGAACAAAGTTCCTTGTGCGCATCCTTATCGAGCCAGTGTATGATTGGAACGCCCGAATGCCCCTTTCGCACAATGTCTCATTGCCTGCGGGGTTGGCACCTTTGATTTATGTGGATACGTCGGTGGAGGGGCTGGTGTGGCACCCTTCCCCACTACGTCCCTGGAATTATCCTCCTCATGAGAGGCCTCCTCCGGTTCCAAAACAGTCCCTGGAGGACGCTTTTTTTCAGTAAATTTAAAACGTTCATGCGTACCGACCCCATGAAGGAATATTTCAAAGGGCTTTTTAGGGAGATATGTCCGCCCGGGCCTCCGGCTCCACCCGTTCCTCCGGTGGTTCCGCTGGCGCCTCCCTTGCCTACGGTGCCTTCCCCGACTCTTCTGCCTTTGCCCCCATTGTCCCCCGTGGACAAGGCAGCGCCCGACACGGCTCAGCAGGATCCTGACCTGTCGCATGACGCGCAAGGCCATCAGGACAACGTGGACCTGCCCCGCTCTATCAGAGCTTTTCATGACCGGGTACTGGGCATGATGTCCTTAGATCTTCCGGTGCCCGAGGCACCCGCTCCGCAGGAGGGTGTACTTTCTGGGGGCGATCACCCTGTCTCCTTTGGAGCGTACCGGCCTGTTCTTGCAGAAGGACGTTCTGGCCGAGGTCCGCAGGGTCTGGCAAAAGCCACACTCTGGACTTTTCGTCAATAAGAAAATTGACACGTGATACAGGCTGCTTTCTTCGGAAGAGGTGGCCCTGTCATCTTGTCCGCCCCCCTCCTCCACAGTTTTGGCTGCGGCCACTTTTCAGTCCAGGCCTGCAGCATCCTCTTCCACGACGGCTACACAGGTTCTGGGAAAGGAGGATAAGCTCCTTGTCTCCCTTGGGAGAAAGATCTTCGCCAACTCGGCCTTGCAGCCCAGGCAGGCCAATGTCAACTGGTTTTAGTGGGGGCTAATATGCGGATGTAGAAAGGTCTGTCGGAGTTTGAGGAGTTCATCCCGGTCAAGAAGCTGGACGACTTTAAAGGGGGATTATCTGACACCAGGGTCTTGGCCCAGTATCTCCTGGAGGCTGCGGCTCATCACGTAGACACCTCGCCTCGGGCCTTATGCTGGGGGTTGATACCTCACGACAGGCGTGGCTGCATGCCACTAAATTCTCAAAAGAAGCACAGGACAAGGTGTTGGACCTTCTGTTCGATAGTAAGGAGCTCTTTCATTCGACAACAGATGTAGAGCTCACCAAGTCGAAGAATAGTACTCAGACAGCAAAGTCCTTATCGTTCCTTGTTGAGACCCCCTTCAAAACCCATAGACCATTGTCGCAAAGCCGACTCTCGTCTGGCTTTAGGTGCTTCCTAGACCGGAAATCCTGCAGAGTGGATACCCCTTCGGGGAATAACCGCCGTAGGCAACAGACTTTTTCTCCCGCTCCTCAGCCGCCTCCTCAGGTTCAGGTGGCAACACCACCGAAAAACCTACAAAATGAGGGTTCTCCGCGCTCGCACGAGACCCTGGTGGGAGGACGCATTGTGTCTCATTGGGAGGCGTGGCAGACCATCACCGAAGACAGATGGGTCTTTGTCAATCGCTCGGGCGGGCTTCCGCTTACTCACTACCCCACCCTTCAACCCTCCTTTTCAGCTGTCGGGCTCGTCCTTCCCTCAAAGCCGAGGTTCAGAAACTTCTGGACCTAAGAGCTGTGGAACCCGTTCCCCCTTGGGGAACGAGGAGAGGGCTTCTACTCCCGGCTGTTTATGGTGCCCAAAACCAACCAGGTTGACCTGCGCACCATCCTAAACCTATCCCAGGTCAATATTTTCCTACCCCAAGAGAAATTCAAGATGATCACGCCCAGCCAGATACGGTCCTCCTTGCAGAGGGGCGATTGGCTCAGTTTGGTGGATCTTCAGGATGCGTACATGCATATTCTGATCTGGAATCCACACAGGAGATCTCTGTTTCTCTTTGGGAGAGGAGCACTTCCAGTTTCGAGTGCTTCCTTTTGGCCTCAGCTCTGCACCGCGTGTCTTCACAAAGATGTCGGTGATTGCGGCCTATCTTTGTCTGCAGGGTATCCATGTGTATCTGTATTTAAGACTGGCTTACGCAGTCCTTGCCCGCTGGCACCAGCGGGCAATCTCCAGTCTCTCCTTCAGCTCCTGTTCCATCTTGGGCTGTCAGTGAACTGTGCTTCATGGTGTTTGGCTGCTTGCAGTGCACATCCCGGGCCAGCTGAATGTCACAGCGGATGCCCTCAGCCGGCGGACAGTGGTCAGCTACGAGTGGGAGTTGAAGGCGGAGGTCCTCTCATTGACTTTCTTGCGTTGGGGCACACACGAGGTGGACCTCTTCGCTACGGCGGTAAACGAGAAGCTTCCTAAGTATGCCTCCAAAGGGGGGGCTGGGAGCCGCCTCTGTGCGGGGGATGCTCTCGAGATCCCATCGCACAACATGAGAGCTTACACTTTCCCGCCTCTGCCTCTAGTTCACAGAGCAATTTGCAAGCTGAAGAACTCTGTGAACTGGTCCCTCCTAATCATAGACCCATGGTGGCTGGCCAGGTTTTGGTTCCCAGAACGTCAACACCTGTCGTTTTTTCCGCCTATCAGTTTGCCAGTGACTCCCGATCTTCACCAGGGGGAACAGCAGCTGTGGCACCCCTCCCCACAATCGCTCAGCTTGGCGGCATGGTGCCTGAGTTCAAGTCTTTAGAACATCTTAACTTGTCTGCGGATAACATGCATATAATCCAGGCAACCAGCTAACCCTTGACTAGATCCCAATACAGAAGTAAATGGCTCAGGTTCTGTCATTGGTGTTTGGAAAAACAGTTCAACCCAGGGGGGGGGGGGGCTACGATTGACACAGTGCTGTCCTTTGTATCCTTCTTTGCAGAGTCGGGTGTTCATGTTCTGTCATGCAGAACTTACCTTTCAGCGGTCTCCGCTTACCTTTCTACGGACCAATGCTCTTTCTCTCTGTGTAATCCAGTGTTTAAGAGGCATTTTGCAAGCTTGACACGCCTCTACCCTCCAATTCGTAGTCCGCATCCGCTGTGGGATCTAAATGTCGTCCTGGCAGCGTTGTGCCATAGGCCTTTTGAACCAATGGCCACGGTGGACCTCAAGAACCTAACCTGGAAAGTGTCCTTTTTGGTCGCCGTTATGTCAGCAAGGCGGGTGAGTGAACTCCAGGCCTTGTCGGTGGAGCACCCCTTTTTGGTCTTTCACAAGGATAAAGCAGTTCTTCGGACAAATTCTGCTTTCCTGCCGAAGGTGGTATCTCAGTTCTACTTGAATCAGTCGCTCTCCCTGCCGGTCTTTTTTCCGAACCGTGCCTCGGAGGCAGAAAGGGTTCCTCACTGTCTTGATGTCAGAAGGGCTCTTAAGTTCTATCTGGACAGAACATCCAAGCTTAGGTGTTCTTTTCCTCTGAACTGCTTGACCTTTGGTAACCCTCAGTGTAAGCAGGCGTCTAAGGCGACTATTCCCGGTGGATCGCCGCCTGCATTACGGAGTCTTTCACTGTCCAGGGGTTGAAACCTCCTAAGGGTATTCATGCACACCTAGCAAAGCAGCCGCGGTTGCTTTTCAGAAATATGTCCCCTGGGAGTTCATCGCGAGGGCAGCTACTTGGGCCTCCCCATCTGCTTTTGTAAGCATTGTCTTGACATGAGCTCAAGAGCTGATGCTCAGTTTGGTCAGACTGTGCTGAAGAACCTTTTTAAGGGGTATTTCCATCCACCCGTAGTTCCTGTAAGGAGTGCTTGAGGAATCTCCCAGAAGTATGGAGGAAAGGGGACGGGGCGTAGGAGTATAACTAGGTTTGTCACCGTAGTGACCACCTTACTCCTAGTCCATAGTCCCCTTTCCTCCATATGCCCGCCATCACCTCTAATAAGGTTCCTCTGTTATTGCTAATGTGTCTCTGACCTGGCGATAGAAAAGGACCGATGGGCGATGCGCAGCCAAGGTGGGCGGGGTTACGGCCGCGTGCCGGGCCCCGCGCAAGAAAGAGAGGAAGGACACATTTTTGAAAAAAAAATGTTTGGATGCTTTTTACAAAGTGCTCCGGTCCCGTCCCACAGGACGGAGAGATGTCCCATAAGTATGGAGGAAAGGGGACTATGGACTAGGAGTTAGGTGGTCACTACGGTGAGTAACCTGGTTAAAATGTGTACTCTTCAAAATCAGCACATATTTTCTTTGTTCTTTACTATAAATACACATCCTTGAACCTTATTTAATGATGTTAATAATTTTAACTTTCAAAAGCTAGGTGCTCCTGCAGGAGTGTTAATCTAGTTGGCTAGTTTTACAATGCAAACAGATTATAACTTGCCTTCAAAATCAAATTTATTTGGTACAATCAATAACGGCTAACTTCTTGAAACCCAATTCAGTGTCCTACAGTAATAACAACGATATCCATCGTTTTATGGGATTTTAATACAATAGTAACCAGTGGTGTACCAAGCGGGGGCAGCTCTTTGCTGGGCTACTTGGTGGCCCTCTGCCAAGACAATTACGTTTCAGACAAGGGCAGGAGCACACCAGAAACAGGTGTCCGTATTGGGCTACGTTTTTGTGGTTTATACTCCACACCACTACCATTTTCATGGTCTCCAAGCGCCCGGTCACACCCGGCTCTTGTCCACTGTAGCCTGGAGCTGTGCAGGGCATGGACACCACACAGTGCTGTGTGCTCATGGCAGCCCCAAGGCATGGGCAGTCTGTGCTGCTGACCAGGAGCCCCATAGCTATCGGGTCGGGCCCCGCAGCTGCCTGCTTACTGTGGATGACTTTCTTTCTGGGCATAAATACCAGCTGCCTGCATATAATTGTATTTTTCTGGGCAAGCGATGCCGTTGTGCAGCTTTGAGAGGGAGGCGGGTTAAACCAAGCATGGTGTGCATAGTTGCTTAGCTGGAGTGCATTTTGGGGCTGCCAGTTGTGAGAAACCTGAAGGTGTCTCCCTGTCTAGTCCCCGGGGATCTGTCATCCAGTTGGCCAGGACACAGCTATTGCTTTTGGATCCAGTTCCTGGTGGGGCTGGACCAGTGCAGGAGGATCACCTGGAGGGGGGGGGGGTGGTCCTGTGGGACACTGGGCAAGAAGCAGTATCCCCCTTCTTTGCACACCTTTTCCCCATCCTCTTGCGTAGGGAATTTAAAAACTGTCCCCCCTCTCCTTTTCTTACACAAACACTTTTTCACGATGCGAAAGACAACGGATGAACACCAGAGCTGCTTACCTGACGCGTCCCAATACCAGCGGCACGCAAAGTCGGGCAATTGACCGAAATCGCACCCAGCTCTTTTCCAAAGGTGGTGCAAAAGAGCAAGGTACCAGCAAGGCAGACCACACGACGAGACAGCTATCCAGGCCCGGCAGTTCAAGCAAATGAGACAGGCAGTGAATATCGAGAGCCTAACAAGGAGAGACACTACCTTGCCCTTTTCGACAGACCCGCAAAACCTCCTCAGAAGGAATTGTAAGACCGTGGACAATAGGCCAAGTGTGTTGCAGCAGATGCCGATGCTACATGGAGCGTGCCTACGCTTCTCTGCAGGAGCGGGTGAAACCCATGCTACTGTGGCTCCGGCCTTGACTCTAGATACAAGGAAAGCCAAGATGTTCATCACAGTCGGTGAGTCGAAGGGAAAGCTGATGAGAACCAAACTGTGGTGAATGAATGTTGCAAAGTCGTCATTTGAAGAAAGTTCAAAGAACTGTAAATTGTAAAAAAGGAAAGCCAGCTGCTGAGGGAACCAGCCCCACGTGGGTGCTAACTTAAGAGACTATGGCCATTCCCATGTTGAGTAAAACTACAGATATCAGAAGGCCGCAGGATAGCCGCCAAGGTAGGTCAAAGTGGTCATACAGGAGGTAAAGCAAAATCCCTGTACAGTCGAAAGCCTTTGACCTAAGAACTGTAGTGAAAGCGAAGGTAAGTGAATCCTGCATGTTGGAAAATAGCACACAAAATCTGTTTTGTGAGATTAGCAAGAGTGAACCTGGTCGAGTGATGCTAATGGAAAAGGGCGAAGTCTAAAAAGCCCATGAGGAATTGCTGGTGAAGGTTTGAGAAAGCAAGAAGCATTGCTTTTCGGGTCCGAGCCCAACAGAGGGGTGGAAAGTCACCACCCAAAGCTCATTGAGAAAATAACTGTTTTGGATAAAGGTGTATAACTTGAATTGCCAGGGGTCTGCACCCAGAAGAGGGGGACCCAGGGGTGAAGCGATCACCAATGTACATTTTATTGTTTTACTGAGACATCGGGCCCTTGAAGGCCATGGACTTTTGAGAGTAGAGACTTGGCCATTGAGAACCTGATATCTGAAATTGTCGACCTGTGCTGGAAAGACTGGAGTGTGTGCTATGCTCCTAAAGTCCCACCTTGTAGCGTGCTAAAAACGTGAGGAAGGGAGACCTCGAGGTAATCACATCCTGACTTACTTTTTGTGAACACTTTTCTTCTTCTTTATTTTGAACATCCAATACACTTCTGTATTTATCGTAAGGAATCGGCAATAGGTTTTTATTAGTATAGGACCTTTTATTTTGACACGCCGCCACTTGGACTGTATTATTTTCATTTGATGGTTGACGCTTGCTCCCATCTTCGATTTTAGTTTAGGCATTTTTCCACCCTGTATTAACAGTTTAATAAAAACCCTTGAACTGTGATCACTTGTCTGTCTTTACCGTTGCCACCATGAGTTAATTACACAGTGCAGAATGTTCTTGCTGTGTTCTGATGGCTCCTCTTTTGGGCATCCTGTCCTGGATGGCAGTATTGCCATGTGTTCCTGCTCGGCTTGGCTGCCTGTAGAACGGTGGCCTGGAGCAGGACACGAACAGCATTGTGGCTGTAGGGTCCTGTTCTATGTCCCACATGCACAGTAGATAGCACAACAGGAGCACAATTTGTGTCACACTCCATGCCGTTGATTGCACTGCATGCCCAATAAGGGGTACTGAGTGAAGTGACCATATAGGTGTACGTTTCGCATTCATTTTCCACAGGTGCATTTGGTGGAAAAGTAACACCTTTTTTTCGTGTCCTACCCCCACGTACTTGCAGCAGTGGCTACTCCCCTGAGAGTAACAGTTTGTAATATATCACCTACTGTCTTGATTGGTTATGATTTAGGCATGGCCATGAGCCTCTTATCTCCATCTCTTTTGAGGCTGTGAAAACAGACCCCTGATCATCAGTCATTCATGTCAAAATTCCCCCTCGTCTGTGTTTCAGCGCTAAGACAGGCATGCCTAGGTTCTTGTGCTTATCAACATGATTAAACATTTGCAACCAGAAATTAAGTATTTGGACAAAGAGATACGACTGACACATTACTCTGACTTGAACACCTGACACAGGAGTTGTCATGTTCATGCATTTAATATGACCCGCTATCTTCTGAGAGGGCTCTTATTTTAATTAAACAAGCAAAAGCAGATATAACATAAAATAACATCACGCCTATGAACAAAATTGCCATGTTTTAATAGAACAAGTGGTGGTTTTTAGTTTAAGAGCATGTGTTTCCTTTGTCTCCTGATGCTATGCTACAATATATGCCATCAGTCTAAATGCACTCTGCAAGCCCCCACCCGTCACTCACGTTTAGAGCAGAGTGTACTTCAATTGTAACAGCTCCTTCTTAGTTTGCCTAGTTTTACTTTGCTGGGCCTTGCAGTTGTAGTCCTATGATGCTGCCTCTGTTCTGCTCTGCACTCCTCCCCAACCCCACCGACCTGAATGGACTGGCAAATCTGCCGGGCTTCCTTTTTTTTTCATTTTTGTGCTTGAGCTTTATATGTATGAAGTAACATGGTTTCCTGGCACGTGCATGTTTTTTACATCTGCTATTTTGAACAGTGAGGACTAGGGCTTAGTATGTCACTGTTGCAGCTAGTTTTCCTATGTAAAACTACAGTAGGTGGGATTTCGCACCTCTCAGTGAGAGCTCTGCACCCGTTCAGTGAATGCCTCCACTGTACTCTGAGGCCTACCTGCGCGAACGTGCCTGATGCTGCTTGTTAGTGTCTGGCAATTTCCTGATCTTGAATCTTTATTCGATATTACACTTACCCTTGCAAGGGGACAACGGCTGCTTGATAACACCTATTGGTGTGAAGTTAAAACGAGCAATTAGCTGTCATTTGTGATCTGCCCTTCAGCCAGAACAGGAAAGCACCACTGGTGCTCTTGCAGAACCCAGGAATATTTCTTCAGCAAGTCTGCACACTAACCTTCTGTGTTAAAGTGTGCTGTATGTTTGACCACCATTTTTCTGCTATCACCGGCTGCAGACCGCATTAGAGATGAGAAGCTGCCTTATATTAGGCTTGGTTCATGTCACTACACCCAGGTGGGTGGGGCGTTGTATGCATTTACTTACTTGCACCCATTATATGGAGACAGACAGCTTTGAACACAAGGGACAACCACTTACTTACACCTAGGCACCAATAGGTGCCAAGTACTGGTCTTGCTCTGGCTGTTGGTTGGTGGGTACCAGGGGGTCCCATGCATGTGGCTCAGTCTTGGTGATGGGTTGGAAGGATGCAAGCTTTAGGGCTTGTGCTGTGGGTGTTGGGGAGGCTGAATGTGAGCTCTTGGGTATTTGTGCTCTGGGTCTTGACAGCGTTGGTTTATTTGTTTTTTTTACTTTTTGGGTTTTGGACTACATATTGTGAAATAATCATATGATGGCATTACTGTCGCAAGACCTTTTACAATCAGGTGCCAGTCTTTCTTCAATGTAAAGTCAAGCACCCCATCACAACGAAACATAGGTTTCACACCCGAGGTCAGCCCTCTCACCTTTACACTTCTCACTAAACCCTACTCTATTAAACACACTGTAAACACACATTGCCACTGCCAAACCAATACAATTTATATACACGCTAGATTCCGTCCAGCAGTTAAGGGACACATTTATGACTCTCCCATCAAAATGAGTCCCTGCACCTATTCCCTCACCCGATAAGTGTATTTCTGCAAGCTATCTAGCCACTTCCTACCCACCACCTTTGCTGCATAAAAATGGGCAAACTAATTTTATAAATCCTCTCTGCTTGTCACCCATGACTATGGTCTTCAAAAAGCCGGTCATCTAGACAGCACATCTTGGACACACCAATGGCATATTATAGCATGGAATTCATTATGTAAGTTAAAAACATTTCTACAGCCATACAGAGAAATAGACAGAGGGTTTGGGCTACTTGTTTAGGTTGGAGAATGGTCTATTGAGCTACAGATTTGGTAAGACATAGCTAGATCACCAGCTCAATGTATACAGATATTGACTGGTGATGGATAAAGATGCAGACCGAGAGATGCACCTTGAGATCGATTTATACAGACCAATCAATAGGCATATATAATGCATTCAGGGAGCAGAATAAATGTAGATGGTTAGAGAGCAATCAATGTATACCTTGACTATATGAACATGCATACACAGTTACATTTGTGGGGAGAAATGGATCGAGACATGCATATGAATCAAGGTAGAGAGATGCATGCAGTATAATGTATGGAGCTATGGATAGACAACGACAAATATGTGTATATGTATTTCTGATGTTTGTTAATCTGCTTAGAATCACATGCTGTGCATAGTCCGACATCCAGTGGTCACTGCGGAGTATTGCATTTTGTTTGTCGTAGTCGAAAAGGGGACGTCGACAAGGCGTGTCTGTAACACTATCCCTACAGTGACGTGCGTTGTACCCACAATCCCTCACGCGCCGAGGTCTCTCAGATTGTTTTTTTCCACCCAGTTATTGGTCGCCTCTATGCGGAGCTCCTCGAGAGACATTGCGAAATCATTTCTTCGACCCTTGGTCGTTTATTATTATCTAACATATAGATCCCTCCCTCAACGAAGCAGCAAGCTGTTTCCCCACCGAGCAAGATCTTAGACGGAAGGACGAGCGGAGGAGATCCTTCGGCGTCGCCGAACACGTGGCCTGGCCTCGCCGGCCTTACACAGTAGGGAGAATGGGGTTGTGTGGTCTTTTCTTTTCTCTCCGAGAATGCCTTTCTCTTTCCCCTCCCTCTCTTTCAAGGTCGTAATCACACTTCTTGCCCGCAGCTATGGAGAGGACGCCCTTTAGGTTTTGCCCACTTTGCAAAGGCAAATATACCTGGAAGGACAAGCACAAACAGTGCAACCGTTGCTTGCCCCTCGATCACAAGGAGGAACGCTGTGCGTCCTGTAAGTTACTTAAGCCCAAAACAATAAAGGACTGTAGGGTTAAAAGGTGGGCGGCCTACGCCATGTCTAGGTCAGATTCCTCGCCCGCTGCCGCCGAATGTGACGAGGACAGTGATTACACGGCCTCCGTAACGGAGGTTGTAGACCTCTCGAGGGAGCGTTCGCGCTCCTCTTCGTCCGTCCCCGGCCCCGACAAGCCTGGCTCACGCCCAGTTTATGGGGGATGAACACCCCGGCGACAAGAAATCTCAAAAACACATACCCCACGGCACGCATGCGTCGAAGACGAAGGCAGCCAGAGCGCCAACGGAGGCGTCGGGCCCATCGGCGTCTTCCGCCGACCGCAAGGGTCGCCAGCCCTCCCCGCCACCGCTCCCGCGGCAGGCGACCGGGCACTCTGGAAATAAGGGCGCTAACCCCAAAACCCTCAGGCGGCGATGTGTCGCGTAAGAGTGCGCAAGTTGCCAGTAAAGACTCGACGGTACCTAGCGCGACGACGAGCGATCCCTTGGCAGACAGAATGATCTCTGAGAGCCTTGCGTGTATATCTTCTAAGGACGGCCAGAGACAGACGTCAAGTGACACTCTGAAAAACGCGCACAAGGCCAAAGAAACGCTGAAGGCGCCGGAAAGTAGGCTGGGACAGCTCCCGCCGTCGACGGAAAGCCCTAGCCTGCCAGAACACTTCTCAGAAGGTGAAGGCACCTTATCTTCGACGCTATGAGACAGATCTAGACGAATACAAGAAGAGACTCCCTTTTCACTCCCAGACCGCTCTGGCCTACCTCAGTGGACCTTAGAGAAGTTCCAGTCCTGTATGGACAAGTTAGACAGATTCATGGCCATTCCAGAAAAAAGGACACCTAAAAGACCTAGGGAGGTACTCCTAGAAAGTCCAAGGCCTAAATACCCAAAGTTGTTCTATAACCCCCTTCAGGAGGATATGAACTCATACGACCTCACCGAAGAGGACACTCACTTCCAGGAGGAGCTCATTAATGAGGAGGACCAACAAGAGGGAGAAGGCTTCCATGATGACTCCAACATAAGTGTGGAAGGGTACGAAGAAGACCCGGGTGGAGGTGACCCAAATCCATGGCAGTCACCATCAGGGTCTACAGAGCCAGACATTATAGACATCAGGTCTCCTCAAACCACACCAGTCAGGAACCCTTCGACTGTTGATGACCAGCCCACCTTTAATGCACTGCTGAGGAAAGCAGCAGCACATTTGGAGGTTGAAACTGTGGAGGTCACCCCAGACACTGACTTCGTGGAGAGGATTATCAAAGAAAAACCCCCCACCAGCCAAACAATTCCAATCCTTGCCTCTGTTAAGAGACAAATCAACCCTTCACTGGCCACCCCTGCACTAGTAAGAGGGGTTAATCCAAGAATAGAAAAATTGTTCTCACCCTCTCAATCAGACCCACTATATATTAAGGGTCACTCAATCCCGGACTCCTTAGTGGTGACTAACACTAGGAAAAGGGCTGGTGTTCCACTGTCTACCAGCGAGGCACCCCCGGATAAAACGGGGGGAAAAGCTTTATGCCCTAGCCAAAAGAATTACCACCTCGGCAGCGTTCTCAACTAGAATTGCCAATAATAACACATTGCTGGCAAGCTATGCTGATGCGCAATGGGGAAAGCTTAAGCAAGACATCGAGGAAGTTCCTGAACCCCTAAAAATTAGATTGCTGGCTACAGTTAATGAAGGGTCTCTGGTGAACCAATGCATCGTTAAGAATACCCTCGATGCAGCAGAAACAGCTGGCCGCTCTTTGGTACAGGGAATTCTGCTGAAGCGCCAGGTCTGGCTTCGCAATTACGGGTTTAAGGCGGAAACGCAAGCGGCGCTCATTAACAAGCCTATTGAAGAGTCTAACCTCTTTGGAAAGGCAGTGGACGACGCACTGGATAATGCGAAAAAAGAATTTGATACCATAAAGACCTTGGACCAAATCTCAAAACACCCTAACAGGCGGGGATTTGGCAACAAGTGTTCTTTTCGTGAGCAACGCCAGCAACAGAATCAACACCTTCAATATTCTGCCAACAACTACCAAAGTAATAGTGGCCAGTACAATCAGAGAGGTCATCGCCGTGTCAAGGGGAGAGGCCAGGGTTCCACCCCTAGAGGCTACCAACTACACCAAGTGACGCGATGATTCGGGTCCCATCCCATGAATCGCCGGTCGGGGGCCGGTTAGCATCCTTTCTTCCAGCATGGGAGGGAATAACTTCAGACCGCTGGGTACTATCCACCATAGCCCGCGGCTACTGTATAGAGTTCAACAGTTCCCCAGCATACAGACCCCCGAGGGGACGACGCATGACACCAGAACACCTCGCAATCCTTCTCCAAGAAGTGGACCAACTACTGGAAAAAGGAGATATAGAGGTTGTGCCTCTATCTCAGGTAACAGAAGGTATTTATTCAGTGTACTTCTTTGTACCCAAAAAGGATGTAACCATGCGCCCTGTATTAGATCTGTGCCCAGCGAACTAGTTTATCAAACCCCAAAAGTTTCGTATGGTGACCTTACAGGAGGTAATCCCACTACTATCACAGGGAGATTACATGACAACACTGGACATGAAAGATGCATACTTTCATATTTTAATGTTGCCAGCGCACAGAAAATACCTCGGGTTTATGATAGAGGGCAAACACTACCAGTTCAGAGTGCTACCCTTCGGCATAGCATCTGCACCAAGAGTATTCACGAAAGTACTGGCAGTGGCAGCGG